>NC_091828.1:52734687-53980625 GCF_038994185.2 Dermacentor albipictus | reverse complement strand
GATCTTGTCCCAACTGGAAAAAAGAAAAAGAAATAATTACCTTAAAAGTACACGAAAATATCTCCTTCAAGGAAGCACGAAAAAGGTGCTCCCCATTCCACACCAAAACGTACGCCGATGCGACGCGTCAGGGGGCAGCGCCGCACCGGCCTGCGCCACCTGCCCGGCCCGCGCACAGCGAGTCGTTGGCTGTGGCATCCCCCGCCCCCGAGGTGGAAGCAGTTAAACCTGCGCCACCTACCAAGACACAGAGGCCGGCTACCCCGGGTACGTCGGGCCTCAAGACCACGCCTCGCCAGGCGAGGTCTGACAAACAAACTAGAAGCCCGCAGGCGCGGGCGTCCAGTGCCTCCCAGGAGGCAATGGACACAACACCGGCACGTTTGGTGCCGAAACACCGGCATGGCTCTCTCGAGCTCGCCAAAACAAACAAAAAACCCATAACAGGGCCAGACGACGGTCCTGTTACCTAAAGTACACCACTACACACCTGAACACAGAACATTTCTCATCCTCATAAAATGGATGTACAAATTATTGATTGGAATGCCCGTGGCATTCTAAACAACTTAGATGATATCAAAGAAATAATACAAGAATTTAATCCTAGGCTGTTCTGCGTTCAGGAAACACACCTGAAAACATCAAATACAAATTTCTTAACACAACACACATTATTCCGGAAAGATCGCGATGATGGCCATGCCGCGTCTGGTGGCGTGGCTATTATAGCCCAGAGGTCAGTTGCTTGCCAACACCTCCACCTTCAAACTAATTTTGAGGCAGTAGCGGTTAGGGCGATTCTTTTCGACAGGTTGGTTACGGTCTGTTCCCTCTACATACCACCCGAACATCGATTGCAACTAAGGGATCTTGAAACACTAGTCAATCAGCTTCCGGAACCATTCATTTTAACAGGTGATGTGAACGCACATAATACGCTATGGGGCGACTCGCGCTGTGATGCAAGAGGGCGTACTATAGAAGACTTTCTTTTATGTACCGGTGCAGTTCTTCTCAATAAAAAAGAACCCACCTTTTATAGCACCACACATAGGTCATACTCATCAATAGACCTAACCATAACCTCTCCATCTATAATGACGTACCTTGATTGGAAGGTCCTAAAAAACCCTTACGGAAGTGACCACTTCCCTATTCTCTTAACTTTAACAAAACGAGCTGATCCCGCTCCACAGATTCCCAGATGGAAAATCGACTCGTCGGATTGGAAAATGTTTCAAGAAATCACATATTTACAATACGATGATTTGAGTTCTTTAAACATAGACGATGCTGTGGCATATTTAACTGGTTTTATTTTTGACGCCGCTGAAAAATGCGTAAAACAAACTAACGGACTTGCCAATAAGCGTCGTTTGCCTTGGTGGAATGACGCATGCAAAGAGGCACGGAAAAAACAAAATAAAGCTTGGAGCCTGCTTCGTGACTCTCCAACTACGGAGAACCTCATTAATTTCAAGAAGGCGAAATCACAGGGCAGAAGAACACGACGAGGTGCTAAGCGAGAAAGCTGGGAAAGATACATATGTAGTATCAACTCTTACAAAGATGAGGGTAAGGTATGGAATAGGGTGAACAGATTAAAGGGCAGGGAAGCACAACCGCTTCCTTTAGTAAACGCTCAAGGCAACACCATGAAAGATCAGGCAGACTTCCTGGGTACGCATTTTGAAAATATTTCTAGTGCATCACACTATTCGCCAACTTTCCTAAAGTTCAAGGAACGCATAGAGCGAGAGCGCCTTCAACGAAAATGCGCAGCAGATGAACCTTACAACTGTCCCTTTAGTCTCGCTGAACTGAAGGCTGCTCTCATTTCCTGCAGCAACTCAGCACCAGGTAGTGACTGCATAATGTATGCAATGATCAAGAATATGCATCCAGAAACATTGAACACACTTCTGTCCCTCTACAACACCATGTGGGTATCTGGGCATATTCCATCCTCATGGAAAGAAGCGATTGTCATCCCAATTCATAAGCAAGGCAAAGACCCCGCATTAGCCAGTAGCTATAGGCCAATAGCACTAACAAGCTGTATGTGTAAGTTATATGAAAAAATGGTAAATCGGCGTCTAATCTATTTCCTGGAAAGCAACCGTCTACTTGATCCCCTTCAGTGTGGTTTCAGGGAGGGTAGGTCAACAATAGACCACCTAGTTCGCATTGAGGCAAATATTAGGGAGGCTTATATACACAAACAATTTTTTCTCTCTGTATTTCTGGACTTGGAAAAAGCCTATGACACGACATGGCGATTTGGAATCTACGCGGCAACATGCTAAATATGATAGAAAACTACTTGACTAACCGCACGTTCCGTGTTAGAGTGGGCAATGCCCTGTCCAGGCTATTCACTCAAGAGACTGGTGTGCCACAAGGAGGCGTGCTTAGCTGCACCCTCTTCATTGTGAAAATGAATTCCCTCCACAAAGTCATTCCATCCTCAATGTTTTATTCAATATATGTAGACGATGTGCAATTAGGATTTAAGTCTTGTAATCTTGCTGTCTGCGAGCGCCAAGTCCAACTCGGACTGAACAAGGTCTCACAATGGGCAAATGAAAATGGCTTCAAGCTAAACCCCCTCAAAAGCTCCTGTGTACTTTTTTCTAGAAAGAGAGGTTTGATACAAGATCCTGAGATTATGCTGCATGGACAACACCTACCACTCAACATTGAACATAAATTTTTAGGCATAATACTCGACTCAAAACTAACCTTCATTCCTCATATCAAGTATTTGAAAGCTAAATGCCTTAAAACAATGAACATCCTGAAAATACTGTCACATACAACATGGGGAAGCGACAGGAAATGCCTCATGAACCTCTACAGGAGCCTTGTACGATCGCGGTTAGACTACGGTGCCGTTGTGTATCACTCAGCTACACCCAGTGCTCTGAAGATGCTGGACCCTGTGCATCATCTTGGTATCCGCCTCGCCACCGGCGCCTTTAGGACGAGTCCGATTCAAAGCCTCTATGTCGAATCGAATGAATGGTCGCTCGATCTGCAGCGGTCATATTCTACATTTAATTATTTTCTGAAAGTACATGCTAACAAAAGCCATCCTTGTCATCCCACCATAAACGATATGACCTCTGCAACACTCTTTCATAACAAACCTACAGCCAGAGAGCCATTCTCGATCCGTGTGACAAAGCTGAGCGAGGAGATGGATGTTCCTATCCGTGAAAATAGTGTAATGGCTCCTGCCAAGCCGTTTCCACCGTGGTTGTGGCGAATTATTGACTGTGACACGTCATTTGTGGAGGTAACGAAGCACGCTCCAGAGGCGCACATTCATATGCATTTTCTGGAATTACAATTTAAATACTCTTGTCCAGAGTATTACACAGATGCGTCTAAATCACATGCTGGCGTGTCATACGCGGCCGTCGGCCCATCCTTTTCCGAGTCCGATGTTCTGCACCCTCAAACAAGCATCTTTACTGCAGAGGCTTATGCACTGTGGTCGGCTGCGAAACACATTAAACAGTTAAAATTACATAAGGCGGTCATATACACAGACTCATTAAGCGTTGTGAAAACATTGATGTCATGCTTCAACCTCAGAAATCCAGTAATTGCAGATCTTTTCTCTCTCCTCTGTACTATTTATGCCTCTGGCCAACACGTAACGATATGCTGGGTGCCTGGACACAGAGGTATTGAAGGTAACGTCCTGGCAGACCGAATTGCTACCTCCTTAGACACAAAAGCTTCCAACACGTCCGCAGCCGTTCCGGTCTCAGACCTAAAGCCGTACTTACGGAAAAAACTCAGAACCTACTGGCAGCATAAATGGGACTCTGAAACCCATAATAAACTCCACACAGTTAAGCCACATTTAGGATACTGGCCATCACTGACCAAGTCCAGACGAAGTGATGCCCTATTCTGTCGTCTCAGAATAGGGCACACTTACGGTACACATAACTTTCTGTTGAGTGGCGGTGAACGTCCAATATGTAGTAGATGCGGGGAGACACTCAGTGTTCAGCATGTCTTCCTAGAATGCCGCGAAACACTAGTCGAGAGGAAAAAACACTTCCCTTTAGCATACAGTCAGTGTATACCACTTCACCTGGCACTGTTTCTAGGCAGAGAACCACTATTTCACATGCAATCTACCATAGCCTATTTAAACGACGTTGACACGCTGCACGTTTTCTGTGCAAGAAATTCGTAACACGGCCTCTTGCGAGAAGCCACTGTTGCGATGTGAACCTTTGCTCTAGCACATGCCTCCAGGCCCTTGTACTCAAGGGATCAGCGGAGGCTGTTGTGCTATTCGTCAACAACAATCACCCTTCAATTTTTATTCATGTAACACTATTACACCATTCTTGTACATCCTATACTTATAGCATACCCTACTTCAGCCATTCTCATACTTTTATTCCTTGTGTATTTTATGCAACTTATTGCTCTCAGTTTTAGGCCTCTCTACAGCCACATCACATCAGCCATTAGTCCATTCAGTGCTCATCAAGCCATTAGTCCATTCAGTGCTCATAACCATTGTCTTGGCGCTCTTTGGTCACACTTGGCCCTTGCGCCATTAAACACTACATATCATCAATTTTACGCACTCTACAGCGAATATTTTTAGGCCACTTTACAGCCAAGTCACATCTTCCATAATACATCGTCAACATTACAACTTGTCATGGCGCTCTTTGGCCAAACCTGGCCCTTGCGCCACAAAAAACCACACATCATCAACTTAGAAGGCTGTGCTTCGCGTATGCGGTATTCATTCTGCCCGCGAGGGAGAGTGACAGAAAATTCAACCTGCGCCACGGGATTGCTTGCAATTATGTCACGACCTAAGCGACGGTACTTGTCTATGTTCATGTCAACAGGCTCAACAGTGTTGTTATTGCCGACGTGCACAGTGACAACGTCAAAGCTTCCTAGCTTGTTGACAATCATTGAAAGCAATTGCTTTCTATCTTTACCCCCCTGTGCGCGCTGACCTCAACAGCCAGCTCACGACGCGACGGGAAATACTGACCGACGTATTTCACCATCGAATCGCCAACCAACAAAGCGCGAGTCATGGTGACCAGGAGTGCACAATCAAGCTATTCTAGACTTATGAGCCAACGCTGAATGCTGCACGCTAAGCGAAAAATGATCTAAGATCAATAAAAACCTGAAAGAAATGCGGCCAGAAGTGTGGTAAATCTCAAACTAGAAAGTTTCGCGTATAAAACCGCGGCTACACGGAAAATCTGACAACAGAAAAACAGCAATTATGACTTAAATACTGAAAGTAGGTTGCACAATACTACACTAAGAATTACACAAGGAACCGTATGATAGTGGTTCAACAGAAGAAAAAGCTGCTTCACGATTGCGTTGACGTTGTCGAGGAGGACCCCCCAAGATGACCAACAGCCTAGCTCTCCCAACGATCACTGCACTATACGTGAAAACACAGCTTTAGGATAACATCATGACATAACGAAAGTAGAGCAATGCGCTAGGGTAACGCGACCTTGACGTCAATAATCACTTGCAATATGAACGTGTAAGCTGTCAAAAATATTTTGAACGTCACCGTATGCGACGCATATACATTTATCGTAATTATGAATTCATGTATGAGAATGCATCACTCTACTGTGGTCGCGCGACAGTGTCGCAACGCAAGACAGCAACATTGCGTACGCGCTTGTGTCCCGTTAGCACCGAGCGCGCGCGTCAAGACGCACGTACCTGTCATCACTGTTGCAGCTTAGAAAATGAAACTCGTGACCGCAAATAACTAAATTTGCGGATTCACCGCCATGCAAAATCGACGGTGCGCGAATGACTACCCAGATTCTATGTACGAGTATACGTTTCGAACTGGGTTTATTGTTTTCACATTTTCTCTGTTATTAAATGTTTTTCATCATGCTTTATGTCTTATGTTACGTTAGTCAGTCAAGAATTTTATTGAAGTCCTGAGGGGGTTTAAGCCGTTGGAGATTGCACGCGGGGAGCTCCTTGGGCCGAAACCGTAGGCGACGCCCAAGTCGGGACGGGAACGTGGTGACGCTCCGCCAGTTCTTGGGCCCTCTGGACGGCCTTGAGTTGGAGTGTGAGGTCCGGGCTTCTGAGGGCTTCTTCCCATTCGGGCTCACTGGAGAGAAGTAACCTGGTAGAGGTAACCTGGAGAGAGGTGACCCTCTCGTAACGCGGTACATTTCTAAAGCATGTGCGAAAGTGAGCAATAGAGTTCTGGGCAGTCTGGGCAATTTGCCGTGTCTTCTTTTTTTTCTTTTCGCGCTCCCTTCATGCATTCTAGATCGAAACTCGCGTTTCGGCGATCGTTCGTCTTCACCCTCGTCATGTTGTATCGTGGTGATTCATTGATCAATACCACGAAGAATTACCATGAGGATATGCTGGTGCAGGCGGCCGAGCAAATTTTGCGATGACACAGATCGCCGAACGTTTAATTAAGCTACTGGAAAAAATACTAAAGAATTAACATCATCAGGAATTCACGTGCAGTGCACACAAAGGAAAAAGTAATGCCGCCGTAGAATTTCCTTTCGCAAACTTTCCGTTTTCCCTTCATTTGGAGCTTCAAACCTCGGGTTCAGCCACATGGATGTTTCCGCCGCCACCGAATATTTCATTAATTATGCCAAGCGAATAATTTGTCCTGTCAAGTTTGTTTTATTCTTGGATTGCCTTCCATGAGTGCATGACCATGTCCTACTTGTATTGCCCCTTGAGATGGAACTGTTGTGGTTGCAACAGCTGACTCAGACGTTGTTGCTGATGTATTGATTTGTGTTCATTCAATAAATCATATAATAGTAATAATCTTTATTTGCACTGTACAGTGCGCAGGTGAGTGGCAATGATTAGATATGCCGCTTCTTTTTCAACGTTTTGTGTTTTTTTTCCTGCCATATCTGCCCTGCCTCATTGACGACTTGCTGAGAGCAAGTTGTCGTTCTGTTTCTTGGAATTTTGGACATTCCCCTTGCGATCATCAATCCAACTTTACCGTTGTGTACCAGTCTAACTAAATGGGCAGCAGATTAAAAGAAATTCGGAAGGCAACGCAAATTCCAACTTTCCATTATCAACTTCGAGAGGGCTCGCACAGTTTATTAACATGCGCAATTTAGGGCACTTGGTCCTAACATCTTTGCAGCATTATAGCAGCGTTTTGATTAGGATTAACGCAGTTGTTGAAATTGTGGCGTTCTTTCCAGATACCATTTTTAATATTGCAGCCCATTGACTTACGCTGCTGCATTGCGGTGGAGTTCAAGAGATGGTCGCAGGGGCGATGTTGAGAATTCCTCGCTATGTTCAGCCCAATTTCTTTCCTGCCGGTTCGAACTACGAGACTTTTCGAACTCTAGGGGTGTCTAGCCGTGGGATCCGTTTTCTGGATTCTATATCATGTTAGTGAACTGTGCATACGCCCCGTGCCTCGCCTCTCGGCGAGGGTCCTATATGTATTCATTCCATAATGAGAAATAGGCTTTAGTAGACTTTACTGTAAAACATCCCTGTAATCTTGTGAGCTGCGCAGAGGGACAATAACTCACATACATCGCTATTATGTTTGAATAGCTGAACTGAAAAAAACGAACAAAGGACAAAGTAAGGTAGACGAGAGCGTCTTTGTACACTGCATACATAGTCCTAAATACGGACACTTGCAATCATTAACAGAATGTAACAGCTTAATACACAGTCATCGCTATCATTAGCACTTCCGCCAGCAGACACTGACTGGGTGGACTAGAGAAAACGGTTACTTGCGATCAATTACACAATCTAACAGCTTCATACACAGTCATCATAGTTGCAGCCCAGCAAACGGGCTATGAGTGGGTGCTCTAGAGAGCAGGGACACTTGCGATCAGTCGCACAATAACAACAGCACTGAAACTTTAACATACCTCGAATGTCACTCGCATGGCCCAAGTATGAATCCACGATGTCTCCTTGAGAACCCTCATTTATACTGGCGCGCAATTGTGTAATTGGAATACTGCATACGTACAGGGACATTCCACACGGCTTCGCGTATGTGACTTTCGCATGTCCCAGTCATCGTACTTGGTGACACTCGTCATAGTGTCCTTTCAGTTCTCCGCAGCTATCGAGTATACACTATGTAGTGCATTACGTCCTGCTTCACCCGCGCCTCTACACCGCACTGAATTATTTGTGTCCACCCATGTAGCAGTCGCTTGCTTCTTCGATTGCCGATTTTGTGCCTCACAAATATACGAAGGCGGTCGTACGGGCAGGCTGCGCGGTACCCGTGGGTCAAAAATTTCTGGTACAAAGCAAAACCGGTAGAACCTGCTCAAGAGCGGTTGCGTGTGGTCACTCCAGAAGTTGTCGTCTCTTGCTATCTCCTGCACAAACACTTTTCTACGTTTTCACAACGAACAAACAAGCTTGTCTCTTAGTTACGTTGAGCTGCCCTTAGATCTGGTACCAATAGTCGCTTCTGCTTTTTAGTGCAATCTTGCCACTGGTGTCAATGGTCATGGGATGCAGCTTTTTCTGCCCCATTGCTTCGGCGATGGTCATGGGTCTTGCTGATTTCGGGCACTTCGCTTCGACAACATTGTGGTTTCCTACTAGGCCGTGAGGACTTCCGGCCAGGTAACAATGCGCAGGGTGGACAAACAGACTGCTCGTTTGCACCTGGATCCCCAGATGCTCCTCCAGCTCCTGAACGGCTGGCGCTTTGTGTTGTGGGCCGAAGCGCATTGCGTCAGTACAAGCAGAATTATAGAAGAGACGAAGCGGTGAGGCGCTTCCTTCCCTCCTGCAACCATACTGTGCTCTCGGCCTGTCCTCGTTCTCGTTGCTCTTGCGACATGTTTCCAGAAAGGTTTCGCGTGCCTGTGTGAAGCGTTCTTCCACGTCGGGGCTCTCTGCGTTCGGCGCGTAATTATGATCCACGTTCTCATTTTTATGCGGCAGCGAGTCCTATCCTTGGGTGCTCCTTACCCTTGATTTTGCGGCGATTTTGTGAACCAAGAGTTCTTGTCAGTCGCGTTTCCTTCCTGTTTGCGTGGCTTTTCGTCCATCGCCCTGGGCTGCTTTTGTACATGCTCTTATGCAGCACACGGTGATAGCCTCCTCGGGAACTGAAGGATACTGCCGCACCGAGGCATCTTGTGCTGTGTACCAACGCCTCTGGCAAAAGTTCACGCGCTTGCCTCCGACGAATTTCGCAACTACCAAGTTGAAGTGCTCCGCGGCATTGTTGTCCACGTTGTGTATTAAGCTGATCGAGTTGTCAGGCACTCGATTCATGGCTGCGAGTATTTCCTCATACACGCCCGTGGACCGCAGCTCGGGAACTCGGTTCATTTCGTCATTTTGGGGCTGGTACAGAAGTAGGTCGCACAGTTCTGGTGCTCGCCGAACACTAGGCTTGGTCCATTTCTTATGTCGGCCTCAAGTTATCTTATTCTCTGATGGAGAGCGCTGTCCTGCGAATTGCGATATCTTACTGCAGAGGTGACGCCACTGCGCAGCCGCACTGCTGCCTCAAGCAGGAGCACCTTGTGGGAGGATGGCAGCCTTTGTAGTCGTTTTCGCTGGGAAATATCTCGGATGCAACCTGAGTAGTTCCGTAGGACATCATTGCGGCCTTCTACCTTCTGCACAATGTGACGGCCATAAGGCGCAGCTTCTAGCACGCACTTCTACGTGCTAGATTCACCGTCGGCTATCAGCCTGGTGTATTTTAGACCGTGGATATTCAGGCTGCGCCGGAAATCTTGGACAATTATGTCACGCTCCATGCTTGTTGCGCTACCGCGCGAATTTCGGCAGGAAGTGTTCTCCCTCGGTCCTCCAATGACCTTTTCCCTTGCGCAAAACGTGCAAAATTTATTTCGCACGCCTACGAAAAGAACCTTCGTCCGGAATCCGATGATGGCGGCCTGGGAAGAAAGGAAGGGCAATGACACTCAAGCATTTTATAATGTGTCAAAAACGAACGATCCTTTCAATTTGTGCATCTGCGACTGAAAGTGTGGGAAATAAGAATAAGAAAAATAAAAATATGTGTTTTATTATGGATAACCGCTCGCATGCACGGATTTTTCGGAGTATCCTCGACGGATAAGGGCGCCACCGATTATGACCATGCCAGTTTCTGGCGGCTGTAGTTACTATCCACTTACAGCTCGAAAATAAAAGCAACATTTCTTCACGATGAGGCTGTGCAATGGGTGGAAACATCGAGGTGAAATCAAAATGTACTCATTTCTTTTCAATACTCCGTGGAGAGACGTGAAATTATGCACGGATTCGTCACATGTTACACTACTGCAACAAATGCGCATTCCCTAGATTTTGTAATGCACTTACATCATAAATGTTTTTGTAAGACGAAAGGAAAATGGGATGCGCCACAAAAAGAAACTGCGAAAAAAATAGTATTTGAAGTCTGTCTAACGAAATGTCCTTTTAATAGCGATAAAGCCTTGTCGATTGAGCTACCTGTCCTGGAAATGTGCACGTTCCCTTCGTTTTTTCACCACGTATGCACTTGTAGACCTTGCAAGTGAAAAGTAAACAACTATGCGAAAATTTAACGCTGTATGCGTACGCTCACCGATGCACGTTCTGCGTGGCTTGAGTTTTCACGAAGGAGCAGGTTGCGAATGCCGTGCTCCGCAAGTACACGTGCGGACTAATGGTGATGACGAGCACATCCAGGGCATTCTACCAATGACAAGCAGCTCGCGTGCAAAGAGACTATGTGAACCACTCACTCATTGATGCCGGGCATAGCGTGCTCTGGAGTGAGGCGTACTGCTAAAGTCTGCTAAACGCAACATTGCAATTGTCTTTGATTAAACCGACATTCACCAGCGCAGGCAGTGTGACAATGGGAGAAACGCTTATACGAAACGCTCTTCATATCCCTGTTGCAAACAGTACACGTGTTCACTTTCACTAACAAGTACCTTTTAATAATAAGAACAATTACATTACTATTCACACATGATTTTCCTGGTATTACAATGGTGGAACAGTTCATTACATGGAATTAGCTATGCCATTGACCTATCAAGTGCGTCATATGTGGGTACACGTAGCACCGTATGCATTCTCAACCATTTTGTAATGGTGCATATTCGAGGTTTCACTAAATTATTCCCGTCATCCTGTACACCTGGTTAGAGTGAAGTCTTTCTGTACAGAAACAGTGACATCATAGTACAATAATTCGATGAGTTGTAGCCGCTATAGATGGGAGAGATATCAATTCACAAATGGCACCGGCGTGGTGGCTTAGAGGCGGTCGCATTTCGCCAAAAGTGAAACGTAAAAAAGGCCCGTGCATTGTGCGCTGGCTGTACATTAAAGAGCAGGAGACGGTTAAAACTCTTCTATAGCGTGCCTCGTAGTGAGATCGAGGTCTTCTTGTCATGTGAAACCACGGACATTTAAACAACCCCCGCAGGGGCGTCTGCGCAAGCAGGCGTTTGGTGTGTTGCGACACCACGGACCCGAGCACACGAGGGTTGGACCCTCCCGCGTGTAGCCGTGCGCGGCTTAGCCGTGTCTGGGGAAAAGGGGATCCTGGGGGTTGAGTTGAGGCTGGGTGTTTGGACCTTTAAGGCCCCCCGGCGGAGGCAACACACCCCTTTGGCCTCTGCTTCACATAGACGGCACCCCCGGACTGACCCACCCGGGGGAAATCGGTAGTTGCCTTTTCCTGTCTCTCTCTCCCTACAACCTTCGTCTTTTCCTTACTTTCCACCTTTCCTGTCTCCTTCTCATTTCTTTATTACTTCCGACCTTCCTGGCAGCAAGGGTTAACCTTGTGTGAGTAGCCAACCTTGGTTATATCATATTGGGTTATAGCGGCAACGTACAGCTGGCGTTAGCAGGCCCTGTATTTCAGACCCTGCAGCGTCCCCTTGTTGGACTCCATGGTGGGTGGCTGGCGTTGCTGCCGAAAACTACACGTCCACACATGGCTACTTCCTTCCCTCCATTACTTGATCGCCCTCAGAAAAGAGGGCGCACCGATGAAGTCTTTCAATTTTTTGGCCGCCAAAAAGAATCGTTCCCCCGTTTCCATGTTATCCATTCCGCAAAATCAGATAAACCAGTAAGAACTATCTCACCCTTCCTTGTTTCTAAGTCATTGACTGAAGCCTTTGGTCCTGGATATAAGGCGTCGAGGATGGCAAGCGGTGATCTCCTCTTGGAGCTCCGCGATCAAAAACAATATGACAAATTGTCAACATTAGTATCATTTGGGGAAACCCAAATAATTATAACCCCGCACCGCACGATGAACACCACCCGTGGTGTTGTCTCTGATGATGACCTGATGGAGCTCACTGAGGCTGAACTCTTGGAGGGCTTCAGTGACCAGAATGTTGTAAACGGTAAACGAATTAAGATGAGGCGAGATGGAAAAGAGATCAAGACGAAGCACCTGATACTCACTTTCGGCTCAAGTGTCCTTCCCGAGTCCATCGAGGCTGGTTATATCAAACTTCGTGTTCGGCCATACGTTCCCAATCCTCTCAGATGTTTTAAGTGCCAACGTTTCGGCCACAGTTCACAGAACTGTCGAGGCCGGCTGACTTGTGCCAAGTGCAGTGACAAAGAACATTCCTCTGAAACGTGCCAGAACACTCCGCATTGTGTTAATTGTGATGGTGAGCACGCCGCGTACTCGCGGTCGTGCCCTTCCTGGAAAAAAGAAAAGGAAATCGTTACAATCAAGGTCAAGGAAAACATAACTTTCAGAGAGGCACGGAGGCGGGTATCATACCTGCCCAAGAAAACCTTTGCCGATGTGGCGCGTCAGGGGGCAGCGTCACAACGGCCTCCGGCGACTGTCCGACCCACACGCAGTGAGTCGGCAGTTACGCCATCTGCCCCCACGGTGGTTGCAGCTAGCGCTGCTCCGCCAACCGAGGAAAAGGGGCCATCGACCCCGAAGGTGGGCGCAGCCGAGGCTGCCTCAACCTCCCAGGTCCCTTCCAGTGCTGGCAATGGCCGGCGCAACCGAATCCCCCAGGGAACCCCACCGACCTCCGGGCTGGTGGGCGCAGGGGTCCTGCCCTCCAAGGCGGGCCCTTCCCCTGGTGACTTCTCGCTCGCAAGAGCACGTGTCCGGCGCCTCACAAGAGGCAATGGACACCACAACTATCCCCAAGGCGCCCCAGGCGTCTAAGGAGCGGCGAGGTTCCCTCGAACGCTTCAAAAAGAGCAAAACCCCGGTTACAGGGCCTCGAAAGGGCTCTGTAATCTAAGACATCCCTTCCGTTTCCGTAAACACAGCACCAATTAAATTTAAAATATGGATACACAAATCATTCAGTGGAATGTCAGAGGTCTACTTAGGAATCTAGATGATGTTCAAGAACTTATCCATAAACACAATCCAAAAGTGCTGTGTTTACAGGAAACACACTTAAAATCCAAAAACACAAACTTTCTCCGTACCTATGTTACGTTTCGCAAAGATCGCGATGATGCCGTCGCATCATCGGGTGGTGTGGCGATTCTCACTCATAAAAGTATAGCATGTCAATCTTTACAGCTACGTACGCCCCTTGAGGCAGTGGCGGTGCGAGCTGTTCTGCTAAACAAACTCATCACTATTTGCTCGCTTTATATACCCCCACATTACAAATTAACTAAACATGAATTTCAGTCCTTTATAGATGAATTGCCAGAACCTTATCTGGTTCTAGGCGACTTCAATGCACACAACTACCTTTGGGGCGACCCTCGTATAGATGCGCGAGGACGTCTTGTTGAACAGTTCCTTTTCTCTTCTGGTGCTTGTCTAATGAATAAGAAGGAAGCGACATACTATTCTCTTGCAAACAGAACATTTTCTTCAATAGATCTTAGCCTAGTCTCCCCGTCACTACTGTCTGAACTCGAATGGCAAGTTAACAACAATCCTTACGGAAGCGACCACTTCCCAATACTGCTTAGAACACCTGAAGAAAAGGAATATCCACCACAGGCTCCTAGGTGGAAAGTTGACACTGCCGACTGGGAAAAATTTCGAACTCTATCTTGTATTTCGTGGGATGACATGTCCTCGCTAGAAATTGACGCTGCTGTCGAATATTTTACAGCCTTCATAATAGATGCCGCATCTAAATGTATATCACAAGTAAATGGTCTGTCCTGCAAACGGCGTGTCCCCTGGTGGAACGACGATTGTAGGATCGCACATAAAAATCAGAACAAAGCGTGGGGGTTGCTACGCGCCTCCCCCACTGCAGAGAATCTTATTAACTTTAAAAAAGTAAAATCACAAGGCAGGCGAACCCGCCGGCAGGCCAGAAGAGAAAGCTGGCAAAAGTTTTTATCAAGTATTAACTCGTTTAGGGATGAGGCCAAAGCCTGGAACAGAGTAAATAGGATTAGAGGGCGGCAAACACATTCACTCCCCCTCGTAAACCCACAAGGCGATACCCTGCTTGAACAAGCAGACTCACTTGGGGAGCACTTCGAGAGTGTATCAAGCTCCAACCATTATTCGCAAACATTCCTGAAATATAAAGAAATAGAAGAATGCAAGCCACTCATCAATAAATGCCGACAGAATGAACCCTATAATTGCCCATTTAGTGCTGCCGAGTTGAAAGCTGCCTTGAGCGCATGTAAGAGTTCCGCACCAGGATCTGATAGAATCTTATATGAAATGCTCAAAAACGTACACAATGACACGCAACTTACACTACTTACACTTTTCAACACCATCTGGGATGCAGGGTACCTTCCAACCGCGTGGAAAGAAGCCATTGTAGTCCCTGTTTTGAAACAAGGCAAAGACCCTTCCTCGGTGGCAAGTTACCGCCCGATAGCCCTCACAAGCTGCATTTGTAAGGTGTTCGAAAAAATGATAAATCGGCGACTTATTCATTTCCTTGAAGAGAGCAAAATGCTTGATCCTTATCAGTGCGGCTTCCGAGAAGGGCGCTCCACAACCGATCATCTCGTGCGTGTTGAAGGGAATATCCGGGACGCATTTATACATAAACAGTTCTTCCTATCGATATTTCTCGATATGGAAAAGGCGTATGACACAACGTGGCGTTACGGAATCTTAAGAGACCTGTCAGAAATGGGCATCCACGGTAATATGTTTAATATAATAAAAAGCTATCTTTCAAAACGTATTTTCCGGGTAAAAGTCGGCAATGCACTCTCACGTCCTTTTACGCAAGAAACGGGTGTACCCCAAGGAGGCGTGCTCAGCTGCACGCTCTTTATCGTGAAGATGAACACGCTTCGTGCTTCACTACCACCCGTCGTCTTTTACTCTGTCTATGTGGACGACATTCAAATAGGTTTCAAATCTTGTAACCTCGCAGTCTGCGAGAGACAGGTACAGCATGGCCTGAACAAAGTGTCAACGTGGGGAGACAGGAATGGATTTAGGATCAATCCTAACAAAAGCTCTTGTGTTCTTTTTACAAGAAAGAGAGGACTTATCCCAGATCCTTGCATAGAACTGCGTGGACAGCAGATACCTGTAAACAAAGAACACAAATTTCTGGGTGTCATACTTGACTACAAACTCACTTTCGTCCCCCACATTAAATATCTTAAACAAAAATGTCTGAAAACAATGAATCTAATGAAACTTCTATCCCAGACTACGTGGGGTAGTGACAGGAAGTGTCTAATGAATATCTATAAGAGCCTCATTCGATCACGACTAGACTATGGTGCCGTGATCTATCATTCTGCAGCCCCGAGCGCGCTAAAGATGCTAGATCCGGTCCACCATCTAGGAATCCGACTGGCCACAGGCGCTTTCAGAACGAGTCCCATACAAAGTTTATATGTAGAATCAAATGAGTGGTCACTTCATCTGCAGAGAACATACATTAGCCAAACATATTTTCTGAAAGTCCACTCAAATCCACAACATCCCTGTTTTAATACCATTAATGACATGACATATGCTACACTCTTTCGCAATCGTCCCTCCGTAAGACAGCCTTTCTCGCTGCGTGTGAGGGAGCTTAGTGATCAAATGCATGTCCCACTCCTCGAGCTCCCCCTAATGCATCCAGCCAAGCTGCTACCTCCTTGGGAGTGGCAGCTGATACAATGCGACACATCTTTCGTTCAAGTTACAAAGCACGCTTCAGATATCGAAATCCAAATGCATTTCCGGGAACTCCAGCACAAACACTCCTGCACGGAGTTCTACACAGACGCATCGAAGTCACATGACGGGGTGTCCTATGCAGCCGTCGGGCCATCCTTCTCGGAATCCGACGCACTGCATCCGGAAACTAGTATCTTCACGGCTGAGGCCTACGCAATACTGTCGACCGTGAAGCATATAAGGAAATCAAAACTCAAAAAATCAGTTATATATACGGACTCCCTAAGTGTTGTGAAGGCTTTGATATCGTTCTGCAAGCACAAAAATCCTGTAATAATTGAACTCTATTCCGTCTTATGTGAAGCATATTCATCTAACCAGTATGTGATTATATGCTGGGTGCCAGGTCATAGGGCCATCGAAGGTAATGTTCTGGCGGACCAGATGGCCACGTCAGTTGCATGGCATTCTGCTAATCCCACCGCTGCAGTTCCTGTCACGGATCTGAAGCCCTTCTTACGGAGGAAACTACGCAACCACTGGCAACGCCTATGGGACGCGGAAACAAATAATAAGCTCCACGTGATCAAGCCACAGTTAGGATTCTGGCCCTCTGTAACAAAATCACGCCGAACAGATGTCCTATTCTGTCGTCTGAGAATAGGACACACATTTGGCACGCATAACTATTTACTCACTGAAAATGATCCTCCAACCTGCGGTAGATGCGGGGAGAGGCTGACCGTCCTCCACGTCCTCCTGGAGTGTCGGGAAGCCGAATATGAAAGAAAGAAACATTTTCCCTTAGCCTACCGGCAGCGCATCCCCCTTCATCCTGTTATGTTACTCGGCCAAGAACCTTTGTTTGACGCCAACGCAGTCCTAAATTTTCTGAAAGATGTTGTCTTGCATGTTTTTAGCCCTACATGTTCATAGCGGGTCCTCTCTTCAGAGGACGCCGCTGTGATAGCTCCTTGGTATAGCACATGCCTCTAGACCCTTGTTTTCAAGGGCTCTGGCGAGGCAGCAGTGCTCCAAGTAATTTTACCATCTTATACATTTTATATTTTGCATCATTCTTGTACGATGGATTTTAATGTTCATAGTATTCGTCATTAGTCATCGCCATAATTTTATAGTACGTAGATTTTACGCACTTTACAGCGAATATTTTTAGGCCACTTTACAGCCAAGTCACATCTTCCATAATACATCCTTAACACTACCACCGGTCATGGCGCTCTTTGGCCAAACCTGGCCCTTGCGCCACAAAACAACACACATCATCATCATCATCATCATCATTTAAACAAGGTTAACTGCACAAAACCTGAACAGATTAGCTGTGGTTTCTGAGTTTAGGGACACTTTTGATGTACGCTCACGGTGCAAACAGCAATGTACTTACTGACAACGTGTACCGAAAAGATGAAGTTTATTGCTCATAGGAATCCGCCTAGCATCACTGCTCTTGTAAGTGGCACGTGGCAATTGTAGGTGACCAGAGAAGGGTGCTTTTGCGATGCCATTGTTGCCTTATTTTATGACCTAAGTCAAATGTTGTGGGGAGCAAAATAAACACGTGCTCGGAGAACGCTGCGGTGTCCTACACAATGGGGAAACAACGAGAATAATGTACTTTACATTTTTCATACATTGACGTAACACAAACACTGGCAAAAGCGACATATTCATGCACAAACTCAAACAAAAGGCATTGCTACAAAATACCCGCCCAGGTGGAAACTCGGCAAAGTCTATTGTACTTATAAGTGGTTTATGATGAGAGATTATCTTCTTCGCGTTCTCGTGGCTAACTCCTCTGAATAAGACGGTGATGTGTGTCCCAAACGGGAATGGCACGTCCCCCTGCCCAGCGTCATTCCATCTTGTAAGCCAGAAGTCAAGGGTATTGTCCGGGAGTGCTGCATATTAGAAGAACGTTTCTTAATACAAGAGCTTCGATTCACAAGTGTTGCCAACATCTTTTCCTAGAAAGAAATAGGGAGCGGCGCACGAGTTAGCACATTTTCCTGTCAGTGTAAAAGACACTCAGGTAATGGGATCCTGAACGACCTTTCGGGCTTGGGAAAAAATGAGAGAGAGAGAGTCCGCGGTAGCACAAACTGCTGTGAACCGCTTAGCTAAATTATGCATTTTTCAAGCTCTCTCTCTCTATTCAACACAAGCCTGCTCCCGCTGCGTCCCCTGTACAATATTGCTTATACAAGCTCTGCCCACGGATGAAGGAAGGACGCTCCTGAATGCGGTAGTGAACATACTGAGCACCTGTGGCTACAAGACAGAAATGGACACTGTGGGGGTGGCATGCGATGGCACCGACCCCCAGTACACAGCCTTCCTGGGATACCACCGCGGAGGGGGCACCTGCTCCCGGGTCATTGTCTCCTGCCGGGGTCCAATTGAGAGCAAGAAAGACCTGCCAACCTTTGGCTGCATCCAGAGGAAACACTTCTGGGGATTGTCCCAGTCACACACTCATACGACGATGCAGGTGAATTCGAAGTACGACATCCTGCGCCACTACGACCCCTCGCAGCAAAGCAGCCGTGAGGACATCATGGTCCTTGAATGCTCCTGGAACAAGGCTGCTGTGTTGCAGCAACCGCCATGCGCCGACGCGCTCTGCCATCTCAACGTCCAGACCTTACCTGGAAATGAGCGCAGTGCCGCACGATCTGTGTACAAGGAAATGAAGTTTGCCAAGCAACTTGTCGAGTGTCTGACTACGGGAGCAGTTGCGTGGGCGCCGGATCTCAGTGGGCCGACTCTCATTGAGAAGGTGACGACGCTCCTGCAAGGGTCCCGTAAAGGCAGTTATCGAGGAAAGTCGGGGACGCCTTTTGCAGACGTCGGCTGGAACTCAGTGGACTTTGACCTCTATGTTGAGACAGTGGTCATGAGCAAGCGGCAGTCCGTGGACTTCACTGACGAGATGTGGAACGCCATGTCAGGCTGTGGGACGTACCAGGAGCTCAAGGAAGGCTTTTGCATGATATTTCACGCTGTGCAAGCTGGGGAAATCAGACCATTGATTGTTCCCAAGAACGCAACCACGGTAGGTGCCTACCTGCGAAACATGAGCCCTCAGTTCCGGCAGGAGGGGACCATGGGGGGGCTAATGCCGGTGCCCATGCTGGCTGAGATCGGGCTCCAGAAACTGCAGCGAGACTTTGTCAATATCTTTGTCGGTCTGGAGCTGGCCAGCCAGGAGCAGCTGGTGCCGTTCCTTGTGTGCCCGACCAAAATGGACGAGGCCCTCGGTGAGCTGTGGAAGCTGCAGACGGTCCTGGACATGATAATGCTGTGCAAGGCCTACCCCGCACCTCCACCACTTATAAAGGAGGTTTCTTCGGGTTCGCAGCGACCGCCGGTTCTACGATGCACCAAGCACAGTCCCCGAGCACGAGCTTCTGCTGCGCGCTTCATGCTGCCGATGCTGCTGACTGCGCGCACGTTCGTCATCTTCCTTACAATATATATATGTTTGTGTGTGTGTGTGTGTGTGCTACAATGCAAGAACATATGTGAACAAAACATAGCTAGTAATAACTAGTGAGCACTGCAGAAAAGTTGAACATGAAAACTAGTAATAGTAAAGACATACTTCGCTCAGCTGAACTGCAATATATTGTAAATATCACAAAGACAGCATAAAAACTGGGTAGGACAGAGCACTGACTGTTAGTTATGGTTGCAATATGCACATTAAATCTAGACATAAAAAGTCAAAAGTAAGGTGCCGGAAATGGCCATGTCTCTCCAAGAGACCACTGAGGAACAAAAGGTATACATTTTATAATTCCATCTCATATATTACTGATCTAATTAAACTTTAGACACATGACCCCTTGTGTGTCACAAATGCCCAGCTCTCATTACCTATGCATGATTACCAGCCTTGGTGAAAGAATGACTTGCACTAATGTTTTGAAGAAACATCGGTAAAAATGCTGCTTGTTCTCAACTTTCTGCTGGAACAGCATACTTGTGTGCAGTTGTGAACGCAGTTGCCTATAGGGCTCAGACAATATGTTTTGGCTGCACAGGTACCGTCTACCGAACACCTGGTTCAAGATAGTTAACCTCGGAGTGGCACAGCATTTTTTTGTCACCTTGCCAGATAATAAAGCCTCAGCAGCTGCAATCACCTGCGACTGCTCGTAAAGGTGCCATAAGGTCAGGCAGCAAACAGATACCATGTAGCAAAACTTTAAGAGTACATTGTGTGAGTCGAGGTGTGTAATTTGTGCCTTAGTTCGGCAACATTGCCACAGTCACAGCTATTCATTGCAGCTCCTAAATGTCAACCACATCAACATAAATTAAGACACTTCCTTCAGTATGGCGGCAGATGCTCAGCTGCCGGCTTTCTAAAACCATGCGTTATCGTCAGACAGTGCCAGCACAGCCCGTAGCACATCTTTCAAGCACTCCGGACGAGTACTCCAGGATCCTGCTCCAGGATCCCCTCCTGGGCTGCTGCCGTCCGCTCTGCCGCGACAGCGAGGCGGGTTGTGGAGGCCTCGATTCTGCGCCGCACCTGGAATGAATAATCATGGTGGAACTGTTCGCATTAGTTGCTGATTACTCGCAACCAGCTCACGGCTGCAAGCTGCTGTTGTGAAGAATTGCAACGTCCACAACGATTCCCTCTCTGCTGAAGAGCCACTGGCCTGATGGCATTCTTTGGCAGTGTCAAGCGTCGCGTACAAGCTATACCCTCTTTGTTTGGACAGACAAAGACCTGCTGGAACTACTCTTCCGTCATCTATTCTAATGCATCTCTCACCACCAAACAGCCCTTTTCAGGGCTAACCAAACTTTCGTCCGGCGGCTGATCGTTGGCAAGATACGTTACCGAGCCCTCTATACAACGCATATTTCTTGTTTACATCCCCAGCTGATTTGTTTTTCAGATTCATGATTTACTTATAAGAAAGGATAAAGCATATTTATGTCCTTCATGTAAAATGACACCAAAGGGCCTACGAACCTGCAGCACCTCGTCGCCGTGTTCCAGGTTGCGGGCGCACTGCGACGACATCGTCGTCAAGGTATCCACCCGTCGCGGTCGCTGTCGACGTGGTGGCCGAACAGGGTGCTGCAACACTGAAAGCATACAGCATTTTCTACAGTTGCACTGCATTTTATGGTACGAATAGAAGTGGCTATGGCCATGTTATGGCTTATTGGGCTAGTTCAATACAATACAAGAGCTCATTTTATTTAACAGCTTGAGGATCAATAACTTACCAGGTGCAGCGGCCACCCTTTCGGTAGGTGACGCCCCGCGTGGTGGATCCTCTGCCGCTGTAGAGTAAACACATTAATGTTTACGAACTGCACACACACTTGGCAATAATTAAAACACTCATTACTCTGATGCTTACGTGTCGCTGTCCTCACGCCCGCAGCCTCGTCTTGGACGACGACTTCCATCGCGTAGGTGGGGGCGTGAGCCTGCTGGAAAGTGTCATAAACGTGGCTATTCTTTACAATGCCTATGTTACAAGTTTTCGTACTAATTTGCGAAAATATTGTGCAATTATTGAGCGCTTAATGATCCCATGTGTTACCGACCTCGTGCACTTCCGTGAAGGCATTTTAATTCTGTGTTAATCACTTAACCCCCCTTTTCCCGAAAGCGCAGCCAACTGAGATTCTAGTTCATTAGCCTCCCTGCTTTTCCATTCTCTCCTACGCTATTTTCCTGTTCACCAACGGTGTCGCGTTCTGCTAAAGGTAGCACTTACAGATAATGGCAAACTCTAAACCGGCACCATTCAGGAACCCATGATATTACGGCGGCAGTGTGCTTCCCTCTTGGTAGGGGAGGTCCGTCACGCCGTGGAGGCGGACCGTCCCGGTCATCTGCAGTACTCTGCTATGGAAGCCGTGTAGCCGCCCCCCTCCTGTGCTTCTGAAAGTACACGCCAATGTCAAAGGACAAATCGCCCAGGCCATTGGACGGTCACTCACCTTTGTTCTTGGGCAAGTGCGGCGGGCCTCGAACACCTGCTTCCGCCACCACTCTTGCCACTGCTCGGTGGTTTTCACGACGGGGCCTTGCGTGTTGAGCTGGTCGGCTAGCTGCTGCCACAGCCGTCGGCGGTCGCCAGCAGTGAAGCGAGGCCCCAGCTCGCTGTATCTTATAGCCAGCTGGGGATGCTCTTGCATGAAGGCGACCACCGTCTCCTTCTGGGCCTCCCACACGCGCGGCCCCTTCGGCGGTGCTTCTACGTTAAAGCGCCATGGCTTCAACTGAACGACTGAACCAATGCCTGCCGCGTGACCCGAGAAGCTGGTTCCTGCCCCCCTCCTCTTTACTCTTCCCCACCCGGGTTAACCCGGGTCGGCTGCGAGCGCTAGCTGGGGTGGCCGCTGGAAACCTAAATCATGTAGCCCAGCCTCCGAGTTTTTAGCGGCGTCTGTTGCAATCCCGGAGGCAGGACCCACAATCTCTCGTCAAGCGATTGGTCGAGCGCGCGCCAGCCTAGTAATCGTCATTTCCTCCGCAACAGGAAGTGGGTCGGCTGCGAGCGCCGTCTCTCTGCGACTACCCTGAACTACGGGAACCTCCGCTCCAATGGGAAGACTAGCGACGCGGCAGGCATCTAGTAAAGGAGGCATTGACTGAACCAACCGCTTCGAAATTCGCGCAGTGTGCTTGAAACGGGGTGGTAGCAAGCGCCATCACTAAAGGTTTCGCAAAACTGCGACACCACCTAGCGCCATTAACCGCAATATTTCCTTTCAGTCGTTTTGCATTCCAAATCGAATCTTTGAAAAGCAACACCAACACATTTTGCTACTCACTCATAATAGCAAAATATTTCTCAACATGTTGCAAACGCTTCTTCTCATTATATTGTACGGTCCCCAAGCAGACGTCAAAAGCGTGACGCAGGCTTCCACTTCGCTCATTGGCTGTTTGCCTCCTCTCGTTCTCGCGAACACTGCGGACCGCATATTTCGTGACGTTTAGAACGGAGACGGTCCGTTCTATTTTGGAACACGTACAAGATCGCACCCGAGACCAGCGACGCTAGCGTCGTCTGCTGGCGTCGTCTCCACTATTGCTGGTGGACTATTTCAAAAAAATCGGAAAGTGAGTAGCGCCATATAATAGTTCCGGATTTTAGGCCATTTTAACGCCTTGCTGTTGATGGGTGCCTCAGATATGATGAATAACTGAACATATGACTTCTAGCGTTCGGTTGGTGGAGTGTAGCAGGGAGAGGTGGTACCTTATAGTAGTCTGTTTTGGTGGCGTCTTGCACGCATTCCATATCGGCTATATTTGAAATGAAGTGTCTTCTTTTCATGGAAAAGAGGGGACCGGTACAAAATGCGGTAAGCCCTGACGAGATCCGGTACCCATACAGTTGGCAGTAATAATAAAAAGGCAAAAAATTACATAGAAAGCATGACAAATATGTCAAAACAACGCTACAATGCGCACAGTGAAACTTAATTCGGGAAGACGAACATGTGCAAGGTAATGTGCAAGCACTCAGTTATACGCGTACAAATACAATGCGTACATGACTGGTGGATTAAGGCGAAAAAAATGCAACTACAGCTCTTGTCCGCAACAAAGACAGAGAGAAACATGTAGATACATTTTCTTACATTTGAATTTCGCCTTCAATCAAACGTTTCGTGTTTTTCTTGAACACATGTTTAGATGAAAAGAAATCACCTTTAAAGGAAAATTTGTTGAGGGCGGCGTTGGGTACTTGAAAATTTAACTTTTGTTTACCATAATTCGTGCGCGTTCCTGGTTCACGCAGTTTTACATCATGAAGGTAGTAATTTATAGTACTGTCAGTAGTGGAGTACAAACTTTCTATGAATGTATTGGAACAGCCGTTGATAATACACTTGGTCAGCTTGTACTACGCTATGTTCAACAAACAAGGGTTGTGTACGTAATTAGTGTGGTGCGCCGCAGTAGCCCTCAATAGCACGCAAGGCTCTTTTTGTAGCAGTAGTAGTTCATGGTAATTTGAAGATAGTCGTACCCCATACAAGATTTTAATATGACAGTTTCGAGAAAAGGAAGGGCCCAGAGCATTTTATGTCTGTTTTACATATGCCACTCAATTTACGCTGCTGCCTTGGGAGAAATGTGGGGAAAACGATCACAATCAGCATGTGCAATCTGATGTGTGGTGCAATCAATAATTACAGCATATGCGAAAAAATTTGTTAGCTAATACTTCAAAGTGTGCAGCCAAGGTTTGAAACGAGCGGAGGCAGTGTTTTAAAACCCTATTACAGGCAACTTGTCATCGTTGTGAAACTGTTCAAAAGAAAGAGCTTTAGTGGAAATTGGAATGTATCAAGCTGTCATTATGTGATTGATCGCAGGTGTCCCTGTTGTTTAGTCCACCCGGTCATTGATTGCCTGTTTGCAGAAATGTTAATGGCAGTTATGACTGTGTATAAAGCTATTACGTTGTGTTAATGATTGCAAGTGTCCGTGTTTATGACCATGTACATAATGTATGATGATGTTCTCGTCCGTCTTCCTTAGTCATTTGTTCGTTTTTTTTTTTTCGGTTCAGCTTTTGAAACGTGTTAGCCATGTATGTGAGTTAGCGTCCCTCTGCGCAGCTCGTCAAATTCCTAAAAAGCCGTTGCGCCTGTCTCCTGTCATTCTATTTTGCTCCACCATAACAAGCAGGCAAGGGCACACGCACTTCGTTAGTTTCGTCGTTATGCATCACGCTTCTGGCGTAATTGTCGGCCAGTCGTTGAACCAAGGCCTCCCGGTGGGAGACCCGACGAGGCCCACGGGACAGGTGCTGCACGCGGGGTTGGTAGCCTGGAAAAAGTAACACTTTATAACCAACCAAACACACAACTACGTTACATGCAGTGCAATCAAGCTGTGACATTGCAGGATATTTCCTTTTCACTTACTGGTTCTCACTCCGTTGGGGCCATCTGCAGGCTGTGCTGTACCTGGATGGCTTAGGGGCAGTGGCTCGGCAGCAACCACTGGCTGCTGCAGTGCTCCTATATTGGTTATAAAGGGTACATTCACTTAACGGTTACAGTAGAAATGGTTTGCGTTCCTTATAGACGAAACAGATTCCACAAACAGGAAGGCAACAGGGAAGAGCAAAAGCTTTCCTTCACGTGAAAGGCCGCTTCTGCCAGCGGTGGTGCACGCAGATTCTGTACCCACGGTCACCTCCATGGCGGGTTGCTTTATGTAGAAGACGCGAAGAAGCAGTTTTGTCAAGTTTGCGTAATCTGCTCTTCCCAATGTGCAACTAACGTAGAGTTATGACATCAGAAAAAAATGTCTCGTGAAATCCCAGTAGTAAGGCCGGCTTGTGCATGCCAGCAGCAAACACATGCACATAAAAGGATAAAAACCACATCTGTTATACCAGTGTCACAGAGGCACTTTAAATCTGAATCGATCCCAACCGTGCACAATTTCTCGATTTCTATTGCCTCCCTTCCGCGGAATGAAGAAAGGAGCCAATCGCTGTCGAGAAATTCTATCGAAATTGGGCGCGATCGCGAATGAAGCGCCCTGCGTGACTGGGTTATGACACTGCATACGCGATGCCGTATACACGACGCAGCTAGAGTATATTGCTGGCGCGTCCTCCCGTTTTTTGGTGCGCTTGTCAATGGCTTACCTTGTCGAGCGGTTGGAAGAAGCGCTCGCACCCTCCCGTCACCGTGGAGCTGCCAACCAAAGCGAGGACACGGCTACGAAGGCCGGTCAGGCGGCCTCCACCCGTGCCGCTGTAATTACGGACAGCATTGTAAATGTCGAGAGCAACAGAACCACTCCTCGCACTCACCTTTGACTTGCAAGCTGCGGCTGCATCTCGGCGGGAGAGAAAAACCTCCTTCCGCCAAAACCTGCCATTGTTCCGCTCTCTTCGTGGCCGGGCCTTCTGCGTTCAGCAGGGCGGCAAGCTCGCTCCAAAGCTGCCGCGTACGCTCGACCCTGCACTCTTGGGTCAGCGCGCACGATGTCTGCACAAGGTACGGCTGGCCCTCCGTGAACGCGACCATCCGTTCGCGTTAGTGCGGCGACACGTGCGGGCCAAGTCTTGCATTTTTGTGCCACGGCATAAGGATTCGCCGTCGATGAACAATGATCGCTAATTGTTGTGCGCGCTCCCGCCAATTTGTTTTGGCGTGTGCGATACCACCTAGCGGACTAAACCAAAATATATGCCGCTTAAATTAGTTTTCCTCTCTCGCATGACATTTCCGACGCAGATTATATGTTGCAACAGTTAGAATTCTTTTCTTATATTACGTGTTAATTATTAAAGCGTCACAAACATTCTGCACGTTATATATCGTTCCCGATAGAAGCCGAATGGGTGACGCAAACTTCCGGGACTGGGCTCGCTCGTTTATTGGCTGTGCTCTCCCTCCCGTTCTCACAAATCTTGCGGACGGTCCACTTTGTGACGTCGCAGCCAGACCGGACGAACGGAAAAGCGAGCTGTTTGCGCGATCGCACCCCTGGCTTCTTCGTGCATGTGCAGGGGTTCCGGCGGAGGCGTTTCTGCGCACAATAAACAGACGGATTTTGATTTTGCCTAGCGATATACAACGCCGCTGCAAAAGTGAAAATGTTCCTGCTGTAATAAGATGATTTATTACGGGGCACTAGGCACAGTCTAGTAGCACTGGCAGGAGATGAACGCTGATCACGCGCACAGCTGACGCAAGAGCGCCTTCTTCGTCTTCACCACAATGGCCCCCGGGAGAGAAGGGGAGCCATCCTGGCGACTTACGGCGTAGCTAGGATGAGGGGGTCATAGTACGGCTTAAGTCGGTTGACATGAACCGTGCCACGCCCACGATGCCTATGGGCGGGTGAAGGTGTCACAGGTTCTACAACATAGGTGACAGCGGAGATACGGTCTATGACGCCGTAGGGGCCATCATAGCCTGCAAGGAGTTTGGTCGAAAGGCCAGGGCTGTGAGGCGGGACCCACAACCAAACAAGGGAACCAGTCGGGAAAACTGGTGTAAGCGCGTCACTGTCATGCCGCAGCTTTTGACGACCTTCAGCAGCGGTCGTAAGGGTTCGCGCGAGCTGCCTACAGTCATCGGCGTATTTGGCAGCTTCAGACACAGGCGTGCATTCGGAAGCGTTGGGTCGGTATGGGAGCATTGTGTCCATAGTACACGAGGGCTCTCGTCCATGCAGCAGAAAAAAGCGCGAAAAGCCAGTGGTAGCTTGTATTATAAGCATACGTGACGAACGGCAAAACAGTGTCCCAGTTACTGTGATCCGAGGCGACGTACATAGTCAACATGTCACCGAGTGTGCGGTTGAACCTCTGTCAAGCCGTTCGTTTGCGGGTGGTAGGCTGTAGACTTGCAGTGAGCGATGCTGCATGCAGCGAGAAGGGCTTGGATGACTTCGGACAAGAAGACACGTCCCCTGTCGCTGAGCACGACTTAGGTCGCTGAACGCTATGCAATGTTCAGAAAGAGGATCTGCGTCAATAACGTCGTAACTGCACAGCAAGCAATGCTTACCTGTAGAAAAGCGCTCCCGCATGTCGTGTGCGTTACACCTGCGCCACTCGTCTTTGAGGTTTTCCCAACACTTCTTAAGTTGGCCCCACGTCCGCGGCGTCACGCTATGGCGGCAGTTGAACTTGTCCTCGATTTTTTTCCATGACTGCCGTTTTCGACTGACGGATACAGCGTCCGTTTTCTTGTTCTCGACCACGCTGCGATGGCGCGAAACGAGCTCCAGGAGCACGGCGCGTTCTCCTTCGGAAAAGTTTGCTTTCCTTTTCTCCATTGTCCGTTAGGGTTCAAAACACGTAACGCACGCACACTGCGCAAAAACACCGCACTGTTTCATCAGCAAAACCAAGAAACAGTCGCGACGGTGACACACAGAACCGCAGTGGCTGCGAGAACCAATGTGAACTTGTGGCCAGACGAGTTTGAGCAAAGCGCTAAAACCAAACCGTTCTTTGTATTTTACTCAGACGAATGCGTGAGCGAGCACCGAAGCATTTATATCCGCATTAGTCTGCAGCAAAAAATTTGTTTACGATTGAACCGATCGTAGACGTAAATTATTTACGTATCCTCGGCACCAGACGACATACTTGACTCGAAAAGTGTTACCTTAAAAAATGATACTTAAGTGTCGTTCTTGAAGTACTCTCCTAAAACTTTCCTAACACTTGTACTTTTCCCGCACTTATTGACGCCACACTTAAGTTCTGTTTCTGAATACGGGCCTTAAACAGTCCACGACGACTTAGTATTTTCTTTTAGTGTCCCTTTAACGTCATCTACGGAGGAGTTGTTCCTTAATCATGCATCTGACCGAACGGAGAATTACAAATTTCACAATGTCATCGATAACTGCAGTGCACAGTGGGTTAAACTGAAAACCAATCTTGAGCATTGTCTATGTGCACATTCGTTCGGTTGTATACGACTACTGCGCTACGTGCAGGGATACTTAGAGGAGTTGGTTAGCGCAGGCATTAACTCTATCATTTGTTTAATTTTCGCGGCAACACATTTGCCCTGTCATGCTCGGGCACACGAGTAGGATCCGCATAGAAACGAGCCACATAATATTTATCGTTGTTAATATTATCAGTGAAATCGAATTAGCACGCCGAAGTCTAATGCAACAATTAGGAGCTGGAACTAGTGCTGTACTCGCAGTAAGCGTCTTAAGACACTGCACGTAACTACAGTACGAACGCAGCTGGGCAGATCATTCAGAGAAATATACTTGGCGGCTGAACCAGTGTTCAGCAGACAACATTTAGGCTCACAATGCAAGATTCACGAGCTTTATTATATTTCCCCCGTCTGCGGCTAACGCGCGAGAAGTACGGCATAAGTGCCGATGGTGACATGCACAGCTGGGCGACAGGCGAGGACCCCGGTCGATCGCCGCCGATGGTACGGAGCTCAGCTGCACCGGTACGGCTCCTCCGTTGGTGACGCAGCCAAGTTCGTGATGATCATAACGCACATACCCGTGAGTATGACGACCAAGCATAAGAATAAGATCTTGGAAAAAGTGGCCCAACGGAGCTGGCCGTCAGCGATGTGGTCGGCCGGGGATGCCTTGGAGCCGCGGCCAGCGGAGGCGGAGCATCCCGACTTCAGCTCGGGCAACCCCGCCGGTGATGCTCTGGAACCGTGGCCGGCGGCGGCGGCGATTCTTTTCCTCAGCTCCCGGGCCGCCGGCAATTTGCGTCGAGCCGGTAGCGCGCTTCCCGATCCTGGTCCGGTGCGCTTGCGGAATCTGAGCACCGCCGCTTGATATGCCAAGTGACGGCGCTCAGAGAGTGTAATTGGCTTCATCGCTGTTCTTGTTGTTGGTGCCATTGATGCGTGTGGCTCCTACCCACGACGGGGAATGGGCCAAGAAATGGGTGGATTATTCGAAATTATTATGGAGCATAAATTCCCTAATAGCAATTGAAATAGCAATGAATACCGCAGAATTACCTGTTAAATAAAATCAGGAAGGTCCTAAAGCACAGTCTACTTAATCCATTCATCTTTACCATGCAGACGCTCAACTTTTTGGTTTACTTGCGTTGACCGCATGCACTTGGGCGAGAACGTTGTCGGATTTCTCTTGGTTACTTTCTCTCTCTGCTTTCTGAAACTTTTTGAATGTTCCCGACTGTTTTCTTTGCACTTCTGAAGTTTCCATTCTGCGGGAACAGTACTCGTCCGCCAAAGTGGCTGCCGTTTACACCTCCTGATTGGTACAAGCTCGTCACATGACAGAAGGGAGGTGCGCCATCTAGCTAGACTACTACGAAACTATAACACCGAGATCTGGCAGGGGCCGGCACTATACTACAATTACGCTCTGATGATGCATGCAACCATGTAAATGTTTTGTAAATTGCCATGTGTTAAAGAACACCTCAAAGGAGATGTGTAAACATGTATGAGCCCAATGATTACAGATGCCTCTCATGTGTAATCTGGTTGTAACGTACATTACCATGCGCACTAATCCTCTCTTAAAAATGTCCTGGTGAAGTTGTACGTACCTGCCTATCTTGCTGCAGCAGCAACTGGTGGAAATTGGCGGCCGCCGCATTTGCTGACTCAGCGAGCTGTCCCTGCCGTGCATACTCGGCGGCTTCCCTGCAGGCCGCATCCTCCAGCGGCTGTTGGCGGGGTGGCCTGCGAGGCTGCTGCCGAGCTGATAGTCCTTCAAAACAAGATCAGTTAACAGGATTTTAAAAAATTCGCTCCGTCCTGCGTAGAAATATTACTCGTTCATTATCAGGTGGAAGCCCAGAAAAATAATTCCAGCAACGAACCGTTCACAAAAAGAACAGTAAATTTGCATAAATAAAAATCACTGCGTCATTACAAAATGCTGCACTGATAGTACTTTCAGCTTATATGCTACACAAGCTGCGTTACAAATGGTGTCAATAGTCGAACGGAATGTTGTTCCATTTTGCAGTGACATTAGGGCACGCACTTCTTCTTTGCCATGTAAATAATATAAATACGTAATTTCTGTTGAAAAGGTCTTATACTGCTGTGTTGCTTTAAGTGATGTGTTCGTATTGCAATATCCGCTGAAGTGCCTTACGTGCAGTGCCACTTGTGCCGGGCTCGGTGCCATTCGACAAGTGGGCAGCTGCTGGTGGGGCAGGGGGCATTGGAACATCAGGAGGCTCCTCCTCACCGGAGGTGTCCTGACGGAACAATAAAGTGCAGTTGACATAATGTGATTAATTTTCATTAACTGTTTGCAGTGTCTATTTCACTTAGTTTTAATAATTTCTACAGAAAATTCTTAGTGCAGCATGTGACATACTAGTAACTTGGAGTTTTGACAACTCGTTGCTAATGCTTTACGGATTAACGAGCCATGCAATCCATCACAAGGTGTTTCTTAAGGGCATTGCTTTAACAGCAGTGGGGCAGCATTTCCATTCTTGCAAAGTACGGATATCGTGTGCTGGCATGTGTGTTGAATTGTAAGAAAACACACACAAGCACACAATGGCAAAATATTCACCACGGTGTAACTGCCCGACATCGGTAGGCATAGCAACGAACATTGCTACTCACCTTGGAGTCGTCGCCGAAAAACTCCACCGGAGCGGAAGCTGGGCCGGTTCGGCCAAGCACGTCGATCATGCGGCCCTCCAGGCCGCCCAGCTTCCCGTCTCCCGTCTTCCTGCAAATGCATGGATACCGGGAGCTTATACGTTCCGAAGATGTTGCTAGCCACGGGCTCACCTCTTCTCGGCGCCCGCCTGCGCCGCGATCTTCCGGCAGTCGTAGCATAGCCCGGCCTAATACAGGCGCCAGCGCCGGGCTGTTTTAACTGCCGGACTGATTGCGTTCAGCGCCGCGGCGACTTCCTCCCAGAGTGCATTTTTTTTTAGCAGCACACATTCTCCACCTCTTGTGACATACGATTTTTTGATCGTATCCAAATGATACATTTTTTTGATCGGATCCAAATGCTACAGCGACCTCCTGCGCGGTAGCATTTGGTAGAGCAGCAGTCTCCGAATAACGGGTTAAGTGGTCTACCGCAACGATTATCCACCTGTTGCCGGCAGGAGTCAACGGAAGTGGCTCCTCAAATATGGCTGTTGCGGCTCTCCGCTTCTGCTCGTGATTCCTGCCAATGTCCTTCCCCGCTTGTGTTGTTCCGTGTGCTGTGTCAAAAGTGTCGTATTGCTTCGCCTAGGTGTTTTTTTATAGAAGTTGCCGAAATCAGCGCGTAGGTATTTAGGCTTTTCAAACTTTAGTATGGCTGGAAACAGAGACTACTGCGATAAGGAGGCCCTGAAGAGGGTGCTAAACGGATCGTGGGTTGGAAGCGCCGTGCAGTTCTTGCAGAAGTACGAAATTGAACGAACGGCCATGTCAAACCCACTGATACGAAGGCTAGATTTCAGACAAGTCCGTCATTCTGTTCCAACGCTATCAGCAATCGCGGAAGATGTCCCGATCCAAGTCAACCTCCTCATCCTCGTTCATCGATCGATGACACATCAGATTCAGAGTGTGAACTGGAACTTACCGGATGTCCTTTAGAGTGGCCGATGGAACCGAAGAGCTTTTCAATGCTTGAATCTCCGTCATACGAAGATTCGAGCAAGAATTCAGGATCCCCCTGCAAAAACAAGTTGAGGGCTCTGCCCACGGATGAAGGAAGGACGCTCCTGAATGCGGCAGTGAACATGCTGAGCACCTGTGGCTACAAGACAGAAATGGACACTGTGTGGGTGGCATGCGATGGCACCGACCCCCAGTACACAGCCTTCCTGGGATACCACCGCGGAGGGGGCACCTGCTCCCGGGTCATTGTCTCCTGCCGGGGTCCAATTGAGAGCAAGGAAGACCTGCCAACCTTTGGCTGCATCCAGAGGAAACACTTCTGGGGATTGTCCCAGTCACACACTCATACGACGATGCAGGTGAATTGGAAGTACGACATCCTGCGCCACTACGACCCCTCGCAGCAAAGCAGCCGTGAGGACATCATGGTCCTTGAATGCTCCTCGAACAAGGCTGCTGTGTTGCAGCAACCGCCATGCGCCGACGTGCTCTGCCATCTCAACGTCCAGACCTTACCTGGAAATGAGCGCAGTGCCGCACGGTCTCTGTACAAGGAAATGAAGTTTGCCAAGCAACTTGTCGAGTGCCTGACTACGGGAGCAGTTGCGTGGGCGCCGGATCTCAGTGGGCCGACTCTCATTGAGAAGGTGACGACGCTCCTGCAAGGGTCCCGTAAAGGCAGTTATCGAGGAAAGTCGGGGACGCCTTTTGCAGACGTCGGCTGGAACTCAGTGGACTTTGACCTCTATGTTGAGACAGTGGTCATGAGCAAGCGGCAGTCCGTGGACTTCACTGACGAGATGTGGAACGCCATGTCAGGCTGTGGGACGTACCAGGAGCTCAAGGAAGGCTTTTGCATGATATTTCACGCTGTGCAAGCTGGGGAAATCGGACCATTGATTGTTCCCAAGAACGCAACCACGGTAGGTGCCTACCTGCGAAACATGTGCCCTCAGTTCCGGCAGGAGGAGACCATGGGGGGGCTAATGCCGGTGCGCATGCTGGCTGAGATCGGGCTCCAGAAACTGCAGCGAGACTTCGTCAATATCTTTGTCGGTCTGGAGCTGGCCAGCCAGGAGCAGCTGGTGCCCTTGTGTGCCCGACCAAAATGGACGAGGCCCTCGGTGAGGTGTGGAAGCTGCAGACGGTCCTGGACATGATAATGCTGTGCAAGGCCTACCCCGCACCTCCACCACTTATAAAGGAGGTTTATTCGGGTTCGCAGCGACCGCCGGTTCTACGATGCACCAAGCACAGTCCCCGAGCACGAGCTTCTGCTGCGCGCTTGATGCTGCCGATGCTGCTGACTGCGCGCACGTTCGTCATCTTCCTTACAATATATGTGTGTGTGTGTGTGTGTGTGTGTGTGTGTGTGTGTGTGTGTGCTACAATGCAAGAACATATGTGAACAAAACATAGCTAGTAATAACTAGTGAGCACTGCAGAAAAGTTGAACATGAAAACTAGTAATAGTAAAGACATACTTCGCTCAGCTGAACTGCAATATATTGTAAATATCACAAAGACAGCATAAAAACTGTGTAGGACAGAGCACTGACTGTTAGTTGTAGTTGCAATATGCACACTAAATCTAGACATAAAAAGTAAAAAGTAAGGTGCCGGAAATGGCCATGTCTCTCCAAGAGACCACTGAGGAACAAAAGGTATACATTTTATAATTCCATCTCATAGATTACTGATCTAATTAAACATTAGACACATGACCCCTTGTGTGTTACAAATGCCCAGCTCTCATTACCTATGCATGATTACCAGCCTTGGTGAAAGAATGACTTGCACTAATGTTTTGAAGAAACATCGGTAAAAATGCTGCTTGTTCTCAACTTTCTGCTGGAACAGCATACTTGTGTGCAGTTGTGAACGCAGTTGCCTATAGGGCTCAGACAATATGTTTTGGCTGCACAGGTACCGTCTACCGAACACCTGGTTCAAGATAGCTTTAACCTCGGAGTGGCGCAGCATTGTTTTGTCACCTTGCCAGATAATAAAGCCTCAGCAGCTGCAATCACCTGCGACTGCTCGTAAAGGTGCCATAAGGTCAGGCAGCAAACAGATACCATGTAGCAAAACTTTCAGAGTACATTGTGTGAGTCGAGGTGTGTAACTTGTGCCTTAGTTCGGCAACATTACCAACAGTCACAGCTATTCATTGCAGCTCCTAAATGTCAGCCACATCAACAACATAAATTAAGACACTTCCTTCAGTATGGTGGCAGATGCTCAGCTGCCGGCTTTCTAAAACCATGCGTTATCGTCAGACAGTGCCAGCACAGCCCGTAGCACATCTTTCAAGCACTCCGGACGAGTACTCCAGGATCCTGCTCCAGGATGCCCTCCTGGGCTGCTGCCGTCCGCTCTGCCGCGACAGCGAGGCGGGTTGTGGAGGCCTCGATTCTGCGCCGCACCTGGAATGAATAATCATGGTGGAACTGTTCGCATTAGTTGCTGATTACTCGCAACCAGCTCACGGCTGCAAGCTGCTGTTGTGAAGAATTGCAACGTCCACAACGATTCCCTCTCTGCTGAAGAGCCACTGGCCTGATGGCATTCTTTGGCAGTGTCAAGCGTCGCGTACAAGCTATACCCTCTTTGTTTGGACAGACAAAGACCTGCTGGAACTACTCTTCCGTCATCTATTCTAATGCATCTCTCACCACCAAACAGCGCTTTTCAGGGCTAACCAAACTTTCGTCCGGCGGCTGATCGTTGGCAAGATACGTTACCGAGCCCTCTATACAACGCATATTTCTTGTTTACATCCCCAGCTGATTTGTTTTTCAGATTCATGATTTACTTATAAGAAAGGATAAAGAATATTTATGTCCTTCATGTAAAATGACACCAAAGGGCCTACGAACCTGCAGCACCTCGTCGCCGTGTTCCAGGTTGCGGGCGCACTGCGACGACATCGTCGTCAAGGTATCCACCCGTCGCGGTCGCTGTCGACGTGGTGGCCGAACAGGGTGCTGCAACACTGAAAGCATACAGCATTTTCTACAGTTGCACTGCATTTTATGGTACGAATAGAAGTGGCTATGGCCATGTTATGGCTTATTGGGCTAGTTCAATACAATACAAGAGCTCATTTTATTTAACAGCTTGAGGATCAATAACTTACCAGGTGCAGCGGCCACCCTTTCGGTAGGTGACGCCCCGCGTGGTGGATCCTCTGCCGCTGTAGAGTAAACACATTAATGTTTACGAACTGCACACACACTTGGCAATAATTAAAACACTCATTACTCTGATGCTTACGTGTCGCTGTCCTCACGCCCGCAGCCTCGTCTTGGACGACGACTTCCATCGCGTAGGTGGGGGCGTGAGCCTGCTGGAAAGTGTCATAAACGTGGCTATTCTTTACAATGCCTATGTTACAAGTTTTCGTACTAATTTGCGAAAATATTGTGCAATTATTGAGCGCTTAATGATCCCATGTGCTACCATCCTCGTGCACTTCGGTGAAGGCATTTTAATTATGTGTTGATCACTTAACCCCCCTTTTCCCGAAAGCGCAGCCAACTGAGATTCTAGTTCATTAGCCTCCCTGCTTTTCCATTCTCTCCTACGCTATTTTCCTGTTCACCAACGGTGTCGCGTTCTGCTAAAGGTAGCACTTACAGATAATGGCAAACTCTAAACCGGCACAATTCAGGAACCCATGATATTACGGCGGCAGTGTGCTTCCCTCTTGGTAGGGGAGGTCCGTCACGCCGTGGAGGCGGACCGTCCCGGTCATCTGCAGTACTCTGCTATGGAAGCCGTGTAGCCGCCCCCCTCCTGTGCTTCTGAAAGTACACGCCAATGTCAAAGGACAAATCGCCCAGGCCATTGGACGGTCACTCACCTTTGTTCTTGGGCAAGTGCGGCGGGCCTCGAACACCTGCTTCCGCCACCACTCTTGCCACTGCTCGGTAGTTTTCACGACGGGGCCTTGCTTGTTGAGCTGGTCGGCTAGCTGCTGCCACAGCCGTCAGCGGTCGCCAGCAGTGAAGCGAAGCCCCAGCTCGCTGTATCTTATAGCCAGCTGGGGATGCTCTTGCATGAAGGCGACCACCGTCTCCTTCTGAGCCTCCCACACGCGCGGCCCCTTCGCCGGTGCTTCTACGTTAAAGCGCCATGGCTTCAACTGAACGACTGAACCAATGCCTGCCGCGTGACCCGAGAAGCTGGTTCCTGCCCCCCTCCTCTTTACTCTTCCCCACCCGGGTTAACCCGGGTCGGCTGCGAGCGCTAGCTGGGGTGGCCGCTGGAAACCTAAATCATGTAGCCCAGCCTCCGAGATTTTAGCGGCGTCTGTTGCAATCCCGGAGGCAGGACCCACAATCTCTCGTGAAGCGATTGGTTGAGCGCGCGCCAGCCTAGTAATCGTCATTTCCTCCGCAACAGGAAGTGGGTCGGCTGCGAGCGCCGTCTCTCTGCGACTACCCTGAACTACGGGAACCTCCGCTCCAATGGGAAGACTAGCGACGCGGCAGGCATCTAGTAAAGGAGGCATTGACTGAACCAACCGCTTCGAAATTCGCGCCGTGTGCTTGAAACGGGGTGGTAGCAAGCGCCATCACTAAACGTTTCGCAAAACTGCGACACCACCCAGCGCCATTAACCGCAATATTTCCTTTCAGTCGTTTTGCATTCCAAATTGAATCTTTGAAAAGCAACACCAACACACTTTGCTACTCACTAATAATAGGAAAATATTTCTCAACATGTTGCAAACGCTTCTCAATATATTGCACGGTGCCCAAGCAGACGTCAAAAGCGTGACGCAGGCTTCCACTTCGCTCATTGGCTGTTTGCCTCCTCTCGTTCTCGCGAACACTGCGGACCGCCTATTTCGTGACGTTTAGAACGGAGGCGGTCCGTTCTATTTTGGAACGCGTACAAGATCGCACCCCAGACGAGCGACGCTGGCGTCGTCTGCTGTGGCGTCGTCTGCTGGCGTCGTCTCCACTATTGCTGGTTGACAATTTCAAAAAAATCGGAAAGTGAGTAGCGCCATATAATAGTTCCGGATTTTAGGCCATTATAACATTTTAACGCCATGCTGTTGATGGGTGCCTCAGACATAATGAATAACTGAACATGACTTCTGGTGTTCGGTTGGTGGAGTGTAGCAGGGAGAGGTGGTACCTTATAATAGTCTGTTTTGGTGGCGTCTTGCACGCACTGTATACCGGCGATATTTGAAATGAAGTGTAGTCTTCTTTTCAAGGAAAAGAGGGGACCGGTACAAAAGGCGGTAAGGCCTGACGAGGTCCGGTACCCATACAGTTGGCAGTAATAATAAAAAGGCAAAAAATTTCCTAGAACGCGCGACAAATATGTCAAAACAACGCTACAATGCGCACAGTGTAACTTAATTCGGGAAGACAAACATGTGCAAGGTAATGTGCAAGCACTCAGTTATACACGTATAAATACAATGCGTACATGACTGGTGGTGGTCCGCAACAAAGACAGAGAGAAACATGTAGATACATTTTCTTACATTTGAATTTCGCCTTCAATCAAACGTGTCGTGTTTTTCTTGAACACATGTTTAGATGAAAAAAAAAATAACCTGTAAAGGAAAATTTGTTGAGGGTATGTGAGTTAGCGTCCCTCTGCGCAGCTCATCAAATTCCTAAAAAACCGTTGCACCTGTCTCCTGCCATTCTATTTTGCTCCACCATATAAAGCAGGGAATGGCACACGCACTTCGTTTGTTTCGTCGTTCTGCATCACGCTTCTGGCGTAATCGTCGGCCAGTCGTTCAACCAAGGCCTCCCGGTGGGAGACCCGACGAGGGTCACGAGACCGGCGCTGCACGCGGGGTTGGTAGCCTGGAAAAAGTAACACTTTATAACCAACCAAACGCACAACTACGTTACATGCAGTGCAATCCAGCTGTGGCATTGCAGGAAATTTCCTTTTCACTTGCTGGTTCTCACTCCGCTGGGGCCATCTGCAGGCTGTGCTGTACCTGGATGGCTTATGGGCAGTGGCTCGGCAGCAACCACTGGCTGCTGCAGTGCTCCTGTATTGGTTATAAAGGGTACATTCACTGAACGGTTACAGTAGAAATGGTTTGCGTTCCTTATAGACGAAACAGATTCCACTAACAGGAAGGCAAAAGAGAAGAGCAAAAGCTTTCCTTCACGTGAAAGGCCGCTTCTGCCAGCGGTGGCGCCCACAGATTCTGTCGCCACAGTCACCTCCACGGCGGGTTGCTTTATGTATAAGACACGAAGAAGCAGTTTTGTCAAGTTTGCGTAATCTCCTCTTCCCAATGTGCAACTAACGTAGAGTTATGACATCAGAAAAAAAAAAATATCGTGAAATCCCAGTAGTAAACCGTCTTGTGCATGCCAGCAGCAAACACATGCACAGAAAAGAATAAAAACTATATCTGTTATGCCAGTGTCACACAGGCACTTTAAATCTGAATCGATCCCAACCGTGCACACTTTCTCGATTTCTATTGCCTCCCTTCCACGGAATGAAGAAAGGAGCCAATCGCTGTCGAGAAATTCTATCCAAATTGGGCGCGATCGCGAATGAAGCGCCCTGCGTGACTGGGTTATGACACTGCATACGCGATGCAGTATACACGACGCAACTACAGTATATTGCTGGCGCGTTCTCCCGTTTTTCGGTGCGCTTGTCAATGGCTTACCTTGTCGAGCGGTTGGAAGAAGGGCTCGCACACTCCCGTCACCGTTGAGGTGCCAACCAAAGCGAGGACACGGCTACGAAGGCCGGTCAGGCGGCCTCCACCCGTGCCGCTGTAATTACGGACAGCATTGTAAATGTCGAGAGCAACAGAACCACTCCTCGCACTCACCTTTGACTTGCGAGCTGCGGCGGTATCTCGGCGGGAGAGAAAAACCTCCTTCCGCCAAAACCTGCCATTGTTCCGCTCTCTTCGTGGCCGGGCCTTCTGCGTTCAGCTTCTGCGTTCAGCTTCTGCGTTCGTCCCCACGTACTATTTGCCATGTGTCCAGCGAACGGCCATGACGTCTGAATCAGTCGGCTATGTCTCTAGCAGTCTCCCCCAGAACTGCGTTCCAGCCACTGCCTACGGCTGAAGTTGACCGCAGGCCTGACATGAGTCCACCAAGTACAGGAAAAGTCTGCTGGGTTCCCAGCCCGGGAGGGGAAGTCAACGTGGCACGTTGGAAGCCGGCCTCTAGCAGGGTCTCAAACAAAGTAACGTCAGTTTTTCGCTGAGGGGACGCTTTCTCATGTGCGCGTTCAAAGGTTATCCGTTGAAATGCAACTACCTCCTCTGTGCTTGGCTGGTGGTCGAACCGCGCAAAGTCATACGGCAGGGCGAAACGTCCACTGCTCATTAATGAGAATGTCGTCTCGTTGCTGGTCATTTCCTGAACCAAGCTTTCCTCAAGCGTATTCCCAGGCCACTGGAGCTAGGCACTTCCGGACACCGAGAACAAGAAGGCCTGTTGAAGGTAGACCTCAAGAGGGGCGGAGACGGCTAGTCGGATCTTCCCGAACTCACTCTTTATCCGCGCTTTGTTGTCCTGGGTGTCATGGCGGCGCACAGTCTACGAGTTCATCGAGCGGCACCACATCAAGCACTAGGTTCTTTCGCGCCTTAAAAGAGCCCGTCCGGCGTTCCCCATCTGCCTCGATCGAATAATGGACCCGACCGAGGGAAGCCGCTCCAGACCGCTCCCTGTCTGATGAGGCCAGCCATTCCTCAAAACGCCGTCCTTCAGGTCTTTTGACGCCTGTATATCTCACCAGGTCTCGGATTCGGCGTACTACCGCACTCGGTGGGAGCCACTCACCATCCAACAGTCCGTGGGGGGTCTGCCCTCCTGAGGCCAGTTCTCGCGTCTCCAAGATTGGGTCCCAATCCGATATGGGGGGACACATCGCACCATAGAGCGAGGCGCATTCATACAATGACACACTATCGTCCGCGCTCAACTCATTGTTCGTCTTCTTAACGGTATCAGACAGAGTTTTACAGCAGGCTCGGTAGTGTTTAGCGTCCCCGCGAAATGCTCCGCACCCTTCCAGAATCCCCCACCCGCGATCCTCAAAGCAGATGGCTGCCAGAAGCAGGTTACATGTCGTCACGTGATCGAAACCACGACACAGTCTGAGGACATGCACCCCCACATCCAGCATGGACTCTCGCCGCATATGGCTGAGCATGTCACCCATGCGTAAGTTCCTTATAGCCATATCCGCCTTGGTGCGGGGGGGGGGAGGTAAAGGGCCTGGGCGAGGGCATTGTTGTACACGTCGGACAACAAGACGTCAAGTTGGGCGTCCGTCGGCTCGGACGACTTATGCTTGAGACACATGGTGCGATTTTCCGTGCGATCTGTCGTACGGCGCGTCGTGTGCGACTTGCCGCATGCGGCGATTCGGGACACATGGTACGAATGACCGAGCGGCGGATACGAACCCAAGTTTTGCACCGGTGCAACCGGCAATACGAGAGTAACCGGCGGACACTAGCCACTTTCGGGTGAGTGCACCTTATCTCATGATATCAAGCGTTATTCCCGACCACCGCCCGCCCGCCCGGTTAAGCCTAACGCCGGAACCAGCTCCCGCGATCTCGTCGGCAGAAACACCCTCGCGCCGCGCGCCGCGTGAGTACGAGCGCTCGCCCACGCCGCGGCGAAAAGCCCCTACGATGAGCCGAGAAGCAGCTGCTGCAAGCGCAATGTCAAACCAGAAAGAAGATGAAGCAAACGCTATGCAAACAGACCGGACGGAAGAGAGAGAGAGAGAGAAACTTTATTGGTTCTATCAAGGGGTTTAGCGGTGAGCCGTCTTGCGCTTGCTGCCTGGCTTCTCAGCACGGGTGTGCCCCTATTCCAGGGCTCCACTGAGCCTGGCCACTTCGCACGCGTGCTGCACGATCGCCCTTTGGGCGGTGAGCTCGCTGCTGGTGAGCGGGCCCTCCCATTGCTCCGAACTCGGGTTTTTATGTTTATGGAATGTGTAGTTATGCTTACATTCCCATGTTATGTGGTAAAGAGTTGGTATTTCTCTGCACCATGGGCAGGAGTTTCTGTATTGTGTCGGGTACATTTTACTTAATATGTGTAGGTTATAGAAAGTTCCTGTTTGTAGCCTTCTCCAGTCGGCTGCTTCCTGTTGTGTAAGTAGTGTGCGTGGCGGAGGATATTTGATTCTCTGCCCTCTATAGTAGTTTAATATTTCCGCACACGTCGGCTCCACCGTTGTAGGGTTCTCGAGAGGCTCTATCTGTCCAGCTCGGTATGTGATCTCGCGAACTAGACTGTCTCCTCTCACGTTCCCTTCTATCCCGGTATGGGCCGGTATCCAGAAAAGTTTGTGTCACTTTATTTCCGAGGGTTCATGCTCCGAGGAGGATTCGCAGGGCCTCTTTACAGACTCTCCCCTGCATGTAATGCCTGCATGCAGCTTTGGAGTCTGTTAATGTGGTCAGTGATCTGTTACTTCGGTAGCCTTCGGTCGCTGCAAGCGCTATGGCGACCTCTTCCCCCTCCGCTACCGTGCAATTCCTTATGGTTGCGCAGCTGATTGTCTCTCCCATGTAGTCTACTACAGCCGTAGCTACTCTGTGTGTTCTAGTGTGCTTGTCCCACGGGTATAGCCCTGCATCCGTGTACACCGTGTTTTCCTGTGTTGCCACGTGGCCTTCCACGTAATCTGCCCTTGCCTGCCTTCTGGCTGCGTGTAGGTTCGCATCCACGTTGCGTGGAATTGGACTTATTCTGAGGGTTTGTCTGATGTTGTCTGGGATGTCTGCCTCTCGATCTATTGCCCCTTTCGTATCGTATCCTAGTCTCTTTAGGAGCATTCTTCCTGTAGCCGACTTCCAAAGTCTCGCTATTTGTGTGTTTAGTTGCGCTTCTGCCAGCTCGCTGAACGTGTTGTGTATTCCTAGCTGCAGTAGCTTGTCGTTTGAAGTATTCCTCGGTAGGTGCAGTGCCGTTTTGTACGCCTTCCTTAGTATGGTTTCTGCTTGTTCTCTTTCTAGCTTGTTCATCAAGTGGTAAGGTAGCGAGTATGTGACTCTGCTGACCACTAAACTTTTAACCAACTTGATCGTGTCTGCCTCTTTCATGCCATGTCTTCTATTTGAAACTCTCGTAATCATCCTGCTTACTTGATCTGTCGATTTTTGAAGTAAGGTAATTGTGTGACTGCATTTTCCGCTGCTTTGCAGCCACATTCCTAGAATTCTTATCATGTTCTTTTCCGCTATAAGCTGGCCCTCTAAGTTTATTTCGATTTCGGCCTTGGTGGGGTTCTTTCCTATTCTGAGTATTTCCGATTTCTCTGTGGAGCAAGCCAGGCCTCTTGCCTTAACATAGTTTTCTACGCGGTTTGCTGCCTCTTGCAGTTTCTCTTGCTTTTGTCCTAGCGTTCCTTGGTTGGCCCATATTGTGATATCGTCCGCATAGATTGCATGTCGTATGCCCTCGATTTCGCCTAGTTCCCTGGCCAGGCCAAGCATCGCAATGTTAAACAGTATGGGTGAAATGACTGAGCCCTGTGGCGTACCTTTGCTTGGGGTGACAAAGGTTTCGCTTCTTATATCCCCTAGCCCTATTGTGGCCGTTCTTTTTGCTAGGAAGGCTCTCACGTAGTCATGAGTCCTCTTCCCAGAATTTATGTTTTGAAGCCCTTGCATTATTGCCGTATGGCTGACATTATCGAAGGCTCCCTTGATGTCTAGTGCCATTATGATGTTTTCTCCTGTCTTGGGTGCTTTGCTTAGGACCTCTTCCTTAATCTGTAGGAGGACATCCTGTGTTGATAGGTTTGCTCGGAAGCCAAACATACTGTGCGGATACAGTCCCTTCCCTTCCATGAGTTGCTGTATTCTCTTTGTGATTATTCTTTCGTATAAGAAAACACCGGGGACGGTTCCTCGAACTATGATGCAGAAAGCGGCCGAACAATCGAAGCGGAAAGCGCCTGGATCACAAGAAGCAAGAAAGCCAAGAAGGACACCTCGAATTCAAAGACGCCGGCAAAAAAAAAAAAAAACGATGAGCGAATGCCCAATGCAGCACCTTAAAGTCATCAAGTGGCAGGGGCGGCATCCTGGGTTTTTCTTTTTAGGTGCGTTTCAAAATTCGCTGGTCACCTCATTTGGTTAAATGATAAGTTACGATCTATGTTGCATTATCATGTGTATCTCAATGTGTCACCTATATTGCTGTGACTGAGAAAGTCCAATTTTTGTTGCATGGCCGACAAAGACAAGCTTCTTATTACCGTGTATTTCCATGTGCTCCTACAAGGTCATGTTCACTCATGACCGAAACCAAAAATGCATGTAGTTCATATGCCAAGCCGTAGTTTCCACCTCCTTTATGTCCATGTGAATTATTTAACATACAGCTTAGGTTTCGATAGCATAAGCTGTAAAGGAACGGACTCAAACTTTTGTGGCAACAGTTTGTTGTTCTGTATGCACTGGAAGACATGCTATGTGGGCTGTGCTGTTACTGTGCTTGCTCAAATGGTGTCGTGCGACAATTCTTTTAGTAGAATTTGACCTCTTTGAATGATTGGCCATATTCATCATGTTCCCTTTAGTTTGTTGTTGAATACTTCCATAGTGTTTCCTACGTGTGTTACATTGTGACACACATCGAGATTTATTTATGCTGGAAGTGGTTAACATGACGAGATTCTTCCTCTGTCTGAGGCGGGCACACATTTGTGTCCCATCATCGAGGAGCTGTTTACTTTTTCGACATGTTATGCTCGTTTGTACTGCAATGAAGTGTGCGTGCGTAACACTTTATTAGTATTTCCTTTCAGCATGAGCGTAGGAAGAAATGGTGACAGCAGTTAGCGCCTCGGACGTAAACTACTAATCCATGTAATTCATAGCTTTGGCATGCATTAGTGTAATCCACACGAAGTATACGTGATGTTGTGTTGGCAGTGAGGGTGCAAGAATCAGTTTAAAATCGGCTTTTTTCTATACTCCAATGGCACAACAAAGATCTGCGGTGCCTATCCATACTTGAAAAGCACTGGAAGTGCATGGTACCTCACAACATTATTGCAAAGCTGGAACCCCTTTGTCAATCGCACCATCTTGACAGAAAGGCGAATTCCTGTTCCATACTGCGCCAAAAACAAAAATGTTGAGAGGATTGTGCCATGAACAGGGATCGAATTCTATGTAAAAAAAGGGGGGGAACAGCTGTTCACATGCTGCACACCTAGCCAACGCGCCTCCCACATGAATTTTTGCGCTCACAACAGCAGACTTTTCAGCGCTTCCTGCTAGTGGCCGGTGCATGTACGTACACTTGGGAGGTTGTAATTAGAATGTACTTCATTAAATTTTGAGTTCGTCAAATGGCATCGTCGACCCATCCTCACACGCTTTCACTCGCACATACTTTACAGCATACAGTACACGGCAACGTCGTTATCGCCCCTGGAATTAATCTGGAACATCATGGCTACAGCGACGGCAGAAATGCTCCTACAGTGTCCATATAATTGCTATTGCGGTAAAAACAGATTGGAATAGCTAGAAGTTTCACCAGCCCGGAGTTGGTCACGGCTCTCTGCGTCTGCAGTGACATATCGTGAGCTAGAAGCTGTGTGACCGCGTTGATTGCGCCACATGATTTAATAACATTGCAGTTATCAGCTTTGGCACGGGAATGTGTATTTAGATCATAGTGCCGCCAATGCTCTTGCCTTTATGCAGAAAAACATGCACAGTGCTCCCTCCTTACATACTGTAATGTTGTTTTCGTGTTGGTCTTTAATGTACCTACGTGCTTTCGAAGTGCCCTGTAAATTCTATTATTCCACCAAAATTGACATTGGCCTGCCCCAATTTGCATGAAAATGAATATTTTCTGCCCCAAATTACAATTATGTCTGCTCCAGACTGCTCTGACACGCAATGTTACTTGCTCCGAGAATTGCTGAAAAATAATTTGGGGCAGTTTCACCTGTGACATTGCCACACTACATTACTAGTAAACCTTGATACATATGCTGGTATTTTTAAGAACTTTTAATACATACACATTAGTTAGATATAAACACTAAACTTGTGGCGTATAATTTGTTATAAATGAGGCCAGGACTGTGGCCAACTCCGATATTGGCCTCAGCTGCCGTTCCAGGGCGTCGGCCTGCCGCTACATGGCGTCGGCCAGCCTGCTAACCTGGTCACTGAGCACCTGCAGCTCAGCAGTTTGCTGCAATAAAAATATTTCATCAGCAATGCTTCTACACACGTTACTGTGAAAGGCAGAGTTTTGCTGAACATGCAGTCGTCTTCGACGGCAAAACACATGCCCATGCAGTGCCACAAGCACCGACACATCCATCCAAATTTGGGCTCTTTCGTATACATCCACCTAACAAACGTGCTGCCACGTTCTGACCTGCTGTCATTAAATCTTGCGAAAATGTAACGGACAGAACGAGGCTACTACTTTCACTCTACCAGCATGCAGCAGCACTGGATGCAATTGCACTGGGAACACAAGGGTATGTTTGGGTCAAAGCCAGGCATGCGAAACGTGTAGACAATCTAATGAACCATTAGTGGGGCTGTCACTTGAACCATGTATTGTAAGTGAACATGGCTAGCATTCACCGGCACAAAACTGTGCTTATTGCACAGGCGGCAATTCGCATGTGATTACTTTGTCTATTACGGCCCAGCCCGGACAGGCTAATGCAGCGTTTGCATAGGGTCTCGGCGACTGATCATCTGGCGTGGTGCAGGTGTGACTTGACAGGCATGGAAGTCTGGCCTGTGCCTCTGGGTCAGCAGAATAACAGCTGGTTTCACATACTGCAGAAATGGCCTGCATGCCTAGTGGTAGGTTGGGCGCAACTTTGCTCTTGTATAGATTTCATGCAGTGCTGTTTCGTCATGGTGATGATGTCTGCATCCGCATTTGGGTGAAGTGTTGCCGTGACAGCACATCACGTCAACTTGCTAGTGCTTGCCTAATGTGACTCCTACTTGCATGTGTGCGCTCTCAATCTCGGTACTGCTTGCATCACTGCAAAGACGTACCAACGTATTGTTTTCTGAGGGGGGTCCTGTTGGGTAGGCACTGCAACATGTCTGATTGTTAAATACATAGACAAGTGAACAATGCACTCTATGTAATGTCAACCTCACGACCCTGGACATATGCAAGCCTGTTCTGCGAAACAAAGCTTTCGTAGCTTCGTTTCGCTGCTCTGTAGTATTCACATTTACCCCCCCCGCAGGGGCGTCTGCGCAAGCAGGCGTTTGGTGTGTTGCGACACCACGGACCCGAGCACATGAGGGTTGGACCCTCCCGCGTGTAGCCGTGCGCGGCTGAGCCGTGTCTGGGGAAAGGGGGATCCTGGGGGTTGAGCTGATGCTGGGTGTTTGGACCTTTAAGGCCCCTCGGCGGAGGCAACACACCCCTTTGGCCTCTGCTTCACACAGACGGCACCCCCGGACTGACCCACCCGGGGGAAATCCGTAGTTGCCTTTTCCTATCTTTCTCTCTCTTAAACCTTCGTCTTTCTCTCTCACTTTCCACCTTTCCTGTCTTCTCACTTCGTTTACTTCCAATTCTCCAGGCAGCGAGGGTTAACCTGGTGTAGTTCATCCAACCTTGGATCTATTATATTGGGTTATAGTAGCTATGTACAGCTGGCGTCTGCGTTTCCTTCGGGTCTCGCAGCGTCCCCTTGTTGGGCTCGGTGGTGGGTGGCTGGCATAGCTGCCGAAATGTAATAAGTTATTAATGGCTTTAAGCACCTTTCCCCGACTTCCTGATCGCCCTCTTTCGAAAAGAGGGCGCACCGAAGAAACTTTTCAATTCTCTGTCCAACGCAAGGAATCCTTCCCACGCTACCACGTCATACATAGTCAGTGCCCTGATAAGACAGTAAGAACCCTTTCACCATTCACCGTTGCGAAAGTTCTCACCGATGTTCTTGGTCCTGGATACAAGATTACTAAAATGGCTAGCGGCGACCTACTGCTTGAAGTACGTGACCAGCTCCAACGTGAAAAGATTTCAAATATTCTTGCATTTGGTGATGTCGAAGTCACAGTGACGCCACATCGATCTATGAACACATCCAGAGGTGTGGTATCAGACAGCGATCTTTTGAACCTTAGTGAAGAACTACTCGAAGGATGGAAGGAACAAGAAGTTGTCAAAGTACAAAGAATAACGATCAAGCGCGACAACAAAGAAATTCCTACAAAACATCTCGTTCTCACGTTTGCTACAAGTGTTCTGCCAGAATCTCTCGATCCAGGATACACAAAAACACGAGTAAGACCATACATTCCAAATCCACGTAGATGTTTCAAATGTCAAAGATTTGGCCATGGCTCACAAAGCTGCCGAGGCCGTCTCACTTGCGCAAAATGTGGTCAAGAGCACGCTTCCGACAACTGCACTGGCGCACTCCACTGTGTGAACTGCGACGGTGATCACGCCACATATTCGCGATCATGTCCGACGTGGAAAAAAGCAAAGGATATTATTACACTGAAAGTTAAAGAGAATATATCGTTTCAAGAAGCGCGGAAACGTGTTTCATTCATTCATACCGCAGGCTATGTTGGTGCGGCGCGTAAGGGGGCAACGCTGCAGCAGACTCCGGCATCAGCCCGCCCACAAAGAGTGTGGCCGAGGTTGTGCCACCAGCCCCCTCGGCGATAGCAGTCAACGCTGCCTCGCCGTCACGGAAAGAGGGCCCATCAACCTCAGGGTTGGTAGGCACGAAGGTCTCATCTGCTCAGGTGAAGCCTTCACGACGAACGCGCCGCTCACAAGAGCGGACGTCCAGTGCCTCTCAAGAGGCAATGGACACTACTTCAAGCCAGACGGCGCAGCAAGCGCCCAAGGACCGCCGCCAGTCTCAGGAAGGCGGCAAGAAAGACAAACTCCGCATTACAGGGCCTTCCCAGGCCCTGTAATCTAAATCAAGTTTTCCTCTCTTAACACACAGCACACACACACACTATTAGCTATGGAGACACAAATATTACAATGGAACGTTAGGGGTCTCCTACATAACCTCGATGATGTCAAGGAACTCTTGCGTAAATATAATCCAAGGGTGCTGTGTGTACAAGAGACCCATTTGAAACTTACACAGACAGGATTTCTACCCCAATTTAACATTTTTCGCAAGGACCGTGACGATGCTTTTGCTTCGTCCGTTGGTGTCGCGATTATAGTTAATAAGCGTGTAGCATGCCAGGCCTTGGAACTCCGAACGCCTCTTGAGGCAGTTGCGGTTCGAGCCTTACTGTTAGGTAAACTCATTACAATCTCTTCTGTGTATATACCACCCCATTATCGACTCCAAGGAACAGAATTTCTTAGTCTAATCGATGAGCTGCCTGAGCCCTACGTACTCGTTGGGGATTTTAACGCGCACCATACTCTCTGGGGAGACTCTCGATGCGATGCCAAAGGCCGCTTAATAGAAAATTTCCTTGTTTCTTCAAGTGCATGCATATTAAATAAAAAGGAGCCGACATTCTATAGCACAACACATGGCACGTACTCTGCGATAGATTTAGCTATCTGCTCGGCTACACTTGTACCTTGCCTAGAATGGGAGGTAGTCGAAAACCCATATGGGAGTGATCATTTTCCCATCTGCCTCAAAGCTTTAGAACAAAATGAATTCCTGCCACACCCCCCTCAATGGAAAGTTGCATCCGCAGATTGGAAAAAATTTGAGGAAATCACCCAGATGCAGCGAAACACTTTTAAAAGATTTTAGTGTGAACGATGCTATTGCTTATTTTACCGCTTTTATAATTGACGCTGCAATAGAGTGCATTCCACAAACGATGGGTACTGCAAAAAAGAGGCGCGTGCCGTGGTGGAATGAGCAATGCAAGAATGCGCGTAAGGAGCAAAACAAAGCCTGGCGTTTACTACGTCAATCTCCAACGGCAGAAAACCTCATCAACTTTAAGCACGTGAAATCCAAAGGCAGACGAACGCGTCGTATCGCTAAAAGAGAAAGCTGGGAAAAATACGTCACAAGCATAAATTCCTATACACAAGAAGCAAAAGTCTGGAACAGGCTAAGAAAATTAACTACTCGACAAACTTACAACATGCCTTTGGTTGATGATGAAGGCCACAGCCTTCAAGACCAGGCTAACGCTCTGGGAGGACACTTCGAGCGAGTTTCTAGCTCTGCGAACTACTCGCAGTCATTCCAGCAACATAAACAGACAGCTGAAAGTAGGGCACTGAACCGTAAAGCTAGCGGAAGTGAACCGTACCATCATCCATTTAGCATTGCTGAGTTCAAAGCTTCCTTGAGCGGCTGCACGAAATCGGCGCCAGGAGCCGACAGAGTCATGTACATAATGATAAAACATCTTCACCCTGACACGCAGATGGCTCTGTTGTCTATTTTCAACACTATCTGGGAAACAGGAGACATTCCATTCGCATGGAAAGAGGCGATAGTAGTCCCTGTTTTGAAACAAGGTAAAGATCCGTCCTCTGTGGCAAGCTACCGGCCCATAGCACTTACAAGTTGTCTATGTAAGCTCTTTGAGAAAATGATAAATCGCAGGCTCTTCCACTTCCTTGAATCAAACAAGCTCCTTGACCCATATCAGTGTGGTTTTAGGGAAGGCCGATCTACCACAGACCACCTCGTTCGCATTGAAGCATATATTCGGGACGCTTTCATACACAAACAATTCTTTCTTTCTGTATTCTTAGACATGGAAAAGGCTTACGACACCACGTGGCGGTATGGAATTCTACGTGACTTATGAGAGTTGGGCATCCGCGGAAAAATGCTTAATGTAATCGAAAGCTATTTATCTAATCGCACATTCCGTGTCAGAATTGGTAATGTCCTCTCGAGACCATTTCTACAGGAAACTGGAGTACCGCAGGGTGGCGTGCTTAGCTGCACACTTTTTATCATAAAAATGAATTCCTTGCGCTCATCAATACCGCGTAGTATATTTTATTCAGTATATGTTGATGACGTTCAGATTGGATTTAAGTCATGTAATCTCGCTATCTGCGAGCGACAAGTACAGCTTTGTTTAAACAAGGTGTCTAAGTGGGCTGATGAAAATGGCTTTACGCTCAATGTCAGCAAGAGTACCTGTCTTCTTTTCACTCAAAAAAGAGGTCTCATAGCAAATCCTGAAGTCGAACTTCAGGGACAGCACATACCTGTGAGCACAGAACACAAACTTCTAGGCGTTATTTTAGATACGAAATTAACCTTTATTTCACACCTGAAGTACCTCAGAAACAAATGCCTAAAAACCATGAACATTCTTAAAATTTTGTCACACACAACGTGGGGTAGTGATAAGAAAATTTGAGGAGTTTTTTTTCGAAATGGGTCAAATCCACGTAAACGGAAGTTGAGAAAAAAGCAAAAATTTGTTACCGGACCTAAATGCAACGCTATCAAAGCTATTATATGATATGCTTTACATGTCAGCTAGGGCAAGTTTACGACCACAAGTAATGAAAAATTATGCGGCAAATATGCCCACTATTAGGGTGAGAACTTTGGATTTGGCTCGTATTGAATTGAAACGCTGGATTTTAGGCGGTATTGCTATGAAAACTTGCTATTGCTATTGCTATTGCTATTAAAATTGGCTTTCGAGAATGGCATCATGTAATCTTGACAGAAAAGCTATAACAACATTGGCAGCAGGGCACTGCGTTTTGCATTTGATGATGATGATGATGATGATGATGTCCTTGATGAGTGTGGCGCTTACCCACTCACGGGGATTGGCCAAGAGTCGGGCAGACTTTGCTTATGTGTTCACAAAATGGAGGTAAAAATCTAAAATTTTGTTACATGAATTTAGGCGAGGGAAAATCGAAACGGTTCAGTAGATTGTCATGCTACGTAGAGGAAAAAAATAATTGTCTATCATATATCAATGAGGCAATAGAGGAGGAATGAATAGATTAATACGGTCATCAATGAAATCGGTTTGATTCAATAATAAATTTTTCTAAGGCGAAGCACACATTCCTGTGTGAGTGCCCAAGATCAGACGCTCCGAAAGACAGTAGTACCGGAGTGTTCAATGGCAGGCCAAGCTGTCGCACTGTAATTTCTAAACTCATTTTCCTCATGGTGGAGAAACGCCGGCATTCCAGTAGGTAGTGCTCAATCATCTCTAATTGGCAACGGCGCATTCTTGCTTTTACGGTGGTGATGCGGCTTCTTTTCACTTCGTCGTCGACGTCTAGGGATAGATTTTCGCCGATCTCTTCACTGCCCTCCGAATCCATGAACAACGATATCAGAAAAGCGAAGAACTCGCGAAAACACGAACGAAACACTCTGAGCTGTCAGGCGGGAACCAACTCCTTGGCGGGAACTGACAAGGAGGCTGCCATGGCTACATGACGTCACGCCAAAAGTGCTCTCCTATTGGGCAAATGGATTTGGCTCATTTTGTTCCGTGCAACAGCTGGATCTGGCTCAATTTCGATACGAAATACGATCTGCGAACACGTTCGCCTGGCGTTATTTGACCCATTTCGTTGCAACGGGTTTTCTATGAGAAAGTTGCCTAGTCTTTCTTGTCATTACCGTTTTATCTGACCTAGTTTCGGTTTGTGGATTTGGCTCATTTCGAAAAAAAAAAACTCCTCAAATGCACCCTGAACCTTTACAAGAGCCTCATTCGAACACGCTTAGATTATGGGGCAATAGTTTATCATTCGGCTAGCCCTAGTGCATTGAAGATGCTGGATCCTGTCCATCACCAAGGTATCCGCCTGGCGACCGGTGCCTTCAGGACAAGTCCTGTGGAGAGTCTTTACGTTGAAGCTAATGAGTGGTCGCTTCATCTTCAGAGGTCGTACTCAAGTTTTATGTATTTTCTGAAGGTAAATGCAAACCGTGAGCATCCCTCTTACGCAAGTGTAAACAACATGACATCTGCAACTTTATTTAATAATCGACCGGCAGTTAGAGAACGCTTCTCACTGCGTGTACGGAAACTCAGTCAAGAAATGGATGTTCGACTTTTTGAAAATCCTCTTATGGCTCCTGTCATGCTATGTCCGCCGTGGCAATCAATGGCAGCTCATTGAGTGTGATACTTCGTTCGTTGAAATAACGAAGAACGCTCCCGAGGTACACATTGAAATGCACTTTCTTGAACTTCAGTCGAAGTACTCTTGCCAGGAATTTTACACAGATGCCTCAAAGTCGCATGCCGGCGTTTCGTATGCAGCCATCGGTCCATCATTTTCAGACTCCAACGTCCTGCACCCAGAAACAAGCATATTCACTGCTGAGGCATATGCAGTACTGACAGCTGTTAAACATATCAAGAAAATGAAATTGCAAAAAGGCTATTATATTCACAGACTCCCTTAGTGTCGTAAAATCTCTAATGTCACTCCAGAAACGCAATAGTCCTGTACTCAATGAGTTATATTCGCTCCTGTGCACAGCATATACATCTAATCAGCGCGTCATAATATGTTGGGTACCTGGGCACAGAGACATTAAGGGCAACATGCTTGCAGATGAAATTGCCACATCCATTGCAACGAAAGCTGGCAGCTGTTCCGTAGGTATCCCTGCCTCAGACTTAAAGCCATTTCTGCGCAAAAAACTTCGAAGGCATTGGCAACACAAGTGGGACACAGAAACCTCGAATAAACTCCATTTGATCGAGCCACAATTACGAAATTTCCCACCGATAACAAAAATACGGCGAATCGAGGTCCTTTTCTGCCGCCTTCGGATAGGTCATACGTATGGCACGCACTCTTATCTCTTGACCGGTACCGAACCTCCCATATGCTGTAGATGTGGCAAGACACTAACCGTCCTCCATGTCTTGCTGGAGTGTAGAGAAATGGAAACTGAAAGGAAAAAACACTTCCCTCTAGCGTACCGACAAAACATTCCTTTTCATCCTGCAATGTTGCTTGGTGCTGACCCATTTTTTCACAGAAAGTCTGTTTTTAACTTTCTGGAAGATGTTAATTCATTGCAAGTTATAGGCCGAAGAGATTCGTAGCACAGCATCTTACCAGACGCTGCTGCTGCGATAGTAGCAACTTGTAGAGCACGTGCCTACAGGCCCTTGCACTTAAGGGCCTCTTGAGGCAGTAGTGCTATTGGCATTTACATATTTTATTCCATCCCTCCATGAGAACATATCTTTTAACTTCATAGTAGACCTTAAAAGTCACTGTGACAATTTCAATAGATATATATTAATTTTACTATTGTTTTAAGGCCCCTATACAGCCAGGTTCCATTATTATAGCCAACCACGACGCCATTGATCATTACTTGCATCACTGACCCCATTAAAACATTGCCTGGCGCTCTTTGGCCATGAGTGGCCCTTGCGCCATCAAACCCCACATATCATCACATTTACCTGTAGGTTTTGGTGCAACTATTTCTGCTACTGCACTATAGCTCTCGATCCACAATTAAAATGGAATGCATGTTCCTGTGCTAGCCAAGTTCTGTGCGAAACCTGCAAGCATGTATTGCATTGATAGTCAGATGTCGTGTAATTTCCTCCCATTTCTGCAGGTAACAGTGATGAGTTGTAATGGACTTATTCATTAACAGTGCGCGGTTTGTACCTAATCACATATGTTACTAATTGTCCCGTCACTGCTTTGCATCTGACATGTTTATTTGTATTGATATTGTTGGTGCTATTCATTTGCCTTACTAGCAACGCGCTCGGGTGTCTCGTTTCATAAAAACTACAGCTGTACCTCGCATTGTCATGTGCTGGTCGTCCGTCTCTCTTGTTATGTAGCATTGCCGGTTTTTTTCAGTTCTTGTCAACGCCATGTTTGTAAAACTTTCTGATGCAATCATATGTCGCTCCATGCTGATTTCTGTCATCATAATTGGCATAAATCTTTTACATGTGCTGTGTGCTGCTACGGACACATGTGACGTCACAAATAACATAATAAAAAGGTGAAGTGCTACAAAGCAATCGACAATGGCTGCTTGACCTTATGGACTCTCACATGAGTTTCAGATATTGCCAGATGTGTGGTTACAGCACAGTTATAGCGGCCGTTATAGATGAATGAAAAGCATGCTTGGGTGCAGATGTTCAGCGATATGCATGGCATCTTGATGCATTTGCGAGCAGAGCAAAATTTTTTGACAACATTTGAAAGGAGACACAGTCTCCTGGGCCACTGCAAACACAATGCTTGACCCGGGAAAAGTTCACAGAGCGCATATACAAGCAGGACTGCATGGTCAGAGTGCAAGACTCAGGAAAACGCTGCAAGCAGGCAAACATCAATGAAATGTCACATGTACAATACATGTTAGGTCAACACCACAGAATGCCAAATGTGCAGTGTAAAACAATGCAATGTTACCACACTTAAGAGTGTGCCTATCTTGTGACGATAGGTAAGCAACAAATGCACTCAATTTCAAAGCAACATTGTGATATGTAGCGTTGCTTGTGCACGCATTGGTATGCAACTAACAGCTAGTTAAAACAGTTTTGTATTGTCCCAGTGCACATCTTGCATTTTCTGTTAAATGTATGTATGTTTTCTAAATGAATGTGCCAGTAATAACGCTTCAATGTTTGGAAGCACAACCACTAGAAATACTGCTGTTGTCGCAGGCATGATGCTGCCCCTGACACCAGGAGAAAGTATCTCGCATTTTGGCCGTTGCAAGTGCAACATTGCTATTCATAACGAAAGGTTCTCAGCCATGCCAAAGGGGGTCAGGGGGGGGGGGGGGAGTTGGTGAAAATCATGAGGTGTCTCAAATTCACATAAACATCGCCCTGTTTCGATACGCTACACTTATCCATATGTCCGGCAAATGTCATGTAGCTGCATCACAGTGCTTTTCAACTGATTACAGAAGTGTGTATAAAACTCATACTGGAGGCCGTGAGGTCCTGATAAGCTATCACCTGAACCCTTTCAGTGCCGGCGACGCACTGATGTGTTTCTGCGTTTCTTTGACATTGATTTTGTGTGTCAGTGATTTGAGGACGACAGAAAGGGAGCATTTGGCATTGCAGGTGGCATCATATTTTTTTTCTTTCTGCACAAAGAAAAAGAAACTGGCATTTCGTTTGCAACATCTGAGAAAGAAAAACCGCTGGGGGTGTTTCATGCCCGAAAGGAAAACAACAATAAAAGGGTTCATCACTTTGTATTGCAGAAATCAGTACATTTTATGCTAGCTATGCGTACATGAATAACAATGTATTGAACAGCACTACATGTGACAAAAGGTATTGCGGCTGCCTAAGCGCTACAAGCTGCTCGTTACAAGACTTCAATCCACTTTTCTGGGCATAAACTTGCATGTGATGCGCAACTTTGTTTTGCACATTAAGTTGAGTTCTTACCGTCTAGAAAAGCGCAACACATTCAAAAATCCCCTAGACAATACTTCTCATGTCAAATGTTACGTACATAATGAAGGTTCATACATTCGTAACATACATTCCTTGTGTCTCTGCATTTGAGGTACTAGTTTGCTTAACGTGCTAAATTGTAGGAACTTTTTTCCTGTTTTCGTTTCTATTCACCAACTACACATCTGCACTCGGCTGCGGCGAAAATTCATTCGCTCGGGTTGAATTACACGTACACAGTCTATCAGCACTGCCATCTCACCTTGCGGGACTCCTCCAATAATTTTTGGGCTAGCTCGTTCCGCTGCGAGGGTGACCCTTTTCGCTGTGTCCCCCACAGCCTGCTGCAGCAAGCGGCCTCTTGATGTAGCTCTTGGAGGCCCTGCATAATTTCGGAAGCACACTAGCTTCTAAGCTGCGCGACAAAAAAAAATAACTATGCTGTTTAAGGAAGAGCAGTGCAATTATGGCAGCATTTGCAAAACGTAATACAAGTATTCATCTGCACCAAGTTTCATGTTATACTTGACTGTGCATACACTTCATACCTGAAACACGAATACTTCATGGTCTCACATGAGGAGCATAAACCTTGGAATTGTTATAGAAGCGTGTTAAAATGGAAATTACAGTTCCTTTTACAGCCACACAACTAATGCAGCTCATCGTTTGTTTTATGTGGAGTGCAGTGTTTGCATTGTGCATTTAACCTTTCTTGTAATATATCGACTTCCCACAAAATCCTATTCCCCGGCAGTCAATAGCATGCACAGTTCAGGTACATAGGAAGTTTCTCGTTCTTTTTTAATCTTTCTTTTCCGTACCCCTCGTACAGAGAAACAGCCATTCACGAGTGCTCAGCCAGCAACCACATTACATGATGTCATGCAAGTGTTCATTTGGCTGGACTGTATCTATGTGTTGTGTGACATGGCATTTGCATAATTACATTTGTTGCATTTCAGTCTTGACAATTTCACTTCAGATTTGTGCAAGTTGTCCAAAATTACTTTTCCATATGAAGCTCTGCCAGTTAACAGAAGTGACATTGACCCCCTAGATTACACTCCTAGCTTCATGCTTAGGCGAGGTTTGTTAGCAAGCCACTAGGTAATCACACATGCATGACTGAAAGTGTGCAATATTTTTTCAAACATACAACGAATACATAGCATGCAGGTGTACATGCACAGTGTGCTGTACTTGTTGCCTTCATTCATTTTTTTTACCTTTTTGTGGGCATCTCCCATGTGTTAGGTTTGTCTGCCCACCAATAATACTACATACATTCGAAGCGGTTTTTCACAGTTGCCTTTGTTCTGCTCAGACTTAAAGACCTTTCTGGACAAATTCTTTATTCATGCATTGCCTCATTACTAAATATCCAAACTACCTGAACCATACAACATCTATTTGCACTTATCATGTACAACATACGTAGCGTTAACATTCAATAACAGAGTATCCATGGAGTATGCGTTCAGTTTGTTCGGCTCTTCACCACTCCAATTAAAGCTGACAGCTAAACAATCTGCTGCCCAGCTGAGAGTAGGTGAAGCATGAAGCTGCCTCAAGCACACGCATAACATCTTTCATACCCACTAATGACCAAGATTGCAGCATAACGACGTACCACATATGCATAGTTACAAGTAGGTGCTCATCTCACTGCTTCAGGAAAGCAATAGCAAATATACGTGCAAAAAATTCATGGCATGCCTTGCTGACACACCTTTTCCTCAGTGCTGTTTCGGTGTCTGTGTGTATAGCGTTCATGAGCAGTTCCACTAGGTTACAGTGCTGTCCGAACAAGTGCTCCATGTATGCCTTCAGTTTTCCTATTAACCAATACGCCACGTGGACAAATAAACTTTACGTGCCTTTCACATTTAAACACTTGCTATGAAGCGTGTATAATTGGCCATATCGGTAAGTAATGTATGATAACACCGTGGCAGACGGGTACAAGCAACATTGTGCACATGTGAAAAGTGTGTCTTCCTTTCTCATTTTTGTAACGATTGCATCTTTTATTTCAGGGCATTACATTCAATCTATCGTGCCCCGAATTAAAAAAAAAATAGGTTTTGCGTAGTCTCTTCATCACAACACCGCTATGAAGGTTGCTGCAATTTTTCGACATACCACTAATCAGTACACATTTACTGTGCACACACTGTACACATAGAACCTTTGCGTAATTTAATTGTGTCATGAGGTATAGGTTCCTAGCTAGAAAAATAAATGTCAACATGTGCACGCAGGAAGCAAATGCCACGTTAACTTATTTGGTGATCTACAGGGTTTTCGTTTACAAAGACGGCGCCGAATAAAACAACACACGAAGAGGGGGGACACGTAAGACAGCACGTCCCCCTTCTTCGTGTGTTGTTTTATTCGGCGCCGTCTTTGTAATCATGCTTAACCAACTAGCCCACCAACACATGCTCAGGGTTTTTGTGCCTACTTTCTTTTTTGCCTTGCTGTGCCTCTGTGTGTACACTGGTACTGACCAAGCAGCAATAAAATGAGTTGGTTGTAGTACCTCTCTTGAGTATACCTTCTCTGTGTGGTTTCCTTTCTTCACTTGACATGCTTGTCTCACATGCATAAAGTACTGCAAGGTGCCTTTCATCTGCAGTGATTAGTACAAGCAACTTCTATATCACTATTACAGCTATGTTGACATTCAATGCACACATTTTTGGCGTGAGGTCGCAATTATGTTCATACACCACATACTTACGGCTGGCAGTACACCTTCTCTGATTTCCCGTAACGCCGGTGCTCGCAGATGGTGGTTGCTGCTGAGGTGCTGAGGCTGCAGAGACTTGAGGTGTCGCCTGGCTGTGACACCTCAGTCACAGCTGAGGTGTGTGGTTGCTGGGAGTCGCTCTGCATTTAAGAAAAACAAATTGTTAAGCTTAAGAGATGCAGACACTGGTCACAATAGTTACAAAAGGTGAAGCATATTGTGTATTGCAGTAAGCTTTGCTCAATTTAGGTACAGCTTGCCTCCAAGGCCTTCAATTGTGAAGGAAACTTTTGCTCCAGCATTGTTTGTTGCCTACTAGTTTTATTTACAAAATCTCATTATGCCCTTCCTTACTGCTTAGAAACCTTCACCTGTCCTGTTGCCTTAACTAACTGCCAATCCTGGCTTTTCTAAAGGAATACAAATATACAAGGGAGATTCTCACTTCGCAGTGGCTGCTCACGAAGGGCGCAGGCTGCGCCGGTACGGTGCTCGCAGGGCCGAGTAGGGCGAACACTCGGCCCTTGGCGCCCCCAAGAAGTCCACCGCCGGTAGACCTGCAATGTGGTTTGCGTAAACACTCGAAACAGACGTTACCATAACGCATGCACGCCTCGTTTACTTCATCTCGGCGGAGAGGTTTCCTGCGTCCGCCCTGGCCCGACTTACAAATCTATTCCACCAGCAACGCCACTGCACCACGGGCTTTGTGGGAGGGCCGGCATCGTTTAGCAAATAGGCGAGCAGCTCCCACATTTCCTTTTTTCTTTGAGCTGTGAATTTTGGGTCCAGATCTCCTGATGCTTTAACTAAGCGGGGATTTCGTTCCATAAAGTTGATTATAATTTCCTGTTGCCGATGATTTATGTGAGGGCCAATGTCCCGTGGTGCCATGGCAGTGATGGAGGAACACTGTCGTCTGGAAGCTTGACTGCAGAGGGGTAGAAAATATTCAGGAAAACGTACAGACCGCCACTGGGCTCTTTTATTCAGCATCATGAATAAACGCTATGCATTACACTCTTCTTGAACTTGTGGGCCTGCATAAAGATTATTATGCGCAGTCAACATCACTGCCGTCTGTTCAATGCCGCGACTTGCCGTTGAATGTCATATTTCGTCGACGCAGCAGACGATACAGTTGTCGGTGTGGTACTAGATAGAGGTGATTCGAGTTGCAAGTTCTCTCGAAGCATCGCAGTCGTGACGACCAGGCATACATCGTCTGGTGCGCGTCCATTGACAACAATTTCAGCAGTACTATGGGAGAACTCTCCGAGACAGCAACCATCAACACGACATACTGCCACCGCTACTTTACAGGGATATTTTCATAAGCATGCACATACACAAGTGCGGCAGAGCATGGCAATTTGCAACAGTGCATGCACAATGGAAGTGCAGCATGGGAATTTTGAATGAAGGAAATGAAATGTGCAGCAATTTCAGGGCCAAAGAGAAGCAACATGCAATAATTGCTTAAGGCAGTAACAAACACCTTTATTCACATTGTTCAAAGCATGCCAATGGCACCAACAGCTTACTTGTTTCCAAAAACAGAAAAACTACTTTTTCCAAATCAGCAGGTATTGTAGTCAAACAGAAAGCAAAAATACACTTTGTTTTGCAGAATGCATTCACTGATTGGGCTAGTCGGTGCAAATTTACAATAAGGCTTACGGCAAACACGACACAAGGCAGCAACAGGACAAGACGCTTTGTCCCATCTCCTTGTGTGAAAACAAGCTGCATCTTATTAAACCTGTAATAAGCGAGTGGAAATCATGCAGTCACCAACAACGGTTCTACGAGGTGATCTTGTCTCGACTGCGAATTGGACACACACATTTGACGGACAATTTCCTCCTCCGAAAAGAAAACCCGCCAACATGCGAAAAATGCCTTGAACCTCTCACAGTCATACACATCCTAATAACGTGTCCACACATCGACATACTGAGACGGAGGTTTTTACACAGCCTATATAATTGCCACACTCCATTACACCCTGCCCTATTACTAGCAGACGACCCCCTAGTGCCATTTGCTAACTTGTTCGACTTTTTAGAAAAAAGTGGTTATTTACACCAACTCTAACGTAATACAGGTTTACCTATTCTAACGTTGCATTTCATTTTGTCTTGTGTCTGGCGCAGCATGGCCTTAGTTGCCGTTGTGCCATTAAACCCAAACTAACCAACTTTACAGGGATTACCCACGCTCAGTGGCCGACGATCGTGCGTCAACTATTCACTGCAAGCGTAGACGCTGTCATTTTGCGCTTTAGTTCCAACACTAGTGTCAGCGAATGCACCAAAACAGCAACTACCAACAAGACATACTGTGCTGCCGTCAGTTTACGGGGATGGTCAGTAAGCGACGGTTTGTGGTCAGCTGTTGTATTCATTTCAAACAGCTGCCATCTTGAGTTCCGGTTCGATACGTGGCCCTCTGGTGGCAAACTAGCAATTGCAGTTTACAATGCCAGAAAAAAGTGAAACGCCGCTATACCGTACAAAAAGATGAGGAAAATAAAATTTTCAGACACATTATGTTGTTACCAGTCACGCGGCCAAGCTCGTCTCATATCTTCACTCGGCAAACCACAACCGAAACTAATAGCAAACGACTAAACGGCATTTCATTCGATTTACGTTGTCACGGGTGAGTTCCAGGTCGCCCCGGGCACTGCGCTCTTCGGGTACGCGGTCTTCCACTTCATTTCAGTGCAAGTTCGGATTCCCTATTGATGACGTCAGGACTCGCCGACGTTCAGAACAACAGAACGTGCATCTGATGACGTCAGGCCGAAGTGGACAGTCCACTAGGTGGACTTGCAGAATAGCCCCCCTGATCTGCAAGGAAAATCTGCTCTGCTCGCGTGTCCGTTCGTTCGCTCTCACGCCAACTATATTTCGCTCTCTCTCTCGCTCGCTTTCTCTAGCGTTATTTTGTTCGCTCGCTCGTTGGGACTAATCGCTTGCATTAACAATCATCGACGATGGTTTCTGCAAATTTCTTTTTATGTGCATTGTGCTCACAGTATAGAATTCGTTGTCACACTTCCTACGAAGCACCGTTACCAGAAACGACTGTACGGATGTGACCCTCCGTTGGCACCACTAAGTGATGTTCGCTTATTAACTCGATACTTTTATTTATGCTGCATGTGACTTGCATGATTTAGCGCTCTGGAGCCAAGCTCCAAGTTGTTCATGGGTCTCATAGGGAAGTGCGTTGTTTGATGAATAATATACGCTTACTGTGCTGCATATGTATAATATATCACCTCAAATTTCATATGGAGTTAAACACACACATGCACACGTTATATATATTATAATACCGAGACTGATCGAGTTGTCCAGCGCTGTTTATTCCACGAAAGGCAACGCCCCCAGCTCACGCGCGAAGAAGTCGACGAACAGGGAAGATGATGATGGCTATGTACAAATGAAAACGACGAAATACGTTAATAGTGCTTACACTAACTTCCCCCCGTCATGGAAGCGGCCAGCCTGGCTGCAGATTAGAGATTATCTAAACGGGGAGTGAAGGGGTTCATCCGCGAGACATGAACGATTTCGGCATTCCGGCGGCGCCGGTCAGTGACGGAGTGTACTGGGCGGACGAGATAGTTCACTGCAGATGTTTGCTGCACAACGGTGTATGGGCCAATGTAGCGTGGAAGGAACTTCTCACAGAGGCCTTGGGTGCAGACTGGAGTCCAAAGCAGGACTTGGTCTCCAGGGTGAAAACGTAGGTCACGGGGTTTGTTATCGCAGTAACGCTTGCGCTCTGCTTGGGTAGCTTCTTTGCTTTGCCGGGCGATTTGACGGCAATGTGCAACTCGGGCAGCAAAATCTTCTGGAAGTGACGCGTTAGGCGAAGAAGGTGCGAAAAACAGTTCTCTGTCGAATATGGTTGAAGGAGATCGTCCATACACAAGGAAGAAAGGGCTGTAGCCGGTAGTCCGTTGAATAGCAGTATTATATGCGAATGTCACAAAAGGAAGAATTTTATCCCAGTCAGTGTGGTCAGGACGGATGTAGATGGAAATCATGTCAGACAGCGTACGGTGGACCCCGCAGGGGCGTCTGCGCAAGCAGGCGTTTGGTGTGTTGCGACACCACGGACCCGAGCACACGAGGGTCGGACCCTCCCGCGTGTAGCCGTGCGCGGCTTAGCCGTGTCCGGGGAAAGGGGGATCCTGGGGGTTGAGCCGATGCCGGGTGTTCGGACCTTTAAGGCCCCCCGGCGGAGGCAACACACCCCTTTGGCCTCTGCTTCACGTAGACGGCACCCCCGGACTGACCCACCCGGGGGAAATCGGCAGTCGCCTTTTCCTGTCTCTCTCTTCCTACAACCTTCGTATTTCCCTTACTTTCCACCTTTCCTGTCTCCTTCTCTCTTCTATTTACTTCCTTATTCTTGGCGGCAAGGGTTAACCCTGTGTGGCTATCCAACCTTGGGTACACCATATTTGGTTATAGTGGCGGCGTACGACTGGAGTCGTGCAGACTTGCATGCAAGCTCTGCCGCGTCCCCTCGTTGGGCTCCGTGGTGGGCGGTCGGCGCTGTTGCCGAATTTTTATATATTTTCATGGAAACTTCCTTCCCCAAACTTCCCGATCGCCCTCAGAAACGAGGGCGCACCGAAGAAGTATTTCAGTTTTTTGGACACCAAATGCAGAATTCCCCCGGTTCCATGTTATTCACTCCGAAAAGCCAAACAAAGCAGTGCGAAACATTTCACCATTCCTTGTGTCAAAGTCCTTGACTGATGTTTTTGGTCCAGGTTACAAGGTGTCCAGGATGGCAAGCGGTGACCTCCTCTTGGAGCTCCGCGATTTGAAACAATATCAAAAACTATCGAAACTAGTGTCATTTGGGGAGACCCACATAACAGTAACCCCGCACCGTACATTGAACACCACCCGCGGTGTTGTGTCGGATGACGATCTGCTTGAACTGACTGAAGCGGAACTCCTGGAGGGCTTCAGTGAGCAAAATGTTATCAATGTCAGAAGAATTAAGATAAGGCGAGATGGCAAAGAGATCCAGACCAAGCACCTAATAATCACATTTGGTTCAAGTGCTCTGCCCGAGTCAATCGAGGCCGGGTACATCAAGCTCCGTGTTAGGCCGTACGTGCCCAACCCACTCCGTTGTTTCAAATACCAGCGCTTCGGCCACAGCTCGCAGAGCTGCCGAGGCCGCCAAACTTGTGCCAAATGTAGTAATCAAGAACACACCTCTGAAGCTTGTGAGAACGCTCTCCACTGTGTAAATTGTGACGGGGATCACGCCGCGTACTCGCGGTCGTGCCCCTCTTGGAAAAAAGAAAAGGAAATTTTAACAATTAAAGTTAAGGAAAATATAACGTTCAAAGAGGCACGCAGGCGGGTAGCATACCTGCCAAAGAAAAGCTTTGCCGAAGTGGCGCGTCAGGGGGCAGCGTCACAACGGCCTCCGGCGACTGTCCGACCCACACGCAGTGAGTCGGCAGTTACGCCATCTGCCCCCACGGTGGTTGCAGCTAGCGCTGCTCCGCCAACCGAGGAAAAGGGGCCATCGACCCCGAAGGTGGGCGCAGCCGAGGCTGCCTCAACCTCCCAGGTCCCTTCCAGTGCTGGCAATGGCCGGCGCAGCCAAACCCCCCAGGGAACCCCATCGACCTCCGGGCTGGTGGGCGCAGGGGTCTTGCCTTCCAAGGCGGGACCCCCTCGGGAAACTTCTCGCTCGCAAGAGCAGGTGTCCGGCGCCTCACAAGAGGCAATGGACACTACACCTACCCCCAAGGCGCCCCAGGCGCCTAAGGAGCGGCGAGGTTCCCTCGAACGCTTCAAAAAGAGCAAAACCCCGGTTACAGGGCCTCGAAAGGGCTCTGTAATCTAAGACATCCCTTCCGTTTCCGTAAACACAGCACCAATTAAATTTAAAATATGGATACACAAATCATTCAATGGAATGTCAGAGGTCTACTTAAGAATCTTGATGATGTTCAAGAACTTATCCATAAACACAATCCAAAAGTGCTGTGTTTACAGGAAACACACTTAAAATCCAAACACACAAACTTTCTTCGACAGTATGTAACATTTCGCAAAGATCGCGATGATGCCGTCGCATCATCGGGTGGTGTTGCAATTATAATTCAAAAAAGCATAGCCTGTCAACGTGTACAGCTACGAACGGCCCTTGAGGCAGTGGCGGTTCGGGCTATTCTGCTAAAGAAACTTATCACTATTTCCTCGCTTTATATTCCCCCACATTATAAACTAAGCAAACATGAATTTCAGTCCTTTATTGATGAATTGCCGGAACCCTATGTTGTTCTTGGCGATTTCAATGCTCATAACTACCTGTGGGGCGACCCTCATATAGATGCGCGAGGACGTCTTGTCGAACAATTCCTTTTTTCTTCTGGTGCGTGTCTGTTGAATAAGAAGCAACACACATATTACTCACTAGCAAACAGAACCTACTCTTCCATAGATCTTAGCATAGTCTCCCCGTCTGTACTGCCTGAACTTGAATGGGAAGTTGCCGACAACCCTTACGGCAGCGACCACTTCCCTATACTGCTAAGATCACCTAAAGAAAATGAATATCCACTACACGCTCCTATGTGGAAGATTGACACAGCAGACTGGGAGAGGTTCCGAAACTTAACTAGTATATCATGGGATGACATGTCTTCTTTAGAAATCGATGCTGCTGTGGAGTACTTCACAGCCTTCGTAATAGATGCCGCATCTAAATGCATACGTGAATTAAGCGGCTCGGCATGCAAACGGCATGTCCCGTGGTGGAACAATTAATGCAGAATCGCACGTAGGAATCAGAACAAAGCGTGGGAGTTGCTACGCGCTTCGCCCACTGCAGAAAATCTTGTCAACTTTAAAAAAGTAAAATCCCAAGGTAGGAGAACCCGCCGGCAGGCCAGAAGAGAAAGCTGGCAAAAGTATCTATCGAGTATTAACTCGTTTAGGGATGAGGCCAAAGCCTGGAACAGAGTTAATAGGATTAGAGGGAGGCGAACATACTCAGTCCCCCTGGTAAACACACAGGGCGATACACTTCAAGACCAGGCAGATACACTTGGGGAATATTTTGAGAGCGTGTCAAGTCCAACAAATTATACACAATCCTTTCTCAAATACAAACAAACAGAAGAACGTAAGCCACTTATAAGAAAAGGTCGAAAGAATGAGCCTTACAACCGTCCATTTTGTATTGCCGAATTGAGAGCTGCCTTAAGCGCATGCAACAGCTCCGCACCAGGATCTGATAGAATCATGTATGAAATGCTCAAAAACTTACACAATGACACGCAGGTTACACTACTCACACTTTTCAACACCATTTGGGATGCAGGGTACCTTCCAACCGCATGGAAGGAAGCCATTGTGGTCCCTGTTTTGAAACAAGGCAAGGACCCTTCCTCAGTTTCAAGTTACCGCCCGATAGCCCTCACAAGTTGCATTTGTAAGGTGTTTGAAAAAATGATTAACCGGCGACTCATTCATTTCCTTGAACAGAGCAAAATCCTTGATCCCTATCAGTGCGGCTTCCGAGAAGGGCGCTCCACAACTGACCATCTTATACGTGTAGAAGCAAATATCCGGGACGCATTTGTGCACAAACAATTCTTCTTATCCATATTCCTCGATATGGAGAAGGCGTACGATACGACGTGGCGTTACGGAATCCTAAGAGACTTGTTAGAAATGGGTATCCATGGAAATATGCTTAACCTAATAGAAAGCTATCTGTCCAGTCGTACCTTCCGGGTAAAAGTCGGCAATGTACTATCACGACCTTTTATACAAGAAACGGGTGTACCCCAAGGAGGCGTGCTCAGCTGCACACTTTTCATCGTGAAGATGAACACGCTTCGCGCTTCATTACCACCGGCAATCTTTTATTCTGTCTACGTGGACGATATACAAATAGCTTTCAAATCTTGCAACCTCGCAGTCTGCGAGAGGCAGGTACAGTATGGCCTGAACAAAGTCTCAATGTGGGCAGACAATAGTGGATTTAAGATCAATCCTAACAAAAGCTCTTGCGTTCTTTTTACAAGAAAGAGAGGAATGATCCCAGATCCTTGCTTAGAACTTTGTGGACAACAAATACCCGTAAACAAAGAGCACAAGTTTCTAGGTGTTATACTAGACTGCAGACTCACTTTCGTCCCCCACATTAAACATATTAAAGAAAAATGTCTGAAAACAATGAACCTAATGAAACTTCTATCCCATACATCGTGGGGTAGTGACAGGAAGTGCTTAATTAATCTCTATAAGAGCCTGATCCGTTCACGATTAGATTATGGTGCCGTGATCTACCATTCTGCAGCCCCGAGCGCGCTAAAGATGCTAGATCCGGTCCACCATCTAGGTATCCGTTTAGCCACAGGAGCTTTCAGAACGAGTCCCGTAGAAAGTTTATATGCAGAATCGAATGAGTGGTCGCTTCATATCCAGAGAACGTACATCAGCCAAACATATTTACTGAAAGTCCACTCAAATCCTGAACATCCCTGTTTTAATACCGTTAATGACGTGACATATGCTACACTCTTTCGCAATCGTCCCTCCGTAAGACAGCCTTTCTCGCTGCGTGTGAGGGAGCTTAGTGAAGAAATGCATGTTCCACTCCTCGAGCTTCCCCTAATGCATCCAACCAAGCTGCTACCTCCTTGGGAGTGGCAGCTCATACAATGTGATATATCTTTCATGGAAGTCACAAAGCATGCTCCAGAGATTGAAATCCAAATGCATTTCCGCGAACTCCAGTACAAATTCTCCTGCACTGAGTTCTACACAGACGCATCGAAGTCACGCGAGGGGGTGTCATATGCAGCCGTCGGTCCATCCTTCTAGGAATCCGATTTACTGCATCCGGAAACTAGTATCTTCACGGCTGAGGCCTACGCAATATTGTCGACCGTGAAGCATATAAGGAAATCAAAACTCGAAAAATCAGTTATATATACGGACTCCCTTAGTGTTGTGAAGTCTTTGATGTCGTTCTGTAAGCACAAAAATCCTATAATAATTGAACTCTATTCCATCTTATGTAAAGCATATGTATCAAACCAGCATGTGATTATATGCTGGGTGCCTGGCCATAGGGGCATCCAGGGTAATGTTCTAGCGGACCAGATGGCCACATCAATTGCATCACACACTGTTAATTCTACCGCTGCGGTCCCTGTCACAGACCTGAAACCCTTCTTAAGAAGGAAACTGCGAAACTACTGGCAACGATTGTGGGACCTGGAAACAAATAATAAGTTGCATGTAATAAAGCCAAAATTAGGTTTCTGGCCTCCTGTAACAAAGTCACGCCGGACAGATGTCCTATTCTGTCGCCTAAGAATAGGACACACATTTGGCACGCACAACTTTTTACTCACTGGAAACGAGCCTCCAACCTGCGGTAGATGCGGGGAGAGGCTGACCGTCCCCCACGTCCTGCTGGAGTGTCGGGAAGCCGAATATGAAAGAAAGAAGCATTTTCCCCTAGCATACCGGCAGCACATCCCCCTTCATCCTGTTATGTTACTCGGTGCAGAACCGCTCTTTGACACCAGCACTGTCCTAGGTTTTCTGAAAGATGTTGTATTACATGTAACTAGCCCATACGTTCGTAGCGCCTCCTCTCTATAGAGGATAGCGCTGTGATAGTTGTTTCGAATAGCACATGCCTCTCGTCCCTTGGGTTCAAGGGTTTTGACGAGGCAGTGGTGCCCTTAGAAAATTTTAGCATCTCACATATTTTGTACATTGCATCATTTTTCCCAATGCATTCTAGTGTTCGTAGTATTCGTCATTAGTCATCGCCATAATATTATAGCACGTAGATTTTACGCACTTTACAGCGACAATTTTTAGGCCACTTTACAGCCAAGTCACATCTCCATAATACATCGTCAACATCACCACTTGTCATGGCGCTTTTTGGCCAAACCTGGCCCTTGCGCCATTAAACACCACATATCATCATCATCAGCGTACGGTGGAAGCGCTCAGTAAGGCCACTGGTTTGAGAATGATAAGTAGAAGTAGATTTGTGGACGGTATTAGTGGCTCGAAGAACTTCCTCGAGAACTTGTGAAATGAACGCCTTGCCACGGTCACTGAGAAGAACGCGAGGAGCCCCATGGCGCAAGACGATGGCGCGCAAGAAAAAGTCCGCGACCTCAGAAGCGGTGCCGGATCGCAGAGGGGCAGTCTCGGCATATCTTGTTAAATGGTCGACCGAAGTGACAATCCAACGGTGACCGGAGGCTGTCAACGGCAAGGGACCATATAAATCAATGCCAACAAACTCAAAAGGTGCATCCGGGCAAGGGGAGGTTGTAGTAAACCGGCAGGAGGGGATGTCGAGCGTTTGCGGTGCTGACATGACGCACAAGAGGCAATGTATTTGACTACCGTTGAAGATAGGCCAGGCAAGAAGCAGCGGCTCTTTATGCGGTCGTAAGTCTTGTGGAAGCCTAAGTGGCCAGCCGATACATCGTCGTGAAGTGCCTCTAATACCCGCAAACGAAGGCAGCGAGGTAGAACTGGGACCCACCGGTGACGTGTTGGGTGGTAAACGTAGCGTTGTAGCACGCCACCTTGAAGGCGGAATTGTCGAAGTTGGCGTCGCAAGCGGCTGTTGGGTGGTTCGGCGAACCCACTAAGGCGATCTATGAGAGCTCGACAGTAGGAGTCGGCCCGCTGAAGTGAGACGAAATCAGAGCGTGATGAAAGCCTAACTTGGTACAGGGGCGTTATCGAGAGTAGGTGAGAGGCAGGCGTAGCATCGGAACGACGTGGTTGGGAAGACGACGGCGCGTTACCTGGAGAGAGTGAGAGCGGGCAGCGAGACTATGCGTCTGCATCATGATGGCGTTTTCCAGACTTGTACGTTATAGTGAAGTCATATTCCTGCAAGCAGAGTATCCAGCGTCCTAAGCGTCCTGACATGTTTTTCATTGATGACAGCCAACACAGAGCATGATGGTCGGTGACGATGGTGAAGTGGCGGCCGTAAAGGTATGGGCGAAATTTCTGAATCGACCAAACGATAGCCAGGTACTCTTGCTCTGTAAGGGTGTAGTTCCGCTCAGCTGGAGAAAGTGTTCGGTTGGCATATGCTATGACTTGCTCTTTATCTGCTGTATTACGTTGCAGAAGTACTGCGCCAAAACCTTGTGCGCTTGCGTCAGTATGGAGTATGGTGGGGGCACGATTATCGAAGGCGAAGCACTGGTCCTGAAGTAAGATGCCGCTTAAGATCTTGAAAAGCCGACTCGCAGTCGCTAGTCCACGTGAAGGAGGCACCGGTAACCAGTAGCTTGTGCAGAGGAGCTGCTATTGCTGCGAAGTTGCGTATCATCATCATCATCAGCCTGGTTACGCCCACTGCAGGGCAAAGGCCTCTCCCATATTTCTCCAACAACCCCGGTCATGTACTAATTGTGGCCACGCCGTCCCTGCAAACTTCTTAATCTCATCCGCCCACCTAACTTTCTGCCGCCCCCTGCTACGCTTCCCATCCCTTGGGATGCCGTCCGTAACCCTTAATGACCATCGGTTATCTTGCCTCCTCATCATATGTCCTGCCCATGCCCATTTCTTTTTCTTGATTTCAACTAAGATGTCATTAACTCGCGTTTGTTCCCTGACCCAATCTGCTCTTTTCTTATCCCTTAACGTTACACCTATCATTCTTCTTTCCATAGCTCGTTGCGTCGTCCTCAATTTGAGTAGAACTCTTTTCGTAAGCCTCCAGGTTTCTGCCCCGTAGGTGAATACTGGTAAGACACAGCTATTATATACTTTTCTCTTGAGGGATAATGGCAACCTGTTGTTCATGATCTGAGAATGCCTGCCAAACGCACCCCAGCCCATTCTTATTCTTCTGATTATTTCCGTCTCGTGATCCGGATCCGCCGTCACTACCTGCCCCAAGTAGGTGTATTCCCTTACGACTTCCAGTGCCTCGCTACCTATTGTAAATTGCTGTTCTCTTCCGAGACTGTTAAACATTACTTTAGTTTTCTGCAGAATAATTTTTAGACCCACTCTTCTGCTTTGCCTCTCTAGGTCAGTGAGCATGCATTGCAATTGGTCCCCTGAGTTACTAAGCAAGGCAATATCATCAGCGAATCGCAAGTTACTAAGGTACTCTCCATTAACTTTTATCCCCAATTCTTCCCGATCCAGGTCTCTGAATACCTCCTGTAAACATGCTGTGAATAGCATTGGAGAGATCGTATCTCCCTGCCTGACGCCTTTCTTTATTGGGATTTTGTTGCTTGCTTTATGGAGGACTAATAGATATCTTTCAGTATTTTTACATACGGCTCGTCTACACCCTGATTCCGTAATGCCTCCATGACTGCTGAGGTTTCGACAGAATCAAACGCTTTCTCGTAATCAATGAAAGCTATATATAAGGGTTGGTTATATTCCGCAGATTTCTCTATCACCTGATTGATAGTATGAATATGATCTATTGTTGAGTAGCCTTTATGGAATCCTGCCTGGTCCTTTGCTTGACAGAAGTCTAAGGTGTTCCTGATTCTATTTGCGATTACCTTAGTAAATAGTTTGTAGGCAACGGACAGTAAGCTGATCAGTCTATAATTTTTCAAGTCTTTGGCGTCTCCTTTCTTATGAATTAGGATAATGTTAGCGTTCTTCCAAGATTCCGGTACGCTCGAAGTCATGAGGCATTGCGTATACAGGGTGGCCAGTTTCTCGAGAACAATCTGTCCACCATCCTTCAACAAATCTGCTGTTACCTGATCCTCCCCAGCTGCCTTCCCCCTTTGCATATCTCCCAAGGCTTTCTTTACTTCTTCCGGCGTTACCTTTGGGATTTCGAGGGTATCCTCGCGAAGTTGCGTATAAACCTACGAAAATATGACGCCAAGCTGAGGAAACTACGTAGCTCTTTCTGTTGCTGGGGGCGAGGAAACTGAAGAACGGCACTAATCTTTTCGTGGTCAGGCTGGATGCCAGCTTTTGAGACGACGTGACCCAATACTTTAATTGTTTTGCTTGCAAATTTGCATTTTTTTGTATTGATCTGGAGACCAGCATTCGCAAGGCACTTGAGAACTTCGTCTAATCGATGAAGATCTTGGCTGAAGTCAGACGAAAAGATGACAACATCGTCCAGATAACAGAGGCATGTCTTCCATTTTAGACAACGAAGTACGTTGTCTATCATGCGCTCAAATGTGGCAGGAGCATTACAAAGGCCAAAACGCATCACGTTAAATTCATAAAGGCCATCCGGTGTAGCGAATGCGGTCTTTTCTTTGGCAGTCTCGTTCATCGGAATTTGCCAATATCCTGATCGAAGATCAAGGCTGGAGAAATACTCTGCCCCTTGTAGTGTGTCTAAAGCGTCGTCAATTCGAGGTATTGGATATACGTCCTTGCGTGTGATCTTATTGAGCGCTCGATAATCTACGCAAAAGCGAACTGAGCCATCTTTTTACTTTACCAGGACCACGGGAGACGCCCATGGGCTAGATTAAGGTCGTATTATCTTCCGCGCAAGCATGTCAGCGACCTGTTGTTCAATGACCTTTCGTTCGGACGGCGATACACGATAGGGGCGTCGTCTTATTATAGCGGAACCATCGGTTTCGATGCGGTGTGTAGCCGCAGGAGTTTGGCTCAACACAGGGGAACAGCTATCGAAACAGGCTTTGTGTTTTGCCAAGACCACCATTAAGGCTTCGGACTGCGCGGCTGTTAGGTCAGAACCAAGAACGGCTGGAGGAGGGAAGGAATCATCCAAACCTGAGGTTGGTGCTGGCGATGAAGAAGGGCAAAGCGTGACTTAGAGAGATAGGTTGAGTGTCGGCGAGGGTTGCCACAGTCATCCCTTTGGGCAGCATCACAGGCTCTGGGGTCGTGTTGCAATCAGACAGAAGGGCGCGGCCGCCTGAAAACCGGACGAGACAGGTGGCAATGAGAATTCCGCGAGAAGTACAGCGGGAAGAAGGGGCGACTAGGGCGTCTCCGTCGGCGATATGACTGGATGCTACGGCTACAACGTCTTCGTGATCAGGACGCAGGACGTAGTCTGCAGCGATGGCCAAGTTCACGCATGAAAGTGAAGAGTCCGCAACAGGTTCAAGCTCTGTATCCGTGATGTGGACAACTTCCTCTCTACATGAAATGACGGCTGCAGCAGAATGTAGGAAGTCCCAACCAAGTATAAGTTCATGGATACACGTTGGAAGGATGATAAACTCGATGTGGTGGCGTATGCCGTCGATGAGAACACGAGCAGTACACTGTCCGTCAGGGTGAATGAATGCATTATTAGCACCACGCAAAATAGGTCCAAGATAAGGCGTTTTTACTTTACGGAGCCGGGAACACAGATCACTCCGAAGAACAGAAACGGCGGCACCGGTATTGGTGAGAGCTGACGCGGGAACACCTTCGACAGTCACAGAAAACATGTTGGCCGGGCGAACAGGAGGAATTTGTGAAGACCGATAAGAAGCAGTTTCCCCTCCAAAAACTGCAACAGTTAGTTTTCCGAGCGCTGGTCGACAAAATGGGAAGTGGGACGAAGCGGTGATGTAGAGCGCCGGTAAGGGGATGGAGAACGACGTCTGGCCGAACGGGAACTATGAGGCAGATTGGGACCAGCTGGTGGAGACGGAGAACGCTGTTGAGGGAACGAGTGCAGTCCGGGATAGTAGTCGTCTGATCGGCGAGTGCGGTCTCTTTCGTGCTCAGCATAGCCTCGCCTTTCATCCTGCTGGCGCCGGCGGCAGAAGCGAGATATATGGCCGCGTATACCACAGTAAAAACAAACCGGGCGAGGTGGACACCACTGAGGGTACGATGGCGTAGCAAGTGGTCTGGTTCCCATCGAAGCCAAATGGTCATAGGAAACGCCAGTAGGCACGGAAGTCACCACGGTAGGGGTGGGTAGCGAAACAACATCCGCGTAGGTAGGTGTGGAGCGCGCTACCGGAGCAAGATGCGTCGTGGGTGTAGTCATCGCTGTCAACTCCTGCTTTACGACCTCGCGCAAGTCGAAGGTGGGGGTTGGTGCGCAGGCAGCAGGTGGACGCTTTAGGTCTTGTAGTTGAAGCTCCTCGCGGATGATGCTGCGGATAGGAGCACGCAGATCTGCAGAATGAGGAACCTGAGGATCGCTGCTGTCATGTGGAAGACGAATAGACTGCAGCTCGTCGAGGCGTTGGCATGTCGAAATGATGTCTTGGACAGAAGCCGGATTTTGCACGATTAAGGCGTTGAACGCGACAGGCCCAATGCCTTTTAAGATGTGGCGAACGCGTTCGGCTTCCGTCATGCTAGGATTCGCACGGCGGCACAGAGCCAAGACATCCTCTATGTATGAGGTGTAAGACTCTTGGGGAAGTTGGCGGCGCGTTCCCAGCTTCTGTTTGGCGACTTCCGCACGGCCAGACGAGGAAGCGAAGATTTGCCGCAGCTTCGAGGTAAACGTGGACCAATCCGCGATGTCGGATTCGTGGTTGAAATACCACGTCTTCGCAACATCGGTCAAGTAAGTAGAAGGCGACGTGCCTCCATTTCTGGATGTCGTTCCACTTGTTACAAGAACTCACGCGGTCGTAGTGGTCGATCAAATCGTCTACGTCATCACCGCGCAGTCCCGCAAAGACAAGGGGATCGCGCTGAGGGCTCGTCACAGTCCAAGAGGGCGCCGCAGGTGGGGTCGTCTGTGCGGTAGGGTTTGAGGCGCCGGAAGGGCTGGGGTTGGAAGTGTCCATTGTTGTAGGGGTAGCTGGGAGCAGGCGGCGACCGGAACGGAGCTCCAGGGAGGACGGGAACGCGAGAAGACGTCGGGATCTTGACGTACCTCCACCACTTTATAATACCGAGACTGATCGAGTTGTCCAGCGTTGTTTATTCCACAAAAGGCAACGCCCCCAGCTCACGCGCGAAGAAGTCGAAGAACAGGGAAGATGATGATGGCTATATACAAATGAAAACGACGAAGTACGTTAATAGTGCTTACAATATATATATATATATATATATATATATATATATATATATAGTCATATAATCATATAATGAGAAGCCAACAAACACTGACACCAAGTACAACATAGGGGAAATTGCATGTGCTTAATAAATGAAATAAAGTAATGAAAAATTAAGGGAAATTAAAGTGGATGACGAAACAACAATACACACATATATATATATATATATATATATATATATATATATATATATATATATATATATATATATATATATATATATATATATATATCCAAGTGCTCGGACTGTTTATATTAAACCCGCAGTATTCATTATTCACTGGGCACAAAATGTTACCTTTATACGCACGAAAACTGTACAGCACTCGTACCTCAGCAGTAAAAAAAAAACATTGAGCCGTTCAGCGGTAACGTATTCACATCACTGCATTGTGAATAGAGGAAACACGGCAAAGCTGCCTTGTCCAGAGGGAAATTTGAAGCATTTGCATGCGACGCTGCTCATTTTCCAGGAGCTCGTTGTCACATTTAGTGATGACACCTTTGATATGCCAAACACACAGGAAGGAACCGGGTAGTCATACAGATCTTTCTTCCTGTTGAAGGCTCGCCCGGCTACCATTGCCGTAAGGGCGGCTTCGACGTTTCTGTACTCACGCTCCATTTCCGCCTGGCGCAAAACACTTCCCCTTGGGATGCCACGTTCATTTGCAATCTTTCGTCTTCTCTGACGTGAGGCTAACACCACAAAATAATTTCTTTGTCTTGCCGCACTCATTCTGATGTAAGCCGAATAGAGGAGAAATTGACACGACGAGTGCTGTTTGACAAGCGAGGAATTATCCCGCCAAAAACGGCGCTATCGAAAACGTACCCGGTACGCTTGATAACTAAACAGATAGAGCGAGTTATGTGAAGTCGTTTTCAAAACGTATTCACCCCTCGTTTTTAAGCTGTCCTGTTTGGAACGTCTTTGATGCGTCGATTTTCGTCAAAAATCTGTTTCAGACGTTGAATCCCTTAATACGACGTTTTCAAGACTTTGTGTGCTACCTGGGAAGACGGGCTTTGCATCCACGCATTTGTCTTGAGTGCGAGTGGAAGGAATTCTGCGAGCGTCCAGCATGGTCTGGTTGAGAGCCTGTGTTGTGGCCACCTCTGTGCATTCGTAGCGTACTATCGCGTCGGTTGTGTCCAAGCTCTGGAAACGCGCCGTGGCCAGTATATTCGTGCTAATAAAGTGCAGGAAGTAATGCCCGGGAAGAGGGGAATGCTTGGAAATGGAATGTTTTTGTGGTATGTAGGGTATTGTTTGGGATGTCGCGTATGTTCTACATATATGTAAAAGCGAACTGCTTTTGTTTGTAATGCCACAGATTCACCACTTTCGGACGCTTCGCCTCTACACGCATTATTCTTTCATCTCAACACCAAAATGGCAGGTGCTTGTAATTAAATTTTTTTTCAGCTGACGTTGTCTGGTGGAGCTTCCTAGGGGAACTCCTGCTGCTGACCTGGTGCACAACGTTGGATGAATCCACGATAATCCGGCTACGAGCGTTCATATAGCATGAACTAAACATTTCCTCATTGCACAGGGTGTCTTGCGTCTTTATCAAATTGCACGTGACACATATTCGATGGAGGCTTGTAAAGATTGTTCGCAATCAGTTTTACTTAATAAATGATTTCCCGCGAATACCGCGCGCGGTCGAACACTGGAAGCAACAAAAAAAAACCGCTCAGCCGGAGTGACGCGTACCAGCTAGCATTCTGACTGCGTGCGCACAAAACCGAAATCGGAAGTATGGTTCAGGTATATTACCGCCGGCGCCTTGGTGCCCTGCAGTCAATGGGGCCGCTGGGCTCTATGGCAGTGTCCGCTCTTCTATTCCTTTCTCTATGCCCAGCCGTTCACAGCGGGTTCAAGTTTTCTTATCAAGACTGTAGAATGCAAAGAATGTTAGCGATAGTCATGTTGAGGCGTGCACTCGTTTGTAGCTAATAGGCTGTCGTCGTGCTATGCGCTGTGCCACTGAGTGGAAGCACAATTCGCAAAAGGTCGCCTGTGAATGCGGTTCCTTTTTCGGGGATGACGACTGCCGGGCGTTTCCGGTATGGCAACGGGCTGCAGTAGCCCAGCGGGTTTAGTCTCTGGCACTCAAGGGAAGTTCGAACGTAATGTTCCTTCCACCTCTGCTGCGACCCTTGGCCAGTAGTATCTTTAATTCGTGCCACTGTTCGCGTGTAACCCAGGTGGCCGGAGTGATGCCTTCCCGACTTATAAGGCTGTTGTCATGTGGTATTCTTCAAGGTGTAAGCTCCACCGTGCCAAACGTCCAGAAGCATCTTTCATATTGGTCAACCAACAAACGACTTGAAAAGCGCGGCCGTAAAATCATGGGCGACATTTCGCGACTGCCCCTACGACAGCCAGGCATTCCTTCTCCGTGGTTGAGTAGTTGGACTCGGCACGTGGCAGTGTTCTGCTCTTATAGGCAACTACTCTCTCGGCACCGTCTTGCCACTGAACGAAAAGAGCGCCAAGGCCCACGTTGCTTGCATCTGTGTGGATCGCTGTTCATGCACCCTCGTCAAATTGAGCGGCACAGGCCAAAGCCACCTAGAAAAAAATGTAAGGCCACCGCATCATCTCCTCTCCTTGTCAATACGTCACGAGAGTCGGATGGTAGCAGTGGATGGGGGAGCGCTGCGTTTTTGCAACGTGGCGCGCGTTCTGAAAACAAATTTTCTCCGTGGCTGCAACGCTAAAGCGGCAACGCGTGGAGCTTTTTCTTGGTGGCTTTGGTGGGGCACGCTGCATCGCAAACGCGATTGCTTTTCTTCGATTGTGCGTGGTTGGTCGTACACGGAAGCGCAACGATGCCTGGCTGTTGTTGCGCACCAAACTGCAAGTCCAATTATTATGGAGGACCGAATGTCCGAGTGAACAAGTTCCCATCTGACCGAGCCACTCGGGAAGCATGCACGAGAGCAGTTCCTCGGAAGGACTTCTCGCTAACGATGTACACAGTGGTAAGTATTTCTTCTCTCTATTGTTATTCTGGGTTTCCAGACGAATAGGTTTCGTCAGCATAGTGCGCAATGCATTCGTGCACGCGTGCACAATAGATGGGTCTCTGCACCTGTCGACGCGCTTGTAAATTCAACATTTTCGTCGAGCTTCATACCTGTAACAGCTTGTTTATTTTTTTTATTTCAGCTCTGTGAAAAGCATTTCTTGCCATTGGATTTCTTGAAGACAACATCTTACACGGTCGTCAAGGCAGGAAAAGTGGTCGAAGTTGCCATGAAAAACATCCGTCTGGAGAAAACTCCAGTTCCGAGCTTGTTTCCCAATTGCCCTGCCTATTTATCGCGTCCGCAAGCGTGCGTTCGAGAAGCGTCGGCTGCCAAAAGAGCGCGCTTGGAAGCCACATATTTGCAAAAAGCATTAATGCTTTCTCAGCAAACCCAAGCAGAAGAGGACGCCATAAATCTGGTTGGTAGCTTTGCGGACTTGCTGAAGGCTTTGCCAAGCTTTCAGTTTTCGGACTTCTGGACAGTTTTGAACAAGAGTTCCAAGGTTTTCTTTTGAACTTGTCACTTCAATCTGCTCCTGCAGTCCGTACTTCGGTGATCGTGTCCACAGACCTGCGCGTCGAAGTATTTTTTGGTGAAATGGGTGTGAGGAAGTGTGGTGATGTTTTAGTTCCTGAAAAGCTGTGCGACTTGAGAGATTTGAAAAGTACGTCTTCTTTATACTGTGCGCCTCCACTGACGGAAACAAGCCTGCATTATAGCAGGGGTGCACACGTGCTCGTCGATAACACGTAAGACTCCGCGTTGGGGTTCTGTGCCATGGGTCGTGTCTTTTTTAGGGGAAACTGTTACCACGCCGTCGCGTATGTTGACAAGGGCACCCTGAAGAAGTCCATTCCTAATATGAGTGATTTTCAACATTCCGGTAGAATCACGAATGTGGCGACAAAAGCTGCGTTCGCGATCGTGAGTATTCCAGTAAACTTACCTTTACGTGTCATTATCTGGCCTCAAGCATTTTGAATGTACATCCATTCAATTCTGACTTTTTTTTACTTTTAATTATGGAAGAGTACGCCGGTGTCGACTAAGACCGTCAATTCGTGCCAGTCAATCGTTACAGCGAGCTCGGCAGTCACAGTTTTGTCGGCGTCGTCCTTTTTCGGCCACTCTTGGGGATTTTCGGCAACTTGAGGGCATCGAACTTGAGAGGTCGCTGCTTTCAGTTTACCCGCCGTAGGCTGGGAGAGTTACCTCTGGCGGCGTCAGTAAAACTTGGGCTGTCAGGCGACGAAAATCGCGCTGTAGGTGGTAAGCGGGACCGTAGACTAGATTGGCTCACTTGCCGGCCAGCATGGCAGTCGTCGAAGGAAGCACGGTTTTCACTTCCCTGGTTGCCAATTGGACGATGATGACAAAAATGATAAATGTGTCATTGCGCTCCACAATTATAACAGAGGGGTCCCTATCTGCAGTGCGCCATATATCGGTCTTGCGTAGCTGGGGCCGCCTTACAGGTTCTGCATTGGGATGTAGTGAGAATCTCGACAATTCCGTCCGTGCCCTGTGTTCGACGCTTCTTGTTCCCATTGGGCCCAGGCCCAATGGGAACAAGAAGCCTTAACATATCTATCCAATGCCATGGGATCAGTGCCTCTTCTGGAACGCCTTAACCTTCGAACGCGACGGGACAAATGCAAGATATCGCGAGTCATCCAAGGAATGTTAGAATTTCTTTTCTTAGTCTTAATGGGCACAAAACGTTCGACACATGATTTGACAAGACGCTCAAAGTAATTAGCAAGGCAGTTGACGTCCTGGTTGTCTGCAAGTGCACTAAACGTATCGAAATGATGAGATAAGGCATCAGTAATGGAGTTGTCATCCGCACGAGTGAAATCAGGGAAACTAGTAAACGTGTAGGGGGATTTAGAAATTGGACAGGAGAGTGACACTAAGACGCCTTTATGGTCTGAAATACCATCAATTACGTCGCAAGAAAAGTCACGTTCGGCTAGGGTAGCGCTTAAAAAAACTAAGTCAAGGACGGAATTTAATCTGGTTGCACTAGGAACAACCTGGGTGAGACCAAAGGACAAGGAGATGTTGATTAGTTCTTTACAAATAGCTGTGTCGCGACCGACTGCAGACAATGACGGCCAGTGGATGCCAGGGGCGTTGAAGTCGCCCATACAGATAAAACTCGACGACGCAATGTTGATCTCGCTCATGAAGTTTGAAACAGCATGAAGAACATCAAGAGTAGAGCCGGGGGGACGATATATAACAGTAATCACAATACACCGATTATGAAGGTAAATTTTACACCACACGGATTCTGTTTCCGGTGCCACGCCACCACCAGTACCGCTAACCCTGTCTAAGCGCACGGCAACAAAACCGGGTGGAGTGAACTCAGATTCATAGATACCATTGTGCAGCCAAGTCTCTGTGATGCCGATAACATGGGGGGAATGAATAGATATAAGGGACAATAAATCAGGAAATTTTTTAACAATACTACGAGCGTTTATATTCAAGACAACAAGGTTCTCAAAACGACCAGCATGAATTCAAGAAGTGGATGGCACGGAAGTCAAATGGACAGACTCAGAAGAAACACGTTGAGTGGGTGCCATTACTAATGAGTTTGAACTGTCATCCCAGTTATAACGAACCTTGTTAATGAAAGCATGATCGTATCTCAACTTCACAACCGAACCGCTGTCCCGAAAAGAGGCTGATGCATCCCAGATTTTTTTCCGAATTGACCGAACCCTAGAAGAGAAATCTTCTTTAAGCACGAAGTTTGAGCCCTTGAGTTTTGAAACGTTCCTAAGAACCTCGGTTTTGTCGCTGAAGTTAGAAAGTTTAAGAATGACGGGACGAATGTAACCAGTGCGTGCTCTACCGAGCCTGTGGCAGCGCTCAATACGAGGGCAGCTAGTATTGAGGTGCTGAGTAAACACAGATGAAACTGTAGTCATGAGGGTGGTAGCGTTTTCATCCATTACTTCAGAAATACCGTGTATTATCAGATTGTTTCTACGAGAATGGTTTTCAAGGCTATCATTTTTTAATACCAAGTCCGTTACCTTAGTAGTCAAGGCTTTTATTTCAGCACGTAAATCACGCAGTAAACTAGAGTCTTTGGACATAGGAGTGGATTCTAGTGCATGAACACGTGACTCTAAAACATCAAAGCGACGCGCGACTGACTGCTGAAATGACTTAATTTCCGCAACATCTCGTGCCAACTGAGTCTGCCCCTCCAATAATTTAGAGAACATATCGGATACCGAAGGGTCGTTTTTATCGCGGCTATCAAAGGAAGGGCGAGCATCGTCATTCTCATCGGGAGCAGAACCGGATGCACGCCTACACTTAGACCGAGGGCCCGGGCCAGGGTTGATTTCCACATCACCGCTTAAGAGGAGACAACTTGCGCAATACAATGCATGCGAACAGCAGGATACAAGACGTTGTGGGCAAGGGAGCAGCAGCAGAAAGCGATCATCAGATCGGATACACTCGGTATCGGAATAGTAACATACCTGCATGAAGAGCAAGCAGCGATTAAACATCGTGCCGGTGCCGCTGCAGCCTAGCCCACTGAAGAGTCGATCCACGCGCTGGACATTTATACCGTCGGCTGCTGACGTCACAGACCGAGAGTTGTCGATGATTGGCTGATCATAGGACAGGGCTTTGGGGCGACTGGCATGCTGTAGCTTGAAGTGGGACACACCGAGGTAATCGCGTATGGTTGCGATAGCGCAGTTCTTGGGCAAGCACTCGATGACGTCCACGTGCTCGACCGCCAAGGGAGCCAAGTCAGACGAAGCAGTTCCAAGCCATGTGACGCCGCAAAGGGGGGGTACAGCAAGGAAGCCGAAGAACTGCATGAAGAGCAAGCAGCGATTAAACATCGTGCCGGTGCCGCTGCAGCCTAGCCCACTCAACAGTTAATCGCAGCGAACTGTTTTCAATATGGTGCCTAGAATACACTGGGCGGAATGCAGGGCTGCTCGAAGGAGCACCGATCATGAGGCGACAGTACCCCGTGTCGCAGGTCACAAGGTTCAAGCACAGTCGCAATACCGCGTTGTACTCGAAAAGGACGTGCAGGAAGAATGCAGGCCAGCACAAAGGAATGTCTTCGTCTTCTCTTTATCGTGGTCGTACTCTCGAGCGGCTGGGTTGTCGTCTTTGTCGCCGTCAGGGTGTAGCTGGCACAAATAGTGACGCGGCAATATATATATGCATACCACATGGCATCCAGTGTAGTTTATAAGGACCTGACAAAATTTCGTCTACCACACATGAATAGATTTCCTTCCAGAGGCGTTTTCTTTTTCAGTTTCCCTATGACAAACTACTTTTCTCACTTGCTCAACTTAACGTTGGACTTTCATGTTTGCATGTCATATGTTTGCATATACTTTCCTTTTTGCGGGTTCAGTTCACTCTTAAAATGTGATGTATTTCAATGATATACTTGCACCAGGTGTGTGGTCCTGAAGAATAGGAAGGAACTCTGCAGGCCCGCGAGGCGGGCGCGTGTGAGCGCTTGTGCGCCCGCGCGAAGTATCTGATCTCGTTGTGTAGCATTCTCCCTCTTGCACCTGTCATATAGGGCCTACTCAGGACTTAACATTCAGCATGCAAGCAATATGCAAAACCTTTGGTACGCGAGGCAGTCTCGCGAGTTCTTATTTCTCAGCGATGTTATTCAACTATCACGTTCTATTTGTAGTTCGTCAATAAAAATATGCTCCAATGTTCCCGCCCAGTAATGCGAATGCACAAGATGTCATCTCGGTAACGCGGCTATAGCGCATTTCAGCCTTACGCTAAAATCGAAAACATGTGAGAACATGTAGCGAATGTCGAGCACACAATTATATAACATCTTTTCAACGTAAAGAAACGTCTTTTGACAGTACGATCAACGTTATGTTTGCGTAAACTAGAGCAATCTCAACCTCTATTGGAGGTCTTAAATCTCCAACTAATACCTCTAGGCAATGTCCATGGTTTATGGGGGTATAGCGTGCAATGTTACGTGCTTGTATCATTTGTAGACACAAGCCATATACATTCACGTGTTCTTGAACAGACAATCTTTTTGCACATTATATAAAGCTTCGTTGTGCTCTGCTTTTTGCAAAGGACAAATTTCAGTGTCAGTGGTACTACTTAAGCAGATGCCATAGATCTGCCCCAATGATAAAGGAGGGGCTATAGGTGCGGATTTCTACTCTGGCATTTTAACCTAATCACTCCATCTATAAAAGCTGAGAAGTGGTTACTTTAGGCGTTTTAAGCTACGTTGCTCGTCTTACCTCCTCACTCTGAAATGTGCCTTAAATTCAAGCCCATGCTTCAGTTGGTCAAGATAAAGCCTCACGTGAACGCGCCCAAGAACAGGCAATCTGTGCCTTGGACGCTTTCACGCCTGTCATTATAGTAACAAAATCGAGCATGGGCTACAAGTAAGGGTGAATATCTGAATGCCGTGTAAGCAATACGCGATGTGTTTGCATAGTTGTAAAGATTGTGTCCTCGTTTTCATGTTTAGGATGCTCAAGCCAGCCAGCAAGAGAGTCGTCTTTCCAAGTACGATTTTCCCTTCAGCCTCGTATAGCATAGTACCGTGTGCCTTCAGGAGCGCTGACAAATGTTCTTCCTCTTTCGAAACTGGTAGCGGTCTAACTTCTAATTACAGGAATAACTACAAGGCTAAACCTATCTTGAGCGCACAAAAATAATGTTCCCTTTGTAGTGGCTAAAACTCTATTTTCTTCCCTTTAGATGTACAGGGGTAGCCACGCTGGTACCAGCAACCATAGATGCAGGCCGAAATTGGCCTGTTTCGGAAGGCTGTGGGAGTTCCGGTTTACCTTAACGTTTACTGGATGTGCGTAGAGTTACTGTAGTCCTATGTCGGAACCAGCAGGCTTAAAGAAGTCCTTCTCGGATTGCTAGAAATTAAAATAAAGAACTACAGAAGACAGAAGAATGAATGATTCAAAAAAAAGTAAAAGGATGACGTGCCGAAGATACGAGCACATCGGCGCGATACTCTGGCGCAGTTGGTAGAACACCGGAGAGGCATTATTGTGCACAGGCATTTTATTCCCGATGGGGCCAGCTGAGTGGCTAGAATATAAACTGTCATTCAACCATAAAAGAAATGCAGCAGCTGAAGAAGGTAGACACAAAAAAGTAACATGGAGTGTACCTGTTTATGTGGCCACACTCTCCGAAGACTTCCTAAAGAAAGGAGTAATCAAGCCCCCAAAGGCTGTGTAGATTGCCAAATATGAATTATATTGACCTAACCTTGGTCACTAACCTTTAAATTAAGGCCCCCAAGGGTATCTATATTACTATTTTATTGAGTATGTAAGTTTATTTCGCCTTTATCATTACGTATAAAATTATGCTTATCATTACGTTTACACTTACGTTTATTATTATGCTAGAGTTATCACACAGGAGCTAAACTATTGATTTGCTAGTTAAGGTGAGGAAAGAAGTAATAATGAGTATTAGGTGATAAAAAATATAGAACAAAAGAGAAAAGAAATCAAAATGCGGGCCGAGACACATGGATGGCCTCAAGAGGCAGATAAGTGCCAACCAAAGTGCGTGCCGCCAGCCAGGTCGATTCCCATTCTTTAAGGCAATTTCTTTGGCAGCCTTGTTGGTGCTGGGACAAAGGAGACCGCGTGCGCCAAACGCCAGGCCTAGGGCCTTCAACTCCTTTCCAGGGCACTTGGCCTGAAGTACCGGCACCAAGGCGTGGTACTTTTGGCGCTTAGCAGCACACATGCCTTCCAGTGTCTCTGCTCTGGCATCCCAAGCGATCGCCACATCCAAAATGAATGCTTTTGCTTGAGCTCGAGAACATTATAGGCCTAAGCCTGGTATTGTCCCCGGTCTCAGGGAGCCGCTCGCTCGAAATCTCAGCATCGTTCTGCTTCTCCCGCAGTGCAGTGATGATGACCTGAGAAATCAAGTAATGCCGAGATCAACGCGGCTCGTGGACGGATGGACACACCTGGAGCATGTGATGTGGTTTGCTGAGCCTGATGGCACCTTCTACAAAGCTTGGCCGATTCCTCATTCGAGTGCTAATTAGAGAGCGTCCTAGTTGGAAACAGATTAGTACGCAGGCGCAGAGAGCGGATGCTATCACCATCTCCCATATATACCTGGTATCTGGCCGAAGCCACGCATTTTCAGCCTGATCATTCTCAAAAGCAGAAAGGCCTTTGTTTGCGTAATTTCTCTTCCAATCCTCCAAGTGTGTTTTACGCGCTTGCTGCAGCGCTTCTTGCAGGGACTTAGGCTCCACGAAGGCGGTCGGTGAACCTACATTTTATGTGAGTGCCTCCCGGTCCCCGTGAAGCCCTTCTTCTAGCACAGCATCCACGATTGGGGAACCTAGGCGTTGAAACCGCGCAAATGCTTTCACTTGGCATTCAGCCGCCGCTCGCGATAGCTCCACCACGCCATGGCCCCCAGCTCGACGAGGAGTGTGTATGGTGATGTCGGGAAAGCATGCCGGGAGATTCAGGATTCTTTTAAGCTCCTGGCGTATTTCGCGGTCTAGCTTCCGCGATAATGATTGAACTGTCAGAGAGCTGGAGGCTGCATACATCAATTTTGGAACCAGTAAAGTTAAGATGCAGTTAAGTTTTTGAAATGGCTTCAACTGGGCCGAGGTTGAGATGAAGATCACGCCGAATAGCGTTAATTGAAGCCGTAGGGTGCTTGTTCACGAAAAGGTCGACTCGCAGGTACCGGATTGGTTTGTTACGACCCTTTGGGTTGATCACAGCATTCCCAACTGTTTGGGCAAGAATGCCATAGTCGAACCATTTTAAGCTGTGGGAGTCTAACCGCCAGCCAAAACATTGCGTTTTAAGGGGGTTTACCGCCAATCCGCATTTTTTTTTCAAGTGGTTCTCTGCAACCTCCAGGTTTCTGTGCAGTTCGTCGTATGACGAGCCCACAAATAGGAGATCATCGGCGTATGCAATGCCAGCGATCCTTTTACCACTGATTGCGTATCCCTATGCCGATGAGTTTAGTTCATTTAGTAGGGGTTCTACAGTTAGGTTAAATAGAAACGGAGACAAAGGGTCGCTTTGTTTAATGCCTCTCTGGACATACACTCTTACGTTGTCACTTTTACCTCTGTAAGTAAATGTAGTTGCTTGAGAGCTCTACATGTCTCGGATACTTGCCAAGTCGAAGGCTTTCCGTAGGTCGAGTGGGGCTGCGAAGAGCAGTCTGTGCAACTTCTTGGCGTGTTTCATGACGCCTTGCAGAAGGAGATTCGATTGAGCAGCCCTCTCCGTAGAGAAACCACTTTGTGATCTATTGAAATGGTAAGAATCTTGTAACCGTAGAAAAAGCAATCGGGAAAAGGTGCGAACCACCACCGACGCAATGGTGATTGGGCAAAGCTCGGCCGCTGTGGCCGCATCGCAGGTTTGAGGAAGAAAAATGGTTCTTGACTGCTGGAAATCATCGGGCCGGCTCCGGAAACTCAAAATATTATTGAATATTATAGTCCAAATGGTGCTTGGGATTTTTTTTCATTTCAGGCACAGTTAGGCGGTCCGGGGCCGAACCCGCGCCCATGTTTTTCATTATCATTTCAATTTCTTTCTCGGAAAAAAATGTTAGCTTCACGAGGCAATGAATTTTATTTCACACCTACTTTATCTAGCGGAATTGATTCTGACCCTGAAATGCAGTCAAAGATATTGTGAATGTCATTCCTTTCAATTTCTCCAAGCTCATCCTGTTGACATAGCAGTTGTTCTAAGGGAACTTTCGGACCAAAGCTATATAATGTTGATGCTTCTTGTATTGCCGCCTTTTGAAATCCCTAGCTTTCTTATTCTTGTTACGGATGAGGCCCACTTTTGGGTTCTCCGCCTGCTTTTGCTTTTCTTGTTTTAACTCCAAAGTGTTTGTAAATAATATCAGATGAGGCACTGTTATTGGAGTGTTACATGCGTTATCAGCCAGCCCTGGAAACTTAATATTGTAGTTGGAGGAAAACTGAATGACCAACATTCGTTCACTCCACAGTGGAGGGCACTTATCATTATTGCTAGTTTGGCAGAGCTCGTATTCTCTAACCAAAAGGTCTCTATACCTTTGACTCTTTCGAAGATCTTTAATAGCGTCCAAAGATGGCAATGCATAAACGGCAGCCAGTTTTTTATTTATATACCTCTCACCAGGGGGAAAGGGCCTTGGCCAGAATGAGCATCTGCGGCGTCGTCCACCTGCAGTAGGAGCTAGCAGGGGGCACTGCCGCCTACCTTACCTTACCCGGCCCATCTGAGTCTAGATTCGGCGGCGTACTGGCAATCGACTCGGGTGGCTGAATAAGGTTGAGTTCGCTAAAATGGTCATCAATAATCTCATTAAATAATTTACTTGGTTTCGATATATTTAAGGTAGCGCGAGACGAAGACACAGGGCTGCACCCATCCGGGATAGAGAGTCCGTCACACGAGCCAGAAGCAAGTACATGCCTTGGGCCTTGTTCGTGGACCGAGTTCACGTCGTTGCTATTCTCCTCACTCGGTGCCCCCTTCCCGTGACCATCGAGACGGCCGGCTGTTAGGGTCAAAGGGTGGGCAGCAGGCATACTTGGCTGAGCGGGGTGCTCATCGAGCCCCCCTCCGGCCAGAGTGGGCGAGAGAAATTCAGAGAAATTATTTACGTATCCTCGGCACCAGACGACATACTTGACTCGAAAAGTGTTACTTTCAAAAGTGATACTTAAGTGTCCTTTTTGAAACACCCTCCTAAAGCTTTCCTAACACTTGTACTTTTCCCGCACTTATTGACGCCCCACTTAAGTTCTGTTTCTGAATACGCGCCTTAAACTGTCCACGACGACTTAGTATTTTCTTTTAGTGTCCCTTAACGTCATCTACGGAGGAGTTGTGCCTTAATCATGCATCTGACCGAACGGAGAATTACAAATTTCACAATGTCATCGATAACTGCAGTGCACAGTGGGGTTAAATTGAAAACCAATCTTGAGCATTGTGTATGTGCACATTCGTTCGGTTGTATACGACGACTGCGCTACGTGCAGGGATACTTAGAAGAGTTGGTTAGCGCAGGCATTAACTCTATCATTTCTTTAATTTTAACGGCAACACATTTGCCCTGTCATGCTCGGGCACACGAGTAGGATCCGTATAGAAACGAGCCACATAATATTTATCGATGTTAATATTATCAGTGAAGTCGAATTAGCACGCCGAAGTCTAATGCAACATTTAGGAGCTGGAACTAGTGCTGAACTCGCAGTAAGCGTCTTAAGACACTGCACGTAACTGCAGTACGAACGCAGCTGGGCAGATCATTCAGAGAAATATACTTGGCGGCTGAACCAGTGTTCAGCAGACAACATTTAGGCTCACAATGCAAGATTCACGAGCTTTATTACGTTTCCCCCGTCTGCGGCTAACGTGCCAGAAGTACGGCATAAGTGCCGATGGTGACATGCACAGCTGGGCGACAGGCGAGGACCCCGGTCGATCGCCGCCGATGATACGGAGCTCAGCTGCACCGGTACGGCTCCTCCGTTGGTGACGCAGCCAAGTTTGTGATGATCATAACGCACATACCCGTGAGTATGACGACCAAGCATAAGAATAAGATCTTGGAAAAAGTGGCCTAACGGAGCTGCCCGTCAGCGATGTGCTCGGCCGGGGATGCCTTGGAGCCGCGGCCAGCGGAGGCGGAGCATCCCGACTTCAGCTCGGGCAGCCCCGCCGGTGATGCTCTGGAACCGTGGCCGGCGGCGGCGGCGATTCTTTTCCTCAGCTCCCGGGCCGCCGGAAATTTGCGTCGAGCCGGCAGCACGCTTCCCGATCCTGGTCCGGTGCGCTTGCGGAATATGAGCACCGCCGCTTGATATGCCAAGCGACGGCGCTCAGAGAGTGTAATTGGCTTCATCGCTGTTCTTGTTGTTGGTGCCGTTGATGCGTGTGGCTCCTACCCACGATTGGGGATTGGCCAAGAAATGGGTGGATTATTCGAAATTATTATGGAGCATAAATTCCCCAATAGCTATTGAAATAGCAATGAATACCGCAGAATTACCTGTTAAATAAAATCAGGAAGGTCCTTAAGCACAGTCTACTTAATCCATTCATCTTTACCATGCAGACGCTCAACTTTTTGGTTCATCTTATTTTGTTATAGCGCAAGCTTGACAAGGACAAAAGAAGACACATCTGCAGACACACACTTTTGTCCTTGTCAAGCTTGCGCTATAACAAAATAAGATATGCCGTACCAACAAGCCCCTATTGCTATCCTCATCGACTTCATTTTTGGTTCACTTGCGTTGACCGCATGCACTTGGGCGAGAACGTTGTCGGATTTCTCTTGGTTACTTTCTCTCTATGCTTTCTGAAACTTTTTGAATGTTCCCGACTGTTTTCTTTGCACTTCTGAAGTTTCCATTCTGCGGGAACAGTACTCGTCCGCCAAAGTGGCTGCCGTTTACACCTCCTGATTGGTACAAGCTCGTCACATGACAGAAGCGAGGTGCGCCATCTAGCTAGACTACTACGAAATTATGATAACAATGAGACCTGGCAGGGGGCGGCACTATACTACAATTACGCTCTGGTGATGCATGCAACCATGTAAATGTTTTGTAAATTGCCATGTGTTAAAGAACACCTCAAAGGAGATGTGTAAACATGTATGAGCCCAATGATTACAGATGCCTCTCATGTGTAATCTGGTTGTAACGTACATTACCATGCGCACTAATCCTCTCTTAAAAATGTCCTGGTGAAGTTGTACGTACCTGCCTATTTTGCTGCAGCAGCAACTGGTGGAAATTGGCGGCCGCCGCATTTGCTGCCTCGGCGAGCTGTCCCCGCCGCGCATACTCGGCGGCTGCACTGCAGGCCGCATCCTCCAGCGGCTGTTGGCGGGGTGGCTTGCGAGGCTGCTGCCGAGCTGATAGTCCTTCAACACAAAATCAGTTAACAGGATAAAAAAAAATTCGCTCCGTCCTCCGTAGAGATATTACTCGTTCATTATCACGTGGAAGCCCAGAAAAATAATTGCAGCAACGAACCGTTCACAAAAAGAGCAGTAAATTTGCATAAATAAAAATCACTACATCATTACAAAATGCTGCACTGATAGTACATTCAGCTTGTATGCTACACAAGCTGCGTTACAAATGGTGTCAATAGTTGAACGGAATGTTGTTCCATTTTGCAGTGACATTTAGGCAGGCACTTTTTCTTTGCCATGTAAATAATAAAAATGAGTAATTTCTGTTTAAAAGGTCTTATGCTGCTTTCTTGCTTTAAGTGATGTGTTCGTATTGCAATATCCGCTGAAGTGCCTTACGTGCAGTGCCACTTGTGCCGGGCTCGGTGCCAATCGACAAGTGGGCAGCTGCTGGTGGGGCAGGGAGCATTGGAACATCAGGAGGCTCCTCCTCACTGGAGGTGTCCTGACGGACCAATAAAGTGCAGTTGACATAATGTGATTAATTTCCATCAACTGTTTGCAGTGTCTATTTCACTTAGTTTTAATAATTTCTACAGAAAATTATTAGTGCAGCATGTGACATACTAGTAACTTAGAGCTTTGAAAACTCGTTGCTAATGCTTTACGGATTAACGAGCCATGTAAGCCACCGCAAGGTGTTTCTTAAGGGCATTGCTTTAACAGCAGTGGGGCAGCATTTCCATTCTTGCAAAGTACGGATATCGTGTGCTGGCATGTGTGTTGAATTGTAGGAAAACACACACAAGCACACAACGGCAAAATATTCACCACGGTGTAACTGCCCGACATCGGTAGGCATAGCAACGAACATTGCTACTCACCTTGGAGTCGTCGCCGAAAAACTCCACCGGAGCGGAAGCTGGGCCGGTTCGGCCAAGCACGTCGATCACGCGGCCCTCAAGGCCGCCCAGCTTCCCGCCTCCCGTCTTCCTGCAAATGCATGGACACCGTGAGCTTATACGTTCCGAAGATGTTGCTAGCCGCAGGCTCACGTCTTCTCGGCGCCCACCTTCGCCGCGATCTTCCGGCAGCATAGCATAGCCGGGCCCAATAGAGGCGCCAGCGCCGCGGCAACCTCCTCCCAGTGTGCTTCTTTTTTTGAGCAGCACTCGTACTCCAGTCCTCACCCAACACGGGAGGCTTGTGGCGCCTCCCGCCATGTATGGATGCTGCTCAATGAATTCAATCAGCATGGTGGCCTGCGTCGCCTAACTCGCGCGCTTTTAGCAGTAGCAGTTGAGTAGCAGTGAGTGCCATGATGCGTTCTACTGCGGGCCGCTCCGAGCCATAGTCTGGGGCCACCTCAGCACGGGCTGACTTGATCAAAGCGTCCAAGCACCGGTAGGCTCGTTCTTCTGGTCTCAGGCATGCACAGGACTCCACTATCTCGGTGAAGTACCGGGCCATCACATTCCGTCGGTCCTTAGGTGGGGCCGTCTTGACGATCTCCCGCCCGGCGAGCTCTGCTCTTCTGGTCCGACGGACCACACCTGCCAGCTCCAGAACGTCTTCGAGAGCAAGCTTGGTCTGGAGAGTCCGCTCAGCCAGGCGGATGGCCTCTCCCGGTCTGATGCGTACGCCCATCTTCGCGTATCGCAACACTTACTGTTTCGGCCTGAAATCCGTCTTGTTAGTTACGGTCACAGGAACAGGGAGAGAGGCGGACCATGTCTTAACGTGCCACTTCCCATACCAAGGGCGAAGCCCCAGTCCCCCCAGCGTAGTCGGTATCGAAGCCAAGCGTATGTCCACCTTCATCATGTTTAGCATTCGGTTGCAAACATAGTCCACGAACCGCTGAAGCCGACGAGGGTCTTGTACGCGGCGGGCTAACACACTTCCGACTTTGTCCACGCGGGACACGGAGGCATCACCGGTGGGAGGGCGGACACTCCAAGGATGTCGCTGGTACAACATCTGGATTGTACGAAAGGGGTATGCTCGGGCTCTATCGCTGGTCTCGACTCGTAGGAATTCAGTCCTGCCTCGGCGAAGGGTAAACTTACTTTCATTAGCCTCGGCACCTAGTAAGTCGTAGCCCAGCTTGACAGCTAAGACATCGTTATAGCTTGTCGATACCACCTGGGTATCGTCCCCACGTACTATCTGCCATGTGTCCAGCGAACGGCCATGACGTCTGAATCAGCCGGCTATGTCTCTAGCAGTCTCCCCCAGAACTGCGTTCCAGCCACTGCCTACGGCTGAAGTTGACCGCAGGCCTGACATGAGTCCACCAAGTACCGGAAAAGTCTGCTGGGTTCCCAGCCCGGGAGGGGAAGTCAACGTGGCACGTTGGAAGACGGTCTCTAGCAGCGTCTCAAACAAAGTAACGTCAGTTTTTCGCTGAGGGGACGCTTTCTCATGTGCGCATTCAAAGGTTATCCGTTGAAATGCAACTACCTCCTCTGTGGTTGGCTGGTGGTCGAACCGCGCAAAGTCATACGGCAGGGCGAAACGTCCACTGCTCATTAATGAGAATGTCTTCTCGTTGCGGGTCATTTCCTGAACCACGCTTTCCTCAAGCGTAATCCCAGGCCACTGGAGCTAGGCACTTCCGGACACCGGGAACAAGAAGGCCTGTTGAAGGTAGACCTCAAGAGGGGCGGAGACGGCTAGTCGGATCTTCCCGAACTCACTCTTTATCCGCGCTTTGTAGTCCTGGGTGTCATGGCGGCGCACAGAGTCTACGAGCTCATCGAGCGGCACCACATCAAGCACTAGGTTCTTTCGCGCCTTAAAAGAGCCCGTCCGGCGTTCCCCATCTGCCTCGATCGAATAATGGACCCGACCGAGGGAAGCCGCTCCAGACCGCTCCCAATCTGATGAGGCCAGCCATTCCTCAAAACGCCGTCCTTCAGGTCTTTTGACGCCTGGATATCTCACCAGGTCTCGGATTCGGCGTACTACCGCACTCGGTGGGAGCCACTCACCATCCAACAGTCCGTGGGGGGTCTGCCCTCCTGAGGCCAGTTCTCGCGTCTCCAAGATTGGGTCCCAATCTGATATGGGGGGACACATCGCACCATAGAGCGAGGCGCATTCATACAATGACACCCTATCGTCCGCGCGCAACTCATTGTTCGTCTTCTTAACGGTATCAGACAGAGTTTTACAGCAGGCTCGGTAGTGTTTAGCGTCCCCGCGAAATGCTCCGCACCCTTCCAGAATCCCCCACCAGCGATCCTCAAAGCTGATGGCTGCCAGAAGCAGGTTACATGTCGTCACGTGATCGAAACCACGACACAGTCTGAGGACATGCACCCCCACATCCAGCATGGACTCTCGCCGCATATGGCTGAGCATGTCACCCATGCGTAAGTTCCTCATAGCCATATCCGCCTTGGTGCGGGGGGGGGGGGGGGGGTAAAGGGCCTGGGCGAGGGCATCGTTGTACACGTCGGACAACAAGACGTCAAGTTGGGCGTCCGTCGGCTCGGACGACTTATGCGGGAGACACATGGTGCGATTTTCCGTGCGATCTGTCGTACGGCGCGTCGTGTGCGACTTGCCGCATACGGCGATTCGGGACACATGGTACGAATGACCGAGCGGCGGATACGAACCCAAGTTTTGCGCCGGTGCAACCGGGAAGACGAGAGTAACCGGCGGACACTAGCCACTTTCGGGTGAGTGCACCTTATCTCAAGATATCAAGCGTTATTCCCGACCACCGCCCGCCCGCCCGGTTAAGCCTAACGCCGGAACCAGCTCCCGCGATCTCATCGGCAGAAACACCCTCGCGCCGCGCGCCGCGTGAGTACGAGCGCTCGCCCACGCCGCGGCGAAAAGCCCCTACGATGAGCCGAGACGCAGCTGCTGCAAGCGCAATGTCAAACCAGAAAGAAGATGAAGCAAACGCTATGCAAACAGACCGGACGGAAGAGAGAGAGAAACTTTATTGGTTCTATCAAGGGGTTTAGCGGTGAGCCGTCTTGCGCTTGCTGCCTGGCTTCTCAGCACGGGTGTGCGCCTATTCCAGGGCTCCACTGAGCCTGGCCACTTCGCACGCGTGCTGCACGATCGCCCTTTGGGCTGTGAGCTCGCTGCTGGTGAGCGGGCCCTCCCATTGCTCCGCACTCGGGTTTTTATGTTTATGGAATGTGTAGTTATGCTTACATTCCCATGTTATGTGGTAAAGAGTTGGTATTTCTCCGCACCATGGGCAGGAGTTTCTGTATTGTGTCGGGTACATTTTACTTAATATGTGTAGATTATAGAAAGTTCCTGTTTGTAGCCTTCTCCAGTCGGCTGCTTCCTGTTGTGTAAGTAGTGTGCGTGGAGGAGGATATTTGATTCTCTGCCCTCTATAGTAGTTTAATATTTCCGCACACGTCGGCTCCACCGTTGTAGGGTTCTCGAGAGGCTCTATCTGTCCAGCTCGGTATGTGATCTCGCGAACTAGACTGTCTGCTCTCACGTTCCCTTCTATCCCGGTATGGGCCGGTATCCAGAAAAGTTTGTGTCACTTTCTTTCCGAGGGTTCCTGCTCCGAGGAGGATTCGCAGGGACTCTTTACAGACTCTCCCCTGCATGTAATGCCTGCATGCAGCTTTGGAGTCTGTTAATATGGTCAGTGATCTGTTACTTCGGTAGCCTTCGGTCGCTGCAAGCGCTATGGCGACCTCTTCCCCCTCCGCTACCGTGCAATTCCTTATGGTTGCGCAGCTGATTGTCTCTCCCATGTAGTCTACTACAGCCGTAGCTACTCTGTGCGTTCTAGCGTGCTTGTCCCACGGGTATAGCCCTGCATCCGTGTACACCGTGTTTTCCTGTGTTGCCACGTGGCCTTCCACGTAATCTGCCCTTGCCTGCCTTCTGGCTGCGTGTAGGTTGGCATCCATGTTGCGTGGAATTGGACTTATTCTGAGGGTTTGTCTGATGTTGTCTGGGATGTCTGCCTCTCGATCTATTGCCCCTTTCGTATCGTATCCTAGTCTCTTTAGGAGCATTCTTCCTGTAGCCGACTTCCAAAGTCTCGCTATTTGTGTGTTTAGTTGCGCTTCTGCCAGCTCGGTGAACGTGTTGTGTATTCCTAGCTGCAGTAGCTTGTCGTTTGAAGTATTCCTCGGTAGGTGCAGTGCCGTTTTGTACGCCTTCCTTAGTATGGTTTCTGCTTGTTCTCTTTCTAGCTTGTTCATCAAGTGGTAAGGTAGCGAGTATGTGACTCTGCTGACCACTAAACTTTTAACCAACTTGATCGTGTCTGCCTCTTTCATGCCATGTCTTCTATTTGAAACTCTCGTAATCATCCTGCTTACTTGATCTGTCGATTTTTGGAGTAAGCTAATTGTGTGACTGCATTTTCCGCTGCTTTGCAGCCACATTCCTAGAATTCTTATCATGTTCTTTTCCGCTATAAGCTGGCCCTCTAAGTTTATTTCGATTTCGGCCTTGGTGGGGTTCTTTCCAATTCTGAGTATTTCCGATTTCTCTGTGGAGCAAGCCAGGCCTCTTGCCTTAACATAGTTTTCTACGCGGTTTGCTGCCTCTTGCAGTTTCTCTTGCTTTTGTCCTAGCGTTCCTTGGTTGGCCCATATTGTGATATCGTCCGCATACATTGCATGTCGTATGCCCTCGATTTCGCCTAGTTCCCTGGCCAGGCCAAGCATCGCAATGTTAAACAGTATGGGTGAAATGAGTGAGCCCTGTGGCGTACCTTTGCTTGGGGTGACAAAGGTTTCGCTTCTTATATCCCCTAGCCCTATTGTGGCCGTTCTTTTTGCTAGGAAGGCTCTCACGTAGTCATGAGTCCTCTTCCCAGAATTTATGTTTTGAAGCCCTTGCATTATTGCCGTGTGGCTGACATTATCGAAGGCTCCCTTGATGTCTAGTGCCATTATGATGTTTTCTCCTGTCTTGGGTGCTTTGCTTAGGACCTCTTCCTTAATCTGTAGGAGGACATCCTGTGTTGATAGCTTTGCTCGGAAGCCAAACATACTGTGCGGATACAGTCCCTTCCCTTCCATGAGTTGCTGTATTCTCTTTGTGATTATTCTTTCGTATAAGAAAACACCGGGGAATGTTCCTCGAACTATGATGCAGAAAGCGGCCGAACAATCGAAGCGGAAAGCGCCTGGATCACAAGAAGCAAGAAAGCCAAGAAGGACACCTCGAATTCAAAGACGCCGGCAAAAAAAAACAACCAATGCAGCACCTTAAAGTCATCAAGTGGCAGGGGCGGCATCCTGGGTTTTTCTTTTTAGGTGCGTTTCAAAATTCGCTGGTCACCTCATTTGGTTAAATGATAAGTTACGATCTATGTTGCATTATCATGTGTATCTCAATATGTCACCTGTATTGCTGTGACTGAGAAAGTCCGATTTTTGTTGCATGGCCGACAAAGACAAGCTTCTTATTACCGTGTATTTCCATGTGCTCCTAAAAGGTCATGTTCACTCATGACCGAAACCAAAAATGCATGCAGTTCATATGCCAAGCCGTAGTTTCCACCTCCTTTATGTCCATGTGAATTATTTAACATACAGCTTAGGCTTCGATAGCATAAGCTGTAAAGGAACGCACTCAAACTTTTGTGGCAACAGCTTGTTGATCTGCATGCACTGGAAGACATGCTATGTGGGCTGTGCTGTTACTGTGCTTGCTCAAATGGTGTCGTGCGACAATTCTTTTAGTAGAATTTGACCTCTTTGAATGATTGGCCATATTCATCATGTTCCCTTTAGTTTGTTGTTGAATACTTCCATAGTGTTTCCTACGTGTGTTACATTGTGACACACATCGAGATTTCTTTATGCTGGAAGTCGTTAACATGACCAGATTCTTCCTCTGTCTGAGGCGGGCACACATTTATGTCCCATCATCGAGGAGCGGTTTACTTTTTCGACATGTTATGCTCGTATGTACTGCAAAGAAGTGTGCGTGCGTAACACTTTATTAGTATTTCCTTTCAGCATGAGCGTAGGAAGAAATGGTGACAGCAGTTAGTGGCTCGGACGTAAACTACTAATCCATGTAATTCATAGCTTTGGCATGCATTTGTGTAATCTACACGAAGTATACGTGATGTTGTGTTGGCAGTGAGGCTGCAAGAATTAGTTTAAAATCGGCTTTTTTCTATACTCCAATGGCACAACAAAGTTGTGCGGTGCCTATCCATACTTGAAAAGCACTGGAAGTGCATGGTACCTCACAACATTATTGCAAAGCTGGAACTCCTTTGTCAATTGCACCATCTTGACAGAAAGGCGAATTCCTGTTCCATACTGCGCCAAAAACAAAAATGTAGTGGATTGTGCCATGAACAGGGAGCGAATCCTATGTAAAAAAAAAGGCGGGAACAGCTGTTCACATGCTGCACACCTAGCCAACGCGCCTCCCACATGAATTTTTGCGCTCACAACAGCGGACTTTTCAGCGGTTCCTGCTAGTGGCCGGCGCATGTACGGACACTTGGGAGCTTAGAATGTACTTCATGAATGTTAGAATTAGAATGTACTTCATGAAATGTTGAGTTCGTCAAATGGCATCGTCGGCCCATCCTCACACGCTTTGACTCGCACATACTTTACAGCATACAGCACACGGCGACGTCGTTATCGCCCCTGGAATTAATCTGGAACATCACGGCTACAGCGACGGCAGAAATGCGCCTACAGTGTCCATATAATTGCTATTGCGGTAAAAACAGATTGGAATAGCTAGAAGTTTCACCAGCCCGGAGTTGGTCACGACTCTCTGCGTCTGCAGTGACATATCGTGAACTATAAGCTGTGTGACCGCGTTGATTGCGCCACATGATTTAATAACATTGCAGTTATCAGCTTTGGCACGGGAATGTGTAGTTAGATCATAGTGCCACCAATCCTCTTGCCTTTATGCAGAAAAACATGCACAATGCTGCTTCCTTACATACTGTAATGTTGTTTGCGTGTTGGTCTTTAATGTACCTACGTGATTTCGAAGTGCCCTGTAAATTCCATTATTTCTCCAAAATTGACATTGGCCTGCCCCAATTTGCATCAAAATGAATATTTTCTGCCCCAAATTACAATTATGTCTGCTCCAGACTGCTCTAACACGCAATGTTACTTGCTCCGATAATTGCTGAAAAATAATTTGGGGCAGTTTCACCTGTGACATTGCTACACTACATTACTAGTAAACCTTGAAACATATGCTGGTATTTTTAAGAAGTTTTAATACATACACATTAGTTAGATATCAACACTAAACTTGTGGCGTATAATTTGTTATAAATGAGGCCATGACTGTGGCCAACTCCGAAATTGGCCTCAGCTGCCGTTCCAGGGCGTCTGCCTGCCGCTCCATGGCGTCGGCCAGCCTGCTAACCTGGTCGTTGAGCACCTGTAGCTCAGCAGTTTGCTGCAATAAAAATCTTTCATCAGCAATGCTTCTACACATGTTACTGTGAAAGGCAGAGTTTTGCTGAACATGCAGTCGTCTTCGACGGCAAAACACATCGCCATGCAATGCCACTAGTACCGACACATTCATCCAAACTTGGGCTCTTTCGTACACATCCGCCTAACAAACGTGCTGCCACGTTCTGACTTGCTGTCATTAAATCTTGCGAAAATGTAACGGATAGAACGAGGCTTCTACTTTCACTCTACCAGCATGCAGCAGCACTGGATGCAATTGCACTGGGAACACAATAGTATGGTTGGGTCAAAGCCAGGCATGCGAAACGTGTAGACAATCTAATGAACCATTAGTGGGGTTGTCACTTGAACCATGTATTGTACGTGAACATGGCTAGCCTTTACCGGCACAAAACTGTGCTTTTTGCGTAGGCGGCAATTCGCACGTGATTAATTTGTCTATTACGGCCCAGCCTGGACAGGCTAATGCAGCGTTTGCATAGCGTCTCGGCGACTGATCATCTGGCGTGGAGCAGGTGTGATTTGACAGGCATGCAAGTCTGGCCTGTGCCTCTGGGTCAGCAGAATGACAGCTGGTTTCACATACTGCAGAAGTGGACTGCATGCCTAGTGGTAGGTTGGGCGCAACTTTGCTCTTGTATAGATTTCATCCAGTGCTCTTTCGCCTTGGTGACGTTGCCGAATGATGTTTGCATCCGCATTTGGGTGAAGTGTTGCAATGGCAGCACATCACGTCAACTTGCTAGTGCTTGCCTAATGTGACTCCTACTTGCATGTGTGCACTCTCAATCTCGGTACTGCTTGCATCACTGCGAGGACGTACCAACGTATTGTTTTCTGAGGGGGAACTGTTGGGTAGGCACTGCAACATGTCTGATGGTTAACTACATAGACAAGTGAACAATGCACTTTATGTAATGTCAACTTACTCACGCAGGACATATGCAAGCCTGTTCTGCGAAACAAAGCTTTCGTAGCTTCGTTTGGCTGCTCTGTACTATGCACCTTCTACCTGTACGTTTTGGTGCAACTATTTCTGCTACTGCACTATAGCTCTCGATCCACAATTAAAATGGAATGCATGTTCCTGTGCTAGCCAAGTCCTCTGCGAAACCTGCAAGCATGTATTGCATTGATAGTCAGATGTGTAATTTCCTCTCATTTCTACAGGTAACAGTGATGACTTGTAATGGGCCTATTCATTAACAGTGTGCGGTTTGTAATGATTCACATATGTTACTAATTGTCCCGTCGCTGCTTTGCAACTGACATGTTTATTTGTATTGATATTGTTGGTGCTATTCATTTGCCTTACTAGCAAAGCGCTCGGGTGTCTCGTTTCATAAAAACTACAGCTGTAGCTCGCATTGTCATGTGCTGGTCGTCCGTCTCTTTTGTTATGTAGCATTGCCGGTTTTTTTCAGTTCTTGTCCACGCCATGTTTGTAAAACTTTCTGATGCAATCATATGTCGCGCCGTGCCGATTTCTGTCATCATAATTGGCATAAATCTTTTACATGTGCCGTGTGCTGCTACGGACACATGTGACTTCACAAATAACATAATAAAAAGATGAAGTGCTACAAAGCAATCGACAATGGCTGCTTGACCTTATGGACTCTCACATGAGATTCAGATATTGCCAGATGTGTGGTTACAGCACAGTTATAGCGGCCGTTATAGATGAATGAAAAGCATGCTTAGGTACAGATGTTCAGTGATAATATGCATGGCATCTTGATGCATTTGCGAGCAGAGCAAAATTTTTTGAGAACATTTGAAGCGAGACACAGTCTCAGGGGCCACTGACAACAGAATGCTTGACCCGGGAAAAGTTCACAGAGTACATATACAAGCAGGACTGCATGGTCAGAGTGCAAGACCCAGGAAAACGCTGCAAGCAGGCAAACATCAATTAAATGTCACATGTAAAATACATGTTAGGTCACCACCACAGAATGACAAATGTGCAGTGTAAAACAATGCAATGTTTCCACACTTCAGAGTGTGCCTATCTTTTGACGATAGGTAAGCAACAAATGCACTCAATTTCAAAGCAACATTGTGATATGTAGGGTTGCTTATGCCCACATTGGTATGCAACTAACAGCTAGGTAAAACAGTTTTGTATTGTTCCACTTGCACATCTTGCATTTTCTGTCAAATGTATGTATGTTTTCTAAATGAATGCGCCAGTAATAGCGCTTCAATGTTTGGAAGTACAACCACTAGAAATACTGCTCTTGTCACAGGCATGATGTGCCCCTGACACCAGGAGAAAGTGTCTCGCATTTTGGCCGTTGCAAGTGCAGCATTGCTATTCATAACGAAAGGCTCTCGGCCATGCCAAAGGGGGTCATGGGGGGGGGGGGGGAGTTGGTGAAAATTATGAGGTGTCTCAAATTCACATAAACATCGCCCTGTTTCGATACGCTACACTTCTCCATATGTCTGGCAAATGTCATGATGCTGCATCACATTGCTTTTCAACTGATTACAGAAGTGTGTATAAAACTCGTACTGGAGGCCGTCAGGTCCTGATAAGCTATCACCTGAACCCTTTCAGCGCCGTCGACGTACTGATGTGTTTCTGCGTTTCTTTGACATTGCTTTTGTGTGACAGTGATTTGAGAAGCATAGAAAGGGAGCATTTGCCATTGTAGGTGGCATCATATTTTTTTCTTTCTGCACAAACAAAAAGAAACTGGCATTTTGTTTGCAATATCTGAGAAAGAAAAACCGCTGGGGGTGAACAATGAAAGGGTTCATAACTTTGTATTGCAGAAATCAGTACATTTTATGCTAGCTATGCGTCCATGAATAATAATGTGTTGAACAGCACTACATATGACAAAAGTTATTGCGGCTGCCTAAGCACTACAAGCTGCTTGTTACAAGACTTCAATCCATTTTTCTGGGCATAAACTTGCATGTGATCCGCAACTTTGTTTTGCACATTAAGTTATGTTCATACCATCTAGAAAAGCGCAACACAACAAGTGACATTGGCTTCCTAGAATACAGTCCTAGCTTCATGCATAGGCGAGCTTTGTTAGCCAGCCACTTGGTAATCGCACATGCATGACTGAAAGTGTGCAATATTTTTTCAAACATTCAGCGTATACATAGCATGGAGGTTTACATTCACAATGTGCTGTAGTTGTTGCCTTCATTCAATTTTTGTTACCTTTTTGTGGGCATCTCCCATGCGTTAGGTTAGTCTGCCCACCAATAATACTACATACATTCGGAGCGGTTTTTCACAGTGGCCTTTGTTCTGCTCAGAGTTAAAAACCTTTCTGGACAAATTCTTTATTCATGTATTGCCTCATTACTAAATATCCAAACTACCTGAACCATACAACATCCATTTGCACTTATTATGTACAACATACGGAGCGTTAACATTCAATAACAAAGTATCCATGAAGTATGCGTTCAGTTTGTTCGGCTCTTCACCGCTCCAATTGAAGCTGAAAGCTAAACAATCTGCTGCACAGCTGAGAGTAGGTGAAACATGAGGTTGCCTCAAGCACACGCATAGCATATAACATACCCACTAATGACCAAGACTCTTACATGCATTACTCAGACGCCTCACCCGATTGCATTTTACATCCACTTGAGCTCCTCGCATCGCATGTTCACATATGAGCAGGCTTGTTTTGTTCAAATATTATTGCCCTTTAGGTAACATTCCTACTCTGCGGTCTGAAAGGAAATTAAATGAATTGAAAAAAGCACGTGTGGCTCCACATGTAATTTCCAAGCATAACTGCCTTGTCATTGCGAATGCTTGGACTTTACCAGGCATCTAGTGGTCAACGAGTTTACAGTGGTGCGTTACTACATGTCCTGTTCCATAAAGTTGATCCCCCAAAAAGCAAAAAGAATGGGTTATTAAATCACTGCCATGGTGTTAAATTCTGATATTGCAGCATAAAGATGTACCACACATGCATCGTTACAAGTAGGTGCACATCTTACTGCTTCAGGAAAGCAATAGGAAATATACGTGCTGAAAATGTATGGCATGCCTTGCTGACACACCTTTTCCTCAGTGCTGTTTCGGTGTCAGTGTGTATAGCGTTCATTAGCAGTTCCACTAGGTTACAGTGCTGTCCAAACAAGTGCTCCTTGTATGCCTTCAGTTTTCCTATTAACCAATACGCCACGTGGACAAATAAACTTCACGTGCCTTTCACATTTAAACACTTGCTATGAAGCGTGTATAATTGGCCATATCGGTAAGTAATGTATGATAACACCGTGGGAGACGGGGACAAGCAACATTATACACATGTGAAAAGTGTGTCTTCCTTTCTCATTTTTGTAACGATTGCATCTTTTATTTCAGGACATTATATTCAATCTATCGTGTCCCGAATTTTAAAAAAATAGGTTTTGCATAGTCTCTTCATCGCAACACCACTATGAAGGTTACTGCAATTTTTTGACATACCACTAACCAGTACACATAAACTGTGCACACACAGTAGACATAGGACCTTAGCCTAATTTAATTGTGTCATGAGGTATAGGTTCCTAGCTAGAAAAAGAAATGTCAACATGTGCACGCAACATGCAAATGCCACGTTAACTTATTTGGTGATCTACAGCGTTTTTGTGCTTACTTTCTTTTTTGCCTTGCTGTGCCTCTGTGTGTACACTGGTACTGACCAAGCAGCAGTAAAATCAGTTGGTTGTAGTATACCTTCTTGAGTATACCTTTTCTGTGTGGTTTCCTTTCTTCACTTGACATGTTTGTCTCACATGCATAAAGTACTGCAAGGTGCCTTTCATCTTCAGTGACCAGTACAAGGAACTTCTGTATCACTATTACAGCTATGTTGACATTCAATGCACACATTTTTGGCGTGAGGTCGCAATTACGTTCACACATACACGTACTTTCATACACGTTCATACACCACACACTTACGGCTGGCAGTACACCTTCTTCCCGTGACGCCAGTGCTCGCAGATGGTGGTTGCTGCTGAGGTGCTGAGGCTGCAGAGACTAAGGTGTCGCCTGGCTGTGACACCTCAGTCACAGCTGAGGTGTGTGGTTGGTGGGAGTCGCTCTGCATTGAAGAAAAACAAATTGTTAAGCTTAAGAGATGCAGACACTGGTAACAATAGTTACAAGAGGTGAAGCATATTGTGCAATCCAGTAGGCTTTGCTCTATTTAGGTACAGCTTGCCTCAAAGGCCTTCATTTGTAATGGAAACCTGTGCTCCAGCATTGTTTATTGCCTACTAGTTTTATTTACAAAACCTCATTATGCCCTTCCTTACTGCTTAGTTAAACCAGGCAACAGGACAGGTGAAGGTTTCTAACTGCCAATCCTGGCTTTTCTAAAGGAATACAAATATACAAGGGAGATTCTCACTTCGCATTGGCTGCTCAAGAAAGGCGCAGGCCGCACCGGTACTGTACTCGCAGGCCCGAGTAGGGCGAGCACTCGGCCCTTCGCGCCCCCAAGAAGTCCACCGCCGGTAGACCCGCAATGTGGTTTGCGTACACTCGAAACAGACGTTACCCTAAAGCATACACGCCTGGTTTACTTACTTCACCTCGGCGGAGAGGTTTCCTGCGTCAGCCCTGGCCCGACTTACAAATCTGTTCCACCAGCAACCCCACTGCACCAGGGGCTTTGTGGGAGGGCCGGCATCGTTTAGCAATTTCGCGAGCTCCTCCCACATTTCCTTTTTTCTTTGAGCTGTGAATTTTGGGTCTAGATCTGATGATGATTTCACTAAGCGCGGATTTCGTTCCATAAAGTTGATTATAATTTCCGGTTGCCGATGCTTTATGTGAGGGCCAATGTCCCGTGGTGCCATGGCGCTGTGATGGACAAACACTGTCGTCTGGAAGCTTGAACTGCAGAGGGGTAGAAAATATTCAGGAAAACGTACAGACCGCCACTGGGCTCTTTTATTCAGCATCATGAATAAACGCTTTGCAGTACGCTCTTCTTGAACTTGTGGGCCTGCATAAAGATTGTTATGCGCAGTCAACATCACTGCCGTCTGTTCAATGCCGCGACTTACCGTTGAATGTCATATTTCGTCGAGGCAGCAGACGATATAGTTGTCGGTGTGGTACTAGAGGCGATTCGAGTTGCAAGTTCTCTCGAAGCGTCGCAGTCGTGACGACCAGGCATACACCATCTGGTGCGCGTCCATTGACAACGATTGCAGCAGTACTATGGGAGAACTCTCCGAGACAGCAACCATCAACACGACATACTGCCACCGCTACTTTACAGGGATTACCCACGCTCAGTGGCCGACGATCGTGCGTCAACTATTCACTGCAAGCGTAGACGCTGTCATGTTCAGTTCCAACACTAGTGTTAGCGAATGCACCAAGACAGCATCTACCAACAAGACATACTGTGCTGCCGTCAGCAGTTTACGGGGATGGTCGGTAAGCGACGGTTTGTGGTCAGCTGTTTCATTCATTTCAAACAGCTGCCATCTTGAGTTTCGGTTCGATACGTGGCCCTCTGGTGGCAAACTAGCAATTGCAGTTTACAATGACAGAAAAAAGTGAAACGCCGCTATACCGTACAAAAAGATGATGAAAATAAAATTTTCAGACACATTATGTTGTTACCAGTCACGCGGCCAAGCTCGTCTCATATCTTCACTCGGCAAACCACAACCGAAACTAATAGCAAACGGCTAAACGGCATTTCATTCGATTTACGTTGTCACGGGTGAGTTCCAGGGCGACCCGGGCACTACGCTCTTCGGGTACGCGGTCTTCCACTGCATTTTAGTGCAAGTTCGGATTCCCTTTTGATGACGTCAGCACTCGCCGAAGTTCAGAACAGAACGCGCATCTGATGACGTCAGGCCGAAGTGGACAGTCCACTAGGTGGACTCTTGCAGAATAGCCCCCCAGCTAGCCGACGGGCCCGTTCATCATCATTTCTTTGGGGTATCATCAAAGAATCCTCAGCTGGACCTGAGCGGCTCCAGCGATCTCAATGTCACGAGCATCTGTTTGGTTTGCGCACCCTGGGGGCACACGGGCATCGCCCGCAGGGGAAATGGGCGTGGGACATTGTCACCAGTGGGTGTGCAACGCACCGGCCCAGGGGTTGATGATATATCCCCACTAGAGGTGGAGGAGAGCGAGACGGAAAGATCCAGAGGTTGGTTTGACTTCTTGTGTGCAGTGGCTTTTCCAGAAGGATGCAAGCCGCGTCCCCGGTTCGGTACGAAGAGTGGTTTTAATTCTAGCTGATTCGGGTATCTGAGATTCAAAATGCAAGAATTCAGCAGTCCGTATTAATGATGCCACGTCCGCCGCCGAACGTGCCGGTAGGTTGAAGCTGAGCTGATAGGCACTGGCAAGCGTGTTCAACTGTGCCCTTGCGGCGACGACAGCGCGCATCTCCCGCTCCGACCAAGCCGCTTGACCTCCGTCTTTCGGAGTGGCTTTGCCCAAATTTCCATTATTTCCATTCTCGTAACCATTATTTCGTGCCGTGCAAAGCTTGTTTCCTCAATCTTTTGAAGTGAACTTCCCAGAGTTTGATGAAGTGCCATTGTTTTGAATAGTTCTAACTGTATTGTGGTTTCCATGAGTCTAGGGTTGCGAAGCGGACAGTGTTTTTCGGCACTTGGTGAAGTGCACTGATGCCGACTGAGAGAGGTTCGATGACTAAATGTGCTGCAGCTGCTGGATTGCCAAGTTACAATCCTTTCGTGCTTGCTAATGTGCTGCTCAACCTTCGCTGCGGAAGAAAATTGTGCCTAGCATAAAGGGGCAGACATTACGAGGAGGTGGGTAACTAAGCACTAGTTCGTCGTTCTGAGTTTTAGACTGCAAAGAAGCATCCTGCAGTTATGCAGATGTGACTTGCGGTTTCTGGCGGCTAACTAGACTGTCTTGAGTTCAGCATGTATCGGTTAAGGAGGAGTCCTTGTTCTGCGAGCAGTACGTAAGATGAGCGGCTACCGATCGTGACGAACCTACCAATGCACACAGACTGCATTTCGATTTTATTATTAATCCATGATTACTTTCGTAATGCCTCTCCAGTGGTGCCATTCTGCGCTCGCTGAACCTGCATAAATGGCAGTCCAAATGAGAACAAGGGTAAAATTAGAAGCCATCTTAGCTTTTAAACTAGGAGATCTAAGAACAAGGATAAGCCCAGTGCTCCCTATCCGCCCCCGATTAGCGAGTTTCCTAGTCATAGATACGTGAGGAGGAAAGGAAAAACAAAAACAGCTCTGACTGGGAAAAAAGAAAAATTCAACAGAATAAAAAAAGGTTGTTTTAGTAGGAATCGAACCTGTCACCTCTATGTTTATAGGGAAATGATGGCTTAGCGGCATACCGCAAGTAGCCGCCAGCACTTTCAGAGCTCAATTTCATTTTTCTGTATACCTTTCAATGAAAACTGTGTACGTCTGATAGGAGGATGTGGGCCCAGGCTTCAAGCACACAGGGATGGCACAATGAACACAGAGAGGCTTCAATGACACGGGGACAGGACTAGGATAACGTACACGATAACAAACACACAGTTCCTTTCATAAATGTCTGTCGCTTAAGTATAGTCACGCTCAGCGTCAATGTAGGAAGGCGTCCGATAGCGCGTCGGTGTCACACACTCACGGCACGAAGAGGCGCAAAGATGAATCCGGAACGGCGAGTGGCGCAGGTACTGCAGGCCGGGGCGGATGTCCGGAACACGACGAGCCACTCGCGCGACAGCATGGTCGACACGTCTGCCCGCCACAGGGTAGACCGTTCGGAAGGCTTAGCTGCACCGGAACATGCGGGTGTCGGATGCTCGCCCTGCAGTGGAGCAGGCCGTTTGAAGCCCAAGGACAGCTCGGCCTATTTTTCCAGCACACCCAGGAACACCGGCCTTGGGTAGACGAACTGCTCGGCTCGTTCGGAAGGCCAGTCCAAGCAGCTCAGGCAGATCGCATGGCTGCCGTCTCCGCCCAGACACCGGACCTTCTCTTCCTCTTCGTCCGTCGCCGCCGCACAGCAATCACGCGCATTCGGCCGCGACATTCAAACAGTCCAAACTCCTATCACATTTCCCCCCAAGTTGAAGAAGTCGAGGAGGGTAGCACTACGGAGTATCGGAAGTCACACAGTTCAAATTATTACTCTCATGACAGATTAGTCCGTGTCCGTAGCTATTCTACTTAGATAGTCTGCACCAACGTTATCACATCCACGAATATACTCCACATGAAAGTCATAATCCATAAGGAGTAAACTCCAACGTAGCACGCGACTGTTCACGTGCTTCGCCGAATTGAGGTATCGCAGTGGTTGGTGGTCGGACTGCAGGATGAACGGTTTACCATAAAGGTACACATGAAATTTCTGTACAGCCCACACTATGGCGAGGCATTCCCTCTCAATTGTGGAGTAGGCAGCTTCACGTGGCAAAAGCTACCGGCTAGCGTAGGACACGGGATGCAAACGCCCGTCGCGTTCTTGCAAAAGAACTGCTCCGAGACTTCTCGAAGAGGCGTCTGTGCGTAGCACTAAGTGTCTGCTCAAGTCTGGAGCCTTTAATATAGGCTGCTGTGACAACAGCTCTTTTAATCGCATAAATGCCTCTTCGTGTGGTGTCTGCCAATTCAGCCGGTTCGGAGAGCCCTTCTTCGTAAGAAGGTCGGTGAGTGGATGGGCCAGCTCACCGTAGTTCGGAACAAAGTCTCGGTAATATCCCCTTAGTCCTAAAAAGGCCCTGAGCTCCTTCGTTCCAGGTCGTTTGGCAGTGTTGATCTTGTTGGTGGTGTCTTTCAAGGGCTGTAAAACGCCTACCCATCACATGGCCTAAGAAGCATGTTGTTGGGGAGCCGATTTCACTTTTGTTGGGTTTTATGGTTAGTTTGGCTGTGCGCACTCTGTGAAACAAGCAATTTAAAGTCTCTAAATGCTCTTGCCATATTTTTGTTGCCACAAGAACGTCGTCGAAGTAATAGTAGACGTGAGGTATGTCTCCGACAACCTCCCTCATCAATCCGTTGAAGACAGCAGGTGCTGTCTTAATGCCAAAAGGCATGTACTTAAATTGGTATAGTCCAGAGTCGCATGAAAATGCAGTGGCTTCTTTGGACTCGCCATGGGTACTTGCCAGTACCCTTTTGTGAAGTCAAATTTAGAAAAATAATGACTTCCAGTGAGCCTGGCAAACATCATCTCTGCTCTAGGAATGGGCTCACAGTCGGGAACTAGAATTTGATTAACTTTTCGAAAGTCTATGCAGAGGCGCACTGTGCCGTCTTTCTTTTTGACCACCACAATGGGTGCCTGATATGCTGACTTCAGGGGCGTAGCCAGGGGGGGGGGGGGGGGGGGCTTATGGGGCTTCAGCCCCCACCCCCCGGAATTTTTTCGTGCTGACATGTGCCGCCGGCCAAAACAACTCCCGGCGCCGGAAATCATGCTCGATTTTGTCTAGAATGTCCTTAATTCACGCTCGAAAAGAAATTTTAGCGCGAACATTGCGAAATCGGGCTGGATTTTGCGGCAACGCCCATGCATCGGGAGTCACATATCGTAACGCAAGGAGCCCCACCGAGCAAAAAATTTCAAGGGCGTTTTGATGGTGAGCGGGCTCGTCTCGGCATCTCGCGGAGGCAGCGGTATCTACGGAGCGCTTGGATTTCAATTCTGAAACATCGTGGGTGTAAAGTGTAAACCAAAGTCGTGCTTTAGGTTTTCAATTCCGGAAATTTGTGGGTTTAATGATGCTGTTGTAAACATTTGATGCCAACGCTGCATCGACTTACATCGTCATACATCGGGCCATACAACGAGATAAGCAAATCAACATACTATCAGACAAGTTGACAAAGCACGCAGCGAAGTCTGATGAGACAAAGCGTTGTGGTGGTTCATGTGTGCCGTGAGGTCACAGAAAAGAATAAGAACATTTTTTTGTTTACCTGCGCCAAAGCATCCATGTCAAGACACTTAAGCCACCATTGTAACGAAGTTCTTATTTATTTTTCTACCGAGACTTTTATTCGCGAAGATACATTGAGCCTCATTTTTTTCTCTCGCCACCCGCGGGCTGCCGATCCAGCCAGAGCGCATGCGTTTTTCTCGTGCTGCATCGACAACCGCGCGGTACACTTGGATGCGCGTTTATTTTTACGCGACAGCGTTAAGGAGCTCGTGTCGCAGAAAAGCCGGTGTCGTCGGCGTCCACGGCGATGGCCGTGAGCGATAAATCCCAGAAGGCACTTTATAAATAAAGAACATCTTGCAAGATGGGCTGATGGGAATCGAACCAGGGTCTCCGGAGTGTGAGACGGAGACGCTGCCTCTCAGCCACGAGTTCGTTCCTTCAAAAGGGGACAAAATCGCTTCTAGTGAATGCGGTGTTGCCTTAGAAACGTGCCGTAGAAAGTTATACTGCGGTGTATATAGGTAATTATGACCATGTAACTTACAGAAGTCGCAGCTTTACGAGTAGTGAAGTACGTTTCCGCTAAACTTCTTCAGCGCTCTGTGCACACGCAGAGCCATCTTGCGGCAAACACAGAAGACCCCCTCCTCGCAATGGACGGCGCAGCCCCGACACGTGGCGCGCCACTCGCCTCATGACCGCGTCCGCCTTCATGGCGCGTCGGGGCCCGGCTATCTCTGCCGATCGCGACGTTTGGCTGGCGTAGCGCGTTTGACTAGGCGGTGCGAACGGGGTGCGATAACGCTATCGCGTTCCACTCTTGAAGGCGAAGCTTAAGCGTCCTCCAATTTTTTTCTCTGGCCGGCTGCATTTTCGCCTGGCAGAGTTTTGGACGCTTTCTGGCTAGCAGACGAGGAAAAGAAACAATGCATAGTCGCTCGCCGCCAGCACTGCGGGGACTCGACTGATTGCAACGCGTTCGCTTGAGCGCAACTTCTCCGGAAAATTTTGTCTCGCCGGTGTAGGATACCGAGCAGTACGCGTATGATTTTCTGTGGACCAAGCGTCACACGTTTTCGATATTCCTTCGGTAGCCACACTAGGGGCCCAAAGTAGGCATTCAATTGTAGCCAACATGCTTTCCTTTGCGTTATTCTATTTCGCCGCCCCCCACCACAAAAAGAAAAAAAGAAGACATTGTTGCGGCGCAGCGCATTGTCGCATGGTGAAAGTTTGATTTTATTACTTCTTTTGCGGAAAGTAATGGGCCACAGGACGCTTCAGTTGCCGGATACTATTAAAATATTGCGATAACAGCTATATGATGACTCCAGGCGCATTCCTGCCGTTGCTCTCATGTTCCGTGTAAATAAACGCCAAGGGCGATAACATCCTGACCGCGCGCCGCATGCTCTATGTGCGAGGGAAAGAGTGGGAGAGAGGGGGTGAGCCGACGATGGTGGCTGAGTCTTGTGTGCCGCAATGGAGAAAAGCGGGCAGGAAGCGCGCCGCCTTCCGTCACGCGCGATACATTTTGGGAGTGGAGGGAGGGGGGGTGCTGTGATCTGTGAATCTGTGGCTACGCGACCTGTTTATTTGCCTTGTTTGACGCATTATATACAGTGACTTTTTCTTAAGTACGTAGATTTATTCGACACTTACACGTATTTTTATATATCTTGTTGCGCGGTTTTGTGTGTATGCGCAGTGAACTTTGTTTCCAGTGACAATGTTTTGCCCTTTATCAAGTTGTATCTTCACATTTGTATATTCCATTGTATCTTCGCATTTCTAATGTACGAAGGCGAGTCAAATGAAAGTGAGACAACCCGCCCCGCGAAATATGGTTCGGTTCATTATTTTTGAGGCATGTCCCTATTGAAAAATTTGTGTGAGAAATTGAACGAGATGTATGCATGTCGCAGAGATTTGACAAGAAATGAGCGATATGCTACGCATATTGAGCGACTTCTCGTCGAAGATGAGCGAGATCTCTGTGATGTGCTGCGCACACTTTTGCGAAGTGCACGAGATTTATGAGATGTGCGATAAGAATGCGTAGAGAAGTGCACGAGATTTATGCGACGTGCGATGAGAATGCGTAGTACTTGTGTGACGTGTGCGATAAGAATGCGTAGAGCTTGTATGACGTGTGCGATGTGCTGTGTAGACCTGACGAGATTATGTGTGAGGTGTGAGGTGGCATGCGATGTGTACGCACTGTAGTCATATGAGCAACATGATCTTTGAGGATGACTATGAATTGCATACAAAGTATGTGCACTTAAGTCGTAGTGCATACAAAAGCTCATCGACAGCGAGATTTATGATGAGTTGTTTGTAGTACATGCAAGAGCATGATCAATGTGCTGTATGACACTGAACCATTGTGACACATATTTACCAGAGCAAACAAGATGTTCAGAGTTCAACTTCTGGAATTTCATGCAACGAACACATACAGCCCCATCAAAGCAGGTGTCGGTACTTTTGATGCAATGATTTTCTCTTGGGGACATAGTCTCGGATGAACGCTTATGGCGATACTACTGCCTTTGCATAACGCATTCCTCAACCAACCAATAAGCACTGCATTTAGCACAATGATATTGTCAAAAGCTATCATCAGAGAATGAATCCCTTGTTCAGAGTAGATCTGCCTAAGATTTTAATGCAATATAGGAGTCGGGTACCATCAAAGTTTCATAATAAAATGCTACATGTTTGTTTGTGCACTCAATAAAAGAATCTGGCAATGTGATTATAGCGCATTGGAAACACTTCAAACAAGGACGAGTTGGCAAAGGAGTTTATTGCAGGCAGTTTGATCAGTGACAGAAGACGCATGCACTTTGTCACATCCTAATAATATTGCTTGCATCAGAGATGTCAGTCAGGGATATTCATGGACTTAATGCGTTGTACAATATCACCGTAGTGTTTCATGATGGAAGTTCACATGCCCAGTGTACAGCAATTATAAACAGTGTGAAAAATGACTTTGGCAGTCATTCCTTGCATCAATGCCTGCAGATAGAATGGACAGAATTGGTTGTGAGTGAGAACACATATTGTACCTTGGGATTAGCGAAATAGTTCTGAAAAAGCTTGAAACAACAAAGAAGTTTCATAATCCTTATGGTGATAAAAAATCAGTACAGTGCAAGTTCACGGGAATGAGTATTGGTGCATGTGAGCCAGTTTGTAAGAGCTCGCCTAATAAACAAACAATAAGCATAAGAAATTGTGCTTTTCAGTGAAAAGGTCACTCTGTTTCACGTTCCTTCAACTTTGTATCTGTCCCGCTTCAGACAGCACATGCACTGTGTCAGATTCTCTGTAGATGACACTTTCTTTGAAGCAACATGAAGTACCTCATGGACAAAAGGTGCTGTCCTGCAGCATTGCACTTTTTGTTGACCTTTTGTCCATGAGGTGCCAGGAAAAATGAGTGGGCAGCTGAAGTACACACTACTTCTTTTACAACAAGGCATTTGCATTACATATGTCATTTAACAAGCTGTATTATACAATGCATTTATTTGTAAAAACAGAATGGTTACAGTGAATTTTCTTTACCTTCTCTTCTTGCTTTCGTGGCTCAGAGTGCCTCCAAGCTGGCGTAACCAGCTTACTTGGTAGAGAAAACTTTGCTTCAGCTGTCGCCGTTTCTCCTCTTCTATCAGAGATGGGACGCTGGTTACGCCAGCTTGGAGGCACTCTGTGCCACGAAAGTAAGAAGAGAAGGTAAAGAAAATTCACTGTTACATTCAATCACTTCATTGAGAACAATTAAGGTTTGTGCTGTATATAAAAACTGTTCATAGCAATCTGCGACCCAAGCAATTAAGTGGCGTTAAAAAGACTAGTGAAGACCACAGATTATTCCACATTAATACTTGAGCACAAATAAGCAGTTGTGTGCATGGTTTGAGAGCAAAATTGTATGAACCATTGAAGTGGTGGTCAAACAGGACCGCTGCGCTCTATGTACACTCATTGATATTGAAGAATGGCAATTCCTGAATCCCCATAATGGGTTTTACCTTTTTCTTTTTCATATAATCGTATGTGGTTTTCATTATATCTTTTCTGTATCATGTCCCCAGCGGCTTTGCGTTCTGTTTAGTGCATGTTCCAGGACATATGGTATTTTACACAAACTGCAAACACGCACACATGTGAACTGGGGAAAGCTGGACAGGTCTATACATTGTCTACTCTTTGGCTGTGCTCTTCAACTAAAGTTTTCAAACGTTGTTTGGCATTGCCTATGTTTCCCAAGAAAGAAAGCTAAGTGTATATTCCACCCAACCTTTACTGTGGGGTCGCATTTCTTTGTTGGTGGCAGCCAACGTGTAACATGCAAATTTGTAGTTGCAAGTTAACACTTCTACCATTTAGCATGTAGTATGATGTATTACCACCAAGTATGACACTGTACATACAAGGAACTGTTCGCATTCTCTCATCACAGAAAACTTGAGCCAATTGACTTAGTGTTAATGCGCGGGTAACTGCGTTATGTACTATGTTTTTAGCATAGCACAAGTTTTAAAAATGTGCTTCAGTCCCATGACACAGGTGCAAATGCCACAAATTCCCACAATGCAGGTTTTCTTTATATGCTCAACTTTAAAATTGCTCTGCCACCAAAAATGCCCACACGACTGTGGAAACTCTATGTGACTCAAGCAACAACACATTAGAGTTTCCAGAATTGGCCTAGTTCAGACCGCATCATCTCCGGGACCAGCCCAGTTTACTAAGAATGCATCAAGCATTGGCTAGTTTACTCAGCAAGAAACCTGCCAAGTATACTCAGTAAGAAAGTGACTGAGCAAACATCCCTTGCAAAAGCCAAGGAAAGCTTTGCGTAAAAACGATGCACTTGGGCAGTACAGAAGTTTCAGACAAAGGTACGCCACCACTGGAGAGCTCAGCCGTGCAGTTTGGCCACCATTCCCATGGTCCCTAGAATTTTGCTTCAACAGCACATGCTCAATCTTGTTATTGTCATAATACCTGAAAAATTGTGATTCACTACCATGATCTGGGTTCCAATATGTAGAATATTAACTACCGACCTGGCCGATATATTCTACAGCAAAAACACCCCTGCACTAGTTCAACTAAACACATTACATGTCTCCTAATGCATAGCTTACATACATAAGCTCAGTGCAGTGTTATTAAGAATTTACAGTACTACATGCTTATCAGTGGACAACATATGTACCTTATAGTCTGAATTCCATCAAATTCCATCAAGTAGCTGTGATTTCAGATTTCCATACGCAACAGAACTATACTGGTGCACCTCTTCCGGGAAGAGGATTTAATTATCAGCCATCAAAGTATTTCTCCAAATATAATGGCTTATAAGTGTGACGGCTCATCGTCAGAAACAGCAATAAGTTTTCACAATGTGGATTACGAAACAAGATACAAAAAGGCTAACTATTAACTATTGATGAATTAATTATTACTACAAACACTATGTTGCAGTGACTTACTGTACAAGAATACAGTAAGACATCGCTAAACTGTACCTGCTTAAACAGCAGTTTCATTTTAAACGTAGTAACCCCAACTCAGCGGCTATTCAACATAATCTGTTTTGTATTCGCATAAACCGTTCCAGTTTATTGCGTACGTATTGGTTAACACATAGTGTTTGCACTTTTCCTAGCACAATCACGGCGGTAGGTCGGCCAGGCAGAATGAGCCTGAGATCAGAACGGCCTCGAAGTACGAACGCAGAAGCCGCTTGGAAGGGTGAAGCCACACTAACATCAACATTATTTCGGTGCCGAGCCAGATAGTGTTGTGGCATCGTGCAAGCTAGGACTTGCGTCATGCCAAAGTTTGGACAAAAACCAGGTGCTCAGCATAAATGAAAAATTGGAAATTGTTTGTGCAACCGAACGTGGCACAAAGTTGGTGCTGGCACACGAGAAGGATCCAACGTTCAATATGGTATGTGGCATTTGGAATGCGAAGGAGAAGATGCTCGGCAGTGCTGCTGGGACTGCGAAAAGACGTTGGCTACGAGGTTAAACTTTTTGAGGTTTGTCTTTTCACCATCGTTGCCTCTGTTATTGCTGAAGCGTCCCCTAACGACAGTGATGAGGACGACACAGAAAACGACAGCACGGGCGATTCAGGCCCAACAGTGGCAGAAGATGCACATTACGTCAGCCTCATGCGAGTGTTTGCCGAGCTTAAAGGAGTTTGATGCTGCTGTCGTCGCTGCTAGGCTGCCGCGGCATCAAACGAATATAACAGACTTTTGTCGTGCAAAATGGATAATACTGCATGTTTTTTGCCCTTTTATTGCACTCTCTCCGAGTTCCATTTTTGACAGGTAAGTGAGCAATCTCACACTATTTCAGTTTAGCAGTACTACCGTTTAATACATACTTTTTCCAAGCTCCGGCCAACTACGATTTAACAAGGTTTCACTGTACATGTAAATTTAACATTCTCATGTACAGATACTGAGACCTACAAATGCAGGTAACATAAAAGTTAAATATTTAAATTGGCTAGTTGGTTCATGCTTCCAACACAATGTGCTTCTATAATGGGACAGGAAAAACAAGTGTACTAACATATGTGCAGTGTTTGTAATACCGTAATTACTGGTCGTACTTCTAAAAAGAAAATGAAGTACGGAAGCAAGGGGTCGGCTTAGATTTGAGTCGGTGGTTTGGCCACAACTGCCACATACCTATCGCCACCTCACCGTCACAGACTTGTAGCAACATATGCGTGCGCCATAGTGTTTTCTGGAAGCGATCGTTCAGAGCAGGTTGTCCAAATTTTTTTCAAGTGTTGCACTGTAGCCTCGTGCCAGCCACTGTGGTGGCACTGACCAAGTGGTGCCACTACACTACAGGCTAATGGCAAAAGGTCGTTTTACACATGGAGAAAACCTCCAACCTCCAAGTACAGCACGAGTTCGGCATGGACGAAAAGAACATGCTACGGTGGCGGAAATGGAACAAGCTTTCCAACTGCAGTGCAGCCCACATGGGTTTCACCGGACCACAGAGGAGTCAACACCATGAGGTGGAAGATACGGCGTATTCATTAGGGAACAGAGAGAAGCAGGAATGCACATAACGATGGGGATTATACAGGCAAAGGCAAGGGAGGTCACCAATGCTAGGGGTATATCACACAAACCAATTTCAAGCACAGCAAAGGCTGGGTAACGCGTTTCATGAAATGTTTCGGCTTCAGCCTCAGACAACTGGCTTTCGTGTGCCAGAAACTAGCCAGCGAATTCTGAGGAAAAGCTCATGGCATTCCAGTACTACGTCATCGAGAAATGGTTGCAAAAGAGCTACCAACTGGAGCAGATTGCAAACACTGACCAGACACCGGTGTTCTTCGACATGCCCATGGCATATACACAGTAAACGAAGAGTGAAAGAGATCAAGCTTAGGACAGCAGGTTATGGGAAGAAGTGAAAAAGAGCAATGCTGTGCTGTTTTGTCGATGGACGGACACAACACACTACTGGCCAAATAAAAGTTCCCCAGGAATGTTGTAGCGCACGTTCACGAGAAAAGTTCCATGAACAGCGCCACGATGGACTGGGTGAAGCCGATTTGAAGCAGCCTGCCCTACAGTGTCGGCGCTGCTGTCGTGGCCGTCACTGTCGCTATCCGATGCACGTTTGTGACGATCGCCTCATCAGTTAGAAGCATTTGGTTTCCAAATCTATAGCAGTGTGCCTTTTTTTCACCAGCAAAGTAGTGCATTGCTGATGAACAGCAGGCAGATCAGCCATCTTCCATTTCGGCAGCAACTCATACAAGGCTGAGAAACAACATGGCCAGGAATGGCTTCGATGCAACAAACAGAGACAAGTACGAGTGACTTAATCCATTAGCAGAACTGGGCAGAATGAGGACCATAGAATAAAGAACCAACAGTGAGGACCCAGCCATAGAGATGGCCCAGCGAGCAATCTGGGAGCAGTGCCGGCGGTGCAGTTGGCGTGGTCCATTTGCGTTTTGGAGAGTGGCGAGGCACAGAGCTATGGCCGCAGCCCATTCTTGTTCGGAGGGGTGGAAGGGCGACGGGAGAGATGCGCGAGGCTGGTGTGAATCTCCCATGGAGGGAAGCGCACGGCGGCAGTTGCAGTGGCGGGCAAGCATGGAGCGGCTAGCATTTCACTTTTTTTCTTTTCAAGGATTTCAGATTCCGTTACCTTTCAGCACGGACATTCAGCAGCCAGAATTCATCGTTATAACCGATAATGCGGCATGGGGCCACTGTAGAAAGCAGGTTATTTCCCCATACAAAACATACAAAAGTTGACAGTGTAGCAGTATTTTGTTGTGCTAACCGATATCTTTATAAGTGGGTTCAACTGTAGTGTCACCCTCAATTGCACACTGATTGGCTGGTTGAGAAAAATCGGATGAGCTGATTGGCTGTTTGAGCATTACGTCACATGAAGACAATGGTATCACCATTGCAGAATAGATGCCCTGGCTTGCAGTGGCATGGGATGAAATTCTAGCTGAAATGATTACCAGAGCATTCCGAAAATGCTGCATTTCTAACACGCTGGACTGAAGTGAGGACGATGCTCTTTGGGAAGTGAGCAAAGAGGAGGACAGCGATGTTGTGGATGACAAGTGAACTTAGGACGTGCCTATGGTACGCACACTTATATAATAAAAATCATGCTTTTCTGTCAATAAAAAGGCCTTTTTTTAATTCGGCTTGCATTTGAGGTAAGTTTTCTTTGTTTTTTTACAATAAAGGGCGGTTTAGATTTGAGTAAATACGGTAAGCTTAGACTGCCAGTCTCTTCTTCAATTTCTGCAAGGTTACAACTCTACTCTGGCTTCACATTGAGGGCAATGAGGAATGAAATGATCATGGATGTGAAGATCGGCACAGTTGCAAGGACATCAGCTAGCTTCGACACTATCCGGATTGATTGATTTAAGGGTAAGCAATCTGCATTACGAGCGCAGACTAATAGGATCATTCAGGAAGCCCAATCCTAGCTTCATTCTCCTAACATCGACATTGCCAAACATTCAGCAATGCAAGCTCGTCTCTGCTTTCGCAGAGTAAAGCCCAGTTTGAGGAATTTACTCCGACCAAACAGCTCAAAGAGCAGTATACAGCCACAGTAGAACACAGCAATGAAGGAACCAGTGCATATTCGGGGCACGTTGAATATACCCGAGTGGTAAAAATTAATCCATAGTCCCTCACTACAGCGCACCTCATAATGAGATCATAGTTTTGGCATGTAACACCCCAGAAGTTAATTCAGATTATATGCAACTCTGCATCTGACTTGTCAAAGTAGGCGGCAGCGAGCGTTCTTGCAGATACCGAGCTTTCCACAATGCCACAAACACTGGTGGCCATATATGCAGCTTTTGTTTTATATAAGTTCAGGTTATTTTTTAACGCAGTTTCTCAGAAAAAACGTGCTAGTTAGATTTCCGTAAATACAGTGACGCAGAGACTTTTGTTTTTGTACTTCAGTTCAATCCCGTTCTACAATGTTGGGCAATGCACATACATACTGCTTGCTTTCAGCCTCAAAATCTATAAACAAAGCCGGCATTGCAACAGAAGCAGGCTTTAAAACAACACAAGTGTCAACAGGTGAAAAAAAACACTCTTTGATGTGAGGAGGAAAACCATCAGCATTTTCACCAATTCCCAGTTTCTGACAAAGCAAGAGAACCAAGCCAGAAATGCCGGCAATTACATGCAATATATGGGAAACTATAAAAAATTTCCCATCATGGCTTGCAACGACAGAACAGTCACTTTTCTTTGCTTTTCTATACTGCTGGCTGTGTATAATTGTGCCTTCAAAGCTCATTCTTGAATATTCCTCAATTACAGCACATGTTGTGTCCAAGAAATTTTGCACAGATTGCAGTTCCCGCTCGGACAACATAGCTGTAACTGGTGCTCCAAATAAGCATACATTATCAATTCGAGTCACTTTCTTAATAGGAACATTGCCAAGCAGTCTTTCGCAAAACCTCACCACATCATGCGGAAGAGAAAGCAAATGCAGCGCAAGCTCCAGCTCTCCTTCCAGAGTGACTCTCTCCAGTATTTGTGTCGGAGCTCCTTTTGCTGCCTTTACCATCTTTGTGAGCTTCCCATTCCCTGTTTCGAAGGGAAACGCTGAGTTTGCCCAAAGAGGACCCAGATGCTCCACGCTTGACGTCAGATGGCGAAGCTGGTGGACGTTATAAGTCATGAAGCGAGTCCCATAGAGGTTTGCAGCTCTGCACACAAATGATTCAAGCAGGTGACCTAGAAAAAATAATTGTTTCATGTAAGAGTATTGTTGAAAGAAAGCTTTGAGTAAGCTTGTCAATGCACGTGTAAATTATCACATCTCCAATACTTTCATCCACTTAACGTGTGTCTCTAACAAGGTTTAAATTAGAGCATCCCCATGTATCAAGAGTAAAACTTTACATAATGGGGGACACAGAACAAATACACTCTGACACAGCTTGAGCATGTATTATAGTGTCTGCGGATGTATCTACAATAGTCACATGATAACTGCATACTCAACTTGAGAAAACATCCACCCCTGTTGGCCGCTTCACTATCGTCCTTTCTCTGTCCCTTTTCATGAAATGTGCACAGATTGAGTGTTTTATCTTCCTGCATCGCATTTTGTTTTAGCATTCACAGAAAAAAAAAACAGAAAAGAAAACAATGCTGCCATGGTTGTCAATGAGAGTGAAATTGTAATGACTCAGACAGTCTAATTAAAGGCTTCATAAATTTCAGAAGCTATGGCTACCAGAAGAAACCAGCAGTGCACAAAATTAGGATAGTTGGTGTAGCACAGCTTCAGAAGTGCAGCAGTGGAACAAAGCAAATGCAGTTCAGAGCACATAAAATGCAACCTATTGTAGTGCAGGACCAGATATAAGTCTTTTCTGACTCTTGTTTACCCTCGTATAGAAGTTAGAGTGTGTGCACAATGCTCCCACATCAGTGCGACCTCAAATATCAGACAAAACACATCTGCCAGAAAATTGTGCAAACGAGGCTGCGGGAGCACTTTTTCACTGGGTGCACAGCTGGGTACAGGGACATCGAGGGGAATATGCAGAGTGAATGGACGATCAGAAATGCACCTGCCACAGTGGTATATAGCATGCTGTATAAGTCATGAAAGAAAAGTAGTGTCAGGAGAAAAGCTTTGCACTAGAGGATGCATTTGTTTTACAAGACTCGATCCAGGGACAGGCACTTTTAGGGCCTTTCACTCTGCTATTTGAGTGAATCAGAAAGCTATATTGCAGAACAAGGTTGAATTCCCTGACAAATCCAAGCCTTTGCCATAATCAGTGTCGCTTTGGGCTTGCTGATTACTTCAGCCTGCAAGTATAGTGGTTAGCTAAGATGGAAAATGACCACCTAGCAAGCTTCCACAGAATTGATTGGCTAAGGCACGTACTATGTGATGCTTTGTGATGCGCAAAAGGTTGTGTAGGGGCAGAGTAGTCTCTGCGCCTCTGCTCTAACCAAAGGTGTGCACATTGTTGCTCTTTGGCTTTTCAGTTTGTGTACAGTAAGTATGTAATGTGTATACTAACATAACATTCGCATCATAAGATTACCCTAAACAATGCTCTCGAAAATTTCGATTTTCGTTTACCTATTCCTAATAACGACACCCCTAACTTTGGTCTGAAGCAGACTTGTGACCAAATGGCCATGCAGTATTTTTTTGCCGAGATTAAAAGCTTTTACTCTTGCACACACGTTTAGAGCAAATGCACTTAACAGCTGTCGCTGGGGGCTGCAGGTTTGATGAAGGACCAGCTAATGACTATGACAAGGGAACACTGGCAGCAGGAGAATGCTAATAACAGGCTGAGTAGTAAATACTCTTAAAAATAGAAGCAAGATAGTCTAAATGCGAGTAAACAATTTACCTGCACATTGAAGATCAGTTGGTGAAATTTCACTCTTGAGCAGAGTGAAAATGGCTTCGGCCAGCATTGACATGTGCCTCCAGAACCGCGGTGGCAGCACTCCGAGTACTGTTGGCAGAGAGTAGTAGAGCAGCCAGTTCTTCCACTCGCTCGCCTTCCAGAAGCACCTGTCTGCCAAGGACCGTGGCAGCCGTGTGAAGCAGTGGGGTGGGCAAATACTCAGGAGACGTTTATCCAGCTTGGCTATAGTTGAAGGAGCACCTGCACAAAAATAAGCCGTAGTTACTACCACAAATTCCACCTATGCCATGAAGAGGATGTTTGCCTCACCTGTTACAATACTTGCAATGGTTGGGAATAGTGCAATCATATGCCCAGTTTCTCAAGTACCAAGACTAGATGTTAACCATGTCTTAGTAATAGCCTAGTTTTCACGCAATGCCATGTGGACACAAACACATAAATATACAGACTCCACATAGTATGGTAGCTGTGGCAAGGCCACAAATATTTATAGCAATCCAAGCATTAGGCATTATTAAAACAACATTTATTAGTGCTTGGTGCATTATAGCCAATGTTGGCTGCTGTGATATGAAACCTATACTATCAATTTTCTTAATGCACAGAGAAGCACATTGCCTTTACAGTTATATGACATCCAGAGGCTTGCAGTGATGCCTGACACCGGCAAAAGATGCAGAGAGCGAGTGGGACTATGCTAATTCAGGGACAACCAAATTAGGAAGGCACACTCAGCTTAGACAAAGACACTCCCTCACCAGAACAGGAATTGACCTCTCTGGTACAGTATTTGGCCACCCCCTCCCCTTATGATTCCTACAAATAACCCATGGGTCTCAGTCCCCAGCAGCTACGAAGCACCTAACCAATGCGGTGGTCAACGCAGCAGAGGCTGCTAAACATCTCTGGGTCTGGGCAGGCCGCCAATGGAAAATGACCCTGTCAACCTTTCACAGCCGGACTCTGTCTAGTGAGGCTAGCTTAGTAGGACTCTTTGAGGAACTGCCACATATTGTTTGGGATATCATCGGCCTTAGTGAGACTAGAACTGGTGACGCTTATACATTGCTGAATAACGGCCATGTCCTCTGCTATAGAGGTCTCCCAGATAAGAAGCAATATGGGGTAGGATTACTAATCCATAAGGTCATGGCGGGCAACATTGATGAATTCTACAGCATTAATGAGAGGGTTGCAGTACAAGCCTATGCTCCAACATCCAGTCACGATGATGATGAAGTAGATCGGTTTTATGAAGATGAATTAGCGATGAGAAAAGTGCAAACTCTGTATACTGCAGTAATGGGTAACTTCAATGCAAAAATGGGGAAAAAGCAGGCTGGGGAACAGGCAATTGGAAACTATGGCATTGGTTCTAGGAACGCTAGAGGACAGATGCTGGCAGAATTCACAGAAAGGAATAAGCTTCGAATAATGAACACCTTTTTCAGGAAGCGTAGCAATAAAAAGTGAACCTGGGAAAGCCGTAATAGTGAAACAAGAAGTGAGATTGATTTCATACTGTCTGCCGATCCCAGCATAGTGCAGGATGTAGAAGTGATAGGTAGAATAAAGTGCTGTGGCCATGGGTTAGAAAGGGCTAGGATTCACCTCAATTTGATGAGAGAAAGAGCCAAATTGGTCAAGAAGAAACAGGTCAACCTAGAGGCAGTAAGGGTAAAAGCAGACAAATTCAGGCTGGTACTTGCAAACAAATATGCAGCCTTAGAACAGAGAGACGCTGACATAGAGGTAATGAATGAAACCGTAACTAGGCTGGCTTCAGAGGCAGCAATTGAAGTGGGAGGCAAGGCACCAAGGAAACCAGTAGGCAAGCTCTCCCAAGTAACAAAGAACCTAATAAAGAAACGACAAAGAATGAAAGTGTCGAATTAAAGAGATAAGGTAGAATTCACGGAACTGTGAAAACTGATCAAGGCGAAAATAAGTGATAGTCTTAACTATAACATGAGAAAGACTGAAGAAGCCGTAAAAAATGGACACAGCCTGAAATCAGTGAGCAGGAAAGTTGGCATAGGACAAACCAAGATGTATGCACTAAAAGATGAGCAGGGTAATACCATCAGCAATCTTGAAGGTATAGTAAAGGCAGTGGAAGAATTCTGTACTGACCCGTACAGTGCCCAGAGGACTCGGGAGAACTCCATTCAAAACAGTAAAGAACAGAATACAGAAACTCCTATAACTCGCGATGAGCTGAGAAGGGCCTTACAAGACGTGAAACAAGCAAGAGAGCGCAGCAGGGGAAGATAGAATAACAGTCGATTTAATCAAAGATGGAGGAGACACAATGCTTGGAAAACTGGCGGCTCTTTATTCAAGGTGACTATCGACTGCAAGGGTCCCAGAAAATTGGAAGAATGCAAGCATTATACTAATCGACAAAAACGGAGACGTTAATGATGATGAACATGCAGACGCTGGTAATACTGCAATGACGTGTTCTAGTTTCTTTAAGCCACATGCTTACCATAGGTCTTAGAACATGCAAGTCACAGAATATCACGTGAAATAAAAAAAAGTACTAACAAAAATTTTGGATTGTGTCTTTTCTGTTGAAATAACTAGCCGACAACTCAGCAATCAGCTGTTTTATAACTAGTTCAACCCAGCTCGGCCAAATCTGTCAATTTCGGTTACGTGTACTTCTTACATAAAGGCATTCCTACTGTAGTCTGTAAACATTTCCTTTTCAGTGCTATTTCCAGGCAGGTATCCACACTGGACCAATTGCAAGTTTTAGTGGGATATTTTTTACAATGCTCGGCACTCCCCAGTATACAGGAATGGTTGATTGCCCCTTCTTTTTTTTCTCCAATTTAGAGCATGGCAAGCGCATTGCATTACATTAGTATTCTGACTTGTGCGCAAGATATGTAATATTTCTAAAAAAAAAGTAATGTTTGTATGTGTATAACATCAGTACCAGCTAAATCATGGATGTTATCAGGCATACTCTTGTCACATGCACTGCAAGAGCAAATTGTTATTTCCCTTCAAAATTGACTTATCTGAACAAAATATAGAATTCAATTACTCCACTTTAACAAGTGAGCACAGGTACATACCGATGTAGAACGGCTCCTGGCAGTTTGCACTGTCCAGCCAAAACTCGGTAAGCTGCCTTGTCACTCCAAGCAGCACACAGTGCATGTAGTCAACTGCCTGGCTCAACACTGGATTGAACAAATTAAGGTTTATCAGGGGCGATGGACCCTTGATGCCATTCACTGGCATATTCAGCTCAAGGGCAAGCTTCATGTCTCTCAGGACCCCTTCTTCTGTTCTCAGTGCAAAGTCCGTTTGGATGTAACGAGGAGTACCTACAATGAAGGAAATGCCCATAAATTTTTTTACATACACCTAAAAATACAAATATTTATAGGAAATCCCATAATGTTTATTACTAGTGTGCTCATAGTGACATATTGGTGCTTTGTAGGGTACAACGTAGTAGGTTGCCTGACATTTACATTAATGCGATGCAGCACCTTATGCATCTCATGGCCCTTCACAAGTTAAACAGTAACAGGTGGTGACATGAAAGCTATGATGTCAACTGCAAGCAATTCAGTACTTTCAACAAATATGTGCACAGAAATGTGAAGCATATGTTCTTTTTATTCTAGCAAGAATCTGCATCAATATAGAATGCTTGCAGGAAAGTGCCAGCCAATTTGTTCATCGTGTACTTGTCTCCATCGTGCCTTTCCGTCCTTTGTATGCTGTCGCGCCGGGCACATTATGGATTAACAACTAGCCCCAGCCTAACACCTTGCTTCAGTAGATTTCAAGTTCATCACGTTGCACTGCACCAAGAACAGCCTGAACAAAACGATTTTAGCATGCTCTAAGTCACCAAAAGGCCTCAGTGCAAACATGCCACTGACCTATATACAGCCCACTTGACATGACTTTGGTGAATCAGCGCACTAGGGAAAAAACACAAGTTCACATGAAAATGAATTATGAAGACATACACATGCACTGACGTATGTCCAAATGTCCAGAAGCAGTCCTTTTTTTCCAAGTGCACTGCTTCACCAAAATCATGGGTACCCAAATAGCCCATCAGTACCTATAAAGTAAGCCCGAATAGATCGGTTTAATCACTACACTAAATGCTACTGCCTCTGTACTGTGCTACCTTTTGTTACAAGCTATTGCCCACAGTGTAAATCGACAATGCAGCACTGTGTCCCCCCACTATAAAGTTGTTACATAGCAGTTGCACTTCAAATAGGGTGAACGCCGGAGCAGAGAGAACTTACACACCACTCCTCTATGGATGCTGTAAAACACAACATAATGCAGAGCATGCACCGCACTGTCAAAACATGGACAGAACTTACGCATTCCATAAACTAGCTTAAGAAGAAAACCCATTGCAAGGAAGTCACAAGTATGCTTAGAAGGTATCATCACACAAAGTAAAACATTATAGAAGCCAACGTGAAAACAACTTTGATCTGCAATGTTTGAGTCTAAGACTAGTTATCGTGGCAAGACATTTTCCAACACATCCTTATGACAAAATGGCGTAGTCACTCAACTAGCGGGCACATCGGAATCAGAGAGAGCTAATAATTCATGAGCAATGTGAAAAACGCCATACCTTCGATTTGCTCTGCACAGGTCAGGCACCAGCAGCAGCCGAACCTTCCATTGAACGGTGTCTGGTTTGTCACTGCTGCACGGGCTGGTGCATCAAATGAACAGCAGATGGAATGAACTTTTGATCTAACCGTTTCTGTTCCATGCTGCCACACAACAGTTCCAACAGCCTGCAATGCTTCCACAAATTTTTCCATAAACACCATCATGTCTGGATGTTTGTGGCCAAACCACAATCCAGCCAGAACAGGGCTTTGGCGGCGCACACCTGGCGGTAGTTCATTTATAGTGAACTGGATGGGCCACACAGACGCTTTCGACGATTTATAAACAGGGCTTCCGTCAGTGTTGAATGTGAGCGTCAAGTCCTTGTGGGATATCTTGCCACTCTGTCTAAGACTCTTGTATATGGCACCACTGGTGATGTCACTCATTGAATCGCATTGCAATCCTTGCTCTATTTTTTCCATTTGGGCGAACAGAAGGTCCTTAAACTTTGCTATTGACTGACCAATTTGCTGCTTGATGTTCAAGATGCTGAAAAAGCAACCTGCGTTATTCAATAGCGAGACTTTCATATCTGCTTGGCATTCTCGACAGCGCATTGTCTCTGAACTTAGCTGCTCTAGTTGACTTCCGCAAATGTTGCAGTAGTAATGGCGATTCACGGCCGTATGCATCGTTGGATTCCACAACTTCCTGAGTAGATACTTGCTTCGAGGCAGCATGTCACCTTGAAATCCAAACAATGCTTCGATGAGACGCAACAACCCGTCCACGGTGTCCCAAGGCAGCCCATGCGCCACAACAAAAGCTAGAATCATTACGACTGCAGCAGCTTTTGATGTTGTGGATCCAGGAAGGGTGGCCGTGCCATACTCGCGCAGAGCCGTTGCGAGCGCTTGGGCAACGTCTATCGGCGGTACTGGGTCGGATTGCCCGCTTTCGTTGCCTTCGTCTGGGGCCGGGCATGCATTGTCAGTCTGACGGCCAGCTGACGATGCGCCGATTTCATCGTCTGAAAGTAGCGGACAGTCGTCAAACGAGCAGGACAGATCAGGCTCGGCAATGTTCGAAGCATGCCCTTGCGCAACCGGCTGTGACATGTGACGCAACCTATAGCGGCGTGTCGATGAGGGAACGTGAAAACGTTGGCCATCGTGCAGGTACATTTTCCTCTTCCGAGCGGGAGGCTCCATTGATAGGCGCGAAGAGACCACGGTACGGAGTAAGAAAAAGCTATGCAAATAAAAGCGTACACAACCACATAACAAAGCAACTGTCAGGATACGCGCGCACTCACCGCCAAGATTCACTGTTCGGAATGTAGTCACGTGGCCCCGATTGGTACGTTCGATTCGCCGTCACTAGGGTGCCTCGATGCCAGCGCCGTCACCACTAGAACCAGTTCGCGAGGTGCTGCACCCTGCCATTCGTTTCAGCGGTGCAGCAATGACGCCCGCAGAACCACGACGTTCGTTTGAAAAAGTGCAGGAAAGGTGCAGGGCTGGTTCGTGATTTTGCTGCACCCGCTCCACGGTCGGTGCCGACTTGGTGCAGATGCGAAGCAGCGGCGCAGCAGACGACGCAGCAGACGAGCACGGTCGAGTACCGTTAAAACCCCGCTTACGCGCGTCTGATGTGTCTGCGCAACTGTGGTGTGCATTTACGCCCCAGAAACCGATCATACCTCCAGTTCAGGACCTCTCAAACTTACGCACACCGTGCACATTCGTCAGACATAGCACAACGCCTACACCGCGTCTGCACCTTTGCATTCGTTTCGAGTGTTTCGCTGAGCCTGCACACACAGACATACACACACGCGCGCGCACATATATATATATATATATATATATATATATATATATATATATATATATATATATATATGTGTGTGTTTGTGTGTGTGTGTATGTGTGTGTGTGTGTGTGTTCCAGAACGTTGATACATTCCTGACACAAATACCTGCATTATATAGACCAAAATATTCTTAAGGACATTTGTCAATATTTCGTTACGATAAATAGTGCGAGATTTTGTAGTGCATGAAAGTTATGAATTTGGCAGTCGCGTTTTCCGACTGACATCACGAACTAACTTTACTAGGAGTTTTGTAAATGTGCTTGGTTAATTGTGAAGCTGTACGCATTGAAGATTTGGGACTGCTAGCTGTTATGTTTGGCGTATCTTTTACCGCTGAGAGTTTGGATACGTTGTGCGCGCTTAGTTCTTCACGCACGACGTCGATACGATTATTATATACTTTCCTACGTTGGGTGTATCTTCCCCACACACACGTTTCACCGAGACATATCCCAGCTTATGAGCAGAGGAAAAGTCACAGTACAGTCGGCTATATGTGCGATACACATTTTCTATCTGATGTGGCCGGGCGGACCCTTTCAGCCTCAACTATAGCTTCATACAATAGCCATCTAAACATACACACCTATCGCCACAGCGGCAGGTACTGTGCGATTTAATTGCGTCTCGCGCGAATTACACAGTCAATAGTTCAATGCGACGATACAATAGATAACGTTGATTCACTGCATTACATTATTTACAGGGCTTTGGCTGTTCAATCGACTCAAGTGCCCTTCACTTTGTTATAAAAAGTGCGCATGCCGAGGATGGCGTATATACCTGTGAAAAATGTATACCTTAGGGTCACGTGAAATCAATATTTCCGATGGGCTGGTGCGTATTAAGGTACAGTCGTGAGCAAGTAACCCAGACGCAGAGAACGTTTAATATGAATATTAATGCGAACAGCATTCTTGGCCCCGTCAGAACAGTAGTATTTCAGGCTATATAGCTATCGAGCCACCAAGAATATCCACCGATGCCGAAGATAGTGCAGCCTGAAAATGGTGGGCCGTTCCAGTGAGCATGTGCAATGATTCTGTGCGCGCTCTTCAATGAACCTGTTCGATGCCAACTTTTGTGGCTGTTTACATGTCTGTGGGCTTGCGCGTACTTCACGGCGGCGACGCCAGAAGGCACAACGTGTGAAGCGAGAGAGCTAGCTACAAGAGCCCGGCTGCAGGTACCCACGTCACAGATGCGTTTCGGCTAATCGAATACTTTGACAGACATATCGTACATGAGTTCTGTCCGATTTCTTGGTAGCTTGGCATGCAGGCTGAAATGAAGGTGCCTGTTCGACTAATGTAATTCATTGAGACGATTTCGTCGCACGGCGCGCGCTAGCTGTGCTAAACGATACATCTTTTTGCTAATACCGTGGTCTAATCACTTTTGCTCTCGAGTGTAGAATTATCATGATGTGTTGAAAGCATGCGTGCGCATACCGAAGGCAATTAATATGCTTAATTGAAGTTTAAAGTATTTCTTCCCTCCTTTCCCTTCCCCTCTCTTTAATTTTTTGTATATGATGTATCACGTGAGCTTGGAGTTGCGCTAAAAAGAGAGGGACAGCTGCAGGTAGAAAGATGTAATGGACCTAATAGTTAATAAACCTTGAGTGCCCCTTTGGGACGCTTGTTACGTCTTACCATCAGCCACATTTAAATGGTATCAGTACTCATAAAAATAGTAACGACCTTTTTTTTCTTTTTGACCAATATATACTGGCCGTATTTTTTAACTGCTAACAGCTCAGGCCTGAGCTATTACTCCGGCTCTAAGTTCAATCACTTCTGTGACAAAAATACCCAGACGACGTATCAGGCACACGCAACTAAATGCAGGCCACATGAACCACAGGAGGAAAGAAACGTATCGAAAATTTTATTCATAACGTACACTGTGGTTATTCAGGTTATCACACCTAAGCACGTGAGAAACGAACAGATCTTTATGTTCCGCGAATCGGTTCGCGTGAGGGTGGAGATTCAATATTAATGACAAGTGGTGTCCAAATCCACGGCCCAGCGATGTCCTCATCAACGTAATAAACGTTGATCTTGAAGGCCATGCTGTTGCTTGCAGCAGAAGGCGGAAGCGGTTGCGGGAGTCAGAAACACGTCATAGACGTCAAATTCGGCGCTGAGGATCCTCAAAAAGGTATTACCAAGATAAGATAACGCGACATTTAAATGGTTACTTAAGCATATTGCAAATAGGTAGTATAGAATCCATGGCTCGTCGACAATTTCAATTGGTATTAGATCTCAAAGGCTATGCTTTTGCGGCCTGCACACGACGGAACTGAGAATACGGCATGACCGACATGTGTTAAAGATTGTGCATAAACGTTTTTTAATTTTTCTTTTCTCCACTGCCATGTGGCAACACAGAGCACACACATTCAGTACCTCCATAAATTCGTATACGGTGTCAGCAGTCTATGCATATTTACTACAAGCCAGACAAGACTATAAAACCGTGTGTACGCCTTTGTGCAAAGCCCTGCTACCCTAGCTCCTGCTATCGTCGCTGCTTCCCTCGCCATATTTCTGCATACGCCACGTTTTTTTTCCATTCTTATATTCCTATTCCTATATATTCATATTTCCTTTTTCTATATCTCTTTTATATCGTTTTATATCTCTTTTATATTATCTTTTATATCTTTATTACTGTATCTATATATAGCTTAATTTAAGTGTAGTGCCGTGATTATTTTTTCTTTTAAGTTTTCTCTGTAAGTGCTTATATTAATTTATTTGTATGTGTGTATTCAGTGTATAGTTCCTTCATCTTTAAATATAGTTGTGCTACTTTTTTGATTACTTTTCGTACTTTTGTAAGCCTCGTATTTATTTCTTTGTGTTAGTGTGCTTTTTATATTTGTCCTTGAAAATGTCAGCGCCGACACACGCTTATGTGGAATATGAGGACGGAGGCAAGGCGATCGTCTCGGTAAGCCTTATAAAGGATTACAGTCCCAATGATTTCAACGATTTGGCGTGCAACAAGCGCATTTATTGGAGAGACCGTGGAAAAGGCTTCGAAGGAGAGGAAGGTTATTACTCCGGCAACGTCATGGTGTTGGGATGTGAGTATATATCAACTTTCAACACTTCATTTGCTTCGCGGGGGTCGATCGCAGGGCAAAGTTGTGACTGGTGTTGTAGATGTCGCGGGGGGCTTTTCTCGTAGCTGGGTGCTTTTTTTTTTTCGTTGCGACGATATATTGAATTTTTCACAAGTACTTCTCCAGGAGGGCACATGTAACAGGCAAACGGAGGCCTCAGGAAAGCACCTAGATTATGCAGATCGCGGTGCTTAGCGCGGCATTTCATGCAGCCTCTATGTCGCTAAATGAAGCATGCACACAGCGCTGTGTGCGCGTTCCTTTATTGCGTCCAGTTATCGTAACGAGTCCTGATCGACGAGATTAGTGCTGCGATGTTATGGCGATGACTTTTCCAACGTTATTGCTTCTCGCAGCATCAGTGGTCATAGTGACGCTCCGACCGCGCTAGAGTGGCATAGAATTGGCGTAAGGCATTGTCACATAATCGCGGCCTATCTTAGCATACAACTCACGGTGCGATCGTGGTTATAACATAGGCGGCTTATATGTCATTGATAAAGGAAATGGGAAAATAACTGAAAAAAATGTAGCCTTTTATGTGCTCGCCACGCGTTACTTGGTCTGTAATTGGGCCTCGTTGCCGACTCTACCGAAAATTTTAGCTCAACAGACCCTATGTTTCTCATTTGGCACGTGCGACATGTGTTCAAAAGAAGGGAAACCTGCTGCATCAAGACTTAACCTGTGTTAACACACGTTAGCACTCAGCATGTTAACAGATGTGATGTGAAGCAACAAAATGCCCATGCTGTAGTGTGCTTGTTTTGGGGCACTTACTGCTTCCGCTTGTTACTTTTCCTTTTCTGTATGTCTTGTAGAATCCCTCAGTTATATTTAGCGCCTACTGTCTCTACATGTGTCCTTATTATTGCTTTTTAATCGGTAACTGCGATGACCATCACAAATGCCATATTTTCTTGTAATCAGCATATTGTTTACATTATCCTTCAGGTGGCAAAGCTGATTTGATTGCGAGGATGTTGAAGCAGCACAAGCCTGTTCCCATGGACGTGTTTGAACAATCAAGCGAGAGACATCGCCACAAGCCGAAGCCAGCCCTCAAGGTAATAATAATGATAATAATGCTTTAACAATCAAAGTTTGCCGAAACAAATATTATGCAACTTCATTTTCCTCTTGCCATTTACATTATTACTAGGATGTACCAACAAAGGAAAAGCGGCGCCGACTGGAAAGTGCAAAAAAATCAAGAATGCAGAAAATCCTTGAGAAAAAATCTGCTGCTGGAGATACGGACTCCAGCAGTGAAGATGAGTTGGTGCCGAGGAAAATGCTGAAGAAAGCGGAAAATGAGATCGCAGGACTGAAAAATAAGTTAAGAATATGCGAGCAGCAGCGCATTGAAGAGCGGCAGCAGAATGAAAAACGCCACAGCTTGCTCGAGGAGAGGATGAGTGAGTAATAATTTATTTTAAATGACGGTGTCATTTTGCTTAGAAATTTATTTTTGCAGTATTCTGTGTCGCCTCACAAGTGTGCTGTCAGTCCTTGTGCATGAATGGCGTAGTAAAATGCCTCAGCATGCAAACTAAGGTTTTAGATTAATGCTAGTCAGTGGAATTAATTGTGCTATGTGTGGACATTTATGTGACAATTATGATTGTGTTTATGTAAATGTGCACCATGCAGATTCCATGGAGGCCTCCATAATTGAGGCAATAAGAAAAGAAGTTCGTGCGGCAAGGCTGCCTTCACAGGTATGTAATGTGGCATGTTGATATTTTATGGGGAGCAAAATTTCATGATTTTGAAATGTCAAATCAAGTCATCAACTGTTTCCCATGGACGGATTTATAAATTTGGTTACTTGACGATCTAGTTTAACCTTTTGCTGCCGCAATCACACTTCTATCATGACATTTCTTTGGCAGCTGACGTGATTTGCACCCATAGTACTTGATATAGAATTTCTCATCTAAGCAGCAGCAAAATAATATTTGTCGATTTAAGTACACGAGTCTAGCTGCATCCTAATAAACAACTAATAAATGACACTTCTGTATTGCTCATGCACTGATCTCACATTTTGCAAAACTTTAGCCTGTTTACCTTTAACCATGGAGGAAGGAAAAAGATAGGTGGGAGCGTACTGCAACGCGATTGAAGCCAACCTGGTGACCCAACCTGTGGTCGCATGCCGAAGTTTGCGGCTGGTTTTAGTGTTCCCACTCTGCAGGCAGAGCAACGGCAAGGCAGCTGAACAAGCGTGCACCGAATAAATATTGGCATAGCTACTGGGAACCAAACGTCTTAGCAGATCTCGACCAAAGAGGTCACATGTTGGGCCACCACTGTGGCTTCATGGAGCGTTCGCTTGCCAAGGCTGGCTGCCTGACGTAATGCTCCCTCCTATATCTTTCCTTCCTCCATGCATTTAACTGCACAATTATCAATGCATATCTCTAAGCACGTGGGAATCTAATGGCTACAGCAATTTGTCTAAAGCAGCTAAACCTTTTAATTTGCAGTAAAGTTTTGTTGTGTCAAAAACAAAACCCTACAAGCCTTAATGGCCTTACTCATTTACCAGTGCCTATTGGAGAAAATGTAAATGGACTTCTGATAACTGTACTGTTCTTCAATTGCCCTTTAGGGTTGTGCTGCAAATGTTTGCAGCGATAATTTGCAGCAAGCAGTGCGGGAAGCTCCCATGAAGCCATGTGAGGTGAGAACTTCATTGGCATTGGTATATTTATTTGTTAGAAATGATTATGCATTGCTCATTATTTATGTAGTCAACTTTAAAACAAATCTAACTTACCACGAAATGCTAGTGTAAACTTGATGGTATTGAGCTTTGGTGTCGTATATTTTATGCTGAATTATAATTTAAGGTAATCAAACCAAGGAATGGGGAGTGTGTGTTACTCAACAGCATTTCTAGTTTGCATATGTACGGCTTTGTTATGCGCTATGCATATTTTGTGCATGTTAGTGCACGTAATACTGTACTTATGGCTATATACTAGTTACTGTGGATAAGCTTTTCTTTGCTTCTTTGCACATTCCTGCTTGTGTACAGTCTAGCTTCTGTATCACTGGTGAGCACTAGGTAGCATTATTGTGCAATGCATGGAATCCTGCTAATATGTCTGCAGTGTAGATTTCTCAGCGACAAGATCATTACAATTGTTTTCTGAAATAAAAATGTGTTTCGCAGTGCAAGAAATAATGTGTAAACTTTCATTAAGGGTTGTTTCAATGCAGTAGCAGTATAATTAGCAGAGTGGCAAATTGAGTGAATTGGCATTCGTTGTCAAATAAACATAACAGCACTAACAACAAGGGAGAAAAAATGTACGACACAGAAAAGTGCCTGTAGCACTAGCTGTTACTTCCGTTTCAAATTTAGCTGAAGTTATACCCACCACTGTGGTTCAGCCACTGCGATGTCCTACCACAGAGCACAAAGTAAAAAGAAATAATTATCAGTGTTGTGAGCCACAATCCAATGAAGCCAGAATTCAAAACAGCTCATGCATCGATTTATGTGTACATTGACGAACCTGAGGTTTTAAAAAAGTATCTGGAGCCCTTTACATGGCTTTTCTCATAATCTGTGGGATTCACGTCCAAAGGCCAGGTTGTTATATCTCCTTTGCATTAAACAGTCATAGGCAGAAAAAGCTGATACTCGCTCATACTTGCTCGCCTATATATTTGGAGGCTATGCACTCACTCGCAGTCATTGGCACTTGCATTCATGAAAGAAAGAAAATCTATTCCCGCATTGTGCAATACAAAATGGTATACAGTATCATGTGGCATTTGCAGTTGCTTGCATTGACACTTAATGGTACCCAGTCATGATAATTCTTGCATCCACAACCATTCACTCACATTACATTCACTCGCACTTGTGGACAGCCACCTATTATACTCGCATTCACTGAAACTCGCTGCCACCAAATTTCATTCATAGTCGTGTTTATCAGCACTTGCTGTTATCCATACGTCCCCTCAAGCTTGTTAACACTCCCATTCATACACACATCCTTGCACTTATCATTACTCACTAGCACCCTCCTATGCCTGTGAAATAAGCGTGGAGCAAGTACGAGTTGGTATACTTGTGAACATTTTGACCAATACAAATTAAAAAGCTGGTGTTTTTCTTCCAGCGCAGCAATATGCAATAGTATAATAATTCACTACAAGTTTCTGAGGCTTTACTAGTTCTCAACAGTAGTGATAGCACGTAGTGCTCTGCAGTGTTGCATAGTTGTCACACATAGGCAACACATGGGCCGTAGTATTTCCGCCAGCAAGATAACCTTATGCATTCAGCTGAAGAGTACCATGTAGTGCGACACAAATTTTTAGGTGGTTTAAAGCTTCAAATATTGGGTAAGCTTGCATTGAATTTAGACTGAAGAATGCACACACTTCAGGTTGTCCCCATGCAGCAACCAAATGAACAATCAGTGTTTGATGTTTCTCTTTCCTGTTGTGCAGCATCATTCCTACATTCTGCTCCCAAGCAATCGTTTTTTCTAGCCCAGACATATGTTTAAGTAATAGCTGACAAGTACGCTTCTTGCTTCTCGGTCCAGATCTATGTGTTTTGAGCCATTAGCAAGGAAGGTGGCAGGTTAGGCCCTGTTTAATTTCAGAAAAGGGCTCAAAAAGAACTTTGCCATCGCTCTTAGACACTTTGCATAGCTTCTTTATAGTTCATGTGCTAATGCTGATAAGTCTGTGGCCTACACATTTAAAGAATTGATGTGTGGTGGTAATTGCGATGTGTTTGGTTCCTGGATTTCAGGATAATTCCATTCAGGAAGAGTCTACCACACTGTATGAGGTATGTATACACAATACATAAAAGCCCAGCTAGTGTGTTTTGCATGGGGCTGCGAAAAATTAAGATCTGGAAATCTGAACAGCCAGAACGAAGACAGATTTGTACGCATTTAGTTTGTACTTTGCAAACCTAATGTAGCAGCCACGGGACTATAAATGATATTGTTGCTTTCGCCACTTTATCTAAGAGAGCGGATGCTGAAGTGAGTGGGCGAAAGCACGGTCTTGTTAATTTTTAGCAGAATAAAATGACCTAGTAAACATTGTCTTTAGCTTTTTTGGATTGCGAGCACTTTTTTCTTGAAGCTAAGCTTTTTTCCTATATTTTTCTATCTCCCCTTTTCCTAAGCCTGTGTTTGGCATGGTTGCTGCTGCTGCGGTATCTTTGTAGGTATGATTGTTGATATGTATATGCAGGTTTATGTGAAAAGATTGCAGGCTCCAGCACTTGGGCTGACATAGCTCTGTATGCTCTCGGACTCACTAATGCCAGTTAGCATGCTATATTCTGGATAAAAAGAAAGTTGCTATTTAAGATGTGGGTATAATGATGACTTGAAGGTATTTTTAAAAATCGCACTGACCTCTTAATGTTATATCCAATGGCACCTTGGGTTTAGGCATTCGGCATGTGCCACTGTGACCCAAGGGGCTACAGAATTATTAAATTTAGCTAGATGTGTGCCATACAAACATCATGGTGTTGCTTTTGTCATTGTTGCATCGCTGCATGCAGTAGACATCTCACAATGTGTATCTGCATCTGCTTTATTTGGCATTTGCAATATGACATAACCTGTGAGCAGCGTAGTGCATAAAGAAAAAGAAATTGCATGAGACACTTGCACACATATGTTTATGGTGAACAAACATAAACATTGCATAATTAAAGTTACAGGTCCCACAGGGTGAAAGTAAACACTATTATATGCACCTTTACTTTCATAGCACTTCATTAAGCATGTCACTAAGACTTTGCTTCACGTCGACTCCAGTGTGTCTTGGATCTGCATAATTATTTTTTGGTGTTCTGCATGGGCTGCCACACTGTATTGCTCAGTTGTATTTGTTCTCTAACCTGCATCTATTGTACACCCTTGAGGTACTCGTTGCTATGATGTGCTATCAACTTGCTATTTGTGCTCAGGATTTGGATCTCGGCACTGCCCCAATGGATGGGGCACTGCCAGCTCATTGCGAGTCGGCAAAGCCCAGCTGCGTCCTTGGGCCTCGTGAAGAGGTGGCAGGCAGCCAGGTAGCCAGCCATGTGCCTTCCACCCATGTGAGTGTATAGATTTATCCTGATAATTTGCACCTGCTAAGCCACTATGCTTGCTAGACAAAGCCTAACGAAGTGTTTATTTCCTCTTGTTAAACATTGTGTCATACTGAAGAATTAATATTGCCATGAATGCACTTGCAGTTGGTCTGCTTGAATTTTCGAATCATACTTTGTATACTAGTTTATGCCAACTCATTATGAGAATCGTGCTATGCGGATAGAGCTATCTGCCTCCTGCTTAGAAGGCACAGTACGCACCTCTTTGGCCTCTGCTTCACGTAGACGGCAACCCCAGGCTGACCCACACGGGAGAAATCGGTAGTTGCCCTTTCCTATCCTCCTCTCTAATCTTTGTCTTTCTCTTGCTTTCGATCTTCCCTGTTTCCTCTTGGCTTCCTCTTACTTCCACTTTTTCCAAACAGCAAGGGTTAACCTTGTGTGGGATAGCCAACCTTGGTTATAACAGATTTGGTTATAGTAGGGTACGTACAGCTGGCGCCTGCAGGACGTGTTTTTTCACGGTCTTGCATCATCCCCTTGTTGGGCTCCATATGGAGGTGGGTGGTTGGCGGTGCTGCTGAATTTCCGCATATATTTATGGCATGTTCTTCTCCCCCACTTGCTGATCGCCCTCATAAACGAGGGCGCACCGAAGAAGTATTTAGCTTCTATGGCCAACATAGTGAAAACTTTCCCAAATTCCATGTCATGCATTCTGAGAAAACCGCAATGTCACTGAGAATGATCTCCTTTTCTGGTGTCGAAATCAATAACCAATGTTCTTGGTCAAGGCTATAAACTTTCCAAACTTCCAAGTGGAGATCTCCTTTTAGAACTCCGAGATCAAAATCAATATGAAAGGCTGCCGAATCTTGTCTTTTGGTGACTTTCCAGTGAATGTGACGCCGCATCGCACCATAAACACCAGCCGTGGTGTTGTATTTGATAGTGACCTGATTGATTTGACAGAGGCTGAACTACTTGAAGGCTGGGGTGACCAGAATGTGATCAGTGTAAAACGAATCAAGATGAGGTGCGATGGTAAAGAAATACAGACTAAGCATCTTATTCTCACATTCGGCTCAGGTGTTCTGCCTGAAACAATCGAGGCAGGCTATGGAAGATCAGGGTCAGGCCATATATACCAAATTTCCTCCGATGCTTTTAAATGTCAAAGGTTCGGCCACAGTTCCCAGAACTGCTATGGCTGAATAACCTGTGCCAAATGGCAGCGACCATGAACATCCGTCCGAGTCATGCGTGAACACTGCACACTGAATTGTGAAGGGGAGCACCCTGCGTACTCGCGGTCCTGCCCATCTTAGAAAAAAGGAAAAGAAATAATGGCAATCAAAATCAAAGAGCAAATTTCGTTTAAAGAGGCACGCAGGCATGTATCCTTCTTGCCAAAGTGGCGCGTCGGGGCAGTGCCACATCTGCCTCCAGCGGCTGTGTGGCCCATACACAGTGAGCCGGCAGTGCCGTCACCTGCCCCCTGGGCGGTTGCAGCTGGCGCTGTTCCACCGTCCGAGATGAAGGGGCCATCGACCTCTGGGCTGGTGGCCTCAAAGGCCTCATCACTTAAGAGGCTTTCTCGACAAACAAATCGCTCTCAAGAGCCGGTGTCCAGCGCCTCGCAGGAGGCGATGTACACAACACTTAGTCAAACAGCACCACCAGCGCCTTAGGAGCGGCGAGAATCTTGACCGTTCCATAACAGAGAAACATCGCATTATGGGACCGGCAAAGGGCCCTGTAACCTAACTTTTCTTGTTAGACACACAGCACTAACCTCGTTCCCATATGGATACGCAAATATTACAATGGAACGTGAGCGGACTTCTTCACAACCTTGACGATGTTAAAGAACTCCTCCGCAAATTCACTCCAAGGGTGCCGTGTGTACAAGAAACACACCTAAAATTAATGCAGACCAACTTTCTAAGGCAATATGCCACTTTCCGCAAACACCGTGATGATGCACTCACCTTCTCAGGGCGTGTAGCCGTAATAGTCTATAAGGGCGTTGAATGTCGGCAAATAAATCTCTGAACCTCCCTCGAGGCAGTTGCATTACGAGCTGTGCTATTTGGTCAGCTAATTACGGTTAGTTTGATGTACGTCTCCCCTTCCTGTCAACTTACTAAAGCAGAGTTTCACAGCTTGATCGATGAACTTCCTCCATCATGTATAGTCGTGGTGATCTAAATGCACATAGGCCCATGTGGGGCAACACATGTGCAGATGCGTGTGGGTGCCTGATAGAAAATTTTGTTTTCTTTAGGTGCATGCTTATTGAACAAAAAAGAACCAACATACTACACTGTTACACATAAAGTATACTCGTCCATAGACTTGAGCATAGTTTCGAGCTCACTATTTCGTTACCTGGAGTGGTCTGTTCCGAAGAACCCCTATGGGAGTGACTACTTCCCAATTACATTAAAGGTAACAAAACCAGATGCATGCTGTCCGCATTTTCCTTGATGGAACCTCGAATCAGCAAACTGGGAACTTTTTTCGAGAACTCGCATATTTAGGCGGTGATGACAATTCTGATTTTAACGTAGATGATGCTGTGGCATACCTAACTGATTGTGTTATTGATGCTGCAACAAAATGTATTAAACAATTTAACAGACTGGCAAAGAATCGTCGCACCCAATGGTGGAATGACGAATCTAGGAAAGCCCTAAAAAAATCAAAACAAAGCTTGGGGATTGTTTTACAATTCTCCAACAGCTGAAAACCTTATTTCATTGTGGCCAGAATATTGTGTCCGGCTTTTGCTATCCTGAGGTTTGACTATGTGTTAATTGAATGCTAGACTAATGAACTTGTTTGGCACGGGAAAATTTGTGTTTATGGCATTGAAGAACCATTTATATAAAAAAAAAACTTTTAATGTATCTCCAGGTAGGTTCTGCTTATGTAGTTTGTAGTTTACTTTTTGCCAGTGGCGATGCAGGCTTGTCTTATAGCACGTGCTTGATGCACAAGCAATGTGGAAATGAGGTATAATCACATTCACTGATTATGCATGCTTATTGTATGCAGTCTTCTGTAGGGTATTCTTTCTAATGTCAGGTTTGATATTTTTTTGTGTAAAACAGAAAAAACTAGGAAAGGTAGGTTGGCTAACCACATAGGTGTGCTGCTTTTATTTCAGGGGCCAGTCCCAGTACCTGCAGAGCTGGGTGTGGAAGCTCCACTCTTCACACCAGTTGGTGGAAAGGCAAGCTGTGTTTGCTTATCTGAATCAAACTAGTTTATGTCATTATACACCAGAATATGTGCCGAGTACTTTACTTGGTACTAACTGTGGAGCTTAGTGTATGCAGTTGTGAAAGCAGCCAGCCAGTACAGCAGTGTTCTGAAGAAATAACAGGTGCTGACGTGCTAGTATTTCAAGTTCATTCGCAGTGCATATAAAGATTGTCATTATTCTACTAAAATTCGTATTTCTGGGAATGTACCACTCCTACAATTGTTTTATCCGTCTATTAAAATGAATGCTCTGCTAGCAGTGGTGCATTGCTGTGTGAGCAGGAAAAGTCGACATCAATCGTCTATGAGCAATGGTTTATGAGAGTACTTATGTGCAGTAATACCTTGTTAACTGAAAGTAGTAAAATCTGGAAAAAATTTGAGACAAGTGAATTTTCCAGATAATCAGTCGTGGAAATTGCAGTGAAAAGCTGAGTTCGTTTTAAAAAATTTACTGCTACTGACAAGCTTTTCAACAACAGCTAAACATAAAGGTTTCAAAGAAATAAATAAAAACATGCCAGAGATATCAATCAGTTCCATTTTGTGGCACTGCAGTCTTACTCTGTGCATGAAAAGTGCGTAGGGCTGGTCTGCTTCGTTGTAGCTCCTGGACCTAGAAAAGCGTCCTTGAGCCGCTTCACACATCGCATGAGCTGATCGTTCCCGACGCTGCATTTAACTTTATTTTGCAGCAAGTGAAGCACGTTTCTTGTTTCAGCAGATGTCGGCACCTCTTTAGGTCTTGCATTATAATTGCCTTCACCGCCCCTTCTGTTTGTAGCCATCCCAGCGATTTCGGTGTCAGTAAATTCACCTATCACCGGTACATCCTGGTTGCATAGCACACACTTGTAAATGCTCATGTCGCTTTCTACTATGCAACACACGTAGCACAGACTTACAGGGAACCCTGCCACAGAAAGCGATGTGAGCATTCACGAGTATGCGCTATATGCAAGCAGGGCATACCGAAATGCATGCTGCACATGGGTTTTTATTCTATGCTGTATAGACTAAAATTCAGTGCCGCGAGCATTGTGTAGAATAAAAGTAAAACGGAAATTGGACCTCTGATGGTAAATCGCATGCGTTGCACAAAGCGAACACAACGAACTGTGTCAAGCATGCTATTTTGCCGGGCCTGCCTCTGCGCATGTCTCTCCCATCACATGATGTGCTACATGGTTGCTTGACAAAGTTGTTATGCCACTAGGTTCTGAGTTCACATCCTAGGAAAGTGTCCACTTCGTGGTAGGTGCAGCAGTCTTGCGCGAAGCTTGTTTAACGGTCCTGCGGCAGAGTTCTTGTTCCACTCTTAGTGAAGATTTTGAGGTATCCGCTATTTGGTCCAAAAATAGTTCGATGCCTTGGAAAAATTCCACTGCCGATTTTTTTTTTAGATGTGAGAGTTTGAGTTAACACGGTATTACTGTAGTATGATAAGGCAGCTCAGGAGTTCTTACCATGTTTAGTAAGTAGTGTGCCAAGGCCTTGATTCAGACTAGTTGGTCTCGTACTGGGAGCCTCAATATCGGTTAAAATGCAGGGACAGATAAATGACTACCGCATATGGTGCTAACTTCCAACTGCTTATTTTGGAAAGGAAGATGTCCTTTTATGGACTCTGCACACGTCAACAATGGTGTGACATCCTGTAAATGACAGCACGTAAACATCACTTTTTAATTAAGCAAGTTTTTTATGGGATGGTGACAGGGACGTAGTGCTGATGCACCTGTCTGCTAAGTACCGAGTATGAACAGCTTCTATTACCTCGCATGTCAGCTGTTGTCTGGCTCTGCCCACGATACTGCACTGGTCAAACAAATGTGCAACCACACTTTCTACAATATTGGGCCAGTGACTCACTGCCAAATTTCTTTACACTGTTATTATGCTCCCGTAGCCAATCATTCAGGCATCATCCTGTTTGTCCTACATAAGATTGCAGACTGCATTGCAGGTGTAAGTGGCAGATGACGCAGTGGTGTTTGGCAACAGCATTCAGGTTAGTCATCCAGCATAGCCTTGCTAGCTTGTTAGGTGCAGAGAATACTAGTTGTACATTCAATCGCTGGCCAATCTTTTTTGCGCTGTGTGATAACTTATGTATTGAATAAAAAGAAAAGCCTCGCAGTTCAAAAACAATTTGTCCTGGTCTGGGACTCGAACCCGGGACCACTGCCTTTCCGGGGCAGCCGCTCTGCCATCTGAGCTAACCTGGCGGCTAGCAGATGGCAGGGCGAAGTCGAACTTGTTGACAACTCGAAGCAATAAAAGGCAAGAGTTTGACCTAATATTTCTGCGGAAAACCGCAAGGTAAATAGGGGCGTGCCAAGGCATTGATAATCCGCAACCGCAAATCATTCGCAGCCACGACTGTAGGCAACATTCAGTACGAGAAAAGAGAGCAAAAATGAAGTTTGGTTTAAATTTTCTCGGCTGCTAATCAACCCCTTTCTGCAAGAATATCTTGGCAATTGCTATGAACGGTTGGAGGTCTGCTTTACCCTTTATTAATTACTTCTCTCCAACTTGCGGGTTTTTGTAGAACTATTAGGTCAACCTCTTGCCTTTGCTTCAAGTTGTCGACAAATTTGACTTCGCCCTGCCATCTACTAGCCGCTTGGTTAGCTCGGATGGTAGAGCGGCTGCCCCGGAAAGGCAGTGGTCCCGGGTTCGAGTTCCAGACCAGGACAAATTGTTTTTCAACTGCGTGGCTTTTCTTTTTATTAAATACATAAGTTATCACACAACTCGAAAAAGATTGGCCAGCGATTGAATGTACAACTAGTATTCTCTGCACCTAACAAGCTAGCAAGGGTATGCTGGATGACTAACCCAAATGATGATGCCAAACTCCACTGCGAAAAAAGGCGTGAAAATAAGTTTGTTGATTGTGCCTCGTGCATCATCGGGCAATACACCTGCAGTGCTTTAGATTCTCTATGTAGGACAAACAGGATGATGCCTGAATGATTGGCTACGGGAGCATAACAATCTAAAGAAATTTGGCAGTTAGTCAGTAGCGTGCCATTGTAGAAAGTGTGGTTGCACCTTTGTTTGACCAGTGCAGTATCTGGGCAGGGCCGGACAGCAGCTGACATGTGGTGTAATAGAAGCTGTTCATATTAAGTACTTAGTAGACAGGTGCGTTTACATTGTGGCCTTGTCACTATACCATAAGGAACTGGCAGCATACGTTCTAGGAGAGAAAAAATAATAGAGTAATGCAGAATGTTGCAGGAAGCTCATTGCATAAAAGATATCTGATATAGTTTAAGTCCTGCATCTGTTGCGCTACCAAATAAAGAAAAACCCATGCTAATGGTGGTATCTTACATGTGCGTGGAATGTGGTTTGGTGAAAGTACCATGTGTTGAACAGTTGCTTATGCTATTGTGTAACATTAAGAGCTTTTTTTCAATGCCATGAAACCAGTTGAAGACTAGTGCCCTTTCTGTCCTGTCATCCTTTCTGCATTGTAAGACATTTCTTTTTTCCTCCAGAGGATGAGTACTTCTATTCAATTAGTTCAGCACTGCAGGTGACATTAGGTATTGCCTAATGACTCGGGCTCTGAGCAAGGTGTGCGACTATTGTGCAATGCAAAAGAGCAAAAGCAGTGCCAGTGTCCAACTGAAATGACACAGCAAGTCAACATTGCCTTGTCATTGGGGGAAATTGTACAGGGATGCCAAAATGTGTCATGCCTTGTTGTGTCTTTATTCTCGCATTTGCTAGCTGCCTTGCATGACACTGCATTGGCCACCTGCCTTCAGAACTGCATAATTGCCCTCTGTAGTCGGGATGATCATGACCACGGTTTCGTTCGCAGCTGTTGTGACAAGTAGTAGTTCATTGCGACTTGGTGCAATGCATGCTGTCTCACAAACATGGTGTCTATTGAGGATAGTGATTGTACTGTGGCCAGGCTTGCATCCAATCAGCCAGTTACATTGAGATTGTTGTACAATCTGTTGTACAGCCAGCGCAGTGGTGAAAAAATTATCGGGATGGACATGTGGTAGTGAATAGCATGCCTCCGACAAAGATGCGGCCAAGTCTTGTACTATGACTGCACTGCAAAGAAAGTACTTCCTCAAGGCCCTTGCCGCTGCGGGCAGTATGATCAGTCGCTAAATGACATCTGCAGCTCCTGCACTGCTTATATGTGAAGTATAAACAGGATTTGCGGATTGATTCAGTATAAAAGTGTGTTGGTGTGAACATTTGTTTTTTTCTTTTCATACCCTTAACAATTTAACATTTGGTTAATTCAGAATTTAGTTCCAGTCCTGTGAAATTTGAATGAATGAGGTTTTACTGTATTACACCCCTTCTTTCACCGCATGTGTAATTTGAGCTCACTGGGATACTGCAAGAAGTGTTTTCAGCCTCAAGGGTAAGATTGCTAGCTCTGGGACAAAGCAGCTCCTTAAGTGTGCAATAAGTTTTACTGTGGTTTTCTGCTCTTCCCATCTGCTTCCCTAGACTTTTTCTCAAGTCTAAATAAAAACTAGTATATCCCGTACAAAAGGTGCTTGTCGCTGACTGTGGGATTAAATGTGGTGAATCCTCCGAGGTAGAATTGTTGTCCCTAGCTGGGCCATTATCAGTGAAGCTTCATCGACTAGGGCTTCCTACAGTCAGGGCGTAAACTTTGAACCTTTTGCATATATCTTGGTTTTATCCTTGAGTGCCATCACTGTTTGGCAACCTACTTTTCCTTAATAACTGTTACCTTTTTTATCCATTATTTCAAGAACAGAGACTTTTTCTGAGAGTACATATGCTCTTTTGTATTTGAGTAATTAATCTCTTGCAATTTTTATCTTTTGTAGGTACACATTGGAAATGGCCTGTTTATTTGTGCCAATAAGTGGACCTGGGTGAACCAAGCGAAAACGGACAGTACGTTTGCCAGGGAGGTTGCCCGGTGCCTGTGGCAGCCACATGAATTGGTGGGCAGGAGCATGACCGGCAAAGTTTGCATGAGCAAACTCAAGGAAGGTGGCGAAGCAAAGCCAGCGTTAACGCCAGAGAAACTTGGTGCAGTTCGAAGTAAGTAGACCCTGCCCTGCTAGCTCATGTTTTCATAACGATTGCGAAGTGTTTTGAAGTTAAAGGAGCAATGCCTATCACATGGTGCTATTTCTGCACGAATATAATGGGCTGTAAGATGGGGTTGTATAGAGGTGATCTTGTTATATGGGCCGACATAGTTTACATCTACACATCAGGGGCATGCATAGCTGTATGTGCATATTTAGTGATGCGCTCTCGCTAATAAAAAACTATCACTTAGTTTCTATGGTGGTATTATAGGTGCATTAATCTTTCCTATTAATAGTTCTGCACTGGCATCTATGCAGTGTTTTCCATCTGCATATTCCGCGGTGCGGTAACTAAAAGCTGTGTAATTTGTGTAGTCACTTGCATGAGCTGGTATATACTTGATTAATTAATGTAAAGTATGTGTGGAAATGTATTAGACTATTTCTGTGGTGTTTTATTGCAATTCTGCAGCCATTTATATTGTTTGTAAAACACGAACATTTCACAGAGATGGGAACAAGAATGCGAGGACGAGCACTTGTTTTCAACTGCTGTGGTTAATGTTGAAATATCAATTTACGTTGGTAAAAAACTCATAAGCCTCCGTGCTCTATTTTTGCGGTTTCTCTGTGAGATGTTCACGCTTTACACTCAATATCGTGCCAGAACTAGCCCAATCAGTTACGCAGTGGAGCCACCTACTGTGCATGTCAGTTCCAATGGCTTGTGGAATCTAACGGGGCATGCTTTGTTTGCATTTTTTGTGCAGAGTCATACGAGCACTTTGTGGCAAACCACCCGAGCACTGTAGATACGGAGGCCAGGAGGCTCAAAGACTTGAACAAGCATCTGGCCACCATGCTGCGTGATGCCAAATAAAGATGGTTTGTGCTGCGTGCCCTAAAATTGACCTCTTCGGAGCTGGTGGCTCATTGCCCGACTCACGTGCGATTGAAATTCACTCGCTGCAATGTTGGCAGACGATGTTACTGTGTGCAACTTCATCAGAAATATTGCATGAACAAAAGAACTCGTTCAACACAAATGAGAACACTTGTACAATGTAGCTGAATAAGAATAGCGTCTTTTGCATAGCTGAAGAGAACATTTTCATGTAGCATACACAAACGAGAACGATATCGTGGAGCGTAGCCATGCGAGAACGATATCGTGGAGCGTAGCCATGCGAGAACGATATCGTTGAGCGTAGCCATGCGAGAACTATATCGTCAAGCATAGCTATGCGAGAACGATCTCGCTTACTGTAGCCATGCGAGAATCTCGTTCAGTGACGATGTCCACTCGTACACATGTGACATACGATGTCGCTGAGTCTACGAAGCAATAATAGCGTAGAGAAGTTCTCGCTCAATTATCATACATATTTTTTCAATAGGGGTGCGTAGCACATACGCATCTCATTTACAAGTGACATGCAGAGGCGAGGTTAAATGTTCTTTAATGCTCTCATACGCTGGGTTGAACATGGCTGCGTGACATAATGGACACTCCAAAAGCTTGACAGCTTGGTGTCGTGAGGTTTTTGACAAATGAAGATATTTCCAAAAAAGAAATTATTCGCCGTATGGCTGCCGTATGCGCTGAACATTGCGTTTCATTGGCCACTGTGAAGCGTTGTAGCAAGCTGTTCAAAGAAGGACATGAAAGTTACAAAGACGATCCATGGCCGGGCCAAAGCCACCGTGCAATCACCCCCAACACAATTGAAAAGGCCGTGGTTGCTCAGTGGCTATGATGTTGGGCTGCTGAGCACGAGGTCGCGGGATGGAATCCCGGTCACGGCGGCTGCATTTCGATGGAGGCGAAAACACCCGTGTACTGAGATTTAAGTGCACGTCAAAAAACCCCAGGTGGTAGAAATTTCCGGAGTCTCCACTACAGCATGCCTCATAATCACAAAAGGGTTTTGGCACGTAAAACCCCATAATTTATATTTTTTAAACAAATGCAAAGGCTGATTAGCATCGATGAAGTGGCAGGGCGTGTGAACATCACTCACGGCTCGGGTGAACATCTCGCTTATCGGTTCTTGGGTGCGCAATGGATGCCTAAGATTTTGAACCACCGCCAGAAGACGGAGAATCTCGGCGCTGCCTTGACTCATCTAATCCGTTATCACGATGAGGGTGACCACTTTTTGTCTGCAGTTGTGACCGGGGATGACTCATGGTGCCGCTACTACTAGCATGAAACACTACGGCAAAGCTTACAGTGGAAACATTTGAATTCACCACTCCCAAGGAAAACAAAAGCCGCCATTTCTGCCGGAAAAGTGTCGACTTCTTTTTAGATCTTCAGGGGCCATTATTGATCGAATTTTCGAAACCTGGAGAGACTCTAAATCGTGTCAGATATTGTGAAAGGTCGGATCGGCTGCGTGTCGCAATCAAGAACAAACGACATGAAAAATTGAGCATTTGGAACATCTTGCTTAACGGCATTGCCCGTCCCTAAGTTGCTGATGTGGTTAATACCAAACTGGCAACGTTAAATTGGGAAACGCTGCAACATCCCTCATGCAGCCCAGACCTGTTGCCTTGCGTCTTCCACATTTTGTAAAATTTAAAAGAACTGCTCAAGCGAACCAGATTCGTGTCGGAAGATGACGTGTAAGTCATTTACAGATTTTTGAGGCATCAAACCAAGGAGTTTTATGAGACGGGAATTACGCGACTCGTTAGTAGGACAAGTGTCTAAATACTCATGGTGACTACTTTTAAATAAGTAGTCATATATTCGCATTCGCTAACTTTCATTTGACTCGCCGTCGTATATTTTGCAGAACTCCTGGTTTTTATATGTGCTCTCAGTTGCGACTATAATTTCGGAGCAATTACTCGCAATACACTACCGGTGACAGCTGCCCCTGCGCAATACATTCTAACAAAGGACAGCGTTATTGAGATTTTCCCCTGATCGTTGCATACGTACGAAAATGCAAACAAAGTTGCTGAAGGACAGATGCATATATATATATATATATATATATATATATATATATATATATATATATATATATATATATATATATATATATATTGTCGCGAAGCACTTTGAGCAGTAAGCGTTCGCGACTAGAACGTTGGAGCAGCGAGAGGTAGTGTAGCCGACCGAGCACCGAAACAAGGTTGTTCTTTCTCGTCGTCGTTGCCTCTCTCTTAGCCACAGCCCCACTGCTCCCTATTTTACAGTACAGTTATCTCCCCCGCGGAAAAGGAAGCCGTCCCGGTGACCTACGGGTAGGAAAGCACAGGCGGATCATAGTAGGGCTTGAGACGCTCGGCATGCACAATTTCGCGTCCACGGCGGCGATGATCCAAAGGTAGCTCGAGGGGTTCCACAATATAGTTGACTGGAGACGTTTGTTTGATCACGCGGTATGGGCCCTGGTACTTCGACGCGAGTTTCGGTGACAGTCCAGTGGTAGAGGCTGGAACCCAAAGCCACACTAGCGAGCCAGGAGCATAGGATACAGAAGCATTGGAACTTTATCGATGGTGCTTCTGGCGTTGCTGGTCTTCTGACGTGAATATACGGGAAAGCTTGCGACACTCTTCTGCGTGTGCAGCAGCTTCGGATAGGGTAGTTGTTTCCGTGGAGTCAGGGCGGTACGGAAGGATAGTATCCATTGTGGAAAAAGGTTCGCGTCCGTACAGGAGAAAGAAGGGCGAAAATCCCGTGGTAGTCTGCGTGGCGGTGTTGTAAGCGTAGGTCAGAAAAGGTAGGACATGGTCCCATTTGGTTTGGTGGGATGCAACGTACATGGCCAGCATGTCACCAAGAGTGCGATTAAAGCGCTCGGTCATGCCATTAGTCTGCGGATGATACGCAGTAGTGGTGCGATGAATGATGCGGCATTCTTTGAGGAGAGCCTCGATGACGTCGGAGAGGAAGACGCGGCCTCTGTCACTGAGTAATTCCCTGGGAGCTCCGTGGCGAAGGATGATGTGGCGCAGGAGAAACCAGGCGACGTCACGTGCAGAAGCGCTGGACAAAGGGGAAGTTTCCGCATAGCGCGTAAGATGGTCGATGGCCACGATTACCCAGCGATTGCCATCTGATGTGGTTGGCAGAGGTCCATAAATGTCGATGCCTACTCGATCGAAAGCACGTGCTGGGCAAGGCAGAGGCTGCAATGGGGCGGTTGAACGACGAGGGGGATCTTTACGGCGTTGGCAAACCAAACAGGAGCGGACATAATGATGGATGAATCGATACATCCCCCGCCAGTAGTAACGAAGGCGTAGACGCGCGTATGTCTTCAGTACCCCTGCATGCGCGCACTGGGGATCGTCGTGAAACGCTGCGCAAATTTCCGAACGCAGGTGTCGCGGGAAGACAAGCAACCATTTGCGGCCGTCCGGGAGGTAGTTGCGACGGTACAGGAGCCCGTCGCGAATGGAGAAGTGATGTGCTTGGCGACGTAATGCGCGATTGTTAGTGGGTGTCGATGGGCTGGACAAAAACCGCAGCATGGACACAATCCATGGGTCTTTCTTCTGCTCCAGAAGAATGTCCGTGGCAGCAAGGGAAGACTCGGACAATGAGGCTTTCGGGAAGCTAGCCTCGTCTGTTAGTGGCGAACGAGACAAGGCATCCGCATCCGAATGTTTTCGGCCAGAACGATACAGTACGCGAATGTCATACTCCTGCAGTCGAAGGGCCCATCGAGCAAGACGACCGGACGGCTCTTTTAAGGATGACAGCCAGCACAGCGAATGGTGATCAGTTATGACGTCAAACGGGCGGCCATAAAGATACGGACGGAATTTGGTTATGGCCCAAATTATAGCGAGGCATTCCTTTTCTGTGACAGAATAGTTCGATTCAGGTTTAGTGAGTGCACGACTGGCGAAGGCAACGACGTACTCATCGAAGCCAGCCTTTCTCTGAGCGAGAACGGCCCCAAGGCCAACGCCACTGGCATCCGTGTGTATTTCAGTTGGAGCGCTGGGGTCGAAATGGCGCAGGATTGGTGGTGACGTCAAGAGACGACGCAGCTTTGTGAAGGCGTTATCGCAATCCCGTGACCAGGTTGAAAGGCTGTGGTCACCATGGAGAAGCTGCGTTAAAGGTGCAATTATAGTGGCAAAATTGCGGATGAAACGGCGAAAGTATGACGCCAATCCAATGAAGCTGCGCTGTTCTTTCAAAGTCGTTGGTCGGGGAAACTGGGCAACAGCTTGTAGTTTCGCCGGATCAGGAAGTACACCTTCTTTCGACACGACATGGCCGAGGATGACCAGCTGCCGGGCAGCGAAGTGACACTTCTTCAAGTTAAGCTGGAGGCCAGCATCGGCGATGCACTTTAGGACGCGTTCAAGTCGAAGTGGGAAGGAAAGTCCGGTGAAAAGATAACGATGTCGTCCAGATAACACAGGCATATCTGCCATTTGAGGCCGCGCAAGATGTTGTCCATCATTCTTTCAAATGTGGCAGGCGCATTACACAAGCCAAATGGCATCACGGTGAATTCAAATAAACCGTCAGGTGTGATGAAGGCCGTTTTCGGACGGTCGGACTCAGCCACTGGCACTTGCCAGTACCCGGATCGTAAGTCTAAGGATGAGTAGAATTCAGCGCCTTGGAGGCAGTCTAGCGCGTCGTCAATACGGGGTAGCGGATAAACGTCTATGCGTGTGATCTTATTAGGTCGCCGGTAGTCCACGCAAAAACGAATTGTGCCATCTTTCTTTTTTACCAGCACTACAGGAGAAGCCCAGGGACTGTGCGAAGGTTGTATGACACCGCGTTGGAGCATGTCTGCAACTTGCTCAGCGATCACGCTACGCTCCGTGGCGGATACACGATACGGTCTGTGGCGTAAAGGCGCATGGTTGCCGGTGTCGATGTGATGGACAACAGTGGAAGTACGGCCTAAACGAGATTGTTGTAGGTCGAATGACGTGCGAAAGCGGTCTAGAAGATGGACGATCTGGGCGTGCTGCGCTGGAGTGAGGTTGGGATCAATACTCTGGTAAAATGCTGGGTCACACGGCGGCGTGGGAGGAGAAACTTGAAGGGCCAGAGCGTCAACCGGAGGAGAAGCCGGGTCGTCAGGCACATCGTAAAGGAAGCTTGGTTCGAGTTCGTCGGCATAACCAAGACACTCATTGTGGAGCAGCCTGGCAGGGCAAGGAAACAGGTTCGATACATAAAGTGCGCTCGAACCTTGTCGAATGGCAAGAAGGGCAAAAGGAAGCAAGAAAGGATGGCGGCGAGCAACAAGCTGAGACGGCGTGAAAAGAACTGTGGAGTTGGAAAACCCAACACAGGAAACGGGTACAAGTGCGGCAGAGTATGGAGGAATCTCGGTGTCGGCGGTGACGAACACACGACTGGAAGTGTCATCAGTATCTTCAAAAACGTTGGTGCCGAATGGCGACAGCGCGAGTTCAGCACGGGCACAATCTATAACGGCATGATGAGAGGACAGAAAGTCCCATCCTAAAATCATGGCATGGGAGCAGCGAGGCAGAACAACGAACTCAACATGGTATAAAGCGCCGCTTATAACAACACGCACGGTACACTTCCCTAAGGGTTCAATCGGCGCAGCGCTTGCTGTACGTAATGAAATGGCTGAATAAGTCGTCGCGACTTTTCTAAGGGTAAGACGAAGCTGGTCCGAAATCACTGATATTGCTGCTCCCGTGTCTACAAGCGCATGAACGGCAATGTCTTCTGCATAAACTTCAAAGATGTTCGCAGGAAATAAATGAGGTCTTGAGGAGTTCGCTGAGATCGCAGTTCTTGCCTCTGGAACTGCGGTCCTTAGTTTTCCTCTCGGATAGCTTCAGTACGACGGATAAGCGGCGACAGAGAACGCCGACGGGGAGACGGAGACCGACGGGTATTGAAGGGTCGGGAAAGAGGAGACGAGGCTTCGAAGGGCTGAGCGGCAGTAGCAGAACGGGACGGAGAGTCGAAACCGTTACTTTGTGCCCTCGGAGAATCCGAAGGATACCATCCACGCCGGCGGCAAAGCCGTGCTACATGCCCAGGTAGGCCACACGAAAAACAGATAGGCCGATTGTCATGGGTGCGCCATGGATTAAGAACAGCGGGCGTAGACTGTCTGAAATATTGGCGAGGTGGGCGCACGGGCTGCTGTGGCGGCCAGTAGCTGCTTGGGTGGGCAGGAGAATATGTTGCAGCTGCTTGCGGAGGTGAGGGAAAGGCGCTGGTAAGTCCAGATTGATTACCTGCAGAAGGAGGCCGTGGATTGGCTACAACGGCAGCGTACGTAAGTGGCACAGGCGTAGGAGGCGGTTGATGAGCAAGTGGTACTGCGTTAGCGACTTGTTCTTGTATCAGGTGACGGAGATCTGGAGACAAGCGCGGCTCTGAGGCTGGAGCGACTGGCAGAAGAGAGAGTTGGCGCGCCACTTCTTCTCGTACAAACTGCTTGATGCTGTCGAAAAGTTCTGAACTGCAAGGAGCCGAAGTGACGCCATCACTCAGAGCTGAAAGCGCGACGTCCGGAGCGAGAGCTCGGCGCGTAGAAAGCCGCTGTTTGCGCAGCTCCTCATAGCTCTGGCAAAGCGCTATGATGTCGTTGACGGTCTGAGGATTCCTTGCCAAGAGCATTTGGAAGGCGTCGTCTTCGATGCCTTTCAAGATGTTCTTGACCTTGCCATCTTCGGTCATATCAGGGTCTATACGCCGGCAGATGTCAACTACATCTTCAATGTAGCTCGTAAAAGTTTCGCCCTTTTGTTGGGCACGACAGCGAAGCTGTTGTTCAGCCCGAAGTTTGCGCACAGCAGGGCGACCGAATACTTCTTGAAGTGCCGTTCGGAATGCTGACCAGGTGGAAAAGTCAGCCTCATGGTTGCGGAACCAAAGATGGGCGACCCCGGAAAGGTAGAAAGGGACGTAGCCAAGCTTGTCAGCATCAGACCATTTGTTGTGGGCACTCACTCGGTTGTATGATGAGAGCCAGTCCTCTACGTCATGATCGTCAGTTCCATTGAATATGGGAGGATCCCGTTGGCGTGGCGCACCAGGACAGATGACTGGAGGCGGTGCCATGGGTGGCGCGGTAGGGCTAGTCTCCTCAGGCATGGGAGATGTGACAGGGATCGGTCGGCTTCGAAGTTCCAGGTTGGCAATAAGTCCAGCACCTTCCACCAAATGTCGCGAAGCACTTTGAGCAGTAAGCGTTCGCGACTAGAACGTTGGAGCAGCGAGAGGTAGTGTAGCCGACCGAGCACCGAAACAAGGTTGTTCTTTCTCGTCGTCGTTGCCTCTCTCTTAGCCACAGCCCCACTGCTCCCTATTTTACAGTACAATATATATATATATATATATATATATATATATATATATATATATATATATATATATATATATATATATATATATATATATATATGATCCCTCGACTAATTCTATAACGAGGAGGCCGAGTTGCTAAGTGAGCCCCCCCCCCCCCGAACGAAATTTCTGGCTACGCCGCTGGCTGGCTTTGATTTTTCTATTATACCTAAGTTCAGCATGTCCTGAACTTCTTTTTCCACGGCATTTCTGGCAGCAAATGGCATGGGGTACTGCCGGACTTGTATATGGGTGCAGTGGTAGTCAATTCAAAATGACATTGCACGACATTAGTCTTTCCAGGTAGATCGGAGAATATATCGTCGTAGGTTGTAAGGACAGCTTCAACTTGGAGTCGCTGGTCTATAGTCAGGTGGTTCGAAATGACGACGTCTTTTGATCTCTGTGTTCGGATAAGTGACGGGTAAGGCGGCGTCGTCTCTTGTAGCTCTAGCCCTGTTGCGTCATCTGTACCCACCGTTGTCGCTGTTACCCGAAGCAATTCGCTGTTAGGTCGCTCTTCATATTTTTTAGCATATTTATATGTAATACCGTTGTTCTGCTCCCAAGGTCAACAGCATAGCCCAACGGACTTTTCCTTTCTACAATGTTGAAAGGTCCCTTCCACATAAGTGTCAACTTATTCCTTTCACCAGGCAGGAGAACAAGTATACTTTGTCTCCAGGATTGAGCTCTCGCATCTTGGCTTTCCTGTCATAATACGTTTTCTGTTGCTGTTTCGCTTTCGTGAGCTCTTGCATGGCGATGGCATACGTACGCTCTAGCCGTTGACGCAGTTCCACGATGTATTCGTAAGATTTCGTGTCGTTATCCAAACGGGGATTTGTCCACAGTTCCTTTAGCACTGCCATCGGATCACGGACATAGCGCCCCATACAACAGTTCAAATGGTGAGTAACCGATGCTGCTCTGTGGCACTTCTCGGTACGCTAAGAGTAGCGGGCCGAGGTAGCGGTCCCAACATTTAGGTCGCTCTTGGCGCATCCGCCCGAGCGCGCGCTTTAGCGTGCCGTTAAATCGTTCGACTAATCCATTTGCCATGGGATGGTGCGGCGTGGTGGCAGTTCTCGACTCGGTCAACCATAGTAAGGGTGTAACGGTTGCCTTTGTCTGAAGATGGGGATAAAGGACCAATAATATCGATGCCTACGCGAGCAAAGGGAGTCTCAATTACAGGCATCGTACCCAGTGGAGCGCGTCCGACTAAATGACGCGGCACCGTTCGTTGACAGACGTCGCACGATTTAACAAACCGTTTCGTCTCCGACTGGACCCCTGGCCAGTGAAATTCAGCAACAATTCGATCCACCGTTCTCCTCACACCCTGGTGACCGGCGAGGATCCCTTCATGAGCCAACTTCATCACCATCCCCCTGAGGTCTTTTGGCACCACTAGCTCATGTAGTATTTTCCCACCTGACACTGTGTGCTTTCTGTATAAAATGTCGTCCTGTAGGTAATACTCGCATGCGCGGCCATCCGCGACCATCATCTTGCCGACCTTTTCGAAGCATCTCCTCAGAGACCCATCGTTCCTCTGTAAAGCTTTCAATGTGTCTTGCTCTATTCCAGTGACTGCGGGTTGCGGGACAGGCAATGTAGGCAGGGACCGTATCTTCTTTTCCCTTGTTACAGCAACGAGCTCGGTACCAGATTCGTAGTCTTCTGTATATCTCGAGGAGGCGGCTGCGTTTTTAGGTGTGAACAACGTTTGGCCCTCTACATCTGGTGGCTCTGCATGAGCGGTGGATGACATCCTGTTGGCAGGGTAACTCGTCTTGTCACTGTCATGTTTCAACGGAGGCCATGAATTAGCCAGGTCATCAGGTGCACGGGCACCTTCAATGTTTCCCAGTACCACGTCATACAGGGGATCTCGCATACATTTAACTCGCGCGACGCCGGTAAAGAACGGACTGTATAAGTATACTATGGCTTCCGGTAAGTAGTCGATTGTGCAGTCCAGCAAGAACACTGGACTTTTTGTTCCTGTCATTTTGTCCTCGGGTACCAAAGAGAGTCGCACGACCACGGTATTGCAGCCAGTGTTTCGTAAGACAGAAACCGGTTGTGATTCGAGAAAGCCTCTTTCACTGGCAGATTTCCACTGTCACATCTGGGGCCTTGTCGCATTAACGTCATGTTGACTATTGGGACCGTTTCGCCGCCTTGAAGCACTACGTATCCCCCACCCTCTTCTGTCGGATTTTCGGCTTGCGGCGGAGCCAGAATACACGAAGCTTGTCCTTGATTTTCCCTTCTTGAGGCTTCACCTCCTTGTCCCTTTTTGCTGGACCATCCGCGACCTATAGAGTTCTTTAGTCCGGGACCAGCGCTCCGAAGCTCGATGTCCCGCTTTATCACAAAGGAAGCACCGATTCGTTGCACGCAGCATCGCTGTTGGAGGTTCAGTCTTGCGAGCAGAGTCTAACACGACTTCCGTGGATAACTTTTCTCTACCTAGATTGGTCAGGTTTTGTGCCTCTATAAAACAATCGGCATTCTTTGACAACACAGCGAGGGTCTTACAGTTCCTTTCTTTCAGGAACACTCGCAGTGACGCAGAGCATCTTCTCAAAGACTGTTCAGCAATCATGGTGTCCCTGAGGGAGTCGAACGTCCTCTCAATATGGGACATTTCAAGCCAGTGGTCAAAGTAGCCCGGTATTCTACCTGCATATTGTAGGCCAGTCTCATTGTCTTCGGGCCTTGCGTTTCGAAACTTTTCTCGGTATCCCTCAGCAGTGCTCCGAAAGCGCTGAAGGAGAGGAGCCTTCAGCTGGTCGTAGTCTAAGGCTGCATTAGAATCAAGCCGTCCCATGACCGTCAACGGTTCTCCTGTCAGGCAGAGGCTTAGGTAGAGTGCCCATTTTGCGCGGGGCCATTCCTGACTTGTTGCCACTCGCTCAAAACGTTGCAAGTAGGCGTCTACATCATCCCGGGCTTCGTTGAATTGAATTGAATTGAATTTTATTTTCGTTCATTCAAACTAGTGTAGACTGAGACTAAAGGCATAAAGCTTGACAAAGGTCTCAGCCCCCGCGAACGACAGGTTTGACAGCAGGTCACACACATATGCACAATTTTGCGCGTTACAACAGCGTTGGTTACTGTGAAAATTCATGGTTGCAATGATCATGGTGATTCGATTCTTCAAATATAGGGTACAATGTACAATAACGGCTAAGTGCAAGTAAGTATTTGAGATGCTAATGGTATGTTGATATTGTACAATTATACATGAAATAAACGTCAGGTAAATTATGGAGCAATATAGAGCAACAACATGCGCAAGAAAAGAAACATCATAATTGTGTGCCAGAAGTAATAAAACAATGGGAACAATACGTGGATGCAAACATATTTGTGTTAATACAAAAGTCAACAATAGATACTAAATGAAATATGTGAATCCTGAAAAGACAATCTGAATCTGAAAGGGCGGGATCAACTTATGAGGACTGAATAGCTCAGGAGCCGCCCTGGTAACCGACTGTTCCGTAGTTCTGTCACTCTGTGCGCTTTGTGCGCCAGCAGTTTTTTCCTGGAGCTCGATCTTGAGCTTTAGCACTCGTTCTTCCACTTCTAATCGTAGACGCTCTTGTTCTGCGTGCGCTTTCACGTCTTCCCGATGTTGGGCGCGCTGGTCGCGTTCCCTCACGATTTCTGTATCAATCCAACGATTTAACTCCGCTCCTGTCATTCCTAGCTCTTTCCCTATGGCGTACAACCTCTCAATCTCCATCGCTCCTCCTGTGCGTTTGAAAATCCTGGCAGGCTCGCCAAAATTTGTGATAGGAGGATGTGGGCCCAGGCCTCAAGCACACAGGGATGGCACAATGAACACAGAGAGGCTTCAATGACACGGGGACAGGACTAGGATAACGTACACGATAACACACACACAGTTCCTTTCATAAATGTCTGTCGCTTAAGTATAGTCACGCTCAGCGTCAATGTAGGAAGGCGTCCGATAGCGCGTCGGTATCACACACTCATGGCGCGAAGAGGCGCAGAGATGAATCTCGAGCGGCGAGTGGCGCAGGCGCTGGAGGCCGGGGCGGATGTCCGGAACACGACGAGCCACTCGCGCGACAGCAGGGTCGGGACGCCTGCCCGCCACAGGGTAGACCGTTCGGAAGGCTTAGCTGCACCGGAACATGCCGGTGTCGGATGCTTGCCCAGCAGTGGAGCAGGCCGGTTGAAGCCCAAGGACAGCCCGGCCTGTTCTTCTAGCACACCCAGGAACACCGGCCTTGGGTAGACGAACTGGTCGGCTCGTTCGGAAGGCCAGTCCAAGCAGCTCAGGCAGATCGCATGGCTGCCGTCTTGTCTTGTCTTGTCTTGTCTTGTGGCCATGAGAGTGGCGCGTACCCACTAAGAAGCAGGCGGTTTTCCGTATGGTTAGAAGTAGAGACAATCTAGATTTGTATAATGGAGCGTGGGACGATAGTACTGTAAATTAGAAGTTTAATTAATTATTGTTGGGAATTCCAATAAAATAAGTAAACGTGAAGAAATGAAATAATATAAATTATGGATAATTTCAGAAATTCAGCAAGGTACTCTTTTTGTGTCTCTGGTGAAATTGTAAACTGCCAGAAAAGCATCCCTGTGGCTGGATCCCAGTGAAGTCGCCCCAAAAGAAAGAATGGTTGGCGAGGTTAGCGAAAGGCTAAGTTTAGTAAATGAGTATTCTAATAGTTTTCTTTGTCTTAGAAAGCGGCGGCAGGAGAGAAAGTAATGTTCGATAGTTTCAGGCTCACTGCAAAAAGAACATAGAGGGGACACTGCGAGACCAGACCTGTGTAAGTATAAATTTAGAGGAGGTATGCGGCATCTAAATTTTGTAAAGGAAACTTCCAATTGCCTTGAAGTACACCAATTAGTATTCCATGGGAAGCCAAGATGGTGGAAATCAGAAGAGGGTGTTAGCATGGATATTGCAGAGTTTTGAGATATAGCGAAATTTCTGTACCTAGCCGCGGTGACATAAGCCAATGTCGGCAAAACAGATATGATAGGGCCGTTCAGGGAAGCTCGTGCGAGAGAATCAGCCATTTCATTCAAATGCAACCCATGATGTCCGGGTACCCAAAGCAAACGTACTTTTCGTAAGTACGGAGGCACCATCGAACGAAATGTTCTTAGAATTGCTGAATTTAAAGATGCAGTTAGTGCTGTGCATACAGATAGCGAGTCGGTCACAATAACAGCTAATGGGTCATTTGGGGGCAGTTTTCGTAATGCTAGTGTTATCGCTAATAATTCTGCCTGAAATATAGGTGTGAAGTCGGGAAGGCGAAGGGAGTAAGACCACTGAAGAGATTCAGAGATACCCACTCCTGCCTTCTCATTGCACACAGAAGTGTCCGTAGCTATTGCATTGTCAGTAGTTAGCTGGTGTAGGTGGCCGTTTAAGATATTAATTAAATCTCGCCTTGGTAATAGCTTAGCATGATTTGGAAATATGTCATCGAACTGAATTTTGAGGTCTGGTAAGGCATCGTTTGAATGGTAAACATGGTGTAGGGACACATCCAATTTTTGTAACTGTTCTTCAACGAATATTACCTGAGGACTGTGGAATCTCGACCACGATACTTGGAAAAACTCAGACGGTTCAATGATAAATATATATTGCGTACGCCTTCTGAAATAATCACAAATTTTTAAAAATGTCTGAACCGTAAGTATGCGGAATCTGCAATCTAGGGTGGGTATATGAGCTTCCTGATAAAGAACAACGTTGGCAACAAATCTAGGTAGCCCAAGGCATGACCGTAGAGCTTCTCTTTCTAAAAGTACCAGAGGTTTAATTTTGTAGGCCGGGCAACCGGAAAATATTACGCAGCCGAATTCTAATATGGGCCGAATATACATTTTATAGATCATCAGTAAGGTATCCCTGCGTAGTCCAGAGCGTCGGTGGCTGAGCCGGCGGAGCATACCTACGGCTCGTTCTGCCTTTGTTTTAATATATTCAATGTGACTGTGCCAGGTGAGTTTGCCATCGTAAATGACACCAAGGTACTTGACTTCGTCAACTTGGGGAATGATTTCCTGTCGGTATTGTAAAGATATATGCACCTGTGCAGTTAATGGGAAAAGTAATACCGCACTTTTGCTAATAATTAACGACAAACGTAACCCCTCTAGCCATGTCTCCAGCATTCCTAAGTAATTCTGCAACGACTGTTGTAGTGAATGTATATTATTTGCGGACGTAAAAAATGCGATATCGTCGGCATAAACATAAACACGTACTTCCGGAGACAAAGGAATTGTGCTTAGCAAAATGTTAAATAATATAGGAGAAAGAACGGAACCCTGTGGCACACCTCTTGTCTGCTTGTGTTGGGAAGTCGAAATACCGTGTTGGTAACAATAAAACTCTCTATCTCTTATAAATTCATAGATCCAAGCGGTTATATATTTAGGAAAATTCGTAGACTGAAGTTTATCGAATAAAATACCATGTTCTACAGAGTCGTATGCTTTTGATACATCTAGCGTTACCAAAGCTGCGTACTCTCGTTTGCGGCGAGCAAGTTTAATGCGGCTCTCTAAATCTACATGGGCGCACCATATGGAGTGACCGGGACGAAATCCAATCTGGCAAGGACTGAGAAGGGTATCATCCTGCATACAATTTGTTATGCGGCCGTGAAGAACTCTTTCTATTAATTTGACGACATTGGAAGTAAGAGAAATCGGTCCTATGTTGTCTAAGTGAAGTCCTGCTGATTTTTTCTTTAATAATGGAATAATTTTAGCTATTCTCTACTCTCTTGGAGCCCATGTATTTTTGAGAGAGAAATTTATTATGTTTAGGAGGTCCTGAGGCGCATAATCAAATAGAACTTTTAGCATTCCTGTTGTAATTCCATCTGGACCGGGGGCTGACGTCGGTAACGAACTAATAATGCCTTGAAGCTCTGTCGCTGTTACTGTTTCAAAGTCGTCTCCTAAGGGAGGTTTCTGTAGGCCTAACGGCAATTTATGTTTGAAACGTTGCGCAAGTCCTTTAGCAATTTTCTCAAGTGATTCCGATACTTCTTTTGCTGTTAAAACGACAGAATCGACATTCACGGGCGCCGGTATAACTTTACGAGATCGAAGAAATTTAAACAGTGCCTTTTTATAGCAAGATTTCGAAAGGTATGTGTAGTGCTTGAGGTAGCAAACGTAGGATCTAGGGCAGATCGCGACTGACCCCGTACGAAAGTATGTGCTCTCGAATTCAGGCAAGAGAAATTATTCATTAAGACCCAATCCCACAAGCGTTTTCCACAAGTGTCCGTTCGGAAACCCCACGACACATGATGAGAATTAAAATCTCCCACCAGTATGATGTTCTTCTGACTGCGAGCAATAGAGATATCCAGATAGCGGGTATCTTGCACTCCAGCGGGGAAGTATTATATCCAGTGCTAAGATTTCACAATCTGGGGACATTATCTGGTATGCTATAGTAGCTCTATGGCAGATTTTTGAAGACACAAACAAAACTAAACCACCGCCTCGAGATAGGCGATCCAATCAAAAACATCGGAAATTTTTTAGATGAAAAGTCTGACCAGCAACAAGCCAAGTTTCCTGTAAAATAATAATATCTGGAGAATATTTAGAAATAAGATATAATAAATCTGTTGCAGCGGAAAGTATGGAACGACAGTTCCACTGAATTACTGTTAAAGTTCCTATTGTAAATAAATCCGAGCAGCAGAGACTGCTTGGTCTAAAACGCTCTCTTTTAAGAAGTCCTTCTTAGTAGGAATCTCTCTAACGTACTTTTTTGCCTTGGAGTTGGTGGGAGAGCTAGGTTTTTTCTCTGTCGGTGACCTTGTTCGTTTATGAGATCGGGGGTCCATATCTACATCTTGATTGTCTATCCCATCTGTGTCGGAGAGACAGGTTTGGTCGACTCTCTCAGAAGTTGATGGCTTTGATGAATTGTTATTTGTGAATGTCTGCGTGGTCGATATTTCAATTGGTGGAGTCCGCGGTACACCCGACACCAGATCCTCAATATTGGCTTTGTTATTTAATTGAAGCCACGTAGCTAGTTGTGAAGACAGCACCTGTACAAGGGAGTCGGTGAGATTTGTCATGATACGCTCCATTGCTTTGTCAATGCCTTTTCTACGGAAGCTGCCACAGCCTCAGAGATTGAGTTTTCCAATGTTTGACGGGCCGTTATACCAGCATACCCTTGAGATCTGCTCTGGATTTCTCCAATGGCCTCACGACGAGAGCATCGACGTCTATCAATTATTTCAAGGATTTGTACTTCTTTGCACCTTGCAGGGCAATTAGGCTCATCTGCTGGGTGGGAGCCACTGCAAAGGCAGCAGGACTCATTTCGGGAAGAACAGTCATTTGAATGATGTCCTTCTCCACACGTTCGGCATCATGTGTTTGACCTGCAGCCTTTTATGGAGTGTCCGAACCGCCAGCACTTTAGACACTGAAGGACACGAGGTCATAGAGGCTCAACTCGGTATATAAGTGGCCATGCCTTGATTTCCGATGGGCGGTTCATTCCAGCAAAAGTAGCAATGACTGCTTCTGTGGGTACGCGCTTATTGTCAACGACACGGCTGCAACGATACACAGAAATCACGCCTGCCGCTGAAAACATTTCCAAAATGTCTGCCGGACATAGACTTATGTCGACACCGCGAACTAGGCCTTTCGTACATGCAAGGTGATGAGGAATGAAACTGCTCACCGGATGTGTCGCGAAAACATCGCAATTCAGTAAATCTTGAACACAAGCCTGGTCTGACGAGCAGCAAAGAATGCCCCCTCGGCCGAACTGTCGAACCTCGGTGATTTGATGAAAATTGGCCGAGGCCATCCGGAGTTCGCTTTGAATTGCTTTGGGATTCTTCATTCGAATCACTCCGCCATCACTCGGAACCAAAGCCACAGGAACGCTGCTCGTCCCACTGCGTAAGAACAGCTCCACCGGCAAATCAGAGTTAGGAACATAAGCCGACCAGGAGGAAGCCTCCTGGCCTGGCGATGACAGCGACATTGCAAAGAAACAAGTAATTACTCTGGAAGGTTAGCAGATATTGAAACAAAAGATAAAAAACAACTACGTAGAAGAGACAGAATAAAAGAAAACCGCCAGCTACTTGACCAGAACCAGTGTTCGGGAGCTCAGGCACCAGGCCACGTCAGCGAACCAGAGCCAGCGCAAAATGGAACCTAACCTCTTCTTTTCGATCGTTGGCCCGCTGCCGCACAGCAATCACGCGCATTCGGCCGCGACATTCAAACAGTCCAAACTCCTATCACAGTACGTCAGAATGCCCGGAATGCTGAAATACTTATTTTGTATTAAGCAAATGCTAGCTGCATAAAGCAGTGCCACATTTTGCAACGTTTCTTGTGACTTGACATCGCCAGCGCCACTTCGGGCCTTTTGAGTGCACTCAAGCGTTTCTGGCTTGGATATTGTATCCTTCAGACACCAGATAGCGCGCCACTCAATTCGCAGCCAGGTTTCGCAAGTTCTAGGGAAGTGCGATTACCTGAAAAATATTTAACACAGCGACATGGCGACTCGGGAGGAAATGTTCAAAAACAGTAGAATGCATGAAAGCCTGCTCCCGAGCCGCCAGTGCTGCTTTCACTAAGGCAATAGCATGCCGTTTATGCGGTTAAGCGCTACTAGAATGATTGGATTGGAAAAACTTTAATAAAAGTCCTGCAGGACGCACGTCAGCGCGCAGTCGGCGTCCTCCCACGCAGGCACCGGCAGGGGGTACCTGGCGGCCGCTACGCGAGCCGGCTAGACGGCGCATTGCTGGTCTTGTAGGAGCGGGCTTCGTATGGTCATCTCCCACTTGGCGGAGGTAGAATCGGGCGGGGCGTTTCTGCACTCCCAGAGCACGTGTGCGAGTGTCGCCGTGACCCCGCACGAAGGGCACGCATCGCTGGGGTAAACGTCCGGATAGATAGATGATGTGTAAGGTGGCGGGTTTTGGATAAGTATGTGTCTGCAACAAGCGTAGCGTTAACGCCTGCGGCTTGCTCAGTTTGGGGTGCGGGGGCGGAAAGAGACGTCGTCCCAAGTAGGTGTTTCGTGATTTCATTATACGTTACTGGGGCGTCCCTGTTCGCCGAGACGTGGTTGCCCGGGGGTGACGGCGCGGTCGGTAAGGGCGCGCGCAGCGTCGTGGGCTGTTTCGTTGAGGTGTGGGCGGGAAACCAGATGACGGTGTGGTGTCTGAGGGTGCTCGGATCAGCGCCGCGGAGTACGCGTAACGCCTGGTCAGAGACGGCTCCTCTCTCGAACTCTCTGATGGCCGGTCTCGAGTCGCTGATATTGTCTTTCGTTTATCTTCGAGCATTGCCAGGGCTACGGCCACATACTCCGCCACCTCGGGGTCACGTGTGCGTAACGTAGCGGCGTTTAAAGTCCGTTGCGAGGACGAGACCGCTACCGCGGCGAAGGCTCCGTTCCATCGGTAGGCCGCGGCATCCATGAAAGCGACGTCGTCCGCTTTCTTGTTTATGCGTTCGAGGAATGCAGTGGCCCGGGCTAGGTGCCTGCCTCGATTGTGTTCCGGCTGTACGTTTCGCGGAATCGGTGCGATCGTGATCAGGTTTCGGAGCTCGCGGGGAACCGGCGTATACTCCGGTGGACCCTGGGTGTTCGGTGGGAAGTAGCCGAGCTCGCGCAAGGTGTGACGGCCGGTCTTGGTCATCGTCAGTCGTATGATCTGCGCTCTCTCTTGAGCCTCAGCGATCTCTTCGAGCGTATTGTGCACCCCAAGCTCGAGGCTTCGATACGTCGGCGTGGAGACCGGGAGCCCAAGGGCCCGCTTCACTACCTTTCGGATGAGTACTGAGCTTGTCACGCCCCGATTGTTTCCACATGTGCATTGCGACGTATGTAAAGTGACATAGGACGAACGCGTGTACGAGACGCAGCAGATTGTCTTCTTTGAGGCCGTGGTGATGGTTGGCCACTGTCGTCTAAGCTGACGACAAAGACGGACAACGGACAATTGTGGACCGTTCGGATGTTTGATCCGCGCGCCTCGATAATCATTCCCAATACTCGTATGGAGTAGACCCTGGGGATTGGCCGACCGTCTCGGGTGCGGACGGTGATGTTGCACTCAGGAGGTAGTTTCCATCCCTTAGGCCTTTTGCCTTATCGTTTTGCGCAGTACAACAACAGCTCCGATTTGGTCGAGGAGCACTTGAGGCCCCTGTGGTCGAAGTAGGACTCGGCGGTTTCGACTGCCTCCTGCAGAGCGGATTCAATAAACCGTCCGACCCCGCGAAGCACCAGATGGTGATCTCGTCCACGTATACTGTATGGTTGAGGCCTTGTATCTTCGAGAGGCGTTCGGATAGCCCAATCATCACCAGGTTGAACAGCGTCGGCGAGAGGACGAAGCCCCGGGGGGTGCCACGCTGTCCGAGCTCGACTTCTTTCGACGTGAGGTCTCCGGTATGGAGCACGGCCTTGCAACGGGTTAGGAAGGAGCGGACGAACTCTTAGAACCGACGCCCGAGCCCTAAGTCCGCGATCGCCTTAAGTATTGCCGAGGGCTCGATGTTGTCGAACGCCTTCTCCAGGTCGAGGCCGAGTATGGCGCGGGTGCCCCAAGTGGCCCCGTCGTCTATGATCTGGTGTTTCAGGAGAAGCATCCTATCCTGCGTCATGCCGATCATGTGGTGTGTGAAGCAGTCCTGGTCTTCGAGATAGCGACCGACTCTGTTGAGTACGACATGCTCGGCCACCTTACCCACGCACGACGTGAGCGAGATGGAGCGAAGGTTATCGACGCCAGGTGCTTTGCCCGGTTTTGTAATGAGGATCGCCTGAGCGAGTTTCCAGGCGTCAGCTATTTCGCCCCGCCCCCACACGTCCGTTGATGGCGCCCGTGAGGTACACGACCGGAGTGGTCGTCTAAGTTTCGCAGGATCTATTTGCTTATGCCATCCGGGCCCGGGACGGAACGGCCGTTTAGTTCGTGGAGAGCCCGGCGTACCTCTTCGACGGAAAATTCGGCTTCGCGGAGGGTGTTGCCGGTACCAGTGTAATCGGCACGTAGGGTGGGCGGGCCTGTGGGTATCGGCATGTACTTTAGCACAAGGGTCTTGACGACGTCATCTGGCGAGGCGGTGCCTTTGGCCTGGTGAAGGACTTTGGTGAGCGAGTGTCGCTGGTTCGTGCGGGTGTTGGTGTCGTCGGGCAGGTGTTTGAAGAGGTTCCACGTCTTCCGGTTGCGGACCTGTCCATCGACCTAGTTACACACCTCGTCCCATTGCTGTTTGGATAGAGCGTTGCAGTGTTCCATTATGGTCTTGTTAAAGTCTGCAATGCGTTTGCGGAGCCTGCGGTTGAGACGCTGGCTCTTCCATCGGGTCAGTAGAGACTGTTTGGCCTCGAGAAAGTGGGCGAGGCGGCTGTCCATCTTTTCGGTTGGCATATCCGGGCTGAATGTTCGTGGCCTTAACGACGTCGGCCTTGAGCTGAGCCGTCCACGTCTCGAGGTTCAGGGCAGTATCGGGAGGAAGTCGTGAGGAGCAAGTCTTGCGAAAGAGGTCTCAGTCGACTCACGTGTACGACTTGGGCTTCCTGACGATGCTGGGTAAGTGCACGGCCAGTATGAGATGGTCGCTGCCAAGGTCATGCACGAGGCAGGTGAGATTTTTAGAGACCAGCGTGGCGGTACCACGCCCTCCCGCGAGGCCTGGTAATCACTGGTAACCGGCGAACATGGCGGTGTGTTTCTTGCAGTAGGATTACGTGGTGCTTGGCGTCGTGGCTGCGTAGGTATTGCTGCAGGGAGGCTTTCCGCGCAGTGAAACTCCTGCAGTTCCACTGCCAGATGCGGAACGCTTCATCTCGCCTGGCGATCTTGATGCTTGTGGGGGTAGGCCCGGCCGCCTGACGGTTGGCCATAGGGTGTTGTGGCGAGACCGGTTTACCAGCGGCAATGGCGGGGGCTACAACGTTTTCGAGTTAATGTTCGACTGTCCCCAACCGATTACCGTGGGCCGTGAAGGTGGGCTGTACGTGGACCATATTCTCTCCGAGAATCGCGGCTGTAAATCTGACGATTGTCGGTTTCATAGCGGCGTTTTCGCGTTTGAGTAACGCTATCTCGGATGTGTTAGTAACGTGCTCTGGGAGTGAGCCCGACCTTACCTGTGATGTCGTGTCGTTTCTTCTTCCCCAGACGACGTCCGTCCAGGTGAGGGTGCCTCGTGTCTTGTTACTCGTTGGTGGTTCTTGTTACTCGTTGGTGGTTCTGGCGAACTTGACCATCGTTCACAGGAGGGGAGCGTAGCGGGATCGAGAACGGGAGCCGTAACGGGACCCGGGCCCGAACTTGGAGCGAGAAACGGAGTGGTCCCGAGATGCGCCGCGCAGCTCACTACAGGAGTGGGCCCGGGGGTCGGCTCCGGGATGTCGATGCCCGCCTGGAGCGGCTCCGGGATCGGCCCCTGGATCTGAACTAGGATCGGTTGTTCTCAGCGGCCCTGCCACCTCCAGGGAGGTGCGGGTAGTCGCCGTGCGTGGTGGTAGCGATGGCGGACTTGCGCATCGTAGTACAGTCGTCGCTGTTCTTGGAGCCCATCGCCGTCGTCGCACCACGTATTAAATGTGGTAGCGTTCCTTGCAGGTTTGTCGTCGTTGAGATGGGGGCCACCGCATAGCTTACATTTGGGTGCACAGTGGTGCTCCCGAGTGGGGTTTGGGGCGCCACAGCCTCGGCAGATAATGACCACGGGCTTTGGGCACACGTCCGCACGGTGGCCGAGCCGACCCCAGTTGTAACATATATCGACCTGCGTGCGGTATGGCGTGCAGTGCATGAGAACCGATCCGTAGCGAACGAAATTGGACTCTCGATGGCCGTCGAATGCCACGAATACTGTGGTGGTGGTGCCTATGCGCCGGGCGGCCAATGCTAGTGAATTCCTGTCATTGACAATATTCGAGTCGATGTCCGTCGGCCCGTCTTGCACGGAGGCCCCGCGGATGACTCCCTTGCAAGTAGACTGGTACCGCTTCGTAGGCGCTGATCTTGTGGGTAACACCTTGGATGCAAATTTGCTTTACGCGCGCCTAGCGGTTAGCATTTTCTCTGGGCGAAGTGCTTGCCACTAAGATATTCTGTTCGTTGGGGCATGGCGTGTCCGAGTGTTGTTGTGCCGGCCGAGGCAGCAATGGCGTGCAACCACCGCAGGGCAAACCTTTGCTATGTTAAGTCCGCCACGAGGCCTTATAATAATACGGATGTCATCGTTTTGGCAATGGCGGCATTCTGCTCGTGCGGATGATGGCGTTTTTGCCGTTTTCACGGCCGCGGGTCTCGGCTCCTCCACGTTTCAACACGCCATATGGCGGAGTAGGGTTGACGCTCTCACGTTTGGCTGCGGCGCGGCGAGACGTGGCAGTCTGCCAGCCTTTATCTGGGCTGATTTCTGTTGTGTCGGCAGCGGCAGGCAGCGGGGGCCCGGCGTCCAGAGAGCGCGCGGCGAGCACCCGACGCAGAGAAGGAGACGCGGAGACAACTGCTCCCGATGAAACCGAACCAAGGACTGCGCCGGCTAGCGGCCGTTCATTACACGTAGACTCCACTCGCCAGATGGCACCTCCTGCTCGACACATGACCGAAGGGGGGTGCGCCATCTACCTGGACTACAGCGGAACATAAATGAATGGTAACACGGAGATCTCTCAGAGGGAGACACTATACCACATCATCCCCCCTGGAAAACAAAGTAACCATACCGTGAAACGCGCACACAAGGGGCGCACTTAAGTCCAAGAACAAATTCAGGCCGTTCCCCCCCGCCCCCCAGTTCACACACACGCGCACCAGTCTTTGGGCACCATAACACAGGCAGTCATTGAGGAACTTCCGGTGCGTTTAGCACTTGACAAGAATATACAGGTGACATGCTGCACTGCAAACAACTCAATACAAAATCCGACAAGAAACACGGGCACAAGATTCATTGCACCGCATCAAAGAAACACATTTTATACCTGTGTTAACGAAACATGTGACCTGTCTCCGTAATGTCACAGCGAGTCCCCTAGCCGTGACATTTCAAAGAACGGCAATACGCTCTACACTCAAGAAACAAAATCATCGAGCCATGGAGGCCGTTTTCTGTTACGATGAGGACGTGTGCCTACTTTAGAAGAACTTCGGGGTTTGCGACGCGTATCGGTCGACTTCGAAAACTCAGTCGTCCCACTAGCATTTCCCTCCCCCTAGTTTGACAGTTGAATGTGGGTGTCGCTCAAAGCTGGAGAGGGTTGCACAGGAAGCTCCTCTCGACGTCCCAACAAGTCCTGGGAGGCTACTGATTCCCCCGCTGAATCGACACGACTGCTGACTGTGTAGACTCGGAAGTGATAGTCAGACGAACACTTAGCTGATGCTTATGACTATGAAAACACGATGTCACGACAGACGAGTCATCGGAATGACTAACCAGGTTTGAATATGAGTACAACAATCTTTATCACTTGTGGACAATGTACTATATTTTGAATTACCTACTACTATGGTTAACTTAGACGCATTCCACATCTTCCCATTTCTCAGTACAAAAGTAGATGGTCCTATCTGGGCCTTAACTGTACGAGGTTTACTGTACTTAAAAATCCTTTCCTGTTAAGTCTTATTTTGACGGTGTCTCCCACCTTGATACGAGTTGCCTGAGCACCTGTACGTTTGTCTACATATTGTTTAGTTTGCCACTGTTTTTGCGAGACTCTCTCTCGGACTTGAGGAAGAAAACTTTCCTGTACCGCTATGTGCTTGTGCAACCTAAAGTTGCTATTATTCATCTTTGGACGAGGTTGATGACCATGAAGTAGGAAAGCTCGGGAGAGACCCGTTGTAGCATGCGGCGTAATCCTATGGGAACCCAAGAATTCTGAAATGCTTTTCGAAGTATCTCGACCTTCAAGCCTAGCTACCTGCAGATGTCCCTTAATGACTCGGTTGAACCTTTCTATTTGACCATTTCGCTGAGGTTGAATGAGCGATTCCCTTTTCCTTTAGGTAATCTTGGAATTGTTTTGAGACAAACTGCGGACCATTGTCCAAAACTATAAAGTCCGGTAACCCTTCACGGCTGAAATCCTACTCTAGAAGCTTAATGACGTCATCTGTGGAGATGGAATTAGTACGAAGTACTTCTGGCCACTTTGAGTAATAATCAACTGGAGTGACTAGATACCTAGGGTAAGACGTGTTTATTGGACCAATGATGTCCATTACCAATTTCTGCCAAGGGCCGTTAGGCCATTCGACTGGCTGTAATGGGGCTACATGAGGCTTTGCAGACTTGTCTGCCAGCTTACATACATGACAATGCTTTACATACTGTTCTACAGTACTATCCATCTGGGGCCACCAATAGCGTTCACGAAGAAGCTGCTTGGTACGAACTATGCCCTGATGATTTTCATGTGCCAGCTGTAGACATGTAGGTATTAGAACACTGGGTATTACCACACGATCACCACGCATGAGTAATCCATCTACAAAAGATAATTCTTCATTTACATGGAAGTAAGCTATTAAAGCATTGTCTGTTTTTCTTAGAAGGCCAACCCCCTGCCAGGCATTTACTGACCTTCTGAAAAGTTTCATCTGTACTTGTTGCAAGTTGCACTGTTTCCTTGTCAACGACCGATGTAACTAGGGATACTATTTCTTCATCCTGAATTACATTCTGAGAACCCTTTACTGGAAGTCTAGACAAGGCATCAGGTACTAAATTTTCTGATCCTTTGCAATATTCTATCTGAAATTTGTAACACAGAAGCCTGGCTGACCATATCGAAATGCGAAGAGGTCGACGACCTGAGTCACCGGCGGACAGTAATGCAACTACTGCTTGATGGTCAGTTCGAAGAGTGAACCGTCTAGCCCAGAGGTAAACATGCCATTTTCACACGCGAACAGACATGCTAGCGCTTCACGCTCTCCTACAGAATTTCGTTCTGCAACCGACAGAGTTCTAGATGCAAATGCTACAGTTTCTAGCTTAGAACCATACGGTTGTTGTAACACAGCACCAACACCAACATCAGATGCATCAGTCGTGACTACTACAGGCAATTCAGGGTTGAAAATCCTAATGATAGGGGAGCATGTAAGACGAGCTTTCAACTGATTGAAGCTACGTTATGCATCATCAGGCCAAGGAAAACTTTGCCCTTGCCTGAGCATGAGGCGAAGCGGTTCTACTAATTCCGCGTAGTGGTCAATGAACTTGGCATAGTAAACCAGCTAATCCTAAAAAGGATTGCAATGACTTAATATCTGTAGGAGCAGGCACATTCAGAACTGCTTTTACCTTGCTCTCCACAGGCGAAATGCCTTCCGCTGAAATTTCATGGCCCAGAAAAGTCAGTTCTCTAACAGAGAAGACACAGTTTTCATTCAACTTCTCTTAAGTTAGCATTATGCTCAGGTTTTGTCTCACCCCATACCAAAATGTCGTCAAGGTAACAGACAACATTCTTACAACTCTTCAAGATTTGTGACATCATTTTCTGAAACACTGCTGGCGCGGATGCCAAGCCAAAACAGACACGCCTGAACCTAAATAAGCCATCATGAGTTATGAATGTAGTGACATCTCTACTATCTTTTTCCAGTAACAGCTGATGATAAGCAGATGCTAGATCCAGCTTAGAAAATTATGTGGCACCATCAAATATTTGTAATAACTCCTCTACGTGCGGCAAAGGATACCCATCAATGACAATGACGTTATTTGGTTCCCGTAGGTCTGCACAGAGCCGGATGGCTCCATCCTTCTTGCGCACTACACCGAGTCGAGACACCCACTCAGAAGCCTCGACGCGCTCGATGGCGTCGCAGTCCTCGAGACGTCGTAGTTCATTTGTGACCTGGTCACGGAGAGCCAGGGGTAGTCTGCGCAACTTTTAAGATACTGGTTTCATACCTTGCCGCCGATAAATTCGGTGCACAAAGTTGTTGACGAGACCCAACTCGCCACTGTAGAGGTGATCAAAACTCGGAGGCACACCTTCGGGGTTCTGTACTGAAGGAAGCGATGCCAGGCAGCATGTCAGTGACGTACCGTCGATTTGTATTCCCAAGCGTTGGATGGCGTCTAGACCCAACACTGATGTTCCCGTAGACGTTACGTGAAACGTGACTGAGCACGACCTTTGGAAAAACTGGACAGCGGCTTGAGACAGGTTTTGAATGTCGATGCGTTGCTTGGAGAAATTCCTCAAGTCCACTGTTGTTTTTGACAGCGTGTGCTGTCGACCAAAATTATTTCTAAAATCTTCGGCAGTCATCAATGACACAGACGCTCCTGTGTCCACGAGCAGCCGCATGGCGACGCCGCTGACTACGGCCGGGACTAGCAAATCTTTTTTAGTTTCCAAAGTGCTTACCGTTAAGACAGACGCGGACGGCTGCCCTGCGGAAGTTGACGAAGACAGTGTTTCTGCAGAAGAGACATGCTGAACGGTACGGGTATTTCGGCATACTGAAGTAAAATGAGTGGCAGGCGTTGCACCGCCGATTTCTTGCTGGACAATTTTTGTACGTTGCAATATGTTTCCTGCTGCCACACCGATCGCATGGAGAACGGTCTTAATTAGGGTCTTTTTTCGCATCCTGTTCTTCATTGCGGGTCCCGGAGGAGCCTCGTGGAAAATGTCGATCATCTGGGCAGCCTCCCGGAAGAAGTCGGCCATCTTGGCGGCTCCTCGGAACACATCGGCCATCTTCATGACCTCCCGGATTACGTCGGCCATCTTGGCGGCTTCGCGGACTACGTCGGCCATCTTGGCGGCTCCCCAAAAGAAGTCGGCCATCTTGGCTCGTCGACGGAACGCCAAGTTGAGCTGCCTCGATCATTTGTATTTTTTCGGAGTCGAACGCGCGGTACGCTCGATGCAGGGCTTCTAAAAAGCGTCCGATTTCTTCCGCCTTGTCCAGGGAAAGGTTTTCGCCATGGAGTTTAAAACTTTTCGCGAACGCTGGCGTTCGCTACCCCATGTATTATTTGATCTCGGACGCGTTCATTATAGGTTGTGCCAAAATTGCACTGTACCGCCTTCTCCTTCAGTGCGGTCACGAATTCCAAGAATCCTCCCTATAACTGCCTTTGACAGGTGAATTCGTGCCTCTCCGCCAGAGCATTTGTTGACGCGGCGAACAGCCGGTCAAGCCGCTGCAAGAGTTTCTGGAACTCTGACGCCGGTGGGACCGTATCGATAGACGCTGACGCTGAGCTTTGCCTTTTAGTTGTCGAGGAGGGTGCGGTCTCTCACTGTGCGTGCCTTCAGAAGTGCCCGTTGGGATGAGTATTCATTTCTGTGAGGAATGTCTTAAATTAATTATTAAAGAAAGAAAGGACGCTCCAATTGCATCTGTTTCTTAACGTCTCAATAGCGGGCCGAAGACAGGTCAGCTGTCTCCTCGGAAGACCTGCCAGCGATATAAAAACTATGATAGCTAGTAGCCGTATCGCCTAACTTCAGCCTGGCTGAGGTTACTCGGCAGATCTCCGAGGCACTCCAGTGCCGAGGCGAGAGATTAACCCTGAGGAGCATTGCTGCAACCGCCATCCTTTTTTTTTTGGGGGGGGGGGCCTTTAAATCCTTACACTGCCTAAGGAGACACTCCTATTTCCAACGGCATCAACACATGTAGAGGTGTCTTGAGTCACTCATCCCCTGAAGGCTCCATCTGCAATAGAATGCTGTCTTCCGGCATTTCGCAAAATGGGCGGAGTGTGATGCTGCATATTTTGCGCTGGAGAAAGATGAACACTTCCAGTAGACCGCGGGGCCATGTTTTCGCTTGTAATGTTGCTCAAGTGCTACTCGTAAGGACACCAGCACGAAACATGTAGCACACTCATTCTTTGCCGGAGGATACACTCAAACAATGTCCCTGTCACAAGCCCGCCCCGGCAACGGAACCAGTATTCACTCCTGATCTAGAGGTAGAACCTTGCACTAACGTTGTGTCCACAGACGGATCTGCCACGTGCACATTTTTATTAATGTACTCGGCTGAAGAGGTCGACTTACTGGCACAATGCCAATGATGGACAGCTATGCTTTTAGAGCTCCGAAAAACGCATCCACAGCCGGAACAATTCCAGTTCATAACAAGCCTGTGCTGCTGATCATAATGGCGCTCCAGAGGTGCCAGCCGACGTTCAAGATGCGGACACAGGTGACATTCAATATTCATCAGAGGGTATAATAAAACATGTACATTGCTGGCCATGATAAAACTATTCGGTAACTATTAAAAATAATCAGAGGCCTCCATCCAAATAGCGTACGGAGGCGCTATTCTATATGCAGAACGATGTAATCAAATGCTGCATACAGACTAGCTACATTGCGTAAATAAAGGCACTGTGGCCACATTTTAAGAGCTCTGGCATATCTGTGCCCATTCAACAGGTATTCAGGGAATACAGAAAGAAGGAAAGGGGAGATGGAAATTCAAGATGATGAGCAAAGCGAGGGCAAAGTGAAAGGAGGAGCCAACGTTTGGATGAGTGGACTTGAAGAAGACAAGCCCACTTGTCGAAACGTTGGCTCCTGTTTTCACTTTATGCTCCTGTTACTACCTGTTGACTGTGAGCACAACGAGAACAAAGGCCTTTTTTTCTATTTGGATGCACCAACTTTAAAAATATCGCAAATTATAAAACAGATACATGCGCATGAGCGACATGACGTCACAAAGCATTTCATATAGGTTACACATGTTAAACATTGTATTGGAGAAGCTGTATTCATATTTTCGATGCTGTGGCTTAGCCATGCCAACTCAAGCGATTGTAATACGGACCTAAACACCACCTGGATGCAGTAAACCTCACAAAACATCACAAGTGATAAAATAAATGAATGCAGATATTGCATGTAGACCAGACACACACAAATCTTTATGAAGGCACTGTACTCACATTTTCAAAGCTCTGGGATGTCTTATGCCAACATTATAAGACCTCTGCCACCCTTCCTACGAGTATGCAGCAAAAAAAAATCACACGATAGAAACAAATAAACACAAATGTTTCTAACAGAATTGTATGGCACTAAAATATTACATGTTGACTAAATATATTACACATTCAATTTAATATAACAGCACTGCACTTTCAAAGCTCTGAAAAGTACCATGTGGACTAAAAGACTGCACTTTAGAACGTCCTTCTTAACTTTTAAAGTGCACATACCACTAAGCATTTCTTAAAGCAAACTGAATATTTCACATTATGAGATCACAAACATTTTATGGCCATATGCTATTGTACCGTCCAAGAATGCTGGACAGATTATCTCTTGAAATTATGGACCCCGCCAGAAAAGCTCACGATAAAAACAGGAGAAATAATCCTAGAACAAAGCATGAATAAAAAAAACTTCAAATAAAAACGGGGAAGAAGAAGAGGTGCCGAGCAGTGCGGACGTATCCACGTCGGCTCCCGTGTTCTTAACTGTTTTTGGGCGTCTTTCCAAGAAGAAACCTGGATATATATACCTCACCGGAACCGCCAAGTTTCAAGGAATCCGCCGATGCCCGAGTTTTATCGGTGGGTGGACTTTTCGTCATATTCTGAGGCTTTTGCTCTACGATCACGCCGGCGAGGGAGCTAGCCCTAACGGGCACAGCCTGGTCTCGGCGCGGCGGTGCAGGCAGGCCTGCCTGTAGAGGCAGCCCCACGCTTGCGTTTTGCCGTCTCTGTGCGCGACCGAAGCGACGACACGTGCGTTCATCGAAAGCGACGCCATGCCCGAAGTCGTAACTGTGGAAGGCATGGACGTAACCCAGGAAGATCTCAACGGTGCTGGGTGGATCACCGCCCTCAACAATCGTAAAAAGCAGGAGACGAACAGGCCGCCATTGCGAGATGGCCAACGTGGTACCGTGAACAAGCCGGCTGGCTGCCGCACTGCCAAGGGACCGGCTAAAAGTCTGTTGTCGCAAGTAACGGCAGCTTCGCGACTTCCGAAGCTCCCGAAGGAACAGATCAAGATTATCGTGCGCCCCAAGGGAGGCCTCGACGTATCAAAAGCCGACGTAGTGCTGCTCGCTCAAGCCCTGGCCATGGCGGCGGCCCTGCCTGAGCATCAAACGAAGGAAGACACCATGTGCCCAAACAAGGTGCAGAATATTTTAATCATCTCTACTCCGCACGCCGTTAATGCAAGGGCCTATGCGCGACTAAATAAAATCCATACTAAGTACGGCGCCTACGAAGTCTCGGCGTACGTCGCCGCCCCTGAAGACACGTGCAAAGGAGTAATCAGGCACATCGACCCCTGTCACGATGAAGGCACGCTTAGAAGAAACATGATTGTTAACGAAAGAAATCCCACGGCACTAGAAGCCAGAAGAATCAAGAACTCGCATGTAGTCGTGATTCTATTCAGAGGCATGCGTGTGCCCAACCACGTGATCTGCGGCACGGCCTTGTTGCCATGTTCTTTATACCGACGCCAAGTCGACGTTTGCCGTGCTTGCGACCACGTAGGCCACCGTGCCGACGTTTGCATCAGCAGCGAGGAAGAGAGAAGCAAATGCCGCGGTTGCGGAAAAGCAAAAGCGGACGACGCAGAAGAACATCAATGCACCCCCAAGTGCGAAGCGTGCGGCGGGCCCCACGTCACCGGAGACCGAACGTGCAACAAGCGCTATCAAATTCCATACATCGTACGACGCCGACGCCGAAGACTCCGACAAAGAGCAAGGAAGGCACAACTGGACGAAGAATCTGACGTCACCGACGCAATTGGCGACATCTCGTTGGCTGCACCAGCTGCGCGGAGTGGTTCCATCCTGGGTACCCGATCTGTATCCGGAGGGCGCTCACGCTCGAGAAGGAGAGAATCCAAACCGAGGCAAGGAGAACGCTCCTCCAGATCGAGATCCCGGTCTCGCTCCCAGTCTGTCAAGCGGGCCACGTGGGCCGACAAGGTCAAGGGAGCGACACAGCCGTCTGGGAAGACGAACGGACCAAGCAAAGAAACGACAGGTGAAGCACAGCCAGAGCATAGGATCGATCCCCGTATCCAAGCGCTCGAAGCGGAAAATAAGGAACTTAGACGCGAGCTCGCAGAGCTTAAGGAATCCTTTAACAACATGGAAGGAAAACTCATAAACCGGCATGAGGTTAGCAACAGTAAACCAGACCCGTTAGCCGGGCAGTCGAAACGCAAGGCGCTCAACCCGGAACCTTTTAGTGACACAGAGGAGGAAGAAGAAGGTGACATAACCGAGGCCAACGAGACCCCGTCCACCGCCTCGGCTTCCCCCGTCAAAAACGAGTGTAAACTGGAAAAGACCCTGAGTAGGATTATGGAAATGCTCTCCGCCATAGAGTTGAGAGTAACGCTATTAGAAAGACCTAAGGCTCAGTCCAAAAGTAGACAAACAACACGTACTGAATCGCTCCCGACAGGATCAAATCCCGACGGGGGCGCCACAGGTCTCTAAAATTTCACAGTAAACAAGATGGCTAACACAAATAACAATACCGTTAAAATTTGGCAGTGGAACTGCGCTAGCTTCCAGAGGCGCAAGGCTCCGTTAGGTCAGCTCGTCAGATCGGTGACAGACAAGCCACAAGTGATATTACTGCAGGAGACGCTCTCGGAGAAGGAGATTACTCTGTCGGGGTATCACGCAGTAGCGTACAAAGGCGAAGCGGGGAGAGGCAACGCCGCCTTAGTGAAAAAAAGTGTCTCTTTTGTGGAGCACACCGTTCCAAAATATCGTAGCGGACTAGAGGCACAACTGATCGAGCTCGTGCCCAGTAGATCGAGCAACGCGAATGTCTTTATTCTTAACGTCTACAGTTCGCCTGCAGATAAGAACAGAGACTTTAATGCACTATTCCATTCCGCAATCAGGGCAGCCAGAAACGCGCCCCTCTTAATTGCGGGGGACTTCAACGCTCCGAACACGGAATTGGGATACGGCTTTAACAGCAAGAAGGGCACAAACTTAGCCGGATGTGCAGCCGATTTTAACCTCACGCTTGTTACAGATCCTAGGTTTCCCACTAGAAGGGGTAATTCGGTCAGTCGAGACACTACGCCAGACCTCACATTCTTCCGAAATATCGAGGGCACGTGGGATAATCTTCAGGAGGACTTGGGTAGTGACCACTACGTTCTCGAAATCGCGGTGCAGGTCAAACCCAAACCTCCGGTCAAATACGAATACGTCGATTGGGATCTTTTCCGAAAAATTCGAGCCGAAACCGCCCCCTCAAGTGAATCCTTCAAAGAACTAATTACCAATCTTAAACAGGCGGTCAAAAACGCGACCAAAGAAATCAGCACAAAACTTGAAGTTCCCAAAATGGACTCTCGGTTAGCACATCTCTTGGAGGCTAAACATGCTCTTGGAGAGAGGTGGAAAATACAGAAATTAAATCGCCGACTACGAGCAAAACTAACGTCACTAAACAAGGAAATAGAGTGCTATTCCAAGCAACTGGCCCTGCAACAGTGGGACGAAACGTGCAACGAAACGGACGGTCGCATGAGAAGAGGTAGTAAGTGGAATCTGCTTAAAAGCCTCCTAAACGATAAACAGTCCCGGAATGCGCTAAATCTCGCTGTCGATAGGCTCATACATAAGCAGGTCAGCTCGGGCCTCACAAACGATGTAATTGTCGACGACCTGGCGCGAACTTACCTACCCGTTAAGGAAGGAGACTCGCAAGGGATAAGCGCGAGAGCGGCTTACACGGGGCTAGACAGGCCAGAATTAGACGAACCTTTTACGGTTCCAGAAATCAGAAACGTACTCTTCAACCTAAACGGAAGATCGGCCCCGGGTCCCGACGGGGTCACCAACAAGCTCCTCCGGAACCTGGATGACAAGGCCATCGAAATCCTAACGGCAGAGCTAAACGAGGTGTGGAGCTCGGGGCAGGTCCCTTCGGAATGGCGCACCGCCAATGTCGTGCTCATCCACAAACCGGGGAAACCTCCCCACATAAATAACCTGCGTCCCATCTCTCTAACATCGTGCATTTGCAAAATGGCAGAAGATGCAGTACACAATCGAATCGTCGAACACGTCGAAAACCACGAACTATTTAGGCATAATCTAATAGGTTTTAGAAAGGGACTCTCCACACAGGACGCGATGCTCCTCCTGAAAAGATCTATATTCGATAACGAGACGCGGGACGTACGAGGTATCATTGCACTCGACCTCGCTAAGGGTTTTGACAAGGTGGCTCATGAAAACATCTTGAACGAAATTTCCCATCTCAACCTAGGGCGGAAATTCTTTAATTTCACTCTCTCGTTCCTATCGGAAAGGAAAGCGTTCCTTCGACTGGGCACGATCTCGGGCGGTCCGTACGAACTGGGCAACTGCGGAACCCCTCGGGGCTCGGTCCTATCCCCGCTACTATTTAATATCGCCATGCATAAACTCTCTGAAAGGCTGGCCGCACTCCCAAAAATAGGCCACGCAATCTATGCAGACGATATCACAATCTGGTCCCCGGGGGGATCTTTGGCCGATCTAGAGCAATCTCTCCAGGCGGCCATAGATGTAACGGAAGAATTTCTTACATGCACGGGTCTCAAGCTGTCACCGACCAAATCCGAACTCCTCCTCTGCAGACAGTCGAGGCAGGGCGTTAGGAACCTCGAGCCTCTGGAAACGCTGCCAGTCGAAATTACAACACGAGAAGGGCACCCCATTCCGAGGTTGAACTCCATCAAAATTTTAGGACTTCTAATCAACGCCAAAGGCTGCAATGCAGAAGCTCTAAACAAGCTGAGCGCGCAGGCGAAAAATATACTAAGACTCATAACTAGAATCGCAAGCAAAAGGGGGGGACTCAAGGAGGACAACCTACTCAGGGTCCTCCAAGCTTTCTTCATCAGTCACATTACTTACACGGCACCGTACCTCAAGTGGAGCAAAATTGAAAAGAACAAACTCGACACACTCATCAGGTCCGGCGTCAAAAGATTACTCGGTATTCCACAATCCGCTAGCACATTAAAATTACTTGAACTCGGAATCCACAATACCACAGACGAATTATTTGAAGCACAGTTTATTGCACAGATCTCCAGGCTTTCGTCAACTAAGCCGGGAATCAAAATTCTTGACGAAGCTGGTCAACTCCCCATACAGGCACCGCTCAACCGACACCCCCTGTCTAAATTAGCCCGTGAAGGTATAAAGGTTGAGCCCGTGCCGAGGAACATCCACCCAATATATAACGAAGGTCGCAGAAGAGCGCGGGCTAGAGCCATCCTTCAACGAATAGATCCTTACGGGGCAGATGCATTCTTCGTAGACGCCGCCAAATATGGCAGCGAAGACAAGTTTGCAATCACGGTCGTTGACGCGCGCGGAACACTTATCAGCGCCGCATCAATCTACGCCAAACACGCGAACGAGGCGGAGGAAACCGCGATAGCCTTGGCTCTTGAAGCCGCAAAAGGCCCGGCGTCCATTTTCTCCGACTCGCGCATGGCGGTAAGGGCTTTCTCGTCCGCTCTAGTTTGTAAACACGCAGCCGACATCGTTAACAGATGGTTTCGTATTAATACGCGAGAGGAAACTGCAGGTCATATCACCATAGCATGGTTCCCGGCCCACATGGACGATGCAACTAACCGAGCGGGTTGCAACCCTAACGAGCGGGCCAACTGCCTGGCGCGTGAATTCACGAACCGCGCCAGAGCTAGCGGTCCGGATCTCCCGCAGGATTGCCCCTTCAAAGATAAACTTACAACCTTTCACGAAATTACGTCACATTACAGACACAGCAGGAGAAAATTCCCTCCCCCCAGTCCGAAACTGAACAGGGCTCAGGCTGTTACTTTCAGGCTTTTACAGACGAGATCGTACCTCACTCCGAGAGCGCTTAGTTGGATAGACCCAAACTTTCCTCAATCGTGCTCCAAATGCGGTCACGCGTGCTGCTCCTTCGACCACATGCTCTGGCTGTGCCCGTACAACGCGGGCTCCGACTTTCATAACAAGACCAAGTGGGACGCCTTGCTGAGGAGCTCGGATTTCCCAAGCCAACTACAGGCCGTCCAGAGGGCCCGCGACGTGGCGGAGAGTCACCATCTCCCTGTCCCGTCGTGGGCGGAGCCACCAACTTGATCGGGGAGCCTTCGGTTCCCCCCAATCAAGTTCCTCAGGACAATCCAATAAAGTTCTTGTCACTGTCACTGTCAAATAAAAATGCTCCATTTTAGGGGTGAGCTCCCACAAAAACGCTTCAGTCCTCTGCGCAGTAACTACGACGGACAGACTTTTGACTGCACACAAAGAGCACAGCTTTCTGTATATGAATATAGATTTCGACCTCCAACTGAGCGTAGTAGTGATGTGACTTTCTTAATACAGTTATACCATCAATTATTAATAAATATCGAAGCTCATAGTGCCATTCTTCGTATTTAATAAATGGTGAATCCTTGAATTTATATGTTCGCTTGATTTCAATCGCGACAGTCCCATTACCAAGCTGTACAAGTCCGTCAGGGCTGCAGCACAGCCAAGGGTGCTCAGGAAGAACCACCAGTCCAGTCTAGAGAATACGAAGATATGACAATGAGGTATGACAACACCTTCATTGATTCACATAAAAGGAAGGAGTCGTACCTGCATAATGCTTGCTGGTAGCTTCCTTTCCAGGTCCTCACGTGTTGCTCCTTCAGTTCTAATTCCTGTAATGATATTTTTGTGAGACTACTATACAAAATCAGTACTAATGGTTTTGTGTGTAACTAAATAAAAGCACATCATACTAGCCAAGAGCGGCCACGATTATTTTTTTCCATTTTGGTAATGTGTAGGGAAGAACACACCATAGCACATGGCAGCACTCCTGTAGGAGCTAGATTTCAGAAACTGCTGAACAGCTTTCTGAAGCCCCTTTTCAACCCTTTTTGCGCGAATCGGTTATGCCTTGGTACTGCTGATGCGAAGCCTCCTCTCCTGATGGCACGTGCACATTGTGAAATATTAAATTTGTCACTCCTGACCATAATATGCACTTACATATTTCTTTCTTTCATACCGCGTACATTCTTTCAACTTTCTTACATACCGCGTACACTATGATTGTCCTTGGGTCAATGAAGATAAGTGATAGGGGCATTGCTTGAGAGTTATCTTTTTTTTGTGGTTTTCTCTGTAATGAGAAATAATTTCAACCAAGACATCTCTTTCCTGGGTTTTCACATCGTCCAATACATTCATAACATGGTACATAGGCCGGTGTGACATTTCTTTGAGGAGGTTCTCAAGGGTACTCAAGGGTTGTTCTCAAGGGTACCCTTCTCTGCGGCCTTCGATACATGCTCAACAACAAAGTCCAGCACCTCTCTGCAAACACGCTCATGATCACTATCCCAGGGTAGTTCATCAGTGTTGTTTTTGGCACACTTTTGAAGGCTGGAGCTGTTGTCTCCTAATCCAATTTAAATGTGTACATAAAATCAGCTGTATAATGTATGACTCAAGAATAAGATACCTTAAAGTGTGTAACTAATAATAATAATTATGTGGTTTTACGTGCCAAAACCACCTTCTGATTATGAGGCACGCCGTAGTGGAGGACTCCGGAAATTTGGACCACCTGGGGTTCTTTAACGTGCACCTAAATCTAAGTACACGGGTGTTTTCGCATTTCGCCCCCATCGAAATGCGGCCGCCGTGGCCGGGATTCGATCTCGCGACCTCGTGCTTAGCAGCCCAACACCATAAGTGTGTAACTAGAGTGAGCATACAAACGTGCGCTAATAAAATAAATGTTCTTAAAAATTATATTTACAAATATAGGTAAGCAGCTTGTGTGTGTACCACTTTCTACAGGGAGCCTTTTTCCTACAGTGAGAAAAAAAAATTATGTTGTGCCACATTGATGTGAACGTTGTCATGCAACACAGTCTTCAAACTTACGAGCGAATACGTTTTGTAAGTGTTGTGATCGCTGCATCCGGTGCTTTGCACTAGGCTTTCCCCACTGCTGAGGTCGGCTTGTGCAGCTGTCCTTCTCACAGCTGTTGATGTAGAGGCATACAGACACTGCATGCTTGCACTGACCCCGTACACCAGCAACGCAACTGCAGTTGCCGAAGGAAATGCGAAGCTCTCGCTTGAGGGAGGACGACCACGATAGCTGCAACAACGGAAAATCGCATTGGCCGTTGTTGCATTTATATCAGTTTCCTAGCACAAAGACTCATGAACTAGCTCTAAAGGTGTGACCAGGTAAAGCTCCGATCACGGGGTGCACTTTCTATCGCGACCAAGATCATATTTCTCGACGACGATTAGCTCTTTCCCGCAGATTGTGCAAATGAAAGAACCGCGATTGAAGACCTCCATCGCTGTCGAAAGTGCACCATTTGACTGGGATATCAACTAGGTTTGCAAAAAAAGTGTACCTATAAGATAGCGCATGCGAAATCGTGCCAACTTTCGCCATGCGTTACCCAAAAAATAATGATAGCCGAAGTCATATCGTATCCTACGTGCGCTTGGTCAGGCGCTAGTAAGGTTAAACATCTCAAATAAAAGCTGTCACTGCGTGAGGACCGCTTAAGAGGAAGCTCTAGCTTGGGCCCAACTCCATTGCCGCCTATTCAAATGCATGTAAAACGCAGCAGCGCTTCCTGACGCTGTGCACCGATTTTAATAAAAGTTGTTGCATTTGACTGAGAAGGTGAAAATTCTAGTGACTGTTGGAAACGTAAGTTTGATGTCGGGCCTGAAATTTTTAAAAGACATTTTTAAAAATTTGTGAGTATGAAAAATATAAAGCACAATGTTTACAAGCTCGTAGCTCTGCACCAAGAACATATATCGCAGTTCTGTAAACTGCATCCATTAATTAGACCATCCAAAGCGGACACATTTGATATGACAGATTGTACCTTGCGTGAATTCATGAAATTATTTACAGGAGTATAGCGAAGTCGCTACTCACATATTACTTGCTTTCCTCTTAGAGCCATGTGCAATGTATCAATTTTGTCCTGTTTAGATGTACTATTGCATGCAATTTATGAATCTGTGACATCAATTTTTTGTTGCTGAGTTACAGAATTGCAAACATTCCACTTTAGTTTCGGAAAATTTAGATTTTTTGCAAATTTGTATCTTTAAATTGAGGACATAAATCGAAAATTTGCAACAAACCTAATGAAATTTGGTGCAGTAGTTGCCGAGTGGAGAATGTGTGGAGAGCACGCATCACCGTTTGTAAATTTTATAACAATCGAAAAATGGTGGCTCCCATATGGATTCTTAATCACGTTCCACTGTAGCAGATACGACACGAGTGAACTAGATGCAAGTTTTAAATCTGTAGACGAGCATGTTTTGTTTGCCATGATATAAAATGTAGACTCCTTCTTATTCAGTAAGCTTGCACCATACAGAGAAGACTTTTCTACTTCCTCTGGCATCGCAAGGACAATCTTCCCGCAGGGTGTCCTGTGCATTAAAATCTTCTATGACAATATAAGTTTCGGGTACGTCATAGGTAAAATTGTCATATTCTGTTTTTGAAATATGGTAATTCGGGGGGATATATAGGGACGTAATTAGGGGGGGGGGGGGTGACCAGCTTATTAAAGAGCCCCGCACAGACCCCAACTGCCTATAGGGGTGTTTTAGGCTGCAATTGCCGGCAAGAAACACCCATGTCTACTGCTATGGCCATACCGCTCGACGAAGCAAGGGCGTCATTGTGGTCTTTTTGGTAAATGGCATACTGCCGGAGAAATTTTGCTTGCGAAGAATTCGGTTGTGTTTCCTGGACACAGAGCACTCTTGGACTGAACTTCCGTGCGATTTCGTTTATGTCACCTAGATTATTACATTCTACTGTGGTATCAATGTATCATCATCTTATATCTGTTTTGTGCTGTGTCTCTAAGAAAGACTGAGTTATTGACGAGGCCTTACCAGGCCCAATGATGCAATTCTTTTTCTTCCCGGTGTACTCTAGAGACCTGCTCCGTTCCTTGGGCGTCAGACACGCCGGTGTTGTGCTCGTATCCATCAACTCGTCTGAAGCTGTGGATAGTGCCCGCTCAGCCGGCGCGTTTGCGGCGGTTTCGGACCCATCTGCAAGGGCAGTGGCCCCTGGTCCGGCAGGCCTGGGGATCTGCTGGCTCTCCTCGGCAGGGGGCGGAACAGCGCTAGCTGCTGCAACCGGGTGGGGGGGTGTGATTCCGTGTGACTTGGGCGACCGCGGAATAATGTGGCGCTGACCCCCGGCGCGCCACATCGGTGTAGGACGGACCAGACTGGTTCATGGAGAAGTGTTTGCGCGCCTCTTGAAATGAAAGATTAGGTTTAATTTTGATTTTTTTATTTCATTTTATTTCAGCATTCTTTTTTTACAGCAGAGAAAGAACACTAAGGCAAGAACAAAAAGCTGCAAAACAGCAGCTTGACTAGGTCCTTGCCCCTTTTCTTGGCAACAGGCACAGATTGATACATACATTCAGAGTACATATATGCATATACACACACTCATACTAAAAAACTTCCTGTTAATTTGTCAATAAGAGAGAGAGAAAAAGAAAGGAGTGCGCACATATTCACCAATAGAAAAAAGGACAAGTGCATTTATAGCATTTTCTTGAAACATTGTTATAACATTCATTTTTCAGAAACTTGCCATTGTAACTCATACAGCCACTTATAAGCGTATAATTTAGTACAGCAACATGCTTTCGTACAAAGGATACTCAAGAAATATAAGCAAAATGCCGTTATATAAGTCATTTTAATCATTGCTCAACCGTTTGCGTCACCGGTTCCACGCAAATGCGCCGTATTCTGAAAGTTGTGCTGTCAACGTTCGCCTAAAAATATAATTTAGGATTATATCAACACTCTGTAAGGCGTTTAGTAACTTCGGTACGCGATATGCTAATCTAGTAAAGCCATAATTTGTTCTTGAAAAGGGCAGTAGCCAAGCATTCTTTTGCCTCATATTGTACGGGACATGTGTGGGGAAAGTTAATTTGCATATATCTAAGAAAAATGTGTTGTTGTATAGGAGACTATTTTTGCACTTTAAAACAAGGTTTGTTTCGTACGAGTGTTGTACGGGAATCAGATTAAGGGAGCAAAATATCGCAGCTGTATTATCATCGTAAGAGGCGTTGACAATATTGCGAACGGCTTTTTTCTGCAGGACTAGTAGTCTCTGAAGATTCGTTTGGGAAGTAGTTCCCCATACGAAATTGCAATAATTTATATGAGGAGCAAGAAGGCTGTTGTAGATTTAAAGTTTAATTTTAGGGGGTAAAACATGTCTGAATTTGCATAGTATGCCACAAGCCCTGGCCAAAGACGTTGAAACTCGGGCGACGTGATCAAACCACAATAAATGCTCATTAAAAACTACTCCTAGAGTCTACTGTTTTTACAAGCTCTATCCTTCCCGCACCGAGCGTTAACATTATGTTTCTATCAATTTTTTTCTCTGGTGGAGCAAACAGAATAGCTTTTGTTTTCGTACTATTTATTTCCACCGAGTTAGTTTTTCTCCAGTTAAGTAAACTACTGAGGGTGCTATTTGCCAGGTTAGAAAGGTAAGCCAGACTAGTTCACTGGAAAAACGAGCTGCTATCGTCGGCATAAATTATGAAGTGCGTTTTTTTGCTTATATGAACGATGTCATTTTTGTAGATGTTGAACAATGTTGGCCCAAGAACGCTGCCTTGCGGAACTCCTTGCAAAATTTTTCGAAGAGTTGATTGGTGGGATTTCATTGAGACACACTGCTTTCTATATGTCTTAAATATGACTGTATAAGTGCTAATGGAGTGCCGCGAAACCCATAGTGTCGTAATTTATCAAATACAATTAAATGATTAATCCGGTCGAACGCTTTAGAATAGTCAATAAAAACTCCAATTGTTATCTTTTTATCTTCAAAACCGTTAAGAATGAATTCTTTTTGTGACAGTAAAGCAAGCTCTGTCGACATTCCTTTTCGAAAACCAAATTGTTGCTGGGATATGATAGAATGTTTTTCGCAATTTGATGTAACCCTTTTACAGATAATTTTTTCTAATCCTTTTGAAATTACAGGTAATACTTAAACTGGTCTGTAATTTGAAAATTCCTTTTTGTTCCCCGATTTAAGCAGTACAGTAACTTTGGCATGTTACATTGCTTCGGGAAAGACTCCAGTAGATAAAGCAATATTGAATATATGAGTGAGAACTGGCGACAGAAGATAGAGCACAAATTTAATGGGTGTTATTTGCAGCCCATCAATATCACGCGCTTTGCTGTTTTTCAGGGACATGAAAACTAAGAAAACCTCTTCCGGAGACGTTGGCTCAAAAAAAGGCTGAATGATTATTGGGTAGTACACCCAAAAACTCAATTGCTGTTTTTTTTGTAATTGCTTGAGGCTAGAGAAGTAAAGTAGTCATTAAAGCTGTTTGCTAGCTCTTCGCCCCTTAACGATTTGCCACCCACAGTAACTTCCAACTCATCTTCACGGCCTGGTTTTAAAGAACTTGTTAAGTTCACGCCAGACTGTTTCGCTTCGACCATTTGCTTGATTAAACCGATGTTCAAAGTATGCACGTTTTGTGTTTTTCAAAAGTTTAGTTACACCATTGCGGCATTTCTTGAATGGTGCGAGATCATTAATGGCATTTGTTTTCACGAATTGAGCATATAATGAATTTTTCTCGCGAATCATTTTGAGACACTCATTCGTAACCCATGGCTTGGGTATTTTAGTGGACCTTCCTGTTTAAACGGAAAACAGCAAGTATATGCTTCCTTCAGAATGCTTATAAACGTATTGTAAGCGTTGTTTGCATCACTTACTTCAAGCACAAAACTCCAGTTTATATTTTCAATTTTAGTGCGAAATTCCCCTGTTTTGCCGTTGATTTCTTGTACGAGAAATGTATCAGCGTGATGTGTATCCTTAAAACAGCGATTAAAACGGCAGAACATATAAATTGGTAAATGGTCACCTAAACTAGTGACAATCACACCTGAATCTGTACAATTTTCAGAAGAATTTGTTATAAATACATCTATTAAATTATCAGAGAGATGGCCCATGCGTGTAGGTTCAGTAATAACATTAGTACAGTGATATGACTCGAGAATCATTCTCAATTCAGAAGATTTTGGTGTCTGGCGTAAAAAAATTGATGTTTAAGTCTCCTTCCATAGTAAGGTGCAGTTCGTTCCCTGACACAAAGCTGAACAATTTTTCTAAAAAAGAAAAAAAGGTGTTTGTGTTTCCATCTGGTGGGCGGTATACAGCGACAAACACGCATTTTCCACACTTTAGTGCTAGAACTTCGTAATCTGCGGTAGCTATGGAAAAGTCGTCGAGCAAACTGCATGATAAGCGCTCTGACACAAGCTGCAACACGCCACCACCGCGACGAGAAGATCTGTTGACAAAGAAGGTGTTGTAACCAGGCAGGTACATTACTTCGTTTTCAGACGCATACCATGTCTCGGTAATCATGATAACTTCAAAATGGAAAGCAAATTCATTGAAAAGTGTAGTAAGCTGGTCATGCTTAGCAAGCGCAGATTGTGCATTGCAGTGTAGAAAGGTAATACAATCGCTGTATTTAGGGGTAACAACGTCCCTGGGTGTGACCATAGAAAAGATAAAAATGGACCGAATGCGCTTTCCTAGCTGTCTTTAGTTACCAATTTTTTGCAGATCCGCTTCACACGCAATTCGCACTATGCGCGACTCCTCTGTCTTGCGCGCGAAAACCTTGCCTCCTTTAGACCATGCGAAACGCCAGTTTTCTTCCTTTTTTTTAGCGATGGTCATTCCAAGCAGTTTCTTTAGCTGAGGACAAAGGTGTTCGTTGATGTATACTGGTCTGTCTACGGTAAACCCAATGTTTTCTGTCGTTAGCCTAGTCTTTCTGGCCTTCTCAAGCACAGCATCTCTTTTGGATTGGTGGTTGAAAACAACCACTATGTTTGGATCTGCATCGGTGTTGGCGCACAGGAACGCGGTGACAAATCTCGACATCCTCTTTCGTGATAGGCTCACCGAGTGCACTTCCAACCTGATTTAGTAGCTTCTCGAGATTCTCCGTTTTGTTATGCGGCACTCCTTTCACTTCAATGTTTTTGTTCCGGGAATACTGATCTTGCGCTGTCACTTGCTTTTTCACTGCCTCAACCTCCTGCACAAGCACCGCTTGCGTTGCTTTGAGGGTCTCGTTCTCAGTCTTTAGGGCTTTACATTCGGTTTGTAGATCCTCACAGGCTTTGTTTATGAAGTCGAAACTGCCCTTCAGTTCCCGGAGTTCCCTAGGGAATTCCCTTTTCAAGTCTGCAATATCAGTAGCCATTGTCAACGCAAGTCTTTGATAGCGGAAAAAAAATACGTATAATAACAACCGACAGCAACTTGGCAGCACGGACAGCAAGGTTATACAATTCAAATGCACAAGAATAATAAAACTATTTCAACCTGAAGAAAAGCAGAAGTTTCACAATGCGCTCACGCCGCTGTCCACGCTGCCAAGTGACCCGCGTAGCCGTCCAAGCGCACTTTTATCCCGTGCAAGCACCAGGAAAAAGGCCACGTGGTCCACGTGGTCAGATGAAGGGCTGATTTCGTTCCAGGGAGCGCAGTCTTATCGCAAGAAGCTGGGCACCAGAGTTGTTGATTGCAGCAAACGCCGGTTCCGCACCGTACACGCCTGAAGAAAAGTTTCACAATGCACTCATCCCGCTGTCCACATCAATGATTGGCTTTTTTTCCGCGATGGGCAAGAACGGGACTACGCGCGGTGATCTCAATCACATTTGGCGCGGTGGGTGGTGGAAGTGCGAGTATCAGACGAGTACTCGTTTTATGCGTATATCGCCCTCGGTAGCTTTGCTAGCCGTGCCCGATTCACTGACAATTGAAACATCGGCGTGGATTAGGAATGTATAGCCTTACACGGAGTTTGTTGTACCGTGTTTCTATTGAGTCTGGTAAGATGCTTGTTCTGAAAGTTATGATTACGTGTTGTTTGGGGATTTCCTTGCTGTCGCACCAGATGGTTACTCACTGATCCTTTACTACATTGTGATCCCCCGAGTAGCTTAGATTCGCTAAGATCGAGCAGGCCATCTTCAGAGACGACACCGTTGACAGTGTTCAATGATTTGTGTGGGCCTTGTGAAACTGTAATGTCTCCAAAAGACAATTTACTGCCCTACCTGTTGTCATGAACTTCAAGAAGGTCTCCGCTTCCCATCTTAGTTACTTTGTAGCCTGGACTGATTGAGTTTGTCAAGGATTTTGCTACAAGAGCCGATATTGTCTTGGTTTCGTGCTCACTGTGAATTACGTGGTACTTTGGGAATGTTTCTTCCGGATTGATGAAGAAATTAAAGAATTCTTCGGTACGCCTCCTCTTGAAGGAGCGATCAGTGAGTGGAGAGAAACTTGATTCCATAAGTAACGTTGCTATAATCGTCAGGGATGGCGGCCACCCACCATGGAGGCCAACCAGGGGACGACACAGGACGGGAAGTATTCAGCTGTGCGCACGCCAGTGCTACGTCCCCACTATAACTAAATACATACCCAACACTGGTTATAATGCACAAGGTTAACTCTCGCTGCCCGCGAAGTCGGAAGCAAAAGGATAATAAAGAGAGGACAGGAAAGATTGAAAGTGAAAGCGAATGAAGATGATTGGAGAGGAGGATGGGAAAAGGCAACTACCGATTTCCCCCGTGTGGGTAAGTCCGTGGATACCGCCTACGCGAACTAGAGGCTAACGAGGTGTGCTGCCTCCGTTGAGGGGCCATAGAGGTACAAACACCGGACTTGGCCTCAAGCGCCAAGATCCCCCTTTCTCCAGACACTGCTCAGCCGCGCTTACACGCGGGAGGGTCCAACCCTCATGTGCTTGGGTACGTGGTCTCGCAACACGCCAAACGCCTCCTAACGCAGACGCCCTTCCAGGTTTGTCCTGGACATTGACATTGTCCAGGAAGTTGTTCTCGCAGTTACTGTGTTGGTCGGTAGAAGAGCTAGGTCAGCTATTCTGTCACCCCCGCTGTCAAAGCCAATGCCAAGTGGATATTTGCATGGCGAGTTCGAATTCGCCGTGCTAACACCAGCGTCCATAGATAGCAGATCACCGTACAGCAGCCAAAAAAGGTCGAACCCAGGCAGCTCTAGCGCTGCCTTTGTTCGTCTGAAAAGGCTACAGAGTCAGGATGGCAAGAGTGTCGATATCTCATAATTAGTTGCGCCTTATTGTCTAGTTAAGGAATGCCGCACGTTTGTTCTCTCTTTCACAGTACAGCGCGCGCCGTTAGCACCACGCTGTTTGTCTCGTGAAACATTGGTCGACACGGGCATGTTGAGCAGTGTGTACAGCACACTGCCAGCAATTTGCAGCGATCATAAAAGGGCTGAAGCTGAAAGCAAAAGAAATATACAAAATTGGCTGTCATTCCTTACCTGTACTGAATAGAACATAAACTCAACAAAAGCGAAAGGAATCACGTAAAAGTAATCTTTCCAGGTTCATTTAAGCTGCGCGGGATTTGCAAAAAGGTGAATATGAGTCATTTGACTTACGATCGGTGGTGCAACGATCATCGACCATCAGTCCAATGCATATACACATGACGAGTCTAAGCGAATGAATAAAAAGCTGTCATTACGCAAAGTCGTGTTCTTGTTTTTTCGGCAGCGTCGGTGTGTGTGCAGCTCTGCGGCATTTCAAATGACCATCAGTCATGCCATACCAAGTAGTACCTGTCGAAGCAGTTTTGTACTGCTTCAGTTCCTTTTTCAAATCTCTTTTCGCGTTTATGCTTGTGGCGGTTCATGCGAGAGGTTTATCTTGCGGTTCCTTTTCTGACAGTTTGGTTTTCCACTGACTATTTGTACTGCGCGCGTAGTGAAACGGTATACAAAGATGTAATGTCCATGCAACTTCCGTGTCTCTTTTACCGATCACTATACACGGATTCGCCAGGTCACCATATACGAAACCAAGTTCGCAAAATGCACGTACCATCTTGCGGCAAAATATTCATTTGTAAACTCCACAATGAAACCTTACCCAAAAGGAGTGCATGACTAGAGAAAAGATGTATATTTGTGTCTTCTGTTTACTGTAGTCTTTGTGATATTCAGAGGCAATTAAACATTGTGGTAGTAGCTACAAAAACGCCATCCTGTTTTGCGAAAGAAAGACTAATATTTACCCTCGTACTTTGCGATAACCCTTGCCGACCTGTGATGACCTACCTTACGAACTGTTTTCGTCTCATGCGAATACGAAGTTTGTGCAGAGCGCGAACCATGGACCGCAACTTCGAACCAATTGCACCTACAAGGGTGCATTTCGTTCGCATGACTGTGCACCTAAACAATTTTATGATGAACGCGACATTCAGCAGGACTGGTACCCCATTTCGGTTAGGTGCCTAATGACCGCTAGTCGAAAGAGGACCTACATTTCCACCTAAACTATGAACAGCGCTTGCGACTGCGCTTCTTCTGTCGGCGAATGTCTTATTGTGGTATACACGCTACTGCAATAAAGATTATAATACAACGCAGCGGTGGTGTAGTGGTAGTTCCTCTGATTGCCATGTTGCGCTCCTCGGTTCCATTCTCTGTTACTCCATTTTTCGTTGTTTTTATGCGAAGCATATTACGAGGGCTCAACCCAGCTCCTCAGGCGCGGCGGTGACCATGAAATCACGTGACACCGTGACGTCACGACAGAGGAGAAGTGGCTTTGGCTCAACTCTTGCAAGACGGGCTGGGTGGGAATCGAACCAGGGTCTCCGGAGTGTGGGACGGAGACGCTACCACTGAGCCACGAGTACAACGCTTCAAAGCGGTACAAAAGCGCCTCTAGTGAATGCGGTGTTGCCTTAGAAACGCGCTGTTTCTAAGGCGTGCGTCTCTTGCTCAGGCGCACATTTCGTTGCCGCGCTGAACGCTGCTTTGCTCGACGCTCACCGCGTCCAATGCGGGGCGCGTAGTCGCTGCCCTGTAGCCCATTGTCTTACACCCCTTGGCGGGTCGACGGGAACGCTGTCGCGTTCCACTCTTGAAGGCGAAGAAGTAATGCATGAGTTGTTTCTTCGTCTAGCCGAACCAAATATAGCCAAGCAACAGCAGTTCACCAGGCTAAACAGTGGTTCAACAACTAAAATAAAGGCTAGTATGCTTCGCATCCTGGGCTTAACCTTACCTAAGCCACAGCCATTTTTTTTTACTTCGTTCTGCCGCAGTTCCGCTGGCCTGGCAAAACCATCTTGGCCACTTTGATCCGGTAATGGCAAATGACAATTAGCAGGGCATCCTCACTGCCCCTTGACATCCCGATCTATTGCACCATCGGGTGAAGCGCATAAGTAGGTTTGTTTAGCTATTTCAACGCTAGTTTATTTCGCTGTTTTTAACCGTGCTCTGTAGCGCCTGTAAGAACGGTGCAATGCACTTACCCAAACGCGTGAGCCGACCGTCCGATGCGTGAGGCTGCCCTACAGCAGTGAGGATCACCGGCTTCTTGTCATCTTGCCTCTTGAGATGTAGTACGTAAGAGGCGAAGAAGCCTTTCGCTGCATCAGGCAGATTCCTGCAGACAAAACTAGAAACGAAATAGAAAGATATAGCGACATTTTACAGCAGCACTAACAAAATGGCCGACTTGCAATTGTGTTTCTGTTGACGATACTGCTGCATCCTTTTTACTTTGGCGTTTCTTAAGGAAGACAATACTTGTGCGCTTTACCTTTGTTCTACTCCGACCCTTTATTTTTATAAAGTGTGAAACTCAAACAGCCACAGCATATTTCGTTAGAAAAGCGAGTCCTCGGCCTCCTTGGCACTGTTTACGATTGAAGTCGGCTACTGGAAGTTTAGTCTCCATCACGTTTACTCAGAACTCCATCTATACGGCATTCACTACGTAGACAAAACGGCACCACAGTGAAAGCATGTAATACGTAGATGGCCCAAAATGCTTTTAAATTTATGCAGAAACTACAACGCCTCATATTACCCCAGAACTTGCGCTACCAATGTCGAAGGTTTTATTATTAATGCTGCAACACGGACGCATTTGCACCAAATAAGTGGATCGGTTGGCTGTGCGTGAGTTTATCATTGGTACATTTACGAGAAGCACACGTCGTAGTATAGCATCGAGGAGCACCGGACGGAACGCCTGTTTCTTGCTATGAAAGCGCCTATCAACGCTACAGAAGCGTATGCTGCAGCTCTTGCAGTAGTGGTCAGCACGCCGACCTGCGCTGGCTGCGCCGACTCAGGCATGCTTCACTGCAATACGCACAGAATGAGCGCTTGACGCGAGGGAAACATGTATTTAGCTGTTAGCTTTTCAGTGTCTTAAGCCCGACGAATCTTCATGTTGAACAGGAGAAAAAAGTGTCTTTTGCCCGACGAATGTTAATGTATAACAGGGGAAAAAAAAGCAACGAAATAGGACGAATATATGTCAACAAACATAGCTGCGTAACCGACTTGGGCCCTTGTGCTCTGGTAAATCGTTGCAGGATGATCAACCAAGAATTTGCCACCTCTGAAGTTAAATTTGGCTTGTTTCCCCTCTGGCCTTTGCAAGCCATTTATAGTTAAAAAATTAAGAAGTTACGAATGTACGAGTAAATTTAGCGCTGCGCAAATCAAAGAGAATTCCTATATACAGGTGATAGTCAATCACCTTAGCTCGTTTCGATGACGTCACAGCGAAGTCGCAGATCTTTCAGTACTTGCGCACCTCCGTTACTACGATATCTTGAACGTATCCACAGCGTGTCGTGCGCGGTGCAGCGCAGATTCCTGGCGGAACTTAACCTTTCAGGCGCCAGTTATTTATGTCAATAATTTTGCTTAACCGCGTTCCTTGCACCTACAGAATCATGAAGAACGGATGTTTGTTTTCGATTCTACACTTTACGGAACGCTTAATACATCCGAGACCGTTCTTCGGAATGTTCCATGCGAAAACATCACTCTAGCATACTTCGGAAACATCTGTCCAGGAACTCGAAAAGTACGCGTGATGTAAAAAACATCGAGAAAAACGATGAAAGAAGTAAACTCTCTGCGTGACGACATACTGACACCGAGAGCAAACCGGCACCGAAGTACCTTTTAACTCTTCTTTGCAAAACACTTCACAGGGGTCACTCAAACCTGCAGCACAGTTCCAATGAATAGTGTTTGAAAGTGTATGTGAAGATAAACAATGAATAGCGTTTGAAAGTGCACAAAAAACGCGTATTTTCATCGGGCACTTCTGCCTGTGTATCCCACCTGATCTCTCTGTCTTTTGATCACTTGTATAGCACGTGTTTTCTTTCTTTTTATATTTGCTTGCCATATATGTTCTTCATTGTCCTTTTATTGGCATACACGGAGCGACGTAGCAGCGCATGTATCTTGTCGGCATTTCCTTTAGTAAAAATTCAGTGGCGAGACGAATGCGCCGTCTTTGTAGTTTTCCTTCCTGCCCTGCCCTTCAGCTCTGTTTGCTCTAAACCCTGCATTAAACATAAACACGCGGTACGACCGTCTAGAAAAACCAAATGCATCGAGAGAGGAGTGAAATGCAGCGTATAAATGTGCCTAAAAGGACGAGGCGAACGATAGTGCCATTCGCGGAACACATAACGCTTAGCAGTACGACTGATTCGTCTAGGGCACACTTGCCGCCCACTTGGGAGAAACACGTTCTGTAATCATCGGTCGCTGTTATCTCGCGCCCCGATTCAACATTCTGCCTGCCTTACCGTGAGTTACGGTAGACAATATTACGGGAACTGAAGTAGCAGGTTAAAGAGCACAACGCGGACCTCTGTGCCCTTAACTGCAGAAATTCTGAATACCTCTCACGCCCAAATACAACGCTTCGTGGGAGAGGCCGAGAATTGAACAAAACCTCTGCGCTGCGTGTTGCGGCTTTTTTTGGCCCACTCTTGAAGCCGAACGCGGCGCACCACACACGGTCTGCAACTGCGCAGCAACTGTGCTCAAAACGGATCCCCTACACGACCTTGTTTCATGCCTCACACTCTCAAAGCAGCGAGCGTTAACGAAGGTGACGGACGGACCGACGAAATACTGAAAGGAACGCTGCAACTTTCTTACGCTTCCCACGCTCGTTTGCATTGTGCTGCTGTACTTATGCGGGTCTCCGTAACTCTTACGCTGTTGCCGCACTTTTTTCTGTTTCCTTCAGCGCTGCAGCTGCGGCAGCTGTTGCATATGTCGTCTTTTTCTAGTCGCTTCCTCACCCACTCGGTCTCATGAAAGAGGTTCGTGACGGGAGCTCCTTGCATGCGCCTTCCTTTTTTCTCACTCTGTTCGCGGAAGCTCAGCACACGAGTAGGGGGAAAAGCGCACACATTTCCTAAGTCTCCGAATCTCGTGAACGAAGAATAGGCATTTCATAATAACGTACCTGTTATTAAGAAAGCTGGAGGGAAACGCCCTTTTACCAGGGGGGCGCACCGTGGGTAGGCAATGGGCTTGTTCAAAGCAATCGTGAAAGGCATATTGTATATCCACGTGCATTCGCCCCCGCATAAGGCGAAGCTTTCTTTGCCTCGACCATCCGCTTCTCTGGTGCTGGCTGCTTCTGTTTTGCCGATCACAACTCCGACCACTGGGTCGAAGTCGTAGTCCCGAAGAGACCATTGGGCACTGACTGTGTAGAACTAGGCATGCACTGCTGGGCTATCTGTTCGAATAGGCAATTTGGCTCACTGGGATTATGAAATCTGCCAGAACGGCCGTGTTCCACTCGGTATGTTCGCGAGAAGACAAGTAAAACAAGTGGGCAAGAAGTGACGAAGCCAGCAGAAAAAGCGTCTTGACTGTGGAGGAAGAAGTAAAGGAAGCAAAGTAAGATCAGAGCGTGCACTGAGCGAGAAACAAAGAAGTGAAGAGGACCGCCAGGATCTCCTGGACTTGGAAATATTTTTTCTTCCAAGCCCCTTACAAGCGTATCAGTTAATACCAAACATTCCGAGACCGCAGAGGAGGTAGCCATTGCACTAGCATTGGTCTCCACGAATGCTCAGTACATCATTAGCGATTCTCAAGCGGCCATTAGAAATTATTCGAAAGGTAGGAACTCTCCTGAGGCATGGCACACCATAAGAGTCAATGAAGCAAAGTTCTCCAATGCAGAGAAGAACGGCAGGCAATTGCTCTGGTTCCCAGCGCATACGACTCCAGACATTCCCGCAGTCAACCTCAACGAGGTAGCACACCGCGAAGCTCGAGGTCTTACTCGCCGAGCTGAGCAAAGAGTGACTTCCATCGGTCAGGAGAACGCGGAGGAGGAAATCTGGAGAGAAAAAGATATAATGACAAGATTTAGAGATATTACCAAATTCTATCAAAATCGGAGGCGAGTATTAACACCGCCTCACACTAAGCTGAACAGAGCTGAGCCCGTTTCTTGGAGGCGACTACAAACAGAAACTTATACAAGTGCCGTGCAACTAAAAACTTTCTAAAACCCCGATATATACGAGAGCGATATGTGCAAGCTATGCAAGTTTTTTAGAGCCACGCTTCAACACATGTTGTGGGGATGTGAATTATACCAAAATAAAATGGCAGTCTCCCCAGCAAATCTACGGACGGGGTGGTCGGGCGTGCTCCTCAGCTCAGTACTCCAAGACCAACTTTGGGCCGTCCAGCGAGCCAAGGAAGCCACACGGGAGCAGCAGCTCCCAGTGGCCATCTAGGCGGCCCCAGGCCCGGGCCTCCCAAACGCCGGATTCCAAATAAAGTTATCACACACACAACTTCGATGTTTTCTTTGGGAATAAACCCGTATTGGCCTTGTTGTAGTTTGGCGATACAGTCGAGATGGATGACATTTTTACTTCCGATATTTTAGTAAGCAGCACATAAATTTCGCTTATCACTGGTTCGCACATATTCGTAGAATCCTGCACCTTTGATGTGGGACGAATTTAAAATCGGTTAGAGGGGGTCGCGTGATGAAACCGCATACAACGAGAAAACCTGTTATGGAATTATCGCTTACATCCTCCTCAAACGTACTACCCTCATTGTACTTTCGTACCCTTGTGGAGAAGAAAGTGCCGTTAATCAAGCAATCATACATGCGTCGCGCGCACGCTCGCTTTGATGGGCCATGTATGACGCAGTCGGAGCTAAATTTAGCCTCTCGGTCGGTGCCCAGAGTGGCATAGCTGGGAGAATGTTTGTTGATCCGGAGCGGTAGTGGCCACGTTTGAGCTCACTCACCCAGCCGTAGTCAGGGCTTAGTCTCCCTTCAATTGAAGGTGGGGGGGCGGGGGGCTATCGCGCACATACACTCACGCATGCCCGTTTATATACATAATAGAAGCACGAATGAGCAAAGAATCAAAGCCAATTTGAAGCAGTGTAGTGCAGCCGACTTTCTCGAGAATGAACAAATTTTCATGGGTGTTCTGCAATGCATATGTTATTCTGAGTGTATTTGGGGCCTTTATGTATAGTGCCGATTCCACCAAGCACTTAGGAAAGAATTCGCATTTTATGAACGTTTCTTTTTTCAATATGACTCGGGAGGTAAAGGGTTCGAGCTGTGTGAACTCAACGCGAATATGTGTAGCTGCAACACAAAACATTAGTTGCCTTGCTTCACTGCGAACGTGGCAAGTACTTCAATTGTCAATTTCCACTTATTTAGTACACTTGGAAGACAGAAACGAAGAATGTGGAATCAATAATTAGTTAACGAGGACTGTATGTCAAGTTAGACAACGGGCTGAATTAGGTTGCAAGGCAGCTAAATTACACATGTACGTACTGCATCTGCGCATTTCTGATTTAACAGCCGAGAAGAGCTGGTACTCGTAGCAATAATCAACTCTCACGATTCCAAACTAAACAAAAATTCACTGGTGTGCGCATTATAAGAGACACCTTCAATAGACCGTAAAACATTTTTTTTGCAGGGAGATTAAGGTACTTAAAGAAGAAGAAAAAGAGGGCATTAAGCACTAAGAGTTATTGAGGTACAGGTAGTACATGTGGACACCTATGCAATATGCCCAACACTCTGGACAGTTTGACTGATGCGCTGAGTATGATAATCCCATAAAGATAACATCAATCGTTTTCACAGATGAGGAAAGTTCGATTTCATTACTGGTGAGAAATAATTTTTGAGATGGTGCACAGGATTTTGAATTAGCTTGGAACAATACAGCCTTAGTCTTACAGCAATTTATGTGTAAGGAGTTTTTAACAGTCCATATATAGGTATATTTTTTTCAATATTCAATTAATTAGCAGATACGAGGTTGTATCTGCTAATGCCACTTTGTGGAATGCTACTTTGGTGTATTAGACCCCACAATTTACAAGTATTTCACTATTCTGAGACTAAAATGATAGCAATGCAGTAAGGGAGATTCTTTGTTATTACAATGTATTAGGAAGAGAAAGCAAAGTGGTCACAAAAACGAGGCGTAAGATGTGTCCCTATTTGGGTCAAGTTCAAGAAATGAAAACATGCATGTGTGGCCATCGTGGCTTTTATCATGCTGCACAGGGAAGTTCACCTGTTACTTGGTGCACTTCGTCCATTCTGGAACGCTGCTTTTGGGCTTTGGCCACGAGACGCTTGGGTGCATGCCGCAACCAAGATTTTATGGCAGCCTCGATGATGACTGGAGTGCTGTTAGGTGCCTTGCTTGCAGCAGCTGGAAATATATTTTAGAGCATGTCATTAAAACAGCTCCACTTAAGCATCCTTTCTACTAGAATGTGGCACTTCATTACGTTAGCATACTACATCTTACTGTGCTACATGAATCATTGCTATGTGAGCCCAGAGCTTTATGCAGCATTCACAAAAATCCTTGGAAATGATGCGGCACTGCATAGATACCCTTATACATAGCTTGTGAAACCAATAACTAGAGCTACAGTCACTTGTGCTCTATGTCCTGGTTTCCATTTTACTTGATTGTCTGTCCAAGCCTGAAGCTAAACGTTCCAAACATCACTGCACTACATATGTTCCATATTTTAAGCAGTTATCCGAGAATAACTTGAGCCGTTTACCATGTACCAATACACATTTGAAAGCTGTTTCCATGCAGAACCCATGTTCACCATGGGACAGCCTAGACTTAATGCACTATACACATTTGGTTAACGCTCCCAAGCGTATATGATGTATTAGAAGTTATGGAAGATGCATATTATATGGCCTGCCCATATCGAATCAGGGTTGTGCATGGAATTGCAATAACATTTATGAGAAATCTTTTAAAGAGCTATGCTGCTTACCTTTCACTACTTTGGCCATTTTCAGGGCTGAAAAACAATGTTTCCCCTTCCGCCCCATCCAGGAAAACGTTGCGGCCACCTCAACTGTCATGCAGTATGCCAGTATTCTTTTTGTTGCCCAGTTTCCATCGCTGCCCCCAAGCTGCCTGAACTCATTGACCTGCATGAACACACATGACACGTGTAAGGAAATGAATAAGTCCTGAAGCATTGAGAAAGCAAATGCATGCATTGCTCCAAGGAACGTATTTTACATCCTAACTTGCCATATCTGGCAACGAACTACAGCAAAATAAACTAGAAAAGACGTGAAAACATACCAAAGCGTTTGATGCTTCTCTATCCATTTTTCCGTCAAATCCAAGCAGTTCTTCCAAGCAGCTGAAAGGCTGCTCGATCGAAGCTGTGCACGGTGTTACTGAGGTGGAAGACAGCTTGGAAGACAATGTCTTAAAAATCATATTCAGCATTTCTCCCTGTTGTTGAAGCATGTAACGAAGGATGTTCAGCAGCCGGGTTGCATTCTGCTCAAACTTTGAAACTGAATAATTGTATAATGTGTAAGAAAGAACTGCATCGAACTTGCCATATAAGTTAACTGTATCTGAATACTTTTTCCAACAGCAGTCATTTTTCGGACTATAGGTGAAGGAATTAAGGCAAGTTTGTTTTTACAGATGGTACCTGCATAAGAAATGTAACCTAGCAGTGGCAGCGTAGCTGCCGTCATGTAAGAAGGGAGACGTTGACGACCCAGTGGTTAGCCGAGAACAACGAACAAGTGTTTAATGCACGTATACATAAAGTAAAAGGGGAAAGGGAAAAGGAGGAGTGAACATAGAAAAAGAACTTGGCGCCGGCGCATTGACAGCGCGCACATGACGCGGCGGTTTGATACCACATTTTACAACAAGAAATTTAACTGGCGTATACTTCAGCACTTTAACATTTGTTTTAGTAAAAGGCCTGTGTTGCTGCTATCCTTCGCTTTTATGTAAAAACTGTATTAAGGTACAAAGTTGAGTGAGTTGGTATACATTCATAATGGGAACGCTGACAGCACGAGCGCTGTCCTGTCAGCCCTCGTCCTGTGTCTTTTCACTTCGTCGTCGTCTTGTTCGCGCTGTTCCCATTACGTGTGTATAAACTGTTGTAGCGTGCACCAACTAATCCAGCTTTCTATGTTATCAAAATTAAGCCACTTTCAGCAAGAAAAGTAATCATGTTTATGGTTATCCACAAAAGCTGGTGCAATGTTTAAACAGTTGTACTGGCTGTTTAGGCACTTAAAAACTGCTAGTCATGTCTAAGGGACCCCAAGGTATTGCTCGTATTAAATACCACACTTGCAATCTTAACGTAAAATATAACATTTTTAAATTTTATCATGAGCGACTATAGAATTTAAACATGCATACGTTGCTGCCTGTCGTGCTGACCCGTCAAATTTGCCAGTTCATCCTGGTCTGTTGCAAGATCTGGAAAAAAAAATATCAACGTAAACATTTAACAAAAATGAAAGACATCCCAACATAAAATCAGCATCAAGATAGAAAATGCAACAACGAACGCAACACATCCGTGTCTACGCCTGAAAGTTCATGCCAAACAGCCAGTGATTGCCATGCTGGCGAAAACTGGGTTGCCGAAAAAAGAAGCAAACATGCGAACTTCCTGTAGAGCAACTCGACTTATGAATCCAGTTAAAATAATATCTGCAAAGGATGAACTGCACTTACAAACCTAGGAACCCTATACCTGATAAAACTTCAACTTCTTTCACAATATTTGTACCCCCAGGGACCTCTACTCGGGCTACAGCTTGTTTCAAACGAGTGTAGGGAGTTCAGCTTCGATAAATATCAAACAAAATGCAGCTTGAGACTTAGTACTTGAATGAAAATTAGGCGCACACGCAAAATATGACGCAGTAATACAGCATAAGCATACGTGGTACATACCCATGTTCACAGTGTCTCTAGAACCAAGTCTGGATGCTTGACGACCTGAAGCTGGCGCTTGACTAGATGAAGCTGATGCTTGAGTAGGCAAAGCCGATGCTTGATGGTCTCTGAGTTCCCGAAGATGATGCTCGGCAAAGTGAGGCCAGGCCTACGAAACGAAACATTGCACACATCACACTTTGCACATAACAGGCCCTTCCCTATAAAGTTTTATATAATCTAGAAATCATCCTAAAATTTTGACTAGTTAAATGCCACATTTTGCAAATTTCGTTGAATATAGATGACAACCTACTCTTATTACACAGGTACTGAATTTGGCTCATAGAACCTGAATGGCACTGTTGTCCCCTCAGAGCTCTCTTACACAGACGGACAAAACATGGGACACAGTCACAGATGTTACACAGAGCAAGCAATCATAAACTACAAGAAAGCTTTAACGGGGGACCATCGTACGAATAAAGTGATAATTAAATTTTAATTACAACAGCTATATTTTTCTGCGTTACAAAGTTGCAGTGACCACATTTAACTCACTCTGCGGAAAAGCTTCTGGAACCTCTGGGATCGCAGCTGTTTCACAGAGCTTGGAGAAGATTGCGAGTCACTTTCATCCGAGTCCGTGTATATATATGGTGCCCGGAGATGTCTTTTCTGAACCGTGTCAGGGTCACTGCTCAGGTCCGATGTGAACTGACTTTTATTCAGCTTTTTACGTGCATGGTCGTATGTAGCTGAACAAGAAATGACAGTGCAATGGTCAAGTTTTGACTTTCATCTCGTTCTAAAAGAATCACCATACCAAAACATGGCACCTACCAAATAACCCTTTTACAGAAATGTCAAACTGTTTCCACGTTGATTCCACCGGGTGTGATTTTTTCACCATTGAAGTAAGCTTTTCGGGCTTTGCGTGAGCTGGCCACCAACACTTGTTGTCGGAGACCCAACTTGTAGGAACAACTCCCACTTCTTCAGTTTTGGTGAATTCAACAATGGCATAACGCATCGGAAGGAAGAACACATGCTTGAACAAATTCAAAAACTCTGACCAGTAATAAAATCTCAATGTTGTTGCCACTATAATGTGGCAAAACACTTGCCATTTTGTATTAGGAAAAATACATAATGAATTAACAAACCTGAGTGTGAGCTCGAAAATTACCTGCCTGCAACAGCCACGCCAAAACAAAAATAAGAATATTTCTTCCGTGGAACGAGTTACCAATTTACGAAGCAAAAGACTGCAAATATACTATTCTATGAGAATAGTTTGTTTAGTGTAAATGGTGTAAACTTACAATCACCTGACATTGCAACACAGTGCGCATATGTTAAAAATTTGCTTCAAATTAGCCTAGGTCTCAAAGCTGCTAACTTAATAATTTCTTTAGTAATTAGAGACCTTGGCGGTGTGGTAAAGGCTCAATTACACAGCTTTGCTGGATGTTTAGGCATCTACAAGCCAGTAGTCATGTTTAGGAGATCCCAAAGTATTACTTGTATTAAATGCCACATTTGCAATCTCACCAGTTAATATAATAATTTTCAATTTTATCATGTGACTAATAAAATTAAATATGCATACATAGCTGCCTGTCAAGCTGAACGGCATGTTTGCTTCCATGTGGGGAAATGCTTTCATGTGCTTGAAGGGGCCCTGAACCACCCCTCGGACTTGGTGTAATAACCTAGTCCGCTGGTAGCATACGCTGCTCTGAATTAACATCTCAGCAAAGTTTTGCTGTCGCACGCGGTGTGTGGAGCTCGCAAGCGGATGATGAAATCACCTTTCTCTCAAACGCTCTCTTTTCAACAGAAGGCCCTGTCGATCGTCACTCTCTTCTATAATATAGGTGCTGTATTTCGTCATCGGACGCACTATTTCGTCATTGCCTTAGACGGCTGCTATTTGCCGATAGCCTTCATCAAGCTGCGGTCATGGCATAGATACCACACGGCTGCCCTGGGTTGCTGACATGAGTCCGCTGGCTTAGCGCACTGCGGCTCGCTGAGGACAACCGCGGTTGACTTATGTTTAGCGCGTCAGAGGCACCAAAGGCGGAAGTCGTGGCATCTACGTTAACATCCAAAATGAAATTTAAACTGCGCGCCACGGTGACATTTAGAAGGTGTAGCATGGTGTGGGCACGCCTCATCGCCCCGTAGCCTTCGCAGTGCAAGGGATTGAAGAAGAAACGGGTGCACAGTGGAGGCCGTGTTTGATTTCCAATAACTCCGCTTCTGCTGAACGCATTGAAGTACTTTTTGCGGCAAAGTATTTCTGGAATAGCCATTTTCACTTCAAATACATCTCTCCCCTTCGATAAAAAGTAGTTCAGGGCAACGCTACTACAGGGCCCCTTCAAATTTTAAAAAGCTCTAAGGCAGCTAAAAGGTATCTCCCCCCAAAAAATAATTGTGAAAAACAAATTGCAAGGACTTCATTGCATCGGGAAGACAATCATACTTGCCAAAGTACAAGCATGCGTAAAGGCAACTGCCAAAAGTGTTACACAATTTGTTGGCATATGCTAAAGTTCGGTATAGCCCAACGCTCGTGGGCGTACAATGGAACAGAGTTTCTATTATACAGCAACACAAATAATGTCTCAATTCCGAAAAAGATATTTTTCCAAACAGCACAAGTTAGATTGAATGCAGCTCTGGAACGACCACAAACTGCTTCTTCCATGGGAGCCTGACCATTTTTCGAGCATTATGCAGAGGCCACACTTTCAGTTCTGAAAGATCTGAAACAATGTATATGCCCAGTCTCGAAGACTGAAAAGGCACTGTGTAAAGGTCTTCCTTTCGAAGAAACTCTTGACCAATGATACAGAGCTCCTTAGTTGACGTTAAGCAGGCAATATTTCGTATAATAATAATGTGCTCATCCAGCATACAGCAATTGTCTTGCCTGTCCAAGCTCAGGGTGAAACTTGAGCATTTCACACTTTGCAAGCACGGCACACAGCACGTGGAAGGAAGTGGACCGTTTTCATGACGGCAACCGGGTGTTACAACACTGCCTTCCGCACGAAGCTCTCCGACACTGCTTGACCGTGCTTCAGATAGCCGCTTTCCAAGTTGCTGCAAGGGTTTTCCATGCTTGCAAAGCTGCTTTTTCAGTTACCGCATGTTGTTTGCACTGTCATTTCTTGTTCAGCTACATACGACCGTGCACTGAAGCAATCCAGTGCACCATGATACTTCACATCGTCAGGCAGGTGTAACAGTCAGTGAACATTGAAAGACACATGGTCTTTTCCATAGGTATTAGCAAATGTATTTACAAAATGCTTGAGAAGATCTTTTGCATAGTCAGCATAACGAGCACATAACTGCTTGCTGGCTAGAATTGAAAGTGCGGCATGAAGTACCAAAAAATTTTCATAGTGGTAATCTGGAAGAACGAGTTTGAGCAAAACTGGCCCTGTGTATAACAAAAGCCGGAATTCAGCCGCCTTCCAACGATCTCCCTCATCAGGTCCCCGTGGCTTCTGTGGAAATTCACGTGGGATATGTCGACGCAAAGTACTACTTAGTTCATTGAACTGGAGACGAGAAAGTGGACCGAGCCGAACATTCAAAGGTCCTGATACCCATATGGAAAGGAGCTTTCTCACAACACCGAGAAGGACAACATGCATATAGTCAATAGGAACATCACGTACTGTATCAAAGGGCAACTCGAGGAGAATCGAAGTTCCTCTGTGATGTTCGGGATCATGCTGTTCCCTGAAGCTTTCATCAGTGCGCAGAGGGCTAGCTGAATCAAGAAACACAACCTTGCCTGCCACATAAGAGCCTTCAACTGTGCACTTTGGGCACCCATTGTAGCCACTATCACCTTTCGGCATCTTTATGCAGGACCGTGCAGGGGCATCACACACTAGTGCCTTCAGTCTCAGTTCAATCTTTTGGTTATCGACAACAAGCCCATGTGTGAACAGATGGTGCATTTCGTCAACGAAAGGTCTGAGGAAGTCATTTGAAGACAGTGGTTTTGAAGGCCCTGCATAAGAACCAATTACAAATGGTGAGGTATCAGCGCCGTAGTTGCTGACCTGGCACTGAATTGGCCACAGTTGCATTTTGGAACTCTTTGCAAGCGGTAATCCATCCACATTCAATGTAAGTCTAAGAATGCGTGGGAGCTGTTTCACGGCTCTCAGAGAGTACCGCAATCCTGCAGCAAGACCATAATGACAATGTTCACCTGGCTTCAGAGCAGTTACCGGGTATTTACCTTGCGTGCGCGGTGTTCTCAAGAGGGTACGCGCGTCACCGGGAAGGTCCAATTTAGAAAGGTCTTCTTGGGACTTCAGAAGCTTCAGTAGGTCAGTAATGGCCTTCCTTTTATTGTTGTTTTCAATTGCCCATAGACGCAGGGAATCTCGAAAACGTATTTGTGGAGTTACCACATCAGAACCCGATGAAGCTATAGGACTGGACTCACGAAGTGGAATGCCATCCGCATCAAATCTCAATCGCCTGGAGTAATCGCGGTCACAGAACGTGGCGTCTTCTGAAAGTGTGTCATATTCTGACGACTCGGATTCCTGAACAATTTCGTTCACGTTAACAGGAGGCACGGTTTCCAACCGTTTGCACAAGGACTGCGAAACAACAGATGGACTGGTCGAAGAACACTCCTGCCCGGTGCACGCAGAATGGAGAAGTTGAATGGTTTTTTCGTCTCCCGTGCCGCTTTCTCTTCAGCAAATCTCTTGCGAGCTTTCTGCATACTTTACGCGCACTACACCGTATTAATAGTGAGTAGCAGCTCCCAGCGACATATGCGACCGCAAGCAATCGCGTACAGCAGCACCTCCTTGCATATATGCGACTAAAAGCAAGGCGCTCCCGCGAACTACTGCGCATATGTGGCCTTTAGACCATACCGACAACACATGGTATAGTATAATGTCCAGGCACGCTTCAGCTTACCTTTACTGCGGGGCCAACCCGGCCATGAGCCCAGGAGAAAGAAACAACAGCCTTGATAACTTTGCGCAGCCGTAGTGACAACTGAAAAGGGCGCCTCTGCACTAACAATAAACGCGCGAAACGCTCGCCTTCGCCAGGGGGAGGACACTCCGTATGGCTCCCATTGGCCGTTTTCGAGCAGACACTCTTTTGACGCTAGCGCCAAGGTCCCCTTCAGTTACGGCCCTAACCAATGGGCGACGCAGAAGCAAAATGGCGGCGCACATAATTGTTTGCGTTGTCATGACAACAGCAACAGCAGCCGCGCGTCACCTCTTCTTCCAAACGTTTTTCTTTCTTTTTTGTTTTTATTATGCCGACCCGCTCCACTCCCTTTCCCCCATGCCGCGCGCGCCGCTCACTTTTTTTTGTTTTTACCCTTAAGGGGTGCGTTTTCTTTTTTTTTTATCGCGCGCTTTATAACGCGTGAGCACTGTAATCACAGAAATCATTCTGTGGCTCTGCAAGTAATAATAATGAGGCGGTCACATGTGCATGCATGTACGTACCTTTTACGATCACGCCGTGCTTTATAATTAGAACCAGTCCACTAACCTGCCTCCGTGGGTACCTGTATGCTCTCCACCAGAAGAAGAAAATCCCATGGGCGGGTAGAATGAGATCGAATGTGGTTTATTTTATGCTGCATGTTTGAAGACTCGCTGATATTTCGCCGACAAACGTTGATGCTTCTATTGAACAAAGTTAGCTGTGGCTATAGCTTGAATGAACTCGAGGTCGGTTATACGGTGGTATTTGCAAGCGCAGAAATGCTCAGCGAGGGAGCAGTTCGTCACTCAAATCCGAACAAAGTCCTGCTCAGGACATTGGCGGAATGTCCAGCACGAATGACCTAAGGATGTCCGCAGGAGGATAAGAAGTTGATGTTAAAATTAGTCCGATAATGATATCCACTGGATGTCCCCAGGACGACTGTTGTAGGACTGGGACGTCTGGATCTTATCCGGACGTCCGAGGGAGTTTCAATGCCCATTGGGTTGCAAGGCCCGCTTCGCTCCAATCTTTCGCTTGAAGCTGTGCAGCGAGACCTCCAGGCAAATCCTGTAGAGGCGAGCCTGCCTTGACCATTCGGACTTGAGGATTTCGCAAATGCGGTTGCCATGACCGACTGAGGCCGCGAGGCCTCCGAATAGAAGCCTCACATCTTCAGCCAGAAGCTGACACTGAATGCAGTAGGAGAGGAGGCGTGCTTTATGGCGACCAAAGATGTTGTGGCGCGTGCGTTTGAGAAAACACATGCTTTATAAAAGCCTGGCAGAGTGAAGTTAACCTTGTCGCATGTCAGTAAAAGTTGCTATTTCAAAAACACGCTTTTCTTTGCACGCACACACGACGGCTGTCGATTGCAGGAAACCGGGTCGCCTGCCTGTGGCCGGAAGTTTAAGCACAACCGACAAGGACACAACGTCCGTAGAAGTATATATGCGAGTACTAGACCAAAGCCAACACCAGAGTCACACCAAAAAGGTCCGCTGGAAAACAAACTAGAACCTCGATGATAAAATCAAATCACTAGATGCTTACTACAAAAGATGAGGATGAACCTCTTCTATTTGGACAGCTTGTCGAGCAGAAGCTAGGAAAAATTACTAACCGTCTGCATCCTAAATTCTAGAATTGCTGCCAGGAATGAATATTACGAAAAGTGTATGGCACTTGTATGCTGGTGGTTACTTTCCCATGAAACACACGCGCAGCAAGTGTCAAAGCATAAATAATGTTTCTAGCACAGCCGTTATCTTCACCAACACAGCTGTCCAACATATGGTGCAGTTCAGCATTGAAGTACATGAACGCTTTTGTGTTGGAAATAAATTACATGCGACATATATCATGTGTTTCTGCTTACCGCTTGGTTGAGGCCGAAAGCCCACCATGTGCCGAGTGCCATGGCATGGCGGCTCGTACTTTGTAACAAACTGTCTGACGACGCCCTCGTTTCAGCATCAGTTGAAGTGTTGTTCTTCGAAGACGTCAGTGTGAAGTTGTATTTGCTTCAAGGATGTGCCTCAGGGACCAGTTCCAAACATCGCAAGACTGAATACCTTCAGAGGTTATCAGAACGTGGAATAAGCCAGTACAAATTCTTGCGTGTACAGCATATACTCGACTTGCATTTTTTCAGTATACGGCATAGCACTGCGTTCAAACTATTCCGTAATCTCCATTTTTACCTTGCTATCCGGAGCGGGTAGTCGAACATTTTATGGCTTGGTTGCATGCCTTTCTCAAGGTGGGGGCGCATAAAGTCGGTTCTCACTTAGAAGGCCTTGTCCCCATGAAACACATGTGTTCAAATATCTTTCTGTTGGGGAATCATTCTCGTGCTGGCAAAGTCGCAGATTCGTCTGAAAGCAGTTTTCCCAATGATAAGACACCGTCACTGTGTGACGGAGTCTTATCCCATCATCAGCCATGAGGAATCGAGCGCCTGCATCAACAATGACCATCAAAACACGAGAACGTTCAGTGCAAAAGATAAGCCCGAAAGTCTGATCTTATTGAAGCGCTGGTGTCCGTAAGAAAGAGGTAAAAAATAGTTTATTACCTTGAATACGAGCAAGTTAAAGCAGAATAATCTTCGTAGTTGAAGTAATTCTTGCCCCCTTTCGTAGCGCCACAGTTTGGACATGTTTGCCATCAAGTGCTTCTAGACAGTTTGGAAAATTTCAATGATCTCAGAATACCTGTCCCATCTGTGCCCAACCGGCAGGTCCTGGTACCTGGATCACAAAAGAAAGAAAGCGCATGACGTCAGTTGCCTAAATCATCCATATTTACCGTACCTTAAATTAGTTCTCTCTATGACTGAAGCCGGCAGGCGCATACTTCAATACTTGGGCTTCACGCCCTGAGCGAAAGCGGCGAGTAGCAACGTTTCTGTCCCGGACGGAACCCGGCGCCGGATTCGGGTGGACCTCATCCCGAGAAACATGAACCCGGAGTACAACAAGCAGAGAAGAGCGGCGAGGGCCAAGGCCCTCATCGACTTTCACGCCAAGGACGAGCACGCAAGGTTCGCGGATGCGGCAGAATACCAGGGAGACTGCGCGGCGTTCGTAGCTACCGTCATCGAGGCGTCGTCCGGCGCGACGAGGGCAGCGGCGAGCTTACGGGTCCGCGAGGCGTGACAGGCGGAGGAGGTGGCCATTGCCCTGGCCATTGCCGACCCCGGGTGCCAGACGGTGCTGTGCGATTCCCGAAGTGCAGTGCGGAATTAGGCAAAGGGCAAAGTGTGTGGTGAGGCTTTCACTCCATCACTTCCATTGCAAGCTATATCAGTCCTATCGCTGCTCTCCCTGCCTTAGACCGAAGAAATTGAGAAGTCGCTGGCAGCGCTTGTGGGATGCTGAAACAAATAAGTTCCATGTAGTCAAGACCTTGGTGTCCGGCTCGGATGCCGCTCGCAATCCACGTGCCGCGGTCGCACGTGAGGACCGCATCTAGCACAGCAACATCTGTGCCAGACAGGAACGCTGCTCGGCACAGCTCAGGTGCGGCAACTCAGAGACCGGCGGCACCTCGGGTTAGCCAGGCTCGCGAGCACTGGCAGCAGGAGCCCTGGTTTCTCGGACGTCCTCGTCCACGCTCGGCTCTGCGATCCTCCGCAACTTGTCACGGACGTCTCGCTTGGCAGGAACTCACGCCTCGTTCACCCCAGGAGCTCGCAACTGCTGCCCGACTGGTTCGAACACTGCGAGATCACGCTTGGTTTCGCCGTGCTCGTGCACCCGTTCCCTTCTTCGTTCTTCACGGAGCTTGGGTGGCCGCTCCGATCTTGTAGTGGCACCTCGCGGCACTTACATATGACATTTTACCCCCCACATAGGAAGTTTCATTTGAAGAACTTTTCAAAGCACGTGGATGGGCAAAGTTCGCAGTACGTAAGGCGCAAAGTGTTCACATGTAAGAGTTTTTCCGCACGCACAGAAGTATTTCATGACTTGTTCACAGACGCAGTAAATGCAGTAGGCGCACTTCACGCTGTATGTTTACATTTGGATGACGTACTCAGCGCCTACATTTTGGCTGCCCTTTATATTTGCGTCATTCCACGCCAACTGTCCCAACCTTCGCGCTCGACTATCCGTGATGTCTTTGAAAAAAATTGAGGACTGCCAATTAAAAGCAAGAAGTCCCTCTGTAAAACATTTTTTGCGAAAGAAGAACTTTCAGCACCGCTAGGAACATGTGAGTTTTTTTTACAAAGCTCGAAAGTATGTGTCGTAAAACCCACTGTCAAATTTTTTTTTTCTTAGGTTAGCAGAGCACGCAATTTTCCTTTCAGAATGAATAAAGGCTTTTCATATAAAAAAGGCTTTATCGATCTTTACGTTTCCGTGAGTTTTTTTATACGGCACTAGATATGCAAAATTTGGTGCATATTGGAAATTTTTTTGCAGAACGATAACGTTTACCGAAAGGTTACGTTTGATAGTAACTAATTGGCAGCAAGTTTTCCCGTAAGTGAAAAATAATTCGGGACGAATATAACGTGAAATGGCCTGTACAGCTGGCGACAAATGTGCAAAAAAGTTTGTTTTAGCCTATCTTTAGTCGTAAATGTAGCATTGAGGTTGTCGGGGTAAAAATACGATAAATGGCGTATTTATTTAGAAACATCCATTGTCTACAAACTGATAACTCTTATCAAATTACTTTTTTTGTTTTAAGCAAAAAAAATTTTGAAGTTGTGTTATACCGGACTCTGTGCTTGCACGTGTTTCCCCTTCGTAAGAAAGCGCCTCCTTGCGGTAAGTAGAACTTGCACGGACGCACAACTCCCTGAGTCGATGGAGGAACATCTAGGCAAGAAAATCAGCTCCTCAAGTGTTTATTTGAGTGCTTTATTAGAAATTATTGGCCTAGCCAATAAAAAACGCGAGCCCCAATAGAGCGCATTTAACCGGATGTCGCCGTACAGCGACGGCCTGCATAGCGTCGTCAGGCGGCATCGGAAAGTTACGCCACTGAGTACATAGTGCAGTTACTTGCACTAAGATTTAGAAATGGGCAAAAACTTTGTGAATAAGAAAACAGTCTGTAGCTTTATTACGGCAAATATGTACCAAATATCAGCCAATACAATCCTGTTTTCGCGACGATGTTGGCAATGATGTTAGAGAAGTGATGTCGACTCGTCATTAAATGTTTTCGCAAGCTTAAGTTCAAACTACTGCATTTAAAAAACGATGGAAAGAAATAAATATGCTTAGTTGTTCGCCTTCTCTGTCTTTCTTGTTGTTAAATGTTATATTCAGACCGAATGAGGCAGTCCGCTGACCTTTGTGAAGCGCAGGATTTAACATCAAGTCTGCGATTACTGAAGAATAAAAAATGGGAAGGCTCGTTCGAGCCATCGACTGTAAAACGGTTGCGGCTATAATCCTAAAACGCCTAGGTGTGATCCTGATATGTATTATACTTTTTCACACAAAACCTAGTATGTTTAAATGCTTGCACTTCCACTGGTGGTCTGTCTTGCAGCAATGTTCAGAATAAGGTAAGAATGACGTCTCTTAGGCATTAACAGGCTCCAATAATTGCTTTAAATAAAATGAGGGAGATTTCTAGTGCAAATATTTCCAGTACCTACAGCTACAATGTATATCTGTAGTGGCTCTAGCAAGACATCAGAACTTCTATTGGTGATATCTGCCAGAGAAGTCGGGCTATATGCGCTGAAGCGTGTAAAGACTCATCCAGATCCGCCTAGAGGAACGCAGGAATAAAAAAAACGCAATTTATTGATTTCGCACACGTTTATTGCACCAATCATGGAGGAAGGAAACCCGGGAGAGGCCCCGACCAGCACGAACGTATTGGAGAAAGTGGCGAAAGTCACGTGCTGTTTTTCGCAAAGGTGCACTGGTTTCGCTGCTGCTCTCGGTCTCTGAAAGGTGAGATAAGATATATCCGCTGGTGTCGTTTTCGCAGCACATTTTGTTCGCGAAAAAAGCTGACTTTGGAGTGTGGTGTGTAAGCTTGAAAGTTCTGTTTGGATCTGTGAGTGTGAGTGTCAGCCACCAACATATACACTGAAGCAATCACGGCGCGGTTCTTCGTCGTCTTCTTTAACGTGCCATGGAAAAAAAGAGGAGCGCGTCTACTTCACTAAAACTGCTACAAAAGTTTCGTAGGCTTTGTTTTGACGCGTTTCGGCAGCACACACTTCCGGCTGTTCATAACAATGCAAGTCCGATCTTCGCGCCCATCTGCTCCGGTGAGCTGCAGAACCGCTGATTGGAGGCGCACAGGAAGATAGCACGCCAATATGGCTGCACTTCCGGCTTCAAAAACGTGACGCCAGGGCCACTCCTGTTTTGTTTCTTTCATACATGGCATCCGAGGTCTTACAATAACAATTGCGCCCCCCAAGGTGGACAACTTCTCTCATATGGAAAAGAGAGCACAGAAAAAATACAATAAACTGACCTGCAGTGTGCAGCGCATTTAGGAGCAATAAGTGCGACAACGTACTCAGGCGATTGTGCACTGCTTTTGTTGATGGCGAACTGCTCCTTTTGCAAATACGCTGAAACCATCGTGTGTGGACGAAGAACAATTCAAGCAGTTGGATTTTGCCTGAAGACAATGACTTCTTTCAGTTTTGAGCGTGAAGTCAGACCAACTTTAAGAGCATCCTTTTAGGTGGGCTTGAAGTGGTGGTACTTGCGAGTATTCTTGATGGAAATCGTATGCTTTTACCTTGCGGTGAGGAGAAGCTTTGTGGTATCGACTGAGTTTCTTGGTATTGCCCTCATGCCGAGACTATTATTTTGTGTCCACGTGAAGAGCTGGTGCGGTGTCAAGATCAGATCTTCATACGGTCTTTGTAGGCTTGCATTCGCTGCTAAATGTTTCACTGTTCCTCCTACAGCGTCACAAGCACTCTTTCCATGTGACGTTGCGAAAAAGTTCCACTCGGCTGAAACTTCAAAACCTGTTTTGTAGTGGCAAAGATTGATGAAGTTCTTTCTGTTTCTGCATTGAGAAGCAGCGCCATCAGAAAAATAGTGAATGTGTGTGTTTGCTGGAAAATCTTGTCTGACTTTTTTAGTAGTGCTTCTTGGAACGCAATGACAGCAGCGGTGTCGTGATCGAGACTGGCAGAAATCACAACAAAGGATATGATAGAAACTGGATCATTAGTGCCTTCTGTGGCTCGATAATAAATAACTACTGGATGGAACAATACCTGCGTATTGACCCAGTGAAACTGCTGTAGCGCATCCTCTACTGCAAAATGACAATTTTCGGCAAAACCCATTAACACAACCCCTTCATTGTTGCTTACATTTGCTTTCAACTGTTTCAAATAGTGTTCTTGTTGCTTGTTAACAAAATGGTTTCTTCAGCGTCTCCAAGAACCTTTCAAACAACCGATCAAGTGAAAGCAGAAGTGGCTCGAGACTGCACCGTGTGCCGTCTCCCACTGCTTAACGACTATGCTTTCGTTCTCTTTGGGGTCAAGATTCAAGCTGTTCCTGAGCAGAGTTTGGACTTGCTTTGTTCCTGGGCAATTGCTGCCATGGATGGCTCACTGTCCAGTTGGTAAACTGTTGTTGTCAGTAGCTCCTCGCTGGTCTCTCTCAACCCAGAAGCGTGGGGCATAAGCTTGCAATTTTGATACTGCATACAGACGCATACGGTGTGTGTGCCACATCCTCGTGCTAACGCGCAATGTGCGGGTTGAAGGCTGGCAAACATAGAAACACCGCAAGTCATTGTTGAAGTTTGTTTTCAATTCTTGAAGATTTCTTTTAAACTCATTAATAGCAAACGCTTTTCACGACCACGCAACACGTCTTTTTTCCCCGGAAGGCAGCGGGACACAGTCATCCTCATAAGATTGTTGAATCGAACACGTGACCTCTTTGCTTAGAGGCCGACCTTTCTTCGGTGGTGGCTCGCTCAGGACTCCGGAATTGGACTTGAGTCTCAACGCCTCAGGTACCTGTCGCTCAGACGCGCCAAAGAAGCTCATAATTTTATTCCGCGACCAGGATTGCGGAGCCAATGTTAGAATCTGGATTCTACGTTGGCGAAGGCCATCTTGCATGAATTTGTTATGACACGAAGTTATCGAGAAGAATGTCTTGTTCCGTTTCCTTCACTGCTGTGGATGTCTCGCTCAGGCTTGTTTCCTTCAAATTCATCTGCAGTTTTTTTGCTTTGTCCTGTACATGAAATTCTGTACATAAATGAGTACCTACGAGGGCCTCGTTGACGGCATCTGGAAGTGTCGCCAGTAGGTCATCCGCTGGAGACTCTGCTGCCTGATCTTGAGCTTGCATATCAAACCCCAGCGATTGTTGCTGTGGGGTTTTTCTTGGTCTTGAGCGGTAACAACGACGAGGACACCGCTGACAGAGCTTCTCTCCTGGAATTAATCCCAAGGGCGGTTGCATGTTCACAAAAGACGTTGTTATCACTGAAGTCCCCCGAAAATTCATTGTATGCCACAGAAATGGATTTGAGCACCATTTTGATGCTATAAGCGACGTGTACTTCTTCATGTACACTATGAAATGATGGCCACACAGTGTGTCGATGCATTGCTTCTGCTTTGCTCGAAAATTGGGTAAGCGGCGTTCAGGCCCGGTGAGGTCCTCAATATTGAGTAAGTACTTCTGCTTAGTGTGAGTTATTTTGCGGCATCCATTAGACCGACGGAGCACGGTGGAAGCGAAACACTTGTGAAAAGAAACAGTGACGTGTATAATTTTTGATACATTTATCTACTCTTGTTATTCAGCGAGTACGAGACAAAGTTATAATAATCGCCCTTGATTTCAGTAGCACGCAAGTCTTGTGACAGGACCTAACGAGTCATATTAGTTCATTCTGCTGAAAAGGTTGCGAAAAGACATGGCTACATGCAGAAACAACGACTTTCATTGTGGGGCGTGCGATAGGGTTGCCATTGAATAATTTTTACCAACTGCACGAATGTTCTTGCATATTGCCGTCATTGAAATGCGGCCTCTACAGCAGGGGGTCGAAACCAAGATCTTGATTGAGCTCAACTGGGCAATGCCATGGACACTAGGCTGCGTCCATCTGCTACGGATACAAGTGCGATATAACTACTCAGTTCATGTCATATATATATACATTGAATGCTATAATAATGTTTAACACCTGGGTTCAGAAAGGTACTGTTAGACAAGAGCACGTCTTCATGGCAGGCATTCGGTCAGTCGCCACTCGAGAGAGCAGTTTAAGCGATATCGAGGACACTGTTATGGTTATGCTGCTATTTACAGAGTCGAGCAATACATATAATTGAGCTAGTTGTGCATTCGTTCATACTAAAATTTGGGCCATGCACAAAGACGGTATGCAAATATGTGTAGTGTACTCCTTCTGCTCTGCCTTTTCTGTTCGTGCACTGCACCCCTTCTCGTAATATGAACTAATCACGAATGGCTACATGAGTAATTACATGTGCAATTAGAAGTAATTGTGTGCACTGACTGGTATACAGAATGAAACAAAAGTTCGATCTGTTTTCGCAACAAAATAGGCGCGTGTGGATGCAGTACTTTCTGAAAAAATAAAAATAAACGTTACAATAAATGCCATTGTGGCCACAGTGCAGAAAATTTAGACGGAGATGTCAATAAGCCTGGTCCCCAAAAGAAAACATGATTATTTGAAAATTAACTTTTCGTTATATGTTTTCAGGTTTCTAATGCGACGAAGCCGCTGCGAGACATTGAACTGCCTTCTGGTTTGGTCCAGTTTATACCATTTTCTCATTCGTCCACTGCTATGCCAGTCATAGTTACTATTATTTATTGTAACTATGTGATCAATGCACAACATAATTCACTCATTTCTTTTTAATGACTTCATTTATGTCACTCCATTAACATGGTGCTTTCATTTATTTAAAATGTCATTTGTGGACTCGTGAAAACAAGCACAAGCAATCGATTTAAAGTACGTGTTCAGTGTCTCGTCGCTTTTGGCCTTGAGGCCATTCTGTATATTATATGCTGGTTTCACGAAATAATACATACGCGAATGCTAAAAAAATGAAACTTCGACGCTTGACATTGACCACTTCAAACGATTAGCAATTGTTAGGTGCTATTAAACGAAAGTCATCGTAACGCTATGATGTTCCCTCGAAGACCAGAGATTAAGCACATATTTTGCATAATTAGTGACGTATAAAAAGCTCACGGAAACGTAAAGATCGATAAAACCTTTTTTAAGTGAAAAGCCTTTCTTCATTCTCAAGGGAAAATCGTGTGCTCACCTAATTTACGAAGAGAAAATTTTTTGACAATGCGTTTTACGACTCATACTTGCAAGCTTTCTAATGAACTTCACATGTTCCTTGCGGTGCTACAAAATGTTTTTTCGCAAAAATGTTTTACTAAAACACTTCTTGATTTAAATAGATAGTCCAATTTCTTTCAGGGAATTCGCTAATGGTCGAGCGGCAAGGCTGGGACAGTTGGCGTGGAATGACCCATATTCCACCGTGAAGTCGTACTACATTAGTATCAGATTCCAGCGGAGTATCCGGCTGTTCCTGTGCTTGGCCGAGTTAATGTAGGCGAGCGGTTGGTGGTCGCTCTGCAGTGCAAACTGTTTGCCGAAGAGATAGACGTAAAATTTCTGAACAGCCCACACGAAAGCAAGGCCCTCTTACTTCACGGTAGAGTAGTGTGTCTCCCGCGGAAGTAGCTTTCTGCTTGCGTAGGTGACAGGATTTGTTGGACCCGCGCCTTCAGGTTAATATCCAAGGTGTCAGCTACTTTGACGTCACGGTAGGTCTCGCTCTGGTGAAGTGAGAGGAAAGCTAATTCCGGGTCCTCTTCCATTTGTTCCGTCTGCAGCATGACAGCCGCGTGCCCCGTGGTCTCCGTCGAAAGTGGTCTCCCCCCATACATTTTCAGGAGGTTGATGTGGAACACACTGGCGCGGGTGTCCAGATAAACAACATAGTCGATTTCACTACGTTTCTACAATACAGTGAATGGGCCTTTCCAAGTTATAATTAGTTTGTTGTTATCGGAAGGTAATAGTAACCCCTTGTCTCCGGCGCAGAGCTGATGTGGCTTCGCTTTGCGATTGTAATATTTCTTTTGTGTCAGCTAGGCTTTCTGTAGCTCCTACTGAGCAATTCAGCACCTTTCTTGTAAACGTTCGCTATACACCATAACATAACCATATGTGGTCTTTGTTTTTTCATCAAGAGTTACTCGTGTCCATAATTCCTATAGTATGGACATTGGTCGTCTAATATACCGACCGTACAGTAGGTCGAAGCGAGAAAAGCCGAGACTAGACTGAGACACCGCTCTATAAGGAAATAATATGGCGCCAGGTATCTGTCGCAATTTAGACTTTCCTGGCACATGTGCCGTATCATTTGCTTTAACGTGTCATTGAAACGCTCAACAAGGCCATTCGCCATAGGGTGGTGTGGCGTTGTTGGCAAATGTCGGAAGTACAGTAGCCTGCTTAGTTCTTGCATTAAACTTGAAGTGAAGGATCGGCCTCGGCCACTCACCATTTCCCGTGGTATTCCCACACGCGAGAACATTTCCACCAACGCCTCCATCCTCTCCGTTCCAACGCTTGGTAACGCAACGGCGTCAGGATAGCGTCTTGCGCAGTCCACCATTGTTAGGATATAGCGGTTTCTTTTCGCCGATGTCGGTGAGAGTGCCCCAGTTATAGCAATCGCCGCACGTTGGAACGGCGTGTGACCATCGGCATGTTGCCTAAGTGGACTAGGTGTTTCGGAACAGTGTGCTGACAGATGTCAGAACAGCGCACAAATCGTGTAACCTCAGCCTGCACACCTGGCCAACAGAATTCTTCTAGTATCCTTCCTGTCAGTGGTGCGAAGCCTTCCAAAACTCCTTCGTGCGCCATCTTAAGAATGAACTGGCAGAGGCTTTGGGGAACAACCAGTTGGTCGACTTCATTCCTCGTCAGCGATCTGTAGTGTCGGTAAAGTATCCCCTTGATAAAAAACATATTCTACTTTTGCTGATAGCTTCGTCATTGCCTTCCCAATCGACGAAAAACAACCCTCCAAGAAATGGTCTGCTCGCTGGAACTCTTCTAGAACTTGTGGATCCACATCTAATGCGTTCCATGCAGCAACAAGTAGCTTCGTTTCCTTGGTTCTGTTCCGCTTGTTGACGCTGCGCTCAAGGTAACTCTATCTTGGGACACGCTTTGGTGTCAAGCAGGCCCCTCTGCTGATGTCGACCCTTTGTGCAGTTTTGACGCATCAGACGGGTCTTGTGACGTGTGGAAACCAATAGGGTAGAGCACCACGTGAATGTCCCCAAGAACAACATCATAAAGTGTCTTTTCCATGCAAGGTGCCAGTGTCGTTCCTCGGAAGAAAGGGAGCCTACGTAAACATTTTGCTCTGGAAGCTGCTTAAATGAAACGTCCGGAAGGTAAATGGTACGCATGATACTGGTGAAATTATTTTCTGGCACCAGCGAAAGTCTTACGACCACAGTCTTGCATCCCGAATCCCTCAGCACCGTCACAGGATGTCCATCGAGATACCCGGTTGCCGTCGGCATCTCTTGCGTCCGTAGGCCAAGAGATGTCTTCTCCATCTGTTTTTACAGGTGGCCTTGTTTTGTCTTCGGATTTTGTGGCAGGAGCCGGACTTTCTTCGTTTCGGGAGGCAGGCATCCTGTCGCAGTTAGCAATGGCACTTGCATTCTTGTTGCTGCCCTTTACGTTTGGGCACTCGTCATCTTTATGCCCATGTTTCCTGCATTTCCAACAAGACGAGGACTTCGGTCCTTTTGACCGCGTCTAACAATCTGCAGCATGGTGTCCTTGCTTGCCACATAGAAAGCACTCAACCTTTCCCTGGCCTCTGTTTCGCAATTCTTACTTTGCATGGCTGGTTTACGAATCCCTCTCTCTTCTTTTCCTCTGGCGAGGTTTGTAAGGCCTTGCGCCCCCAAATAATGGTCAGCCGCTTCGGCTAGCTTGTCGAGGTCGCGGCATCCTCGTTCTTTCAGGAAGATAACGAGCCTCTCTCGCCACGTACCAAAAACTGTTCCAGAACAATCTTCTCTCTTAATGCGTCATATGTTTTCTCTGTTTTTGCCACCTGCTGCCAATGATCGAATTCCCAAGCAGTCGCCCAGCAAATTGCCAGGCTTAGTTTCGCGAAACTTTTGACTGTATCCTTCTTCCGTGTACCGAAACTTTTGCAATAAAGTTTGCTTTAGATTTTGATAGTCTGTGGCATCCTCCGCAGCCATGCGTCGGACCACGCTCAAGGCTTTGCCTGACAAACACAAGCTTACTGAGAGCGCCCACCTGTCGCTTGGCCATCCCGGGCTGGTGGCTATCCGCTCGAAGCGCTGTATGTACGCGTCGAGTTCGTCGCGGCCTTCGTTGTAGGGAGGAATAAGCTTGTGGAGACTTCTAAATGCTTCACCGCTTTTTCCACCGTTCTCTACCGGTTTCTACCGTCCCAGACGCCTGCTGTTCAAGACGGCATCTAGTCTCCAGCAGAGTTTGTTCCGCCGTCAGTCGAGTGATCTCCTGTTCATGGGCTAGTTACAAAACTTTCCCTGTTTCAACAGAGTTAAGAAAATGTCCCCAAAGAGCCCCCCTGTTTTTCGAGTCTTGACGTCCGTATTTGGGTAGGGCCGAAGCCCTTCCTGTATTAGAGTCAGTACCCTTATACGTGACGACAAGTAGCCTAAGCTTAAGTGACGCGTCGTGTTGTTGTGTAAAGTGTTATGTACTGAGGTAAGCCATTAGGGAAAGTTAGGATTAATTATCGACACTGTGTATATGAAGAAAATGGAATAAAACTCAGACAAAAATAAGGTTAGCGAACAAGTGTCGCAAATCGACTCAAAACTATTATGCTCCCTAGCAAAGTTCGCACAGACAGCCAACCCACGTCCCTTCTTGACAAACCCAGACATTCCCCGGCCCTTACCGTTTCCCTACAAAGCATGGATCTGGCTCCGAAAGCCATGCCATAAATGCCCACTGTCTTATCAGGAAAGATCTCCCGTAACGCCGCATATTTTCTTTTCTTTGAAGCACACATACGGTGAAGTATTTCGTCATTGGCATCCCAGGTGACGGCGAAGTCAACAATTGTCGCTTGGCTACCATCTTCAACTACAAGGTCGGGTCTTAGGCGAACGTTGTCTTTTGTTACCAGGAGTCGTTCCGTTTGAACATTTGCTCGAGGGTTGCGTTCTTTTATCATTCGAACTACGTTCTTAGTGATAAAGTTGTGGTGTTCAACTCTAGGTAGGTGGATACTCGGGCATTCCTGGAGTATGTGAAAGGTCGTTTCTGGTTTCTGGTTGCATCTGCGACACAGACGCGAACTTGGGTCCGTGGCGTGCCTGTTGGACAGAGTTCAGGTAGGAAATGTATTTGTAGGCAGACGCAATGCCTTGATCCGATCTCCATCTTTGAGCTGTTTTGAATCGTAGGCCAACCAGGAGTTTGCTATGACTTGCGCCTTGTGGGCAAACAAGTCTTAGTTGCCATACTTCGCCATCTGCTTCTTCCACCAATCCGCAGAGCCTCTCTTCAAAGCGGCTTTGACTTGGGCAGCATCTGTAATCTCAATGGGTGTTTCGAAGATCTGTGCTATGCGTTGTCTGCAAGCGGACAATACTTCCCTAAAGAGTTCATCTACAAACTCGTCCGCAAGACGAACTAGACGGCAAAGTGCCTTATACTGGGTGATTAAGGCAATTCTTTGAAGTTGCAGCATCCCCAATCCGCCACTCCGAGTAGGCATCCATATGTGACTGTTTGGGAAGCCCTGGGGTGATGCAGTGCCGTTTTACCTCTTTCGCGATTCGCCTGTCAAGGCGCCCAGCCTCTGCCTGCACTTGTAGTGAATTCGAAGCCCCCATACAAGTACGCCGGTTGAACCAGCTGCCGCCAACAGTGGATCTTCTGGAATGGTTTGATAGCAGAACCAATGAGCTCCAAGAGCTTGTTTGCTTTCTCCGACTCGACTGAGGGTGCTTTATTGATAAAGAAATGTAGCCCCAGATATTTAATCGGTTGATCCCTCTGAACAGGAAGGACGTCTGTCCCTGCTACTGACATCGAATCAATATTGTAGTCGAATCCCTTCATCATATGGTTGACCCGCCAACCGATGTACTGAGATTTACGAGGGTTAATTTCAAGACCAACATTAGTAATGAATGTTTCAGTCTGATTGATCAGTGAAGAGAGTCCCTCATATGTGTCCGAAACCAGAATTATGTCATCAGCAAATGCCATTGCTGACATGTAAGTACCGTTAAGCTAACGCCTAGTTTCAGCTTGAGTTTCTCTAACAGAGGAATCTAAAACACAGTTAAATAGGAAAGGTGATAGTGGGTCACCCTGTTTAATACCCCGTAGAACCGGAACCCTTTTCGAATCAGTTAACCCCCCCACACCAAAATGTGGTCGAGCAGTGCTTATACATATCCTTTAATATGTGTTGCATGTGTTCAGGGATACCCCGCTCTGATAGAGCCATAAAGAGAGCATTATGGGATATTGAATCAAACGCCTTTCTGAGATCTAGGCTCATCGCATAGAAAAGACGATGCTTCTTCTTTAGTGTTCGAATTAAAGCTTGTAGCAAAAGAACATTAGATGATGTAGACTTGTCATCCTGAAATCCCGCCTGGAATTTATGAAATAGATTGCCTTCTGTCAGACGCGACAAAAGCATTTTTGAATAAACGCGGTAAAGAACTGGAGAGACTTTATAGGTCTGAAATCCCCGGGGCCAGAAGGTTGTGAACATTCTGGAATGAAGACGGTACGGGCCAATTTCATTTCAGTCGGAATGGATCCAAATGCAAACCAATTGTTGAAAAGATGTACCAATACATCTGAGAGAATTTTCTTCAAGTCAGCTATTCTAACTCCATCTGGTCCTGGAGCGGACTTATTGGGGAATGATTTGAAGGCTCGACTGACCTCTTCAGCCACAAAGAGACTCTCATCAACCTCTGTTCGAGCCTGACATTGGAGACCCCCCCCGTACCGGAGCGGATTCTGTACCAAATATTGGGTCGTATTCATTATGCAAATCCTGTATAGCACACCCCATTTGAGATCAACCCAGTAGGAGAGAGTCCCCAAGGGCAGCAGGTCCTAGGTCATATAAACGCTGATGCTCAGCATACAGTGCTCGGCGGCGATTTTTTCTTGGCAACTCTGAGTTATCTATGTGTGGCCTAGGAGGACGCGGTTTTGGAGGAGATCGTTTGATTTTGTAGTAATCGAGTAAGTGGTAGATATCTTGCATAGATATCGGACCGACACTTAGTGCAGAAACTAGGCCCTCATCTTTAATACCCACATTTGCTAGAGAAAGAGGAATGACACTAGAATCAACTTTAAGTGGCGAGATTTCTACATTTTCAAATCTACAAATTGGAGGAGGATTTAGTACACATTGCCTCGCTAAGTCAAGTGCGTCCCTATACCGAGCTGTATGTCGAACCTGAGAGATCGCTTGCACCGTTCTCGTACGTATCTGTTTGTGTAGATCTTCGTTTATGGTGCGACTACTCGGTAGTGCAGCCTCAGCAATTGCCAGCGCTGCTATATCCGAGTCTGTCCACCGACAGTGGGAATAACTTGGTGTTGTGGGGATCGGTGACGTCGGCTCTTCATCCTCGTCTCTCTCAACTTCTTTCAGCGATTCCACGGCAGTCTTGTAGCGTACTGTCCTTCTTATATGATCAATTGCATTTTCTATACGGCCTAGATAGAGCCTGGCTAGTGATCTGAGGACCCTTGCTCCCGCCGGGAGACGTATTTCGGCTGCGGCCATTCTTGTTATGTCTTCAGCAGTCCACCTGCCTTCACCAGTTGACTGGTAGTCACGCTGCTTCCCTGTCCTCAGCTCGTTTACGCGCTCTGTGCTGTGCTGCTCATCAATGCATTGTCTTAGTTATTAGCCTGACAAGCCAAGCTCCTTGTCTATCGGAATGAATTTCCCCCAGTTTATTTCCGACCACTGCGCACAAGCGAAGTGCGATTCTTAAGGATGGAATTAGAGCTTAGTCCTTTCGCGGACGCCAGAAATTGTAGTTTTTAGGACTACTCGACGCTTTTGCTAGTGCGCAGTGATGCGGAAGAAAGACAGTCATTTAGGTGCATATATAAAGATCAAAGCAACCATTAGGATATATATATATATATATATATATATATATATATATATATATATATATATATATATATATATATATATATATATATGTATGTATATATATCAGGAATAAACGGACTGAAACAGTCCCGTGTTGCAAGGCTCGCGGTTCAGCCGTCACGGCACTGCAGGTTCACCTTTGCTCGAGCTCGCTGCGACCACGACACGGTCAGGCCCCGTTCAGCATGGTTCTCGGGATCGGCACGCTCAGTAGCCGCAGCGGCAGCAGCCGGGGCACACCTTGTTCCGCGCGGCCTCGGTGTCCGGCTCGGACGCCGCTCGCAATCCACGTGTGGCGATCGCACGTGAGGACCGCGTCTAGCGCAGCAACATCTGTGCCATACTGGAACGCTGCTAGGCACAGCTCAGGTGCGGCAAACCCGCCGTGGTTGCTCAGTGGCTATGGTGTTAGGCTGCTGAGCACGAGGTCGCGGGATCGAATCCCGGCCACGGCGGCCGCATTTCGATGGGGGAGAAATGCGAAAACACCCGTGTACTTAGATTTAGGTGCACGTTAAAGAACCCCAGGTGGTCAAAATTCCCGGAGTCCCCCACTACGGCGTGCCTCATAATCAGAAAGTGGTTTTGGCACGTAAAACCCCATATATTATTATTATTATCAGGTGCGGCAACTCGGGGACCGGCGGCACCTTGGGTTAGCCAACGTCTCGAGCACTGGCAGCAGGAACCCTGGTTCCTCGGACGTCCTCATCCACGCTCGGCTCTTCGATCCTCCGCACCTTGCCACGGACGTCTCGCCTAGCAGAAACTCTCGTCTTGTTCACCCCAGGAGCTCGGAACTGCTGCCCGCCTGGTTCGAAGACTGCGAGATCACGCCTCGTTCCGCCGTGCTCGTGCACCCGTTCCCTTCTTCGGTCTTTGCAAAGCTTGGGTGGCCGCTCCGATTTTCTAGCGGCACCTCGCGGCACTTACATATGACATATTTAGTGTCCTTTTCCCCGCAGGGGCGTCTGCGTCAGCAGGCGTTTGGTGTGTTACGACATCACGTACCCGAGAACACGAGGGTTGGGCTCTCCCGCGTCTAACCGTGCGCGGCTTAGCCGTGTCCGGGGAAAAAGGGATCCTGGGGGTTCAGTCAGTGCCGGGTGTTTGGACCTTCACGGCCCCTCGGCGGCGGCAACACACCCCTTTGACCTTGGCTTCACGTAGACGGCACCTCCGGACAGACCCACCCGGGGGAAGTCGGTAGTTGCCTTTTCCTGTCTCTCTCTCCCTCCAGCCATCTTTTTTTCACTTTCCATCTTAACTGTCTTCTCCTAGCTTCCATTTACTTCCAAGTTTCCAGGCAGCAAGGGTTAACCTTGTGTGGATAGCCAACGTAGGTTATTTCATATTTCTAATAGTGATGATGTACAGCTGGCGTTGCAGGGCCTGTTTTACAGCTCCTGTAGGGTCCCCTCGTAGGGCTCCACGGTGGGTAGCAGGCACGCAGGCGGGTATCCTACCTGCCCAAGAAAACCTTTGCCGATGTGGCGCGTCAGAGGGCAGCGGCACAACGGTATCCGGCGGCTACCCGACCCACACCCAGTGAGGCGGCAGTGACGCCATCCGCCCCCCCCCCCCCCCCGCCCCGGCAGCTGCAGCTAGCGCTGCTACGCCAACCCAGAAAACGGGGCCATCGACCCCGAAGGTGGGCGCAGCCGAGGCTGCCCCAACCTCCACGGCCCCTTCCAGCGCTGGTAACAGCCGGCGCAGCCAAATCCCTCAGCGAGCAGTAGCAGTAGTAGAAAGGCTTAGTTTCGAGCTGTTGCTTGCAGCTGCCTGGATCGCTTTGAATTGTGGCCGATGAAGGTCGGGCACGCCCTTTTAAGCGGTAGCCAGTTTCGCAGAAAGGGCTGAAGTCTTGATATGCGCATGAGATGCGACTGCCACACCAAGTCACTGGATCTTCCGTATCGGGTTGTTCACGTGTAGCGGAGAGCGCAGGTTGTTAAAGGGACCAGTCGCCTGTGCAGCTATCGATGGCAACCGTAGTGCAGCAGTCAGGTCGGGCGCCCGATCCTGCAGAAAGCAGTAGAAAAGGCTTAGTTGCGAGCTGTTGCTTGCAGCTGCCTGGATCGCTCTGAATTGTGGCCGATGAAGGTCGGGCACGTCCTTTTAAGCGGTAGCCAGTTGCACAGAAAGAAAAGCAGCCCACCAGCTCCATCGACCTCCGGGTGGGCTGGTGGGCGCAGGGGTCTTGCCCTCCAAGGCGGGACTCTCCCTTATAACTTCTCGCTCGCAAGAGCACGTGTTCGGCGCCTCACAAGAGGCAATGGACACTACACTTATCCTCAAGGCGCACCAAGCGCCTAAGGAGCGGCGAGGCTCCCTCGAACGCTTGAAAAAGGGCAAAACTCCGATTAGAGGTCCTCGAAAGAGCTCTGCAATCTAATCTCTGAAATCTCTGTAATTAATACTTCTGTTTCTGTACACACAGCATCTATTTACTACCAACATGAATACACAGATAATTCACTGGAACGTCAGAGGTCTCCTTAGAAACCTTGATGTGCAAGAGCTCATCCACAAACACAATAGAAAAGTGCTGTGTTTACAGGAAACAGACTTAAAATTAAAGCACACAAACTTTCTACGACAGTATATAACTTTTCGCAAAGAACGCGATGATGCTGTCGCATCATCGGGCGGTGTCGCCATTGTTATCCATAAGAGCATTGCGTGTCAACTTTTACAGCTACAAACGCCTCTCGAAGCAGCGGCGGTTCGAGCTGTTCTCCTAAACAAACTCATCACCATTAGCTCTTTTTACATACCCCCTCCGCCCCAATTACAAATTAACGAAACATGAATTTCAATCCTTTATAGATCAATTGCCAGAACGTTATGTTGTTCTTGGCGATTTCAATGCGCACAGCTCCCTGTGGGGCGACTCGTATAGATGCTCGAGCTCGTCTTCTTGAACAGTTCCTTTTTTCTTCTGGTGCGTGCCTTCTGAATAAGAAGGCACCCACATATTACTGTCTTGCAAACAGAACCTTTTCCTCAATTGATCTCAGCATCGTCTCCCCGTCTATACCGCCCGAACTCGAATGGGAAGTTATGAACAATCCTTACGGGAGCGACCACTTCCCCATACTGCTGAGAACATGTAGAGAAAACGAATACCTACCACGGGTTCCTAAGTGGAAGATCGATACAGCCAACTGGGAGAAATTCCGAACGCTCACTAGTATCTCATGGAATGACATGTCTTCTTTAGAAATTGATGCTGCTGTAGAGTATTTTACAGCGTTCACAATAGATGTCGCATAAAAATGCATATCCGAAGTAAGTGCTTTGGCATGCAAATGACCTGTACCTTAGTGGAACAACGAATGTACGATCGTCCGTAGGAAACAGAACGAAGCGTTGGGATCGTTACGCGCCTCTCCCACTGCAGATAATCTTATCAACTTCATAAAGTTAAAGTCTCAAGCCAGGAGAACGCGCCGACAGGCCAGAAGAGAGAGTTGGCAGAAGTTTTTATCGGTTATCAACTCTTATACAGATGAGGCGAAAATCTGGAACAAGGTTAATCGGATAAAAGGACGACAAACATATTCACTCCCTCTGGTAAACACAGAAGGCGATAACCTGCTTGATCAGGCAGACTCACTTGGGGAGCACTTTCAGAGCGTGTCAAGTTCGACCAATAAGTCAAAACCCTGTCTCAAATGTAAAGAAATAGAAGAATGCAAGCCGCTCATAACAAAGTGTCGGCAGAATGAACCGTTCTACCGTCCTTTTAGTATTGCAGAGTTGAGAGCTGCCTTGAGCGTCTGCAAGAGCTCTGCACCGGGATGTGATAGAATCATGTATGAAATGCTGAAAAACTTGCACAATGACACGCAGGTTACACTACTTACACTTTTCAACACTATCTGGGACGCAGGGTACCTTCCCACCGCATGGAAAGAAGCCACTGTGGTCCTTGTTTTAAAACAACAAGGGAAAGACCCTTCCTCAGTGGCAAGTTACCGCCCTCACAAGTTGCATTTGTAAGGTGTTTGAAAAAATGATTAATCGGCGACTCATTCATTTCCTTGAACTGAGCAAAATCGTTGATCCCTATCAGTGCGGCTTCCAAGAAGGGCGCTCCAGAAGCGACCATCTTGTACGTATTGAAGGAAATATCCGTGACGCATTTGTACACAAAAAGTTTTTGTTATCGATATTCCTCGATATGGAGAAGGCGTACGATACAACATGGCGCTACGGAATCTTGAGAGATTTGTCAGAAATGGGCATTCATGGTAATATGCTAAATGTAATAAAAAGCTGCTTCTTCAATCGTACCTTCCGGGTAAATGTCGGCAATGTGCTGTGGCGTACATGCATACAGGAAACTGGGGTACCCCAGGGTGGCGTACTCAGCTGCACGCTCTTTGTCGTAAAGATGAACACGCTTCGTGCTTCCTTACCACCGGCCATTTTGTATTCCGTCTATGTGGACGACATTCAAATAGGTTTCAAATCCTGTAACCTCGCAGTATGCGAGAGACAGGTACAGCATGGTTTGAACAAGGTGTCAGGGTGGGCAGAGAAAAATGGATTTAAAATCAATCCTGATAAACGTTCTTCTGTTTTGTTTACAAGAAAGAGAGGCCTGGTTCCGGATCCTTGCTTAGAACTGTGTGGACAACAGATACCTGTAAACAAAGAGCACAAATTTCTAGGTGTTATACTTGACAATAGATTCTCTTTCGTCCCCCACATTACACATCTTAAAGAAAAATGCCTGAAAACAATGGACCTAATGGAACTTCAATCCCAGACTATGTGGGGTAGTGACAGGAAGTGCCTAATGAATCTCTACAGGAGCCTGATCTGGTCACGATTAGATTATGGTGCCGTGGTATATATCTCTGCCGCCCCGAGCGCGCTAAAGACGCTAGACCCTGTTCGCCATCTAGGTATCCGCTTTGCCACGGGCGCTTTCAGAACAAGTGCCATTGAAAGCTTATATGCCGAATCGAATGAATGGTCACTCCACCTGCAGACATCATACATCAGCTTTACATATTTCCTTAAAGTGCGCTGTAATCATGAACATGCATGTTTTGCTACCGTTACCGATATGACGTGCGCTACACTTTTCAGCAATCGCCCCTCCATAAGACAGCCTTTCTCGCTGCGTGTGAAGGAGCTTAGCGGTGAAATGCATGTCCCCGCGCAGGGGCGTCTGCGTCATTTCATTTCATTTATTGAAGCCTTAAAGGCCCGGAGGCATTACATAAGGCGGGGGCAAACAAAGTATGAGGAACTCTTCATCACGCTAAAGAGAGAAAAGAGGAAGAAAAGATAGACGAAGAATAGAAAAGGAAACAACGCTCAGGAGGAAACCGAGCAAGCAGTACCATCATCAAAATCACTGTAGGAAACCATAATATACAGCAAAATACATACTGCATAAATACTATTAAAAACATATTATGCGTGAGAACGAATCACTATCAATTAATTACTTAAAAGGGGTCAATAAGCAAGTGCATTTGAGACGAACCATTCTAGGTGTAGTGGATTGTTAGTTTCTCACGGAAAGTCGTGTGGTCGGCGGAAGAGACAATACAGTCGGGCCGAGTGTTCCACAGCGTTATTGCATTTGGAAAAAAATAATCCTTCATCGAAGACGTACAGCACTGAATGTGCGCGATTGGACAGCTGTGGTTGAGGCGGGGAGAGATTCCAGGCGCGGGCTGTAGTCGAGGGTGTCTGGCTATTGGGTGATAGTAGTAAGAGTGAAGCATGCAGAGACGCGAGATGATACGACGTGATTGGAGATTGGGAAGATCGAGTGTGCGTTTTAGTTCAGTTATGCTGGTTTTACTAGCAGGCATTTGCTGTGTTGCGACACCACGTACCCGAGCACACGAGGGTTGACCCCTCCCGCGTGTAGCAGTGCCAGGCTTAGCCGCGTCCGGGGAAAGGGGTATCCTGGGGGTTGAGCCGATGCTGGGTGTTTGGACCTTTAAGGCCTCCCCGGCGGAGGCAACACACCTCTTCGGCCTCGGCTTCACATAGACGGCACCTCCAGAGTGACCCACCTGCAGGACATCGGCAGTCGCCTTTTCCTGTCTCTCCCTCCTCGAATCTTCGTCTTTATCTCTCACTTTTTACCTTTCCTGTCTCCTTCTCTCTTCTATTTACCTCCTTTCTCCTGGCGGCAAGGGTTAACCTTGTGTGGCCATCCTACCTTTGCTACACCATATTTGGTTATAGCGACGGCGTACGACTGGCATCGTGCAGACTTGTACACAAGCTCTGCCGCGTCCCCTCGTTGGGCTCCGTGGTGGGGGGTCGGCGCTGTTGCGGAACATACACATTTTTGTCATGGCAGCGCAGGCCTCTTTTCTCTATGATCGGCGTCTGAAAAGATGCCGCAGATGCCACCGAAGCAATGTTCCAGTTCTCTTTTCGGAGCAACGTTCCGTCATTTCCCTAGTTCTATATACTGCACAGCGAAAACAACGTACCAGTGAGAAAGCTCTCTCCATTCCTAGTGGCCAAGTGTCTAAAAGAAAAAAAATCGGACCTACATACAAAGCCTCAAAAATGTCTAGCGGGGACCTCCTCCTAGAACTAAATGACAAAGACCGTGCGCAAAAGCTCACAGAAGTTACCAGTACTGGTAACGCAACAGTGACAATTTCACCACACAGAACACTAAATACAAGCAGGGGTGTGATATCAGAAGAATATTTTATTGGCTTAAGCGACGACGAACTGCTGGAAGGTTTCCAGGAACAAAATGTTACCAAAGTCCAAAGAATTGTCATCCGCAGGAACGATCAAGAAATCCCCACCAAATCATGTTATACTCACCTTCGGGACAAGTGTAATGCCTACCTCGCTGGATGCAGGTTATGTAAAGGTAAATGTTAGACCATATATCCCGAACCCTAGACGATGTTTCAAATGCCAAAGGTTTGGACATGCTTCGCATGCATGTCCAAGATGAACTACTTGTGCTAAATGCAGCTCCAACGATCATCAAACTGACAATTGCACCTCTTCCCCACTTTGTGTTAAGTGCAATAGAGATCATCCAGCTTATTCGCGGTCCTGCCCTAGCTGGAATACAGAAAAAGAAGTGATTGCTCTAACTGTCCAAGAAAAATCTCGTTCTATGAAGCCAGAAAGCGGCTATCGTACCTTCCGCGAAGAAGTTACGCCGATGTGACGCAGATGGGGGCAGCGTCACAGAGGTCTCAGGAGTCCTCCGAGACCCCTCACGCCCCCGTGGTGGAAGCAGCCGACGCTGCTCCATCCTCTTGAAAGGCCCCGCACACACCAGCCCCGCAGGGTCCTAAGATCAAGCGAACTCCAAGGCCCGAGACACGTGTCTCGGCGCCAAACTCTCGGTCCTCCAGCGCCTCTGAGAGAGCGATGGAGGTCGAAACAAAAACTCCGGTGTCATCGACACCGAAGGACAAGCGCTCTCACGAGCGCGGTAAGAGGGACAAAATCCCAATAACCACCTAAAATAAGAAGGCTCTAACCTAAGGGTTATAGCTCCGTTGTATCTGCCTTCCTAAGATCCATGTCACCTAACCTATTTCTTATCTCCCATTCACTCGTTAATATCATTTATTGCCCTTCACATTTATAATGGCTTTTATGATCCATTGGAATTGTAGAGGTCTCTTACATAACTTAAGTGACAGAAAAGACCTGTTATTTAACTTCTCTCCCGTAGCATTATGCTTACAGGAAACAAACCTAGGTGAAAGGCGCCAAAAACGTTTTAAAGGCTTCACTGTTGAACGGCGCGACCGTACTCAGGCCAACCGGCTTTCGGGTGGTGTAGCTATTGTTCTACAGAGAGGCATTGCAGCTGGAGATGTTGTTATAATACTCACTTAGAAGCCGTTGCTGTCACAGTTTTATCACACAAAACCATTACCAATGTTCTGGTTTCCATTGAGGAAAAGAAAGATGGTCTTGAGCGGGTCAGATAATGTGTAGGACAGACGATTGACAGTGAGAGCGACAAAATGGATACCAAGGGATGGGAAACACAGTTGAGGGCGACAAAGAGTTAGGTGGAGTGATGAAATTGAGGAGTTCGCAGGCTTAAATTTGAATCAGTTTGCGCAGGACTGGTTAAACTGGAGGTCTTCGTCCTGCAGTGAACAAAATGAGCTGGTGATGATGATATTTATTCCTGAAGATCACCAACAGAATGCCATATCGGTTGGGATCTCATTTTGACTGCCTTGTCGAAAAGTTTACACAGCAGGATAATAGCTGAGACATGGTAAGAAGGGCAATGCATTTTGTAAGAGATATGGCCGCCAGCTCAGTTAGTGCCAAAATGAGCAAACACGAGGGTGCAGTTTTGATTACTACTTTCAGGCGTGTTCTCCATTGGATGAAAATATTCAGTGCCTGTACTCGCCAAAAGTGTGCATGCACATAAATGTGAGGCTGTGTCCCACTGCCTGGAATATTTCTCCAGTCGCATCCATAACTCTTTAGCATGTGAGAACACTGCAGAATGATGGAAACTTGACTAATTTATATGTCCTAAAAAGCTGAAATGCATAAACGCATGACACACAATGAGCACGAAGCATGCTGCCTTGCTGCAAACAGTGATTCAAAGTGTATGTCAAACACATTGTTGTGAAAGAAAAATGAACATTTAGTAACTTACAAGGAGGAAACTTTGCTTCAATTCACGGCAGCACACTTCCTGCTGTGCAGCAGGGGTGGGCGAGTTTAACCTCACCCCCCACACAAAGAAATGTTTATGGTTTGTATGCGTATATACACATGCACACATACAAACACACACAGACATTAACACGCATACAGGAGGTTCTGTACCGGCATATAGAAGTGTTCTGTGATGCAGAACACCTTTTTTAACTTTCATCGCAATCATTGAAAGTACACTGTTCTTGCACCAACTGCTTATTTATGAATATCATTATGCACAGAAATTCAGTGTCCTTTGCAACCCCCCTGTGTTGTTAACAGCAAATCCAGCCACTTAGGGAAAAAATACTTGCCAAGCAAGCAGTAGCCATCCTCAATAAGGAGACCCCGCTCGAAGTGCTGTCTTATGGCCGATTTCCCCCAATCATGGGCATCATGGCAGGACCCAGGAAACCGGGCATCAATATCTAAAATGCGCAGGTCAGCATCGCACACCTGCAAGAAAGTTTCGAATATTTCTGCCATACCAACACAAATTACTAGTGCAATGTAAGCCAAAGCGGCCAAATCACTGCCTAAGAAACAGCATTATTTTTTATAATTATTAGAAGTATCCAAAAAAATCCAATGTGAACATGTTTGGCACATCATGTGGAGAAAAAACATTATTCTGAATGTATGTTCAAGTGTTGAATAACTCACATGGTACAACATTACACCAATTATGGCAAGCATGAAGGCAAAAGGAAGGCGTACTTGCCACCATTGTGTTCAAGGCGTAGTGTGCTTTCCTTGTAAAGTAGTCGGCGTTGACCACGTCTGGGTTTGACCTTGAAGGCGCCTTAATTCCGACGTACGTTCCGTCGACGCACCCGGCAACGTTCGTAATGTTCCCACGTTCGTAGTACGCCCGCTCAGCCGCAGTCTTTGGGAAATCCAGCCACCCCTTACGCACTGCCGCATCGATAAGCGCGTCAGACACATCTCCAACACAGCGGCTCACAGTAGTTTGATGACGTCCAATGTAACGCTCGGCGCCGACGCTTCCTTGAAAACTCCCAGTCCCGTAGAAACGGAGGGCGCAGAGGACTTGCTCTTCGACGGTGAGCGAGTGAAGCCCACCACGCTGTCTCCGCAGACGAGAGTCTTCGCCTAGCTCGTCACGCAGCCAGCGCACTGATGTCTTCGACAGGCGAAAATGACGTTGAAATTCTACGTCGGTCATGTACGTGAACCGGTCCAGACGGTCATACTGACGCTTGCTGCCGCTGGAGGCAATGACCCAGGCTGCTACTGCCGCCACCATGTTCCCGAGTTGAACCCGGAGGGGGTTTCGCGATGCACGAGTTTAACGAGTTCGCCTGTCAATCAAAACCAGAGGTCACGCCCCGCGCGTGACACACAACTTGTGCGCGCACCGACCACGGTTGGGCCACGCCCAACTTATTTCTCGGCTACAGCGACTCGGTGCCGAGCTGAGAGGCATCAACAATCTTGACCGCCGACATAACACACGCACAATGCACTGCCGTCGGTGATGTACTGAGCACCACTATCAATAACAAAGCGTTGACTGTTGCTGCATTATGCATACATCTTCTCGGGCTGAGATGGCCCCACAACACGATTTCATTGCCTGCATTGTGGCGACGTAGCGCACAGTAAATAATTTTCCACACGTGACTGTAGCTGCTTGCAAGGCATCGATGCGCCGAGGGGCACGACGATGCTGAGGAGTGCGTATCGCAGCAGTCGTTTGAGATGGCTGCTCTGTCATCTGTGATGTATCGGAGCCACAACGTCGTAAATACGATCAGCGTTCGAGAATCGCTCGCCCTTCAAGACCCTGTGCAATGGCATTCCTTCATCATAAGCACTGCTGACTCAACAGTCCCTACACCTTCCACCGTTCGAAGTCTCATTTCATAACTGCTCACAGGAGCCCTCACCTGCCAAACTGCGATTGCTGCGGCGTCGTTATGATATCCATCTGCGATCGCTGCTGGCTCCAGCAGAGGTAATCCGCAAGCACCTTCGACTGCACAACACACTCATATACTGCGTACATTCGCTCAGAGGCACCTTCACTGTAGGCGATGACAAGCGATGAATTGTGTCGCTGGGAAGCACGCACTTAGGATACGAATAACTTTAATAAAGTGCCGGCAAACGACGATTTAACGAGTCGTGACGCTGGCCAAGCGTCGACCCGGGGTTATACCCGCACGCACTTCTTCGCAGTACATCGCAGAGGCTTCGCGCACAAAGATAAACTGCTACATTTTCACTGTACTGCGTCACTACGGACCCTAATATAACGTACCGCCATTTTGCAGCGACAGCCGCTGCTCCCGCATTTATGACTAGTGCGTTGTTTTTAGTTGGTTGGGCCTTAATAGCCTAGTGAATCGTCTGCGATGAACAGCCGTACAACGGCGCTGCGTTTCCATTCCCCTAATAGAGAAAGAATGGTCATCGTCATGGGTCATGACTGACTTTATTGAGAATAGCACTGCAGCGCCCCTAGCTGTCTGCTCACTGTATGAACTGCCTCGAGCGTGCGACACTCTTCAATGTATCCGCTTCTAAGCTTTCGCCTCACAGTCTTCACTCGCGGCAAGAAGTGCGAAAGTTAATAATTTGCTCGATCTCCGTTTGTCATCAGAAATTTCTAGCATTCTAAATGAAAAACAGATACTAAAAAAAATAAAAACGTTTGTTATTTTATTTGTTGTATTTTAACGTATTCGGTTGATCTAAAGTGCAGGTGCAAGAATGCGCCGCTTGAACCCTTTTCGCATTCGACGGAGGATAGAAAGATAGTGCGCGAAAGGGGAGGCACGCCCTTGACGCGCCCGAAAAAGGCGTGGCAAGCGGCTCAAGGCAAGTGTGCAGACAGACAGCGGGTCACTCAAGGTATTGCTTAATCCGTCGCGATAATCCGTTGATAGCAATACGCGGCGTCGGCGCTTTTCGTTGTGCAGCCGTCTGCGCTTAAAACGTGGAAGCAGCGTGCCGCGCAGGGTGCTCTCATGTTGTCATACGCGGCTTTTTGTCTACATTTTTTTCCTTGCAGCCTTTGCGCGTTTCACGCTATCTCTGTTCACTGATTGCCGTCGAGCAAACTGGGGTAAAACTCGGATGAACGAGAAACTCGGCGCATCCTGCATTGCACCCCAGGGCACCATTATCTGGGAAGAAGCCTTGCGGTCCAAGCATATGAGAAAAAATAGTGGTGATGCCGTACATCCATTCGATTGCGCACCGAGTTAAGAAAATTGGTAAAAGATGTGATGTGAAAGTGATGATGTACGTGATGTAAGCACCGGAAAAATTACTGAGCATGTGTGCAAAGGTAAACCGAGGTGCCACACAGAAACGAGGCTATGAAACACAACACAGAAAAAAGCTGTTCGACTGCACTAAGGGAGTGGTATATTCCATTCCACTTCAGTGCGGCAAAAACTATATCGGACAGACTGGACGATGTTTGAATGAAAGATGAAAGGAGCATGACTATAACGTTTCAAAAGCAGTCGCCGGACACCTTGGGATACATTGTAGAGATTGCTTATGTCGGCCATTCTTTAACAAATGCTAGATTGGGACCAAAGATGGCTGCCAAATACGCGAGAAATTATCGAAGCCGCTGAGATTGCACGTTTGGGAACTATGTGCGTGAGCATGCCATCAGTCGCCCTTAGTGCAAAGGAAATAGATTTCCTTACGCGGTAATCTGGAATTTTGTATCGTGGTTCCTTTTTTTGCGATGTCACAAATGATCACATGACAAAGCTGGCTTCGCATTGGTGGATGGCCATGTTTGTAAAAATCGTTTTGTTCTTGTTTGTAAGCAAATACGTGTAGCCACGGCGTGGTGGCAAAGGGCCGACGATGTCTAAACGGAGGGTGTAGAAACGTGCATCAGGGAGATGGAATTTTCCCAATGGAGGCCTGGTGTGTCGTTGCACCTTGATGCGTTGACAGGCTGTAAACGTTTGGACCCAGTCGCGCATATCGTCCCGTAAACGCGGCCAAATTTAACGTTCGGTGATAAGATGTTACGTGGCACGTACGCCCGGTTGGCACATTGACCTCAGTGTATGAAAAACAGCACGACGAAGAAGAGCAAGAACACAATTGCGGGTATTGTTACTGATATGAAGTGCTGTGCCACACGTGTCAAACATGATTCGTTCTTTTATGTTACGTCATAGGCAAGTAGCCTATTTATATAGTTTGCTGTCACTGAAAAAAAGCAGTGCGGTAGGTGCTCTTGCATCGTCTCCGTCACTCTGCCACCCGCTACAACAGTGGCGACGAGGGTGACCACCACGCGGAGCCCCCGCCACGAACAGCGGCGTCTCGGTAGCTCTGGGAGTCCTGCTGGGTACTGAAAGTAATGTCTATAGAGCATCGGCGGTCATGGCCCTGGCTACGAACCTCGGTACCCCAAGTTTCGACGAAAATCAAAATAAGTGGGATATTTACTTGACTCGACTGGAGGCATTTTTTGAAGCAAATGATATTAAGACAGATAAGAAAAGGGCGCTCTTGGTTTCGACACTGTCAACCAAGACTGCAGGCGCTCTTGCTGGACACTGCACCCCCCAAAAAGTAAATGGCCTGAGTTACAAGGACGCACTTACCATCCTAAATAACCACTATGCGCCGAAGACTAACGAGGTTGCCGCAAGTTACAAGTTCTTTACAAGGGACCAGGCTGCAAACGAATCTGTCCGGGACTATGTTGTTGGGCTACGGATAAAGCTTGCGGATAAATGTCCCTTTGGCACCAGTTTGGACCGTATGTTACGGGACCACATTGTTTGTGGCATCCGAAATCGGGCGGTGCAGCAGACGCTGCTTGAAAAAACTGAGCTCACACTTGCCCAAGCTGAAACGATTGCCATAGCGGCAGAGACAGCCGCACTGGAAGTAAGCGCCATGACTAGACCTGATAATGAGGCAGCGGTGTGCACGGTAGCGAGTAAATCGCGCGGATATCAGACCTTCACCAAAGATAAGCAAAGCCATACTGAGTGCGCACGCTGCGGAAACTACGATCACGAAGCAAGCGACTGTCCGCACAAAAAGGAGCAGTGTTTTCGCTGTCGGAAGACTTATCATTACGCAAGAAAATGCCGCTCCCAATCGGGGCTCCGGGTTGGTCGTAGGCGCGATGGGGTCGCTAACGCAGTTCATTATGAGAGCGCTGTATCCGAAACGGAGGAAGGCAATATTTCATCAGTCTTCACATTGCAGGAATCACGGGAAAAGAAATCTTTGCTCCAGGCGTTTGCGCAGAGTTATCCGCTGGGGTGGCGTGCCCTTGAACATAATTATTGACACGGGATCACCGCTCTCTATCATTCCACAGGAGGTGCATCTAAAGCACCGTCTGAGTTGGCCACGCTTATCGAAATGCAAACAAACGCTCAGCTGTTACTTGGGCAAGCTACCCATTGTCGGTGAACTGCACCTTAAAGCCCATTTTGCGGGGAAGACTGTAGCTCCCACACTGATAGTTACAGGCTGTTGGGGTCCCAGCCTTTGCGGAAGGGACTTAATTCAAGCGTTCCCGCTTTTGCCGTCCGGGTTTCTCGCTACGGTTCAATCGACGTCAGCAGATCCCGACAGCCTCAAGACCGAGTTTTCTGCCCTTTTTGAGCCACGACTCAGATACATTCAGGGGCCACCTGTGAAATTCCACATTCCAGAAAGCGCCCAACCGAAGTTCCACAATGCGCGGTCAATCCCTTATGCTCTTCGTGAAAAAGTGGAAACTGAGCTGGACCGCTTAGTAAAGTAAGGCATATTATCGCCCATAGCACATTCTGAGTGGGCGGCGCCAATCGTACCAGTACTGAAGAAAGACGGGTCCCTTCGAATCTGCGGCGATTTCAAAACCACAATCAATGCTACCCGCATAACTGAACAGTACCCCTTACCAAACATTGAAGACATTTAAGCGTCGCTACGTGGAGGATCATTTTTCTCAACACTGGACCTTAAGGATGCATATAACCAACTCCCTTTGGATGAGGAGGCGAGGAAGTTGGCCGTGATAAACACTCACAGGGGGTTGTTCTGCTATAACCGTCTTCCGTTTGGGGTTGCCTCGGCTACCGCGATTTTTCAGCGGCGCATGGAAACGGTCCTGGCCGGTCTTCCAGCCGTGTAGGTGTATTTGGACGATGTATTGATAGCGGAACGTCAAGACGATAATGGCTCAGTGCTTCGGAACGTTTTGCGCGGGCTTCAAGAAAATGGTATCAAGTTGAAGGCCGAAAAATGCCATTTTCGCGAAGACTCAATCGTCTACCTAGGCCATCGCATTGACACAGACGGCTTGCATCCGCTTGAGAAGAACCTAGCAGCAATACGCGACTCGCCACGGCCTACGAATGTGAGCTAGCTGCGCTCGTTTTTGAGTCTATTGACTTATTATCACCGGTTCTTGCCACACATGTCAACGATGCTTGCCCCGTTGTATCTTCTGCTTTAAAAAGAGCATAAATGGCACTAGGCAACGGAGCAGGAAAATTCATATCTCAAGGCTAAACAAACACTTCTGAGTTCGCCTGTTCTGACGTATTTCGATCCCAACCAACCAGTACGCTTGGAATGCGATGCTTCACCTTCGGGTTTAGGTGCCGTAATCTCGCAGCGAATTGGGAAATTGGATAAGCCCATTGCCTTCCATTCACGCACGTTAACACACGCCGAAAAAAATTATTCTCAGCTCGAGAAGGAAGCGCTCGCACTGGGTATTCGGAGTAACAAAGTTTCGCGACTACCTGCAGGGCCGCGAGTTTGTATTGGTCACGGACCACCAACCGCTGGTGGGACTTCTACGAGAAGATCGACCTGTGCCCCCAATGGCGTCGGCACGTATTCAGAGATGGGCTCTGTTTCTAAGTCAATATAGCTACCGCATAGAGTACAAGGCCGGCAAGGAAAACGCCAACGCGGACGCACTCAGCCGCTTACCCGTGCCGATAACAGATGTTTGTCTATCAGGCACCTTACCAGAATACGTGCTGTCTTCAGAGACCCTTGACAGCTCGTTCGTGCCAGCGGATGCCATACGGGCGCTGACGAACGGAGATGAAAACCTTAGCGTTGTGCAACACTTTGTACTGAATTGATGGCCTAAACGCTTGTCACCGTGCCACAATCACCTTCAACCTTATTTTTGCGGAAGACTGGAGCTGTCAAGCCTAGAAGGCCTGCTATACTGGGGTCATCGCATCGTCGTACCCCGCAAAGCGCGAGTCTCCATGCTCGCTGAGGTACATTGGTCACACCAGGGTGCATCTGCGATGAAAAGACTGGCTCGGACGCTGTTCTGGTGGGCTGGGTTGGATGGTGAGACCGAAAGCCTTGCACGTTCATGCATCTCATGTGTACAAGCTCATCCAATAATGCCTCATCGACAGGTTCCTATCTCTTGGCCAGAAACGGGAACCAAATGGTCAAGGCTTCACATTGATTATGCCGGACCAATGGAGGGACGCATGCTGTTGATAGTCGCCGACTCGCATACAAAATGGCTCGAGGCACTTCCCGTCAGGTCGGCGACCACAGAAGTCACAATCGCGCGGCTTCGAGAATTGTTTGCTCGTTTTGGCTTGCCGCAAACAGTTGTATCAGATAACGGGCCTCAGTTTGCAAGTCAGCAGTTTTCCCAGTTCATGACTGTCAACAACAAAACTCTTCTACGTAGTGCGCCGTACCACCCACAATCTAATGGTCTGGCAGAGCGCGCGGTCCGCACAATAAAGGATGACCTTCTTAAGCACTCGATGGTGAACGATCCCGAAACAAAACTAGCGCGCGTGCTGCTAGGCTATCGACGTACCCACTACCGTGCGGCATGTCTCCTTCAAAGATGCTGCTGAACTACCAAATTCGTTCGCTCTAGGATACTTGCGTCCCTTCTCTACCTCGAACTTACTCGCAGCCTCCCAGATTCCAGTCCGGCGACCAGGTGTGGGTGCGCAACTTTCGCCAAGGGAAGCGTTGGCGTCCAGGCATCGTCAAGAGCACAGAGGGTTCACGCCTGGTAACGGTCGACACTCCAGATGGCCTAGCCAGGGGTGCGATCGGAGATGGTTGTTCAGCGCGTTCGTTCGGTTACCGGCGCGCGCGACTGGCCTACTCCGCGCCGACGTCGCCAGCCGCGGGGCGCCGCCCCGTTTTTGGTGACGTCAAAATGACGACACGCTCCTGTCAATCATCCGCCCACCGAGCATTTCTTCCGAACGCGACGGGAGTTGAGAAGTTTGGAGCGATCATTGCTCGTTACGAGACCGGCTTGGCATGGCGCGTCTGACAGATTGGATTAGACCCAAAGGCGGCTTCGGCAGCTGACTAGCACGTTCGGATCCAATCCATAGTTTAATACGAGAAAAATGGCGCTTGCGTTGGAAACTTCGGTTGTTGCGTTGGCGTTGCTTGAGGAGGAAGGAGAGCGGGTGGAGGTGCGAAATGCGTTCGAAGAGATGACAGAAGGCGAATTCCGGCGTCGTTATCGTTTCTCGAAAGAAACGGTGCGTTGGTTGTGCGGCGAACTCGACCCCATCATCGGGTGCCAGCGAGCCAGCGGAATTTCTACCGAGCGGAAGGTGTTGTGCGCGCTGAGGTTTTTTGCAACGGGAAGCTTCCAGCGGGGCGTCGGCAGCGAAGAATTCATCGGCCTGTCGCAGTCGTCCGTCAGCGACACCATCCACGAAGTGGCAAACGCCATAACTGTCGTTGGCGGGCAAAAGCGGTGGGTGGACTTCCCCCAGACGACAGCCGCGAAGGCCAGAGCAAAGGCGGCGTTTGCGCGGCTCGGACGGATCCCCGGTGTGCTCGGCTGCGTCGATGGCACTCTCATCGCCATACAGCAGCCCCAAGGCCTGAGCCCCGGGGATACACAGAGCTATATGTCGAGGAAGGGTTTCTACGCCATGAACACCATGATCGTAAGTACTATTCTTGCATTGTATCCTTAGTGATATATTTTTGTTCGTTTGTGTCGCAGTAATTTTCCATTTCACTCGGACTGTTGCAACAGAATGTAGTAGGAGCGGTATTCTCGATCTATCCACAATGGGAATTGATTCCTTTTGAGGGTACACCGCGATGGAACAGTGACGCAATCTTGCGGCGCGGGACACACTGCGGCTCAGCGGTCTCCACAGCGCATGAAATTGACGTTGCTCGATCGCGGAGTATCCCCGAAGCTTGATTCACGATTTCGATGGATTCAAAACGCCGCTCCTGCTGGATTATGCCGTTGTACTCGCTGTCCTGTGCTGCCGTCCTGCACACGTTTAATGATGGGCGCTACGTCTTGCAATACATGTGCCATTTAATAGCACTAAAGGAGTTCTTTTATTCCGGTTTTGTGCCTGCAATTTTTCATGTTGGAGGTGTTGCGGGACATTAGCTGAAACGCGTAACAGTAATGTGGGTAAACGCGGCGGTGCCAGCAATTTGTGACGTTCCGAGCAGTTAACAGGCGGGCTTGTCTGACAGTGCCCTGACGAAAACAAGTCCGCGTGTTGAAACTTGAACTACAAAACGAACCATGTCCGACCGAGATTTGCTCATAGCAGTATTCGAACAGTCTGTCACAGTGTGCAGATATTCAATTAGGTTCATATAAGAAAGTGCATTAAAGGACTTGTACGACAACTGTTTGCACTAATTTTTAATCTGCAGACGTGCGATGCAGACCTCTGGATTGAAGACATCAACCCCTGCTTCCCGGGGTCCTGTCATGATTCATGGGTGTGACGTAGGAACCCTCTCCGTATATACCTTGAAGCAGAACTGCGCCCTGGTGAATGTTTGCTTGGTAAGTGCTGCAAATGTGCGCCACAATGAAGTAGATATCGCTTAAACTGTCACCCTGCCATTGCGCAGGAGACTCCGGCTATCCCTTGGAGCCGTGGCTCCTGACACCAGTGCCGGGGCATCCAGCTGGCAGCACCCCTGAGGGCCTCTACAACAAGGAGCACACCGCCATGCGCAATGTTGTGGAGAGGTGCATCGGGGTCCTAAAGAGCAGGTTCCGCTGCTTCCAGCGTTACCGGACCCTGCTCTACAACCCCGATCGAGCGGCGACCATCATTGCCGCTTGTGCAGCTCTTCACGTACAACATTGCCTTGGCGGCACGTGAGCCTGCCCCGGAAGAGGAGGACGACGACAGTGACGTTGCTCCAGCTGTCCAGCAGACTGCAGATCTGGTCGACCCGCCAGCACCACCCATGCGGGTCCCACAACCGCGGGAGCTGTACCTGAGGGGCCTGCAGCAGCGCAACCGCGTGGTGAACCTTTTCCAAGGACCACGCGGAGTGCATACTGACCACCTCCGGAGGGTACGCCGCCGCCTGCTGCGACCTCATCGGCAGCAGCCAATGTAATGCTGCAACTGCTTGGTACGTTATTTTTTTTCCACAGGTGGGAAAAGAAAGTGAAACGAATGCTGTCGGTATGCCAAAGTTTACAAACACACTATTGGCGTGGGCTCATTAGCCACGGTGAATTTATTAGTCACTTATTATCAAGTCAACGTCAAGCAATACAATGCAGTTTCCTCCCCAGAGCATCACGCTGCGACTCAGTTTACTATGTTCTCCAGTCTGGCGCAATATTTTTGGCATGATAACATCTTGTACATTAGCTACCCATCTCAATAAAACCACCCAGTTGAAAAACGCAACAGGAAATTTTCACAGTCTGTCGTATTTTGGGACGTTGTTTCTGTAGTTCCGTTGCCTGTAGTTCTGTTGTCTGTAGTGTGACGTCCTGTAGTTCTTGATCAATATTTAATTAAAAATTGACAGAGATGTCCGTAAGGTTATGTAAATTTGTTAGTACAAAAAAGAAAAACATAAAAGTAAAAAAAAAACGTCTTCCCCTAGGATTCGAACATGCGACCTCACGATTCCCAGCCCGGCATCTTACCATTGCTCCACCCCTGACTTTTTTTTCTTTCATGGTATTTATTACAGTAGCAACAACCCGATATTCACCAGCTGTGCGTAGTCAGAGAATGGAGAGCACACTGACAGTCACTCAGAGAAAAGGCATCGTTCATACTGTGGGTAGAAATGTGGTTTCACTTTAGAAGGGTGGTAAGGATAGGCACCTCACCAAAATGGGGCACCAGTCCGGCTGGGTATCAAGTCCATCATAAACCTGCTTTAGGTGTAGGGTCATTTGGATGAAATTCACCCTCGTAGGTACAACCGTTTCGGCGTTTCTGTCCATCATTCGCGTTTTCCACAAACTGTGCATTCCGATGAGAAAAAACATGTCAAAAGGCGCACTATTATCAGCGGTAGGCAGCAGGTATCGCACAGTATGAGCGTTGATGTCAAATTCTTTTTTTAAAGTCCGTTGGAGGACATCCCAAAATAGTATGGCGTCGGTGCAGCTAATAAAACAATGTTCAATTGTCTCTGGCACGTCACAAACGCGAAAGTTAACAGAAGAGACAAAGATACCCTTTTTCTGTAGCCATGTTTTAACCGGTATGGTTTCACTATGAAGTTTATAAAAGAACGTCTTGCAGCAAGGGGATACATACATTTTACGAACTCGCTTTAGAACATCGTGACTTGGCCATTGAATGTATAGTGATCGGTAAAATGGAGGCGGAAAAAGCATGCACAAAAGATCTTTGTATAACGTTTTACGCGACGCAGAGTACAAGTATTCAGTGGAAAACCGAACTGTCAGGAAACGAATCGCCAAGTAAACTTCTTGCATGAATCCCCACAAGCATAAACGCGAAGAAAAATTCGAAGAAACAACCAAGTCGGGTAACGCATTAACAAGTGTGACTTGCATGAATGACCGAAGTATAGGATGCGATGTATCGCGAAAAAAGAAGAAACGAGACACTATTTGCCGCACATAAAGATGCACTAAACCCAGCCCACCTTCACTAACGGGCCTGAAAATATTGTCTCGCCTCATGGGCTCAAAAGTTGAAGACCATACGAAGGTTGCAAAGATTCGGTGAAAGCGTTGGATGTAGAGCCTGGCACAATGTATAACTTGCAATACATAGTAATTTTTTGTTGCCAAGAACTTATTGCAGGCCTCGGCTTTCCCAAAAATAGAAAGTCGGTGTGGAACGAATGTCTGTGCGTAACTTTGCAGGGCCGAAACTTGTTCTTTCCAATAGTGTGCGCTTAATTTATATGCGTCTAGCGGCACGCCGAGATACTTTGGCGGGACACCGGTCCAATTAACGCCTGCAAACTGTTCTGGTGTATAGCACCATGAGCCAAACCATAAGATAAGCTTTTTGCGGAGTTCATTCGTGCTCCTGATACGCTGCCAAATTCCTCTATTGTTGATACTACCTTGTCAACACTCGTCTTATCCGTGCAGAAGAACGCTAAATCATCTGCATAAGCTAAGACTTTTACTTCATGACCCAGTATATTGAAGCCATGGATGTAACTCGACTGAATAACGCTTAAGCATAGCGGTTCCAGATAAAGGGCGAATAGTAATGGGGACATAGGGCATCCTTGTTTTACCGAAGAGCAAATGGAAACGGGTTTAGAGAGTTGGCCATTAATAACTAAACGAGTAGTACAACACGTATAACAAAGCTTAACGCCTTTAAGCACAACGGAGCCAACATTGGCATGCTCCAGAAGTGTAAATAAATAGGAGTGACTGACACGATCAAAAGCTTTAGCAAGGTCTACCTGGAGCATTGCAAGCTGCTCAGTGGAACCGTAACAGTATTGAAGGAGTGTACGGGCGATATGTATGTTGGTTTGAATGGATCGGCCCCTAATTCCACACGTCTGATGGGAACCAATGAGAATTGACATCGCAAATTGCAATCTATTCGATAAAACTTTTGCAAAAATTTTATAATCCACGTTTGACAATGTGATTGGTCGGTAGCTTTCAACAGAACGCAGTTTCTCCTTATCTGCACTTTTAGGAATTAAAACTGTGTGGGTTTTGCAAAAAGATTGCGGAAGGGCGTCTACCTCTAAACTTGTAATAAAAATGTCCAATAATATGGGACTGATAATTGGTTTGAAAGCTTTGTAAAATTCACAGGAAAGTCCATCAGGGCCGGGTGTTTTCGACAGAGGCAGCTGATCAATAGCTAGTTCAATTTCTTGGATCGTAAGGCTACCACTCATAACTGCACATTCATCATCCTGTAATGGTTTTACAAGAGATACAAAACTCTCTAAAACTTTTGCATCGTGATCATCCGGAGGGGCACTAAACAACATAGTGTAGAAAGTTTCGAACTGAGAAATTATGTCATTAGTATTTGTTAGAAGACTACCGTCGGAGTATATTTCCGGAATTACTTTGGAAACAGCGTGACGTCGCTCGTCAAGTAAAGCTTGACGCGTTGGTTGCTGAGACTGCAGAACACGCCTATTTCGAGATCGAACTCGCGCACCTCTGTAACGCAGTGCATCATACTTTTGCAACTCACATTTAAGATTTTCTATGTCAACAATGTAAGTGCCTGGCATTTCGCATTCCATCTGATAAAGGTTGTGTAGGCTTTTAAGAAGTATTGTTTCTTCATTCTTTCTATAGAATGCTTTCAGTGATCCAATTTCTATAGCCACTGTACGAACCTCTTGTTTAAAGAGTTCCCAAGCTGCAAATAACGGCAAGTCAGTAGAAAGAGAATTTTTTAGGGTCATGCGCACGCGATTAATAAATTCCTGATCATTTAGGAGCTCAGAGTTAAGCTTCCAGAGTGCCCACTGTGGTCGGAAATTAGTTACAGATTTCTCACCAATCTTTGCGATAACCATGCAATGATCAGAGAACGAAACTGGGATAGTAGTGCAGGACAGTTCCCGGGAGAGGAGGGATGAAGAAACATAAATCCGATCAAGGCGGGCGTAAGAGCGACCTTGAATTCGTGTATAAGAGCGAGCTCCCTGTCCCGACACTCCTATATCAATGAGCCCTGCACTTTCTATTAGGTTAGATAAAACTTCACCATTCCTGTCCCGCTTAGTGTTAATGCCGCTTCGATCCCACGGATCACATACACAATTGAAATCTCCCATTAACACAATGCAACGATCACAGTCCATTAGACTACGCACAGTATCAAAGAAGACAATTCGTTTTGCAGCGTCATTAAATGCATAGACGTTGACTAATCGCCATGGCACACCCTGCAACACAAAATCACAACATATATATCGACCTTCAGTGTCTACATGGTAACTAAGTGCTGAACAAAATAGGCTCTTTTTCAGAAACAGGAAACAGCCCGCGGATAAACCAAGAGCGTGTGAAACGCAGACATTATATAATGACATTATAATGCTCCACCCCTGACATGCTATTCGAGTGTACGTTTTGGCCATGTGAATAGTACGACGTGCTGATACGCTGGTGTTTACATTTGCATTTTGAGAGGCAAGATCCGCTATCACTCCACCGCGTCAAGTGCCGCATGTCTAGAAGAGCACGAGTGTTCGTACCATTGACAGGTACATCGTGCAGTGCTAGAACATCGATTTGGTGTACAATATCCATATTAAATAAGGAATTCAGAAATAGACAACGTTGACTTTTAGGGTTATTACTGCTAGTTTCGACAGTTGTCTCTCGTTCTTTACACTTTTGAGCGCGCATATATTTCGTGTGTTCAATGCAAAATAGCTAGATAAACATTCGTGGATGAGAGTTCTTTCTGACAGCATACTGGCTTCTCACGGCAGCACTGTACCAGATTAATGAGACCCGAGCGAGACAGCTTTTCAAACCCAAATCTTCTTTTCCGCTTCGCATAGGCTTGTGAAATATTCCTGGGAAATTAACTAATGTGTCAGTGTAACAGCACATGTAAGTGCACAGGCCTGTGTGCCGCATCTTACCAAAAAAAAAAAACGGGGACGCAGCCATTCCCGCAGATGGTATGATTTTGTTCAGCGGCCGATTTTGAGGAGGCCGGTAGGGCGTTGCTGGTGCCGCGTCGTCACGGCACAATTATAACTATTCGCCACGTCGACTTTAATACCGGTGTCGGTGCCATCAACACTGCCGGCTTCAGAGAAGCGCGATTGAATACCGCGCAAGAGAAAAGTGCAGTGTACACCACCGATGCGAAAACATACAATTTTCAAGGACCGCGACGGATAGCGCTTCTGTTGCGACTTCGGAACTCTTGGCCGTCGCGACCGAATGTTTCTGCTGCGACGTCAGAATTGGTGTCGTAACGTCGGAGTCGCTGTCAGGATATAAAGCTGTTGTTCCGACTTCAGAACTCTTGTTGCCGCGACAGAATGCTTCTGTTGCGAAATCAGAATTTCTGTCGCAACGTCAGAAATGTCTCCCAATTAAGAAATGTCAACAACTTCTGTCGTACAACAGAATTTCTGTAGTTGCGACAGGAATTCCTTTTGTCTTTTTCAACCGGGCACTACAGAAGCTTGTCGCATCACACAATTTTAGTGCACTTCTGTTGTCATCATTGGGTACATGCTGCGGCGATAGGTTTCCGTTGTGGAACAGTTCTCTGTAGTACAACAGAAGTTTGTCCATTACTTCAGGAACACTTCTGTTATGACAACTGAGGGCCTGTTGCAATGATAGGTTTCTGTCGTACAACAACATTTTTCTGTAGTACAACAGAAGTTGGTCGCATTACTTCAGGAACACTTCTGTTGTGACAATTGGGGGCCTGTTGCCACAATAGGTTTCTGTAGTATTTCAACAGCTCTCTGTAGCACTACAGAAGTTTTTCGGGTTACTTCAGGAACATTTCTGTTGGGACAACAGGGTGCCTGTAGTGATGACAAATTTTTCTGTAGTACTACAAAAATCTGTTGTAGAGCTTCAGCTTTCTGTTGTAACAACAGACATACAACAGACTGTACTTCTGTAGTAGCAACAACAAATGTCTGTTGTACATCAGAAAAGTCTGTCGCTCCATCAGGAATCTGTAGTTACTTCAGAAAAATCCTGTTGTACAACAGAAATTTCTGTAGTACTGAACACAACCTCAGTTGTCATTTTCAACTGGGCATGTTCTTTTAATTAATGACCCTATGGCTGCACAAGCTTGTGCACAATGCGATCCTGATGAACTGTGCATATTGTTTATGCATAAGATAAGAAGCATAACATAAGCGCATGTGGCATGTGCTTCTTTGTTGTCCTCTTTAGCACACAATAACTTGCTATCATTCCTGTGAAGTATGTTGCCTAACACTTATGCACAAGCAGCGGCCTAACTGTGAATGGGACACGGTGTCGGAGTTTGTCACCGAGCCAAAGTGACCACACCGCAAACTGGCGGGTAGTCCGAAAAAGCCTGTTTGAATCGGGACTGCAACGCCGGCAAGTCGGAATACTGAATCATGCTTAAAAAAATAAATGCACCACATGAGTGCCATCTTAGAACTGAAATTGTATCAGAACTGCGCGATATAATATAGTTGAGTAAAAGAAAGTTGCCCTTACTGTAAGGTAAAAAGAAAAAAAAGTCATTTTCTAATATACGTACAGACGTTAAGAGGCGCCTGCCTCTCCTCTGCAGAGACACATACACATAGCACAACAAAGTCGAAGCAATACACAAAAACAAACTCCCGCAAGTATTTCAGAAGTCGCGACACAAAACCTAGTGCACAGTCCAAGTTCTTAAGTGCCCTCATGTGGAATGCGATATTTTTGAAAGTATACAAAAAAGGCAACCTTTGGTGCTTGTTTAAACATATACACAACAACCTTCGCTGCAGGTTTAAAAATATACGTAACAACCTTTGCTGCAGGTTTAAAACTACACACAACACCTTTTGCTGCCGGTTTAAAACTATACACAACAGCCTTCGCTGCAGGTTTACAACTACACACAACACCTTTTGCTGCAGGTTTAAAACTATACACAACAACCTTCGCTGCAGGTTTACAACTATACACAACACCTTTTGCTGCCGGTTTAAAACTATACACAACAACCTTCGCTGCAGGTTTAAAACTACACACAACACCTTTTGCTGCCGGTTTAAAACTGTACACAACAACCTTCGCTGCAGGTTTAAAACTACACACAACACCTTTTGCTGCCGGTTTAAAACTATACACAACAACCTTCGCTGCAGGTTTAAAACTACACACAACATCTTTTGCTGCCGGTTTAAAACTATACACAACAACCTTCGCTGCAGGTTTAAAACTATACACAACAACCTTCGCTGCAGGTTTAAAATTATACACAACAACCTTGGCTGCAGGTTTAAAACTATACACAACAGCCTTCGCTGCAGGTTTACAACTACACACAATACCTTTTGCTGCAGGTTTAAAACTATACGCAACAACCTTCGCTGCAGGTTTACAACTACACACAACACCTTTTGCTGCCGGTTTAAAACTGTACACAACAACCTTCGCTGCAGGTTTACAACTATACACAACACCTTTTGCTGCCGGTTTAAAACTGTACACAACAACCTTCGCTGTAGGTTTACAACTACACACAACACCTTTTGCTGCAGGTTTAAAACTACACACAACACCTTTTGCTGCAGGTTTAAAACTATACACAACAACCTTCGCTGCAGGTTTACAACTATACACAACACCTTTTGCTGCCGGTTTAAAACTGTACACAACAACCTTCGCTGCAGGTTTAAAACTACACACAACACCTTTTGCTGCCGGTTTAAAACTATACACAACAACCTTCGCTGCAGGTTTAAAACTACACACAACACCTTTTGCTGCCGGTTTAAAACTATACACAAGAACCTTCGCTGCAGGTTTACAACTATACACAACACCTTTTGCTACAGGTTTAAAACTATACACAACAACCTTCGCTGCAGGTTTAAAACTATACACAACACCTTTCACTGCAGATTTTAAAAAATCTACACTGCAGACTTAAAAAAAAACTGCAGCAGCCTTTGCTGCAGATAAAAAAAACTGCAGCAGTCTTTGCTGCAGATAAAAAAACTGCAGCAGCCTTTGCTGCAGATAAAAAAAACTGCAGCAGTCTTTGCTGCAGATAAAAAAACTGCAGCAGTCTTTGCTGCAGATAAAAAAAAACTGCAGCAGTCTTTGCTGCAGATAAAAAAAACTGCAGCAGTCTTTGCTGCAGATCAAAGAATATAGCAAAATTTTAAATTATTGTGCAGGCCGCCGCAGTGCCGCTGCAATGGCCCGTGAGAGCACCCCCACGCTGCGCAGCTCCTGCAAAGCCTGGCCCTGTTGCTGCAGGATGGCCTCCAGGGCTGTAGCCTGCCTCTCTGCAGCCTCCCTGTGGAGCCTGGCCTCGGTTGCCAGCTGTTCGAGGGCCACAGCCTGGCGGGTGGCCGCATCCCGGAGCTCCGCAATCAGCTGGAAACGAAGAAATATGTCGCCAATGTCACCTCGGAATTCTTCGCTACCGAAACTTCGCTGGGAGCTTCTGTTTATGGAGTCTCAGCGTGCACAACACATCCTCTCCGCTGAAAATCCACTGACCCAGCGGCATCCGTCAATGGTGCCGAGTTCATCGCACAACCAATTCCCGTTGTTTGGACAGACCATAGTGGTGTCAGAATTCATTTTCTGTCACCTCCTCGAACGCATCTCACACCTCCAAGCACCTCTTCGTGAGAAGAAACCAAACAGCCCTTTTCAGGGCTACGCACCAGTTTGCCTGGCGGGCGATTGTGCAGTATGAGCGATTCTCTGTCCTGTATACTGCTCTAGCATGCAAAACATACCCCAACTAATGATCGAAGAAGGCGTGCATATGCAACGTTATAATTGCAAAAATGTACATTTGTACTTGGGGACTATGCTGAGGATTTAGTTCCTTACATACTTAGGTTTGGTTTTCTGTAGGAGTGTGCAAATAGTAAATGTTTGGTACGAATTAATTTTGAAGAAAATACCTAATAGAAAGACACTCCATCGAATATTGTAATATAGCAAATATTCGTCCAAAAATGTTCTTATGTTCCATTTGCCCAGATTCACCATAATGTTTTTGTTTAATTTCAAGGCAGAATGACTGTTTATTGCACTTCAAAGTTATTGAAGAAAAATTCTCGGCTACATCCATTTGCACCCTATCTCTTTTTGAGATATATCCGCTGTGCACAGAAATAGTATCCACGAACCGTGTTGGTTTGCTGCTGCTGCTCACTGCTCCGGGTATGCAGTTCCACTAGGCGTGGGAGGGCTTCACGGGCACCCGCTGGCGGCACTCGGCGGCGCCTTTGGCGTTGTGGTGCTGAAAGCATACAGGTTATGCTATTTTTTTCACAGCAGAAGCCTATGTAACTCATGTTTAAAAGGAATGACATGGTAAGAAGCATCACATGCCGATGGGTGATTCCATTAAACTTAATATTGGTACAGCTAACAGGACAAGGCGACTCCAACTTACGAGCTGGAGCACTCAGGCACTCCTGGACCGCATCCTGCTCGGCCACACCACCGGCACCGCGTGCAACGCTCTGAAAAGCCCGTTCAAGTAAGACACTGCTTTATGCACACCGAGTGCAATAAACGAAAAAAAAAGAAATGTGATGTGTGCAAATTCACCTGCAAGCCACTGGTGCCGGGCGTCTCGCCAACCGAAACTGTAGGCTGGGCGGGCAATGGCTGGATGGGCTGAGGGCGCCGGAAGTCCCCAGCGAGAGCTCGCGCCTGCAGGCTCTCATCTGGGAGGAACAACTGTAAGCATGTGCTGAGAATGTGTCACAAAACTTCTCCGCACGCATAGCGATGTTTGTGCCAGCAGCTACTAATCATAACTGATACGGTTTAATGTAGCGAGTCTGCACGTAATGGGGGCAGTGCGCAGCTAGATTTTTTTTTTCTTTTCGAGGGGTGTTTGAAAACATAGCATGCTATCCACACAAAGACCTTCGAGAAAGGGGGGGGAGGGCGTGTTTGGTGCGCGAGCCACTGGCTATGCCCCTCAGTCGATGGTCTCAAACAGTTTCGAGCACGTAGGTTCCTCTAATATGCCTCAAAATTAACTTCACGGGCGTCCTTTCACCCCTGCAGATTCGACCGTTTCCGACAAAGTTCTAAGCAACACCGCGCTAGCGTGAACTTTTCCTAAACGTTTGTAGGCAAATGAACCCACTTTTTACCGTCTCGACGCGACGCGCAAGCGGATATTTTCGTCGCCTAACGTGAGCTACACACCATGTCGCGACAAACGACACACCGTAATACGCTTTTTGTCACCGTAGGCCGCGTCGCATTGAACCTCGCTTGCCGAATTTCTGACGGTCACAAAGTGCTAGTTCAAAACACTTAGGCGATAATAGTATTCTAAGCCAGTGCTTACCGCTTCCGACCGCCCGTACGCAGCGGCTCGCCCACCATCCACCCGCGCGGTTCCGGTTAGCTGCAGGATGCGGCTGTGGAATCCAGCAAGCTGACCGCCTCCGGTGCCCCTGTAAATAACAAACCGAGCGTATGAGACGACCGGCTGAAATTAATCCGCGCACGCTCACCTTTGCTGCTGCCTGACAAGGGCCAGCGCCTGGTCCGCGTAGAACCGCTGCTTCCGCCAGAAGGCCTGCCACTGCTGCACGGTCTTGCGTGCAGGGCCTTCGGCATCCAGCAGCGCCTTCAGCTGGAGCCACAGCGCCTCCTTGTCGGCCTTTGTGAGCGATGACCCCAGTGGGCACGACGGCGTCACGAGGGCGGGGTGCTCCTCCATAAAAGACAGGAGGAGCTCCCTCTGACGCGCCGAAACCCGGGGGCCAAGCGGCGCGTTTCGGTGCGACGACATTTTGAAAAGTGCGCCGAGTAGACCGCTCTTTCTTTTTTCTTTTTCTCGCGCCGTGCGCAACACCACCTAGCGACCTTGCAGAAAAACTGATTCTAATAAATTGTAATAGTCGTGCACATTACTATTTGAGAACGTGTTTAAGCTTGAGAATAAAAATACATATTTTTCAAACAGACATTTGATTTATGAGAAAGCGAAAACCATTTCGGTTTATAGTATATGGTCCCCAAGCAGACGACAGACGAGGCAACGCAACGTCCGGGGAGTTCACCGCTTGCTGATTGGCTGCTCTCTCCGTCCCCTTGTCACAAATTTTGCATACTGCCAATTCGTGACGTTGCAGCAACTGAACAGAACGCGTATCGAACAAAATATCTCCGATCGCGCCCCAGGCGTCACTTCGACCAAGTTTTCCGTCGCGTGCCTGTGTCACCCGTGACCCCAAAAGCGGAGGCTCCCGACTCGCTTCAACCCAGCCCGGACAACAAGAATCGGCCCACGTCAACGCCAGAAGGCCGGTGCAGCCTTGCCACTCCAGAACCAACCGGTGCCTGTTCCTTCGACAACACCTCCAACGTCCCTCCCAGCCGAACAGGCTCTCTGTCCCCCAAGTCCGCCGGTCTTACGGACGTCTACCCGACAACGAAGACCCGTGCAAGGACTGCAGTTTTAAAAGAAAGGAAGAAGTGATACGAAGTGCTGTGCCACACGTGTCAAACATGATTCGTTCTTTTATGTTACGTCATAGGCAAGCAGCCTATTTATATAGTTTGCTGTCACTGAAATAAAGCAGTGCGGTACGTGCTTTTGAATCGTCTCCGTCACTCGGTCACCCGCTACAACAGTTACGTAAAACGTCGCACCACAGTGTGACGTCATGGTTGGGCAAGTTCTCTTCCTCCAAGCGGGGGGATGCAGGAGATCGGAGTCGTGGCAGTTCATCGTCGGATACTTAAGCCGCGGGGAGTAAAAACAAGGAAAGTTGAATAGAACGTGTCGTGGCGTTGATGGTAAAACGACTGAGGCGATTCCTGACGCAAGTCGGTGACTTGAGATGCGAGCTCTTGTACGTTTTACCAACGGGAATCCACTTACGGAAGCGGAGAGCTACGGACAGTATTTATGACTGCCGGGGCGGTGACCATGATATCGTTGTCCAGGTTGGCGAGTTCCGACAAGGGCTTAATTATACTTGGCTCTGATGAGAGCCGTGCGTTATGTTGGCTGGAGGACGTTGTAGAAACAGCTCACGTAATACGGCCGTGTCCAAGGAGTCTAGTTGGTCAACAATGAGATGATGCAGGTAACGTAGAAACTGAGTTGGACGACGGTGACCGAGGTCTTCGTTGCACAGGAGCTGCTGCGTACACCTATGCACAGGCAGGACTAGACGGCGAAGAGCCTCTTTGGTTTTCGTATATACTGTTTCCTGATAGGCTGGACGAGGATGTCGCGTATCACGGCTATGGCCGTGATAGTAGGGTTCCATATTTAGGACAGTCCGACCTGACACGCCGACTGCGGAACTTAGCTTGTATAAACCATAACGTGGAATCGGCCAGCCATAGCTGTGTTAGCGTAATGTTAGCTGTAGCTCCTATAACACCCGTAGGAGGTACCTGACCGGCTGCAGAGGTTGCAAGGACGCGTTGGTAGTCCGGGTCATCAGTAACTGTGGAACCAACGAGCAAACTTAAAAGCACAGGGTTTTTATTTGTAGGTCCCTTCACTTGATCTACTCCATCGTTTGTAACTACTATTCCTAGTGTCTTAAGCCGTACGCCACTACACGCACATGTGAGGAATACCGAGAGTAGACGAGAACTCGTCAATGTGATGCTTCTCAATTCCAGACATTCTCCGAAAGCCGTTTTCTTCGATGCTTCCGACGTTAAGCCAACCTACGCTAGACGTACACTGCCGCGGCCCGCGCTGTTGGTACGTCAGTTCTGGGCGCCATAGAAAGAGCTCGATGTCACCGCCAACGTAAATCAGCGTACAACAGTAGGCTGCAGAGTAAACTTGCCGTGTGCCGGGGGATTTTTGGCAGGTTTTTCCGCAACGAAAGCAGGTGCTAGATGAGGTCAGGCCGGCGTTCGTCAACCCCCCCCCCCCCCACTCCCTCCCCCTTAGCTTAGAAAGGGCAGAAATAAGTCGTACAAATACAATCATAGTTACTATTTTTATCAAAACATTATTCCACGCCCTTCCTTTCTTAAAAAACGCATTCTTTTATGTTACCCTTGTAAAAAAAAAAGACTATAATTGCTTCGCTCTCAAGTGTCTTCTATTTTCACCGCTCCGGCGTCCCGAGCGTGCAACCGAACGCTGCTCTCGTCGCAATTCTAATGAAATCAACTCTGATCAAATCAAGTATTGAGTAGCAGGTATAGACGCTGCGTGGGATTTGTGCCTGAGTCGGAGCGCACGGTGCGGTGTTGTCTCTCCCCCTGTATCATGGTTTGCTTGTGCCCACTGGGTTCGACAGCGTTTGCATGGCGCGGGCTCTCTTCCCCGACCAATGCACCATTAAAGGGACACTAAAGCGAAACAATAAATCAGTTTAGACTAATGAAGTATTGTTTCAGAACCCTGCAGGCAGTCATCTCAAAAAATTGTTTGATTCTTAGATGAGAAAATGAAGGTCCAAGTATCAGTTTTTGAATATCGCGCCGTAACCCCAGCGCTGGTACGTCAGCGTGACGTCAGGGATTCCAAAGTATGTTTTCGCACTTGAGCTGCGTTGGCTGAGTAAAGGCTCCCGAAACTTGCCATGTTCAATATTTGGTTCCTTTAGAACACAATGTAGTCAATCTGTACAGCTATATATAGTTAGTAGGCCCTAGAAGACGCCGTAAAAATCCATGACGTCACAGCCACCAGGTGCGGAAACTGAAGTAGGCGTCGCCACCCGTATTGCGTTCTTGCGCATTTTCTGGCTTACCAAACGTCTTATCGTTGTGAGAGTGATGTTTTTGGTGTTGTAGAAAGTTAATTTACTGATGCAGAAGAAATCATTTTTCACTTTAGTGTCCCTTTAAGAAAGCCGAGCGTCGGACCGCGCGACGTCTGTTCCCATTTGGATAACCGATGGGTAGCCGGTGGCCGCGTCATTTGAACCCGCGACCTCCCACAGCCAAGGCGGACGCCCGACGACAAGGTCACAGGGGTGAAGCCGTACCAGTACTTGCGCGGGACACCCCTTGCCACTGTCTCTCTTTAGAGACACTGGTAGATGTTAGACAAAAGACTAGGTTGGATGATGACGTTAGGAAATTCGCAGGGGCTACTTGGAATCAGTTGGCACAGTACAGGAGTAATTGGACATCGCAGTCCTGCAGTGGACATAAACTAGGCTGTTGATGATAGTGGTGGTAGAGATGTTCCCTGGCCTGGTGATCGGCTCTCGTGAGCGCTCACATCTCGAAAAGGGTGCCCAGTAGAGATTTACTGGTTGTCTCTGGCCGCCTGGTTGTCCAACCACAGACGACGCCGTTAAAGACCATCCGCCGCGGCTGTGGGAAGCTGGTGCTGCCGCCGGGTACATAGCGGTAAAATTGGTGCCAGCGCGCTCGCGGCCTGGTGCTCGGTCATTGTGGAACTTCGACGCTTGGAACGGAGTGTTTGTCTCCAACCCTGTTTCTCTCCTGCCCTAGCAATCATTTCAATTACGGGCCCTCAACTCCTCCCGTGTTGTTATTTTTCGTCACTACGTCCCCGTACCGGGAGTGGATAATCTGCGCGCCTGCTAGCTTACTTCGATGTGGTAGCCGTTTCTCACGCTCCCTCTCCGGAATCGAACCGCGATTCTCCGTTGCCCGTAACAACCATGGTAAGCAAGTAACCTACCATCGAAAGGCAGACACTTGAAAAAAAAAAAAGAAACGTTGCGCGCTCGTAGCCATGCGATACGTACAAAGTTATCCAGGCTCGCCACACAATACGGGCCGAAACTTCGTCGATCTTGGTCCAATAAAAGCAACGATCGTGCATAGGGCTTCAAGCTTACTGCATGTATTACGCCTAGAATAGCCACATTTATCCAAGTAGGATGATGTGATCTAACGAACCATAACTGATCTAATGAGCCATACGCGCTTTCGCCTTATTTCGGCATGTACTTACACATGCCTGGCTTAATGTTTGAGACAACCATATGATTACTGGTGAAATCAATAAGGGAAAACCATGGTCAACCAGGTTTAAGCAGTTGCGCAATACTAAAAAGGTTTCCTCGGAAAGCAGTCTTCAGTGAATCGGTTTAGGTAAAACTGTGTACCGTTCACGGTGCATCCTGAAACCTTCGGAATGGAGCCCGAATGACTAAGCAAGAAATTACTGAATTGTGGCCCGTTTGATTTCGTTTTTCCCTTTAAAATCTCATTAGGTCCTCTCATGCAGGTCGTTGCATCGCTTCGTTGATGATTCGATTTAACAAAAGTAATGCTGCAGAAATTCTGAGAGCTGTCTACTAATGCGTAAGCATTCCTTGGTACGACTACTATATCGCTTTTGCTCACTTATTTAGCTAGCTTATGTACGTCTACCGAATGCAACCAATCATCTACTAATACACTAGTATAGGGATTACATATGCTGACTTCTTTTTCCTTTTTTTGTTACGACATCGAGGCGGCAACGGCGACGTAACCATTCTTCTTTTTTTTTCCAGCGATACCAATCATGTACTATTCTTATGACGATTAGATGTGTTAACTTCATTATTTTTTTATTACGACTTTGACACGCCTACGTCACCAGTGTTTTATGTTTATTTTTCCTGGCGCTACCATTCATCTACTCTTATATCACACTGTTATAACGATTACATGTGTTAACATGACCAATTGTGCATTGATTTTGCAGACATAAGACGTCGCGGAACGGACAGATTTTGCACTTGCCAGATAAGGCTTACGCATTCAAAAAAACAAAAGCTCTAAAACTTCGTTGACAGCACAGCTGCCTCATCTTTAAAATTTATTCAACCAAGGTGTTGAATTCAGCCTCTAATTCACTGCAGTAACGCATCTTGTGGTAAGGAATAATACACGTATTGTCTATTAGAAAGCGTAGATTCTTTTATGACCAAGACGATTCAGAATATGTAAGGCATCTTTCAAAGTTTTTACCCGAACAATATTCAGATCAGTTTGCAGTAATATTATCATCAGTCGTTACCACGTACCGATTACGGAAACTGACTGTGACGGGCGATTCAGACCTATGCGTTTCAGCACTGACAGACATGTTCAGAAAATAAAAGCGATACTTTCAATGCCTTCTTGGGTGCTGCAAAGGTAGCACTGTCAAAAACAGAACAATCTTTTTTTTTTTTTTGACATGACAGAGAGCGCGAATAGCGCCTTTGTTTCCACGTGACAGCCGTATGAATGCGCATTATTACGTTCGCTAGTCTCGAATAGAGGCATTTTTTGAAGTTAGCGCTCGCGCGCGTCCCCTTCCTTCACGCCGTCCGTCACTCAGCCTAACCGTTCTGAAGTAGCTCCGTCGAACCGCGCTTCTGAAGATTTCTGTTTGTGCTGCTGGCGTCAAGTGGCAAGATCCCGAATGCACTGAATTATTAAATGATGCATGTACAAGGAAAATATGTATTCAGCATTACTTAGCCTGCTCCCCCATCGCCACAGCCGCGTGCTTCTGTTCGTGCGCGTCTGAGCGCAGACGCAGGAGAGAGAGAGAGAGAGAGAGAGAGAGAGAGAGAGAGAGAGAGAGGAGGGGGGGGGCGTGACATGCTATATTAATTAACCCGATTAGGACTTCGCTAACAATTCATGACTTCACTGCAAATCAACGCCCGCACTTCGCGAGGTCGCTGAAGGCGTTCTCGACGCAGGCGGCGCCCGACGAGTTGGCTCCATTGAGACGGCGTTCGAGCAGCGCCAGCTGTCGCGTGCATTCGTCAAAATATTTTACGATCATCGGCACGCGACATCTGCGTCGCTATACTGCGTAGCTGGTTCTCCCCCGGCAACACGCCTTTGTCACAACCTATTTTCCACGCGCCTAGCTAAGCTGTCACGAACTTTTCTTATCACAGGCTTTCAAGCTGCACGACATATTCACTAATCAGCAACTCTCTCCTCGCTTGGGAGCATCTCCTTCCCATAGTGCTTTCTGCATGTCGCGCTAAAGTGTATAACAGTTTCCGTTCCTCCTGGCTGCCGCTATGACTGGAAACATTGGTCGGCAGACCTTTCTGGTGATCCCGCATCCTAGATAGCTTTGGACACTGCGACGGGGCTGAGTGGCTAATATCTTCAAACGGGTAAGTGTGGGACCTCGGCAGTTCTCGAGTAAGCAAAATCAATGTGGCAAAACGACTTATGCGTATTTTTTATTCTTTCTGTGAAAAAAATGTGGGAAAAGTTCTTGTAGATCGCAGTAGACAAGATGGGAAGATCTGTATGTTGTGCGGAAGTCGAAGGTTACCCTGAAATTGACGCTACACCACTATCCTCTTTGTTGTGATGATTTTCGGTGCGGTAATATCAGTATAAGTCTTGCGAATAATATTGGGCTTGACACAGCGCCTTCTATATTTGCAACCATCGTTGCGTAGCTCATATAGCTTGGACCTCTGTCAAGCCTTTATCTATGCAGATAGCTTCGCTCGCAATAATTCTGGGTGTGAACGACGAGTCTATTTATGCATGACAGCTGCACGACAGTTTTACAGCGAAGCTATTTACGGCTAGGGTTCCGTAGGTCTTTCGTGTCCGTCCAGAAATATACGTGTGCCGAAACTCAGCTCCCGAATTAAACGCAGAATTGCTTCATTCTGTGCAAAAGCTTATATGTCTCATCACTTGGATATGCACATTCAGTAGATTAGCAATGTATAGGCACCATATTCAATATCAGTTGACTCTCAGGTATATAATAATTTTTTTGCTTGCTTACGGGTGTATTCCATTCATTGTCTTACGTAACGGACAAGATTATCGTTGGGTGGGCCTAGAAATTCTTACGCATTTAATAACAGAGGTTATAGGATAATGCGTGCGTGTACCTATCGTCACTCTTGTTTCATCAAAACAATCTCAGAAAATTATATGGCAATTGGCCGCTAAGACAACTCTATCATTACGCCGACTTTCATTTTCTCTTCATCAATACGCAGTTTCCAGTGAAGTTGTAAAAGTTCTGGAATTCCCGCGTGCTGTCAATACATGGGCTCCAAGTTTGTCTGCTTGGATGAAACTCTAGTCCTTTTCATTAAGTTTCATTAAGCTAATTAACTAGAAAGTGTGCTCAGTCGTAAGTTATAAACGTGTTTTGTTTCGTGCACTCCTTTGCATTTGCTGCCCAACCACGTTCAAACCATGGATTGGGGGCGAATTTGGGGGCGAATTTGGGGGCAGAACGACAGCTTCACTGGCATTCCACCTTCTCAGAGTGGACTGGGCCCTAATTTTTGATACTTACCGTCTTTTCATTGTTAGTCATTTTCTTTTTTTGTGCTCATTTCGCTGTTTGCGACAATTGGTTCTGTTCGTGGCAGAACTGCTTGCAGTGGCTTATACTGCTAGACTTTCGCCGCGTAATCGCAATAACAATTCATGACTGCTCGTCGACATTCACGGGATATTTTTCTTTAGCGAATTCATTCTCGTGTTTGCAGGAGCGTAGGTTCGAGGCATATATATATCGAAGGCTTGTTATGAGCGCTTACCTGGAAGGCTTCATAATACTGGTAGCAGTTTTGGCACGTATGTATTCCTCTATTTTTCCTCGTGAGGTCCAATGAAAAGCGAAGCATTGTTCACAAAAACTAGTGCTCCGCGTAACGGTTGCTCCTGTATCCGTACGCACATACTACGAAAAATATAACCATTTCTTCGACGTTTTTGAGGCCTATATCACTATTTCTCAAAGAAAGTGCACTAAGGGAGCTGCGGAAGACAGTTGTGGGGCATGCATGTTGATATTCAAAATAGCCTGACATTATCGGCTAATATTATGCGACTAATGTGCGTTATGCAGCTTGAAAAATACAACTTCAGCACCGTGGAAAGCTGAGCTGTCATGTACCAATATGAAAAAAGAATTATAATGAAAAAAAAGAACTTTAAACGACGTGTTTACTTGCTTAACAGGTGGCATCGCATTTGATGCATTCATGTCCCCACTTATATTTGTTATGAGTAGAATAAGCAGGAAATTCTACGAATGCGCCGCAAATGTCGGGAAGTTTCGATAAACTCGGAAGGGTTAGGAAGCATAAGAAGGACAAGAACACTGTTCATCTTTTAAAACATTCTTTAAAGCCGCTGACTCGACAATTTTTACTTCTCTTTAGATATGTGACAATAGTTGGGCATTTCACGGAAAAGAAAGCGAGAAGCGGCTTCCTGCATGATCAGTTTAGCCGAGAATATTCAAATGGCCGTGCGCATATTTGGAATAAAGGTAGCATGCCGCTTGACCAGACGATTCTCACCGGAAATCACTAAGCTAAATATTCGAGGCCACCGTATCCGCTGATACGAACATGCAGGATGGCACTACTGTGTAGCAACTACAAAGCACGGTTCGATATTTCAAGCTGTAGTCACTGTGGTTCTTCGAGGAGGCATCACGGCTACACTGTTGTTTCTCTATGTTAATCAAACCACTATTACTGACCAACCGAAAGATATGTATGGCCGTAGCCTGCTTTTAAGGCAGCAGAATTCAGTATCTTCACTCAGTTACTCATAATACAATAGGGAAAGTCACTGCACCGAGCCCAACAACCCTTTCGCATACAAGTTTTTTAGACATCGCTTGTGCGGCAGGTTCTTTCTCATGGGAACCTGTCATGATGTTCTATAATTCAGGTATATAAATTACAGATAGGTCAAAACACTTGGACTGCCGTTTAAACTGAGCAGGAGCTGGAAATGTCCGCTTCATGTTTATTGTTTATCTGATAACAAATAGTAAATTGTTGCTCCTATCTTGATGCATCAGTAAAATAATTTATCTATAGCTAACTGTTTTTATGACACCCGAACTATTTTTTGTTTGTCCGGGGAAACACCACACACACTCCTACAATAATCACGAAAGGTACTAGGAAAGAAAGCGGTACGTTATAGTGCTAGTTTTGATTGTAATGCACACACTTACAAGTCTTTTAGTCAGTATAAGATGACAGGTGCAACCAATACATCACTCATTGTACAGTTGGTTCAAATATATCTATAATATATGTATATATAGAATCATTTTTTGCCCACAATTTAGTTTTAAAATTTCTTCAAGATATCTGTACATTGGGAGTAATCAGCACCCTAGATTCGCAGTAGTAGCAGCCTCTGGAGAGACGCTGACGCTACTGCGAGAGCATGTTTGCAGAACACCTGCCTCCCGACCTTTGCTTTCAAGGGCCATGGTTAAGCATTACTGTTCCTGTCAACGATATGTATTGCTCCATCACCCTTTCAGAGAATACTTCCTTCATTGTGGACCTGGTTACGCTTTCGCATAGTTTTATTGTATATGGAAATTTTACGCACATTACAGCGGATGCATTTAGTCCACGATAGAGCCACGATACACCTGGAGGTGCCCTTCGTCACTCTTTCTACCTTCTTGCCTCGCTGTCAGCTGCCTGCACTCTTTGACCTGACCTGGCCCTTGCGCCATTAAAACATATACATCAGCATCATTTTTTCCGTTACCGACATCTCCTTCGCTTCTGTGCAGCTCAACGCTCCTTACTCAATGCGCTCCGCAGTACCGTTCCGCTTATTTCACTTCTTTCTCCGCACTCGGCTGCTTTCCATGCTAACTTTTTCACTTCTATGTAGCTGACGTTGTCCGTTGTCTGTTGCCGAATTCACCTCTTGTCTCGTGTTCTGCTTGTCTATCCGGGCACCTACTGGGTGGAACATGCCCATTCTGGAGCTTTGGTCTGAGTCTTCACATACCTATAATAAAAGGTAAATGAGACAGCCACCCAATCGTAGCAATTGCTACAAAGGAAACCCATACGGGTTCCTGGAAAGAAAAGCCTCGCAGTTGAAGAAAAATTCGTCCCGGTCCGGGACTGGAACTCGAGACCAGCGCCTTTCCGGGGCAGCCGCTCTGCCATCCGTGCCAACCAAGCGGCTAGCAGATGGCATGGCGAAGTCGAATTTATCGAGAACTCGAAGCAAAGGAAAGTGTTTGACGTAGTAGTTCTGCGGAAACCTGCAAGGTGGAGCGTTGTAATTAATAATGGGGAAATGAGACATCCGCCCAATCGTAGCAATTGCTACAAAGGAAAACCATACGGGTTCCACGAAAGAAAAGCCTCTCAGCTGAAGAAAACTTTTCCTTGTGCCGCATGCCCAGTTGCACGTGCCCAGTGACCGAAAAAACCCAGGCGCGCCGAAATGTTTTAGCCCAGATATTTGATTATCGGAAAGGCAAGTACTTCCTCAAGACGTGCAGGAATTTCTCGTTTCCTCCGCCCTTAGTGTGTCTGCGACCGAGTCTCTGCGGAGGCTCAGTATATGGCAGCCATCACCTCGGCACCGGCACTGACACACAGGAAATATTAACAAATGATCGCAGCCTCGCCAAGACGACTGTTAAGGTATTTCAAGTGAGTATAACGGTCTCATTTGATTTTCTATGTCCTCTGCTCTTATCAACGTTTGATGTTGCTGAGGTTGTATCAACAGCATTTGTGAGGGCCCTTTAGTACCACTCGAAAACATCTTAGAATATCTGAGAAAAATCAATGTCCTAAAGTCAATTTAAACATCCGTGTACGAAAAAAAATTGAAGATTTCTAGCATTAGTAGGAGCCACAGCATTATATCCGTACGTATAACTTCGGTGGGATATAAACTTTAGGTGCCCGGGCGCCTGCATGGCACGTGCCCATAAAAATCAGCCGTCGGGAGTCTGGTTTTTCGTGTGGAAGACTCTGAATATAAGAAAATACTTTTTTCACACGTGAACGGTTTGGGCCCCTATAGAACCTTACCATTGCGTATTTTTATGAACTAACATGTAACAGCTATAGCACGTGTTTGGCTCATTATGGCTTAAGATGCCACTGTACTAGAAAACCCCCAATTACTACTACTACTACTACTACTACTACTACTACTACTACTACTTCTAAACATATCGACATGTAAGACCCACGGCTATCAAGCTTTACTCGTGCTATTTGCTATGAAGCAGTGTGGCGTGAATACACGTACTGGAGTGAAAACGTCTTTTTATACGAATGAAGTTGGAGGAGAGAAATTCACGATTACAGTCATTGACAAAACATAACATTGACAAAATATGAAGATCTCTCTGCAGATAAGCAGTTCTCGAGAGACTAATAATTAACACAATTAGCACCGAAGTGAAAGCGTGGCAGAAGGAATTTTACGCATATTCTTTCTCTGTTTTCTATTATTTACGCGGCGTTTTAAAAACAGCGGGAACGATATTGCGCGCTTTACGTGCACTCGCTCTATCGAAAGCCCGACCATGTTTTAAATTCATTTGCTGTTGCAAAGACAGTAAGGCAGACGAACGTTATTTAAATTAAAGAGACAGCCAGAAACAGAGAAGGGAAAGGCAAGGAGGTTAACCAAACCCCAGTCTCGAGTTTGATACCCCGGACATGGGCCGGCGAAAACGGGTTACGAAGACGATATAAGAGTACAAAAGGAGAAAAATAAATCAGTAACTATAATAGGCGTCCAGATCGCAAGAAGCACAGTTCTTCGACATTTTTCTAATAGGATATTGACTCACTTTCATGTTGGAGGGTTATGTCTTCTGAAATAGCTGGTTCGTCAGACTTATTGAGCACAACGGTAAGTGGTCGGCACTTACCGTCGTCCAGATTGCTGCGCACAGTATCCTCTGAGCTCAATACTACGGACGCTAGCATAGAATATGACTGACCGTCTCCTCTTCACCGCAATGGTCACAAGCCGTAGTGTCGGCCATTTATATGCGGCTGCCGCAGGCCTTGGTGAACGCCACGCCCAAGAATAGCCGCTGTAAACGGGCGACATCACTTTGCCACAGTCGTGATGGTACCCAAAGGCTTAAGTTAGGGTACAGGAAATTTTGTCGGGCATTTCTACAGTTATGTCTGTTCCAATGAGATACTGTGCATTGGCACGCAAATATGCAAAGCTTTAGCATCAGTCTTTTAAAGCGGGATTGATAAATACTGACTTTATCTGCAAGATAATCGTGATGCTTCATCGGCACATTCTTTACAGATATTAGCATGTAAGCTTGGTAACCACTGAACAACGTCGTGGTGTCTCTTGTCAATTGTGTGGTGTATCGCTCCTCAAATGTGAAAAGCAATAGTTCATGAGGACCACGATTCAATTAGGACAATGAAATCCGCAGTGCCGCCTCCGATTCGCAGCTTGTTCTCCATCAAGGAAGCGCAGTGCGATAAGGAGGGCGACAACTTCTGCAGCTGTGAACGTTGTCCCGTAAGATGTCTCGAAGTTGGCGATGGTGGCCGTCGTTGTGACGAAACAGCTGCGATAGTGCTCATCAGCAGGGCCCAGCCGTCGGCGTACATGTGCAGGAGATCGCTGTCTTTTATATAGGAAGAGCATGGTAAGCTGCTAGAAAGGTGGCAATGGCACGTCCAGTTGAGGACACCGGGTATAGTCAGGTGGACTTGGGGTTGAATGACACACGAAGGATGCGTCGAATCTTTCGGTGCAGGATTGAAGCCAATTGGTAGTGACTCACGTTGACCTGATACCGTGTTGCGGAACGAGCTAAATGGTTTGGTCTCTTAGTAGGTCGAAAAGTTCAGTGGTGACGACACGACCAGGGAAGATGTCATATCTGTGCCCAGAGCGATTCAGCTGTTATATGCATAGTGATGAGGCAATCTAGAGCGATCATGATAGTTCTCGTCGTTCGTGCAATTCGCGAAAGGCCTGGGCACATGCGAAAAGCCTGAGCCTGAGTGACATGGATCATACGAAGCCTCGTTTTGCTTGCATCGCTCTGGGCGAGAAAGCTGTATCACAGTTAGTCAAGTACACTATGCTCTACCCTATATGAATAGAGCATAATGCTCACAGATGTTCCCAACCTCAGTACTTAAAAACTCGATAAGACGACAGGTACGCTTATCAACCGCTTTTTCATGTACGACGCATGATGGATTCACGAGATGTCTCGATCAATAATGAGATCTAAAATTTTGTCCAGGCTTGCCGTATAATTTGACCATTAGTTGATATACTGTCATATCTCATGGGCTTACGCGTAAACACCACAACTGCGCATTTCTCAGATGATACCTCGAGGCTTGATTGTTCTGTTCATATAGGAGGTTGTGGCCAAGTGCTGCACCAGGGTGGCCAATCCTGCTCTGGTGAGGGAGTGCGTTACCGGTTCTGGTCACCGGGATCAGGCCACACTCCAGGCCTGTTTATGCAATTTTATCAACACGCCGATTTTTCTTTTTATCCGGTGGAAAATTGCCGGCACCGGGATTCGAACCACGGACCTCTTGCACGCGAGGCGGGTGTTCTACCTCTACGCCACCGCTGCACCCTAGCAGGTTACCATTATCCCTCAAGAGAAAAGTATATAATAGCTGTGTCTTACCAGCACTCACCTACGGGGCAGAAACCTGGAGGCTTATGAAAAGAGTTCTACTCAAATTGAGGACGACGCAACGAGCTATGGAAAGAAGAATGATAGGTGTAACGTTAAGGGATAAGAAAAGAGCAGATTGGGTCAGGGAACAAACGCGAGTTAATGACATCTTAGTTGAAATCAAGAAAAAGAAATGGGCATGGGCAGGGCATGTAATGAGGACGGAAGATAACCGATGGTCATTAAGGGTTACGGACTGGATCCCAAGGGAAGGGAAGCGTAGCAGGGGGCGGCAGAAAGTTAGGTGGGCGGATGAGATTAAGAAGTTTGCAGGGACGGCGTGGCCACAATTATTACATGACCGGGGTTGTTGGAGAAATATGGGAGAGGCCTTTGCCCTGCAGTGGGCGTAACCAGGCTGATGATGATGATGATGATGATGATGATGACCTCGAGGCATTGACTGCGGACACGGCTTGTCGCATGTGCTGCAGCTTTCTGGAGCCTTGACCACATCTGCAGGCCTGTTACACCGGACGCCCACACGTAGATACCATCCGCATGCATTTGTAGTTCAAGTGTGCCTTGAAGGTGATGAAGGGGAGTGACCAGCGTTAGAGTAAACAACGTAGGTCTGAGTACATCACGTTGTTATTTTCACCGATGGTTGATGACTTAGCTCCTTTGTAGCCTCTCTAGTCGACGAAGAGTACGGTGGCAGAGCTGTGCACAAAAGATCCCATTTGTGCAGCGCTTGAGGTACGAGGCAAAAATAAGAGACGGCGCTTCTGGAGTATTAATCGCTGCGAGTTATTTAGTTTGTTCACCTTGCTTGTTCAATCCTTGTTCACCTTGCTTTGCCTTGCTGTGGGGTTCATTCCCCCTGTTCTTTCTTAGAATCGAGGTGGCTGCCCGACTGGGGCGCCACCACAGATACTCGGCAAACCTGCTTTTACTTTTGAATAAAGCCAGTCGACTCGCCGTTCTCAACCTGTCAAAACGTGCACTCCTTGCCTCCGCTAAATGGAGCACCCAACAAGTCATCAGCCGTGCGTGCTTAAACGTGACATGCAACATCTGACAGGCTGAAAGTTCGAAAAGTTGAAAAGAATGTTGAGTAATTTAGCGTGATGTGCTTTCTTGGGTCGCCAAGAAGAAAGGCGAAAATGACGAAAGCTCACTCAAATCTCTTCCGACCTTCACAGGCGTCGAAGCACGATCTCAATCACGAGAAAGAAGGGCGTTCTCGTACCAAACGGTTTGCTCCTATACAGTGGATCTACGAGGGATTCAAGTCGCAACTCATCAAGAAGGTAACGCACGAGCGCGGCTGTTCTGCGAGGAAGTCACGCAGATAAGGTATCACTTTGTCATTTAGTACTTGCCTAGTGGCTGTGGGTTTACTTGTTATGATAAAATTATGCGAAAGCTGGTCACCGCGAGGCCGACTATGCAATAGGAACTGCGAAATGTTAAAGCACAGAAAAACAGGAGCAAGAAACGATGTTACAAAGAAAAAGGAAGTATCGATGCAATCAGCTATCACCTAAGGTAAGCCTTGCAAATATGTATGGTCTCTGTACTAAAAATAAAATGAAGCAGCCTTCCCGACAGAATAGAATAAAAACACATCACTGTAAATTGTTATTATAGTTCAAAGTTGGACACCGACCATAAAAATTAGAAATAAGAATATGGTTCGGCTGCCGCACAGGAGCCTCGTCCGCGGCAGTTTTGTAAACAAAACGTCTTTTTGTTTACAATTTTCAGGTTCGGCGCCCAACTTTCAACTACTTACGATGTCTCCTCCCGACCATACGGGTTTCCGTCAAACTCTTCATTTCGCCTTTATACCTTCAACAGGTAATCCGGTGGAAATAGCCTCAAGAGAAAAGAAGAAAGGACTAATACAAGATTATATAGTTATGCGCAAAAACACCTTCTGATTGTATGAATGGACGATCATCCATTCGGAATAACTTTTCACAACATTTCTTTGTGCTGATAGCTGCTACGGTCTGCATACGCGATAGTGAAGCGCCTCAAATGCACACGCGCGCAGAGATTAGAAATGGCAGCTGAATTCATTAATGCTATAATTCTAAAGGGAAAAAGAGGCCAGCAAAACTTGACCTTATTTGATGGCGCATGGTATCCTCACGCTGATGCGCACGTCCTGGCCATTCTAGCGCAAAACCTTCGCGTCTCACGCTTTCGTTGTGTTTTTTCCCCTTTGCCACGAATACCGCGCCGGTATTCTTGAATTGCTGAAGCCTCAGTGAAGTCGGTGTCCAGTGATAGTTACGTAAGGGAACCGCGAGTGAGGGCGCGTGCGAAGTCTTGAAAAATATTTTGATTTGAATCTATGTGCTGGTCGCGTTTTTTTCAGGCCAGACGCCTTAAGCGACGTCTCGGCTCGCGTGGGCTCTGCTACCGTGTCCTCGGCTGCTTCAAGCTGCGGGACAGGATGAGGCTTCCGTCCGGCTTCCCCCAGCGGCCGCAGAGCATTGGCGCTCGGTTCTCGCTCTACTGCGCGCCGGACTTTCGCCGAAGGACCGTCATCAAGGCCGCCCATTACTCGGCACAGAGCCTAGACGGCTGTGTGAAAGTCGGGCATCGGCCACTGGTCGTCATCGTCCACGGCTTCACCGAGAGCGCAGCTGCCTCGTGGGTCAAGCACATGACGAGAGTCCTGCTCAAAGTGGTACGTTAGTTTACTGAGTGATAAGCCTACGTTAAATTACAGAGCTGGAAATTAAGTTTAAAGTGTGAGTGAGAAAGTGAGTAAGGTGATTATGATGTGTACGGTTAAGGATAAACTATGCAAACGGGAAATGCAGCAATAAACTAGAAATACACATCTTGGCGAAAAATATAAGCTAACCTAATAAATAAAAGACAATAATGATCAACTAATGAGGAGAATAACCAAAATACTAAAATCAGAATTAGTAAACGCAGCATGAACGAATAAATCAATACTATTCGGGCTGCGAAACGATTGACTCTGTCCTGACCCGATGTAAATCAGCAAAAGTTGAGCGCTGCATGTTGTTTACAATCTTGCGATTGGGAAAGCATGGCAAGAATATAAGTTGTTATAGTAGTGCCAAAGATGTAACCATCAGCGCTGAACATTCGCGGCCCAAGTCAGGATTGGGAATTTTGATTATTTCTTAACGATCACAGGTGTCCATAGCCTCATATGTCTTCCTATTTCCTGTTTTTTTAGAAGGCTCCGCCCGCCGGATCGACAATATATGCTTAAGCGTAGTTTGTTGCAGGTATTTGTCAGCCGTCGGCGTTATTCTGGCAAATGAAATCCGTTGCCACCTCCTCACCTCCAGACTCACGCCCGCCCCCCGTCTGTCTTTTTTTTTTGAACTGAATATGAATTTAGCATACTGCAAACAGAAAAAAATACTAGGCGAGGATTCTTCTCCCATGTTCAGCGACATGTCACCTTTTACTACTCGGTTTTCTGGTAAGATACATATAGCGAAAATTCTAAACAGACAGTTCACAGTCTGATTGAGTAACGCTGATTCAGTCATATTGTTTAACGTCCTAACGCAATCAAGAAGCTATCATAAAGTTCACCCAATTCTCTATTCACGAAAGTTCTTACATCCCTTCCTCATTGGATAATTACAGCTGGACAACAAATGAAAACTACCAGCTTACCAAAAAACAAATGCAGCCGTTGAACTACCGTGGTGGGACCAAAAAGTGACCACTGTAGCTCAACCGATATTATTAATTATTTCCATTGGACTGCTACTGTATTTTAAGGTTGGATAAATTATGAAATCCGGAAATACCCCAAAAGAAAATCCGTTTGGTTTAATTAATGAATATTTTTTTAAATTTTCAGATGCTGTAGCCCCTGGTGGCGCTATAGCAATAGGGGATAATACAATCGAATGCAAAAAAAAAATCAGCATGCTACAAAAAATATAACAAGAAAAGTTAAGCGCAATGTTGACGAAGTATAGACAAGAATTCGTTTAATGGGATAGAACGGTTGGTACCTGACAGTGAATTCCTAGCTTCGATTGTTTGAGGTTAAAATATATATTTGAAAGTACTAGTGCGAGCATAAAAGGGTTTAATCTTAAGCGCCTGATGTCTCCTATTCGACGATAATTTAGCAAAGGTGATATATTCATTTGCGGGAGAGGCGACAGGACGAATGAATAATGCCCTGAAAAAAAATTTAAGAATTAGCCTGTCGTTATTCGGCGAGAGATGTTAATTAAGTGAGGACATGGTTGACGACGGTCAGAACCGGTGTTCATAACAACGGTAGATAAATGTAATGGATTTCCTTTGGACGGCCTCAACTCTGCCACAACGGCCGCCGGCGCCTGTTCGGCCCACACACAGTGAGCCGGCAGTGACGCCATCTGTTCCCTTGGCGGCTGCAGCCAGCGCTGCTATGCCGTCCCAGAAGAAGGGGTCATCGACCTCCGGGCCGGTGGCCTCAAGGGTATCGTCCATTAAGACGAAGCCCTCTCTTCAAAGACAGTGGTCGCAAGGGCGCATATCCAGCGCTTCGCAAGAAGCGATGGAAGTTGCACCGATAGTGACGGCGTATCCAGCGCCTGAGGAGCGGCACGATTCTGTCGACCGCTCCAGAAAAGACAAACCTCGCGTCATGGCGCCTGGAAAAGGCCCCGTGGCCTAAATTTTGTTTCTTCAACACACGGCATCACTACTTGTCCTATAAAAGAAACTCAGATAATACACGGAAACGTTAGAGGACTTCTCCATAACCTTTACGATATCAGAGAGCTGCTCCTTAGCTACAATCCAAAGGTACTATGTGTTCAACCTGAAGCCTGCAGATAGAAACTTTTTCCCACAGTACACTATATTTTAATAAAGATCGTGAACATGCTAATGCTTCGTCCGGTGGTGTAGTCATCGTAGTTGATAAGAGTGTAGCATGTCGCTTATTTGAACTTAGGACGCATCTTGAGGCAGTCGCGGCACAAGCAATCTTGTTTAACAAGATACTTATAATCTGCTCGTAGTACTTGCCAACTGATCAACAGCTGCAAAAAAAAAACACATTTCGATTGCCTAGTGGATCAGCTTCCTGAACCCCACATGATTGTAGGTGATTTCAATGCCCACAACAGTCTCTGAGGAGACGCCCCCGATGCTACACTGGAGGGCGACTCATCGAAAATTTCCTTTCTCTGGTGCATGCCTTTTTAATAAGAATGAATCGACATAATTAAACTTCACGCATAATTCGTGCACATCTACTGATCTTGCTATTGGCTCCGCTTCATTAATTCCTGACCTGAAACGGCAGGTAATCAAAATCCACTAGGGAGTGACCATTTTCCTGTTTTGCTCAAGCTAGTAGAGCAACATGACCGTTTTCGCCACGGTCATGTTGCGCCACATATGCCTCGATAGAAACTAGGAACGGCTGATTAGAAGCAGTTTCATGAATCAACTTATTTAACGCAAGATTTTGTCAATGATATTAGTATAGATGACGCAGTACAGTATTTTCCAGCCTTTCTTATCGGCGCAGCAGAAGAATGCATATGTCAAACAAATGGCCATTCAAGGAAACGAAGCGTTCCATGGTGGAATCACGATTGCAGACAGGCACGGAAAAAGCAAATGAGGCATGGAATCACCTCCGTGACTCTCCGACTACAGAAAAATTTATCAGCTTCAAGAAAACAAAATCGGAAGGTAGAAGAGCGCGCCGCCGTGCCAAATGGGAAAGTTGGCAATAATACTCCGGCATTAATTCTTATACAGACGAAAGCAAAGCCTGGACCATGGTAAACAAAAAAAAGGCCGTGAATCTCATCCTCTACCATTAGTAAGCCCACAAGCAGACACTCCTGAGGACCAGGCTGATTGTCTAGGAGCATATTTCGAGCACAGTTCGAGTACATCCCATTACACAGATACATTCCCAAGATACCAGCGACAAGCGGAGCGACAGCCTCTGGGTCGGAAGGCCACAGCCAGTGAAATATACAATTGTCCATTTAGCATGGCGGAGTTTGAGGCTTCAATGAATTGTTGCAACAAGTCTGCCGCGGGAAGTGACAGAACGCTGTATAAAATGATTGAATGCTTACACCCTGAAACACACAGAACACCACTGTTACTATTTAACTTCATGTTCTCTGCTGGTTACATTCCGTCCACCTGAAAAAAAGCAATTGCAATTCCTATTCTAAAAGAGGACAAGGACCTTTCCTCACGCAGTGGTTGTAGGCCTATAGCTCTGACAACTTGTCCATGCAAACTCTTTGAGAAAATGATTAACCGGCGTCTTATCCATTTACTTGCAAGCAACAACATACTCGATCCCTTACAGTGCGGTTTCAGGGAAGGTCCACAATAGATCACCTTGTCCGCGTCGAGACAAATATCCGTGATGGGTATACGCACAGTATTTCTTGTCAGTGTTTTTAGATATGGAGAAAGCGTACGTTACAACTTGGCGCTTTAGAATCCTCCATGAGCTGTCTGAAATGGAAGTCTGAGGCAGCTTAGTGAATGTGATTCAGAGCTACCTCTCCTATCGCACGTTCCGTATTAGAGTCGGTAACGTTCTGTCTCGTCCTATTACGCAAAGGGCTGGTGTACGACAAGGTGGTGTGCTGAGCTGTACCTTATTTATGGTCAAAATGAACTTGCTGCAAACTGTCGTACCACGTACAATGTTTTACTCTGTATATGAGATCTGATTGGGTTGCTGATCATGTTATCTAAGTACCTGGGGACGACAAGTACAGCTTGGCTTAAATAGGTTGTCTAAGTGGGTGGACGAGAACCGCTTCAAACTAACCCCCCCCCCCAAAAAAAAAAATGTACGTGCGTCCTCTTCCTCAACAAGAGATGTGTACTACCAGACCATGCTTTAGGCCTTCATGGAGAACGACTATCTGTAAGCTCCGACGATACATGCTTAGGTGTTGTCTTAGACAGTAGGCTGAGATTTATATCCCATCTAAATATCTTAAAGCGAAGTGCCTGAAGACTACGAACCTGTTGAAGCTCATGTCACGCACATCCTGGGGAAACCACAGGAGATGCCTAATAAGCTTGTATAAAAGTCTAATACGATCACGCCTTGACTATGGAGCGCTTTGAAAATGTTAGATCCTATCCACCACTTGGGTATCCGTCTTGCTGCAGGCGCCTTCAGCACTAGTCTTGTAGAAAGCCTGCACGTTGAATCCAATGAATGGTCTCTTCATCTGCAAAGGCTGCTTGCCCTTGTGGGCTGCTTGTCAGCTTGCCCACTGTGGGCAAGCTGACAGCATTATTGTGGGTTTAATGAACCCCACAATAATGTAAGGTTCATGAAATTCCGCTAATTTGCTTGGAGATAATTTGCTAACCAGACATTGAATGCTATGAAAATGCATAACTTTCACTCTCGCCTCGCATACGGTTGCAAATTTCGACAAGTTTTTATTAGTTTTTCTTGTTTAACTTGTGTATTTCACGTTTTTCCCACCCTTTGTTTTCACGTATAATTGTTCAGAAAAGTGTTTTGTTCACCAGTGAGATGTAGGTGGCGACTGTGGGGAGGTCTTTTTTTCACTAAATGTAAAAGCTGTATAGAAACGCAAAATCCGCGTGACAATCTTACACACTCCTGCGCAGATCGACGCCAACGTTCTAGTGGTGGACTGGCGCCGAGGCGCCGCCGCACCCGTGTACTCTGTTGCCGCTGCCAACACGCCTGCAGTGGGCGCTGAGCTCTCGGTGGTGCTGCAGCAGCTGATGCGGGGTGACACCAGCCTCGTGCCCCATAATGTCCACATTATAGGCTTCAGCCTGGGCGCTCACGTGGCCGGTTTCTGCGGCAGGCACTTCCTGATGCACACGGGCAAGAGGATCGGACGCATTACGGGTGGGACACGTGTGCCTGTACTCGCAAAGCGTTCACGTTGCGATAACTTTACGCCACCGACCGTTCAAATTCGCTACCTCCAAACATGTTTGCTGTCCCTGGTAACCGGCTCCCCTTTTTACGCACAAAGATTGGTAATGACATCCATATCTGCACCTTGAATCACTAAGTGCTGGGTCTGATTTATTTTACTGTCTGTTTCAGTGAAAGGTTCTGTCAGCCATTTATTGTGTGATCGGAGGGCACAGGGTAGAGTGAGCGTCCTAGAAAAACAACACCCTCAAGAATGCAGGCAGTTACTGTTCCACAGTCTAAAAGGTGTTTGTTTCATAAATGCTAGCTGTGCTGCTCCTTCATAAGAATGAAATTTGACTCAAAGTTTATCCTACCCTATTTTTTTCCCTATCCGAGATTCTGCCAAGTCTGCAGGATCTCGTGCACTAAATACCTCTCATCATTCATTGCATACTATACTATACTATATAAACCTGGTGGTAACCGCTTCTTTCCTCTTGCCCAGCACTCGATCCGGCTGGTCCTCTCTTCGAAGGCACTAACGTATCGGTGTCCAGGGGTGACGCCGAATTTGTGGATGTCATCCACACGAACATGGGCCTCTTAGACAAGTTGAAATTCGGTCTTGCTGCATCGGTGGGTGACGTGGACTTCTTCCCGAATGGGGGATCGATACAGCCCGGATGCTATCGACTGGGTGAGGAATAAATGTTACTAATTCATTCCGCTTCGAGCGCACCGGACTCTTGGAAGAAAGCTAACATAATCCTAATCCATAAGAAAGGGGACGCCAAAGACTTGAAAAATTATAGACCGATCAGCTTACTGTCCATTGCCTACAAAGTATTTACTAAGGTAATTGCAAATAGAATCAGGAACACCTTAGACTTCCGTCAACCAAAGCACCAGGCAGGATTCCGTAAAGGCTGCTCAACAATAGGCCATATCCACACTATCAATCAGGTGATTAAGAAATGTGCGGAATATAACCAACCCTTATATATAGCTTTCATTGATTACGAGAGTGCGTTTGATCCAGTCGAAACATCAGCAATCATGAAGGCATTACGGAATCAGGGTTATACGAGCCGTATGTAAAAATACTGAAAGATGTCTATAGCGGCTCCACAGCCACCGTACTCCTCCATAAAGAAAGCAACAAAATCACAATAAACAAAGGTGTCATGCAGGGAGATACGATCTCTCCAATGCTATTCATTGCGTGCTTACACGACGTATTCAGAGACCTAGATTTGGAACAATTGGGGATAAGAGTTAATGGAGAATACCTTAGTAACTTGCGATTCGCTGATGATATTGCCTTGCTTAGTAACTCAGGGGACCAATTGCAATGCATGCTCACTGACCTGGAGAGGCAAAGCAGAAGAGTGGGTCTAAAAATTAATCTGCAGAAAACTAAAGTAATGTTTAACCGTCTCGGAAGAGAACAGAAGTTTACGATAGGTAGCGAGGCACTGGAAGCGGTAAGGGAATACATCTACTTAGGTCATGTGGTGACCGCGGATCCGGATCTTGGGACTGAAATAATCAGAAGAATGGGCTGGTGTGCGTTTGGCAGGCATTATGAGATCATGAACAGCAGGTTGCCATTATCCCTCAAGAGAAAAATGTATAACAGCTGTGTCTTACCGGTACTCGCGTACGGGGCAGAAACCTGGAGGCTTACAAAAGGGCTCTATTTAAAACGAGGACGACGCAACAAGCTGTGGAAAGAAGAATGTTAGGTGTAACGTTAAGGGATAAGAAAAGAGCAGATTGGGTGAGGGAACAAACGCGAGTTGATGACATCTTAACTGAAATCAAGAAAAAGAAATGGGCATGGGCAGGACATGTAATGAGGAGGGAAGGTAACCGATGGTCATTAAGGGTTACGGACTCGATTCCAAGGGAAGGGAAGCGTAGCAGGGGGTGGCAAAAAGTTAGGTAGGCGGATGAGATTAAGAAGTTTGCAGGGACAACATGGCCACAATTAGACCGGGGTAGTTGGAGTAATATGGGAGAGCACTTTGCCCTGCAGTGGGCGTAACCAGGTTGATGACGATGATGGTGATGAATTCATGAATACATGGTCAGTCCCAAAGAATGGCTGCTCAGGCAAGCAAGCCTGTAATTGGCAGAGTCCTTTAGCATATTACACTAAAAAGTTCGGCTTAAACTTGCGCAGGCATCTTCGAGTTCAGAAGCAGCAGCTACCATATTTCTTTATTTATTTATTCATTTATATATTTATTTATTAAAATCACTACACGAGCCCAGAGGGCAGTACTGTAGTCGTGGTGCATCACAGGATAAACAAGAAAAATACAATGAGCGCTACGAAAACAAAACAAAACAAAAAATAAAATCAGTGTCAAAAAGTAGCAGTTTCCTCAGAAAGCGGAAGCATCGTTTGCCATAGCAAATTAGCAGACAGCCAAACGAAGTGAGGATAGCACTTTTATTGACCGTATAAGCTTGCAAAGGTTCGCTTGCTAACTAATGAAAAGCATCACGCGCAGCAAACATGAGCAAATCACAATCGATGACCGCGGACACCCGCTGTCGAAACGATGGCTTCAGCAAGCGCTGCAGTAGCAGCGAGCGAAGCGACCTTCGTGCTGTCTATCGCTTCAATGCAAGCTGAATGCTGAGAACACACAGCGCGGACAAAGCTACGAGCTGTGGACGCACCTACACTCTTAAAACGGTTGCACCCTTTGGGGTGTATATTTGTCCCACAACAATAATCGTCATCTGCCTTGCTTGCGTTTCCATTTCTGAAAACTCGGCGCTCGCTACTTTCCTGTCGAGAATGCTGCGTCACACTGATAGGGCGCATGTCGGTCGTGACTGGAAAGTACCGGGCTCGCAGCGTTAAAGAAAGGAAACGTGGCAGTACGGATGACGATTATTGTTGTGGGACAAGATACGCCCCAAAGGGTGTAAATATTTCTAAGAGTGTAGACTCTGCCCCCAATGCAGACCGCTCTCAAGATACGGCCGCACCACCGCGCGCAGCCGACACATACCCAGTTGCAGTCGCAGTTGAGCGTCATCTCCCTTCCTCCCCTCACCCCAGTACCTGGGAACGTTGGGTGCCTGGCTCGCGACAGAAGACGGTGCGCTTCCTGTCTTTCGTGAGAGCGAGATTGTGCCGCGATCGTCGGCACCCCTCACACGCTATCACTCGCACATACAGCGTAGGGCGCGCGTGGACGGTGTTATCGCACTCGTACTTTATACGGAACACGACGGCAGAAATGCGCCTGGAATGTCCGTATAATTGCCATAGCAATAAAAGAACCACACGACTCTTGTCGACGTACAAAGACACAAGTGATGGGTGGGCGTAGGTGAACACTTCTGCATCATGACTGTGTTTCATCCAAATGTTGCTTGAGTAAGGCGGTAAACGGCTCACTGGACTTGGTAACAACAGCGTTAGATAAGTTGGTCCACTCACCTGCTGTGTGTGGAAGAAATGACTGCAGCACTGATAGTGCGGCACTTGATTTCTCTGACTTTCTTCCTATTGCGGCTTGTTCGGCAATAGTATGTGGTAGGTTTCAACTACTTCTGGCGATCGATGTGGAGGTTGCCATGGGCTAACTGGGTGAGAAAGGAAAGCCTGGAAAATCGACGACGAGTTTCTCATAGATCCCAAGATAAACTTCTTCTAGGGCGTTAACACTAACGTGACGACTAAATGAATCATTTGCAAAACGAGTGGCATTGCTTTGAATCTCTTCTAACTTGTTAATTCAAGCTTTAGTGTAAGCATCTCTCATGAAGACAGCTTATTAGAGAAATCGCAGCGTACTCTTTTGAGAGTGCCCATGAAGGCGGCACTGAGGTATTAGCAGGTGACCGTGATGTCGCATATTCACATAACTAACTACGCGGCCTCCACAAAGCAATTGAGCAATGTTGAGTAGGAGCTGTAAGTGCCTAAGTTTGGTTTATTCAGAATTCTCTCTAGCAGCTGCCTTCGTAGCTCTCTGTCCTAAAGAAAACGTGAATGATACGAAGCATTTGCATGTAAAGCCGACTGTGAGGGAAAATAATTTGTTACAGTGACAACTATGCAAATTGGTGAATTGAATTCGCCAAGCGTGAAATGAAGCTCCAGAAACCGCGCCTAGATATTGGTATGACCAGGAAGCCTAAATAAAAACGACCACCCAGCAGGGAAGCTTGAACTGGAACAAATGATGCGACACTACCATATAACCACTTTGGGAGAACCTTCCTTATTTATTTGTTTGTTTGTTTAATCCGCATGTACTGCCAGCACCAGTATGGCGCCATAAGCAGCAGTGGGTAATACAGTGGAAAAACAAAAAGGCGTGTGGAGATCAACGCACTTCATTTAAAGGAACGCAAGAAACGATGTAAACGTGAAAGCGCAGAATTTAATTTACCTTTTCTTGAGTGTAGATTATGAGAAAAGATGCGTTCCTAGGATACCTTGACTTCAACAATGATGAGGTTCTGCAACAAAAACATTGAAATGTGGCAACGCAGACGAAAACAATTCGTTGAATGAGTTCGCGATCATGGATTTCTCACATACGATATTGCTGCCTGTAGAAATATTGCTCAAAAGTTTACCTTTATGGGTGAAATGTTGCCAGAACATTGCCGTGGGCGAAAGAGGCAAGTTGTTCGTTTTGACTTTATTATGCGAAGCATATTAACGTAGGTTTCGTGCCTTCGCGCGACGCCCTGCGGTGGCCACCATTGACCCTGAAGTGGGGTCACGTGACATGACGTCACGTGATGACGTCACACAGGCTGCAGATGGGGCCTCATATCGCGCCGTCGGTCGCCTCCCGGCGGTGGCCACCATTGACCTTCAAGTGACCTTCAAGTATGTCACGTGACATGACGCCACGTGATGACGTCACACCGGCTGCAGATGGGGCCTCATATGGCGCCGTCGGTCGCCTCCCGGCGGCGCCCACCATTGACCCTGAAGTGAGATCACGTGATGTGACGTCACGTGACGACGTCACACCGGCTGCAGATGGGGCCTCATATCGCGCCGTCGGACGTCGCCCGGCGGAGGCCTGCACGCTTCGGTTCGCGCCATCGCGCGCGACGCGGCGGTGGCGCCATCATCGCTCCATCACGTGATATGTGACGTCACGCCAGGGATGAAGCGGCGCGCGCCCGCCGTCGCGTCAGTCTCTGTGCCCGCAACCGCGCCAGCGTCTTTGCGCCGGGCGTGTATGCGGTCAAGATGCCTCCAAACGCTAAGGATACGCTAAGCCCAGTGGATGCGAAGCATCCACTGGGCTTAACCTTGATAAGCCTCCAATTTTTGTAGTATTCTTTTGCACTTCTCTATTGTGGAGTTTAGGATGATTTTATAGAGTGCAAAGCTCACGCATGCTAGTCGTTGATAGCTTTACAGCGAAGCTGTTAGCCTCTAGTTGGTCGGTATTTTTCGTGTCCGTCAGCAAAAAAAAAAGAACGCAAGAAAGTGCACGTGCCCTTTGGAAAGAGACGTACAACACACAGCTCAGTAATCATTTCAAGAAATAAAAGCGCGAAACAAGCGTGAGGACGGATGATAAGACGCCTGTCGACATTCTGAGGCACGTTCCTTCTCCCCGCGCGTGTTAGCCGGTGAAGAGTACGGTTGTATAAGCTGCTCCGGTGGGAAAGGGGCAGCAGCAGCATACGAATCAGTGAGTGACGTCACGAAACTTCCCATATAAAAAGAAGACCTGCCCAGCAACTCGTTAACATCATTGCAAGATCGCTTTCGTGCTAAGACTAGGCAGAACAATAAACTTTTTATGTCCCCACTGATGGCATTTGAGTGGTTTTCTGAAAGTTTCGTTGGCCATCCAGTTTCGCGGAGTCGGGATGGCGATTCCATTTTTTCTTCCTAAATTGATTTGTCTTTCGTTCCAGGCGTACAGTTCGCCCACGGGCACCTACTTCCCAATAAGTTTGTTGCCGAAATTTGATGAATGTACTGTAGTAAAAAATATAGAATAAAATGCTGGGCTCTTACGTCTAGAGTCACGATCTGATTATGAGTCATGCCGTATCGGCGACTCAAAATTTATTTTGACCACCCGCTTTTCGTTCACTTACCCAATGCACGGTACACGGGCGTTGTTTTGTTTTCACCTGCATTGAAATGCGGCCGCCGCGGCCGAGATTTGATCACCCGAGCTCCTGTCTCGTGCATAGCAGCACAACGCCATACCTATAACGAACCACGGCGTTTGCACCGTAGTACAACGTTTTGCAAATGATACTACTAATTTTCTCACAGTTATTCCCAACCAGACAGATGGTTCACCTTTGAATCTGTAGTACAAGCATCTGCTTCGGAAAGCAAGGAAAATTCAGAAAAACGTATTTGATATGTTTCATGTTTGGACGTAGTCAGGTCGTAAAAAGGCAAACGCTGCGCACTTTGGCAAGTCTAGTCGCTCTGTGTAGGTGTTCAAGTGACTAAATTTATGGTGAGGTATTTCGTCAAATGCATGTACTTCGGAAACGTGATTGAGCATGTTGTTTAGAATGTAAGCCATAGTTTCGGGCGTAGTAGATGTTGGCTAAGGAAATAAATTTTTACAGTTAACTGAAGGAACATTCAAATCTCCGCTCAATATTATATTGCATGAAAGACTAGTGTTAACGCAATGAAATTTATTCAATACCATTTTCACAAACTGCATCGTCTGCATTTCGGGGTGTCTAAAACCCTGCCACCATAAACTTTTATCATCGCGCAAATTTGGACGATAACGGACTCGACGCTATATGTATCGGCTAAAGATCGAACTTGTAACGATTTCTTTGATGAACAATAGCAATTACCCGACCCAATCTCTACGATGCGTCATGTAGCCTTCCGGCGTAACCTCATCGTCGTCGATATCTGGGAGCGGCCAGGTTTTGGTTATCATCATAAGGCGGAGGTGGTACCGTGAGCGCAGTACTTTCCAAATCGTCAGCTTTTGCAACAGTGTTACGGGCGCGAATGTTTGCGCATTGAAATAATGTTTCGTCTGTGGCCGATTCATCGTGCACCTTTTTATTTGCAAGTTTCCGTGCTCACAGGTATAATTTTAATAAATAAATGATTATGCAGATCGGCACTTACCGAGGGAACCGAAGTTATGCGAAACATTTTGCAGGTAGCGGGCTATAGCATCGACCCTACGGCGGCGTGCCGTCACCGGCTCTTTGTCCTGGTGACTTCGAGCAGGCGCTCATTGGAGGTCGGTCATGCTGAGCGTCAGAAAGAACGTGGTCTTACCTAGCTGCTCGATGACCGCGAACACGTTTCCCTTCCTATGCCTCGAGTAGTACCCCTGTAGTACGCCATCCTCGAGCTGCTCAGGTATACCGCTAAGGAACGCTGTGTCCGAGTTGACGCATTTCTCGACGAAGCTGCGGTCTTATACGAGCTTCTTTGTAAGCGCCATGCGCCGGTTCGCGTGCACGGAGTGGGAAACTTGGTTTTGAATTGCTCTTCGTATCGAGGCAACCAGCACCCGATGTCCCGCAGTCGTAATGCCCGGATCTCGCGCGGGTCAGCTGGCTCGGCTAACGTGAGAATCAGAGGCGAGTGTTGGATGATGGAGCTCGGATGACGACGATGCCGGGACTACGCCGGCAACGGGAACATGAAGCTTATATATATACCTAGCCGCTCAAGTTGGTAAACACCGCCAGCCGCCGGCGTAGGAACCTAGATAAATAGACGCTCTCAAAGCGCTCGAGGTTCGAAAATAATGCTTCGCAATTGAAGAAAATAAACTCAGGGGTCTTGTATGCCAAAACCACGATCTGATTATGAGGCGCGCCGTCGTGTGCTTCATTAACCAATTCTTTGACGTTTTAAGCACACGAACGTTTGCGAATTTCGCTTCCGTGGAAATGCATGCGGCCGCCGCGGCCGAGATCGAACCTGCGGCCTTGAGCCCAGCAGCACAACGCCGTCGTCGATGAGCTACATTGGCGAATACTGCAGAAACTCGTGTCGCTACAACTTAATTTGTACATATTTTAAATAAATGATATTATTAACAAAGCATTGTATAATTTTGTTTAATTGTTTGCTCTTTACATTGTGTAAACTTCTTGTTTCCCTTACCCAATGCCCATTGTTCGGGCCTGTAAGGTATTTGGAATAAATAAAAAAATAATAAAATTCGTTAATATATCGGTGCATGACAGCTATACTTACTACATAAATTCCTGTACAAAGATACCTGTATCACACATTTCATGTTGCATTCTTGATGGCTTCTCATTTTTAGCTGCAAACTGTTATTACACTTAATAAACTAATAAAGATAACCTAATGGAGGAGGAGGAAAGAACTTTATTGTGAGCCCTGCGAGTTGGTGGGGAGGGCCAGAGGCCCCGCCTAGGTGACGGCCAGGAGTTCTTGGGTCCTGGCGGCATCCTCGGCCCGCTGGACGGCCCATAATTGATCTTCGAGGGCGGAGATAACCTAATAAATAATAAATTTAAGAAAGCCCCGCGCAGGGGCTTTACGTTATATAAATGCACAACTCAGGAAATGAATGGTAATCGAAGGTTTAAGTCTCTTATGTCGTACGTCGCTTCTCATACGTTTCACGCATGTGACGTACGCATTAGTAAATACATATTCTCTTTGTGACATTTGCTATTATTTAAGGCTGAGAATCTATTTGCACTTTGTCCATACCTTGCAACGTTTTTATTCCAGATTCTCCCCACGGTTAATTATCAATGCCTAATAAGGTCAGAGCTATCTTGGAAAGGCACAGTGCTGACCAAGTGGCGTTTTTGGTGGAAGTGTCACATATGACCGGTAATCGCGACGCTTGCCAACGTGGTGCGTCAATCATGGCGTTAGTGACGTTGCTGTCCGATATTATCGGCACGACGTGGAAATCGACACCAACTACCAGCAAACCGCCATGCCTGTCGATTGCGATCAAGAATGCGAGATTGGTGCTCATAGGGATTTCTTTCCTGACAACAGCACCTAAAACGTTACCGAGTGCAGAGGCGCAAATAAGAAGCATAATCTGATTATGATCATCTGGAATTGCCTCCACGAAAACGATTTCTTGCTTTATCTCTAGCGCTTAGCAGCCTTACGTATTTTTTTTCAATTAGTCGACAAATACGCGTGACACCAAACTGCTTCCATCGAGTTGCTTTAGGTTGACTGTCTTCGCTGTACTGATCCAGGTTGCAGTCACAGAAGAGCGTATGCTCTCATGATCGAGTCCATGACCAACCACCACTGCATCTTCGTGTCACGTCCCGGCCGCGACAAAGGCGGTCGAAACATAAGAGGGCTTCACTTCAACTCGCGCTCGCTGCAGCAAAACGACGTCTCTAGCCGAGGAGCCATGGGATACGACAGCATCACTGCCAAGGGCCGTGGCAGTCAGTACGTCGAGACCAGGAGCAAACCGCCTTTTTGTATTCGTAAGTATGCGGAAATGACTCTATTGTCGAAATGAGGATCTACGTATCCACTGTATTTTCCAACATCTATTGAATTCTCCCTCGCGCTTCCTTACAAACTTAAGATTTTCTTGCGTGTTCTGGTTTGCGCCATTGCCTATTTCTTCATTGTAGCACCATCCGATGTCACGCAAAGCGAAAACTGTGGATTGATGAATAACAGTAAACTTCAATGCATTTCTTTTCAGTTCCGGTTATTCAGCCCACTTTGTGACTCGAAGCGTCACCTTGCTATTCTGCTCAGGCTGGTTTGCCGGGCAATTTTCCATGTGCACTTGAATGCACTCTACCCGCCGTGGTTGCTCAGTGGCTATGGCGTTGGGCTGCTGAGCACGAGGTCGCGGGATTGAATCCCGGCCAGGATGGCAGCATTTCGATGGGGGCGAAATGCGAAAACACCCGTGTACTTAGATTTAGGTGCACGCTAAAGAACCCCAGGTGGTCAAAATTTCCGGAGTCCTGCACTACGGCGTGGCTCATAATCAGAAAATGGTTTTGGCACGTAAAACCCCATAATTCTTTTTTTAATGGAATCTGAGAAATAGCGAAGCATGTCGCTCGTTTGTACGACGCAGCCTCGATATACTTTTCTGGTACCCGCACCCTTTGGCGACTTATGTTTGCAGTGTCATGTGCGAGCACTGCCATAGATTTTTCGTATAGGAAACCTACCTTGGGAAACCGGCACCGGCACTATGCGTTATGCATATATATATACATATATATAGCCGAGCAGCGATCTAGTTATGCTAAACATAAAGAAACAATTCCGAGTGAGTGGGCGGGGTGAACCGTTGTCCTCGTATTTAATGCTGCTGAGCATGAAGCACGCTTTACACGTTGCTTCCTGCTGTTACTCTCTTAGCGATTTACTTAACTTGAACAGCACATTTCGAAATAGTACAAAGGTTTGCGAACAAGTGAGACACGAAATGTATAACGGGACAGGGACAAAGAATCTTCGATATAGCATTGACGTTTCACGAAGAGGACTTTCCATCACAGCGAATACAAGTCCGAAGACAAGGCGCCTTTCTGATGGAGCCTTGTCAAGACGCTGGAGCAGAATTGAGGCTTTCCGCCGTCTTGCTCTCCTCAATTCACGAATGCAGTGTCCCAACGCAGGCTGAGTCTTGGCTAACTGTTAGGCCATCGTTGTGTAGCCTTCCTTCTGAGATCGCACGAAATATTTGCGTTGACTGGCACAAGGCGAGAGTAAGCATGCGACGCGATGTGGGCTACCACTAAGTGTTACAAAAGAACAAAGTAAGAGACCCTTCGCTTTCGACAGCGAACTAGATGTAATGCCGGTAGCCGAGGAGAACCCACGTGTTCTGTGATACATACATGACACCAGCGCTTCATTCGCAGTGCGCATACGTCATCTGCAGTGTTTTCGTATCTTATTGGTCATGTGTGTCTGTTTTCAAATCAAATAACAACAGTAATATCGTATTGCAAGGAGTAAAAACTAACAGCTATACCAATTTAAGCAGGTTGGTTATATAGCATAGTGACCCGTCAACGAGAAAATAGACAGGGACGAAACAGAAATGAAGGGGCTTTATATGTCGCCTTCATTTCTTCTCTTTGCATTTAACTTTGGCATAAAGTATACGTTTAATTGCGGTCAAAATGAAAACATACAAGTGCCTGGTCCCAGAGTCACAAGGCTAGTAGGGGGTACATAGCAAAGTAGGCATACAAATACGACAGGACGGAATTACACAGAAATCAAATATATTTAGACAGGCCGTAAAAACAACATTGGCTCACGCATGTCACCTGAACCAATATTAAAAACATACACTAAATAAGTGATAATCATAATTTCTGTTTCTGTCAAACATGTGAAATATCTATCATTATAGTTCTAATAAACAAGGCTTAAATTATCGCTTAACTCTTAAAGAACTCTCCTTATCGTTCATACTACGTACGCTTCTCAATCAGTGGCATTCCGTGCTACAAGTATTTCAGATTTTTAGACAGACCACGGCGAATATGGGTGTACGCACAGAGATATCGGCATCTTGAGGTAGCGTTTCAATGCTTTCAGCGCGAGGGTGTACTTTTCAGCGGAGCGCGCACAGAGCTCTGTGCCTCATTGTATTGCAACCAATGAATACCCGCCCTCAAGCACTGGGTAGAATAGCCTCGCTGGAATAGCCTTCCTGTTCAACGGCCGTTTTCATCCAAACTTCATCCGTAGAATTCTGTTTGTGATCTGTATAATCGTAATTGTCGTTAAATGTAATTGTGAATAGTCGCCTGGATTGTTTGAATTCTCTCCGAAAAAGAGAACACAACTTTCTTTCTTTCTTTCTTTATTAGAACATAAAACATGCAGTCAAATACTTTGTCAGCCCGCCAAAGCAATGATGCTATTGAACGGAACTGGGCAGTGCTCTGGCCCAAATCGCACAGTCTTGTGCTCTAAGAACAGAGGAACCAATAGGAAGAGAGAAAAATAAAATGTACTATAGCAAAGTTAAATTTCTTGTATGCGCCACAAAAAGTACCCTGTAGTCCGCGAAAGCACCGATGCTTTTATGCGGACCACTGTGTATTTGCTTTCAACAAGGCATAATACGAGTACACAATTTCGATCCCCCTCCCTTTCATTCCCTCACCCTTTTCCTCCATCACTCGTCTAATTTCTTATATTTGTTCCTGCACGAGCCATAAGTTTAAGCAAAGACATATTACAGTTAATGACATCTTAGTTGAAATCAAGAAAAAGAAATGGGCATGGGCAGGACATGTTGTGAGGAGGGAAGATAACCGATATTCCTTAAGGGTTACGGACTGGATTCGAAGGGAAGGGAAGCGTAGCAGGGGGCGTCAGAAAGTTAGGTGGGCGGATGAGATTAAGTTTGCAGGGACGACATGGCCACAATTAGTTCATGACCGGGGTTGTTGGAGAAGTATGGGAGAGGCCTTTGCCGTGCAGTGGGCGTAACCAGGCTGATGATGATGATGATAGTACAGCTGCAAAATATATGTACAGCACATCCCTCCATTTCATCATATACAGTTGTCAATGTGTTGGAAAAGTATCAGTCATCAATCACTATTGGAAAGTAAATAGAACAAAATACGCATAGAAAGAACACAATACTCTGGTCTGTTTTATAGAATTGTTAGCGAAAGTTCATCAGAAAATTCCTGCCACATGGTTTGCTTCTGCTATTCCCAGCCACTTGTCAGAACCGTGTGACGTACAAAATTATTTATTTATTTGAATGACGATACTTTTGAAGCTTGTATTTTATTGAAGTAGAACGGTACGTAAAATTACCTCGTTCCTTTACCGTAGTTCGTGAATGCTTTAGCCAGAACAAATGTTTCAGTCTTGCGCAGATCACGGGTTTTGATGTTTTTTGTTTTAAAGGATTCACCAAAATAATGCTTCATAAATATCACGCAGAGAAAAAGTTGTCACTTACTTAGAAAATCACTTGATTAGACTGTCGGGAGCAAAACAAAAGAAAGGAACTATAGTAAGTGTCGTAATTTTTAAGTTGCAAGAGGTTCCTAACGCATAATTGTGTGAAAGAATTGCAATTTTCCCTATTACGGGTAACTTGCGTTTGCACACAAGGGTCGGAGCAGACGTTGTTACATTAACAGCTCCACTCATGATTTCGATATCAGCCAAGCAGTGGTTGTATTGAAAGTATAATTTGTACGTTCAATTTTTAAGCCAGATAAAGCTGCATGAAGCCGTCTCCGACGATGACAGGTCTATGCCTGCATGCACCCACGTGGCATATTTCATTATACGCTTAAAAACGAGACTAATGATAAAAAACTTAAGATGCGCTTTCTGGCGGAAGTGGCAGCGATGCCACAAATTATACATTTCACGTTAGCATATCAATTCAGGCTTTAAATTGTTGGCCCATCTCACTTTCCTGGTAAGAACTTAGCGGTATTCATGAGCTTTAACAGCGAAACGGCGCGAGCGCTTAGAAAAAATTTAGCTGCTGAACGCCTCATTAGTGCATGTGTAATCTACGCTTAGGCGCATCGAGTTTTATTCCACGACTGTTTTCCAATACGTAATTTCTCTGACGTCATGGGAAGATGTTTTCGTCTGTGTACGGCTGCACATGTTGACTTCATTGTTTCGAGGCAAACGCGTCAGGTCACAACTTTATCTTCTTTTCTTTTCAGCTTAACGTCACTTTAATACGGCTTGGCATTTGAAAGACACAAATATCATGGTGCTATGCAAAAACGCAAGAGGAGAGCGAGCTCGGCGAACAATGACAGAAGACCAATTTCATCTTTCATGACAATACGATTGTCCGGAAAGCAGAAGGTACAATAGCGGAACGAGTTTTGTCCAGGAACCACCAACCTGAATCGCTAATAGGAGGCGAGGAAGAAGAGATGGCCAATTCACAACTATTCATGTTATCGCTGAACTTGAATAAAAAAAAGAATCAGAAAAGCCTCTGAAAAAAAATTTAGTGCCATCCCACTCTATGAAGATGGATGACCAGCGAAGCTGTGTACGTGGGCCCCTTAGTGGCGGACTCTCCATTGCCATGCGTCAAACGCCGTATGCAGATAGAAGGCGAGGCGCCTCCACGTTGTTGCGCCTCGGAAGGTGATGAAGCACCGGGGGTTTATACATACGCATGCATTGCAAAACTGGGCACGACACATTTTACTAACAAATCCCGGCACGTTGAAGACACACGCACGTTTCTGCCCTCCGAGGGTACACACTGCTTCACCGTAGCCGAGCGGATCGTGCGTTGGTCGACGTCCCGCAGTGCAGCAATGGTTCTGAGGTCACTCGAAAATCACAAGCGCCACACGCAACACAGACCACACAAAATTGGTTCCCCACAAACTCCATCTGAAAGCTGGCCATTGCTCCGGTGAAACGTCTCAAGTTTGTGGGATCGGGGCCACAGTGAGGGTTCGTATTTCTTTCCGCCACAGGTAGTAGGGAAACCACAACGCGTCTGGGTGGAGGGCTCTATGAGCCCGGGTCCAGGAGCCCGTCAAGGCCGCGCCTCCGCACCCCAGCAGCCTTTCTCAAACGGTCCCTGCTTACGTCCTGCCCGGTAGACTCCAGGCCGTCGGGGAAGCTTCGATGCGGCTGGCTGAAGGCCTTGTATGCTCGGGTCCTTGTGGCCCCACGAGCTCGCGCAGCTCCGTGAGCTCGCAAGCCTTTGATGACGTGTACGTTGCAACTTAGCGCGCATCATGACACATGGCGAGCTCTAACATTACCCGCTACGCCACAGTGGGCGGGCAACCACTGAAGCACAACCGCCACTTGAAGGCCAAGTACAACGAGATTTCACTTTGGCTAAATCTGTAATAAATGAGTAGTACATACCGCTAAAGCAATCTTGGCAAACCCGCAGGGCTGTTACTTGGATAGTTTCTTTATTTACCTGCCTGTAAACCATTTAGGCGGACAACGCGTCCACCTTGGTGGTTTTCGTTATGACGTGAGTCCCAGCATGCCGTCCCGCGAAGTTGTCGGTTCACCGCGAGAAGCCCCAAGCTCTGCCTTTATGCCGGAAGGTATGCTGAGGAGCCGCGCGCTCTTGTTTATGCGTCACTTCTGGCGAGTGCTAATGGCGGCGTTTTCTTTTTCACTTTTCGTATAAATATGGCTATGTTTTGGAGCTTTTCGTCAGACTTCCACTCGTATTTCAAACGTGATATTTTGCACGGAGGCTCCTTTATTTCTGCACTGTCTTAAGCTAACCATTTTACGCGGTCCAAGATATTGTTGCAGTTGTCCAGAGATGTCCTGTGTGTTCCTGCCTTCTGTCTTCGGCAAATTGCGCTGCCCCTTCAAGATTAATGTGAACTTCATTGTGTGTAAGCAGGTCATGTCAGTGACTCGGTGGATTTGCAATTTTGGTGTCCTCACGCACCGAATAACTATTCGTCAACCATTCGAAATTCACCACTTGCCAGATTGTTGCTGCAAATAATAAGCGATGGCTGCTGGCAGTACAACGAGCTCATTAGCTGTGGTTGATGGTGCATGATTGAGTTTCTCTGAGATTGTGGCCTTCGCTGCCGGGATTGAGATACCTATGATTGAAAGCGAGATTTTTTTGTTTAAAAGCAGGACGAGAGAGAGCGGAAACTTATTTTCACCGGGCACGAGTAGTGTTGAATTCCCGTGGTGGATAGGGCCTTCAGTCCTGGGAGGGTATTCTGTAAGAGTCCACCTAGTGGACTGTCCATTTCGGCCGCTGCTGATTGGCTAGGGCCGCTCGTCTCCTTCTCTCTCGTACAGCTGCATCCAATCAGCAGCGGCAGAAATGGACAGTCCACTAGGTGGACTCTTACAGAATACCTCCCCCCCCCCCCCCAGGGCCCCAGCGGCGGTGGCAGCAGTTTCGGATCTGGCACTCAGCCTTCGCTGGTATTCTGATGCCTAGTTCGTCAGGTTTGCTGGCGTAGCACTATTCGCGTGCATGCTGCTCTACACGGAAAGGGTAGAAGGGAGAAAAATGCCGGAGGAGGAGGAGCAGCGCAAACAATATGAAAAGAGATGTGACTATGTTGATAGCGGATGAGCGAGGGATAAGTTTGAATACATACATGTTCTCAACGCCTGACGTGTTTCCCGAATCCGCCATTATATCGCAGCGGCTTTTATTATGCACACAAGTAGCGGAATGACATACGTTTTGGGAACGTTGGCCCAATGGGTACCGGTATGAAATAAGAGCTTCCTGCAGCATCAAACAGGCCCCTTCACTGAGGATCCAAGTCGAGGTCTTAGTTCTCCAACACGACGTTTACAAGCCCCGAAAAGCCTAGAAGATGGGCCTCGCTCAAGAATTGTATGTAGGACAAAACGGAAGATCATGCCTTGCGAAAATAAGTGCGGATACCAAAATCGAGAGAGCCGTGCAACACTTGTACCCGGTAGGGGCTGCACTCGACAAATTTCGCGCGCGGAGTAGGTTGTTCAATTAAACCTTGAAGAAAGGACGACGAAAGACACGAGGCACGCGACGCGCCTTCTTAGAGCAAACCAGCAGTCGACAAAGACACTTCGCAGGGTTATTAAATGCTTGTCCCTCACGCAACACGCTCAGTACCCTTAAATAACGCCTAGAAAGAGATAAATTTGTTTACAGAAGGGCACAGAGGTCGGCCTGAGCAACAGCTCACTCTGGTCTTCTACTCTACGCTGGGGAAAAAGCACGGGTAGGAAAAGAACTTATGACTGATGATGATGATGGTATGAGTAGGCAGGGCGTATATTACAAGGAACCGCTTTATTTCAGCGGAGCTCGTGCTGCTACCACGAAGGTCAAGCTGTGCAGCTGATGATGATATATAGAGATGAGGAAGGTGAACAATGTGTGACCATATTTAGAGATAATATAGATGAAAGTCAGGCATGTGTTGCACTCACATAGTTCCCTAACGTTGCGGAATCGGGTGCGTGGTTGCGCAGGAATGGTATTGCATGCGTCGAGAATATGGTTTTAAACGAGAGACTATTTCTGTTCCAAGGCAATGGTGATCTGACAGCGTTCTAAGGTTTGATAAGCGGTAATTAACAAAGCATATCTGCTCAATTACCACGTAGCGTACAATAATAAATCGAGTGGTGAGTTTTTCACGTAAGCCGGGAACCCGCACAGGAGTCCAAAGAACTTCGTCACTAGGAGAAAAAGTCAAAGCAGGCTGAGTCTAGTAGCGAGACTTGCGAGCGTCCTCGGAGATACCGGTGTTAATGCTGGTTAGGTGACGGCTGTCGGCGAGGCGAGACAAAAATAATTTCTGAGCAAGGATCTGCTGGGGGTGCAAGAGCCGAAAGGAACGATACATAAAACTACGAAACTTGGTGAACGGCCTTACACGAGGAACAACGGAACAAAGGCGGTAGTACGTTGCGTAGCCGTTTTACAGGCGAATGTCACAAACGGCAGGATTGCGTCCCGCTCGTGTGGTCGGGGCGGATGGAAATTGCAATCACGTCGGAGAGGGTACCATTAAAACGCTCCGTCAAGCCGTTGTTCTGCGGATAGTAACTGTGTGTCGTCTTTTAAATGGTGGTTGAAGCACACAGAACTTCGACAGGGATAAAAAGACATGAAAACATTGCCGTGGTCGCTGATGAAGACGCGCGGAGCTTCATGGCGTAAAAAAAACGTTGCGTAGAAACAAATCAGCGGCTTAAGCCCTAGTCCCCTATCGTAGAGTGGCTTGCATCCGCGTAGCGCGTTAGATGGTCAGCGTCCGTCGCAATCGAACGATTGTCATTTGAGGTAGTGGAAATATTGCGGTAAAAGACTATTCCAACAACTTCGAAAGGCGAAGCGTGACAACGAAGAGGTTGCTAAGAACCAGAAGGAGCTGCTGTCGGTAGTTTACCGCTTTGACATTGAACGCAGTATACGACGTGCTTCGTGACGGCTGAAGAGAAGGCAAGCCAGGGGCAGCGACTTCGTATTCTATCGAAGATATTGTGATAGCCTATATAACCGGCCTTCGGATTGTGATCTCGGATGGGATACGTGAAGGCCTTCGAGCACCTCACGTTGCAGGGAACGTGGTATGATTGTGGCCCATTTGTTGCCTTCAACGTGATAAATGTAGCGATCTAAAGCCCGACTGTGCAGTTTGAATTGGTTAATTAATAAAGGAAAAATAAGACATCCACCCGTTCGTAGCAATTGCTACGAACTGGCTAAGTTGTCGACGAAGTCAGGCGTCCGGAGGTGAAGAAGAACATTTCATGCGTTCAAAAATACTTGGGCAGTATCGGTCGACACGTTGGTAGGATACAAGGAAAGTTGGGCTGTGGGGTATTTGCCACTTGAGCAGTGCGAGGGGTGAAGCCGATGAAGAGGACTCTGGGGATGTAGGATAGTACGATGAGGCGATGGTGAGTCGTCATGGTTAGGCCGAGCATAGCTAGATAGAACATCGGCATCTTGATTCTTCTTTCTAGCCATGTAGGTGACATCGAAATCGTAGGTTTTGAAAGCACATTGAGGATTTGTTGAAACGTCATTGAAGAAATTGTTCACAGGTGTTGATAATTGGCCCGCGACATCTAGTAGAAACATCATTGGTGCCCCTATATTTGAGAAGTCGTAAGTGTATTGAAACAATGTTGGATATCAAGGATGAAAGCCCGTTGAAGCACTATTGAACATGTGTTGATTGTCAAAATTGAAAGCCCATTGCGGAATTGTAGAAATATGTTGAATATCAATGTTGAAACCCCATTGTCACGTTGTCGATATGTTGAATGGCAATATTGAAACCCCATTACCATACTGTTGGAGATTTGTTGAACGGCCATATTGAAACGCCATTGAGATATGCTGCTAATTTTTGTTGAGTAGTGTTTAAAACTTCACTCTACTTTTCTTAATATGCCGCTGAGTTATGTTATGTCGTAGCATTACTGCTGCCACATTGGTATGGTCCTTGCATACTAGAGGACAGGTGCAAATTTAAATACAGGCGCTTCTGTATTGGAGGCCTGTGTCACCCTCGGATCAAAAGAACTCTTTTATATAGCCTGTAATAAATCATATTGTAGATCTGCTAGCAGAACCTTTATGCCAGTTTTTCAAATGGCTTAAGAAAGCCCGGCCAATGCTCCTTCACGAAATCAACAGCGCACTATTGATGTGGAAAAAAAAACGTTTTTCTAGATGAAGTGTTTATTTTAGCCAAACATTTGCTAAATGTACAAACACTGGTGACTTGAAATAAAAACTTCTTGAAAAGTAATGCAATCTACAAACTGCTTGCAGCTTGATACAATAACGAAATCGAATACAAAAAATGTAAAGATTGTGTTGTCCTAAAGCAAGCAAAGACAATTTCTCAAATAATAAATAAATAAATACACTTACTAGCATGACATTAAACAAGACCACTAAAAAGGTACTTGATTTCTCCATTGGGTAGCCAGTGACAGTAATCATGGCACAATTTGCATGAGCCCACAGCAGACAGATATACATTCTGCTCTTATTTATTGATTGAATGGTGCGTGCCAATTTTACTGAACATTATCTAGCTCTGAAACAACTTGGCAATTAGAATAAATGATTCATGGCAGCAGTTTATTGTGCCACATTGCTTGTCGCACGATCCAGTTGAGTTTTCTGCCATTATTACGAGTTCATGGGCAGGTCATTCCATAAAAAGCTTAAGATTTGTATCTGAAAAATCGTGGCTGTTAGTGACCTGCTGGAAGGCGTAAACAAAGTTATTTTTCCTGTCAGTGCCACTAAAGAATTTAGAATGAAAGAATTCGCAAAGAATTAGGTTTCATGCTTACATGAAACAGAGCACATCTTTGTCATTACCCGAGCGCATTTGTAGAACTTTGAATTTAAGGAATTTTTTCCCTTTTAATCCTTACTGATCTTCTGGGGGAGTAACATCAACAATTACTGCGAACTTACGTTAATATGTGGTTCTTCTTAAACAGAACTACTGACAATGGCTAAGATGGCACTTTCAGGCGTATGTATTAAACCAAATGTATCGCAATATTTCTGATTGTAGCTACTTTTGTTTTATCAAACAAACTTGAAATGATGTGCTGTCATGAATGTTTTGGATAACTGGGTCGTTAGGCATGAAATGACCCGAGACACGTAAGAAATACAGTAAAGAAACACTATTTTTGGTAGAAATATATTAAAAATTGACATAAATATCTACTAAAACACTACTAAGCACAACACAACGCTTGTGTTTCAGCCATCAAACCTGTGCTCTTCGGGTGACTAGAAATAAATTAAAATAAAGAAACTGTAGGGGACTACAAAATGACAACACTTGTATCGTCCGACTTCGATTCTTCTGGTCACTTCAAGTCCCGCGAAAGGAGTGAGGCAAGTGTGCTTTTGATGTAGGCCATGTTTGTGCCAGGGAACTTGCGACAGATGAAGCCTGCAAGAAAAGAGCCTGAGGTCTGAACTAATTGTTGTGTGCGTTTTTTGCCTGCGCACTGATAATGACGCCATCTATGTTTGTGTATGCCTTCGAATAAAATTAGTTGTGAGTTCTGCGCTGTCCTGTATGTTCCTGCCTTCTGTCTTCATCATATTGCGCTGCCCCTTCAAGATGTTCATCCTACTTATAACTAAGTGCATTTCCTGCCTCAATCGCTCCGTTGTAATGAGAATTTACTGCAGTTCTCTGCCAAGCTGGTTGCGCTAACATGGGCAGAACATGACAGCTATACGAACAACTGATCAGTCTCCTAAGAGAAATATGCAAGTGGACTGGCTTCGTTAATCCTTTGAGGGTCACTGCCGTACATGTAGAGTGGCGGAAACAAATTGTGTGGTCACAGCCATACATATGTGGCAGCAACAGAATGTATGAAAAAATGTGCTTTTCATAACGTAATGTCACCCAGGGTCACATTAGAGGTACTGCAGCTTTCAGTGAAGACTCTACAAAAATTCTTATTGTGCTCTCGCCCCTTGGCTTTCTCCAAAACTGATTTTTCTATTTGAATTAAGGCGGATGCCACCACATTAGTTTCAAGATATTGCTGCTTCACCTAGTTTATAAAGTAGGTATGAAGCTTTATTTCATCGTTCATCTTTAGTACAGAAGGTCCCGCAGTTACAAAAACTCTCAGGGGGACCTCCTATAAGTAATTTAACATTACAGTAATTGTTACGTTATGGCAACACAGCAGTGACAGACATCAGAACAAACGATGCTAATGAAGAAAACAATGAAATGCAAGAAAGGTGCTCACAATAATTGAATTTCAAGTCAAATACCAGCAAATTAAATAGATACAGCATATCAGTAAGTAAAATTTAGTAATTGCCATGTTAAGAAAGCATAGGAATGACATATACCTAGTTCACTAATCTTTAGTGAATGTCATTATATTCAATCCCCACACCATCACTGATTTAGCCCTCACCTTTCTACTCAAGATGCGATGTTGCAGTTCAAACATCAAATACTAAACGAACGTTCCCGTAACACGAAAGCCATCCTTGGACTCGACCTCACTCAGGCCTTTGACAGCATTTCCCATGCAGCTATCCTTGGCCTGGTCTCCCACCTCCACCTGGGAAAGCGAGCCTACAATTACACCTGTGACTTCCTCTGCAATCGCACGGCCACCCTCTCGGCCGGGGATTTACGATCAGACCAGCTTAATCTTGGCAGCAAAGGCATCCCGCAAGGTTCAATTATCTCTCCCATGCTCTGTAACATAGTCATGATTGGCCTTGCGCAGCAACAACAACGAGTCGACAGTGATGCCATCTACGCCGACGACATCACCATCTGTGCGTGCCGAGACAGTAATGGTCAAGTGGAGCCAGCCCTCAAAACGGCGATTGACACGGTTGAAGCCTATCTCCAAGGAACCGGATTGCGCTATTCGCCGGCTAAATCGGAGCTTCTTCTCTATTGCCTGTTGGTGGGTGTTTTGGTAAACTGAAATAATATAAGCGCCAGCAAACAAGGACGGAAGGTTCCTGAAAATGAAGTTATTAAATTTAGAGTATTGTGGTGTCGTCTCCCTTCCGTATTTGTTTGCTGGCGCTAACTATGCCTTCTTCTCTACAAGCCCAATCAGTAGGGACGCCCTCCCAAACACCAATCTGATCACCGAGCGTGTCACGCCATCACCCTACGCCTTCAACACGGCAGTCCTATCCCACACGTCCCTAGTATCCGCGTCCTCGGTGTTACCATCTCTACCAACGGCTCAAATGCCTTGGCTCTCAACAAGATCTGTGCCCAATCTCAAAACACCATACGCCTTCTGAAATGTATCTCCAACCGACGAACGCCTTCTCCGCCTCGTGCAGTCATTTGTCATATGTCACATTACCTACGTTGCTGCGTGCCTCAACTGGTACCGGACTGCGCAAACCAAGCTCGACACCCTCATACGAGGGGTCCACCAGCAAGCACTTGGCCTTCCGCATTGCACCAGCACTGAACTCTTCGACCAACTGGGAGTTCACAACACCCTTGCTGAACTCATTGAAACCCAATAACGCTCTCAGCGTGAACGGCTCACCCTTGCTGAAACGGGATGCTTTATTCTATCTACGCTTGGCTTCACTTACATCAGCAACAGGGCCCGAAACAATCGATCCCGGCTGATATCCGTAGCTGGATCCACACAGACCTTATCCCGAGAAACATGCACCCTGAATATAACAGGGCCCGGCGCCAAGCTCAGGCCAGAGCTATTGTAAAAGCCCTTGCTCACGTACCTGGCGTCACATTTGTTGATACAGCCCAACATTCCCATGGCACACGATTCGTGGCCGTCGCCACATGCGATGGAGTCCTGCACCACGCCTCCAGCGTCACTACCACTATCGCCGAGACGGTTGAAGAAGTGGCCATCGCCCTGGCCCCTCTAGATCCCACCTGTCACGCCCTCGTGTGTCACTCGGTAAACCATGGATAACAAACTATCTAAAGCGACAGATAAACCATAAAAATAAACTTTACCAGCAGTTCGTTAAAACACGTAATGCGGACTTATGGACTGAATACAAGACTGTTAGAAATAAGTTGAATAAAGAAAAGGAAAGGGCAAAAAGGGACTACTACTACCACATATTCGATCCACAACGTCCAGAGCGACGTAATGCCATGTGGCACAAACTAAATAAAGTACTGAATAAAGGAGCCACTCCCACAAAAATCGAAAATCTGGAAATAGACGGAAAAACGTTAAACGGAAGTGAGCTTGCAGAACAATTCAATGATTTCTTCGTGAAAATAGGAAATGCCAGCCACAGCGCACAAACAACAACCGGTATAAATCCGATACCAAACACACTTTTTCTTAAACCAACTTCCAGTTCTGAAGCAATTGCACTATTCAGTAGAATAAAAAACAGTCGCAGCTGTGATTCTGATGGCATAGAAATGCGACCAATAAACTATGTATTAGATATCATAGCGGAAGTACTAACACATATCTACAACTTGGTGTTATCAACAGGTACTTTTCCAACGCTCATGCAACTAGCAAAAGTTACCGCAATATACAAAACAGGAGACAAAAACAATTTAAGCAATTATCGCCCAATATCCATACTCCCCATTTTCTCGAAATGCCTTGAAAAAATAATAAACGATAGAATTGAGATCTTCTCTAGAAAGTACGACCTTATTACCGAATGTCAGTATGGTTTCAGAAAGAAACGTTCAACTGAGAGCGCTCTACTAGCACAAAAAGAAATCATATTACATAATATCGAAAACAGGCTTTTGACACTCGCATTATATTTGGACTTCAGTAAGGCATTTGATCGCGTAAGTCATGAATTATTATTAAATAAGTTAAAATGCTGCGGATTTAGAGGAATCTCGCTCAAACTTATTCAGTCGTATTTGAGTGCGCGGTCTCAGTACGTTGAAATAAATGGCTTTAAATCACGCACACAACCAATTAAAACCGGGGTGCCACAAGGCAGCATTCTTGGGCCTGTATTGTTCTTATATTACATCAATGACATAATCAACATCGACGAAGTTTGCAAATTTATAATTTATGCTGATGATTGCACACTATTTTTTACTGGAAGAAAGTTGGGTACTCTCGAGGCACTAGCAGCAAACACCTGTTATAAGCTTCGCGATTGGTGCACTAAAAACAATTTAACGCTAAATGAAACAAAAACAAAATGTGTCCTTTTTCGAGCACTTGGCACATCCTTACAGTTACCTCACCATGTTACCCTAGGCCCATACAAAATTTCAGTAACCAAATCAATAAAGACGCTTGGAGTAATTTTTAATGAACATGTATCCTGGAATGACCAAATAGATCAGATTAGCTTAAAGCTGAGACGCGTGGTTGGTGCTTTAAATCGCTGTCGATATCTTTTGCCTCTTACCATAAAGCGACTTATTTATCAAGCTCTCTTCCATGCTCACTTGAACTACTGTGCTTTAATATGGGGAAACACTACATTAACCAATTTAAATAAGCTAAAAATACTTCAGAAAAGAGCTATTAGGGCAATAGAGAACATACCATACCTTGAACACACCAGCCATCTTTTTGTGAAGCATAAAATTGTTACGGCGAACAATATATACAAATGCAGGCTGCTGCAATCCTACATTAGTGCAACTCGCGGGAAGCTTGACACATTTCTCACACTTGCAAATCTTGAACCTACTGAAAGTATTTACTTCCATCGGTATAAACCCCCCTGGAAAACTCCATTCTCACGCACTATTTACGGAACGCAAAGGCTTAGCTACACATTACCAAGCACTCTTAACGCATATGAGCAGCAAGACATCGAAATCAAAACACTAAACCCCACCAATGTAGTTAGCTTGTTTTTGTAATTGCGCATTTCTTAAATTGTATTGCATTATATCATTGTTACATGTATCATTGATGCCAATTTTTCTTCTCTTGCTTTATTATATGCAAAAATCATCCCATGTGTACAATTTTTCGTACTGGTGTGTAATAATTATTTGCTTTCGCTTGAGTGTTTACCCTGTCACTTTAAATTATTCACTTTTTGCTTGTATAATTATTATTTTGCTTGTACATTTACCCTGTCATTGCTACTACAGGGTGGACGGTGCTTAGTCAAGCTGCAGTATCCGCAGCTTTTTCGCCGTCTCCCCCTTTTCACAAATGTTTTTGTTTGGTGAAAATAAAACACTGACTGACTGACTCTCGCTCAGCCGTCACTAACTTCAGCAAAGGCCGTATTTCTCCTCAAGCCCTTCGAATCCTGTGCCAGGCAACACATTCTGAATAAAACATGATATCCCTGACATGGGTCCCGGCACTTGCAGGCCCTGTCCATCCGCGACTCCCCAAACTCAACGAGGTCACTCACTCCATCGCGCGAGTCCTAGTCAACCGTGCCGGAGTCACTGGAGATCAGTTGGACACCAGGGACAGTCTGACTACATATAACGATCTCGTTAAGGCCTTTTACCTCAGTCGCCGAACCTTCCCCCACATCACCCCAAGTTCAGCCGGGCGCAGGCTACCACCCTGCGTCTGCTACAAACAAACACGTACCCTTCACTCGCCCGCCTCCACCTTATATTCCCAGACGTTTAGACTTCCCCCAACTGCTGGTGATGTGGCACTCACCAGGCTAAGCTTCCGCATATGCTGTGGAAGTGCCCAGCAAAGTACACACACATTAACACCACGACCCTCTCGTACAGGTTGCGTGAGGCTCCGCGGAGCTCCGCCCTCGACAACTAAACCTGGGCGACCCAGCACGCCCGTGAGGCGGCGGCGAGGCAAGCCCTCGACGTCCCCTCATGGGAGGCGTAAGCCCGGCCATCATAAAGTGCTGGTTCTATAATAGAAGGTTATTCCTCCTTCTGACATTGTAATAAACTCTTATGCCACTTTCTCCTGCATGCCACAATAAACACAGTGTAAAACTGAGGACACTAGAAAATTTTTGTCACCTGAAAAATTATTTTCCCATTCTTTTTTCTTCAAACGTCAATCTGAAGAACGTAAATCGACAATAAAAAATATAACCCTTAAATTGGGGGGACATATTTCCCTAAAAATGTTATCCTGAAATTGTCACCCATTCATTTTTTCAATAAATGCAAACCTATAGTACTTGCGCAATGGTTTATAACCCTGTGAACAAGCAAGGAAGTAAGAAAGCAGGAGGCAATTGCAACAATTTCTTAGTGGGAGCTGTGAACATGTCTCATAGCCTGTAAGCTTTAGATAGCTAAGGCCCTATTTAGTGCAGTTCGATTTATTTAAACGTGTGGGAAAAGGTCACATAAATGTCTGTTAGTGTAACGTCTTAGAATACAAAGTGATAAATTGCATGTTAATAAATTGGTTGCGGGCCTGGAATAATTAGACGTTTGCTAAACATAGCAGTGTTGACAACGATACTGGCAACTGTCGCTATTGCTGCTTTGTTCCCTCTGCTGAAAGGCTGCTGTGTGCCACCACATGGACCTCCTTCAAGACAGGAGCAACTATAATTCAATGTGGTCTGTTGAAGTAGGGGAAACCAGTGTTTTGCGTTAGAGAACCGGGAGGGACATTTTGATCGCTGAGTATTGGCAGCAGTGCTGACCCTCGAGTTGAGCAGTAACTGCACTCAATTATAGCTTTTCCACATTTCCAATAATATATCAACAGTTTCAGCCTACTTAAGCGTATCTCCCATGCCACTACATTGGTAGCATGCTTCACGAAGACTCTTCATTGCAATCACACTGTGACACGTGTGCCTTGCCCTGCCAATGCGCAAATGCAAATTTTCACTGGTGCAATCAACTTCTAGCAGTTGAGGCAGATTTTAAAGTTTAGGAGCATTCCAGTATGGAGGGTTTAGCTCCTTTAGGTCCTACGAACAGCCATTCCAAATGGTAGGCTATTGTAGCATGCAGTTGCAGACACAGGCTACTTGAAAGTAATTTGTATGTTAAATAAGCAACTTGCCATTAGCATCACAAACAGTGAATGCAAGAACGCAATGACAATGCATGTAGGGTACTTGCCTATCACTGCGTTGACTCCGATGGGGTAAAGGGCCTCTTTCTGCCCCTTTGAATTCTTACTACCAAAGGGCGAGTGGCCGATCAGTTCCTCCTCATTGAAAACATGCCGCAGCAATGCCCTGGCAAATTTGCCTGGCCCATCATGGCAAGCCGTTGTGAGCTGCGCCAGGACTGTCTCCTCGACCAACACTCCTCCGCCGATGTCAATCTGCACATATTAATTAAATATTAGCACGGTAGTTTCTAGGCTTTTCAGTATGTTTGGACAACAGCCGTACTGTAAACAGAGAATGCCAATCTTACTTGAATAGTTTCATAGCTTCTCATGCTGTTTGGATGCCACATGCTTCAGAAAAACACGGTTCTGTCCAGCACAAACAACAAAATGAGTATTCGAACGTATCCAAAACATTCAGCAAATTCAGAATTTCTTACGATACTTCACATACTTTCGAGTGCCTATGCCAAACCGTTTTCCTGCCAACCTGAGTCGCTGGATAGTTCATTGTCTAATGGGTAGAGCATCGTGCTGCTTTGCTGAGGGTGGCTGAGTCATAAGCAACCATTCGACCAGTTTGGGCCACTGGATACGTGACCCTGGGTATGTCCCGCTATTCAATAAACCTCTTTTGCGCCAACTTGGGTAACTGCTCCTTGTGGTGGTAAACTGGTAAACACCAGTAGGAGATGAAAGGGAGATGACTATCTGCACTAATGCAATTACTACAACACATCACATTCGTTTGCAGTGCCCCAGAAGTAATCTGCGAGGTTCTGCTCAGCTGTACGAAATGTACGTAAGCCACAAGGGCACGGTGAGCAAATCACCACCTCATCCAACGAAATGAATTCACTCATGAAGCACAGGCTACGCCAGATTCTGGAATGGACCCAAGAGCTTATGATAAGCACAACCTCAAGAAGCAAGTAATCATCACCAATGTATCGGAGTTCCGTCTCGTTAGTTCCACCGTCATAAAAGGCCTCATCACGTATCGCTAATTACAAGCTGATCCTAATGAAGAATGGTAATCGCGTTAACATCGCCAATCATCTCCAAAGAATGGTTGATTTGTGAATTTCCTTGATGTGAAAATAAACAGTGCTGAAACTGAAGACCATCTGTGGTACAATACTAAATAAGGCCATGCCAGTAGCTATACCTCAACTTTTGTAGAAACTTATATCTGCTTTGTTAAATTTTTATAGAGAACAATTTGAGGGCGAGTTTTTGCAGAGATAACGAATGTTACAGCTTGAAGGAGCCCTAAAGAGAAATTAAATAAATTAAATTCTGGCATTGTACGTGCCAAAACGACGATCTATTTACGAGGCACACCTTAGCGGAGACTCTGGATTAATTTTCACCACCAGGGGTTCTTTAACATGCACTCAATGCATGGTACATGGGCGGCTTTGCCTTTCGCTTCCATTGAAATGCGGCCACCGCAGTCAGGATTTGATCCCATGACCGTGCGTGCAACGCCAAAGTCGCTAAGCAACCCCGGCGTGTCAGCACGAAAGAGAATTTCAGATGCATTTGTAAATTACCTTCTACAATACAAAAGTATTCACTTGTATTGTGACAAGAGGCACAATGAACTAAAAGGCACAAGTGAGAAGATTGGTGGCACTGCTGCCTTGAAGTTACCGTAGCAGCTTGCTATGACGTCACAGATTTTACGGTGTCTCTTGGGCTTAGGTAATTTTTTAGAAATAAGCTGTTTATCATTGTACTCAAAAAAGCCAGAACTTGAACATAGAACTCTTCAAGAACTTTTACTGAGACAAACCACCCAAGTTCGTAAAAACATGTGAAATCTATGATGTCAAATGAGGTAGACTTTAGGGGCAAAACTCGGAAAATAGAACACTGAGCTTCATCTCAGCTAATAACCTACTCCCGTGAAATAAACAGAAATAGAGACCTGAAAGAATGTTTTATCAGTTTAAATGGATTTGGGGTGTCTTTAAAGACCCCTTAATACAAAACAAGGATTACACTTGGCTCAACGATAGGATAACATGCACCACCTATCGATACTCATTAAGATTGGATTGCCAGTAAAGCAGAATGCCTCCACTGGCAGATCCAGATGGGGGAACCATGCCTGCATCTTGCAGGGTAGTAAACATAATGTGCGGAAAAAAATTGAAGTTCTGCACTAAATGAGCACTGGCATGAAATTTTCGTCTTTTCCTTTTGTGGGCTAAATAAAGGTCCCAGACCCCAATAACACTAGCACAGCATAATACTTCCGGTCACAGCCCCTAAATAATTTACTATAATAGCTTTCGGACGGACAGATTTGTTTTGTTTCCCAGGAGGTGTACGTATTTTGACGTCAGGACGCAGAAGGTGGCACTCTGGGAGCAGGGCATTGCGACGTTATGACAACCATTTCCACACCAACAACTTCAACCTCAGGAGAGAGACCCTGAGAAATTCTCGAAGAAAAGTGCCAAGTCTCTTGGTTAGCCTTAAGGCCTAACTCAAAGTTAATGAGACCTGCGGACCTAGCCGCAACAACTGCGACTCCATCTTTGATATTTTTAACTTCAACATCTTTGAGCCTGAACTCAGCTGGTTCAAAGTTCTTCTCCAGTTTGTCTCTTATTTCACGTTGTGGGTTCTCATTCCCTGTTGTGTCTTTTATTAAAAGAGCTAGTTTCGTTCCCTGCATGCTGTTATTTGATTGCTCGCCACCTACTGAAACTGCTTGTGAGGAGGTGTCATGCTTGCTGGTTTCAGCTTTGCCAGTTAAATATGCGTTATGCTTTATTGTCTTTAGAGCTATTTCCTTCATGTTCTGAAATTCTCGCAAAAGAGAATTTAATGCTTCTCATGTCGCTAGTGAATCTTGTCGGACATCTAGCATTATGAAGCGTTAATCAATGTCCATGACACATTTCATTTGTTTTTCTCCTTTTCTAGTTTCCATGTTGCGTTCGCTGGACGCAAATGTACGTCCTCTGTGATTAGTTTCACTCAAAATATTCACCTGTAGAAACAGGTTCTTCATGGCTCTTTGCATCTGATTCAGAAGGTTGACTCTTGCTTTGAGTCTTCTTGTGACATTTTCTATGGCATCTCCCAGTCTCCTCCCCACCAGAGAAAATCTTTATCCATCAAAAAACTGCGTTCCCACTAGTTGCGTGCAGTATACGCCTACACTGCAAGAAGCTAAGCTGATAGTACTGTGCAGTGTGTGGAAAGACTAGACAATGATTTTTTCCTAATGACAAAAGTCTAACAGACTAAAATTATTGTTAGAACTTTCTCTAGTGTATCTTACTTACTGGCAATTAAGAAAGAATTAACGTTCTACGTTGTTTTGGAGCTGATTGGTGTGGAAGAAATATGGGATTTATGGGCTTCAAGCTGGCCGCCTTTGTTTACATTTTATTCGTGCTATCTTCCTCGTTTATAATAGGACTATATCACTAAAATAAATTGAAGTAATGGTTTGTTTATTCTAAGTTGAGGTCGTAGATTCTCAATTTCTACTTTTTAATTACGGATGGCGCCTCGTTAATTGAGATTAAGTGGCGGTACACATGTGATCGATAATAAGGGCGAACATAGGAAATACAGCTGTATTCATTAGCGAATAACTTATGCTCTAAATATAGTAGGAGGAAGAGGAAAGAACTTTGTTGTGTGCCCTGCAAGTTTGTGGGGAGGGCCAAAGGCCCGCCTAGGTGACGGCCAGGAGTTCTTGGGTCCTGGCGGCATCCTCGGCCCGCTGGACGGCCCATAATTGATCTTCGAGGGCAGGGCTGAGCAGCGCGGCCTGCCCTAGAGGCCGCTGCTGCTAAAGGCCGCGTTTTCTTTATTGTTATTTAGCCCTCGGCATTCCCATAATATATGCTCCAGAGTGGCTCTGGATTCAGATGTTTTGCATTTGTCCGTAGGATATACATCCGGATATATGATGTGCGAGAGCGCAGGATTCGGATACGTCCTAGTTTGTAATTGCCGCCATGCGACAGACTGCTTTTTTGTCAATATTGCGTGAGGTCGCGGGAATATGCGCCTCTGTACCTATAATGTTTCGTATTGTCATTATATGTTGTCATTCTGTCCTCCCACTCCCACTCATTTACCGCACCGTCACGTCCGGAGGGTGTCGGGGCGTCACTTGCGACTGCGGCTCGGTCCGTAAGCCCTCGAGCCGCGTCATGTGCCGCCTCGCTGTTGCTGTTCTCCGCGAGGGTGTGAGCGGGTGCATATCTTTCTTTTGTAATTTTGCCCTCCTGCAAGAAGAATTCGTAGTGCCTCCGGGGAGATTCGGCCGTTGGCAAAGTTTCTCATTGCCGTCTGCGAGTCGCTGACTATCACGGTTGCGTTAGTCTGAGCTGCTGCGAGCACTATGGCTACTTCTTCAGCTATCTCGTTACTTGTGGTGCGTATCGTCGCGCATGACTTGCACCGTTTATCCCTATCGATTACGGCTGCCGTAAATCCCCATCTGCGACTGTATCGAGCCGCGTCTACGAACACTGCGTCCTTGTCGCTGCCGAATTTCTTCTGTATTTGCTTCGCTCTGTTCTTTCTTCTGTCCTCATTCTGTTCTGGGTGCATGTTCTTTGGTAAGGGAGGTTTTACCAATCTTTCCTTTGTATCTCTCGGGATGTCCACCTTGACACCATGCTGTGTGTGGTAACCTATGTCTAATCTCTCTAGGATGTGTCTGCCTGCTCTAGTCTTAGAGAGGCGTTCATATTGTGCTGTACATAGTAGGTTCACGAAATTTTCACTGAATATTCTTCTCATCATTCCAAAGGAGAACTGCAAAAACTCAGCATCACTGCCCCGAGGGTTTTATAACAAAAAAATGAGGAGTTAATCGTTTTTGCCTCGAGGTCTGTGGGTTTGTTTACATTTCTTTTATTGCTAAAGAGAAGGCCAAAAATGAAGCAAAGTAATAAAACTTGCCCTTTTCTTGATCACGGAACGTGTACAAATAATTCGATTCCAAGTTTGACAATAATGGCAAGCGAGAAAAAACCAAACTTATGAGTGAAAGAGTGGAGAGCAATTACCCTGTTGTCGCTCCCTTGGGAGGCCAGCCGGAAAGTCGCACCATCGAAACATATATATTATTTGGAAGCTAAAAGAGAAATATAAAAGAAAAGTGCTCCGGCCTGTACCACTAAGTATAACAGGCTTAAACCAATAGTAAAAGAAATGATGAGGGCGTATGCCAAGTGAAATTTTAAAGAAAAGGGAAAAAAATGGGGGGGGGGGAGAACTACCACCAGGCGAAACCAGAACCAGGGAACGGACGGCAAAGCGGGATTTATTGAGTGAATACAGTTGTTACAATGCTGTTTTAAGTCTTGGTCTTGACTTACAAATGTGGTGGTTTCAAAATTGTGTAGTCACTAGTGGTTGGGCTTGGACAGCAGTGGCTTTTGATAGGGTAGGATGACACCTGGGTATTTAGGTGAGTCTTGGTTTAGTTGGCTTGGTCCCCTCTTGTGAAGATCTGGAATTAAAGAACTAGGCAGAAATAGTTAGTTGATTGAGAAGCATGTTAAGAAAGATTGGGAAGAGGACGAGAAATAAATAATGAATGTGATTTTTTTTTAGGGCTTAACTCTGTCGTCGGGAGGGGAAACCCCACTTCGTTTTGTCAGTGGCCCTTTGACCAGTAATCAAGCCCTTTTTTTTGCTTTCTATCGAGTGTGAGATGGACGTTGGTGTTTGCAATGGGATTGGAATGAGTGACGGGCTCAACCCGAGGTGGAAGGGGGACGCAATCCCCAGGTGACCCCGCCTCCCAGTCCAGGTTAAAGCTACCTCCATTCTTTCTTTCTTTTATTTTTTTATTTGTGTCGTTCGAAGGAGAGGACGTGCGAAGGTCGTTGGCACGTCCTTGTTTGCTGGGTGACGTTTCTGCATACGTAAATGTAAAAGCGTATTCGGTACAAGCACCGTGTCTTCAGAACGTATGAGTTGTTTGTTGCTTTTCCTGGTGTTCTTCTAGGTGCATGAGGAGCGGAGACTGTAGAGTCCGTGTGCTTTGCTCGAGGGAGCATAGCTGTGGAGATGATGGTCGTTTGGATGGTGGGGGTAGGCATGGCTCCGTTCCTCTGGTGTCAGAGTGCGTGTTGAGTGCACTAGCTTTCAGAGGTAGTTGGGGATTACAGATAGTGGCCGCTGGGCCGCTGCCGGTTGGTATGCATCTGTCCCCTTGTTGTCGGAGTCGAGTTGAGTGCTCCAATTTGTAGATAGCTGCAGGTTGTCAACTGCACGTAGTGCTGTAGCGGAATAAGGTTGATGTTGCATAGACGTCAACATCTGCTGACTGTCAAGATGGTTGGTGATTGTAGAAGTTTTGAGCTTGAGAAGATTTTCTTTTTTTTTGCTTCTGCCTCGTTCTTGTGCTTTTGTCTTCTTTATTCTCTCTCTCTTTTTTTGAATGGAGGTAGCGGTAAGTTAAAGTCCATCGCACATGTGAAAGAAATTTCTTTTTTTAACTCTTACTTCATTTTATTTTTTCTTTCTCCTATGATACAAGGTGTTCGTTTATGTATTTTATCATTTCTTCAATTATCTTTATAGAGCTCAGATTTTTTATTATCTCTGGTTTTGATATGGCAATATTAGGATAGGTTTTGTAGAGTTCTTTACGATAGTTTTCTGTCTTATCGCAGTCTGTTAGATCGTGATTAAGGTAAGTGGCTTCTTTACCACATTTGCATTTGCAGTTGTCAGTTATCTTCAATTTATTAAGATAAAAAGGGAATCTTCCATGCTCTGTTAATGCCTGTGATAAGTAATAATTTGCGGGAAAATATGGTCAGGGGGTCAGGCCAGGTTCGGACTTCGCTGGTCCCCTGCGAAGTCCGAACTCCTCCTCTACAGGCCTACTCTCGGTGGCCGCCGACCGAAATATCCTACAGCTGAATGCCAGTACGAAGACATGGCGCTTGACCTCACGGATAGCAGCCCTATACCCCTTGTCATCAATATCCGTGTGCTCGGTATGCTCATAGATGCGAACGGAGCGAATGGCATGGCCCTCGCGAAAATCAAGATCAATACATCCAACGCCGTGAGACTTTTGACGCGGGTCTCCAACCGCCGTGGGGGTATGAAAGAGGAGAATCTCCTCCGATTAATCCAGTCATTCGTAATTTGCCACATCACATACGTTGTTGGGTTTCTAAATTGACACAACGCTGAACGAACCAATCTCAACATCCTCCTACGCGGTGTCTATAAACAAGCCCTCGGCCTCTCTGGTTACACCAGCACTGACCTCCTCAACTAGGCGTCCATGACACACTGGACGAGCTCATCGAGGCCTAACGCTGCTCTCAGCTGGAGAGAGAGAGAAACAACTTTACTGGTCGCTTATTAAATGCAACGCGTTATGCGTCTCATGGGGTGACTCCCTCTTCACGGGCTCCATATGCTTCCAGGGCCGCCTGGCGCCTGTGGATCAGTCGGAGCTGGTCTTGCAGGGCGGGGCTCGATAGCATGACCTCCCATCGCTCGTAAAGGGTGGGGATAGTAGGCGGGTTAGTTATGGGTATAGGTGGGGGTGGTCTTTGGAAAAATTGTACTCTCCTATGAGGGGCCGAAGGGTGCCTAGTATATTGCAGTGCGGATATGTGTTCTTGCATCTTTATGAGTATATTTTGTTCTGGAGGCACAGATGGGGAAAGCATCCTCCTTGGATTTGCCTGTATATTGCTTGTTCGACTGTGGTCAAGGAGTGGTGGGGGCGCGGGAACCTCTTCCTACCGTGCCTGTTATATTTGACTAATCTATGTAACTTGTGATGGGTAGGCATCCCTTTGCCTCCTCCTCGGTGACCCAGGAGTTGAGCGCTCGGGCATGTTGATGAACATATTCGTTGCCCTCAACTGAGGATTCAGCCGGGACCCAAACTAATTCGACTGTTTGTTTAGGATGTATAGCTTTTGCGAGGATTTATAGTGCCGCAAGGGGACACCCAGCCAGGTCTGTAGTTCTTGTACGCAGCGTGCGAGTCCGTGACAATCTTGGTGATGTTAGGCTGCACTAGTGCGAGAGCTATCGGCGCTTCTTTTGCTTCCTCCGAGGACGGAGAGTTGGTTGACGCGCAGGTGAGCAGCTTTTCTAGCCCGGTGACCACGCCTGTTGCCCTCGTGGAGCGTTTGGATAGAGAGGCGTCTGTATATAGGACAGTGTCGTCTTCCTCCAGGGTCTTGGAGATGGCTCTTGCCCTGGCGTCGCGTCGTCCGGCATGCCTTGTGGGCTTCACGTTGCGCGGTAGTGGTTTGCATTCCAGCTTCGGACTCCACTTTTCAGGTAATTGGCCGTGGTGGGTGTAGTGCGATTCTTGCCATCCGATCTTGCGGAGGACGCTTCTGCCCGCCTTGGTCTGGCTAAGGCGTACCCTTTGATTTGATAGGTGGGCTTCTACGAGCTCGGCTACTGTGTTGTGGACTGCCGTTTGAAGTAATCTTGTCGTGGATGAATTTATGGGAATACCCAGGGCCTGCTTCGTGGCTTTCCTGATTATTGCGTCAAATTGTAAGACGTCCTTCTTGAGGAGTTGCAGGTACGGCGCTGCGTAGACGATTCGTGAGATAACAAAGGCCTGATCGAGGCGCAAGGTGTCCGATTGCTTCAGACCCCTCCGCCTGTTGGCCACTCGTCTGATCATGTTCAAGATCTGGTCAGACGTGAGCTTGATTTTTCTAATCATGGCTGTTGCCTTGCCGTCCGCCTAGATCAGGAGGCCCAGGATACTGAGTTGAGGTCCCGAGAGGATCCGGATCCCTTCCAAAGACATTTCTATGTTTTTCTATGTTTTCTGCTTGTTTCCCTGATGCACGTGGTCTAACAATGGTCAGCTACGACTTTTGAGGCGAACAACAAAGGCCACAGGTCTTCGCATAGCTGTCGCTAGCCGCTTTTTGGAGTGTGTTTTCCATCCGAACCTGCCCTCGCAGTCCAGAGGGTGATGTCATCGGCATATGATGCATGGCCCAGGCTATCTATTGATTCGAGAAGCTTGGGCAACGGCAGGAGAGCCATGTTAAATAGGAGGATCGAAAGGATCGAACCTTGCGACGTTCCTCTATCCACCAGGCAGATTGGTTGGGATGTGTCCTCTCCTATTCTAATCCCGGCCGTTCGTTTACGAAGAAAGTCTCGGATGTAGCTGTACGTTTTCACTAGACAACGCGTGTTGCGTAGGTTGTGGAGGACACTTTCATGAGTGACGTTACCAAAGGCACCTGCGAGTTCTAGCGCTAGTACCGCTCGTGGCGCCTGTTTCTCTGCCCGCTTGATTATCAGCTCGTTGAGTTGTACGAGAACATCCTGGTTTTCTATATAACGAGCATTTGGCGAGCAGGCCACCGTTACGAACGTACTTCGGCACTTTGGGTCCATTGAAGGCGATCACCACAGACGTCGTGATGGCGATGCGGTTGGCCTCTACAGCAGTGGGATTATATTTGTTGATGATGTTCTCGTTGATTTCTTGAACCGTGTCTCCGAGGGGGACGCTTCGTGTGACTCCCTTGATCATGCCATGGGGGGCCGATTCGTAGACGCTGACCTCGTGCTCATTGCCTTGGACAACAATCTTGGTGACTCCCACGTACCGGTTAGCATTTTCTCTCTTCGAAGTACAGATGACAACGATGTTTTGCTGGTGATTTGGGCATATCACGTCCCGGATGCATTCTTCTTTGGGGACTCCTGCCACAGCATAAATGGCCCGGCCAACTTCCATATGGCCCACCTTGCTGATATTGAGACCCCCGCCTGGTCTCACCACGATCTTGGTATCGTCTCGGTGCAATGCAGGCATGCGCGCTCCCTTGATTAACTTATCTTTGGCGTTCCCGGGTCCATGACCGGCACCGGAGGATTTTAATTGAAGTGCGTTGGGTAGACCTAGGTCTCGCTGATGTTGCCGGGACTTGCGTTCAGCGGCGATGCGCCAGCCCAGGCTGCTGGTGACTACTTCGGGGTGAATATCCTCCCCCTCTATTTGAACACTCATGGGAGCTGCCACGATGCAGGTAGAATTCGGAATAATGTGCGTTTCAGCAGCGTCCGCCCTGCGGCGGCCGCGGCGGCTAGGCCAAGCGGTCGGCCGAACAAGCCTAGGCTTAGCGACGACTCGCCTTGGGTGGGCACACAATTGTCCATAAAGTGTCACAAAATGGTCCCCTACCTCAAACGCAGGTATCCTCTTGGTCCTCATAACTACACGGAACACTTGGTGCAAGAAGTTTTGGAGCACAAGGTGATAATCCGGCACAATCATCGGAAAACAGCTGGAGAGACTCAACCTCGCAGCGACGGGCCGCCACATCCTCACCTCGCTCGGTATCACCTACCACCATCTGCACAGCCATAAACACCAGATCCCTTCCGCCGTACGAGGCTGGATTCACGCCGACCCCATACCCAGAAAGAGTCACCCCGAATGCAACCGCGCACGCCGCACAGCACGTGCCACGGCTCTCACCCAAGCCCTTGCTCGCCACGACGGTGTGAGTTTCGTCGACGCCGCCGAATATCCCCATGGTATCTGATTTGCAGCCGTCTCCACGCTTGAAGGCTCTCTCCACCATGCTATCAGCCCAGTAACCCCACACGCTGAGGAAGCTGAAGAAGTGGTCATCGCGCTAGCCAAACTACACGTAACATGCCATATCATCGTCTCTGACTCCCGCCCCGCAGTTATCAACTATATCAACGAGCGTATCTCACACCAAGCCTTGCGCATTTTGCAAGAAGCAACTCGCTCAACCGACCATCAGGTTATACTCGTTTGGTTCCCAGCACATGTAGGCGCCTTCCACCCCCATCTCCCCAACCTCAACGAAGTTACCCACACCCTATTGCGAGGGCTCATTAACCGCTTGGGAGACGAGGAGGCTGCGCCCACCGGTAGGGATCGCCTGACACGCTACGATGAGCTTACGAAATCCTTCTATTTAGGGCGTAGAACCTTGCCCAACCCACACGTCAAGCTATCCCGAGCGCAGGCTACAACTTTCCGCCTGCTACAAAACGATACTTACCCCTCGTTACACCGTTTATCTTCCTTTATTCAATTAACATATCTAGGAGTGATGCCAACTGAGGTCAAGGGTACAAAAACTTACCACTCTGAAGCCAGGGGAACCTTTCTTCTAGAAGCTAAAAACTTGAGCTCCCAGAGTGCCGCATTCGCGGCATAGCGACGAGATGACGCCAGCCTTCAGCCAACTCGCGTCCACGTCATCCGCTTGTGAAGGAAGAAAGCTCATGAACTACCCTGGAGACATCTAATTGTTATTATTGTAATGTCTTCGCGACCCACGCCAATATTGACTAAAGTATTTACTGACTCTCTGGCACAAGTCCCTCGGTAAGGTTACCGAAGAGACAACTGCGCGGGAGGAGGAGTTCACAAGTGCGAGAAGTTCTGGAGTGAGATATTTCTTTCTTTTATTCTCATGGGCTTCTGAAAGAGGGGTGCAAGTTCGAACCACCTGGGCATGAAGAACCATCGTCTGGCCATCCCTTTTGATGACCAGATGCGGAATCTTCATAGCCACTGTCGTGCGGTAGTGGGGCTCTAGTTGGACTTGCCAGCCTTTCTCCTCGACCCTTTTTGCTAAGTATCTCATGATACAGGCGTGTCGTTGGATTCTAGGGTGTTGCGTCCTGTGACATCACTGTAGGATGTGCCTCAAGGACTCGGCCGTATCGCCGCCGGCTCTGCATTCGAGCTAATCATTTCGGCCTCTTTTTAACCGCGTTAGGTTCGCAATGGCAGCTATATGGAATTTAGCCCAGTTAATGTATTTCCTTCCTTTGAAAAAGGCAGTGCCTTCGCCTAGCCAGGCTGTCGAACCTTTGGCGTGTAAACCAGTCTTCAGTGGCATACCGGTTAAAACTTCTGTGAAGCGCGTTTTTCCGATACTTCAAGGATTCTTGTGCATTCTTGATAATGTTGTTCTTATAGAAGCAGAGTTATTTTGCTTGCCTTATAGCATCCAACATTGTGTCCGTGGTAGTAGCCACCGCACATGCATATAGTATGGAGAGTGTAGGAGTTTGTCGAACCGTCTAACTCTCATCCCAGGAATTATTGTCCTCAGACAGATTATTCCCAAGCCATCTTCGGAGAGTGGAGCTTAGAAGAAGCCCAATGTGAGATAAAGGGGAGTGCCAACCACTGCCTCACCGAAGAGCAGATTATCCTGTTCAGCTCCACAGGTAGCTTGGCCGTTACCGGCCCAAGCACCAAATGGTGTAGTAGGCGGGGAACGACATCTTGACGCAAAGCGGCCAATCTTTGTTCAGACTTCAGCGGTGCTGTTGGCAGGCGACGTAGAAACACTTTAAGGTGCTGTCGGACCCGGCGTATGTCGTTCGAGTAGCCGTGAATCGGATGCCCCGGTATTTCCGCTGGGTTGTACAGGTAACGGGCGCGATCGGATTTCCACCGATTGTGTAAGTGCAGTCGGTTACAATTTTTGTCTTGTCTTTGACACTTCGCAAAATATTAATGTTCGGGATTTTGCAGCGTTTGTTTCTAATCCTCGCTGTTTTAGATACCTATGGATAGAATCTAATTGACGCTGCAAACCAATCTTGGTACTTTCGGTCAGGATAATGTCATCAGCAAATGCCATCGAAATGACAGACAGCCCCTACTACTAAATGATACTGCAGGCTGTTGTGCGTGGAAGAATTCATCGAAGACCAATTTGAATAAAAGTGGGAACAGCGCATCAGCCTAACGGACTGCTCTTGTTGGATGAACCAACAATATTGCTCCACCTGGCAGAGCACCGTAGTGGCCGGACAGTGTAAATCCGTTATATATTGGCAGAAATCATCTGCCACTCCTTTCCGCTTGAGGTCATTTATTAGGGCACTGTGGGCTACTGTATCGAAAGCTTTCGCAACATCAACCGAAGCAATGGCAAGAGGCAATAACTTGCGTCTGGCTTCGTCTATCACTCACTGTCTTCAGCAGGAGTACGTTTTCTGCACACCCATCGGCTGGAATGAATGTTCGCTGCCGGATATCGAGTTCAGCTTCAGCCATCAGTCTTTTCAAATAAATCTTGTGCAGGACACGAGTAAGCACAGGCGCCACAGTAATAGGACGATGTTGTCCCGCAGTGGAGGCCCGAGCTCTTCGGGGATGAAGATCGTTCTCGCATTGCAGAGTACAAGTGGCAAGCGCTTCTCTAGCATCATGAGGTTCAAAATACCCCGAACGAAAACCATGGGCACCGTTCGGAATTTCTTGGCTGAGAAGCCGTCCGGACCTGCAGCAGAGCCACAAGGGGACAGGGCGCTCCTGATGTCTTCAGCCGTTATAGTCCTTCTTGGATCTATCCTTCTCCCCCGGCGTGGAACCACCGGATCTGCCAGCGTCTCCCATTCAACAGGAGCTTCCGTGATACCCTTCCAATCTTCTAGGAAAGCAGCCGTATTCTCAATGTTTGATCCGCCGGTTTTATCTAGGATATTGCACTGTGCGCGGTCTTTCTTATAGAGTCGCTGACACATTGCAAATGCTTTTTTCTTCTTGCGTCAGCTTTCATTCACCAGCTCTTGAGGCCTCCTGGGGGGAGGTCTGTTGTCCTCAGACAGGATCTGCCCAGACATTTACCCCAATCCCACGTGCCACATCTGCAAGACACAGCCAGCGACACACTTGCACACATGCTTTGGGACTGTCCACAACGATACACTGAGACTAACCCCACGACCCTCTCGTCCAGATGGCACGCTGCCCTGCGTAACTCCAACCTTGACGACCAACTCTGGGCGACCCAGCAGGCCTGCGAGGTGACGAAGAGGCAACACCGAGACGTCCCCACGTGGGAGGCCTAGGCCCAGCCACCACCTCTTGCTGGTTTCACTAAAGTTCCTTCAGTCAGTCTCCTTCGTTTCGTGTATTCAGCTCTAAATGCCTGTTCAAATATCGCATGTTGTTATACGCCGATCACCATTAGTGGGTATGGGTCACAGTTTCGAACTTCCTCGCAATCATCATTGCGGCACTACGGGCGCACGCACTCGAGCACGCGGCTACGAGCCCCTTTCAAAGAAGAAGCGTGCCCTCCGACGCCGGCTGATTCTCGAAGTCCCTGGTGTTTTGTTGCAACCGCCAACCTTCGTCATCACGCTATGGGTAAGTCAGTTTCATTACTTATTCGCTCTCAGGAACGTCGTCTGTTTTCTCCGTCGGATACTAATATTGCTATTAATATCAGCGACTTATTCTTCGCTACACGCCAACGATCTCCCTCGAAAACAGGACTACATTTGGCACCAGGGTGGAAGGACTAACAGGACATTGGACTCTGTTTTTCTCGAAACAAAACAAAAAATACGGGACGCACGCACATGTAAGCTGGTATATGACGCGGATTCAGCAAGTGGTCTGTGGCCCCTTGTTCCCGTGTAAAAAAAGGAGAGTGAAAAGGGCGCGAAGTTTAACTTCCTGACTATGTGTCCTTCTTATATTAGGCACTCAAGTTAGTAATAAAAATCTGAAGTGCGATCTGTTCGGAACCGTTACGAACATATTTGAGATTTTAAGCTTTCCAGCCAGTTCAGCTCCGAACGTGAAGGAAAAAAATTTCGGTGCAAGTAAATATACCCTCTTCGTCTGGCCACGGGGGCTGCATTTTGATACGGGCCTAGAGAGAGAGAAAAAAAGAGGAAAACGCCCGTGTACATAGAATTATGTGCGCGTTGAAGAATACCAAGTAGTCGAAATGGTCCTCGATTCTTCCAATACGGCACGACTCAATCAAAGCATCGTAACACACTATAGTTTATTAGCAATATTACGCAAAACCATTTCCTTCTGCGCTCACTAAGTTTCTCTCACTTGAGGTCGTATCTTGACCTCAAACAATGATCACCCGCCGTGGTAGCAGAATGACTTAGCGTAGCGCTGCTGACCTTGAGTGCGCGTATTCTATCCCTGCCGCACTACACCGGAAGCGAAGTGCAGTTGTGCCCTCTATTCGAAGCACGTTGAAAAAAATCCAGGCGGTCGAAACTAATCCAGAGCCCAGCATTACGCCGTATTTTTACTTAGCTCGCGGATATATATATATATATATATATATATATATATATATATATATATATATATATATATATATATATATATATATATATAGCAGACGACGGGCGAGCTCATACTAGTCAGCGCTTCGGTAGTTTAGGTGAACTCCCTAACGACCCGCATACTCAGAATTTAGATCACCCAGGGTTTATCCACCTCTACTGGCATGGATTTAGACATCCGGAATTGTGCGATTGAAATCGTTTTCTAATAAATTACTGGCGACACGATCGTGAATATGATCGGCGCGATTATGGTCCCCTAGGTGCTGCGTATTACTCTAGAGCATAGAGTTTCGTACTACTAACTAGAGGGAAACCTGGCGCTGCGATCATTCAACCATCACGGGAATGATGGGAAGTGCAGGCTACGGATCGGTATTTTGTTGACTGGCGAACTAGTCTACAGGTATTTTTTGGCAGTTTTGATTTCGCTTCAAGCGCCACTGCTATAACCCGCAATGGGACGGTGCGAAACAAAGCTATCTGCCTTTGTTCTGTTGCTCGAAGTGACGATAGCGTGGTGGATCCGCGGCTGGGTCAGCGGCTGGGCCGATCTTTGTGCCCTTGTGTGGTATCGAAGCCCTGACGAGAAAGCGACGACATCGTAGACGTTCAAAGAACGTGTTTTGACCGTTTCGACCTTGGTTTTTTAAGTGTGTTAGGTTGGCGCTGCAGCGTTACGTGCTTTACGAAACTCCAGAAGAGCAAAAGGAAGGCACTACTGTTGCAAGACACAGAGAGTTGTACTTCCAGTGGCTTGACAATCAAACTTTATTGAGGGCCTCATTACGCATTGCTCGTTTATGTGCGCATTGAAATGTGTGTTTTAGCACTTCGAAACACAAACATACTTGTGGTAGGAAAGGTTGCTGCTTCCTGGCTGTGTAGTCTGCTGTCGCAAAATGGGCAAGTGAAAAGCCACGCCATAACAGCTGCTGGCGGCTGCTTCAGGAGCGGTAAATAAATATAAAATATAATGAAGCATACTCGTAGGAGGCTACAAGCGTCCTAGCGGGTTTGCTTAAAAGGACTTCAAGACGTTCAGCAATCGTGACAGCCGACGCAGCCTTTCGAAAGAGCGAGAGAGTTCGCAAGTTCCTGTCGTCAGCGAGAAAAATGTCGCATTCCCAACGAGCAGATGTCGTAGCAGAGGACGCTTGTGGCATTCCTCTCGAAGGCGCAACACTTTCTCACAGTACAAAATGTTCATTTCCAGAAATATTTGATGAGTATTTTTACATAAGCACATTGACGGTTGTTATTGCTGTTGTAAAAATCAAGTAATCTTCTCTGGCGCTAAATCGGCAACATAATTGCAGAAGAATGCATACCCTTGTGTGCCCTGGTGGCAAACCGTGCTTCAATCTCAAAGTCATACAAAGCTTACGTAATGTGTTGTGCATTACATAAGATATTGCAGAGATAAAATTAGATTTTCTGCGATAATATTTGAGTATAGCTTCGTTTACTGCGCTGCAAGCAAACGCCGCTAGTCTAAAGATCGAAGTTAATCCGAAGCCTGCACTTCATTCCAATGTAGGTTGGGGCAACGCTCAGGAGAGCCCTCGTATACACTAGCGCCAAATTTCCCTCTAGGGTTTTTATTTAGAAACTCTATGCCCGAGAGTAAATGTTTGTGGTCTGCGCTCCTTGACAGAAAGGAAAGCACGCAAGATATATTACGAGTATTGTTTGTAGATAAGATAAGCCGGAGAAGGATAAACAGTTTTGTGAGATTGCTTCGCACTATATCCCCGTATACACAAAGACATCTTACGTTTTTTATATATATTTTGCACACTATAACAAAAATATCACTGCTAACCTCGGAGCAGTTGGCCAGACGAATCAAGTTGTTTTTGCATCAAGCACCTTCCAAGGCGAGTTCAATTTCCCGAAGAAACGTACAGCTGAAAGCGGTTGTAGCACACCCGATCGAAACACTAAAGCCTCATTTTCTGCCGCTGTGAGGAAGGTGTGTTTTTCCCGCTCATGTAATGTGCCAATGGCGGCATTCACAAGTCTGTATACGGCAGTCATCATAACATTTCTGGCTCGAAGTTATGACTAGAAAAGAATGTGTGATCGGCTTCGTAACATTGTCTACGTTGGTTCCGCCCTTTTCTCTTTATGTGTGTGTACATGTCTGTTCGAAAACAGCCATGACATGCCTTGGTTTCTTAGTGGCTAAGATGTTGGGCTGCAAAGTGCGAGGTCGCGGAATCGAATCCCCGCCATGGCGGGGATTCGATTTTGATCGGTGCGAAATGAGAAAACACCCGCTTACTGACGTTTAGGTGCACGTTAAAGAACCGCAGTTGGTACAAATCATTCCGGGGTCCCTCACTCGTGGTTTTGGCACGTTAAACCCCATATTCTAATCTGAAACAGCGATAGCAGCAGCAGCGCGTTCTAAGCAATGTGCAGACAGGAGAAAGAAAAAAAAAACGGGACAAGAACTTACTGAGGGCAAAATATTTCTGGGTAAGAGGAATGACATGCGCACTATAAAAATATCATTGTGCAGAGAACACTGCCGAAAATTGTCAATGTAAGCGAAAAGCCGAAGACACACAAAGAGGTTTTGCATTTATTAGAGGAACAATGTGCGTGCAGGAGTACGTATTTGTAAAAGCGAAGATGTTTCGGTAGATTTTCTTCTTTCATGGCGTAATTCCTTTGAACACAGAACCGTTAGCCAGCAGATCTGTAGCTTCTGTATAGGCGGCCATCGATATGAGCTCACACGTCACTTCTTTCCAGCGGTACGAAAGAAGAATGGCGCCGAATGCCATCCTCCTTTCCCGCAACTGAGCAGGGGGAGAGGGCGTAGGAAGAAAAGGGCTGTTCTTGGCAAGCGCTCCAGCGTAGCATCTGAGCCTTCAGCCGCCGCAAAATCACGGGCGCGTGCCAGCACGCGCGTAAAGGGCCGTTTATAGTCCGACGTAACGCACGCGCGCGCGCGCGCGCGCGCACGCTACGTCACGTCGGCGAAAACGACACCTTTATAGTCGGGCGCACCGGCGCAGCTAACGTAACCGGCGGCTTCCAACGCGCCCCGACGGGCCCGGCGCCGATTTGGCTCCGGAGCCATTCGCGCGTCGAAGTCGGCGGAACTTTCGCACCACAATGCATTGCGCGCGAAGAAAAAGGCGCCAACACAACTCCGCAGACGGCTTTTGCGGACGGCGCGCGACTTGGCGAACCTTCTGCGCATGCCCTGAAGATAGCAGCCTACGGCGCGCGCGTTGAAGTATAGAGGGGATGGCATCTCGGCTGGCGCAGCGCAACCGACGTAGCGTGACTGACCACGAACGACGCTCGCCCGCGCGCCGATAACGTCGTACTATAAACGGGCCTTAATAGTTGGCGTACGGCGACGAACGCGGCTCGCAACTAGCTCTCGCGAGATCACGCGTTGGCGGTGGACCATTGGCGGTAGAGCGTACGACCGCCAGGAAAATGCGCGAAAAAACGAAAACTAAAGGAACTTATGCGCGGTAAAAGAAATTGGCAGTTCGCCTTAAGGACGAAGCACTGACAGCGATAGCGAGGTTTAGCGCTGCGCTTGAACGTCCCCGAAGGTGTTGTTCTGCGTGGCATGTCGGCGTGACGAAGCACGCAAGGTGACTGCTGCCGGACAGAAGGAACAACGCCCCGGCGGCTACCGGGCGTCTCAGAACGCTGGCAGAATGAGCAGCGCCGCCGGGGGCGTTGGAGGCGTCGTCGGTGCACGGTGCACGAGATGACACTGACGGGCAACCGTCGGGGTTAGCGAAACGTTAGGTAACGTTACCCTGACATCTTGCGCTCGAACCGGTGCATACAGGCCGCAGGTCAGCAGCGACGCCACTGTGCCTGTAGGGTGCGTGGGCCCAACGCACCCTACAAGCCCTACACAAACGCACTCGGCGTCTCTGAAAATCCTGTGACTATCTTTGTGCGAGCTGCGCATGCGCCATAGATGGCGGGGCAGTACGATAGCGGCGGCGTGAATGCGCCTTGAGCGTACGTATAATTGCGATCGCAACAAAAGAACACGACGAGGATAGTGTAGTGAATGCTGCATTTAAGACTTGCTATATAGCTCAATATTCTGTAAGTGTTTACATAGAACTGGGACTGCTTATTGTGTCATTGGATTGCTACATTAAATGCAAAGCATTTCTTGGCGAACATTTGGAACATTGACAGCATCTATCTATCTATCTATCTATCTATCTATCTATCTATCTATCTATCTATCTATCTATCTATCTATCTATCTATCTATCTATCTATCTATCTATCTATCTATCTATCTATCTATCTATCTATCTGTCAGCCGCCTACGTCTTGGTGCTCTCATGGGCGTTTCGTTAACTTGGTGTGTACCAAAATTGGCACAGTATGACAAGAGTGTATCACGAACACAAATGATAGGTCATGACATGCGCGTCATGTAGATCATGAAACAGCCGCCTAGGCGGTCGTTTCACGGTCTCACGGTCGGCGTCTCACGGTCGTTTCGTTAACTTGTTAGGCTCCTCCCCCACTCTGCCTCGCATAACAACGTTTCCCACAAGGCGTGGGATATGCCGGAAATTTTTTGTGGGCGGTCTGCTGCGCTTGAGCTCACGCATATCTGCAGTGCTTCTGCATATATTGTGCTCGTCACGCAGGCTGTCCATGCGTTGTCATTATAATTAACATGATCCTTCCCTATCACTTTGTCGACACGAACGCAGTTAGGATCGAGACACTTACAAGTAAGAAAAAGGTAGTGTTAAACAAGAAACAATACTAACACTTTCATGTAAATCAATTTCTTAGACTATAGTAACTACCGCTCAGAAGCCGTACCTTGTTCGCTGTTGGATGACCGTAGGTTATTTTAGTTTTTTATCTTTTACTAAGAGATGGTCTTTTGACCACGGTCCAGGCGGGGCTTAGTTATTGTGTGGCCCATAAGTTCTAATTCGAGTTGTCTATACATGCGGTGTCGATATGTGTGTGGTAGATAAGAACTCGGCAAACTGCTTTGAAGCATAATCTATTCCGCCTTCCTTACCGAGCGTGTAGTATAAGTGCTCTACCTGCCGTGCGAATGCCGTGCGCTGATCTTTCCTTCAGCATCGACACCGGCGACTTCACGGCGAGGCTCCACCGCTGGTGCAGGAGCGGCCAGGGGCTCACAGTCGGGGCCCAGCCGCGGTGAGTTTTACTGGAACCAGAATTATTTTCCGCTTGGCGTGCGTGGCTGAAGAAATTGAGCGCGAGCCGGCAATAGCCGCCAATTCAGGGCTAAGGGCGGTGTTTTGATCCTACTCAATGCTGCTGGTGAGCTTCCACAGTAGGAACCGAAGCTGCAGCTGTTGCCGCTGGCCACAGTGTCACGTCCCAGCTCCCTCGCATTGTCCAAAACCGAAAAAGATATAACGCTTTAGTTCACTGTGCTCAAAGGGAACCTACACGCTTAACCCTGGCAATATTTCTTCACACACCACGAGTTGCTAACAATAGCGTGTCAAGGTAACGCCGGCAGGGCACGTGACTTTCGCCGCCTACTCAGGTTCAGTACGTGTACAGTGTCGAGTAGGCTGAGCACCTCATTACTATTACTCATCACGAGCTAAAGACATCGTCGCAACAAAAAAATATATACAGGGTCTTTCAGTCAACACCTAATCTTTTTTTTAATTTGCCTTTGGCAGGTAGCACGATTCTGGTCCATGAGCTGGTCTACTCGAAGAGGCGGGCATTACTTGCATGAAAAAATTGAAACGCATAATTCACTAATTGCCAACAATCCACTTATTAACTTTTAAAACTAATTGCATTGTCGCACACGTCGCAATTTACAAATTCCAGTGGATGAGACTGCAAGGCATATCCACTTGAAAAGAATTGTGTCGATGACTACGAGGTATGTGCCGTGAAACCTGCGGTAAAAAATGCAGTGTTGTCCCCACTTACTTGCTTAAGAAAACGTCGTTTTATGCATTGAAGCGCAAAAGTAATTGGAACGCCAATGCATTTATCCGCAACGTTTAGCAATTATTCTCTTCAAGCTGGTCTCATCCTGAGAATTGGCGCCAAGTGGATCCGCCTTGCGAGCTACCCGGCTAGAATTTCTAAGTTACAATACCTTCCATAAGGTAGTCAAAGACACAATCAGTTAATTTTGTTCATTTGTGGATTGTGCATTTCCATTTTTTTTGTGTGTGTGCAAGTAATCTCCGCCTCTCCAAGCAGAGCAGCCGATGAATGGGAATTGTGCAATCTGCCAAAGGAAGTTTTTAAAAATTTTTGGAATGTGTTCGCTGAAACAGCCGGTATATATACAAGTAACCTTTGAAATCACACCAGCTCAGCACAACGTTCGGGCAAGGGTTCAAACGTATAGGCAAGCAGGCATCCCCTCGGCGCACCACATGACTCGGTCACACGGATTTACCGTGCCTGCCCGCCATCATCTCAGCATACTACTACCGGCTCTGCAATCTGGGTCCTTCGTTGCGCTTGCGTTGTGGTGCGCCGACAGTTGAATGAGGGATCGATCGGCCGTACTCGTAGTTGTGGTCACCTCGTGGAACTCGCCGGCTCGTGCTGTCCATGTGATGCTGACGTGCTGTCACAGATCCCGAGAAAGTGACTTGCACTTCTTTACGTAGTAATGTTAACGACGTATAAGCGTAAGCTTCGAATACTTTTGGGCTTGCGCGGTGCCGCCCTTCTTGAAAGCGGGTAGCGAAAGTCCTCGTTACATTTCTGACCCCGTTACGCACCCGAACATAGATTCTTCAATTGATTGAAAAAACATGTTTCGAAAATTTATATCGTTGTTCTTGCAGCCTGGAAGGAACCTGGTAAGTATAAAAAACATTTTCCGCTACCTGCCCATTACCCGCGCGATGCCTTTCACCCAGCTGTCACACGCAAAGTTCAATCTTAGAAGCACCGAAGCACCCACGTGGCGTTTCGTCTGCGAGCTGCGGACTGCCACAGCCAGCCAAAGAAAATTAGTTCTCTCTCCGCGCTATTGAGTGTTCCTGCAAGCCAGGTTCTTGCCGTTCAGCGAGGAGAAATACTCGAGATTTGGAGGCATATCGTATTGGCCATGCGTTCATCAATAGGGAATAAACAGCAGATAACACGAAGGTAGACTTCCAGAAAAACGAAAACGGCATATATACTACAATAAACAAAGCAACCGTGTACCGTTTATTTCAGTAAATTGGACTGTGGGCTACTTGTTCCGAGTTCACAGCCAAAAGTCGAGCACGAGAACAAGGCTGCAGAACACAGACAACTAGGCTCGTCTCCTTTGTTGTGTTTTGAGTTCTTTTTTTTTTCTTTAATGTCTTTTAGCTAGAACGTGTTTGTTTAGAAGCATGAATCGCTGGGCTAGTTGGTTCGTGTTTTAAGCCGAAAAGGAACCAGCCAAAAACCAAGACGCAGAACCAGAAGGAGGCACACACACACTGTCGCCGGACACAGTCACCGGACTTGCAAGTCCGACGGCTGTGTCTGTGCCTCCTTCTGGCCGTGCGACTTGGATTCCGCATGCTCCTGTTTCTAGTTAATATTTGTGCTTTGCGACATTCAGTTCCAGATGACGACGACATTTCCCCTCCAGGTAAGTCCCGTTTCATAGTGTCGTTTCGCGACCATTCTGTTGTGTTGAGGCAGCCAAGCGTTTGTTTAGTTTTTTATCCGACGCACTCCACTATATGATTGCACACTGAATTGCCACGCCATGGCAATGGCATCAGTCACGTACAGGCATGGTCGGAACAACGGCCATCAATACGTAGCGACTAATTTCATTTTGTTACCCTAAAGACCCCGTTCGGTCTATTACATAAGGGCTTGTTAACATGTATACACAAGAAAATGCAGTTGCTACGGTGAAATACAAGTTTGAACAGTTTTCACAAATGTTTACTGAAATGTGATGCTAGCAGCATTGCGGGGTAGGTCAGTACCGTCTCAGGCAGCCGTGGGAAAAAATTGAGGCTATGAGTGTGATGGTACGTGTGCGAGGACGAGCAACTTGTAGTTGATGGCTAGTGCGCTGTGACATGCGTGAAGATGAAGGCGTGATCTAAGGTGGTCGGCTTAGCGAGCAGTAAAAGAATTTGTGGAAACTAGAAAGTGTGGCAATGCGTTGACAAGAGCTAGAGATGTCAGGCTATGTTCTGCCATTAAGAGTAAAATGCTGATGTTACATGAACTTCAAGAATGGATTAATGTAGTCGCACGGATTTGAAATCATTCGTGTGCATTAATCATATATATTTGATGAGGGTTTCAGGTGGCAGCAACATATTCTAGTTGTGGTCTGACGAAGGATTTGTACGCGAGCAGTTTGACGTGCTGTGGAGCATGACGAAGGTGACGTATTATCAACCCTAGGGTCTTGTTCGCTGAGGAAATTACGTTAGTCGCATCCGCATTCCAGGAAAGGTCCTGCGACAGGCTTATTTTATTTTATTCAGAAGAACCTCACAGGCCCTATGGCAGGGCATAAAGTAAGGGGGGCATATTAAACAATAAAGGTGTAAAAAGTACAACTTTCCAACAGGAACAGTGCTATAAAAAGATTACCGTGTTACGCAATATTGAAGGCACAATAAATACAATCTTTAAGTACTTAATTATACGCTAGAACTTAACTGCGAGTCGGCCTAGTTGGAACATATTCATATTTATACTTTTTGTGCGCAAACAAACAGGGACGAAGAATAGGGGCAACACAAGGACGAGCGCCCCTATTCTTCGTCCCTGTTTGTTTGCGCACAAAAAGTATAAATACGCTAGAACTGTTTGCTCTGCCAAGATCCAAAAATAAGTTTAATATCTTGAGTCGAAATAGAACCTGTATCAGATATTAGGTTGGTAAGAACAGAGTTTTTATTTCTAATGTTTCACGAGAGCGCAATAGAGTCGAAGACAACACATGCAAACAGTTGCAAGGAACAAAAAGTGGCAGCGACACACAAAGGTAAAAAGGAAATAGACAAATGACATGACGAACAGGCCACAGTTCTAGTCACACGAGTAACGTGACAGTTCCGGACATATAAGGAAAGACACAGTTCCAGGCACAGGACCATGAGGCTAGCGATGCGCCACGTGGAGGTAGAAAATCTCACGTGACGCAGAGATGACTTCGCTCACAGCCAGCTTTTTAAACAGCCGATGACAGGATTGTGAGCAAGGTCTCCGCATTAATAAAGCGGCAAATCAAACATCCACTCGTTGGTAGCAGTTGCTACAAAGGAAACCCATACGGGTTCCTAGAAAGAAAAACCTCGCAATCGACCAAAAATTCATCCTGCTACGGGACTCGAACCCGGGTCAACGAGCGGTCCCGGGTTCGAGTGGTCAACTAGACAGGCAGCGCTATTCGTATGAGCGAATTAATGAAGCATCTCGTATACATATTAAGCGTAAAATGAAGTTAACATTAACTTTAGTTTCCTGGTAGTGATACTACCATTTGTGCACTGTTTTATTCAATGTTTTCCAGTGGACAAGCTATTTCAGGATTTACTTCACTCCACCATGACACTAAGGAGTAAGTATGCAATAATCGAATCTACTTTTCAACGCTGATATTACCGCGAGAGCATTAAATGTCCCACGGCGCACAAAATCCAGCAGGATCGAGCGATGGTACCAAAGATCATCATCATCAGGGACGTTATTAGCGTCTTGCATGACGTCAATAGTAATACTAATAACATTAAGCAGTATAACGTTAATTCGCAACAATTATGGGTAATTCATGCGAATTAAGTCGAATTAGAGTGTAGAAAAGTGAATTAAGGTGAAGTAAAATGAATGCAGGTGAATCCAAGTGGATTAAGGCTGGTGCAAACTACAGTAAGGTGGATTAAGGTAGAGTTGTGAAGGATACGTGACATGTTTGAAGGAACGTATTACGGACGTAACCAATTAATTCGAAAAGTAACGCTTTCGCTTCCAAATCACGTCATGATACTTAAGTGACTGTCAGTTTTGGTATGCCCCGGAAAGAAAAATAAACGCTATTGGTTTTGTTTCCCGAAAGTCCAATAGTCATATACCTTGACTACAGTTGCTTTCTTGAATTAACACTCAGCTTGTCCGGCACGCTACGCTGACGCGCTCATGCCATTCTGCAACTGAAGATACCAGAATAGCAGCGTTAGACACGAAAGGCGCTCGAGGCAAATGATGATGATAGCTGTGGGACAAAAAAATACATTTGCAGCGCGCTCATCATCATCCCATTTTGTGTCCACTGCAGGACGAAGGTCTAACCCTGCATTTTCCAATTATCCCTGTCCTGCGCCGAAAGAATTCCAACTAGCGCCTGCAAATTTCTTAATTTCATCGATCCCCCTAGTCTCGTGCCATCCTCGACTGCTCTCCCTTGGTACCCATTCTGCAACTCTAATGGTCGAACGGTTATCTAACCTGTGCATTACATGACCTACCCAGCTCCATTTTTTTCTCTTACTGTCAATTAGATTATCGGCTATAGCCGTTTGCTCTCCGATGCAAACCGCTCTCTTTCTGTCTCTTAAGGGTATGCGTAGCATTCTTCGTTCCATCGGTCTTTGCGCGGTCCTTAACTGGGTATTAAGCTTCCTTGTCAATCTCGAAGTCTCTGCCCCATATGTCAGCACCGGTAAAATGCACTAATTCTATACCTTGCTTTTCAATGTTAATGCTAAGCTCCCAGTCAGGAGCTGACAATGCCTGCCGTAAGCGATCCAACCAATTTTTATTATTCTATGAATTTCATTGTCATGATCAGGGTTCCCTGTGATTAGCTAACTTAGGTAAACGTACTCCTTCACAGACACTAGAGGCTGACTGGTGATCTCTGACTCTTGTTTCCATGCCAATGTGTTCATCATTATCTTTGTCTTCTGCAATTAATCTTGAGCCCTACTCTTACACTCTCCCTGTTAAGGTCCTCAATCATTTGTTGTAGCTCGTCTGCATTGTTGCCGAATAAAACAATGCCATCGGCAAACTGAAAGTTGTTGAGGTTTTTGCCGTCTATCCTTACTCCTAAGCCTTCCGAGTTTAATAGCTTGAATACTTCTTGCAAGCACGCAGTTAATAGCACTAGAGAGATTGTCTTCCTGTGTGACCTGTTTCTTTATAGGTATCTTTCTACTTTTATTCTGTGTACACTCTTAGGCAAAGTTACACCCTTTGGCTTGCCCCTTCTACCACACAACAGTAATCGTTATCTGCCTTGATGCGTTTCCTTTCTTTAACGCTGCGAGCACGGAACTTTCCAGTAACGAACGGATACGCGCGTTATCAGGAGGAGCACTCCAAAGGGTGTAAACTGTTCTGTGCTGGTAACGCGCGTGCCGTTCGTTACTGAAAAGTACCGGGCTCGGTGCGTTAAAGAAAGGAAACGCATCAAGGCAGATGACGATTATCGTTGTGTGGCAGAAGGGGCAAGCCAAAGGGTGTAACTTTGCCTAAGAGTGTAGAATTAAGATAGCTGTGGAATCTCCATCGATATTTTCCAAGATAATTACGTAAGCGGTCTGTACTCTTTGATTACGCGATGCCTCTATAACTGCTGGTATCTCCAGTAAATCAAATGCCTTTTCGTAATCTAGGAAAGCCATATAGAGAGGCTTACTGTATTCTGCGGATTTCTTGACTACTTGATTAGTGACATGGATGTGATCCATTATAGATCCCTTCCTGAAGATAACATGTTCCATTGGTTGACCAAAGTCCAGTGTTGCCCTTATTCCATTGGATATTATTTTGGTGAATATTTTAAATAATAATGTGAGTATCTGGTGGGCCTATAATTTTTCAATTCCTTAAGGTCTCCCTTTTCATGGATTGGCATATAATGTTTGCATTCTTCCAGTTCTCTGCGACATTTGCAGTCAATTGGCACTTCGTATATAGAGCCGGCACTTTTTCAAGCATTATGTCTTTGATTATATCGACTGGTAGTCCATCTTCTCCTGCCGGTTCCCCCATTTCATGTCTTGTAAGGCCCTTCTAACTTCAGCTCTAGTTATAGAAGGAGCCTCTGTAACCTGTTCATTACTAGTTGCAATGGAGGTATCGTGGGTGCATCGGGTACTATAGAGGTCAGTGTATAATTGTTCCCCTGAAACTATAATCGGACGCTATCATGTCTGTAGGTTGTGTTTAAGTCGTACTTCACGATTTTTATACTTATCTTGCCTTGAGAAATTCAATTATTTCAGTAACTTCCTTGCGCCACATGGAGGGCCTATGTGGTTGGGTATCCGTGGTTCGAAATGCGTGGCCGGATTTTCTGCGACACGAGACCCTTTAACGCTGTCGCGTTAAAGAAGCTCCAAGGGTGTAGTTACTTCACTCGCATAGTGAAAATTTACAGGAAAGCTTTCAAGGCAACACCCCATAGTTCAGTTAATTGGGAGGCCGATGTCGTGCCCGCTACGAATCCGGTCAGTAAATGTGATGTGAACTATGATCTAACTGTGCGAGCCAAAATTACCCAGATTTCTCACGAACCGGATGTCTTGCAAATGCAAATACGGGGCACAATAGTAAGAGTTGCGGCAAGATGGCCGAGTTGGAATGAATTCGTTATAACGAGTGTGCAGAGCGGACGAGGACGCAGCGCTCTCAGCACTAAACGAAAACCTGATTTCAGCAAGGTTGCCAGCATTTGAAAAGGGAATATTGCACCCACGTGTATTCTGCAACCCTAAATAGACGCGTTTTATTCCGTCAGTATGATACACGCTGTGCGCATTCGCGTATTTGCTTTTTCTTGGGCCGTATCCGGCAGCGTTCGATTTCATTCCCCTGTATTTCTCTCCCCTCCCCACGCCTTTTTCTTTCGTAAAAAAATTTTATTTACCCATACTATGTGCGCTCTAAATATGTTGTCGTGTGTACAGTGTGTTGCACTTGCTTGTGCCTAGATGACAATATTCCTACGTGTTCCTCGTCTTTCGGGAACTTTGTACCATTGCCCTTTCTACCATCATGTGAACGACGAGAAGATATTTGCGGACATAACAAAAACTTTTTTCTAAATTTTGCTTTTGCAGGCCCTGACCAAGTGGTGCAATTACGGGGCCGTGAGTTTTCCATACACTTACGACTCGTCATTAATTCACCAATATTTTAGGCTGATTGACTTATGTATTTCTAACGCATATATATATATATATATATATATATATATATATATATATATATATATATATATATATATATATATATATATATAGATTATTTCTCCGAAGTTACCACGCAGGACCCGCCGTAACATATGTAGGAAAGCGATGACGAAGCGTTTGAAAGACGTACTTAACGGTTTTCGCGGGTGGGCCAGCCTTCGTCAGAGGCTGGTCCACCAGCCGAAAACGTTAAGCAAATACGTCTTCCAAAAGGTTCGTCGTCTCTGTCTTATATACACACGCACACACACACACACACACACACATGTATATATATATATATATATATATATATATATATATATATATATATATATATATATATATATATATATATATATATATAACGCGTTCACCACATTGAAAAGTGCTGTTCAGTAGCTCAAGGGCATAGGTGCTGACTCCTCAAGGTCGAAGTGCACCTGGTGGTAGTTCGCTTAGTTGCCTTTCGCTCCTTGAACAGGCAGGACCTGAGTCCTTGAGCTACTGAACAGCACTTTTCAATGTTGTGAACGCGTTTTAAAAGAGGGATCCGGGACCTGAAAGATGTGTGACGTAATGTTATCGCATTTACCGCTATATCGCCACTGATTTTTTTTTTTCTTCACGGCTCTACTCAAGCCTGCCTGGCAGTGTCATTGGACGGATGACACTGCCAGGCATGACTATGACTTTGATAAGGAGTCTAGGGCGCGATATCAACACCAGGCTCAATCGCGCCATTGACTAGTCCTGTTATTCAGTGTGGATGATGGCACGTGAGTGTTGTGGCGAAGATAGTATTCGTTTTTTCGCAGAACCCTCCGACCCCGACGACGGTAAGTACATGCTCAGCGATTCCTGTTATTCAGCATTGATGAGCGCTATAGTTAGTATTATGATATAATATTTACAAGTACACTTTCTTCTTTCATACGAAGGCGCTGCGGAGTAAGTACGCCATCAAGTCTTATAGATCTGTCTACCTGGTTAGGAGACGCAGCCTGCCAGGCGATCGGTGGATTAATCCTGTAAACGATTGAATCCAATTTTAAACGAATGCAAATTTGTTGTGCTTTGAAGCGTTCGCGACATTATCGATGTCAAAGCGCACTTCACTTTTCTATTAAAATACGCGGGGAATGTTTTTTTCCTTCTTTTCGGGAACTGTTCGTGCATTCAGTGAAATTCCCTTTGTATACAGGAAATGTAATGCATGAGGCTAATGGGCACATAATTCAAATTTGAATTGCTAGTTTAGTTGTCTACAGCTTTTTACTACATCTCTCAATTTAAACCGCTCCGAGAGCGTTGATATCAAGTTTACCTGTTTATGCGCTACAACATGTCAAACTTCTAACTTCTCACGGCAAATGTGTGAGCATCGCATAAACGCCGGTTCTATAGTTATGGCAAAGTCCAGATCTATATACTTCGAAAGCGCATACAACAGGCACACTGTTTACAGCGTTCAAACAACTCAATTTCTTACGAGCTTAGAAATGCTTAGCCTCCCCTTCACCAATTCACAGTTCTCGCTTCAGCACGTGCTCGATCAAAATATATATATATATATATATATATATATATATATATATATATATATATATATATATATATCGTATGTCCAACAACGCCCTTGTACCAAGAGTCGCACACCATTATAAGGGGTTGCATATAAAGTTCGTGTTCCCAATAATCATTAGGGCGTTATTAGATACGAAGTTACTGGTCACGAGGACTTTTTAAGCAACGTCCTGTCCAAAAGATGGCGTTTCACACCCTGCACTTGCACTTACGACACGCAGGGGGCCGCGATCAACCGAGCTTACTTCCTTCATCGGCGTCGTTTGCGCGGTTTTTGTCTTCCTGGGCTGCGTTGTCTTCATCCTCGCCGGGCTCAGCTTGGGTGAGTGCGCACGAGCTTCGGTCTGCATGCTGAGGGGCTCGAGTGAAACCTTCTCAGTTTCTTGTGCTCAACTGGGTGCCTGGCCTCTGTGTTTTCTCTTCATGATTAAATCGGAAGCGGTTGCGTAAAGCATTTATGCCGAATATGAAAAAAAAGCATACACAAACAAGAGCTGTTCACTGACGAAATCAAAAGTGTGCACTGCATTAAACACAAACACGTCGTCATTTTTGGTACTCAGCACGCGACGTAATCTTCGGGTTTAAACTTGGGCCGCAGTTCCATCCGCCTGGTTCGTGGTATCGGGTGACGACTGTACCAGTAACGATTCAAGTAGACTGTAAAAATGTTTACACCCGTAAAGATGTTTTCCTGTAGCACTGGTAACACCCTTGCCGTTAGGACCTTACAAAAATTTATGGAGGACGACAACGGAGCTTTAAGTAGACGTGCAATGAGAACAGGCGAAGTTCAGAACCATGTAATTATTCTGACAGCCTCGGGCGCGCATATATATATATATATATATATATATATATATATATATATATATATATATATATATATATATATATATATATATATATATATATATATATGGGTCCTTTTGGGTCCATTCCCGTTATCTAGCAATAAGAACCGTTAGGTAATTGTCTGCGTAGACTATCTTACACGGTATGCAGAAACTGCTGCCATACCGTCTTCCACCGCTGCTTGCGTGGCGGTCTTCCTGCTGCGTTCCGTGGTGCTTCGTCATGACCCACCACGCGTCATCATCAGCGACCGTGGTCGCCAGTTCACTGCTGATGCCATTGAAGAGTTACTTCGTTAGTTCACTTCACCGTTCCGTCATTCCACGCCGTATCATCCACAGACCAATGGCCTCGTCGAAAGGACAAACAGAACGCTGACCAACATGTTTGCCATGTACGTCTCCTCCAAACATAAGAACTGGGACGACGTGCTGCCCTTCATCACTTACGCGTACAACGCGGCGAAACGCGAAACCACGAACTATAGCCCATTTTATCTCCTGTATGCAAGGTTACGGCGAAGTCCTCTGGACACTTTGTTACCGTTCGTTCTGCACAGTGACGATTCTGTATCGAAGACTTCGTGTCTCGCCGAAGAAGCCCGTCGAATAGCTCGTCTTCGTACTCTGGCCTCGCAAAGTCGTTCGAAAGAGCGATACGACGATCGTTACGTACAAGTATCGTTGGGAAAAGGTGACTTGGTCCTTCTTCGGACATCGTAACGCAAGCGTGGATTGTGCGAAAAGTTCTCGTCAGAATATTCAGGCCCATTTGTACTCGTGGACCGCCTGAGCGAACTCACTTACGTCATAGTTAGCCCCCTGTGTAATGGTAGGCGATCAAGAACTCAGCTTACTCATATTTCTCGCCTGAAGTCTGTCTACCCTGCTTGTCCATCCTGACTGGCGCAACGGCTTCGTCTGCTTGCGGGTAAATGTAACGGATACGAAAGGCAGGGACAAGAAGAAAGAAGACGAAGAAAATGAATAGTTTGATAGGCCGCGCTGCGCTACGATCACGCTACGATCATTGTCGATATCCTGTAAAAAAACCCAATTTGTTCGCTCCTGGTCGTAACAATATATATATATATATATATATATATATATATATATATATATATATATATATATATATATATATATATATATATATATATATAAAGCAGACGTTTCTTCTATGACGGTGTACGGGGTCCATAGATGAAACGCGTAGCCTGGAGGGACCGATACCACGCGTCGTTTCTCGTCACATCGAAGCTTTCTATTTGCCTGTACGGCGTCCGTGTTGGCGCTGGCACCTCGATGGCAGTTCTCGACTCGCGAAACAACCTATTCCGGAAGGGACGCCGTGCTAAAGGTGGCAACAGAAAAGAATGTAATGTCGGACACAAAAGTGGGATTCCGCCCATGAACGAGAAAAAAAAAGACGATGTATCCAGTTGGGCGGTGAATGGCGGAGTAGTAGGCAAACGTGGGAAAAGGGGAAGGACTTCCCAGTTAGTGTGATCGCGGCGAAATCATGTCGGATAAAGTTCGCTGAACGTGTTCAGTCAGACCATTGTTCTGCGAGTGGTAGGTAGACATTGCTTTTGTGTATGGTGCTGGATGCAGGAAGCCTTTAACCGAGAACGCGTGAAAAAGACGTCTTGCCACGATCGCTCAAGAGCACACGACGATCTCCGTGGCGCAAAACGTTGGAACGTAAGAAGAACTCGTCTATTTAAAAGGCAGTGCCGGATTAGAGGGAAGCAGTCTCGACGAAGTGTGTCATATAGTCGATAGCAGTGACAGTGCAGCGATTCCCAGCGGGTTTTATTGGGAGTGGACCAGACCAGTTGATGCCGACGAACTCAAATGGAGTAGGCGGGCACGGAATGGGCTGTAGCGGCATCACGCGAGTGGTGGCTGAACGTCTGCGGTGCTGGCAGGGCTCACAAGAAGGGGCGCATTTAGTTGCGCTGGCCGCCAAATCGAGCACGAAACGCCGGAGGTACGACGCAAGGCGAAGAAAACTGTGGTCTTTGACCAGAACGCATTACGTTAAATTCGAACAGGCCGTCAGGTGTAGCGAACGCAGTCCTTTCTTTTTCGGCATTGTGCATTGGGATATGACAGCATCCGGGATGGAGATCTAGGTTTGAACAGTATTCAGCGGCTTGCAACGTGTCGAGAACGTTATCTTTGCGAGAGATCTTCTTGACTGACCTATAATCTGCGCAAAAACATACAGAGTTGTCTTTTTTTTAAAGAGGACAATGGGAGAAGATGAAGGACTCACGGAAGGTCGTGCAATGTTGCGTGCGAGCTTGGTAACTTTATCCTCATTGACCTCCTGTTGGGACGATGGAACACGGTAGGGGCCACGACGAATAACACGGCATCAGTCCGTCCGTCGGTGTGCGACGAGAGAAGTTTGCCCAAAAGCTTGTGGACGAAGATTGAAGGAGGCGTTGTGTGTCATCAGTATTGCAAGAAGTGTGTCGGATTGGGCATAAAGCAATATCCTAGCTGATTGAAGCGCGAAGAACGGCAGATGACTACGAAGCAGTGGAAGCAGCGGGGGAAGACGCAGGAGAAACTACAGCGACCGATGTTGGCATAGCGTCGGCAACACAGGCAATGGTGGAACCTAGCAGCAAGTGTTCGCCGGCTGTGTTCGAGACTGCCAGAAGGGCACGGCCACGTGAAACGCGGACGAGGCACGAGGTGAGGGCAATGTCCCGAAAAACGCATTGGGCTTAAGGCGTAATGACGAAATCATCTTCGATTATCGAAAGAGATAAGACGGTGAGAACTTCTTTTTGGCCAGGGGTGATAACACACTCAACAACTACCACCACGCTGAGCCACAAGCGCTCCAAAGCGAGCAATGGCTTTGTGTCCGCAAGGTTAATGGTGTGGTCATGACAAGAAATGAGCGAAAGAGGAAAGAAAATCCGAGCCAAGAATAACTTCGTGTATGCACCTCCGAAGCACGACGACCTCAATGTGGTGTCGAATGCCATCGATGAAGACAGAAGCGTCTCGTCCCTGCCCAGCGCTGCGACAGAGGCGATGGACGTGGCTCTCAGTCAAGTGGCACCGTCAACACCTAAGCAGCGGCAGAAGCTCTCTATCGCTCCAAGCGAGAGAGAGCCCTCGCATCAGAGGGCCCGACAATATCTTTGTGCGTTGTCTTCTCACAATATACAGAGAGCGCAAACACCTTCTGCAGTATGGGCAAACAAATATTGCAGTGGAACTTTAAAAGACTCCTCTGTAACCTAGATGATGTTAAGGGACTCTGCTTTTAGGCCCAGTCCAAAGGTGCTGTGTGTTCAGGAAACACGCCGAAAATCTACACAAGCTTTCTTAGACCACATGCCATTTTTTGGAAAGACCGCGACGACGTTCTCGCTTCGTTGGACAGTGTGGCCATAATAATGAATAAAGGTGTTGCCTGCCAGAATTGCAACTGTGAACGCCCTTTCAGACAATCTCTGACCAAACATTGCTGTTCAATAAGCTGGTCGCAATCACTCCCATCTACATTCCTCCCTGCCATCTACTTCGCAAAACTGAATTTCAATGCCTTCTCGATGCTGACCAGGCACATTACAGCCAAATGACACCGGATAACAATGTACCACGTAACTACATAACTACATGAAGCAACGAAACGCAGGAACACATACACAGAACGACAAAGGTGCTACGCGATAAGGAGTCTACGACAAACTTGAAGCGTATTTGTAGCCGTGGTTTGGGGAAGCAATTGTTGCACATATGTTTTCGTATAAATAATCAAAGCTCTGTACCTAAACTTCTAAAGCTTACTGTCTGCGTATATGTGCGCTAAGACGTCTCACATAAGTGTTAGAACAACCTAATGACCAACACTACAGTTTGTCTAAGTTTTGCATAAGAAGGTCCCAATCACCACATAATATACCACGGCCAGACGAGGGAGTCGCAGCTTACAAGTTCTTCAGTAATAGCTGATAAAAAACCTGTCTGGCTAGTAAAGGCAACACTTACTACCTTTACTAGCCGCTGGCTAGTACTGAAGTAGGAAGACGGTACTAAAATACATAGCAATCTATGTAAACGCGCTCATTTACCAGATACCCACTAACTTCATTTTTAAGGGTGTATCGCTTTATTCGGCACCGTAGGATAATTTACACCATTAAAAGCAAAGTAATTCGTTTCTGCTGGGTCCAAAGTCACATTGGTATTCCAGGAAATGAGAAAAGCAGATAACTGTGCAATAATGGCGGTGCATTGTGCACACACACTTTACTCCGAAGAAAAACCGGTGTGTAATGCACGCCACCAACCGCTAACTGTGGATAACATTCTGGTAATATACCCAGCGCTGGAGAGATAAAGACAAGTACTTTCACGAATTTCACAAGACAGTAGCACCACTGTGATTATGTAGGAAAACGCACTTGTATCGCTTAACGATGTTTTTAATTATTTAGAGGCAACGGGTTTCTTGAACTGCGACAATCATTTGGTTGCTCTGCAGCTGACTACACAATCTAACCTTGTAGTTCGCGCATCATAGCCTCAAATAGTTTTGCGCGATGAAGCCCTACATAAATATTCAAAGTGAACAAGGGTGTAAAACGATCTATAACCCACACGCTTACACGTAGAAAGGCTGCAATGGTGTGTTATAGACAGATTTACACCCTTAATCACGTTTAGCCCTGACATATTTCCACAATTTCCGTCAGTCTCACCTCGTTCACCACCAAGTTACGACATCTCTAACGCTGCCGCTGATCGCGCCCGTGTTCTGAGACGCCTGGATGCCAGGGCGCTGTTTGTGCTGCACAGTAGCAGTTGCGTCGCGTTCAGCGTCCTCCACGTAGCCTCCGCGTATTGCTGAAACGCCATGTAAGGAACTCGAGCGTGACGCTGAACCTTCTCATTGCTTTCAATGCTTCGCCTTCGGACGAAACTGCCTTTTTAGAGCTGTAGGTCTACTACTCCAGGTAGAAACCCAAAAAATGCCTGGTTCTGTAAATCTGACCTTCAAGCTCAGCCGTGGTCAAACTGCGACTTAGCCTGCCACTACCCGTGGGTGCTGCGCACGCGACGTGCACCCCCATATCATCAAAGAAATCTGCGATGTGGACAATGTGCACGAGTGCTGGTAGCTTCGGATGCGCTGTGCTTTCGCCGCTTAGTTCGCGTTGAAGCGAGACGTCGCGTGAAGGTCGATTCGCTCGCTACTGCTGCCGTACCGGGCAGTGTCTGTGTGTTGTCACGTGGTGCAGTTGCAGGGGCGGTAGTTGCTGACGGCGCTGAGCAGCGTTTCTGTCCTTTCCCAAAGCAAGCAAAACCGTGCTATTGCTCGACGAACTTCGTTTAACCGCGTTCAAACACGGCAATTTTTCCCCTTATCCCAGGTGAATCGTACGACGAAGAAGAGCCGACGCCTGTTAAAGCCAGCGGTGCAGCAAAGCAAGCACCGAGTGGTGCCGCTGGCGAGCCAGCCTCAATAGTAATGGCCTTGCCACCCGCAGTGACTGTGCACGGTATCCCAACGCAGCCCTCGCAAATGACACCGACGAGAAATCGTGAGCGTTCGCTTTTTACCGCGCGTTTTTAGCTCTGCGTACGGCCTTACAAGGGCAACCTCAACAAGTATTGTTAGTGTTAGTGAAAGCTTCTTTACTTACTCACCGCCATTATCAGACATTGTTACATTGTTTAAAAAGGCACAGCGCATTAACACGAACTAAACAGGACCAACGCTTGTTCTTTGCAGATCGTGCTTACGTCTTCGTCTTGCTCAAAGTAATGCAAAGCTATTGATAGTTGAATCACTACGTATAGACGGCGAGAAAACAAAAATTTACGCAGATCCCATGCACTGTGGGAATCGATGTAAACAAACATTCCTGTGCTGTTTGCTTTGATTGACGAAAATTAGCAGTGATGTTAACGGTGAGTGTTTAATTTGCTCAACGCTCAGTCGAACACGAGAGTGCTAAGTTGATGTCAAAGGATACCTTGCATGCACCACTGCCGTTTGTATGCTAGTACACAGAACATACAGGGAGAGGTGTTTCGTTTGCTTGAGGCATTGTTGTGAGCCATATTTCATAACCTATGAGAGGGTTGAGCATTCTCATTGCCTCGCATGGCAGATCGCATAGTAGGAGAAGTAGTAAACTTTAATTGAATTATGGGGCAGTACGTGGCAAAACCTTAATCGGATTATGAGGCACGCCGTAGTGGAAAACTCCGGTTTAATTTTGACACCCTTTTGACACCACCTGCACGTGTCGCTAAATCTAAGTGCATGAGCGTTTTTTTTTTTTCGCCCGTGTCGAAATGAGGCTGCCGCGGTCGGGATCAAATGCGCCACCTCGAGCAATGACATAGCCGCAAGGCTACCGCGGGGGCAGAGGAGTGTTGATTCGACGTGCGACCGCTTCCGTATGTAGCCTAGACCCTGCGGTCAACTTTAATTATAGCGGCTCTGGTTCTGCATTCCCTGCATAAGTTGTCCGCTTGACATATTTGCATGGTATTTGTTTTTCAGGAACAACAGAAACGTACCGTACCGTACCTTGAAGCTTAAGTTTATCCTGTTTCCCTTTAACCGCTGTCGTGCCTAGTAGTAGCGTTTCTTTCCTTTCTCGGGTCACCTTTTCTCCAGGAGGTATTGTGCACATTCGACGCGGTGCAAACGTCGAACGAGTTTCTCGCGTCTCCTTTCTTCTCTACCACGTTCCTTTCATGTATATACACGCTCTGAACCATCCCCGACGCGGCGTGCAAGAAAAGAGGTCTACGTTCTCGCAGTGCACGCGTCACTGAGGGCTGCAGATTGACACATCTGCGTGTGATGGCCATGAAGTTTTCGCATGGTAAATCGTTTTCCGCGCCATTAGTATAAGGTCACGCGACATGTTCCACCAGTGCCTGGAGTTAAACACCTAAGGAGTTGCTTCGTGGTACGCGTAAAGTGGAGTTTGGGCACACCACAAGCAAACAACCAAGAACCATATGCAAGCAACAGCAAATTCTTATAATGCTGGAGAGCGAGCCAAAACTCCACAACCTCAGTCGCTGATTCCGGTCACTGCGGCCGCATTTCTATGGGGGCGAAGTGCAAAAACACCCGTGCACTTAAATTTAGGTGCATGTTAAAGAAACCCAGGTGGTAAAAATTTCCGGAGTCCCCCACTACGCCGTGCCTCATAACCAGATCGTGGTTTTGGCACGTAAAACCCTATAATTTAATTTTTTTTTGTCGCTGATGTGGCTATGAGGTATACTTGTGCGCTCTTGGAACTTCGGTATAAGGAGGACGCATGCTCCCAGCCTCTCTGTATGTGTGTAATTTCTAACAGTGAAGAGTGGAGAGCAAGCCAGGTGACATTAAGTTGGACGTATAACTGTTTACTTACAAGGCAAAAGAGCCGCTATAAATGGGCACGGTCGCGCTGCACCAAATCCTAATTGCAGTTTTAGATTCGAAAATAGAGAAATAAAACTAATTTTGTTGGTCTCGTGTAACATATTTAGTTTTGAGTGCATGTAAGCGACAGGCTTATTTACTAAATTCACAGCAATGGAAAATGTTTCGTTTTAATCTGCAAAAAAAATTTGTAAGAACGCAATAACAGAATGTCACTAATGATTAGTCATCGCAAAGCTTTTGGGAATATCGCTAGCTAACAACTACAAAGCATTCAATAGAACTCTCAATAGCAAATGTTACTAAGCTGTTTTAATGTAAACGATAGTGATACCAATAGTAATCAGTAATATCGAAAACATTTCAGACACTTCCTTTCTGAAGCTACCGCAATACTATCGATATTCTAGAATGCCTAACGACAAACTGCCAATATTACGGAGTCAATTTGCTGAAATTTTTGCATTACCGCTTCCTCAGATCAATTTTTCATGAAAAAGTAAACGAGGTCCAGCCAAACGAGGCCGCTCACGCTGACCGCTGTCCTCGCTCTTTCTCGGGTACCGTCTAATATTAAGAGAGCCGAAAAAAAATTAGATAAGCAAGGAGGGGAACCCGAGTATAATATTGTGTTTGCTACCCTAGACTATAAACATGGAAAATACCTCTACCGTAGGCATGATGTGTATGCAACTTTGACATATTCAAGTTACCAATTTTTTTCCAAGTTTTTCGTGGTTCATTTCAAGGAACGTTCCTGGCATTTTATGATATTGGTGGTTCAGATGCGAGGAAGTGGTGGTTTATAAGTCGTCATATTTATTTTTTTTTTAATTTTCAACAACGAAGACCGCTAAGCTGTTGGTCAGTCGAGACGCTCTATAAAATTGACTGAATCATGTCCTTCATGATATTCCAACCACCTAGCCAGGCTCACATTCACAAAACTAGCAAAATGCACCATTATATGCTGATTGTGTAAGTTCAATCGAAAGTTTCGGTTCCGTTTGCCATACTACTGGTTTCTGCATTGCCGAAGGTACCTATATATTTCCCTTATCCAAAGAAATCGGTGGGGAAAATTCATTTCTTCTCCCTGAATTATGCATAACAGGCGAATTCCCTGAACACTGCACGTCTTGCAGGTTTCTCTAATGGTACAGACCCTGATATATATATATATATATATATATATATATATATATATATATATATATATATATATATATATATATATATATATATATATATATATATATATATATATATAGACGAGAACAAAGGGGGCTAACCGAGGGACCCGATATTTCTTAGTCGTATAATGAGAAGCCAACAAACACTGACACCAAGAACAACATAGGGGAAATTGCATATGCTAGGTGTCATTGTTTGTTGGCTTCTCATTATATGACTATACACACACACACACACACACACATATATATATATACTATATATATATATATATATATATATATATATATATATATATATATATATATATATATATATATATATATATATATATATATATATATATATATACTTTCTGTGCCTATGAAGGGAAAGCTACGGAGGCAAACCACGCCACGGCCATGAAGTATTCGCATGGTAAATCGTTTTCCGCGCCATTAGTATAAGGTCACGCGACATGTTCCACCAGTGCCTGGAGTTAAACACCTAAGGAGTTGCTTCGTGGTACGCGTAAAGTGGAGTTTGGGCACACCACAAGCAAACAACCAAGAACCATATGCAATATGATGGCCATAAAACGATACACCATTAAAAATGAAGTTAGTGGGTATGTGGTAAATGAGCGCGTTTACATAGATTGCTATGTATTTTACTACCGTCTTCCTACTTCAGTCCCCCGTTTTAATACACGGTAGTTTAGACTAGGAAAGAGAAAACAAACACCTTATGAGCAAGAGTCAAATAAAACAGAGGGCACCACTGCGTGTAAAGGTTTACTTATTTTGCGGCTTTTCCCTTCCGCGTCTGAGAAAACGCGAAACCGTCGCACGTGGAAGCTGCGCCGGTGCAGCGTCTGTTGCGGGCAAGCAAAACCACTGTCGCACGCTGCCCGACTACTTGGCGCGGTAACACGTATGTAGCAGCGACGCGCCTGTAGCTTTCTCTTCATAGCTACAGAAAGTTGTCCGCTAGTGTCGGCGTGTTTCTTAGAGGGCGGCATTGCATTGCCAACCACGGAGATGCCGGGGTAAGGATGGTGGCCTTTTATAAAACGCGTCCTGTTCTAAAATGCACTCGGAACAGTGCAAATAAAGCTGCCTTCGAACTGATTCGCTTAAATAAAATTTCTCCGTGCAATGCTTATCGCAATATTTGTTGCTCACACGTAATAGAAACGAAGAAAACGGAAACGCATCTGAAACACACAGTGAAAGCAAGCCACTTTGTCCAAATTTCGTCAGACTTTCAGCAACTTGCCCGCACGTACGGTTGCCGCTTAAAATAACCATAGACTCCACTGCGAGTCATCATCATCAGTGGCAGTTGCAGCGGTAGCGCGTTTAATCTGCGCTCCAAGACGAAGGTCTCCCCATGTGACCTCCGTACCGTGCCTATTTTACCATCTCGTTGCAGTAGGTAATCCTCTGCCATACTCTACCGACTTTTTCTTCCATTGGCATCAATTTTGTTACACAACCGATCGCCTCGTAATACACGGCCTTTCCAAGTCGGCTTCTTACACTTAATGTAAACTAGACTATCGGCTACCCGCGTTTGCTCTCAAATACATACTGCTGTCTTCCTGCCTCCTGGTGTTCCGCGTGTAGTTCTTTAAAGAGTTATAGCTGAGCGGGTTTATGGGCCAGCGGGCCCAGCGAGCTAGCATTGGCCTAGTGCAAAGCTTTGATTCTCAAGATTAACGCCAAGCTTTGTAGTCGAGATTTATTGCGACAAATATCGCGTCGTGCCAACTGACATCAACATTTCCGGCGCTTATGCGTGTCGTTAGAAGTGAAAGTCGAGCTAGTTGAAACCTTGACATCATTGCACATTATGCCCAGCGCTTCTTAAAACACTGGAAGTATGCGAGAATATCGAGAAGCGCTCCGCTGATCTCTTGACTTGCTTTAGTTCATACGTGAACAGCGCCGCCATTCTGCATTACTTCGCATCACAGGCTGCCTCGGCTCTTGGACCACGCCCAAAAATCCAGGACGCTTCACTTACACGACAGAACGTTACCATAAAAAGCCTACAGGCAATGAAGCCAAGGAATACGTAAGGGTAATTAGCTGTGGTTGTAATTGAAATGTAAAAACTAATGAGTAAAACGGGAAATGAAAGTGGACGAAAAGTTCTCTTGTCGCCTGTAGTAGAACTCGTAACCTCCGCATCAGATGTGCGTTGCACTGCAAATTGTCCTACGGCGACGGCCATCAATCCGCCTGTAACTAGCAAGGACGACGCAACAGCATGATGGCCAGAACAAGAAGAACGATTGCCTTATTCAAGCATTTGATTATATAGGCGTGGGACTGTGCGCCGAGAGTATCTGCGCATTTAGGCTTCGCAGTCATGCTACAGTTCCCTTGTCGGATCCATCCCTTTCCGGCAACAAACAAATTGCACACCTTCCTAAAAAGTTGTTGAAAGTTCATCTCACCGCATGTAAGGATTATACAGACACTTGATTAAAAGGTTCGTCATAATGAAGACGTGTCGGTGGCTTCACGGTTCCGGTCGACCTTCCTAAATCTGGCGGTGGTACAACCGGAGTCGAAGGGTTGCCCATTGTCGGTGGTTGACGCGCGATTGCCTGCGAGGTTGGAGCTGTCGCTATTGAACGGTAACCAACGTCGTTGTCCGCTGGGTTGGTATCGATGTAGTCATCGCTTGCCTCTAAAAGCCGCTCGCTGGTTTGCAGTAGGTGACGACAGTTGCGCCTGAGGAGCTTCTGGTCCTCCGTTTTTACCAGGTAAGACTTTGGGTAGGACATACCCATCACTTGAGCTTTTCGGGACCATGCAGTATCTCTGAGCCTCACGATGCTACCCCTTTGGAGAGGAGGCAGAGGCCTTCTAGCTGATTTTAACGCGATAGCGTTAAGGAGCTCGTGTCGCAGAAAAGCCGGTGTCGGCGGTGTCGGCGTCCCGGCGTTGACCGTGAGCGATAAATCACGGCAGGCGCTTCATAAATAAAAAGCAACTTCCAAGATTGGCCCGGTGGGAATCGAACCAGGGTCTCCGGAGTGTGAGACGGAGACGCTACCACTCAGCCACGAGTTTTTTTTCTTTATTACCTTGATTTCAACACCAATCAAACGCGTACAGAGTAGGTCACTTGGTGCAGAAAAATAATATTACATCACTTCGAGACTACCTATTTAAAAGGCACTCAAAGAGGATATCACAGACACCAAAGTGTCAAGCTCCTGAAACCACTCTGGGGGTTCAATCATGTGCTTGAGAGCATCACGCGTGTATGTAAGACTTTCATTTAGGTGTTCCCTCGCAGACCTTTCATCTACGCGGGCATTCCTGACATCCATACGCGTTTTCCACACGCTGCTCATACACAAAAGCATCATCAAGTCAGCCGGCACTCCCCCTGTGTCTGCACACGGTAAGAACCGAATACCGAAAGGGCTTAACGGCAGGTCTTTCTTCAGAGTCCGTTTGAGAACATCCCACAAGAAAACTGAGTCATGGCAATCCAAGAAGATGTGGTCAATAGTTTCAGGTTTCTTACATATGATGCAGTTAACAGACCATGGAACAAAGAAGCCCTTGCTTTGCAGCCATGGCTTCACAAGGAGAGTGCCCGAATGCAATTGAAAAAAGAAGGTTTTCGCTGAAGATCTAACCGGCATTTTTCTAACGCGTTTCAGCACATTGCGTTCAGGTCCTAAGTTATACATCATACGGTAAACAGGATGCGGCAAGAAAACATCAACCAGATCACTATAAAGTTTCTTACGCGTCACTGAAGTGAGAAATTCATTCGAAAAATGCGCTTTCAATAAAGAAAAGGACATAACAACTTCCCTCAGAAAGCCGATTGGTGTTCGAGTGCGTTCATTTGTTGATGAGACAACCCACTCAGGCAAAGAAGAACTCAATCTCACTTGAATAACAGTACGCAGAAATATATCACTTTGGTCCCTTAAGAAAAAGAACCTACTAACAATCTGTTTCAAAAACAAATGTGTTAATCCTAGTCCTCCATTCTTCACCGAATGAAACAAGTTACACCGGCTAGTTGTCTCCCAAGTGGATCCCCATATATATACCGCAAACACTCTGTGAAGTTTCTGCACCGAAATCCTTGCCATGCATAACACTTGTAGTACATAATACACCTTTGTAACTAAAAACAAATTGCAAACACTAGCTTTTGAAAACATCGAAAAATTATGCCCGCCCCACTTTTCTGTCTGATCTTTAACTCTTTTTACTTCTTCAATCCAATACGCAGCACTGTCACGATAATGTTGTAATGGCACCCCAAGATATTTTCCAGGGGTAACGCTCCAGTTCATATTGCAAAAATACTCGGGTACCTGTGTCCAGCTGCCGTGCCATAAACCTAGGCATTTAGTCCAGCTGACAACACTTCCAGTTGCGGCGCAAAAAGAAACAACCTCTTTCATAGTGTTATTCACGCTTTCTGTATCACGGCAAAAAATTGCCACGTCATCTGCATAAGCCAGAACTCTAGTCTCAATTCCTGCGTAGATAAACCCACGAATAGATTGGCTCTTAATTATTTTCAAACAGAAAGGCTCCAAATACAAGGCAAATAAAAGAGGTGACAAACAGCATCCTTGTTTTACTGATGACTCCACTTTTATACTGGCGCCTAATTTCCTATTAATTACTAACTTTGCGGTGCAATCTTTGTACACCATTCTTACTCCATCTGTTATCACTGCACCGGCTTTAACATGTTCTAAAAGCAAAAATATGACATCATGGACGACTCTGTCAAAAGCCTTTTCAAGGTCAATTTGTATCATAGCGACTCTGTCCTCCCTTTCATCGCAGCATTCCAGTATGGTCCTTGCAGTATGTATATTCGAAAAGATCGATCTGCCTTTGATACCGCATGTCTGATGGGGGCCCACAAGTTCTTTTATAACGGTCTGCAATCGTCGCACCAGTACTTTAGTGTAAACCTTATAGTCCGTATTCGTCAAGCTTATTGGTCTGTAGGCTTCAACCGCCATAAGTCGTGCAGGATCTTTTGCTTTAGGAATTAAGATGACGTGCGATGTCCGAAAAGAAGGAGGTGCTTCCTTATTCTCGTACATCTCCCTTATCACGCGATGTAATGCTACAGCTATTTCACTCTTAAAGCTCTTATAGAAAGCCCCTCCCAGACCATCAGGCCCCGGTGATTTGCCGGGACTAAGTTCGTCAATCGCATCCTCAACTTCTGAAAGGCTTATTGGTCTGTCGAGCGCTTCACAGACCCCGTCTGATAATGTTGGCATTAATGGCAAGAAGTCAGTTCTATACCTTTCGATATCGCATGTCTTTTTCCCCATCAAACTTTCGTAATAAGACTCAAAAGCGTGCTCAATCATTCCAACATCACTAGTGACTTCCCCTTGATAAGTTATTTCTGTTATTTCTTTGGAAACCGCGTGTTTCTTCTCGTCACTTATTGCTCGCTTGGTAGGCGTCTCCCCCATCCATAAACTCTCCGCCCTTGCCCTTAACACCGCACCCCTGTACTTTTCTTCATCCATGACTTCAAGTTCAGACGTAACTTCTTTGATTTCTTTCGAAAATAAACCAGGCGAAGAGCCTTCTGCGCTGAGCATGTATTTTAGCCTAAGGTGTAATTCCTTCTCACGCTCTTTTTCTTTGTGATGGACTACGCATGCTCTTTCAATCGCGGTTAATTTAACGTCTCTTTTGAAGACTTCCCATTCTGCAATGAAGGACGCTGACGTAGGTATGCTGAGCAAATTTTCGACCTTTTCTTGAACTACCTTTTGAAAAACGTCGTCTTGCAAAAGCTTATCATTTAGCTTCCATAAGTCCCAGCTGAATTTCGATGGTTTTTGTTTCTTTCCTATGGTTGACATAACGAGGCAATGATCGCTGAAACTAACATGTAGCACTTGATAACTTGAAAATAACTGTACAAAGGTTAACGGAGCATAAATTCTGTCTAGCCTGCCATGACACTGACCTTGATAGTGCGTATACATGGTATGACTTTGGCTTGACAACACATAACCAATGTCTTCGAGCTCTTGTTGCCTTACAATCGAACTTAAAAGCAACGCACTTTTATCACAAACACTAGTCAACTTAGATTTATCTTCTGGAAAGCAAACACAATTAAAATCACCCAGTAATATGACATGTCTTTCACAATTCAAGTACTGCTGAATATTACCAAAAAAGGCTTCCCGCTCCCGTGCTACGTTCGGAGCATAAACACATAAAGCCCTCCAAGGCATCTCTGAGAAAGTAAAATCGCAGAGGACCATTCTACCATCCTGAGATGACGTGACGGCTTCAACTACAGCAATACTGCTACGTAAAAGAATAAGGCAGCCTCCAGACCTACCCGCCGCATGACATACACTTACGGTATATCTAGGGCGGAAAACGTTAACCATTTGCTCCGTGCATTCATCAGTTGCAATTTTTGTTTCTTGAATGGCAATAAGTCAATATTATTTTCAATAAGAATACGGTTAACTTGGCACTGCCTTCTACGCCCGCTGAGTCCACGCACGTTCAACGTCGCGACACAAAGACCAGTCGAAAAATTGGCTACCATTTACAAGGAGGAAATCTAAGCCAATTACCGCACATCGTCCGTCTCACATCTGCTACGATGACTCGATGGTCTAGGGAGGCGGACCATGGTTTTCTGGACTTCATAGCCCAATGACGACGGCCGATGCACATCCTGCACACAACCCCAGTCCCCAGACCCCAACAACATTTTTTCTGACCCAGGAACGCCTCCGCTAACGCGGAGGCGTCTGGGTTGTAGAACGGCGTTTGGCTGGAACGCCGGGCTTGAGCTTGAACGCCGGTCGGCGTCCCGGGGTAGCTTTCGGAGGAGGCTCGTCATTCCCAGTCTCTTGATCCTTTTCCTCTAGCTCATCCGCCTCTTCGTGAAGCCTCTTAGCAGGTGCACTACTTGACGTTGGCATCACGGTGTCGTCAGTGTCATGCTGTTCGCCGGTCGTCACTTCTGTTGATGTGCACGTTTCTTTGGCCTCTTTTACCTCGACCTCTGTTGAGTTAGTTGGTTGCACTGTGTCATCCCATGGGTCTTTCCAGCCGTCCGATGGCTTGTCTTCATTAACAGTCGTTGCCATCTTGAGGGGCGTTAACACCGAGGGCTGGGTCTCTTTCCCTTCACTTGCGGCTTCCACTGCGTCGACCACGTCCATCAAGTGATCTGTGACATCTTCCTTCAATGCCGGGCCTGTCACTGTGGCATAGGTTCGGACGCACTGGGTCTCGTCGTGGCCGAAACGACGACAAAGCCCACAGCGTGGTACACGGCACTCGCGTCGTATGTGCCCGATGCCACGGCATCGGAGGCAGAGGGGAGCTCTGCCAGGGACGTGCACGAGCGCAACATCTTCCGCCACTCGCAGCTGGTGGGGCAAGTCTTCAGCGGTGACGCCTGCCTTCAGCTTAATAGTGACAGTACGGGTGGTTGACCCTTTGTCAACGCATCCTTGTACCCGCCACCTGTCCCTGGTGATCTCAGTCACCTTTCCAAAAGGCGACAAGGCAGTGCGAACGTCGTCGTCAGGTACACCGTGAAGGAGCCAGTAGAGCTTGATGCGGACGCCTCTGTCACACGGGTCGACGACCACACAGCGGTGGTCCTTGACATCAAACGCGTCCGCAGCGATAATCCTCTTTTTCCCTTCTTCCTCATTGAAAGTCACCGCCCACAGATGGTTCATTTGATATGCACCCAGCGCAACCACTTCCGGCATCAGAGACAGCCGTGTAAGAGCGTCTCGAAAATGTTCCACTCTGTAAGGCCTCGCCTTAACGTCACCATGTAAAAAAACCGTATGCAGCACGGACGCACCTGTTGGCAGCGTTGGTAAAATCATTTGGTAGTCCTGACCTGGTTTTTCAGTTGACCTGATACCGCGGCCCAAAAGTGCCGCTGAAGCCGCTCGCGAAGAGCCCGACATTCCGCGTCCGCTCACCTCGGTGGCTGAAGAGGAAGTGACTCAGCCACGAGTTCGATGCTTCCAAGCGGTACAAACGCGCCTCTAGTGAATGCGGTGTTGCCTTCGAAACGAGCCGTGGAATGTTATACTGCGGTGTATATCGGTAATTATGAACATGTAACGTACAGAAGTCGCAATTACACAAGTTGCGAAGTGCGTTTCCGCTGCATTTCTTCTGCGCTTTCCGCACACGCAGAGCCATCTTGCAGCAAACACAGAAGACCCCCTCCTCTCAATGTACGGCGCTGCCCCGACAGGAGGCGCGCCGCGCGCGCATTGGGACCGCTGCCAGGCGCGTCGCGGTCCCGACTCCCTCTCCCCTGACGACGCTTCGCCGTGCTCCCGGTTGCAGAATGAAGCGCCGTTCCTTTCTTTAGATTACTATCTATCTCTCTGCCCGTGCCGATCACGACGTTTGGCTGGCGTAGATCGTTTCCCCTCCGAGACACCGAGTTCTTTGGTTCGTTCCGTTCGCTCAGGCGTACGTTTCGTTGCCGCGCCGAACGCTGCGTTGCTCGACGCTCACCGCGTGATAGGTGGGCGCTAAGTCCGATGCGGGGCGCATCGTAAGTGATCGCTGTGCCGTAGCGCATTGTCTTATACCCCTTGGCGGGTCGACGGGAACGCTGTCGCGTCCCACTCTTGAAGGCGAAGCTTAAGCGTCCTCCAATTTTTTTACTGCTTATTGACGTCGGTCACAGTCACAGCACTGAAATCCGGGAGGTTGGCACGAAAGCGCCTTCCTTGAAGGAGTTCACCAGGCAATTGCCCGTCCTCCAGTGGGGTAGTGCGGTAAGCCAGCAGGCCCAACCAGAAATCATCCCCCGAGTCTGCAGTTTTCAAGATTCACTTCACAATCTGCACACCTTGTTCCCCAAGCCCGTTAGACTGCGGATAATGAGGGCTGGATGGGACGTGTGTGAAGTCCTTGATTTCCTTGAAAATTCCGCAAATTCATAGCTACAAAATTACGGACCATTATCAGTACATACTTCAACTGGCACGCAATATCTTGCAAAAATAGCACTTAGGACTGCAATGGTTGATCGACCCGATGTGTCTGGCAGTTTCTGGAAAGTTTGATAAGGCATCAAAAACAACTATGTACGACCCTCCCGCAAACGAAAAAAATGTGAGCCCCTTCTCTGTCATGCACAACATCGCACGGGTCGCATTTAAAGTGGTTCCTGCAGCTGTTTGTAAGCGTACTTGCGGCATGTAGGGCACATTTGCAGCATAGAAGTGATCGCAGCGTTGAGCCCTGGCCAAAATACGAGACGTCTGGCTCTTTCCTTGCATTTTTGCATGCTGAGATGATCTGCTTGAATTCTTCGCAGCATTGTTTGAAGCATGCTTTTTGGAATAACCACTTTCGGTGCCTTTAATCGTTTTTTTGTTGACAAATCTGAGTTCTTGCTCAAAAGAACTGAGGTCACCTTGTACCGGTAGCCCCAGCGACAAACTAGTGATTACAGACTGCAGGTAGCAGTGACAAGCAGTTGCCGCCTGCAGTTCTTTCTGCGTTGCTGCCGTGACTCTGTTGCCTAGTAGCTGAAATGTGTGAACTTCGACGTCGTCCGTGGCACCACCTTGTCTTGGTTGTCAGCAGTCGACCGGGACAGCAAGTCAGTGAGCACAAGGTACTTCCAGGAATATACTTCAAGGTGAAATCATACTTGAGCAATCGCAAAGAATCGTTGAAGACGAGGTGGCATGTCAGCGACATCCTCTTAAGCAATTGACAAAAGTGGCTTATGGTCTGTTTCGATCGTCACTTTCCGCCCATAGACGAACTGATGAAATTTTTCGCATCCGAAGCAAATTGCTAGGGCCTCGTCTTCTGTCTTAGCACGACGATTTTCTGCTTCACTCAGGACTCGGGATGCATAAGCTACAGGCCGTCACTCATTGTGGCGCTGCAAAAGAGCGGCGCCGACGCAGTTCTGCGATGCGTCGCAATACAACTTTGTTTCCCGTCGCGGGTCAAAGATTGCCAACGCGGGCGCGGTGGACAAAATTTGCGTAACGCTTTTCCACTCTTTGGCGTGGTTTTCCGCCCACTCAAACTCCGTGCCAGCTTTGATAAGAGGTCTTATTAGCGCCATTCTTTCAGATAGCTGCGGCATGAACTTGCCAAAGTAGTTCAACACACCAAGCAAACGGTGAACATCGGCCTTGCATGTTGTCACCGGGCATTTGAACCTCACTTTTAACGAGCCCTGCGTTTGGCGATATGCCTTTCTCGCCTATGATATCCCCCAGAAAGCGTAGCTCTCTTACGCCGAACTTGCACTTCCGAGGATAAAACGTTCACCCAGCTGTTTCAGCGGCTTTCAAGAGAACTACCTGGCGCTTATCGTGCTCTTCCTTTTGTGAGCCCCAGATGAGGATATCATCTATATAAAAGTAAGCACGCCAGGTAAAACGTCAAATATCTAGCAAAGCGTCTGCTGAAACACCTCAGTTGCGGACGACATACCAAATGGCAGCGTTAAGAAGCGCTATCTGCCGAAAGGTGGCGCGAACGTACAAATCTTGGACGTTTTCTCGTCCAGGGGCACCTGATGGAATCCGGCGTTTGAATCCCGACAGCTAAAGTAGGTAGCTCCTGTTAGTCGTGCTTCCATGTCATCGCGCCTCAGCAAGAAGTGTTGCCTCTTGACATACATGTTTGCTGTTCTGAAATCCGTGCAAACCCTTAGAGCACGGTCTTTTTTCTGTACTAAGACCAGAGGGCTTACCCAGTCTGTGGGCTCCCATTTTCTGACGATGATTGCCGCACGTGTCATTCGCTAGAGTTCTTTTTCCAGAGGTTGCTTTAAGTGGAACCCTACGGACCGGCTAAACGACCGGAGCAGCGCCTGGTTCCAGGACCATGCTGTACGGAGTCTCTTGACGCAGCCCAACCCTTGGAAGACGTTCAAAAGTTCATACTCAGGGGGGCATTCACAGTGTCCACCGAGCGTTTAACCAACTCGAGCGCCTCACTGGCATCGATTCCTAGGATGGCTTGACACCCATTCTTTACGCCGAAACATTTGATTCTAATCTCGGTGGATCCAACGGACACTTTCTGCGACGTTGCTCTGTAGCTTGAAATTACACCCTCGTTATATGCTCGCAGCACTGAGCAGGTAGGTTGTAATGCTTCTTTGGCTCGAAGCTTACGGTATGTTGAAAATGGCAGCAAGCTTGCCTGCGAACCTGTGTCCACCTTGAACGTAACTTTGCGTCAACTGACACGTGCTTTAACTGTCCAGGCCTTCCCGTGGTCATTTTCGGAGCTTATTTCAAGAATCTCAAAGTCATTCTCGTCGACTTTACCGACTTCACTGACGGCTTTCGACTTCTGACAACAACTTGCAAAGTGGTTAACTTGCGGCAAGAATGCCATATCTTACCGAAAGCTGGCCACTGTTTAGGCCTATGTTTACTGTTGCATTTCCTGCAGCAGTACTCTTGATTATCGCTACACTGCTTTTCATCGCGTTGCTGCTGTGTTTTCGTTGACACTGTGCGACTTGAAATATAGACAATGCAGCCTTCCGACGTATTCCAAAGTTGGCTCCTTAGTGCCGCCGATTCTGCAGCCTTGCACAATTCTTCAGCGTTTAGTAGGGTTAAGTCTCTCTCTGCGAGCATTCTTTCACGAAGCTTTGGGTTGGTCGTACCAAACACAATTTGGTCTCTAAACAGTGAATCGTGCTGATCCCCAAAATCGCACTGGGTTGCCTGTTTCTTTAAGTCGCGCACGAATTTCTCGAAAGGTTCCTTCTCCACCTGGCACATTGTACGAAATAGATATCTTTCACGAACATCATACCTTGCTGGTGAAGCAGCGCACTGACACGGACACCGTGAAGACAAACAGAAAAAGACAACAGACGACAAAGACGAAGTGTCGTCTTTTCCTGTTTGCCTTCACTGTGTCCGTGTCAGTGCGCTACTTCACCAGCAAGGCATGATGATCACTCACCAACTAGCCCAGCTTTCCACTTTACTGATCTTTCACGAATTGCGTTGCACACCTCGGAGAAGTAAGCGTCGAACTTCCGCACCACAGTTCCGTAGCTTTCGTTGTTTTCACCGGGGTCGTACTAGAAATTGTTGAAGATGTCGAGCGCTTCGTCTCCTGCGAAGCTCAGCAAGAGTGCAGCTTTTGAAGCACCACTTGTCGGGGCCTTCTCTACTGCCGTTGCTTGCAGATACAGCTCGAACCTTTGCTTGAAGCGCTACCGATTTCTCGATAGGTTGCCCGACAGACGCAAAGACTCCGGCATCTGAAGTAGGTCAATTCCGTGCCGTTACTGGTGCGCTTCGGTCCGCGGCGGCCACTTCTGACTCCATGTAACTAGCAAGGACGACGCAACAGCATGATGGTCAGAACAAGAACGATTGTTTTATTCAAGCATTTGATTATATAAGGCGTGGGACCGTGCGCCGAGAGTATCTGCGCATTTAGGGTGCGCAGTCATGCTACAGTTACCTTGTCGGATACACCGTCCTCTATCTTGGGCATCTATGTGTACCAGATCTAGCCCTGGGAGTGTTAGCGAGCACCACTCTGGGCCATAGCGGCTGGACGCGCAACATCGGCATTTGCGCAATGGCGTCATGTGACATGTGAACTTGAGAGAGCAGGCATGCAGCTAATAAACCCTAGCATGCTAGCTAATGACAGCGAGACTGCCAGATACGATAGAACATTGTTCAGTACACCACGACACTTGTGCAGGTTGGCTCCGGAGCCCGCTGATCTGCACCGTCAGCGTAAAGTTCACGAATGTCAGCAGCATTCCGGGCGATGGGCTGTGCGACTTCATCTTCTACGAGTCGTTCTATCTGAAGAACAACCCGACCGGCTGGATCGACTCAGGCCTGGACCACTTCCTGAGGCTTAGCAAGAGCATGCGCATTACGGGCGTAGGCGCCTCCTTTTCTCCAGTGTGAGTGTCAGCAGACGCACTAAGCAATCGATGTTTGCTACTTGTTCAGCAGAGTTCACGAAAGAAGGTTTAATAAGTACCGTTAATGTATCACGTTTGAAATACGAGGACATGCGTCGCGATAAGCTCGCGAAAACAGCCGTCTTTAATAGTGCAAGAAAGTCGCAGTTTCGCTCGAAAGAAAATTAGTGGACAGATCTACGAAGTAAGGATGGTGGTTTTATCGGCCATTTGAACTTGTAAGCACAGACACACTAACTAAATTGACAGGCATGGCGTCACGCGCGCACGAGCAAGCATGAGCACATCTCACTCGACGACCGCGGAAACTCGCTGTCAGAACGCTGGAGCGAGGAAGCGCGGCAGCAGCAGTGAGCGAATTCGATTTCGTGCTGCGTCTCGCATCAACGCGAACTCAGCCGCGGAAACAGCACGCGCTGGACTCAGTACCAGTCGCAGGTCGGTTTCAAGATACAGTGCTCGTGGTGCGCGGATTATCTGGGCGGCTGTGCGTTGGAACTTCCGCTAGAACCACAAACGACCAGGTTCACGCGTCTACTGCTAAAGTGCTTTTTAAGTGCTGCTATTAAGATAATCAGAAGATTAGAAGTAGCATTGTTAATACTGATTCGATATTATGTATTACTCATGCAGTATAACCAATTTTGCTAGAGCGAAATTTCATTCCGGTTGCGCATGTAAAGGGACACTAAAGGCAAATATGTCATCGTGAAATGTTAAATTACTATTGCAGAAACCTCACAGCGCTTGTTTCGTGTCATGAAATGCCTATGGTTTAGATACAATCACAATTAAAGAGTCCACATACCTGTAGTGCAGTTCAAGTCGCCTGCCTACGAGCGGAGAAATGGTGACGTTGCATTACGTCGCACGGGCCATCACCGTCCTATACTTGCTGCCGTCGTTGAGTGAAACGGCACCCGACAGACGGCGCTAGTTTTCTTCGCGAAACGCAAATGCGCGGCCTTGGAAAAACCGAGCCAAATCAGAACGTTGTATTCGCTGCTGCAGCTGCTTTCGGTGAAGTGGCCTGAACCGTTCGGATCTCCTGCGACATGACATGCGCGTGGAATTCCCTGCTACTTGCAGTGTGTGTCAGTTTCGCGAGCCATATAGAACCAACGCATCACTACGCGATAACTAAACTACTGAAATGCGAAGGCCGAGTGGCGCAGAGGGGCGAGCGAAAAACTTGAATTAGTAAAGGCAAGGCACAGAAGACCAGGACTCAAGAAGAACACAAACGACAGGACCGGCGCCGGTCCTGTCGTTTGTGTTCCTTTGTCCTGGTCTTCTGCGCCTTGCCTTTACTAATTCAAGCATGAACCAACTAGCCCAAGCAAGAGTTTTACTTGAGCGAAAAACCAAACCTTTCCACCGGCCGCGCCGTTGTCAATGGTAATGTCAGCGAGTTCTTTCTTTTAAACATCGAATAGAGCTGATCAAGTAGCATTTTCTCCCGTCTTATAATGCAATGGAAGTATCTTTTTATTACGAGAGGTTGAGTGCTAGTCACAGAATTATAGTAAGGCGTGTCTGCGCCATCGCCCACGTCCTTGAATGTCACGGGTCAGTCGCAAATCGTGCCCTGCATTTACCTCGATTTCTCGATTAGCAAAACTTTGTTCGCGATAATATCTACCCCTTAGACGTCCTCGAGCATTAATCCATCACTTCGTCTTGACTTAATATTTGGCTTTACTCTCCCTTTAATTCAACGGCTGCGAGACTATCTTTCACGCACAATTTGCGCCACGCTTGCATCGTCACACTCTACCCTTGTTCTTACAGTAAGGACACGCTGTTCTCGGACGCCCTCAGCGGTAACCTAAACGCTGCTGTAGACAACCTGCGTAGCCGAGGAGTGTCCCATTTCGGCATGCTCGGCCTGTACCGCCGGTACATCTCGGCGCCCAAGTTCTTCGAATGCCTCAGGATTCTACAGGTGCGCCGTGTAAAACAATCAGCAACCGTAGCGACGAAGACAGCAACAGAATCTACGAAGACCCTCGGTGTTATTACAGAGATAGGGGGAGCGATTTACTTACAGAAAGGCGGAGATGTCGGCCTCAGCTATAGCTTGCTCTCCCTGGCGTTCTCCACTGCACTGTGGAAGAGAGACGGAAAGCAAAAGCGATGAGTGGTCGCGACCAAATAAAAAGAAAGAAACAAAAAAGAGGTGCGTAACTACAAGTCTAATAGGTTCCGGTATATCTACAGCCGTTTGTCGAGTCCACTGGTTAGTAGAAAGGCAAGAGCTGCCTTATAATACTCGAGGCTGCACTGTTCGCGTCAGGCCAAGAACGCAATATCAGATAGCGGTTTGCTGTCAGTGCGTGCGATTGAAGAGGCTAGCTAGGTGCACTAAGTAACCTTAACTATGTTTAGCTCCACAAAAAAGCTATACAGCATCTTTTCATTGCAAAGCATTGGTAACAGGGGGCTATAAGAACCTATAGTATTTCTCTTGAATCTGGCACCCAAATTTGGACAAAAAAATTGGAATCTTATCAAGGTTAAGCCCAGTGGATGCGAAGCATCCACTGGGTTTAACCTTAGCGTATCCTTAGCGTTTGGAGGCATCTTGACTGCATACACGCCCGGCGCAAAGACGCTGGCGCGGTTGCGGGCACAGAGACTGACGTGACGGCGGGCGCGCGCCGCTTCATCCCTGGCGTGACGTCACATATCACGTGATGCAGCGATGGTGGCGCCGCAGCCGCGTCGCGCGCGACGGCGCGAACCGAAGCGTGGAGGCCTCCGCCGGCCGACGTCCGACGGCGCGATATGAGGCCCCATCTGCAGCCGGTGTGACGTCATCACGTGACGTCACCTCATGTGATCTCACTTCAGGGTCAATGGTGGCCACCGCCGGGAGGCGACCGACGGCGCGATATGAGGCCCCATCTGCAGCCGGTGTGACCTCATCAAGTGACGTCATGTCACGTGACCTACTGGAAGGACAATGGTGGCCACCGCCGGGAGGCGACCGACGGCGCGATATGAGGCCCAATCTGTAGCCTGTGTGACGTCATCACGTGACGTCATGTCACGTGACCCCACTTCAGGGTCAATGGTGGCCACCGCCGGGCGTCGCGCGAAGGCCCGAAACCTACGTTAATATGCTTCGCATAAAAAAGAAATGTTTAAAAATATGCTCATTTGGCCACCTGGTTTCTTTAGAATGCGACCTGAACAACCCTTGTTCACTGCCATCATATAAGCAGAGGTCTTGAAAATCCGTGACGTCGGGGGGAACTGGCACGCGAACCTCGATATGCAGCTGCCACCCGTATTGCTGTTTGGCATCTTTTCTGGCTCGACCAAGCGTCCTCTCACCGTGAGAGTGACCTGCTTCTGGTACTTGGAAAGCGCAATTTAATACTGAAGTTTAACGTAATATGTCGTTTGTGTGCTTCTTTAACGTTGGTTGCCGTAAAAGCGGCCCTTTTGCAAGTTTACTGAAGAACAAAAAATATGTTGGAGTAGGCATTACCAAATCCTTATTGGGAGCTTACCACTGTCGTTTAAAAGAAAAGTGTACAATCATTGCATTCTACTAGCGCTAAGATGTCCAGGAATTCTGAACATTCTCCTTCGTAACTTCACAGCAACGCACAAGTGTAACTCAATGGGAATTTTTTTTTCAAAATTATATTTCAGTATATCGGCTGAGGGTCAAAAACTTTCAACTGACGACAAGAGGGTAATATTAATAATAATATATGGGGTTTTACGTGCCAAAACCACTTTCTGATTATGAGGCACGCCGTAGTGGGGGACTCCGGAAATTTTGATCACCTGGGTTTCTTTAACGTGCACCTAAATCTAAGTACACGGGTGTTTTCGCATTTCCCCCCATCGAAATGCGGCCGCCGTGGCCGGGATTCGATCCCGCGACTTCGTACTCAGCAGCCCAACACCATAGCCACTGAGAAACCACGGCGGGTACGACAAGAGGGTAGCCCCTTCTAACAACATATGCATTTTGGCACTTAGTTGAAACACTGGTGGTGCGTTAAAGCAGTCAAAGCAGGTCTACAGGGGCGGTGAAGTCCCACGACAGGAGGAAGTCGTTTTGCACCCTCCCACCAGAGGGCACATTGACTTGAAGAAGCGCCAAATTTGTACCATAAAGCGATTTATTACAGTTGGCAATTGGGCACTGAGAGCGTGTCGACTAGCGTGGGATTGAAAGTTGAATTATGACCGTTGTAAGCTTGTGTTGCGTCTAGGACGAGCGAGTAGTGTTAGCGATTACATTGGTGTGAAAATGGTCAGATCGATCTGGGACAAGTTCTCGTGGATCTCCACATTGAACGTCGCCGTCGTCACGACGAGGGCACTCTTGTGACATTATTAGCCCAGTGGGCTGGGAAGGCTCGAGTGGTAGCTCACCTTGAGGGGTATTGACTAACAATTATTAATATACGTACTTTGCGATGATGAAAAGGGTGCAGAAACGCCACTGGTGTTTCAAGTTGGCACACCCTCAAATTTACATTAGCCCGCCCCCAAGTTTAAAGTCGGCCACGCCTGATTTTCATGTCACCCAGCCTTAAACTTCAAGTTCACCCAATGCCAAATTTCAATTGGTCCACCCCTATTTTTCAAGTTGTTCCACCCACGAATTTCAATAAATCGCCCCCAAATTTCGAGTCGACGCACCCCACAATTTAGGTTGGCCCACCCCCATATGACCCCCAAATTCAGATGGGCCGATCCCGAGATTGCCCCCACATTTAGGTAGGACCAACCTGATATCACCGCGAAATACAGATTGGCCCGCCTCCAAAAACCACCAAATTTGGTGGTTTTTTAGGTTGGCCCACCCCCATATCAGCCCCAAACTAACGCTGGCCCACCCTTAGATCACCTCAAATTTAGGATGGCCCAGTGCAAATCACCCCCCATATATCACCCCCCAATTCAGTATGGCCCAGCCGCACATCACGCCCACGGTTAGGCTAGTGTAGCCCGGCTCCATGTCACCCCCAAATTTAGGATGGCTCACCCCCATATGATCCCCAAATCCAGGTTGGCCCACCCCCATATCAGCCCCAAACTTAGCCTAGCCCACCCCTCCATCACCTCAAATTTAGGATGGCCCACTGCAAATCACTCCCAAATTTAGGTTAGCCCACCCCCACATCACCTCCGATTCAGCTTGGCCCAGCCCCATACCACCCCCATGGTTAGGGTGGGCCACCCGCCATATTTAGGTTCTCCCACCCCGATATCATCCCCAAATCCAAACTGGCCCACCCCCATATTCCCCCAAACTTAGGCTTACCCACCCCTATATCACCTCAAATTTAGGTTGAACCACCCCCATATCAGCCTCAAATTCAGCATGGCTCACTACCATTTCATCCCAAATTTAGGTTGGGCCACACTCATATCACTACCGAATTCAACTTGGCCCATCCCTGCATCGCACCCAAATTTATGCTGATGCCACTTCCAATTTCAAGTTGGCCACCCCAACCCTTAGTATGGGAAATATAAATATTTCCCATAAGATCTAACATATTTATCGGAAATAATAACATATTTCCCATAATATAACATATTTCCCATATTTATGAGGGAATGCGTCCCATATTTATATGGGAAATGCGTCAAGTTTTTCGGCGTTACAGACACGATTTTGCTACTAAATTACTGGCGTACTCGCTAAAGAATGCGCAGCATTCTTTAGCGATATATGTTGCTCCTAAAGGCTGACGCCTAGTCAAGCTAGTTTCTCTGTAGGGCTTCTAGAAGAGTTGACTGTTGGGCTAGTTGGTCGTCCATACTTGAAGTAGTATCCTTACTATCATTCCCTTCGATTAAACAGTTGTGAGTAGCGTTTGTCCTTGTCTGTCTTCCTTGTGTCTGTGGTTGTATTTGCGCTAAGCTACTACTTCAAGTCTCTGTAGGGCGACCGGGGTAGACACAGCACGGGACGTTTATTCAAATGGTTTTAACGCGACAGCGTTAAGGAGCTCGTGTCGCAGAAAGCCGGTGTCGTCGGTGTCGGCGTCGTCGGCCGTGAGCGATAAATTCCAGCAGGCACTTCATGAATAAAAAACAACTTGCAAGATGGGCTGGGTGGGAATCGAACCAGGGTCGCCGGAGTGTGAGACGGAGGCGCTACCACTCAGCCACGAGTTTTTTTTTTCTTTATTACCGACATGGCAACAAGGCTACAAAACAAGACATTTTAACAATAGACAACGGTCACGACAACATCTCTGCCATTGGTTGGCAGTCACAGGGCTAAAAACGCTTAAAATTCGCTAGCTCAGTCATCACACTGAGCCATGTTGGTTTTTCTTTTTGCAAATTATACATTTCCTTAATATGACAAATGCTTTCAATGAAGTATTCTCTAACAGGCCGGGCATTTACTTCGACATGTCTCACGGCCATTCTAGTTTTCCATAAACTATGTAAGGACACCAGCATGAACATGTCATAGGGTACTTTGTCTTCATTTAGAGTAGGCAAGAAACGAATCCCATATGGTGTAATCGGAAAGTCCTTCTTTAGTGTTCTCTGTAAGATGTCCCAATGGTAGACAGCATCCCAGCACCCGAAACAATAGAACACACTTTTCTCAGCCACGAGTTCGATGCTTCAAAGCGGTACAAAAGCGTCTCTAGTGAATGCGGTGTTGCCTTAGAAACGAGCTGTTTGTAAGGCTCAGGCGTGCGTCGCTTGCTCAGGCGCACATTTCGTTGCCGCGCCGAACGCGGCGCTGCTCGACGCTCACCGCGTCCCATGCGGGGCGCGCAGTCGCTGCGCCGTAGCCCACTGTCTTACACTCCTTGGCGGGTGGACGGGAACGCTGTCGCGTTCCACTCTTGAAGGCGAAGCTTAAGCGTCCCCCAATTTTTTTTTACGGCCACACCTACGGATTCATACCACTTGGCTGTAGGGAACGCATTAACAGTAGCTATTAATCCAAACGTTGCACATCTTCTCCTAGTTGGTGCATCTCTTATTTGGATGAATATTTAGAAATTAATAACGTTCGGGCAGCGACTCAGCCTAGCAGACCCTTTGTTCCACACGAATGTTGCATAGGAATGGCACTGGCCACCGGGCGGCATTGTGGGACAGGTGGACGTGCTTCACTCGGAGTGTGTGCCATTGAGGAGAGCCGAAAGTCGAAGAAAACAGACCTTCCAGAAGAACGCAATAAGAATAGCCATTTTGTTCACCCAGGTTCCACGTTACAAAGCATGAAAGTTTTTTTTTTGCATAACACGAAGCCATGCGCAAGCTTCTAGTTATGATGTCCGATAAATAAAATCTTCACAAAAGCGATGACTTAACAAATGAACACGACACTGCTACGTTTTAGGAAGAGAAAATAGAAAACATATTATTTCAAGAGCACCAGTGGAAAACCAGAACCGAAAGCGAATCTTAAGTTTTGTGTTTCTGCCATCTAGTGAGAGACTACAAAACTAGGTCCTATGCGGCTTAAAAAAAACTGCGAAGGGGGAATCGAACCGCGGCAACCGTGACGCGGGGCAAAATGTGTGCGCGATTTCACCACTCGGCCACGGCTTCCGATTGTTTGCTAAGCGGTACGCTCATGTTTTTATAGATACAACGTTAATTTGCACGACAGTGTTAGAAAAAACGCTTTCGGGAACAGTGTTACGCCATGTGTGGAGAGTCGAGATAGGCATCAATCGAAAGCTGAGTGTCCGGACTACTTACGCTGCACAGGGTATTACGATAGACGCCGTACGTTTATCACAGGCGCCGTTATTGCCTCGAAAATCGAGTACAAATTTTCGTCGTTTCCATAGGCTTCCATTGCTTAATCTTTAACAACCGTGGGAACAAAATTCTTACGTGCCATAGAGTGATCACTGCACTTGGCTCGTGTGGATTGTCTTCCAGAACACGTCTGTCACCTGCCTTTTTCAATAATCGACCTGCAGCTTTTGTTATTCGCGAAAAACCCGCTCGTTCCATTGAAAACGCGCTAGCTTCGTGCCGGGGCCGCATGGGGCGCTAGTTGGTACGTGTCCAGAAAAGCTGGATATGTTCGTAGTAATAGAATTCTGTTTCACCTAGGAAAGACTGAATCCACGCTACTAAATACCCAGAAACACCACAGGATGCTAACCGATTGATCGATACAGTGTGCTCCACAGTGTCGTATGCTTTAGCGATATCGAGTGTCAGCGAGTTGTATTCGGCTTTCTAAGTCAACGTGGCCATGCCAGATAGAGCAGCTGGCCCTGAAACCTATCTGACAGGGACTAAGAATGGAATTGTCATTATTAACTTTCATGATACGAAGGTGAAGAAGCTTCTCAATGAATTTTGCTACGTTTGATGTACGCGCAATGGGCCTAATTTTCTCCAATACATACCTTCCTTCCTTGTTTCTGAAGCATCAATATTATTTTGACGAGCTTCCATTGCAACGGAATCCAAGCATATTTAATTGAATAATTCACCAGGTCTAAATGAACGTTAGGCGATTCCTGTAACAATTTTTTTAACATTGCATTTGTGACACCATCAGGGCCAGGGGCTGAATTCGCTAAACATAGTGCAGTGTCGTTTAGTTCAGATAAGGAAATTGGAGTGAAGCCATCCGAAGGATTGAAAGTAGAATGAATAGCCGGAAGCGGGGCCGTCAATCGATTTTCGATGCATTTGGTAATCCCTTCTAGGGAGGCGGCCAGTTCTTGCGGGGTCAAAAGAATTGAGTCTAATGTTAACGGTGTTGGTAGCACCTTCCTAGCACGAAGGAATGCAAATAAAGCGCGCTTATTTTTTTAATTTGATAGATAATCGTAATGCCTAATATAGTATTTCCCTTCGGCTCGATTGCAGACACCAGTCCCGCAGGGCTCTAAGATTAAGCGTACTCCACTGCCTGAGACACGTGCCTCGGCGCTAAACTCTCGGTCCTCCAGCGCCTCAGAGAGAGCAATGGAGGGTCGAAACAAAAGCCCCGGTGTCAGTGACACCGAACGACAAGCGCTCTCTTGAGCGCGGTAAGAGGGACAAGATCCCAATAACCACCCGAAATAAGAAGGCGATAACCTGAAGGTTATGGCTCCTTTGTACCATCCTTCCTGAGATCTGCGTCACCTATTATCTTTCCTATCTCCTATTCAATTGTTAAAGGCATTTTTTACCCTTCAATTCCATAATGGATTTTATTATTCACTGGAATTTTAGAGGTCTGTTACATAACTTAGGTGACATTAAAGACCTGTTAACTTCTCTCCTGTGGCCTTGTGCTTACAGCAAACAAACCTAGGCGAAAAACAGAAACATATTTTAAAAGGTTTCAGTGTTGTACGGCGCGACCGTACTCACCTGAACCGACTTTCGGGTGGTGTAGCCATTGTTGTGCAGGGCATTATTGCAGTTAGAGAAGTTCCAATTATCAGTCATATCGACGCCGTTGCTGTCACCCTTATAACTCCCAAAACCATCACCATTTGCTCGCTATATATCCCACCCCACTCCCATTTTCCCACCAAAGACTTAGAAAATATAACAGGTCAATTACCGGAGCCATTTGTTTTAGTGGGGGATTTTAATGCACACGGTACTCTTTGGGGCAGTATCAAAACTGACCAAAGAGGGAAAATGGTTGAAAGTTTTATTCTGTCAAATGATATCTCCCTTTTAAATTCAGATGCACCGACATACTTTTCACCGACTTCCCGCACTTTTAGTTGTTTAGATTTGGCTTTTTGGTCACCATCTCTTTTTAATGATCTTAAATAGGAAACCATCGACAAGTCTTATGGCAGTGATCACTTGCCCGCAATCATCAAATTTTTATCATCACCACCAACCTTAATCACTAGGCCACGCCAGTGAAAATTACAGCTCGCTGACTGGCCGCTTTTTACGGAAAACGCGAAACGGGAAGTTGTCTTTTCACAAGAACTAAGCATTGACGAACTTAACGAAAAAATCACTGAGGTCATAATCTCTGCAGCAGAAAAGGCAGTACCCCAGTCGTCCGGTATTGTACACAAAAGGATAAATCCCTGGTGGACGAACGAGTGTACCGAAGCCAAAAAGAAACAAAGTAAGGCCTGGGGAATCCTACGGAGGTACCCCACTTATAGCAACCTTTTAAATTTCAAACAGGCCAAAGCCAAAGCACGATTTATTCGAAGAGAGGCAGAAAAATCGTCATGGCAAAAATATGTATCTTCCATTAATAATACGGTCACCTCAAAACGAATGTGGGACCAGGTAAGGAAATTTAAAGGAGAGTACACGTCATACACAATACCACTACTGACATGTCCAGGCACACAAACAACACTGCAGGACCAGGCCAACTCATTAGGTGAACACTTCTACAACATCTCCAGCTCAGCAGACTATTCAAATTCATTCTTAAAATATAAAGAATCGCCGGAGAAACAGAGACTGCCCACCACTGGGGCTTCAAAGGAACTTTATAATAACGTCCTCACAATGCAAGAACTGAACAGGGTTCTCTCGGCCGGTAAAAAAACAGCAACAGGTCCTGACCGTGTCCACTACACAATGTTGGCACACCTATCCCAAGCATCAGCAGAAACACTTCTTAAATTTTTCAACAAGATCTGGGGAATCTGGTGTAATGTCTACAGACTGGAAAAACGCAGTAATAGTGCCTTTTTTGAAATCAGGTAAACCCGCAACGTCCCCAAGCAGCTACAGGCCCATTGCCTTAACAAGCTGTCTAGCCAAATCCTACGAGAGTATCATAAACATAAGGCTCACATTCATCCTTGAATCACGGAACATAATGGACACGCACCAGTGCGGATACAGAAAGGGCTGCTCGACAACTGACCACCTCGTACGACTAGAACATGAAATACTTAACGCGGTTCCACACAAACAACACTGTCTCACAGTATTTTTCGATCTAGAGAAAGCGTATGATACCACGTGGTGCGTGGCAGAATGCTTAACTGTCTAGCTGATCTTATGGCAAATAGGACATTTCAGGTGCGTCTCGGCACAATACTTTCACGCACATCTACACAGGAAAATGGCGTTCCACAGGGTTGTATTCTGAGCACGACACTATTCATAATCAAAATGAACTCTGTTAATAAGATCATACCATCCTCTGTTATGCACTCAATATATGTCGACGATTTGCAAGTGGCTTGCCGCACCTCAAATCTACCCACTTGCGAAAGACAACTACAAATAACCATAAATAACCTTGTACAATGGGCTGACAAAAATGGATTCCGTTTTTCAACAGAAAAAACTGTTACAGTTCTCTTCTCACAAAAAACGAGGGTTGCACGTCAATACAGTTCTCGCATGGTACAACCTTGCCGGTCAAAGAAGACTACAAAATTTTAGGCGTAACATTTGACACAAGGCTGAACTTCCTGGCCCACATTAACACAACCAAAATAAAGCAAATAAAGCATTAAATATCCTCAAAGTGCTATCGCACAAGCACTGGGGCTCTGACCGAACTTGTCTACTACGTGTATACCGGTCCCTCGTACGTAGCATCCGCGACTACGGTGGTAGTGTAGTTTATGGTGCAGCTAGGCAGTCATAGATCAAGCGACTCAACCCAGTTCATAATCTCGGCCTACGACTGGCAAGCGGTGCCTACAGAACATTGCCTGTCCAAAGTTTATATGTGGACTGCAATAAGCCTTCCTTACAGCAACGCAGAGCACTACTGACACTTTCCTATGTACTACGAATTCAATCATCACCACAACATATATGCTACAGCATCGTAACACAGTGCAAATCACAGATACCCTACACAAGCAAACCGAACATGTTTCGGCCACTAATCTTACGATACGAAGAATACTGTCAAGCTTATGATGTCCTCAGCCCTGTAGGCTGCTGAAAGGCCACCAAGATTGCCACCATGGTACACCTTTTCACAGCTATGTGACCGGACACTAACACATTTAAAGAAAAAGACATTCCACAAGAACACATAATACAAGAGTTCCGAGCTATTCAAGAAAAATACAAAAATCACAGAATTTTACACTGACGGCTCCAAAACACAAGAATACGTAAGTGTCGGAATAATAACGACAAATTGGCAAAATAGCATTCGGATAAATAATTTTTCTTCAGCGTTTACCGCTGAAGTTTTTGCGATATGGACGGCAGCAAAAAAAATTACCAGCGACAAGCTGATGAATGCTATCCTATATTTATTTATTTATTTCGCGTACTTTCCTGGCCCGAAGGCATTACAGAAAGGAGTGGCAAGTGAGAAAAAAAAGTACATAATTATACAATAGTAGGTATTACAAAACGGCAGAAAATACAGCAGTCTTAAACTTGCCAACGTCAGAAATGGCAGCGATGGAGAGAGGAAGGCCGTTCCAGTCGGCGCTGGTTTTAGGAATAAAAGAACCATGACACATCTTTGTTCTAAAATATGGAACATCAACTTTAAACACGTGATCGAAACGGGATGAAATGTATGAAGGGCGAGTAATAAGATGATTCTTTAATCGTGGGTTGTGATACAGCCTGTGGAAAAGACGCAGTCTAAAACATTTACGGCGCAATGAAAGCTCCGGTGATGTAAGTGTGTTTTTCATGGAAGTAATGCTGGCGTAACGGGAATAGTTAGATAAGATGAAACGTGCTGCACAATTCTGCATGGATTCTAGTGTGTTTATCAGTGTGATTTGATGGGGATACCATACGGTGGATGCATATTCTAGCTTTGGTCGCACTAATGTTTTGTAGAGGGTAAGCTTTATCGGCATAGACGCAGCAGAGAAATTTCGACGCAAGTACCCAAGAACCCGGTTAGCGTTATTAGTGACGTGTTTGATGTGCGTATGCCATGATACGTTACGTGAAATATGGACACCTAGGTATTTGTACGAGTTCACGGATTCAAGAGAAGTATCGTGAAGTAAGTAAACACGCGTGTTGTCAGTGTTAGTGCGGCTTGATACATGCATTGTTTTACATTTATTAACGTTTAGTCGCATGAGCCATTTATCGCACCAGTTGGATATGCTTCTAAGATCATCTTGAAGCAAATCAGAATGAGTGTGGTTAGTTATTTTGCGATAAATGACGCAGTCATCTGCGAAAAGCCTGAGAGATGAATGGGAAATGCATTTAGGAAGGTCGTTTATGTAAATGAGGAAAAGCAGGGGACCCAGTACCGATCCCTGTGGTACACCCGATGTTACGGAAGTGCGAGAGGATGAACATTCATTAGCTGAAACGTACTGAGTTCGATTAGACAGAAAGCTTTTAATCCAGTTTAGTACATTAGGGTCAATGTTAAGCATGCTAAGTTTAAGAATGAGGAGATCGTGTGAAACAGTGTCGAAAACTTTTCCAAAGTCCAAAAACACGCAGTCTACATCGAAGCCCATATCAGTATGGGTAAACAGGTCATTAGTAAAACATAGGAGTTGCGTTTCACATGAAAATGTTTTCCTGAAACCGCGTTGTTCAGTCGAAAAGAAGAAATTAGACTCAAGGAAATCAATCAGATGAGAATGTATAATATGCGCCAATATTTTGCATGGTATACTTGTCAGTGATATAGGACGATAGTTATCGGGGGAATGAGTGTTACTTGATTTAGGGACTGATTCGTTTATACTGATTCTACTGATTTTGTACTGATTCGTTTAGCGCACTCAGAGCTCTAAACCTTAACTCCGAGGCCGTTGAGCTCGTGTGGGTCCCGGCTCACTCGCAAGTGGAAGGCAACGCACTCGCCGGCCACTATGCCCGAGAACTGCCATTCCGGGCCGAGGACGAGCCAGAGCTACCGCACCCCGTGACAAGCTACAAAGAAATCACGCAGATGTACAGAAACGGCAGATGTAGGCTTCCCCGTCCGCATCCGCAACTCAGCCGAATGCAGCAAACAATCGTGCGACGCACGCAAGCGGGGTCGCTAGCGCATCCCGTGCTCTTGCATAAGATGTTTCCATCAGAGCATGACACTTCATGCCCTTTTTGCAGACGGTCAAAAGGCACTCTAGCACACATCCTTGCAGAGTGCACTAAGCTCAAGAACCCCCACCATCCCTACCCCGCACCCTCCCCAGCCCCAACCCCCCTGAGCGATGGGAGACCTTGTTGTCCAGCCCCGACCTACGGACCCAGCTCGCGCTGGCGGCTAGGGGCCAGGACCCGCTGGACGCATATGGGACCTGAGAAGAAGGTTCCACCCCATCTGGTGCCAGCGCGCACAAACCGTCACTAAGGGCTCAGTACAAAAGTTGATTCGCTCTCTCTCTGAACCCTTACTTGGTGATATCCTAAACATGTTGGCCTATAACGAATACGGAAGAACCTTACGATTCTGCTGGGTCCCAATCCGTGTTCGGATACCAGGCAATGAAGCAGCAGATAGATGCGCGTTCATGGCAGCACACAAAGGTATAACGCAAACAACACTTCCATACAAAGATAGTATCCGAGCGATTCGTAAGGCCCTGACATCAAAGTGGCAACTAGAATGGGACTCTTGCACAAATAACAAGTTACACACAATAAAACCCCTGCTTAGCGAATGGAAGTCGTGCAGTAACCAGCAACGCTTCTATGAGGTGATCCTTTGTAGACTCTGAATCGGGCATACACACCTGACACACAATTTTCTACTACAAAACGAAAACCCGCCAACTTGCGAGGAGTGCCATGAACCCCTCACAGTAATGCACATTATTATGACATGTCCAAATATCGAAACACAGAGAAAAAAGCTTTTACAGAATCTATATAACTTACATATACCTTTACACCCCGCCTCAATACTCGGAGATAAACCGCTAGTGCCCTTCACTGGCTTGTTCAACTTTCTAGAAGAAACCGGTTTTTTACACAGACTCTAAGGTAACACAGCTTCCGCTGCTCCAACATTTGAATTCCTAATATCTTGTGGCTGGCGCAGCATGGCCTTAGTCGCTTTTGCGCCATTAAACCCGAATTTACTAACTTTATATAATTTATTCTCGCTTCTCTTTCTACTGGGATTTGAAATTATAAATGCTGCTACGTAAGCGCCTTTATTTTCCGAATTTTTAAGTTTTCTTTTCTGCAGGATATCCGCGAGCACGTAAACTCCCAAGTACCGTCGAACGTGCCCGCTCCAGCGTTCTACACTGTCGTCGGCGCACTCTTCGATGAACCGTTCCTTTATCAGAACATCGACAGATCCAAGCAAGTCGTTTGCCGTTACATTTCTAAACCATCTGCGACATGTCGAGACTGAAGTTTCAGTGAACGGATAACAGCTTTTCTAACTTTCAGTCTAATAGTTAACCTCATGTCTTTTTAACTAGATTTTGTTAATGTTTCGTAATAATTTAGTTCAAATATTTAAAAACAGCTTATAACAGTTCCTGTTGTCAAATGCGTACAGGGTTGATGAATTTTGCTGTTGCCGTAGTATTACATTCTAACGCGTTTTTGTTTGCCTATTTTTCTCAATTTCAGTGTGTGTTGTTCTTTCTTTGATCTTTCTTACTCTCCGTGTACAAGATAGATTCTGCCATAAAATTCAACTACTATTTGCTGCATCTGATTAAACATGTTCCAAAAAGATGTTAGCTATCATAGGCAGAGCGGCCACAGCGCTGAAACCAGGCAAGGGACGAATAATTGAGGCAGCAACAGCGCTTGTGTAGGTCCGTGTTAATCGTCGCTTGTCTGTTTCAGCGCTCAACTCGCTGTCATTACGGTTTTGGATGAAATTGACAAGTGTTGCGTTGCGAAACCCCACTGACATTAGTTTATTCTAGGAACCACCGATTTGACTAAAACTTGTATCGAATATCACTGGACATGCATTGTTAAAAAAAAAACTTCGACTAAACAGTACCAAAGTGCGGCAGAACTCCCTGATATAGCGTTTTAGTTAAGAAAGTGACACATGCCATCACCTCTCAGGTGGTATAGTTAAGGGCTAATGAAGCACATTTTCGGTAGAGTTGTTTGTTCCAGTGTCAGAATATCAAATAAGTGACGCTTGCAAGTGCGAGGACTGCTCGCCTCAAAGAAATCGCAAAGAGGAGAAGGACAGGCGGCGACACCGCGAGCAGATGCGTGTGTCAGCTGTCCATGACGTCTCAGTCAAAGACATTCAAATAGGAAAGTGTACCGGAACCATGTGTTCGAGAATGAACGAGAGCAGGTGCTCTGTTAAGATACTCATGTGCAAGAAAGACTCGGAATAGGAAAATGACGACCCGTCCACCCTGACCTGTTCAGGTGCGAAATTTGCAATGACAATTTTTGTTGCTTTGTCTTTTTTCTAACATTTAATTTGGAGTTCCGCTTCAATTCTATCTACTCGCCTAATTTAGCGCCGATATTTACACGAAAATGAAATTTAAAGTTCAGAGTTTAACGTGCCAAAGTTACAGATTCGTTTAAGGACGCCGTAAGTTGAGAGTTCTCGCCAAGGTTGGCGACCAAGGAAGCGTTGAACTGGCCGGCTTGAGCGTCGGGCTGGCGGTGCTGTAGCCCTCAGCTGACAGACACTTGATGCCGACTCGATGCTGCCTTATCAGCGGCACTGCTCGGGCTTGCGAGGCGCGATTGTAGCCCGGGCTCGAGGGTGGGTCTCCGTGCCACAGCACAGATGTCGGCTGCCCAAGCCGGGAGGTCGCGTGCCGGGAGCCGGACCGCGGTTCGCGCGGCTGCAAGGCCAGCGTAGCGCCGCAGGTGCGTCAGTTGTGCCCGCGAGTACTGCAGGCAGTTCGCACGGCCATGCGGTTGTTTCCTGCTTCTGGAAATTTGATTAGTCCACTACATGCAACGACATTGTGATACTGGCCGGATCCGGGAATACCGTCAACGCCCGTTACGAAGGCAATGGTCGCCCGCATCGACGACGATTCTGAGCACAGGATAATCCCTGCACTGGCCCTCGCAAGACTTTGGTCAATGCACACATCGCATGTGAACGCGCAGAATCGTTCACGCCATATTCCCGTCGTGGCCTGTGTGGCTACTTCAAGACTGGAATGACCACTTGCCGTTGGCACTCGGCGCTCTGCTGTCGCTAGACGTTTGCTTCCCGGCAGGAACCAACAAGGTGCGAACACGGCGCTGCTGTGTGCCCACGTGGTACGCCGCATATCAGGGTTAAGCTCCGTTAACGTGGCATTTACGCAATCCTGACTGTTCCGCGTGAAACGCTCAAAACCAAAGCTGTCGGTTTGTGCAGAAGCTGCCGCCGTGTTAGCAATAGGTCTCTGATTTCGCGCCGGTACATCCGACAACATCTGGTCATTTGTGCGTCTCTTGCGATGGTCGCCTGTGCGCCTTGCACGTCGATAGTCTCTTGCGGTCTCTCGTTGGCAATGAATGTCTCCGCATTCATACGACCATTGACTGCTGTGGGGTCGTGATGTGGTTGTTGTGTGGAGCTTGGAAGCTGCGTCGCCGATTGCAGCGGATGGGGCGTGATCTGGGGCTGTGGCAGTGACGCTGTGGTGCAGGATGCCAAAACAGAGTCCGAGACCCGTGGCAGAATAATGAGCTCGCAACCGCGGTGAACAGCAACGCGGGCCGCGAGCCAGCCTGCCAAAACCTTGCCGGGTGCAGCTCCAGCGGCGAGATGGTGCAGCTCCCGAGCAGAAGCTGAGCTGGCGTAGACGGCCATGTAAAAATAGGAGTCGTGGTCGCCGTGCGCATTCCAACTTCTAAGGCGAAGGTGACGGCGCAGCCACTGGTGGCCTGCGGTGGGGCTGCCTACGCACCTCTCTACCCAGGCGCTGCCGGGCACAACTGCCGCGTCGACGCGGTGTATCTCGCGAGACCAGTCCGCGGAGCAGTGCTGGTCAGAATCGCTGCCGGCGCAGCAGAGCCGGCCGCAAGGAGCTTCCAAAGCTTCACTCCAATCAGGCAAAGACCGGTCCCTGATGCCATCGTACTTGTGCCATCATTTTGCGGCACCGCGAAGGTGGTTTACTGCAGCCGACAAGCCTTGTGTGGTCCGGCCAAGCATGACGAGCGCCGAGCACGTTGGTTGTTTCCGCCTAAAGGACGGCGTCATCATGAAGCCCGCAGAGCTCTGGCACTTGCCGAACAGCTGGCCCATGATAAGGCTATAGGCGAGAACCGGGAGGTTGTCGGAGGCGACGTAGTCCAGCGAGAGCACCGAGATGGTTCGCATGCGGACCGTGAGACTATCAGGCGAGTCTCTCGAGCAGCCACAGGAGGCGTCCACGGATAATGCGACATCGGCTGCAGTAGTCACGCCAAACAGACCCAACGTCAAGGGAGCGTGAACGGCATCTGTTGAGCCAGGGGCGGTTACGGCCGCGGTACGCACTGCAGTCGGGTGCATGGCTGGGGGAGCGTGAACTTCGCGGCGGAGTATTCGATGATGTCCTGGTGAATATATGCATGGCAAGGAAAGCGTGGACGGTCATCCCTGGCCCCAGAAGGCACGGAAGGCAACGTGCTCCCACGGGGACAGTCCTTAGAGGTGGACCGCCTTAGTCTGTGTTTTCGTCGAGTTTGCCTTTTTATAGAAACAAGAGTGATCAGAACGCCACCAGAACGCTCGCGCCCTCAGTCCGAACACCCGTGTCCAAGTGCGTCTCTTTCTTTCGAGCTGTTCGAGCTCTCCGCCTCCACAGTAATACGCTTCCTGCTGCCGGGTCCTAAGTCAGCCACTGTTTTTGTTCAGCAGCATCATATCGTATCCTCTGAACCACCGCAAAGGGCACTATTTTAAACCGAAGACATTTGCCCGTGCGACAAGCGCAAGTGCCTCTACTGGAACAGATTCACTTTGTCCCCAAAAGTTTTACCGTTTACGGATTGCCTGGTTACCGTAAGCGTGAGCGTGAGCGACCTGGTTGGTGGCGCAGAGCTCATCCACACATGCACAGAACTCTTATCATTGTACCCAACTGTATTCAAAGTTTTGTCAGTTGCGCAATTGTGATTGCATTGCTTTTTTAGGTGTTGTTTTCGATAAATACACTAAAAGAAATAAACACGGAAATCTGTCTGTGTCATCGTGGTTAAACGAAGCCACAAAAGATGTCGTTACCAGCGTCCGGTAGCCCGTTATTGCGCAAATGCCATTACGTATACGGGAATACCGGACGCGCTAAAACTCTCTAACGACTCGTTATGAAACTGCAGTGGCATCACCGAGCCATCGTTCTATGTGGCCCTCACCCATGTGCCCTACGCCGACAGGAAACGCACAGACTGCCGCATTCTGCCTATGACCATGCTAAACTTCCCCGCTGATCCACCGCGCTGGGAATTCAAATACGGCATCTCCATCGTAAGTGTGGCTAGCTTTCTTTACTCTATACGCGTCCATTTGGCAGGTTAGCTGCGTGACAACCCACTGCAACTGTTACCTTGGTAAAAAGGGTTACCTGAGAACTGAGGGTATTACCATTTACAATGCCTTCTATATATATACGAAGCATGAAGGCCTATGCCATCGAAATCGCCAACTACCCTTTCTTTTGCGATGACCGGCCATATTCCGTGTTTGCAAATTTCCCATAACAGACTTCATCTGCCGTATCGTGAATGGCTTTGCGTTGACCGAGTGAGCGTAGCAGGAACCTGCGACGTACGATTTCTTCATACGCAATCCTAATCACGATTTGCTGCGTCTTGTGACTTACAGCCTGAAAGGCACCTTCTGGACGGCCTGTACTTGCTCGAAAAGAACTCCACTGTGTAGGACTCGCCGCCACCAGTCTCTCTCTTTGTCACAGTCTGTGAAAGTAACAGGACACTGCCAAAGCATCTGATCCAAAGTAATGATGCCATTACACTTCTCGCAATTGATTGGTACCTCTCTTTCAGGATATGGCTTATTAATAAAGTTTGGACTTGGATAAGTTCTTGTCTGCAACAATCTCAGTCACCGCTTGAGCTCTATTGAGCTTAGCGTGTAGCAGTGGGAATTTCCTTCACTTCATGTAATAAAGCGTCGTGATTCCATTATATGTAAGTAATTGGTCCCTGTTCTCCTCCTGTACATTATTAAGGTCCTGGTCGCGTAGTGCACGGATAGTAAGTCCTCGTGCAGCTGCGTTAGCCATCTCGTTTAAATTCTTACGAGATGGATCGACAGACCCCATGTGTGCAGGAAACCAGCGGATTTCGATCCCTTGGCCGTCCAACTCACCGATCAGCTGGGCAGCCCTTTTGGTTACAAAGCCAGTGGTAAAGTGTCTAATAGCCATGTTAGAGTCACTGTAAATCTTCGTCCACTTATTATTCCTTAAAGCCAATGCTATCGCTACTTGTACCACGACTGTCATGTCTTTAGTCATGATTGTAATAGCATCCCGAGTGAGACCATCGGCATCTACTACTACTGCCGTAAAGGCTTTCTTTCCTCTGACCCATGCAGCAGCTACAAAAGCCGCATGTTCTCTGTCGTGTTCTATCTCTTGCAGGAGAGCTTTGGCCCTTGCCTTTCGTCTTTCCAGGTTGTGCACCGGGTGAATATTTCTGGGGAAAGGAGTCGTCTTGATTATCTCTCTTATGCTATCTTTTAGTTCTACTGTGCCTTCACCTGAAATTTTGGATTCGGTTGGGCACCACCCTACCTCTTCTAGTATTGCTCTACCTGACCTTGTTCCAGAGAGCCTCTCTCTGTGGGCAATTTGCTGAGCTTCAATTATCTCGGCTATTGTGTTCTGGAGCCCCAGTTTCATTAATTTATTATCCGGCGTGTTAATCGGTAACCCGGCTGTTGTTTTGACTAGCCTTTTAATTATTCTGTTTAACTTGTTTAGCTCTGTCTATGTCCAACTGAGCATCCCAGCTACATAGGAGAAGTGACACAAGGCGAGAGCGTGGACCAGTCTCATGGCGCTCTCCTCTCCCATCTCTCTGTGTCTGTTAGTGATTCTCCTTAGCAGTCTTATTACCTCCACAGTCTTGCCTGTGATGTGTCGTATTGTTCTTCCGTTTGCCCCGTTTGCCTCCAGGAATAACCCTAAGACTCTGATGGATTCTACTTGCTTAATAGATTCGCCTGCCTTCGTGCTTAGTACTAACCTGGGTTCTTCCTCGGGAACATATCCCCTCGGTTTTCTACCCCTTCTTCTGTTCTTGAGTACAAGGAGTTCAGACTTATTAGCAGAGCACGTGAGTCCCATGTCCTCTAGAATAGACTCTACCTCATAAATGCTCTGCTGAAGTTTGCTTTCCGCATGTCCCATACTTCCTTCAGTGGTCCATTTAGTCACATCGTCTGCATAAATGGTAAAGTGAATGCCCTCTATCCCTTTTAATCCCTTTTCCACTTTTGATATCGCCAGGTTGAAAAGCATAGGTGACAAGACCGACCCATGTGGCGTCCCTCTGTCACCTAGATCCATCTTCTTTGATTTAATATCCCCGAATCTAAGGTGAGCTGAACGATTGCAAAGAAAGGTTTTGACCACTTCATAATGTTTTCTCCCCAATCCCAGCAAGTATTGCTCTATGCTTAATTCTGTCAAAAGCTTTTTCGACATCCAACCCCAAGAGAGCTCGAGCGTGTTTTGGTTTAGCTAATAGCAATTGATGCTTGAAATCACTTCAAGTATTGCTTTATGCTTAATTCTGTCAAAAGCTTTTTCGACATCCAACCCCAAGAGAGCTCCAGTCTGTTTTGGTTTAGCTAATAGCAGTTGATGCTTGATTAACAACATGGCATCTTGTGTGGACAAGCCTGATTTGAAACCAATCAGATGGTACGGTAGTATGTCATTGTCCTCCACATATTTCGTTAACCTGTTCAATATGACATGCTCCATTGTCTTCCCTAGACATGATGTTAACGAAATTGGCCTCAGATTATCCAAGTTCAGTTGCTTGCCCGGCTTTGGTATTAAGATAGTACTGGCTGTCCTCCATTCTTCTGGATATACCCCATCTTTCCATAGTTCATTAATGTATGTGGTCAGATATTTTATTGATTCGTCGTCCAAATTCTTGAGCAATCTGTTAGAGATGCCATCCGGGCCAGCTGCTGACCTACTATTCAGATCATACAGTGCCGTGCGTACCTCACTTTCGGTGAATTCCCGATCCATATATTTGCATTCTACTCTTAAGTAATCGGGATAACTCACATCTTGATCCTCTTTCCTGAGGGGCAAATATTTAGTAGCCAATCGCTCCATTATGCTCTCTGCGCTTGCAGCCTGACTTTCCTGGTGTACAAGTTTCGCCACTGCTGTACGTCTGTTCGATTTAGTGCCTTTTTCGTTGACCAGATGCCTGAGCAGACTCCAATTGCCTCCACGTTTTATCCTTCCGTCTACACATTTACGCACCTCATCTCATTTTTGTTTCTGCAAATCTCGTGCGTGTTCCTCTATATTCTTATTGAGCTGAGCAATTCGTGAATATTTTTTTTAATTATTTGAATGCGCGTTTTGATTTTTCGTGCAATTAATGTCCACCTTTCTGAATAATCGAGCTCGAGGAGAGTTACGTTATCTGCAACAGGCGCTTTTGAAAAATTCGGGGATACTTTAAAACTATCACCCTGTATTCTTTAGAAGGAAACCTTAACCACCCCTCGGGCTCCGCGAGCAGCTTACGCTGCTGTGAACATCTTCTCGGCCAAGTTTTGCTGTCGTACGGGCTGCGTGGAGCTCGCAAGCGGATCGCGAAATCACCTTTCTCTCTAACGCTCTCTCTTCAACAGACAGAAGGCCCTGCCCTCACTCTCTTCTGGGCGCTTTATTTCGTCATTGGACACTTTTTTTCGTCATTCCCTTAGACCGCTGCTACTGGCCGCTAGCTGATACCAGGCTGCGGTCGGCTACACGGCGTAGATACCGCGGCCGCCGCGGGGTGCCGCCACGAGTCCACTGGCTAAGCGCACTGCGGTTCGCCGAGGGCAACCGTGTTTGGCTTAAGTTTAGCGCATAGGCACCAACGGCGTTAGTCGTGGCGTCTACAGCAACATCCAAAATGAAATTGTAGCTGCGCCCCAAGGTGACATTTAGAAGGCGGATCGTTGTGGGCACGCCCCGCTTCGCCGTAGCTTTCGCAGCGCAAGGCAAAGAAAATTTATTTATACGGTTTTATACGCCAAAACCGCGATCTGATTATGAGGCACGCCATAGTGGGGAAATCCAGAAATTTGGACCACCTGCAGTTCTTTAACGTGCACCTAAATCCAAGTACACGGTCGTTTTCGCATTTCGCCTCCACGAAAACGCGGCGGCTGAGGCCCGTATTCGATCCCGCGACCTCGTGCCTAGCACCCCACACCGTAGCCAGTAAGCAACCAGTGAAAGACATCGAAGAAGGAACGGCAGCACAGCGGAGGCCGTGTTTGATTGCCAATAACTCCGCTTCTGCTGAACGCATTGAAGTACTTTTTGTGACAAAGTATTTCTGAAATAACCTATTTCCACTTCGAGTCATTTTCTCCACTTCGGTAAGAACTCGTTCAGGGCCCCTTTAAAGGAAGCTTTAGCTCGGAATCTGTGTCTAAATCCATAATCAAGATTTTGCTTGTTGGAGTTCCTTGACCTTTGCTTTCTGTATCAAATTCAGGAAATTTCATTATACTCCGTTCATCGGTTTCCCCGACCATGAAAGCATTTTTGCTTTGCTTCTATTTGAGTTGGAATATCGGAGTTGACCTCGAGCTAAAGCTTCCTGTCGAGCAGCTTTAGAGCAGGACCCAATATTCCTGCTACATAGCTAATCTTATTTACTGAACAACAAGGAGTTCTATGCTCACGTTAGGCCTGAAATTCACCTGAATTAAGCTGTTGAGTCACGGTTAAGTCACCTACGTGGGCGAGTTTTCAAAACATCAGTTATGGCCAGGAAAAAAGAAACACTCGTATTGGGCTTTCGAAAAATTGAACCCCCTGAGTTGGCTTTATTTTATCTTAACCTACAGAGTACTGCAACACACTGCCACTCTGGTGGATACGCTACCATGTTTGATGAGTCGTTCGGCGTGGAGCGTTCCATCAGCGATGGTGAAAAAAAAAAGTAGTCGTTTCTGCCTTGCAACACTTGCGGCTAATAGTTTACTTGAGCTTGCGGTCGGAGCTAGTCTTTTCTGAAAAGCCGCAACACCCAATTGAGGGTGCTAGACAATGATAGTTAAGGGCTCTGAAATTATAAAAACGTAGTAGAAAATAAGAGGAAAATCATTGACCTACTTTGAATAGAGTCCGCCTTGCCTCGGAATAAAATTATATAGCTTTGGCACTATATCTACAGCCAATCATAACCTGTGACTGGAGCGGGTAGGTCGCATGGAGCATACAAGCATTCAAGGCAACCATAGCAAGTGAAAAAAAAAAATTTTTATAACTGCAAGGAATAATTACACATGAGGACCAAATGTGCCATAAACTTCACGCTCTTAATAGAAGTCAGTGGAATAAAATGGAAGACTAAGCCATGTGGAAGCGCTAACCAACGAAGAAAGCATAAATTTATTAAGAATTAAAGGTGGCATTGGTAGCACGGAGATTTATGCGGCGACAGCTTTAAACAGGTCATACGTCATCAGGAAACCACTTTTGCGTCTGTTCTGGCTTACAGTGCCTCTGATCACTGGAAGAATGGCCCGATGGTGCTCCGTACGCGCATTGTACTAATCTAGCTTCTTCACCTTTTTCATTAGCCCAACTTGTACCAACTGCAGAACGGAGATCTTTCCAAGTGACCTGCAGTTATCATCAGCTATTTCCAACCTGTGTTTGGAAATTTGTCAGTCATATCAAGCGACCTAAGCCTATGTCACCCTAATTTAAAGCTTAAAGGGAGACGCAAATTGTGCTGTAGTGGTAAGCTAAGCCACGGCATAGTTGTCACTGTTGCCTTCGGAAATAAGGCTTGGTAAGGTAGGAAAAAAAAAAGACGGAAGCCCGAAGGACGGGTGTCAGCGCCATCCTGATAGTCCCGCGCCACCTTGCCGTAACGTTATGGATGCGGACAACGTCTGGTCGGATGTAATGTGGTTAATTATAGGTAAAAAAGGAGCGCATTGCATCTTTAAAAAAATAGCGTAACCCACCCCAACAATTCTTGAGACAGAGAGAGAGAACGTTCAACGAGAACAAAAGCCAAGAAAAAAGCGTGTCGCCAGAAAAGCGTGTCTCAGGACTGCCACTCCACGCCAGGTTAAAGCGGAAGGGAGAAAACAAAGTCGAGGTGGATTAGCAGGGATCGCGGAAACGTCCTTCTGTCCGATCAGTCAACATTTAAACAGACCAACTTGATCATCCAAAGTGGCCAAAAGAATAGAAAACACTTTGAAATTCGTGACGTCACACGGTGCGCTGACGTTGAGGTTTTGCCGCGAAATTCAAAAATCGCAAGCATAGCTTTCGTTGTCACCGTTATGATTGGCTGCTTAGGGGTTTTCTACCGCTCTAAAGGTGTACAAGACATGCAGTAGCAGAAGGCAGACGACATTAATTTTGGCTCCCTGCAGTTCTTTGACGGGCACATCAATCGAAGTATACAAAAGCATTTGTCGCGCTGCGCCGTCAAACCCCTCGCCCCCGTCAAAATGCGGCCGCCACGGCGGGGATTCGAACCCGGAATATCGCGCGCAGCAGCGGAACACCACAGCCACCGACACGGAGGCGTGCTCCCGCAAGGGCTGCAGAATGTAGCGTCAACCTTTCCTTTTCCTTTCAAGAACCACTTCTCTGTCACCACAGCCACCAACGCGGCGGGTGATTTCTCCGCTAGGCCTAACTTTTACTTTTCCTCTACAGTATTGACAATAGAGCCTTAAAGAATACTTGACCTCTCTAAACTTCTAGCGTCCTTCTGACGTTATGCGCCGTCTCCCTGAACCCTTTCTCTGTCGAGCTAGAAGGAAGCCATGAGCAACCTGAAGTGGATGCAGAGCCACAAGTGGGACTTCACGTGGATGGCCATATCTTTCTCCATGCGCGGCCGCATCTATGCGGCGACCAACGCCAGCGGCGGGAAGAATGCGGACAACCTGTTCCGCCCATGCAAAGACTTCAGTGGCCCCCGCGTCATGTACAACGCCCAACCACAGATGGTGAGCTCGCCTAGCCTTCTTACTATGCCATAGGGGCAGAGACGCAAGAACCCGCGATTTAGTAAACCGTATTCAGGAAGTATACTGAACCAAAAGCCACAGGGGTGGTCTTTTTATGTGTTCGTTACTGCGAAGCAGTCCTGCAGAGTATAGACGGCGATTGTCAGCGCTTTCTGTTTCCTGGTGGAGATAACGAGGTTTCGCATTTGCCGCAACACGGATGATAAAAGCGGAAGTAAGCGTTAACACTGAGTGCTGTATTTTGGGTCTTGTTTTAACATAAGCGCTCTAGTAAAGTAGGTGCATATTGCTTTATGTTCCCACGCAAAGGCAACTTTGAGACTAATTTCAGGAGCCTCCTAATCTGTGCACACTTTGCCTCCGTAGCTTATCTTTCATCGCCAGAAGAAGGTATCCGCAAAGACGGCTGGTGCATTTCCAGTGGTCGAGACAAAACAAAGCCCAAGAAATAAACAAAAGAAATAACGGATGAAGAGGAATAGACAGGACAGAGCGCCGACTAGTGTACTTTACTTTAGTAACTTAAAAACACTTCTTGTTGGACTAGTTATATACTATTCTAGGGCGCTATCTTAATGTGTGAGGGGTGGAATCAACTTTGAAGCAAAAGTGCGTGAACGTTTGATAAACGTCAATATTTAAGTGCTGAAAGAGTTATAGTGGGCACTACTTGTATTTCAAAATATAAATAATACATGTTATCAAATGGCGCTTAGCGCAGAAATGAATAAGAAATAAAGAATAAGAACGGGACAGGTGCCCTGTCCCGTTCTCTTCTCTTGTGTGTGTCCATTTATTTCGCGTCTTTATATTTTACAATGGGCTTTAATAACTAGTTGGCACATTACACTCGGAATAAAGATGGGCGCAAAATGTAGTGCGGATGCGAATAGGGACCCAAACGACTAGCATCGTTTTCCAACTGCTTACTGCAGACGCGGGACTGGGTAGGCACAGCTGCTCGAAGAAACTCTTTAACGCCGACTTGGAACGCTGGGTTTGTGCCACTTGTTCTGTGCCGCTCTTCAATGAACGTCTTTGATGCTGATTGGCGTGACTGTAAACTGGATTCTGCCACTGGAAATCTGCCGCTCTACAAGGTCGAAAACAATCCGTTTAATTTCTCCGATGCTGAGCTGAATCGAGCCAACGAGATGGTCTGCGTCTCCTAATCACTTTCGCCGCATAATCCGAGCGATTACACTGCGTGGACGCAGGGACTACATTATCGATCCCTCTTGGACTTCATTAGATCAGCAAACCTTTTTGTTCATTCTTTTAATCATTCTTATTCACCCCCATCCCATACCCCTGTATGCCCTGAGGCATTTACCCTCGCTTCAAAAAAAAAATGGTTCAGCATCGTCAAGTAGTATTTTTCGCGCCTTTCTCTCTATTGTTTCTTCTTCTTTTCCGCGTCTCAGCGCACTCGTTACCATGACAGTTGGCCGTCGAGTGGCTGCGGCGAGGCATTCGCAAGGATTTGACGAAGTTTCGTGGCTACCCACGTCACTGGACAACTCGGCTTTAGTTTTATTTCATGTAAGGAATTGCTTTTAAAGGGATGCTGAACAAGTATATGAAAAAACAAATTAGGGGAGGGAAGCAACGAAATTCAACTCGCAAGACTTTACTGTTTAGAGAAGCAATGTTTATTTCACTTGTTCTTTAAAGGGACCCTCACCAGATCACACAGTAAATATCGGTAATACGCTAGATGTTGTTACGTGTCCCCTACGGAGCGTTCTCCCGCAAAAAACCTTTCCAATCGGCTTATTAATAGCCGAGATACGAACATTTCAGCGCCGCGAACCCATGATTTCAAAAGGTCAGCTTCACCGCCAACAAAGACGCTCTCGCCATTTGCCCTCGCCTAGCCTCCGCAAGCGAAATTCCTTCCCTGCGTTCTCCCATACCGAAGCTCGAGGATCGCGTGACGCTTACGTCATGGGCCCCGCCTGCATTTTTTCCTAGCTTTTTTTTTTGTGTATGTGGCGCGGCGCACTTCCGCTGGCGGTGTCTCGCGCGAGCTGTTGTGATTGTGTCATTACGCGCTGCGCACGATTTTGCGCGCTGTGCACGAGGACCCGACTACCGGTATAAGTCAGTGCTAGACGAATACTGAGGCAGACACAAGCGGATCACAGAGCTTGGTCGCGCGCTGGAACACAGTAGAGAACGACATAGTTTATGTGTATGGGTGCGTGACTGACTGTACAGCGTGGGAACAAGCAGACGAAACGGAAGTAGGTCTCACTTCTTGCGGTGCAAAGTAAAACAAAAACACTGAGACATTCGGTTTCTGTTTTATTATGTCACTAAGCTTTAATTCGTGCATTCAAGCAACATATTAAAAAAAAAAACATGTTGCCTTGACTAGTTCTCGAAGTCACGTGTCACCACGAGCGACGTCACAGAACAAGCACGTGTACGTAGGCGCAATAGCATGCGTACGTCACCCTCCGGCTTGAAGCGCGGCAAGACGAAGGGCAAACGAAGTTGGGTTTGAAATTTCATATCTTTCCGCGGCGCGTAGCGATGTAATACTTTGCAGACACGATCGTTATCGCGCATTGTATGCTCTCCGCTTGTCAGCTAAAGATGGCCAGACCTGGTGAGGGGCCCTATAACAGATGGCTGTATTTTTGGACGATTGTGAGCACGCGGCGGCTGCGCACCGGTACGCGCGGGGCAGCGCGCCGACGGTCGTGACGTCATGTGTGCCGGCTTGCAGCAGCAACACAGGCGGGCAGCCGGCACTTGCCCGACGTCCGCCTCTCATTGTTTCGTGAGCGTGCAACCGTGGAAGGTGCGAGTGAAAGCGACTGCACGAGTGGCGCAGTTAGACAGGAGGGCGACCTGAACTTGCTCTGTAGTCGGTCTATGACGACGGAGCATATTCCAAGTGTGTACAATTCGAATAATGAGTCGAGGCGCAGTTTGGAGCGCGGTTGAAGTTGGAAAACAAGGCGTACTTTCTGAACACAGTACAGAAAGAGGGCGGCGATTTGCACGTTGTGCCGATAATATGGAGACGCCGAAAATTGGAGGACGCTTAAGCTTGGCCTTCAAGAGTGGAACGCGATAGCGTTATCGCAACCCGTTCGCACCACCCACTCATTCGCTCGGCACGCTCTTCAGTCACACAAAGACGAAACATGCGCCTGAGAACGCGGAACGAACCAAAGAACTCGGGTGTCTCGGAGGGCGAAACGATCTACGGGAGCCAAACGTCGTGATCGGCACGGACAGCCGGGCCGCGACGCGCCATGAAGGCGGACGCGATCATGGGGCCGACGCCTCGTTGCGATCGTCCTCTATCTCGCTTGGGAGCACCACGCAGACGCGTGACTCCTCGCCAGCAGCACGGCACACATCGCAGGGGACGCTTTCCCGCCAGACGCGCTACGGCGCAGCGATCACCTCAGAGACGTCCCGCATCGGACGCTGCACCTAGGAGTGGCGCTGTGAGCGGAAAGAGGAGCCGCGTCGCGTAAAACGAGGGTTCGAGTTACGCCCGCTGTAAGTTTGAAGGGGAGAGAACGAGAAAACTTATTAATCGCAAGGGTATTGGCGCATCCTCGCACCGGTCCCCGCACGACCCCAATGCGCTCAAACGAGACGAAGGGGAGAAGCGGGCGAGTGGCGCGCCACCTGTCGCGGCAGCGCTGTACATTGTGAGGAGGGGGGTCTTCTGTGTTTGCCGCAAGATGGCTGTGCGTGTGCGCCAAGCGGAGAGAAAATATAGCGGAAACGTACTTCGCTAGTCGTTTAATCGTGACTCCTGCAATTTACATGCTCATAATTACCGATATACACCGCAGTATAACTTTCTACGGTGCGTTTCTAAGGCAACACCGCATTCACTAGAGGCACTTTTGTCGCGCTTTGAACCATGGAACTCATGGCATTGTTAGCTGTCGACGGTTACCGGCCGATATCACTAATGAATGTAGACTATAAGATATTTACAAGAGTGCTCGGAAAGCGATTACAGGGAGTGGTGACCAGCATAGTAGGGTAGCATCAAACATGCGGCATTAAAGGAAGGTCCATCTACACAAACATTCATATTGCCAGAAGCATTTTAGAATACTGTAACGACCTAGGTGAACACTGTGCCATGTTACAGTTAGATATGCAGAAGGCTTTCGACCATGTGGCCCATAAAATTCTTTTCAGTATTCTCGAATACATAAAGGTAGGGGATTTGATCTTAGATGGGGTAAAGATGTGCTATCAAGACTGTACCGCCAGCCTCATTATAAACAAGGAGGTTACCAAAAGCTTTAGCGTCCGGTCATCTGTGCGCCAGGGGTGTGGTATGTAACCACTTTTATTCGCAATTTACCTAGAGCCTCTATGTAGGAAAATCAAGAATGACAATAGAATATCGGGTTTCAGAGTGCAGTCCGCGGAAGTGAAAGTGATGGCATACGCGGATGACATCGCGTTGTTTTGTCGGGATAAAGAAAGCATCGAAATCGCGGTCGCAGAGGCTCTATCATACTGCAGAATGACAGGCAGTGCTATCAACTTTGGGTGGTGTGGGAAGACCATCCGAGTAAGTTTGCAAATATCCGCTGGACAGTCACGCCGGCAAAGTACCTAGGGGTGCCGCTTGAGCATTACCGTGACGCCGTTGATTACTGGAATGCCGAAACTGAAAGGGTTCGTGAATGTAAACCTAAATGGGGAGGCCGCAATTTCTCTATGTTTGCTCGTGCGACAGTGTGCAACCTGTTTGCCGTAGCCAAAATTTTTTACGTGCTCCAAGCGTTGTGCATGACAAGGGCTAACATACAACGTTTACACTGAGTACTCGCGGTATTTGGATGGGGTTCTAGCAAGGAGCGCACCAGTCGCACTAATCTCTTTCGTTCGGTTAAAAATGGGCGATTAGGTCTGGCACATTTGTTCATTAGGCAGATTGTGTCGAGGTTTGCTTACTCACGGGACCAAAATGACCCATTTTTATTAACTATGTTTCAAACAAGGCTGAGCGAAGCTGTACCTGAGTTTATTGTATCGTCACATCGGTGCAGTCAAGGCAGAGCGCATGGTTTCTTATAAGAGGTAGTATTGGCTTTTCTGCTGTTAAAGGTTCGGTTTTCCATGGAATACTTAAGTAGGGTACCACGAAAGCGCTTATATAAGGACCTGGTAGACACAATGTTACCGGTGCCATTAAATCGCTCTATGTTCTGCATTGGACCTGAAAAGGACGTACTAAAAAGAGTAAAACGAATGCCAGTACGCCCGTCGGTAAAGTCCTTCTTTTTCCAGCTCAACACCAATACTTTACCTGTGAAACCGTGGCTAGATGAAAAAGGACTTTCCGTGCCTTTGAGCGCCAACTGTTCACTATGCCGGAAACCCGAAACAGTAGAACACATTTTTCTTGACTGCTGGTATGCTGTGTTCCATTGGGATATCTTACAGAGAACGCTACAGAAGGACTTGCCGATTACACCATATGGGATTTGTTTCCTGCCTACTCTAAATGAAGACAAAGTACCCTATGACATGTTCATGCTGGTGTCCTTGCATAGTTTATGGAAAACTAGAATAGCCGTGAGACATGCCGAAATAAACGCACGGCCTGTTAGAGAATACTTCATTGAAAGCATTTGTCATATTAAGGAAATGTATAATTTGCAAAAAGAAAAACCAACATGGCTCAGTGTGATGACTGAGCTAGCGAATTTCAAGCGTTTTTAGTCCTGTGACCGCCAACCAATGGCAGAGATTTTGTCGTGACTGTTTTGTATTGTTAAAATATCTTGTTTTGTATGTTGCCATGTCGGTAATAAAGAAAAAAAAGAACTCATGGTTGAGTGGTAGCGTCTCCGTCTCACACTCCCGAGACCCTGGTTCGATTCCCACCCAGCCCATCTTGCAAGCTGTTTTATGCGAAGCATACTAGCCGCACAACCACGCTCTTCCTTGCTGCGCCGCGCGCGGCCGCGTAGCTACCATATGACGTCATAACAGCTGCAAAGCGGACGCTTAAGCTTCGCCTTCAAGAGTGGAACGCGACAGCGTTCCCGTCGACCCGCCAAGGGGTGTAAGACAATGGGCTACGGCGCAGCGACTACGCGCCCCGCATCGGACGCGGTGAGCGTCGAGCAACGCAGCGTTCGGCGCGACAACGAAATGTGCGCCTGAGCAAGCGACGCACGCCTGAGCTTTAGAAACAGCTCGTATCTAAGGCAACACCGCGTTCACTAGAGGCGCTTTTGTACCGCTTTGAAGCATCGAACTCGTGGCTCAGTGGTAACGTCTCCGTCTCACACTCCGGAGACCCTGGTGCGATTCCCACCCAGCCCATCTTGCAAGTTGTTTTTTATTCATGAAGTGCCTGCTGAGATTTATCGCTCAGGGCCAACGCCGCAGACGCCGACGACACCGGCTTTTCTGCGACACGAGCTCCTTAACGCTGTCGCGTTAAAATAAAGGCTAGCATGCTTCGCATCCTGGGCTTAACCTTAGCTAAGCCACAGCCATTTTTATTTATGAATTGCCTTCCGGGATTTTTCGCTCATGGGCAACGCCGACGACGCCGGATTTTCTGCGACACGAGCTCCTTAGTGCTGTCGCGTAAATACAGGCAGTCGACCCTTGCGCTACAGCGAGCGTATGCAAAGAACGCTTGTGGCTTCCATTCGGCGTCCGCTCCAGTCCACCTTCTACTTGCGTCAGCGTTGGCGTGCTTCCACTGCGGACGCTACTCTGCTACTACATGCCGCAGCCAGCACCACTCGAGAGAGCGGCATTACGAAGATGGCACGATGTCGTTTCTCATCGCCCGCTAATCTGGTCTTCGTTTTTCCGCTGTGCAATAAGGAACTAAGAAGCATAACTCCTGTTGTCTTCTCGAATGCACCTCCGCCTGCTCCGTTCCTTTCTTGTGTCCGCTTTCTAGAGGAAATGGTGAGGACAGCGCCAGTATTTAGGCGCTGTTTTTTCGCTAACATGCCACAGCTCTGCAGCAAAGCAGAGCTCGTCTGATAGTCACAGTCCTCGAAGTATTCAGAGGATAGAAGGTCACGCTTTGACGGTGCGTATGATGGCCGAGATCAGTGTGTACCGGGAATCTATATTCTTCGAAGCTTCGGCTCTGCTGGAAAGGTATCACATGGCTTGTCTCGCCCGACAATACTTTTCCCCGCGCCCTTGCGCGCAGCAACGTAAAGGCATCCTCCTGCGTTGTCTAGGTGCTTCACTGATCACATTGCAAAGAAGCACACAACATAAACTGCGATATTAAAGACTTCGGCACAAGCTCCGCTAGCGTAAACAAGTGTGCGGCCGAGAGCAACTCTGTTATTGAGGCGTGGTTCGTTTGCCGTCCGGTGCTGTCCATGAGGGTGTAAAGAAGCGTGCGATGGCTGGCGCGCCGGTATCCGGCACAGACGACGTCGCAGAAAGGTCACTTCCTTTAGTTCACCGCGCCGCCGCTAGACGCGGTACTTTGCGAAAAATGCATGAAATTCATTCTTTTGCACTACTTTCTGCCTGAAGACAAGGCTGTCTCAGCCAATTTCAGCCCCCAAGCTTTCATCTGGGCTAGAAACCTAGGCGTCAAAAGTTTTTTAGTATCCATTTAAGGGTACTTTAGGTACAAGAACGTACGAACAGAGCTTTTTTTCGTTCACGTGGCGCACAGGATTTAAGTACGGTAAAAATCTATGCGCAAACACCCAACGACAATTTTTCAATGTCTCGCCTCGCGTAACTGTATGGTCGAACTTAGGGTTGCTAATGCCGATGAATGATTAATCTATTAACCCTTTGAGGGTCGATGCCGTAAATATACGGCGCCGCGAACAGGTCCGCAAATGGTCGAAGCCGTATATTTACGGCGCCGTCTGTACGTTTAAAACGCGCGCTAATTTCCTAACTTTTTCTTGCCTGGCGTGTGCTACCACTATGTGGGAATACATGGAATTTTTTTCTCGCGTTTCTCTATTTCGGTTTTCGTTGTATAGTTCTTTTTTTGCTCCGGAGCGTCTGCTACCGCTCGCGCATGGGCGCCCTCGCGGGCGCGCGGCGGTTAGTTTCGGTTTTGTTCCGCATGCGGTTTCGGCTTCTTTCGCACGCAAAACTGAGTGCTATCTCCTTCTTATCATTCAAAGGGTGACCGCCTGTTACTCGCTCGTTTGTTACTCACAGGGGTCCGCATACGAAGGATGCCGCCGTGCATGCGTTTCCTTTTTTGTCACTTTATTCAGAAGTTTCCTCCCACGGCTGCTCAGGGAAGCAGTACCCAGAGGAGGTGCCACGTATGCGCCAAAACCACTCAACAGCAAAAATATCGCAAGGACACAAGGTACATGTGCGCTGAGTGCAACAAACCGCTGTGTGGAGCCTTGCTTCAAGGACTACCACACGCTGAAGAAATATTTGTGCAAGAGGAACATTTGAGACTTGCAAAAAAATTTCGTGTGCACATTCTTCTTGTGTATTTTTCTCGTGTGGACATTGTATATAACAATGCGCCAATTTTTTTAATTGTTATAACTTTATTTGCTATTTTTTATTGTTTTTCACGAATCAACAGTACATATATGCCAATGAAAATCATTTTTTCTCACTTTACGGTCACCCTAGAAAAATTACGGTAAATTTTTTTCGAAATAGGTCCCTCTGAAGAATTTAAATGTGCAATAAAAAAATCGACCCTGGGTGGTCGCATATGGCGAAAACAATCAACCCTCAAAGGGTTAAATGTATCCCGCAAAACGATTATAGTTCATCTATGTCCACCTTTCGTTCAACCGACTTAACCGATTAGACCCGGTTCGATTAATCGCTTTACACAGTTTGACAGGAGTGGCGCAAACATTCTGAAATCGTACTGGAATGGCGGCCCACGAGCAGTGACTGCTGCTCTGGTAGAGCGACGATCGACTGTTTTTCCGAGCCCCGAGTGGTGCGGAGCTAATCGCTTCCCCTCTCGACCCGCACACCGCACACGCCGCCCCAAACCGGAGGCCTGAAATTCCTTTGCGATTCAAGACATGCTATAGGAAACTCAGTAGTTGATGGTAGTGCCACTCCCAGTCCACTATAGACGTGGCACAGCATGTCCGCCGGCTTGGAGCATCTATTTCACATGGCGATGGAGTTCATGTCTATGTTGATTCCGAGCACCTCATGTCTATGTTGATTCCGCAGTTGTACACGTACGCGCTTACGAGCAGCGCAAACACATTGAATTGATGAATTTGTAGGTGATATACATAGTGCTCGGACGCTATTCCGACGAATGGCGTCTGAGCACCTATTCTCGCGTGCTGGTTGTGTGGCTATTCAAACAAGGTGTCTGCTTCACCCGACCAGCCCAGCCAATACATTCCTTCGCTTTTAGAATAGAACACGTGGTTTAAAATCCTAAAGCAGTTATTTTCTTTTCCACTGTGCATATACCGATTTCTTGCATATTTCATTGGAGTTCACCTTTCATTTTTGCCATGTTTCTTATTTCTTGCTTAACTGTACTGTCCAGGGGTTCACTAGTGCCATGCAAGTCTCTTATCTATTTCTGCACTAAGGGCCATTTCATAACATGTATTGTTTATCTTTGGAAAAGCCACTAGTGCCGACTATAACTCTTTATGCACTTAAATATTAACCTTTATCAAACGTTCATGCACTCTTGCTTCAAAGTTGATTCCACCCCTCAAACATTAAAATAACGCCCTACAAATGTAGATAACTGGTTCAACCTTTCGAAAGCTGCCCGACAAAATTTTCGATTAATAAGTTTTTGGATGAAACACCCTGCATCGAAAGCCATTAATCCATTAAAGGCTAAAATAAAGAATTAATAATTATTAACAGAATAATAAAAAAGATTAATCGACCATCCTTAGGGCGAATATGCGCTCTCCGGAGCGAGCGACCCAACTGCGAGGGCGAGCGACCAGGAAAACGAGAGGCCGGGCGAGGAGGAACATCCCTGCCTTTAGTTTTATTGAGGGGGCTCGCACGCTTCTCGTCTCGCACGCCACGCACTTTCTTACGTGGCAGTACCGCTGGATGGCACTGCGTGTCAGAATGAAGCGCGAAGAGCCCAGTTGTTGCGGAGGGTGCGTTTCTCAGCGTTCGCACGCACCTGCACGCCATGCGTTTCGGAGGCCACGCGCAGGCTTCGCCGCGGCGGCGCTAGATGGCGCCGAGCGTTCTTAGGAAATCGCAAAAGAGGAGACCCGCTCCTGTACACGCCTCATACGTACTTCGTACCGATTATACGTTGTGTGGCTATATTGATACAACGCTATCGCATCACTGTCGACTGTCATAGTGGCCTCGGCTCTGCCAGAATTTTTTTCTGTAAGAGAAGCAAACGCCAGCAGTCAAGAGGCATAGCTGCTCCCTACGGTTGCATCGAAGGTCTGAACTTTCCCCAACCCCTTCCCTCTGACGCAGCGCTGCCCCTCTTCCCACGGATGGAAGTACCGTTTTCGAGACGACGTGGTCGGCGAGTATAGCTACGACGCTGTCGAGGGCCTCACGATGGTGTTCGACTCCGAAATATCAATGAGAAAAAAGGTGAGTTCGGGTCACTTCGCCTAGTCAGCTGTTGGAAAACGAAACCACGTGGGCTTTCGTCTTCTCACAAAAATAAATGTCGTCAGACCCAAGGACGATTAAAAAAAAGACCCGCAGCGAAGATGTGGCCTTGAAATTGAAGCTAGGCCGTGACCATCTTATTCAAAGCACTAAAAGACGTCAAGCCGCAGGAGAAAGTAGGAAACGCTTTTTTGATGCTTCCTGCGTGTTTAAGATGGCCAATGTCTTTGTGTCACTTGTTTTAGAAGGAAAGCTGAATGTATGCATCGGCAAATTTAATGGGATATCATATTATCAATACTCAGCCCAAGGTAATATTTTAGCTTGAATTAAGTCTTATTTTTCATTTAGTCTACCAACTTGACTCTGAACAGACTCCAGCTGGCACAGCACTTTTTCAGACATGAAGTTGGGGTAAGCACTGGCTTGGTTTAAGCTGGTATACAGTTGCGGGGGCTGCCACTCCAGAATATATATTGCTGTGCGATAGAAATTGCATGGACACTCGAGGCGAATTATCGCTGCTGGCCTCACGGAAGTGTTCCGAATATATACATATATATATATATATATATTTCATATACTTTCATTATATTATACTTCCCCGCCGGGGCGTCTGCATCTGTGTTGCGACACCACGTACCCGAGCACAGAAGGGTTGGACCCTCATGCGTGTAGCCGTGCGCGGCTTAGCCATGTTTGGGGAAAGGGGGATCCTGGGGGTTGAGGCGATGCTGGGTGCTTCGACCTTTAAGGCCCCCCGGCGGAGGCAACACGCCTCTTTGTCCTCTGCTTCACACAGACGGCACCCCCGGACTCACCCACCCGGGAAAAATCGTCAGTCACCTTTTCCTGTCCCCCTCTCCATCCATAATCTTTCATCTGCACCTTTCGTTCTCTCCACTCCTTTCCTTATCTTTTTTTCCATTCTAATTTCCAGGCGGCGAGGGTTAACCTGGTGGGGCTAACCAGCCTTGGTGACACAATGTACGGTTATAGTAGTGGCGTACAGCTGGCGTGCGCAAGTCTTGAGATACAAGCCTTGTGGCGTCCCCATGTTGGGCTCGGTGGTGGGCAGCTGGCGCTGCTGCTGAAGGCAAATGCTTTTCATGGCTACTCCTTCCGTTTCCCTCACTGATCGTCCTCTAAAAAGGGGGGCGCAACGAAGCAACCACTCGATTTTTCTTCTTAGAGCTACGACAACTTTGCGACGTACCATGTGATCCACAGTGACGGCAATATAACAGCCAGAAAACTATCTCCCTTCAAAGTTTCGAAGTGTCAAAGAGACACATTAGGCACAGGATTCAAAGCTACAAGGATAGCTAGTGGCGACATCCTTCTGGAAGTGAAAGACAAAGAGCAACTTAAAAAGCTTTCCGACCTCAAATTCATTGGTGACATAGCAGTAACTGTCACGGCGCACCGTTCGATGAACAGTGTTCCTGGGGTAATCTCTGATGAAGACATGCTTGACCTTAGTGATTAAGAATTGCTTCAAGGTTTTTCAGAACAAAATGTGACCAAAGTTCAAAGAATCATGATCGGTCGGAATGACACTGAAATTCCCACAAAACATGTAATCCTAACATTCGGCTCCACCACACTGCCAGACTCAGTCGAAGCAGGCTATGTGAAAATCCGTGTGAGACTTATATCCCCAATCCTATTCGTTGTTTCAAATGCCAGTGGTTCGGGCACAGCGCTCAGATATGCAGAGGAAAGTTAACGTGCGCCAAATGCAGTTCTAACGATCATCCATCTGATAATTGTAATGCTGAATCACACTGCACGAACTGTGACGGGGATCATCTGCATTCTCACGCTCATGCCCAATCTGTAAAAAAGAGAAAGAAATTATTGCCCTTAAGATCAATGAAAAGATCATATTCTCTGAAGCGCGAAGGCGACTTTCATTTCTTTGCAACGAACGTTTTGCCGCTGTGATGAGGCAAGGGGCACTCTCACAACGGCCTAAAGAGCCCGCCCTGGTCACACGCAATGAACCACGGGGGACTTCTTGTGCCCCCCCCCCCCCAGAGGCAGCAGCACGCAGTGTTGCCAAATCCAACGACACGCAGACCTTGCTCTTGCAGGGCTGCGTTAGTGTGCAAAAACCGAGGCCTGAGACACGTCTCCCAGAGCCTCGTGACCCCGTGACCCCGCCTCCACCGCCTCTGAGAAGGAGATGGAGGTTGACACAAGTACATCGGTGCCAGCGGCACCAAAATACAAGCGCAGCTTGCTTGAGGGACGTAAAAAAGAAAAAAAACCTCGAGTAATTCCACCATAACCAAAATAACATTATCACTCTACACAGAACACTCCCAAAAACACCTTTGTCATAATGGGCGTTCAGATATTGCAATGGAATGCCAGAGTGCTTTTGCATTACCTAAATGACGTCAAAGAATTGTTATCTACGTATAAGCTAGAGTGTTCTGTATTCATGAAAAGCACTTAAAATCAAGTGACTCGAACTTTCTAAATCAGTTTGGAATTTTCCGGAAAGACAGTGATGATGGACATAATACCAAAGACTGTTGCATGCCAAAATCTCCAACTTGACACGCCTTATGAAGCAGTAGCCGTACTTTGCTTAATAGGCTTATTACTGTATGCTATTTGTACATTCCACCAGACAGGTGGCTCGACATTACTGAGTTTGAAAAACTAATAGACCAGCTTCCTGAGCTGTATATTGTGGTTGGTGATTTTATGCTCATAGTGGACTCTGGGGCGACTCACGCTGTGATGCAAGAGGCCGGGTAATTGAAAAATTCCTTCTATCCTCTGCAGCATCCATGTTTAACAAAAAGCTCCCGACTTATTATAGCACTACACATAACACCTACTCCTCAATAGATCTGGCGGTTGGTTCTGCAACACTTCTGCCATTGTTTGAATCTAGAGCTTTCACAGAGTCCTTTGGAAGCGACCATTTTCCAGTTCTCTTAGAGGCGATACATATGTATGACCCACCTGTATATAAAAAAAAATGAAAGCTAAATGCTGCAAACGGCAGAATTCGAAGAGCTCGCATGTATGTCCCTTCAATCAGTAAAGCAGCTTGGTATTGAGGAAATGACCGCTTATGTAACTGAACACATCATCCATGCCGCGAAACAATCGATACCACAAACCTCTGGAAAAATAGTAAATCCTAAGCCCTGGTGGAATGAAGAGTGCAAGCAAGCACGAAAAGAACAAAACAAAGCATGGCGTACGTTTTCCAAATATCCAACAGAAGAAAACCTTATAAATTTCAAACGTGCAAAAACAATGGGAGACGTATTCGTTGGGAGGCCAAGAGAGCTAGTTGGAGAAATTATATCGGCTCAATAAACTCATACAAAGATAGCCAGAAATGCAAGGAGCCCCCTCCGAGCACAAAGGGCGTTTTGATGGCGAGCGGGATCGTCGCGGCATATCGCGGAGGCCGCGGAATCTACGGAGCCCATGGATGTCAATTCTGAAACTTCATGGCTATAAAGTTCTCATAAAGTTTTGATGTGAAAGGTGCATTGCGCGATGTTGCCTAAAACCGAGCAGTAGTGCACGCCGGCGACATGCACTAATATGAAAGACAATGTGAATATAAGCAATACAACAATCAGGACTGGTCTTCGTGCCGTCTCAGGGCAGTGGTTTGATGCCCTGCGGCCGCCCGCTACTGCAGGACAGCGCCATGTGCTGGACTAGTGGGGATGCATCGCGACCGTCAGCACCAGAGCAACCAAACGGCGCGCTTGAAATTTATCAAGCGCGATGAGGCCCCGCATGAGGGTGAGGGCCATAGAGTTTCTCATTATAACACCTAGAGGGAAATCTGGCGCCACCGTCTATGGGAGTTTCTTAAGGGGGCACCGTGCCGTCATGGGAATGACGGTATATGTGTCTGCGAGGCTCGCGTTGGCTGGTGTTGTAAGAGGCTTCGTCTAAAACGTGGATATGGCTACATAAATAACGCGTTTTTAAAGTAAAATCTTCATAAAATGTTTCCATTGACGCATATTACATCTTTACTCACCTACAGTGCATGACCAAGCGAAGAAAAGCAAGAACATACTACAAACTTTCAAAGCGAGCGCGAACCTTGTCGTCTGTTCTCCAACTTCAGCGGCCCGCTGGTACTTTTTATGTAACATATAATCGTACACGCAATAACAAGTTATCAGAGTTAAACAAAACATGTTTTCGCGTAATAATAAAGCTAAAAGAGCTTCTCACGTGCTGTTCTAGTAGAAAATGAATCATTGTCACAGACGGAACGGTATTTGCCAAGCGCGTCTTCAAGGTGTTTTGTCTCTACGAGAACGATGCCAATCCGAATCCACAATATACCGGCATTCCCATGCATACCACAGCGCAGCAGCGCCAGATTTCCCTCTAGGTAATGTAGTGAGAAACTCTATGGTGAGGGCGAAGTCTGGCGTCACTCGGGGCACTCTCGCCGTCAGTACGCGGAGTGCAACAGCAGCGACCCCGTGTGGCCCCGCAGTCGCTCCGGCCACCTAAGCAGTGGTCCGTTTACTCTTTTGGCTGATAGTACGCTTGCCGGCGCGCAAAAGCTCGCGCCCATGCGACTCACGTATGCTGCAGGACACATCCTACGCGTGGAAGCGCGGGACTCGCCCGGATATCTTCTTCAGACAGCTATCTGCGCTCTGGCCGGCTCGCGAAAATACACAACAGTGTCCGCAAAGGCGAAAATAGTAGGCCACGTGGGCGCGCTCCCGCGCGTCTTGTACGTTGACACCGCCATTACTCTAGAGGCGCGGGAAACGCAAGGCCCGTGGGCTCGAGCTTCCGCGCGCGGACACGCGTCCGTGTAGGTCGGCCGTTAGGGCGTTTTCAACTCGCAGCCGCTGCAGGAGTTGTTGGTTCACGTCCAGGCATAATAACTAAGTGGATGCTGGAGTGTTCCTCCAGAAAGCTGATAGGTTTGTAACGGAATGAAAGTAATTTAGATAACACAGATTTGCCATTATCTTAGGTGGCATGTGTAACCACTCTAATACAATAGGGCAGCATCTCTCTGTCTGCCAATTTTTCCGTCCGTCCCTCTGTCTGTCTGTCTGTCTGTCTGTCTGTCTGTCTGTCTGTCTGTCTGTCTGTCTGTCTGTCTGTCTGTCTGTCAAAATTTCTACCCATGTTCCATCTCAGAGTGTTATTTCCCGTTTGTTTTGTTTCTGCAACCAACAGATATGTGAGGCGAAGGCCGCTTACCCGGACGTCCCCTTCGGCATCGCCGCCTATGACGTCGAATACGACTCCAATGCCGCGGACTGTCCGACTATGCAGATCGGCGTCGGTGCCTTCAGGCGTCTGAAGGCGCTGCAGCGGCTGAACGAGTTTATTGACAAAGAATTCAAAGACGCCTCCTACCTGCAAAAGTGCCTAGGCGTACCCGTCTCTTGAGAAAACGCCCCCTTTCGCCACAACGACTTCGTCTGTCGCTCGTAACTTGTGCAAGTTACCGAAAATAATTGTTCTTGCTATCCATGGCACTATGTGCACTCTTCAAAATGGTGACAGCGAATATAAAGAAATGAGAATAACTGCAGCGCTGAGAGCAAATATTCTTATCCACTCTTTCTTGCTTTTAAGCAGAATATAAGTGTCTCCATTTTTGCTTTATTTTCTTTTTTCAATTTGCAGTGTGAAAAGAGAAAACTGGTTGGCCCCTCGCCCCCGTTAGAACACTGACATAAACGGGAAAACGCGGGAACACCATAGACGCATTAACAATAAACAAAAATGACGAGATATCTCATACAAACTAAAGTACGAGATCTAAACAACTTATGTAAGGAATCACGCGGTACGTTTTCCTGAATGACATGAAGCGTAAGCATCCCTAGATGAGCATGAACAAAATGATCGCTTGAACCTACGCCCAAATAGCACTGGTCAACTCGCTTAGTTTTATTTCTGATGGCCCAGTGCCTCTTTCATAAAGTTTATTCAATTCACGCGGAAGGATACTGTTAAGCATTTGTATATCATAGTTTGTGTGGTAGTGAGAAACCGTCAATTTTACTGTTTTTATCGTAACATGCACTTGTTCATTCAGACAATAGTTTGCCACCTCAAGAACAAAAATAGAACAAGACCACCTGCAACAGATGCAGGGTTCATCCAACTGTATTACTTCACATAAATCAGTTCTTTGACTTCACAATCGACAAGCGTGCTTTTCCAAGCGCCATTCAAATTAATCCAACTGCCAGCAATTGTAATCCGACGCCACCGAAATTAATCTAAGTACCATTAAATATAGTCCAGCACGCCAGCCGAAATAATCCAAACGCCACTGGAGTTAATCCAAACATAAAGCAATTCAACAACTTGTGAATTTCAAAGCAACTGAAATTTTGTGAAAATATTGGGGCTAATGCCTTGAAAATAAACGGGCGAGAGCAGAGACCAGTAGCTTTCCTGCCACATCACTAACGACAACATTTGTAGGTTTTCTTCTTTGTCATGAGAGCGACACAGCAGATAACAATTCTCGCAATTAAGAGGAAATGTCAGCATTAGGTCGTTAAGAGATTTGGCGACACACGTGCGATTTGGTCATGGCTATCAAGTTGAACACAGAGTGATTCAATGATAATCACTTAGCACTGGTAGGCTTCGGTCACTAGCAAATACGATTCACTATTTTACTGCGATATCACTAGCCGCTAACCAAACACCTCATCATGAATACCACTAAAATTTAATGAAATGACAATTACTCGCATATTACCCCTAGCACCATCGGTTGTAGTCTGTGAAAATTCACTGCGCAGTTCAGTGTTCTCGCTATTTTTCACGACTTAATGTCACGCGTATCAAACGAAATGCCGTAAAGCGAGAGACTCAAGTATGCGTACTATGAACTCGCATGCTCAAGTCATTAGGGACGATTATTGACCTATTTTACTTTCACAGCAGCAGCTTTCATTCGGCAATGCCTTCAATGGTATGAATCAAGCCTGTAAGCTCTTGTGTTACCACTGGTAACGCGGAGTTCTTAGTGGACACTAGCGATGCGCTGACTGCGATGTCGTTCTACTTTCATGGAGGAAAGGGATATTGATATAAAGTTAAACGTAATTCAGACTACGAATGAGCATTTTTTCTGCCGCCATTGGTAACTGATGATGCCGGGTGATTCGACGTCGCTAGTTTAAGCTCAATTCAATGTTTCCGTACTTTAATTCAGCATATTATCATGGGTATCAAATTAAAAGTGAGTCGAATAGCAATTTAAGTTTCAGATGCTAGGAATCTGTCACTAGTTAACATGGATCGCTTTGTTTGGCATGACAGCGGTAGCCATGAATTGTGCACATAGGCATTGATTTCTCTCAAAATATTCTTGAATAAGCATTCTTTCGGCTAATATTGTTACCTGATTATGATGAGCGTTTAGCGATCCCTAGTGATAATCTCAGTTCAGTGTTGTTAGGAAAGACCACAGTGTCATTGGTATCAAATTAAAAGTAATACAAATGGCGATTCAAGATTAAGAGCTAGGAGATGCTAAGAATGAGTCCCTTAGCATGATCACGAATCGTTTTGTTTGGTATGAGAGCGCTAGCCATCATTGTCATTTTGTCACGGCTATGAAAGTGTTTCCTCATATACTTTCCTCTGGTTGCGATATCAGATGTGGTCGAAACGGTGGTGATCACTAGTGATCATGGAAACTTTCATTTCCTCGACTATTCAGAAATCACAGCTTCATGGACATGAAATGAAAGGTCGCTTGAGAGGTGACTCAATAATGACTTTTAGAAACTGAGAAATTTGAGGCAGTTGTAGATATCAATAACCTATCCATGATAGCGTGTACTTGTACGCGCTGCCGTCGAGTACAATAGAGCACCAATATACCAGCGATTAGCTCAAGAATGTAAAGGATATCGGCGAGTCATTAGCAATAAATAGTGATTTTGCACAGTTCTTTGTTATCGGGTATTGGCTATCTTTCAGTGTAAAGGTGTCACATGAGCAGTCGTTAGCAGGGTAATTGAATTATTGTATGTTGGATCTCATATGCTTTCGTCACTAGAGGCGACAAATCACGTCACATTTCCCGTACGTCGCACATATGTAAAGTGCGGTAATGCGCCACGAAGCGAACACAGCGTTGATGGTGCTTTGCAATGCGGACTGTAGCTGTGACGTGTACAGTACGTTTTCTCAAGTCTCACACGTTCAGAGAACGGTGACTGATTTCAGCATTTGGTATTGCAATTAATTTTTTGAAAGGACCTATATTGTGAAGTAAAAAGGGCGACAACGAAAGACGAAATGCCCAACAGGTCTGGGATGGACACGTAAATGCGCGACTTGAATCGGAAAGAACAGCAAGCATACCCATGGGCGCTACATTTGTGTTTCGTTTTCTTTCATTTAAAAGAAAAACGTAGTATGAACAGGGTAGATAATTAGTGCCAAGAACGTTTGTATTTATTTCGTTTTAATGTGTTTTTGTGTAAATAATTCATTTCGGTGAGAGTTTAATTAATGTGTAAATATGGCCTTGCATATCGTCATCTCTCTAGGTCATTGCGTGTGGACATCAGTTTTGTCAAGTGTCGTGGACACCCTCTTCCCTATATTCCTGTGTAATTATGTTGGCTGTGTGCGTCGGCTAGATGCGCGCTAGTGTCGCAATGTCCCGGCATTGCTGAGCTTCATCAATGGCTGACAAGACTGGCGAAGTTTGAGGGGCGAGAACACTTACTTTCGCAACCGCCATGAGCCTGCCATTTCCGTGGTTTGAATTTAAGAACACCTTCGAATGGCCACAACAGTTTCTTTTAATTTTGAGTATTACAGCTTCGCTTCCAGTCCTTAACAGGCTACTGCCTAGCTGAAAATAATAACGTCCCTTTATACTGGGTGTTCACAACAAGCCAGGAGGATCTTCGATACGCTGAGATTTCAAGCATCAGAGTGCTTTGATTTCGTAGAGCAAAAGTTCGAGGTAATTTTTATTCATCACCCTCATAATGTGTGTTAACGCGTGAAGTTGGATCACGGAACATAAGAACCGGAGCATCGCGCAAATTACGCCGAAGGTGCAATATAGCGCAATATTGTGCAATATAGTGCAATATCGCGTTAGAGCAGAGCTTAATAGCCTCAGAAAGCGATCGGCCTCCGGTCCGGACTGCATAACGAATACAGCTCTCAGGAATCTAGACAATGAGTCTATCATCGCTCTAACCAAATAGATAAACCGGGTGTGGGAGAAGGGAGAACTCCCAAGGACTTGGAAACAGGCGGACGTAGTCTTTATTCCAAAGTCAGGCTAACTGGCTTGAATAACATGTGATCAATCTCCCTCACCTCGTGTGCAGGGAAATTGATAGAGCATGTTGTTCAAACGAGACTGACCAGGTACACGGAGGAGAACGATCTCTGGCCGCATAAAACGGCCGGATTCAGGCCAGAGCACAGTACACAAGACGTCATGCTCACACATAAGCATGACATCCTAGTCCGATACGACTCAACTGACACCAGCACCATCCTAGGTCTCGGATTTCACCAAGGCATTTGGCAACGTTAGCCACAAGGCTATCTTGGCAGGCATCGAAGAGGTAGGTGTGGGACATAGGGCATATGCTTACATGGACTTTCTATCATAGAGGGAGGCGAATATAAAATTTCTGTATTTAAGCTTCCCTCCCATCGCGCTTAGGAGCAAGGGGACATCGCAAAGTTCGGAGCTATATTTAACATAGCGATTACGGGTCTCCCGGCAGAACTCGGTCAGATTCAATTGATAAAATTGAGCCCGTATGCGGATGATAACATCTGGATTACCAGTGGGAGGGACGCAGCCATCGAACTACAGATAGCGGCGAATATGATGCAAGAGTATGCGGCCAGCGTTCTCGCCACAGAAATTGGAACTATAGATCATTGAGTCAAACCATCAAAGAGCACACGCTGGGAGCAACGGACACATCAGTGTTTTTGTAGGCGAAACTGAGGTTCCCAAGGTGGAGCAAATCGAAATTCTGGGCATGTATATCCACAGCAATTAATACTATCTCAGGACAATCAAGAAGTTAGAAGGATACGCGGCGCAGGTCACGGGGATCTTTAGGAGAGTTGCACTAAAAGGCAGGGACCTCAAAGAGGAGAGCCTCCCTGGACTCATGCAAGCCTTCATTACCAGCCGAACAGCGTATGCCACACCGTATCCTGTGTTTAAACAAGAATAAAAATAGAAAATAGATGCGATCATTAGGAAGAGCGTCAAGAGAGCCCCAGGGCTCCCAGACTCGACCTCGCCGACCCCCTCCTCGAAATGGGGATTCGCAACACGCTAGTTGAGCTCGCTGAGTCAGTACGAGTGTCTCAGTTTGAAAGATTAGGCCAGCCCAAGACAGGGAGAAAAAGGATGGGTAGGGTAGGAATACAATGCGAAAGGGGTGCCCCGAATGGCAAGAACGTTCCGTTGGATGTGCGTAGACGCTTCCAAATTGCCCCCGACCTTAATATATGCCTCCTATCTACAACAAAGAGAGGCAAGCTCACAGGGCTAAGGCTCTAGCAAATAAACTTAAAAACACAGAGGCGAATAAAGTAGCGTGCGTGGACGCCACTTGCGGCAGAGACGGGGCTGCGTTATCGAAGATAGTTGATGGCGACGGGTGCGTTAAAATAGCGTGCTCCACGTGCACGAGGGACGCCTGTGCAGCCGAGGAGGTTGCGGTAGCGCTTGCTTGTGCGGGTATAAAAGCGGGAGTCATATTATGCCACAGGAAATTAGCTGTCCGAAATATGCCACAGGAAATTAGCTGTCCGAAATTTCAGCAAAGGGAGAATTTAGGAAGAGGCCCTCCAAGTTCTACTCAAGGTCCCTTCTAGAAAGTACATAACTTTTATTTGATTTCCGGCCCTTGAAGAAGTCCCAGGTAACGAAGCCGCTCACGAGCTCGCCCGAGCTCTCTGCCACCAGGCAACTCTAGAGCAGCCAGTTCCAGGGATCAAAGATAACATTATCACGTACTGGGACATCATAGATGATTGCATAGCTGAAAGAAGAATTTTCTGCCTCCGTATCGGTCTTGCTCTCTCCGGAGGACATTCGCATTTGGCGGCGCCTCAAGGGAAACAATTGTAGATCACCATATTGGATATACTTAACTCAGAGGAGGGACTATAACGACGCGCTCTGCAAAGTTTGTTAGGAGAAAGGTACGTTACACTATGTAATATGGGAGTGTGCTGGCTCCCCAGGGGTCAAGGGCAAGATTGAGAGTAGAGAAGCCTGGGAGGCCTTGCTCGAGAGCGAGGCCAAAGACGACTGGCGTCGAGCAATCCGCCTGGCCATTAACGCCGTGAAGATTCACCATCCTCAACGCACGGGGACTGAGGGACTGATTCGTCCTTGCCTCCTACCTGCGTGTAGGGTAAGATGGGGCCGCCCCAGCTTGGTGGAATAATAAAGTTTTCAATCAGTCAATAGCGCAAGCGATTTCTTGCAGGGCACGAGCAGACGATCAATGAAGCTGCACTCGTCTGCTGGCTGTCATCGCGATCGTCTGGACATCGTAAATCAGACACTTCTACGTAGCAGGTAAAAAGAAGACGCTAAAATCTTCGATCTTGGAATTATGTCAGCTTTTTGTACAAAAATTCTTGAACTAGCATTGAAGCGGAAAGACGACCATTCCAACTAAAACAGACGACATGCTGTTGCATCTGTCAGGGGCGCGACGCTTCCGTGCAGACGACAGTCAGACAACAAGCGTCGGTCAAAGTGTGACCGTTGTGAGTGGCGTACGTGAAATTTTATTATGCAAATTATATATTTTGAAGATTGGTACTAAGGAGGAAGACAACGTACGAGCATCTGGACGACAATTAAAGCTGCCTGATGAAGAGAAGACCAACTACGCTCGCTTTTCTACCTGGGGTCGTTTCCACATCATAGATGCGCACCGACAATATGGCGACGATGCACCTGGCCCAAACTCTGGGAATAAAAGAAGACTGTGCACTCTACTGCCGCAACAAGTAGAAAAACGGCCAAGAAATGCGGTGGCTCGTCAAAGAAATTTAGCCCAGAATTTCACGCCGTGCGTGATATTGTAGAAAGGAACCCATCCATTAGGCTTATGCAAAGTCCTTAACAGAGAAGTTTTCTGGTACTGAAATCAGCAAGTGGACCATTGATCGACTTCTCGGTGGCCATGGCTATACATCTATGTAATTAAGAGGCCGGTTGACCGTAACCCTCCTGATGTCATTCAAGAGCCCCGCAAGTTTGCTCAATGGCTTCAAAATGAGTGGACCACAGTCATACGGTACAACAGTGAAGTGGTGCCCCAGCTACTCATCTTGTAACCAGCACAAAGGCGGCAACTATAAATGTTTTGGCTTTTATGTCTGCAAATGGCATTCTGCATTCAACGAATTTCTCGACGATGTGTCCAAGAAGGTTCATAATCAGGAACCTGGCGCTGAGGCAGTGCTGATGAGGTTGTCCTCGCCACCAATGAACACTCAGTGAAACGGCTGCCGCTGTGCAGCCCATTCTCCAATCCAATCGAAGAAATGTTTTCGAAGTTGAAGGATGTTTTCAAGGGTCTCCTGGCCTTGAGACCAACCAGGCTAGAACACCACCAGGCGTCTCCAAGAAACAGCATCGCTGGGCATTGTTTATCGAGGTCGCGGGAGAGTCAATGCAGCTTATCCTGCGAGTAGAGCGCGCCGCTTACGATAGGCACAACTACAGTTTTGTGCAAGCTGCCCTAGAGTGCCACGATATGTGAAACCGCCTCAGTGCGGCACGCAAAGGAAAGTGGATAGTCTTCCAGCAGAGTGCTTTGTGTTGATATTACTAAAGTTTGTCTCTCCCAGATCTACTCATAGTTTTTGCGGTAATAATTTGCTTGAGCCGTGTTTCAAAAGCATCGCTGTTGTGGCGCGGGTCATCAATCCGCCCTTTGAATGTGTGTGGCGCCCTCACGCGGACACTGCGAGAAACGAAATGTACTGCATCGGCTGACCGCTGTTGCTGCGTAGTACGGTGTAGCCTGGTGTTGCGACCCTCGAATTTACTCGAGTCTGGGCTCTACAATCGGTAGTTCGTTCGATTGTGTTGGAGAATTTAACCTGGAAGTACGTACATACCGGGCGGCTTCTTTGCCGTTGCGAACGTGTGGACAAAACGACCAAACTAGATCAAGATGCCCAACGAAAAGCAGCTGAGTGCTTTCATAGAGGTATGTGGATCGAGGTTCACAAGACAAACTGCGAAAGGAAAGAAATTCACCGAAGAGCGTTATGTGCGTATCATCACGTTCGATGACTTGTGTTCCAAATCGCCGTACCGACTCCTTCGTAGTATATGTCTACCGTCAATAAAAGGCGACTGCATGCACGACCACATCGTGCATGCATGTGGTTGTGGAGAAGGGAACAGGCGACACACTGGCAGGCCACTGCCTCTGCCCAGCCGGGTGAGTGTAAGTTTTGTTTCTCATGGAGTACAGTATGTTCATAAGTACTGGATCTCTGGTTTCTCCGTTTTGTGTCGTCCTTACGGCAAACTTTAGAGATTTACTGTTTCCAGTACATGGACGCACTAAACAATGCAGAGACTGGAACGGGAAACTCGAAGAATGTGACTGCAGGCGCTTTTGGCGGCGCCGGTGAACGCTGGGTGATCGCTAGGGTGCCGATTGCAGTCACAAGGCATCACAAAGGGTCTTGCTTTCATCGTGTACCCCGATGCGTCGGCTTGGTGATCCCGGCACCCACCGGTAGCGCAATAAAGCGCTGGCAAGCCATGTTCTCCGATGTCGCGCATCAATTGCTGTGCACTTAATACTTTGGCGTGTTCGATGCGCGTACCTCGAGGATACAGCCGTGTCAGCTACGTAGTGTTTGCCGGCCTGCACCTCGCATACGATTCATCAACTTTCGGTCAGCCGGTGCCGAAGTAGAGCGGCATGCCATTCTTGTTCATCTCGTTTGCGTCGTCAGGGGCACTTACGAAAAATCGGGTACCTTCTTTAAAGCCAGCCTTCAATCGCTGTGTGCACTGCAGTATTTTACATAGGACGCGTAGTTTGTTCTTACTGCAGTCAAGTTTGGCAAGGTCTCATGGTCCTTACGCGCGACACTACCGCGACGACATGCATAGTGAACCACAGTCAATCATAATGGGTGAAGTTGTGCCCAATATCACTATTGCAAACCGTGTCCAGGCTGTCTGATGCACGTCGCCCAGCTGTTGCTCTACATTGAATGCCTTGCAGATCAGAACTAATAATATACATTGTTATCATGATTCTTGCAGCCTCACTGGAAGCTGTCGGCACGTTGTAGGTCTGCCACTCACAGGGAGCAACCTGGCACCACATGGAGACGCAACATGCGCGGTTGTCCCCTGTGAATGGATTGTGCCCCCTCAAGGTAAGTAAAACGCTGTACGCTACCGAGTGACGTTCCTCTTGCCTGTCTTTGAAACGCGTGCATTTCTGCCTAAATTAATGTAAATAGAAGTTTTCGTAAATAGACGAATCTCGTAATATGGACAAATGCCGTAAGTGTAGCAGCCTTAACACATGTGGAGAGGACTCCCTTTGACGAAGTACTGTTGTGTACGGGAATTCTGCCTCGGCTGTTAAATTTCTATGAGCATCGCATAGTGCTAGAGCAGCTCACTCACAGAGTAAGCAGAGGACTTCTTCGTTACAATAAACAAAAAATATGTTGGGTACCAGAAACACTGCATAATGCACCAATTTTCGCTAATGCACATTCATTTAGATCTGTGCAAAATATTAAAGCAATATTAAAAAGTCAAAAATCGCTCGCTAATTTTTGCTCCACTACCTGCCACGACCAAAATGAGCATCTTTTTTCTCGAGCACTCCACATTACAGAAGCAATGTCAGCAGTGTGTCTGGATTATCATCGTCAGCCTAGATCATCATTATCATCAGCCTATATGAAGTCCACTGGAGGACGAAGGCCTCTCCCTGCGATCTGGAATTACCCCTGTCCTGTGCTAACCGATTCCAACTTCCGCCTACGAATTTCTTCATTTCATCACCCCACCTAGTCTTCTGCCGTCCTCGACTGCGTTTGCCTTCTCTTGGCACCCATTCTGTAACCCTAATGGTCCACCGATTATCTAACCTACGCATGACCTGTCCAGCTCAATTTATTTCTCTTTATGTCAATGGGGCTCTTGCATTGCCCAGGGGGCGCTGCGAAAAAGGTGCTAAAAAGCGCCCTCTGTGCAAAAATGGGTCGTACCAAGCTCGGTCGTCTGCTTCGGAAAGCACGTTTACAATATGGACCCGCCGCTTTCAGTTGTGTTGTTTCACGGCCTGCAGCGAATATCGGGCGCCGAAGATTTTTTCAGGGGTGGCACGCTGCGTAAAGGCAAGAAATTATGCAGTGCCGAATACGTGTACGCCGTTCAAGAATTAGGCGGCGAAGTTTTAGCACCGTGTCAATCGCAAGTGAAGCGAGTCGCGTACGAAGTGGAACTTCAGGTAAGGTTTGCACGCCAGCTGCTAGATTCAGGCGCTCAAACGCGAGGAAATGCTTGTTATAAATGAATCCACAGCAGCGATAAGCAGGCATCATGTGTACAGAACTGCTCGAGCACACGACGGTACGTGCCGCGATGTACGAACTGCTCGAGCGCACGATCGTACGCGCCGCGACGGCAGTGGTCTTTCGACATGCCGCGAAACGGTGGGCCTCCTGCATTCTTTGTTGACTGCATGCCGCTAAAGAAGTAGTTATGCCTGCGTTGTAGTAGCGGCCATCTGTTCCTTTTAGTAACTGGTAATAACTGATGCAATGCATATGAGCTCGCACGTAGTACGTACGTGCGAATCGCGCTGCAGCGCGAGCTCGTACGCCGCTCGCTTGATGTAGGTTTTAATGACAGCGCTCGAACATCGATGTGCTGCAATCAATACTGCCTTGCTGCGTTGCCTCAACGTGCTGGCTTGAGATCAAGGATGAGCGCATTTAACTCTCTTAACCTGTGCTGCTCGTAGTGGAGTAGTGAATTGTCATCGAATGAGCCCGACCATTTGTGCTCATTTGCACACACCTGGTCACTTCACCACTTCGCATCGGTCGAATTGTTAATTTTCGCTGTGGCCGGGTCTCGAATCGTGAATTACCAGCCATGCCTGCTGCTATGTCGGTCTGCTGTCGGGACTGTAGGTGCAAAATACCGAACATTAGAACGCAGATAATCAAGCAAGCTTCAAGACAGGCGAAGCAGTCAGCATGGCGCGAAGTTTCGCTTACTCAGCGCGACGAACTGCAGCTATGCAGCGCGCCCGACGCTCCACTTCGTGAGGCCTTGAAGGAAAACGGCAGAATATGATGTTGGGATTCAGGCCTTCTTGTTCATGGCATCCCACGACGCAGAAGTAATGACGGTGACGCCTTCTCGAGGCTGGGCTAGGTCTCCGGATCGGCGCTACCGATTCCGTCTGCTCCCAGCATTGCGTCCCACGGCACACAGAGAGCCCGTTTTCGTTAAACTATAGGCTGCGGCGAGCTCGCAGCGTGGTTGACATGGTCTGCGAGAAGTGACGAGCCTTTTCGCACTCGCAACAGGGCAGAAATAAGTGCGAATCGACGCAAAACTCGGCCTAGAAACGTCCTTCGCCACAGCCAGGGCTCAATACAACCCAAGCTGGTACGACCCAGTAGCGCCGCCACCAGGCGCCGCTACTATACCTCAAACTCCAGCGCAAGACGCCCATCTGAATGTTTCCTATCCCCGTTTGCTCTCTGATCCAGACAGCTCTCTTCCAGTCTCCTAACGTTACGCCTATCATTCTTCGTTCCATCGCTCTTTACGCGGTCCTTCTTTTCGAGCATCTTTCTCAGTCTCCATGTTTCTGCTCCATATGTCTGCACTGGTAGAATGCACTGGTTGCACACGTTTCTTTCTAGTGATAATGGTTAGCCTCCAGTCAGGATGTGATAGTGTCTGCCGTATGCGCTGCAGCCCAGTTTTATTCCTCTGTAAACGCCCTTCTTATAATCAGGGTCCCCTGTGAGAAATTGACCTAGGTAAACATATTGCTTCGCAGACTATAGAGGCTGACTGGCGATCCTGGACTCTTCCCTTGCCAGGCTATTCATCATTATCTTTGTTTTCTGCATATTAATCGTCAACTCTTATCTCTCTCTTAAGGTCCTCAATCATTCGTTGTAACTTGTCCCCACTGCTACTGAACAGGACAACGTCGTCTCCAAAGGGAAGGTACCTGAGATATTCACCGCCGATCCTTACTTCTAAGCCGTCTCAATTTATTAGCCTAAATACATCTTCCAAGCATGCAGTGAATAGCATTGGATAGATTGTGTCTCCTTGTCTTACCCCTTTCTTTGTAGGTATCTTTCGTCTTGTGGAGAATTCAGGTAGCTGTGAAGTCTTTGTGGATATTTTTCAATATATCTACGTAAGCCTCCTGTACTCCTTGATTACGCAATGCCACTATGATTGCTGGTATCTCTACTGAATCAAATGCCTTTTCGTAGTCAATCGAAGACATATAGAGAGGCTGATTGTACTCTGCAGATTTCTAGATTACCTGATTGATTACATGGATGTGACACATTGCTCTCTATCCATTCCTGAAGCCCGCATGTTTCTTTAGATTACTGAAGTCAAGTGTTGCCCTTATTCTATTGGAAATTATCTTGCTGAATATTTTATGCAATACTGGAAGTTTGCTAATGGGCCTATAATTTTTCAATTCTATAACGTCTCCCTTTTTGCAGATTAGTAAAATGTTGGCATTCTTCCAATTCTTTGGGACCCTTGAAGTCGTGAGAGAAGCATGATGTCTCCTGCTTATTTGAATAAATCGACTTGTAGTCCATCTTCTCCAGCCAATTTTCCCCATTTCATGTCTTGCAAGGCCTTTCTAACTTCATCGCTAGTTACAGGAGCTTTGTAACCTGCTCATTACTACTTCCAATGGAGGTATCCTGGCTGCTCTGGGAATTGTGCAGGTCAGTATAGAATTTTTCCGCTGCTTTTACTATATCTTCGAAACTGCTGATGACATTACCCTGCTTAACTTTCAGCGCATACATCTTGACTTGTCCTATGCCAAGTTTTCTTACTGATTTCATGCTTTTTCCCTCTTTTACTGACCTCTGGCGTCCACTTTACGCATGCTTCAGACGCAGTGCTATCCGAACCTGGCCCTTTTCCACACGATCACTCCAGAGGCTTTCAGCTCTACTTGCCCCGACTGTGGGGCTGTTAGCAATCTCGCACACATGCTCTGGCGATGCCCCTCGTTACAGGGACCCAATCGCATCACAGAACAAGAATGGAGCTCTGCCATCCGGAGCTCAGAATATGCACTTTAAACTTGGGCTGTCCAGAGAGCCCACGATGCGGCGGTTAGGCTCGGCCTACCAGTCCCCACGTGGGAGCGGCCCGCAGCTCTGCCATAGGGCAAAGCGTCTCAGGACCTTGCTATTAAAGTTCTTTGTCTGTCTGTCTGTCCCTCTTTTACTGCTTGCTCAGTCTTTCTTACGTTAGAATTGCGAATATCCTTTATTTTCGCCTTGTTGGTCAGTTTTGACAATTCCGCTAATTGTATCTGATCTCTTTGGTTGGACAGTTTCATTAATTGTCTTTTCTTTATCAGGTCCTTCGTTGCTTGGGAGGTCTTCCCTACTGGCTACCTTGGTGCGTTACCTCGTAGTTCAATTGCTGCTTATGAAGCCAGCCTAGATATGGTTTCATTCATTCCCTCTGTGTTATCTTCATCTCGCTGTACTAAGGCTTCGTATTTGTTTGTAAGTACCAGCCTGAATTGGTCTGCCTTTACCATTACTCCGTCTAGGTTTTACTCAATTTACTCTTTTGAATTTGAATTTGAAACAATTTTGCTCTTTCTCTTTTAAAATTGAGGTGAATCCTGGACCTCACTAACCTATGATCATTGCACTTTACCTTTACCTTTACCTTTACCTTTACAATTTGATTCCTTGTTTCACCATTAGGGCTTTTCCACGTCCACTTTTTGTTGCTACGCTTTCTGAAGAAGGTGTTCATTATCCGCAGCTTCTTCCTTTCCGCGAATTCTACCAATATCTCTCCTGTGGTGTTTGTAGAATCGACGCCGTAGTTTCCAATTCCTTGTTCACCAGCCTGCCTTTCCCCCATTTATGCATTGAAGTCGCCCTTTACTACAGAATACTTATTTTACACTTTTCTCATGGCTAATTCCATATCTTCACAAAACTGATCTTTTACTTCATCATCATGACTAGAGGTTGGAGCGTAGCTTTTTGCGACCTTTACTCTATACCTCTTATTAAGTTTTATCACAATCGCTGCTGCCCTCTTATTAATGCTGTAGAATTCATCAACGTTGCCCGCTATGTCCTTATGTATTAGGAATTCTACCCCGTAATGCTTCCTGTCTGGGAGTCCTCCATAGCAGAGGATGTGGCCTTTAGTCAGCACTGTATAAGTCTCATCAGTTCTAACCCTACTAAGGCGTACCTGCAACGTCTTGTAAAAGCTAAGTGGTCAATGACAGTTAACAAGTGATGCTGCCAGTCAAAAGTAGTTGAACTTTTTAACTTCGTGCAAGGACAAGGCCTTGGATGGGTTTAGGTGAAGTGCAATACATGCTGGTTTTCCTGCACCTAAAAGGATTGCTGAGTTATGTACACAACTTTCTGCTGGAATTTTTTACTCATAAAAAATGTGTTTACAGAAATTTAGTGCCCTGAAATGGGGGCAAGTGCGGAGTTCAGCAATGAGTATACCAGCGTGCGGAATAGTGTTTAATCATGCCGACTGAGTTAAAATGCGTGTCTTATAAAGCAATTGTCATTACAACTCTGGTGAGTTGTAACGACTCACGAAAATAAACATGTCGTTTTATTTCAAATAACTACAGTAAATAGTCCAGTCGAAGATGACTGGAACGCGAATTTTTGCTGCAACCCTTCGACATTGGCCGTCACATTGCGTTGCTATCACTATTTCATAAAATCATATATTCTTCTCGATTAGCAGCAGCAGGCCTGAAACAATCGTACCTCACGTCACACAGACTACACTCAATCTAGCTATGACCGCATTTACGGCACAACAAATGCCTTTAACAACTCTGCGCCTCCACATACCATCGCCTATGAAACTATCTTCCGGATAAGATTACCTCCTAAGCCTAGCTACAATATCTTCCACCAGTTGTTTTGCAAACCTAGACAAGTAGACACCCTGCATGGCCCACCGTGGTATCCATAACTGTTTGCTTGTTCTTCCGATGAAGTGATAGTATCGATATTGTTATCATTGTATTATATGTTGGTATTATATAACTTTGTTGTACTTTACTACTCTCTTTACTACTACTGCATCATTTTGGCTTTTGTTCTGTACTGCATTGTTTGCCAGAGAAGTGCAGGTATTGATGCTAGACAAGAAATTCCTTATTATACTAAAACGAAGGAACTCTGCCGATTTTGTACTTAATTACATATCGTATGTAATATATTTTTGCCAACAAACGCTCTTCCCGACTCTACCTCGGACAAGTGGGAGAAGTCCCTCAGAAGCTCACTACTGGCCGACCAGCAATGGGCCGTCCAGCAAGCTTGCGTAGCGGCCGCCAGTTGCTCTCTGTGGGCCCTTACGTGGGAGACGCCCGCTACGCGCGTCCTGCAGGACCATAATAAAGTTTTCCTGTTCACTTTTACTACGCCCTTTACACAATGCCTCCCGCGAGGCCTGTGAGGTATTCTAAATAAATAAGTAACAAAATATGTGTTACTTTTGCTCTGAAATGCCAGGGAGATCCATTTGGTACATTTATTTGTGCACATAGTGCCGTAATTCTCATATGCCAGCTACAGCAATCTTGTTGTTATAATGTTTCACCACATAGTAGTGACAGTAATGAAGACAAGCATACAATACGGGAAATCTTGTGTACCTCTAAGAATTTGGAGCAGCATAGCTGCGTAGGATAGCAGTACATTGCTGCCTCACTCATGAAGAAGTGAACCCACAGTATGAATTATTGCCGACTCGCCCAGCTGTCAATTCTGATAACGAAGCAGTTTAGCCCCAGATCTTTTCCTGGTATTGTATGCTTTAGTTGGCGTGACAAGTCGCCATGCTATTTCCGTGTATCATGCACGTGGTTAAATGTTGCTATACAAGCACTTATCTGGTCGGCACAATCTGTTGCTTTATTTTAGTGCACATTTTATTGTCTCCATCTAGACTACACACTAATTTATTTAATATGTTTTGTGTACTCACTGCGGTGGCTGAGTGCCTGATGTGTGTAATACAGCGTCGCTTGGTAGGTTCCTAACTTAATTTAGAGGGATGCAAAGTGAAAAAACATATTTAAGTACTAGAATCATACGCATGTGATCGAAAGTAAGGGGTGCCAACTTAATGCAGACCATCCAATGGTGCTTCCCTACAGGTTGTGTTGCTGTGGAAGATTAAGCAGTATAACTTATCATTTTAGAGCGTCGCAATGGAATGAGCTTGCGTTATTGCTGAACGTCTTCTAATGGAGCATTCTTTTTTACAACTCAGTTGCTGGCCACAAGAGCACAAATCACAGGGTATGTAAATATCAGGAGCACTATGGATAAAGGTGTCAGGGTAAAGCCTCGTCGAGGGTTCCGGCTCATGAAAAAGCAAGTGTCAAGTGTTCTCGAAAAGTGACACTTGTGCAGATGGCAACAGTGCAGCAACACCATCTCAACAGCAGTACATTCTTCAAAACGATTCATGTGAACAGAATGCATTAGTGCTGTGGTAGGAAGCAGCATATATGAAGGTTCAGGTGAATATTTAACTGGTATCTAATTTAAGATGAAAATTCGAAGTCGTATTCCGCCGAACCAAAGAAGCTAATCTTTTCTCCCTTGCCGTCTACAGCGCAAGTCCGTCCAGAGGGCATTACCTCTTAGTTGAAAACTTGGGCTGTCAAGCATCACATTAGCAGAACAGCAGTTGGCTCACTGTTCCAGATTTTGAAGCCACATGTCGCATATCTCCCTAAACGCCACAAGGGTTTTCTGTCCACCCCTGTAGGTGTACCAATTATAAATATAGGCAGCGGGGAATATGCTCACTTAGGCCTTTGCAGTTGCATTGAGCAGACAATCAATGCATGGTCTGCGATAAAAGAGGGCAGTCAGGACTTCTTTCTTTCAGTAAACATTGACGGCCTGCCTCTATAAAAAGTAGTCATAAGCAGATTCGGCCCATCCTTATTCAGCTCGATCTTCCATACATAAAGCAGTTGGACCCAGTATTTGCTGCAGGAATTTACTGTGGCACTTAAAGCCAGACAATCTCTGACTACTTGAAAAAGTTCCTTGAGGAGTTGAAGCCACTAATTTCAGATCGTTTTTACAAAGCCAAGCATTACACTATTGCGCTGAGAGTAGTACATTGTGATGCTCCAGCAAAAGCCTATGCTAAAGCTACAAAGTTATATTCTGGCTCTTTCGGATGTGACAAATGTTGCAAGGAGGGAGCTTACCTTCGACGTATGACACTTCAAAGCATTGGCACGCCGTTGCGCTCAGATGAATCTTTTGCAGGTGAAGCTCAGAATGACCACCAGAAAGGTGTGTCACTATTTGCCATTATTGGCATTCCTATGATAACATCCTTTCCCCTCAACTATATGCATTTAGTTTGCTTGGGAGTCGTCAGGAAGGTAATTTCATACTGGTTGAAAGGGCCCTTTTCTGTGCGGATTAGATATCGCTTAGTTGTGCAAGCATCCGAATATTTGCACATGTTCGAAAGGCACCAAGAGATTTTTGCACAAAAGCTGAGACCCCTCGAAACTTTTGAGTTGCGGCATTTTCTACTGAACACAGGTCCTGTAGCCTTGAGGTAGGTTTCGCTAAACCACGTGTACGAACACTTTCTGCTGCTGCAGGGTGTTCAATAGCTGTTCTTAGATGTTGCAATAGATGTTGCAATAGCTATTCTTTTCTCTCCGTCAATGAACAACTTTCTTGACATTGCTGATCAGTTGCTCTGCAAATTTGTTTTGCAGTGCAAGTCCATCTATGAAAAGGAGTCTCTAGTTTATATTGCCCATAGCCTTGTTCACTTGTGTAATGATTCCCGCTGCTTTGGGTACTATTGGATCCGCACCGATGGCACCGGCTGTTGGAATCTCAGCGCTGCCACCAGCTGTTGGAACCTCAGTGCTGACACCCGTTGTTGCAACCGGACCGTTGGCGCCCGTTGTTGCAAATGGGTCGCAAGCCCCAAGGGTAGCGTTGGCCTGGCGGCCTGGGGCACACTGGAAGCATCCGAAGGTCCCAGCAAAGCATGAGGCGACTGCTAACAGAACAACTTGCTTATTCTAGCATCGCAAAGAGCGGGCGGTCAGGTCGACCGAAGTAGAGAGACGGGAGAGCACGTTACTCAACAGAAGAAATCGGAGCCTCTCTCCTGGCGTCCGGGGGCAGCTGCTCTTATACTCTTGGCGTCGCGGGCAAGAAGGAAGGTCACGGGACGACACCACGTGACAGCGGCGACGGACGGACTGAGAGACATGTAGAGACAAGGAGGTGACGCATCAGCCGGGCCGGCGCCGGTCAGACCTCCTCGCTTCACACTGGGGGAGCTCCTCTCCCCGGCTGCCGCGCTTTGACAAGCGTGGGCACACACACACACACGCACACACGAAGACACGTGGCACTGAAACATGCCGGGACGCGCTCGGCGGGGATGCGTCGCGGCCGCTCCGAACGGGCCAAAATGTCCGCCGCTTTGAACGAAGCCCCGGCGTACGTTGAATCCGCGCCGGCTACACCGCGCGTCATAGGCGAAACGTAACAGACCGCCCCGCCGGGGGAAGGAGATCCCGATGGTCAGGGGACTGCATCCGCTGTCCGGAGGGATGTCGCTCGATGATGCTCATAACCGAAGTCGGTCGTCCCTCGGCGTTTCTTGAGCGCAGCGCACCGAGAAGGCCTCGTTCTCACGTTCAGGTTCACACAGGACACTGCAAAGTGACTTCGGGAGAGTTGTCATTTTTTTTTCTCGTTCCCAGCAAGCGTTAGAACTACGCCGAAACTCAGCCGCTCAGTCAGCAAGCACGGCACAACCCTCACTAAGCCATGCCAGGCTCTTTCCCCTTTTATACTACTGCCTAGTTCTTTACAGTAGTATAGCAGCACTCAGAACGCGTCCACAAATTGGAAAATTGCACTAGAAAGCACATCATCACATGAAACACTACACAAAAGCAATATGTTAAAATCCTGCCTCAGGAAGAAAAACATCAATAACAAACAATTTGGAGGCTGATTCCCACGTTAGGGGCTTCGACTTAAGCCATCGGCGTTACCGTTGAGACTCCCCTTTTTGTAACGCACCTCAAAGGAATGTTGTTGCAAAGCGAGGCTCCAGCGCAGGAGGCGGCCATTTGTGAAAGAGATGTTCTGCAGCCATTGGAGAGGGCAGTGATCCATTTCGAAGCATGCGAAGCGGAGATCGCAGCGAGCGACCGTACACTAGCTCAGCTGGCGAAAACCCCGTAGCCGCATGCGGCGCGCTCCTCAATGCAAACATCACCCCAGGCAGAAACAGCTCCCAGTCAGTTTGTTGTTCAAATCACAATGCTCTCAACACGCGCTTCATGACGGAGAGGAGCTTCTCAAGGGAATTCGACTGTGGGTGGTACACTGAGCTGTGTAACAGCTTTACCCCGCACCTTTCGAGAAAGGCTGTCGTCAAAGCGCTAGTAAACACTGTGCCCTGATCTGATTGGATTTCCGCAGGAAAACCAACTCGCGCAAATATGGACAGTAGTGCATTGACTATCTCAACTGAGCTGAGTTCTTTAAGCGGCACTGCTTCAGGGAACTTTGTCGCTGGGCAGATCACAGTCAAAATGTGTCTGTACCCCATGGCTGTTACCGGCAGAGGTCCCACTGTATCAATAACGAGCCGTCTAAAAGGCTCCGTAATGATACGTACCAACTTCAACGGCGCCCTCGATTTGTCCCCTGGTTTGCCCACCCGCTGACAGGTGTCGCATGTCTTCACAAAGTGGTCTGCGTCCCGAAAACACCCTGGCCAATAGTACTCTTGCAAGAGACGGTCCTTAGTTTTCTTAACTCCTAGGTGTCCGGACCACGAACCCCCATGCGACAAGCGTAACAGATCCTGACGATAGCACTGAGGCACGATCAGCTGATCGAACTCCACTCCCCTGCGGTCTATATACTTCCGGTACAGGACCCCACCTCTTTCCACAAAGCGAGCCTTTTTCTTGGCGATACCTTCCTTGACAATGCAGCGTATGTTTTCTAGGCTGCCATCCTTCTCTTACTCGGCTATCAAAGCCGACCGGCTGACTTTTAGCAACCTATTAAGTCCGTCTGACGTAGGCGCGATGAGCAAATCTTCAGATAGCTCTTCTAACTTTCCCGTGTCGGGCATTTCCTCTCCAGTATCTGGTGCCTTTAACGCTACAGGCTCAATTTTATTCAGTTCGGGCGTGCTCTGAATATCAGCTTGCTGCGCCTCTGACCCTTTCTCATCGTTCGACAACGTTGGCCCCGCAACTACCGCCTTTGCAGCGAGCTCCCGAACCTTCGATCTGGTTAAGGCCTGAACGCTAGCCTCACCAAACAAAAGCCCCTTCTCGCGCAGGAGGTGATCGGACCTGTTCGAAAATAGGTACGGGTACTGGGGGGGCAGCATAGATGACACTGCCGCCTCCGTCTCAAGTGCTCCGAAAGGTCCTTCAATAAGCACTTTTGCTACGGGCAGACACACGCTGTGAGCTTCCACGGCTTGCTTGATCCATGCGCACTCGCCCGTGAACATATCGGGTTCTACGTAAGAGGGGTGAACTACATCCATCGTAGCTGCGGAATCGCGAAGCACTCGGCACTCTTTCCCGTTCACGAGGAGGTCTCGCATGTAAGGCTCGAGAAGCTTCATGTTCTCGTCAGTGCTGCATAACGACAAAAACACGACTTTTGTTTTTGTTTCTGGACACTGCGCCGAAAAATGACCCGGCTTCTGACACGTATAACAAACGCGCGCTTGCCTCGCCTCGAACCGCTTTCTGCGTTCGGCTTCGGCTGCCGCCGTCTCCTTCCGTTCGGTCGGAATGCTTTCACACGCATCCGCACTACGTGTGTCCCCCTTTGCTCTCATGGGCGTCAACTTCGGCCTCTCAAACTTGGAGCCAAATTCACCCTTTTGACCGTCCTTAGCTCCGCGAGCCCGACGCGTCACAAACTCTTCGGCTAGCTCAGCGGCTCTAGCCACCGTACTAACGTCTGGCCTATCCAAGACCCAGTACCGCACGTTCTCAGGTAACCGACTATAAAACTGTTCCAGCCCGAAACACTGCAGAACTTTCTCGTGGTCACCAAACGCTTTCTCTTCTTTGAGCCACTCCTGCATGTTTGACATTAGCCTGTAGGCAAACTCTGTATATGACTCACTTTTGCCTTTCTCATTTTCTCGAAACTTCCGACGGAACGCCTCCGCTGACAGCCTGTACTTTTTAGCAGACTCGATTTCACTTGGTCGAAATCCTCTGCCTCCTCTCTCTCCAAGCGAGCGACTACGTCGGCCGCCTCGCCGGGTAACAAGGTGAGCAAGCGCTGTGGCCACGTTTCCCGAGAGAACCCCTGCTTCTCGCACGTTCGCTCAAAGTTAACCAGGAACAAACCAATGTCCTCTCCAAGCTTAAACGGCCGCATTAGGTCAGTCATTTTGAACAATACCCGTTCTCCTGCACCGTGTGCCTGACTTCCATTACGAGCGCGTTCCATCTCTACTTCGAGACGCTTCATTTCCAAAGCGTGTTGACGGTCGCGCTCTTCCTTTTCTTTATCATTTCGTTCTTTTCGTTCAAGCTCATCTTTCTCTTGTTGCTCTCGTTCTATCTGTTGTTTACGTTCACGCTCATCTTTCTCTTGTTGCTCTCTAAGTTCGCGCTCCTGTCTTTTTGCCGTCTCCCTCTCCTCAATGGTCTCAAGGCATTCCGACAGCTCGTCATCCTCAGCTCCTAACTCAAGAATAGCCCTTAGCAGTTCTGGTTTTCTGAGTTTGTCTGAGACATCCAGACCCAACTCTCTTGCAAGCTCCAACAATTTCGGTTTGCGCAACGACTTCAAATCCATGGCTGCTCTGAATGCTGCTTTCTCTACTGCCTACTATTGCCTTGCCGCAAACTAACCCGGCAGCAACGACAACCACAATTACCAGCTCTGTTTCTGACACTAACAAAAGCCTGGCAAAACTCAGAAGAAGAAAGTCCCGCACTCACCAAACCTCGCAGCCAAGAATTCAGCGCAGTCGTTCCGCTGCAGGCAACCAGTCATCACACAGGGCTCGTTGCACTGCTCCCGGATGGTCGTTGTGCTGCTCAGCATACAGTCAACCGCATATCTTCGCTGCTGGCCTCCGTTGTCGCGATCTCACCGCTGGCAACCAGCTATTGGATCCGCACCGATGGCACCGGCTGTTGGAATCTCAGCGCTGCCACCAGCTGTTGAAACCTCAGTGCTGACACCCGTTGTTGCAACCGGACCGTTGGCGCCCGTTGTTGCAAATGGGTCGCAAGCCCCAAGGGTAGCGTTGGCCTGGCGGCCTGGGGCACACTGGAAGCATCCGAAGGTCCCAGCAAAGCATGAGGCGACTGCTAACAGAACAACTTGTTTATTCTAGCATCGCAAAGAGCGGGCGGTCAGGTCGACCGAAGTAGAGAGACGGGAGAGCACGTTACTCAACAGAAGAAATCGGAGCCTCTCTCCTGGCGTCCGGGGGCAGCTGCTCTTATACTCTTGGCGTCGCGGGCAAGAAGGAAGGTCACGGGACGACACCACGTGACAGCGGCGACGGACGGACTGAGAGACATGTAGAGACAAGGAGGTGACGCATCAGCCGGGCCGGCGCCGGTCAGACCTCCTCGCTTCACACTGGGGGAGCTCCTCTCCCCGGCTGCCGCGCTTTGACAAGCGTGGGCACACACACACACACGCACACACGAAGACACGTGGCACTGAAACATGCCGGGACGCGCTCGGCGGGGATGCGTCGCGGCCGCTCCGAACGGGCCAAAATGTCCGCCGCTTTGAACGAAGACCCGGCGTACGTTGAATCCGCGCCGGCTACACCGCGCGTCATAGGCGAAACGTAACAGTACCTTGACTCGTTCAGTTTTTTTCGCATTTGGGTATTACGTGAAGGACCTGAAGTTCCTTGTAAGATCGGGGAACAAGCCTTTGCAACAGCTCTGCAACCGAATAAATGAACAACAGTCTGAAATAAGTGTCATGCGCTTAAATGGTGAAGTTGCTCAGTCTGGTGTCCTAGCTTCCTTCAGCCACTCAAGTGGTCATATCCTTTCATATGCTGGCTGGAATCAATTCCGTAAAGCAGCTTGGAGAAACAGCATCATCATCACAAGCATTCCTGACAACTGTCTGTTGGTCACTAAAAACAGAATTTTTCTGATTTGAAATTTTCTTGTATCTGGATCTAGCATACTTATCATTACCAAGTTTAGCAAAATTGAAGCAGATTTTTACATGCATCCCTGCAGGTTATCACTGTTGCCTGTATTTGTTGTGCAAACTCGAGCTGACCGCCTCAGCACGCTTCTTTTTGGCGACATTATTTGCAAGGCCAGCTTCTAGCATACAAAAGAAAAGATATATTCCTCCCTTTGTTTCATCTTCTTTGAGCAGGCTTAGCTTGCTTTTGGTACAACCGTCAAGCAATATTAACTTTTCGAAGTGAATCTGCGTTTGCCTCTTCAACCTCCTTTGCTGGTACGGGCTGCTGTAGACTGCGATTTTGCACAATGGATCACCATGGGTCATGGCTGGTACTATCCTCATTGGCCTTACAGCCACTCTACAAAAAAGACCGGGCGCAATGTATAAGAAGCATCTTGGATGAGACTGGTAGATCAAATATAGAGAATCCTGCATCTTTTCTTGAAGACTGGAGGGATATCATGGAAGCCCCTGTAGACCGAACAACTCTGGCAGACTCAACAGTACCGCGTTGCAACAAGCACATCGAACCAAGACGGACTATAACAGCTGAAGATATTAAGATCGCCCTGCCTCCTTCAAGTTCTACGGCAGGCCCGCATGGGTTTTCGGCCAAAAGACTGAGAACAGTGCCAATGGTTGTACTCCGAGTCCTCCTGAATGTTATTATGCTTCAGAAACGACTGCCGCTGGTTCTGTGCAATGCACGAACCATCTTCATACCAAAAGTTCCTGGAGCCTCCACCGCAACACTTCATCGGCCCATTACGGTGTCCCATGTGCTAACCCGAGTTCTACACAAGATTTACGCAACTCGGCTCATGAACGAAGTCGAGCTTGATATTCGGCAGTGGGCGTTCATACCGGCCGATGGATGCGCCGAAAATGTCCTTCTGAAAACAATAATCGATGGAGCCAGACACAAGCTACGGCCCCTTGCAATGGCCTCAATCGATGTGGCCAAAGCCTTTGACAGGGTAGCTGATACCGCTATAATAAACGGTCTTAAGCGGAAGGGCGTGGCAGACGACTTTTGCAAGTATATATACGACTTTTACTGCCTAGCTACAACTGTCCTATGTCAAGACGGGGCAACGCTGCTAATCCACCCCACTCGAGGAGTTCATCAGGGAGACCCATTGTCCCCGCTGTTATTCAATCTTGTTTTGGACGAGTTCCTAGAGTCACAAGAGCCTGAACTCTGTTTCCAAAGTGGAGGACTGTCGGTTACATCTATGGCTTTCGCTGATGACATCGTTTTGACTGCGAGTACTACGACTGGCCTACAGCGCCAAATTGACTGTCTGGACGAGTACCTAAAGCAGAGAGGACTCGAAGCTAACGCCGCCAAGTCCCGTACTCTGACTATCATGCCAAGCGGAAAAGAAAAGAAAGCGAAAATTATCACTGACTGTACCTACACCATAGGCGGAAATCAAATCGAATCAATTGGTTGTACTACTCAATGGAAGTACTTAGGTATCAGATTCATGGCGACTGGAACAACTTATGACAACGTCCGGCAGGACCTGAAAGTGTGCCTGCATCGGTTGTCAAAGGCGCCTCTAAAGCCCCAACAAAGGCTGGTTGCCCTGCGCCAGTACGTTGTTTCGCGGCTACTCCACCGCTTGGTACTTGGGCCAGTGACAGCAAAGCTATTGCTAGGCCTTGACAGGACAATTCGATCCTCGATTAGACAGTGGCAGGCGTTACCAGTCGATGTGCCTCTGGGCTTCTTTTACGCCCCAATCTCCGAGGGTGGACCTGGGATTATGAACTTAAGAACGACAATTCCCGGGATGAGAGTAAGACGATATGAGAAACTTCTCCACTCCCCGTACCACCCATGTGTGGTGGCTGCCACAACAGATACTATGCTAGATGCCACAAGGCAGGCTCGACAGCTCTGCACGTATCCGGACACCAATATACGGAACTCAGAAGATTCCCGGAAATTCTGGAAGAGCCAATTGCAGAGAACCTTTGACGGGATGCCGCTAAAAGACTGTGCAAACGCCAAAGGAGCAACAGCCTGGCTAGGGGAAGGCACGACCTTCCTCAGGGGAAAAGAGTACATCGACTTAGTCAAGTTACACATTGCGGCAGTCCCAAATCTAACAAGACTTAAAAGAGGGAGAAATGCTCCCATCTTATGCAGAACCGGTTGTGCAACAGCCGAATCATTGGGGCACATCTTGCAACGATGCCACCGAACTCACCATCCCCGCATCCAAAGACATGATGGTATAGTAAAGTACCTGGCCAAGCGGCTCCAAGAGAAAGGTTGGCGAGTCCAACTTGAACCCCACTACCGAACGACTATGGGCACAAGGATTCCGGATCTGGTCATCAAAAGGGACGGCCAGACGGTGATCCTTGATGCCCAGGTAGTGGGGACTCGAATCCCTCTCAATGAAGCCCACGAAAATAAGAAGAAAAAATACCAATTCCCAGAACTCCTAGCCCTCGTGGATCCCACCTCTCGCGCAGTAGTGTCTTCAGTTACGTTGTCTTACCGAGGAACATGGTCGAGGCAATCGGTAAACACCCTGACAGATATTGGGCTCGGTCGTGAGGACTTTGAGATCATCACAATTAGATGCCTGCAGGGGGGGTTACGGGCTTTCCGCGTGCACCAGCGTATGACGGCAACACATGTTGGCTGAAGGCTGGTGCGAGCTTCCTTGTCTTGTGGCTATGCTGCGTATGCAGCACCCTGGAGCTGAAGGTTTCGCTACCAGTACATAGGTCCCTCTGCCTTCTCAGAGTGATAAGTTTTGGGTCTCTTATCCTCAATTAACATTATATGTCGATTGAATAAAGATATTTAAAAAAATAGCGAAACAGCAGAGCGAGCTCGCTCTGTCGCCACTGTGCCAATCTTCTCTCCATGTACTGCTTCTGTCTTTTCGACCGGTTTTCCGCAAGGGAGTTCCAACATTCAGCTGTTGGGGGAGCTGGATCCACGGCCCGCGTGGCTTGTTCATTCTTTCATTCATTCATTTTTCATTCAGTTTCATTAGCGCTTTGGTGACTTTCTTCAGCCTAAAAAATGCATCGCTGTATTGCTGATCACCTGACTGGCTTCTCTCACACTGTCCCAGTTGTAGTGCAAACCGCCGTTGTAGCACCTATGCTTGAAACTGCTCTCATTAACGTCTAGAAAGGGGTGGCCAGTCCGTCGACTGTTCAGTCGTCATCTATAACTCTGCAGTAGCTCGGCCACCGCAGCACACGCCAATGGAGCAGCAGTAACTGCAATTAGTTGTTGGACAAGCTCTAGCGTCGTAACTCAAATATTCGTGGACATGCCTTGCTGGCTCTCCGGCCCCGTCATTTGCAATTCAATGTCAGACATATTTTGCAAACAATATTTCGAGAACAGTACACTAGAGAGACAGCACTTTCCAAACGAAGGTGTCTTCCTGGTGTCTTGCAAACAATATTTCGGGAAGAGTACACTAGAAACACAGCACTTTGCAACCGAAGGCGTCTTCCTGGTGTCGCTCTTAGCGGCGGAAGCAAGGTGATGATAATGATCCTGATGCTTGCGGCCACATGCATTTGAAACGGGAGATAAACGGGCAGTGCCAGGATCGGGCCGTGAAATAAATGGGAAAAGAAAATTGAAAGTCTTCTCATGCGCCTCTGCCGGCACAGCTGCTGCCGCCATCCTACTTCACACAAAACGCGGCCCCCGCGGCGCTTGCTCACACCACCATGCACATGATCGCGAAGGCGAGACTGAAATGCGGTTCCAAACCAACGAGCAGCTACATCAATTATGGTCGTGTGATTGAAACGCGAAGGGATCTCGCGGGGCAAATCGCCAGTTGATGAAAATTGCGCGTCTAGTACGACACCAATGGAAATATTTCAGAAAGTGTAGACAATGTACATTAGATTACGGAAATGTCAAGTCCCAGGCTGCTTCTATGCTCGAATAATAATAATAATAATAATAATAATAATAATAAAAGGTAATGACAACAAATGCAGCATTAACCTTATACGATTTGATGAGTAACTTTATTATTTGCACCAAATATGTTTTAGCTATGTCACGGTCCACTGCCAGAGAAGTGGCACGCGTGCTGCGTTAGTGAAGATTCGTGTGGTTTTGTGAAATATTTCAATCTAGTGTTGATTTCATCTTGAGAGTGAAATACCAGATATGTGTTGGTACCAAGGACACATGAACGTCGTACTTAGTTCAAAGTATGAGTGAACCCATCGCTCTGAATTTGTGCAAAACTCTGAAGCCTCGTCGGGGTCGTGGGATCACACCACGGCGGCCGCATGTCGATGGGGGCGAAAACATCCGTGCACTTCGGTTTAGGTGCACGGTAAACAACCCCAGGTGGGTCAAATAAATCCGTACTCCCCCACTACAGCACGCTTCATAATCAGACCGTGCTTTTGGTGTGTAAAACACTTTTTTTTCAAGCCTCACCTGTGCAATGCCTGCCGTGATAGAATGACGGCTATGTATTATAGATGAGTCAATGAGTGCGTTGGTGTTAGAATTGTGACGCGATGTCGTGGCGAATATTATCACGCTTCATTTGTACTGCTGTGTGCTCTGTTTGTATTGTAAATGCGATGTGGTGTGAGCTGGCGCAATAGACGAACAGCGTCGTTCCTGTCTTGGTCTCGTTTTTCCGCAACATTTCAACGCACCCCATTGTCACGTCGGGTGAACTCATGACGTTCTCCAGAGAGGGCGCCAGGTACCTGTTGGGATCGCCACCTCTAGGAAGGCTGGGACGGCTAGAAGGATGCGCGCGCGTAGAATAAAAGCATGTAGTAAGAATGAACACATCGTTCGTTCTAATACTCGAAACCCAACGTGTCCCGGTCATCCTCCAAACCCCTGACAACACGACACCCATTGCAATATATAATGTCAAACCGACTAGTCCAACAGCTTACTATTATATGGCGTAACTAGTCTCGAACGGCAAACTGTTTTTTTTTTCGTCCAGCGTGTAGATGGCACTGCCGTGCCTCTGCTAGGGCACGGCAGTAGTGAGGGGTGACTGGAAGGTTGGCCGAAGTAGGGAAAAGAGAAACAACGAGGCGTACAAAAGCAAAGTTCCCATTAGCGGTCCATGAAAGATTGATTGTAGGAATTCTTCGCGTTCTTTTTCCTTTCTTTTTTAGCATAAGTAGGACATTAGGTAGTAGAAGAGTTTGGTGGCGAAACCCAACCAAACCTTGTTTCAGAGGAGACGCTCATAGCATCCATCGATCCATGCATCCATAGGGCCTGCTTATTGCACCAGTTGTAAAACTCTCCGCCCGCGCGCTTACAGCCGCTGTCGCCACTTCTGTGACAGCCGCCAGATGGCAGCGCCGTTCTACCGAGCTCCACTGCAGACGCCTCGCGGCAGCCTTGAGCTCGTGCGGACGGGCAGTTTGCGCGTCTTTGACGCTCGCTGGCGTTCTCCCTTGTCCGAATTAGTGATACCATGAGACAGCGGTTTCCACCTACAGCAACAGGATTTGTCATGCCAGTTGGTTCATACTGAAAGAAGGCTAAACTCCCTAGCAAAAATTCTAATACAAAAACTAATAGCCTATGAGGTTATTGACACTAATAGAGTGTATTGGTATTAGACTAATAGCTTGTATTAGGCTAATAGGTTGACACTAATAGGACTAGGCTAATAGCCTGTATTAGGCTAATAGGTTGACACTAATAGACTGTATTGGGCCAATAGGTTGACACTAATAGGACTAGACTAATAGCCTGTATTAGGCTAATAGGTTGAAACTAATAGCCTGTACTAGGCTAATAGGTTGACACTAATAGGACTATACTAATAGCCTGTATTAGGCTAACTGGACAAAACCAATAGGGCTAGACTAATAGGGCTATTAGCACTGGTACTAATAAGTGTATGAGGACATTCTAGTCTACATAAAGGCACACTGCGCAGCTAGATCCTCCACGTAGCTCACCGCAGCGGCACGAATGTACATTGTGAGCAACACTAAGACACCTATAATACACAAAAGGTCTTTATTCCGCTCCACATACATGTTCTTTGCCTGCTTCTTTGAGTTCTCCAAGATTGCTGGCACTTTCTCCGTCGCTGTCCTGCTGCACTGACTTTCATTATGTGAGCAATCTTGACAGCAAGGATTTTATTCATAAGTTTTTTTCTTTTCCCATTTCCCCAATCGGATAACGTTGTAGCAAAATGTTGCTGAAGAAATCTGGGAACAAAACACACATAAGTAAATAAATTTCACGACACACACACAAAACAAGAAATGCTCATAGCAAGGCAACAATAATTGCAACAAAGTGTTCTTGATCAAGCCACAGTAAAATATAGGCCAACAGTGACATTCTGAGAGCCATCTCGTGTATTGGTTTTCAAGCTATTAAGCACAATATGAGCTGTCAAAAAGGAAAACACAAATAATGGTGGAATCTTAGTCTGGGAAAGTAATGTGAATTAAATTAGCATAAAAAACAAATATACAACTCTGGTTTTTATGTCCTGATCACTAGACCGTGAAGCAAACAAATTGTGTAGGCTAGGCAGACAAGACAATCGAGAACATGCTATAATGGGTATTACGCTATAGATTTAACCATCTGTTTCAGGTGAGTTAGCACATGGAAAACTTAACTAAATACATATACATACCACTTAGGACTGAGTACTTAGTTTTGTCCAACGCTGGCTTTGCGCCAGTTTTCGTCCGGTTTGACACTGCACCGGTCACACTGTGGCCAGCCAAGCCTGCCGTTGAAAAAATTGCCGCAGCAGCTTCCCGAACAAATCGGCTGTCCGTCTTCGCAGCCATGAGGCGGTTATAGAGAGCTTCTGTAACGTATACATTCTTCCCCAAATGTACCTGGAACAAGTTGCATGTTAAATATTTTATTTATCATTGTTATGCAGCAAAACGTACTCAGAAAGACTGGTAATTAGGAAATTAGATACAAAGTTGTCACAGCATGACACAGGATCTACGTGTTATCCCATGTTTGCTAACAAGCACAAAGCTGCGACATTAACCTATCAAAGAAGTGCGTGTGCAAACAGAAATACTTACTTGTCCTTCAGCACTTTTGTAAACAGAAGCTGTTTACTTTCCAGAATTTGGTTCGGCATTTTCGTTTAAGTTGCTTGATGGCGTTTCTTCCGAGCTGCCCTTCACTGGTCCTTCAGGACTCCTGAAGGGCTGTTGTGCTGGTTTTGATTCGCCTGCGCTCCCGGAGGGCTGCAGTGCCTTTTTCATGCTCCTTTCCGAGCTTGTGAAAACGTTGTCACCGTGTGCGCTCTTTTCACAACAGCGTTTCTCTAGAATTAAGGTCACCAAGAAATACCAAATGTACAATACACAAATATAAATGACATTTTCCCACTGCAAACATCATCTAAAGACAATGACACAGAATATCAGGCACGCACAGGCTCGTCTACTTTCATGGTGAAAAGGCAAGCATGTGGTCATGCTATGTGGAGTGTTGGTGCAGTCGCACATGAAACCAAACCTGCAAATATATGCAGTCGTACTTAAAGGCATAGCTTTCGCATCATCTGCATTTTGAGTGGCTTGCCAGGCCTGTGTTATATATAGGCAAATTTCACTTTCAGTTTTGTTGCTGCGTTGGCACCAATGCTCTACTTGTCTCCCGCATGTAACAGGCAGCAGTTTCACAGTTTTGAACCTAATGAACTGAACTTTCTTATTTTTCCATCAGTGAAAAAGAATATTGCCTTTCTCATTACCTTAGCAGTAACCATAATGGTACCGAATTCTTTGCCCTCAAGATACAATTTACTGGAAAGAGTGCAGTTCATTTGCTTCATGGTGGTGAATGCACCACCCGTTGATACATGTGGCATGAAAATGCATGGCAGACTTAAGGGCAACGCAGGCCCATACGGTGTGTATCAGATGATGCAAAGCCACACGTTCAGGTGTCGCTGCACCAGTGCAGGTTTGCGTGTATATGACCAACTGGCTGTATTGCCACTAGATTGTGCACAGTCACGTACTTGCATTTTTACCCCAAGAGTAGGTGAGCCTGTGCACTATAAGCATACAGACAGGACAAAGATGTCACAGGAAGACAGAAGCAGCAAGTCAGTACTAGACTGAATCAGAAATTAAAGTGTTGAATAGCTGCACTAGGGGACAACCTTAACTTTGTCTGGCAATGAAACCTAGAAGGGTAGAATTTCTCAACGCGTTACTCTGCTATGTAGTCGGAGCGTTTTCAGTTTTTTAGCATAGATGCTGAATCGGTGCAGCTTCCACGTGTAATGGTTTTGCATTCTCCCCAAACGCGGAATAGAAAAGCAGCAAAACAAATCAAATTTAGGACCAGTATTCTTTTTCATCCTTTTGAATTTGCAAATATTTCCTTTCCCCCAGCAGGTATTGTAGATGAGAATAAGGAACTTTCAATGTTCAATATTGCAAACCTATAGGGAAAGAACTTGCATGTTAGTGAAGGAACTTGATAGATAATTGAGAAAGCTTAGGACAATGCAGAGGAAGATGGAAAAGAGAAAGTGAGATTAGACATTAGGATAAAAGCAAGCAGCAGATATTACAAATAAGGTATGACTAGATAAGCACTGTGAAGGACTGCGTGATCATAGATGAAAAACGCTCATGCAGAATGGGAGTTCTCTGGAAAACGCTCGATACGATAAAATTGGATCTGAAACCTGCATTGTAGATCTTGCTACACAGAGCTTTTTCCAGCATCTCTATTCTTGCAGAGAGTTTGATATTTTCTGCTCTCAGCATTGCCACTTCCTGCTCAAGCTCCTCTGCCTTGTGGTCTTTTTCCTCAGGGAAGAGAGCCTCCAACTGCTTTTTCCTGAATGTCGCCTCAACATTCTTTTGCCGCAACTTTGAAGTTCGTTTGTTCTTCTTCTCCTGTGCACGAGCAAAAGGAAAAAAAAACATGAACAAGGAAGTGCATGCAAGAACATCTGACCGTGTAGCTAGCAGGGTTGCTGTAAGCTGCCCTTTGCCCATTTCCCGGGGACCAGTAGTAGTGTCAGGAGGAAACAGATAGTGCACTGAATTAGGGCTGCCCAATGGCCGCATTGTTACCACACACGCCTACAAGTACCAGGTGCAAGCTGCCCGACCATGCAGGTGCACCAGCGAATCAGCGCCGCTAAAAATCATTTTTACACCACAAAATAACTTAATGGTGTTTGTATATACAGACATTTATGGACCTCACCTCTCGGTAGGAATCATGACTGGTGCAAGAGCCTTCTTCCGAGTCACTCTACAGTGGCATTTTCGGGCACGAAAAGCGCTTGTCCACACTTTCCGTGCACGCGTCGGCCTCCTCTTTGGTTGCTGAAAAATCGCATGAAATGCGCACTTGTCGATACCCGTAACAATCGCGTCATGAAACATTACATAGAAAAGCGTACTTACCAAACAACTTCATAATTTGGGCCCGGCAATAACCGCCGTTTTCTTCGTCCTCCCAGCGCACCCCATACCATCTTGTGGAGTTGAATCCCTGAGATTTTTTGGGGAGAAATTCTTAATGCGATCGACGGACACGGCTACCTTCATTCCATCCTCTTTAAAGCGCACAAAGGCATACATCGTGTCGAGATGTCGAGACACACGTGCTACTGGCACTAACACTAATACTATAAGCCTCGACGACCACAGACCAACAAGTGCGCAGGCGACAATAGAACTGCTTCGTCGGCGAGACTCCGCCACACGCACATAGGTGCACATGGTGATCGATGGCAATGACGATGGGTTGGGATATGTAAAATATTCGAAACACAATTTTATTGTTATAGCTTTTATATATATATATTTCGTCTTGCCGCCACCTATCTTAAATTACAGTGATAGTTACATATAATTGTTATTAAAATACGAACTATGTATTAAAATGCATTTAGTGACAAATAAGATGATAACATGCAGCGCCAGCTTTTGATTTTTATACTCTTTAGCGCAAAGTCGTCCTGTAGGGCTGTAGGTTGCAAAATATGATGCGTGCAGCACATGTGCACCACGTTTTTGGCATGGCCATGGTTTTATCCTTCGTCCATGCCATAGAATGAAGAACCGCGTTACATCCGTTCAGGAAGCTTTCCCCACGCCTTGGTGTAGGACGTGCTGGTCTGGCCTTTAGTCGTAATACTCACAGTTCAGTTTTTATTCGTTCAGTCTTGCCGTGCCATTTTGTTACTTGTTCAGTTTTACCGTGCCGTGTACGATGCCGTGAATATACGTTTTAAAGTTGGAGAGCCGACAGACACCTTAGCGTTCTGCATCATGGACCAGACGCGAAGCACTAGCGCCGGAGGGACGTCGCAGCGTAAAAAGCGCAGGAAACGTTATTTAGAGCCAGGGGAGACCTACGCCTTGCCACGGACATCGTTGCGGTACCAGGAGAGGGTCTGGGACACCCAGTCATCTTCACAGACGCCTACGCAGCTTAGAAGCTTCGGCGCTGGAAGTGCAAATGCCGGCGTGTGTGAGATTGATGACGACGATGATTTCGACGCCAGTGACCAAAACCTTGATCATGCGGAAAGTGACGAGGGAGATGGCAACAAACAGTGTGACAGTGAATCCAGCTGCTCTGAAGACTGCAGTGGTGCAGAGGAGTGCGAAGGTGATGCAGATGAATTTTGTAGCCTGTTCCCAAGCGAACGCCTTCCGAACTCAGACATAAGTGTCAGAGTTGCCATGCTGAGGCTAATGGCGTATACTGCGTCAGTAGGCCTCAACTGGGCGGATATGGAGAAGCTTGTGAGTGTCATAAACCTTTTTCTTGGCATGCCCGTCCTTCCTACTTCGAGCTACATGCTTAGAAAAGCGTGGAGGCAGTGGATGGGCGGCCTTGTCAAGCGACACTACTTTTGTGAGGCATGCGAAGCTGTGATGCCTAATCCTCGTCAAAAGGATTTTTTATGCCTGCACTGCAACACCGCCATCTCGGGACAAAATTATTTTGTTACATTGGACCTCAAGAAGGAAATTGAAGTCTTGCTTATTGATAAGTCTGTATCAAAGGACTTGATGGAATCCTTGAAGAAAAGGGAACTTCAAGCGGATGATCGCTCTATGAAAGACATCTGTGATGGACGGCTTTACAAAGAACAGATGAAAAACTCTTCATGGTGTGACATATCCCTCACATTCAACACAGATGGCGCGAAAGTTTTCAAATGCAACAAAGCTTCAATATGGCCAATTCAGTGTGTGGTGAATGAACTGCCATTATCCTTGCGGTGGAGTAATGTACTATTATGTGGACTGTATTTTGGGAAGGGCCACCCAAGAATGAGTTCATTCCTTGGAACTTTTGTTAAGAGCCTTAAATAGCTGAACTCTGTCAAGTGGAAGTGTGAGGAACTAGCGCTGTCCTCGAAGGTGCACATCACGTGTTATTGTGTTGATGCCCCAGCACGTGCAGCAGTGCTCAATATGAAGGAATACAACGGCTACTTTGGGTGCAGCTTCTGCCTTCACAAAGGTGTCCATATCCGTGGTAAGTACTTTCAATTACAAGCTAGTTTATGGCCGTTTAAGCACCTATCTATTCCCATATACATGTAGATATAACAAAGCTTGAGTTAAATTAGCCAAAATTGCAAAGGCACTTCAGTGCATACTTTATTATGTAACATCTTTTGAATGTCATCTATGATAGCACTTATGGCTGTGGCATTTTACTACTTAGGGGACAAAGCAAATCACACAAGGAAACAGTGATGAAAATTAGTGATGCAACAGGATAGCTTTCTAGTTTTGTCCTCAAAATGCAGATGCTCTATGGTGAGACATCAATGACTTTCAATGTGCATCAACTTTTGCACCTGCCAAAGAGTGTGGTGGAACTTGGTCCTTTGTGGGCTCACTCCACATTTGTTTTTGAGTCAGGAAATGGAGTACTGTTAAAATAAGCAGTGCAAATGGTGTGCCAGTGCAAGTTATGGAACGGTTTGTGATGCATCTACAGCTTGCAATGCTCAAGAATACTCTTAATTTGCAGCCTAAAGTGAAAGAAATTTGTGATCAGTTATCACCTCCAGTAGCTTGCAAAAGTAATAAAACAAAGACTTTGGGAAGAGGGGCTGTGTGTGGCATTGTGGACAGTGAGCAAAAGAATGCATTTCTTGCGGAGCTTGGCTATATACCAGATAAGGTTACCAGCTTCCAGCGCCTTTTATTTTGAGGCCACCTGCTTCACACCAGTGCATACCACCGTGCGAGAAAAACCAGGAACTGTACCTTCATATGTACAATGGGCCAATTCTATACTTTTGCACAATGTGTATGAACTTTGTGATAGCTCTTGCATGTTAATGTGCACACAGTTGGCCTGTGAAAGGTATCGTGACATCGCACACATCAGCTCCTGCATGCCAAGGAGAGAAAAATTGTTAATGTCTCTTGACAGAGTAGGTAGCATTTCTGTTTTAATGTCTCTGGGCAGTTCCTGCTATGTTGCAAACCTACCCAATTTGCTTGAGAAAGACTAGAACAAGTGGTAGTCCATTTAATAACAGGCAAGTCAACAGCAGTTGACATTGAAGAATTAGTGTACCATGTAGTTTGTTGTCCCTTTTTTTGTTATTCGGGAGGGTGGAAGGCTCCCCTAGAATACCTAGGCTTTCTTTCTTTGATGTCAACGACTGCTGAGTTGCCTTAACTTCACCTGCGCCATCACACCCTCCTTTAGTACCATCTTACTCTTACATAGAGCCCATTTAATTAACCTTTACTTCTTTTTTAGATCACCACTTCCAGATATGTTCCACATGCTTCACTGCGTAAAACAACCCTTCTTGTTCTAGTTTTAGGTATATGCTGTCTGAGCGAGCGCATGTGTGTTTAATCTGAGCCTTCTTTCGCTAATTATGCATTATTACTGCCTTGTACATAAGTTATTCACTAACCTGGAGTATATTTTTCCCAAGCTTCATTTAGATAGCTTTCTCTTTGTCCTGCATACATTAGAAGCCCTAAAATCCTCTAAGTTATGAGACAAAGGTGGTTAGATACCCAGATCCAGCCGATCTCCAATGAACCTGAACTCGCCAAGACATCTTCAAAACATGATTGTTTTGTTATATCAAAATTAGTATTGTATTGTTATATTATTGTTTTGTTATATATTGTTAGCCATTTCAGTGGCACCAATCAAGAACAACTCTTCTTTAGCTGAACTGTGCAATCTTTACACTGCCCACATTCTACTATTTATTTGTTTGTTTGTTTACTTAAATGACAATGGTGTGGGCTGCCTTTAGAAGCTCCAGCAGAGCGATTACATAGTATGACCAGAATGCATATTTTCCCTTCAAGAGACTATGAAGAAAACCACAATTAATAAGATAAACATTTGCAAATACACATGTTGTGCATAGTAGCAACGCAATAGTCTTGATGCTGTTACATTTCCTGTCAAAATGATAGGTGCAAAAGAGGGCTCAGTACACAAAACAAGTGCAAGAAATTACCAGTGCATCTGGACTGCAAATAAAAAGGATTTGGGAGTGCTAGAGTTGACAAGATTTTGTGAAAGGGTGTGCCATTAGCTTATTGGTTGAAGAATGAACTATAAACATTCTGCGGTTCTTGCCTATGACACTAAAGTTGTTGTAATGTGTTAAGGCTATTACATTTATTGTGTTTGTCACAATTTATTAGGTTGAATGTAAGAGTGAAGTCTTATTTTAGTGCAGTTAGTGCTCAACATCTCGAAGGTATGTAATTTCTAGCAAGCTTCTAGTGTCTGGTATCTGTTACTGAGATATGTGTGTTGTATGAATTACCAGTAAACCTAAGTGCTTTCTTTCTATGCATTCTATGGTACTTATGTCTGTCTGTGTGCTGGTCCTAGACGGCACTCATGTATGTGAGCAAAGACCTGATAGTCTTGTTTATCTTAGCTTAGCTTGGTCACACTGTGCAATGCTTCAAGCGCTGTTCAATAACCAGAACTTTTTCATTGCCGCTGTGAAAACATATGGGCTATGTACATTATAACTCATCTTAGAATCAACAGTTTCGAGGTGTTGCAAGTTCATCAGCTTGCCAAATGTCTACATTGCCTATCTTGTACTTAAAACTAGCTAATTTGTCTTATGTGTAATTACCATGCGTGCGCATTTTGTGATGCTTAGAGTAATCCTCCATGATGGGTGACATTAGCAGTTTATCACTACCAAGTACTTGCTTAAAATTGTATTGGTCATCGAGAGACTGAATGCTTTAGCATGATAGTCATTTGCAAAAAGAAGAGAAAGCAACATCATGTGGTAGATAGAAGAGAAACATTGTACTGATAAATGAGAAAAAGAAGTAGCAGTTGATCACATAATTTACTTGTTTTTCCCTTTTTCAATTCATTGTGGCTGCTAGAATGAAGAAAATAAAAGATTTGGAGAAGTAGTTTTCTTGGTGATGGACCGTTTTCTTTAACACCGCTACAACTAAACTGACACTGAATATCTTGCAATTTTTTATTTTCAGCAACTTCATCCTGAAGCTTATTCTTGTGCGTCATATAAAAACCTCAATACATGATGGCTCAAAATTGTGCTGATTGCTAACTGTCCGCATAAATGTCTCCCAAGTTTCACTCCTCCGTAGCTGCCTACCTGTAGTAATGTTTTATCACCGAAGCTAGTACAAACAGTGATTTATCTGTTTTGGTAGGCAGTATTCTTTAGTGTGGTAGTTGGTGAACAGATTATATATAGCATTAGCACGAAAATTTGCCTTTTATTTCTACCATATCTTTGGGATACTTTCTTGAGGCCATCTACTGGGTATCTCAAAGAAAATCAAGTGCAGCAGAATACAGGATGTTACAACAAAACCTTGTATGATAAAAACCAGTATTAGAAAAGTTATCAAAATTATTGGGTAGCATTTGCACCATATATCTTACGGTTAATTACAAACATATAGGTTTGTTTCAAGGTTACTAAGAACCTGCTAATTGCCTTTACAATTACATTAGGCACCATGTAATCGAGAACGTGATGCTAGCAGGTATGTACAACATGCCTATTTGATGAACATTGCATGGGTCACTGAAGTTTTGACGTTTACTTACAAATTTGAGGCAAACTTCATTGGTGTCTTACTTGATTTCTCCGCCCATAAAACAACTTTTTTATACATAATGGAAACATCAACTCATTTTTCCTTGCTATCTTTGAATCTGCAACTAGACACAGAGTGTCTACCATATAACCACACTTGAATCCTGACTGGCTTTGATTTTGCTATGACATTATGCCACCCAAGACTGGAAATTATGATGTTTATACATAGCTCTTATTTTTACTAATTAGCTTGTCAGTAATGTGATGTATGCCTGAAATCCACCCAGCCACGAATATATGTTACCAAAAAAATCATCCCTTTTCATAACTAAAATTCTATAATTTTAATATTTACTTCAACTCCTCATTAAAAACTTCGTATAAAATGTTCTCAAGCATATTTCTGTAATTGTAATAGGAGCCATATCAAAACTAATATGACACTTATTAGGCTAATAAAGGTTTCAACAAGACTTATACAACCTAATGAAACTTATAGAACACTAGTAGGATAATACAAATGTCAACAAGACTAATACAACCTAATAAGACTGATAGAACACCTATTAGGATAATACGAATTTCGTTCACTAATAAGACTGATAGAAGGATGTATTAGACTAATATAAATGCTAATAGGTGCTGCACCAAAACTGATACAGAACCTATTAGACTTATAGAAATTTCTACAAGACAAATAGATAAATCATCCCTTTTCATAACTAAAATTCTATAATTTTAATATTTACTTCAACTCCTCATTAAAAACTTCGTATAAAATGTTCTCAAGCATATTTCTGTAATTGTAATAGGAGCCATATCAAAACTAATATGACACTTATTAGGCTAATAAAGGTTTCAACAAGACTTATACAACCTAATGAAACTTATAGAACACTAGTAGGATAATACAAATGTCAACAAGACTAATACAACCTAATAAGACTGATGGAACACCTATTAGGATAATACGAATTTCGTTCACTAATAAGACTGATAGAAGGATGTATTAGACTAATATAAATGCTAATAGGTGCTGCACCAAAACTGATACAGAACCTATTAGACTTATAGAAATTTCTACAAGACAAATAGAACACTAATAAGACCAATAGAAAAATTTATTAGACTAATACAAATCACTATTAGAATTTTCGGTAGGGCTGCACGAAAGGAAGAAACACATACAGCGAATTGCAGAAGCTGCGTTTATAAATGCTTTGTGTTTCTTGTCGTCTTAACGTGTCGCGAAGTTTACTTCTCGCCTGGAGCAGCTTGGCACGTTTCCTCGCTTGCTTTTACTTGCTTAATTACCACTTTGGTCTGAGGCAGTTATAAGCCAGCTAGCGACACCAAATTTATTATCCACAAAATAACAGCACAACTTTCTTATGAACCTATTTTTTAATTTATTTTTTTATGAATGCTTTATTAAATAAAATGAAGTAAAAAAATCTGTATCACCCACATAAATAGCTAAGACAAGGGACAAGGGACATAACCTAGGCAAATGATTTGCGCCCACGTGGACACTTCTACATCAGACACTTCTACATAACGGGTAAAAAGAAGACGCTAAAAGCTTCGATCTTGGAATTATGTCAGCGTTTTCTACAAAAGATAAATTCTTGAACTAGCATTGAAGAGGAAAGACTACCATTCCAACTAAAACAGACGACATGCTGTTGCATCTGTCAGGGGCTCGACGCTTCCGTGCAGACGACAGCCAGATCACAAGCGTCGGTCAAAGTGTGGCCGTTGTGAGTGGCGTACGTCAACTTTTATTATGCAAATTATATATTTTGAACATTGGTACCATGAAGGAAGGCAACGTACCAGCAGCTGGGCGGCCAATAAGGATGTCTGATGAAGAGAAGACCAACTACGCTCGCGTTTCGGCCAGGGGTCATTTTATACATGATAGATGCGCACCGACGATATGGCGACTTGACGCACCTGGCCCAAACTCTGGGAATAAAAGAAGACTGTGCACTCTGTTGCCGCAAGAGGTCGAAAATCGGCCAAGAAACACGGTGGCTCGTCAAAGAAATTTAGCCGAGAATGTCGTGCCGTGCGTGCAATTGTAGAAAAGAATCCATCCATTACGCTTATGCAAATAAGGAAGTCCTTAACAGAGGTTTCCTGGTACTAAAATCAGCAAGTGGACCATTGATCGACTTCTCGGTGGCCATGGCTCTACATCTAAGTAACTCAAATGCCGGTTGACCGTAACCCCCCTGATGTCATTGAAGAGCGCCGCAAGTTCGCTCAATGGCTTCAAAATGAGTGGACCGCAGTCATGCGGTACAACAGTGACGTGGTGCCCAGCTACTCGTCTTGTAACCAGCACAAAGGCCGCAACTATGTTTTGGCTTTCATGTCTGCAAATGGCGTTCTGCACTCAACGAATTTCTCGACGATGTGTCCAAGAAGGTTCATAATCAGGAACCTTGCGCTGAGGCAGTGATGAGGAGGTTGTCCTCCCCACCAGTGAACACTCAGTGAAACGGCTGCCGCTGCGCAGCCCATTCTTCAATCCAATCGAAGAAGTGTTTTCGAAGTTCAAGGATGTTTTCAAGGCTCTCCTAGCCTCGAGACCAACCAGGCTAGAACACCACCGGGCATCTCCAAGAAACAGCATCGCTGGTCATTGTTGATTGAGGTCGCGGGAGAGTAAATGCAGCATATCCTGCCAGTAGAGCGCGCTGCTTACGACAAGCACAGCTACACTTTTGTGCAAGCTGCCCTCGAGTGCCACGATATGTGAAAACTCCTCAGTGCGCCACTCAAAGGAAAGTAGATAGTCTTCCAACAGAGTGCATTGAGTTGATATTATTAAAGTTTGTCTCTCCCAGATCTACTCATAGTTTTTACGGTAATAATTTGCTTGAGCGTGTTTAAAAAGCGTCGCTGTTGCAGCGCGGGTCATCATCCGCCTTTTGAATGTGGGAGGCGCCCTCAGGCGGACACTGCGAGAAACGAAATGTACTGCATCGGCTGACCGCTGTTGCTGCGTAAAACCCCTCAATGATTCCAAAGTACAGACAGGCTTTGATCCAGCCGACGATGCCAGCGATAGGCTGATCGGTGACATGTGACCTTGCTCCGCCCCTTTGCCGCCATGAAAGTTCCTGCGCGCCGCGTACAGAGGGCGTGTTTCGCCTGTTGCGCTATGCACATTGCTGCGATAGTTTCGTAGCGGGAGGGCCGCAATGTCTTGTTGCTGCGCGGTTGGGTGCCGAAACCGGACGGAGGACGGCAAGAAATTATTTTGCATCCCGCGCGGCAAACGGAACCAAACTAGAAGAAAAGTATGGCTACACAGAATTGGACGGAAGGACTTCGAACCGTTGGTAACTAGTATTCCACTCGCGCGCATGAATGTTGATCGCCGGAGTTTGTGGAGATTATTCATTTTAGTTCGTCATGAGCCCGCTGAATAGCTCAGTATGACCTTGCATGCGAAGGGCCTGAATACCGTGTTCCTGTACGGGCGGGTGCCGAGATCAGACAAAGGGCGGCAAGAAGTTATTTTACATCCCGCGCGGTAAACAGAACCAAACAAGAAGATAAATGTGGTTGCATAGAATTGGACGCAAAGTCTTTGAACCGTCGGTAAGTGCATGACTATGCGAGGAAAGCAACCTAGAACGATAAGAAGGTGCGATAGAATGTATACACCTGCGTGTGTTGAGCTGTGATAATATTTCACTCGCGCGCATGAGTATTGACGACCGATGTTTGTGGAGATTATTGATTTCAGTGCATTATGAACCTGTTGACTTAGCATACAATAGCAGGGCAGAAGCGCATTAACTCGCAGACAAATATCCGCATTGCACTACGTGCGATAAAAATTCATAAACTTCGTCAGCGAATTCTGCTTTTAGCCTTTCCTGTGTTTGTGCGCGCGTTAACTGCGCTTTACATATGACTAAAAAGTAATTTCCAACTCTACTGCAGGACCACTTCACGGAAGACCAGTTTGAGCCAATTATTCTGGTGAAAAAAAAAGCTAAGGCCGTTTGCAACGCCAAGCATCTTTTTGCATCGAGCTGCCGCAAAGCCACGAAAGCCACCTTTTAAAAGCACTACAGAAGGCACTACCGGTATGTTCATAGTGTTCATTAGAAGAGATGTTTTTGAATGGGATTCAAAGCCTGCAAGCCAAATTGGATTATGGCAATGAAGACCATGCTTCAGTTATCACTTGTCATGGTGTTCATGTATCCTGCACAGATGCCCCCGTAGTCAAGAAAAACATAACGGTGGATGTCGTACCTGAGCCAGTGGACACTGACAATGGTAAGTTTCTCTCGTCCTTGAACTCCTTCCTCTCGACCTGCTTGTACTTAGTGTCTTCATGCTCTTTGTGTGTTCACATGCAGACGAGACATGTGGCACAGGCAGCACAAAGATAAGTAAGTTTTATGTATTGTAAATATTTTTCTGTCCCCATGTATGGTTCCAATTTGCTTCCGCATGTTTCATGAAGATGTATATACATAGCTTATTCAAGTTCACAGGCAGAGATTTTGTATGGGCCAAAGCGTGTAGCAGCCTATTGTACGGTCTCTATGTGCGAGAATAATGCTTCTCTGCATTGCGGGTTGTCATGTTGCCATGATTTCCACACAGATTTTCCCAACGTGCAATCAAGTTCGCAGATGGCTGTCACATTCCAGCCAGAAAATACAGAAGCTGGTGAGTTAAACCTGTTTGTTTCATTTTTGTAGTGCATCAGCAGCCAGTGCTTCTTTTGTATGCACCTGTGCAAGCTGACACAACCTTTCTACGGCAAGTGTCCATGCCATATATGGGTTGAGTGCCCTTTTTTGCAAATAGCAATACATCTTAACAGCATTGATTTGGAGACAATTGGTGCGAAATGAAAACAAATGAACTGCATGAAGATAGCAAGGGAGAAGAAACATTCATGAATGTTACATCTCTCTGTGTTTGTTCGACATGTTCCTGTGTTCAACCTGTCTTCTTTCAGCAGTGAATTTGCTGTCAACAATGCATTTTTAAAAATGCTATTTACAACTAGCGGAGACATGGTGCTAACTGATACAGAAAACACATACACGGAACAGTAAGCAGACTATCTGTACAAGTGTTCTCTGTATCAGTTAGTGTCACATGTCCACTATAAAACACACACTAGCCCCTGTTTTTGCCTTTTTAACATTTACAACTGTTTTGGACCAAATCTCGGTGCACTCCTACAGGCAAATCGATACAAGCAGCTCTACAGGAGAGGATAACACAGCTGAAAGCTAAAATTCAGGCAACACAACGGAAGCTTCGACTTGCTCAGAAGCAGCGGCTGCAGGCGCTAACTGCAAATAAGCGCCTTTCAGGCCTATCAGGCCTGAAAAGGTTCTTGAACGAAGACCAAGTTAAATGCCTGAAGATGACAACAATGAGGGGAACTAGATGGACAAAGAAGACCATTATAAAGGCGTTGAAAGTGAGACTTTCCTGTGGAGCACGTGGCTATGACGCAGTCAAGGAGCTTCGACAACCTTTGCCAGCAGAACGGACCCTACATCGCCACTTGGAAGGGTACAAGTTTGCACCAGGTTTGCTGCAGTAGATCATGGAGTCCCTCGCACTAAAGGTAAGTACATAGGCAGATGCCCGAACCCATTGGCCTGTCTTGTTAACACAGCAGCGCTGTTTGCATCACCTAACTAAACCTTTCCTCTGCACAGGTCAGCCTCATGTCACCTGAAGAGCGGCACGCCACTTTAATGCTCGATGAGATATAGCTTTCACCAGGATTAGTATACAACTCATCTTCAGGTACAGTGCTTGGAGCCCCAACTATACCGCTTGCAGACGCAACACTGCCACGTAGTGACAGACATGGGAGGGGGGAACCAAGCCATCTGGAAATTGTTTGGTATAGTAGTAGGCAAGCACAGGAAACCTAAAACCTGTTGTGCCCACCCATGTGATGCATCCAGGCAGCTTTTTTTCATGGCTGACGTTCCTCATCTCCTTAAGAACTTGAGGAGTCACTTAACCAAGGGCCAGAAGCTATATCTGTCCGAAGAAGTGGTGCAAAAACACAACCTGCCAGGAAATGAAGTATCCATCGAGCCCATCAAGAAGCTGGTTGAGATCGACAACAATGCAGAGTTAAAGCTAGCGCCCCTTCTGAAGCCTTCTTCAATTGACCCCAGTCATTACGACAAAATGAAGGTGGGGCCTGCCTTCAGCCTTATCAACAGTGACACTGCTGCTGCATTACGCTTGCTTGTACATAATGGAACATTAGATAAATCAGCCTTAACAACTGCATGGTTTCTGGAGATAATGTTTCGATGGTTCCGACTCATGACTTCCAGAACAACAAAACTTGCTTTGAGCCATTTTGATGATGTTGAGTACAGAAAGGCTCTTCATTTTCTTTAAGAAACAATAGCACTTTTTCGTCAAATTTCCATTGGTGATGGAAAAAGAGCCGTCTAAAAGCCACTGCAGGCTGGTGTCATACTAGCGACAACATCTGTGCTGTTACTGCAGGCGCTGTTTCTTGAAAAGTACAACTTCAAGTTCCTGCTCCTGAGCAGGCTTGGCCAAGATGCCCTAGAGAATCTTTTCTCGACACTAAGCTGCAAGAACCCTGTGTCCCGTGTACTTGAATTCAAGTGTTCACTTCGTGCTGCAACGACGGCACAGTTTCTGCGGCCAAGTAAGGACGGCAGCTACAACGAAGAGGACTGCTTTCTCTTAACTGGTATGGCCGACAACAAATCAGATGAAAGCAAGATGTATGTTGTTCGCCTATCTGACCTCCTTGATATTGAAGTTTTAGAACATGAATCCTTGGAGTACCTTGCTGGTTATGTTGTCGCGCAAGTGAAGAATGCAAACTCCTACCAAGTCTGCACTGAAGCAATCACAAGCTCAGCTGAGCGCAACAAGCTCACTATGCTGAAGTGCTACAACAAAGAGAAGCCGGCACTAACATTTCCATCGCCAGCTGTCTTGCAGTTATTAGAGACTGCAGAAAGTTACGTGCGCTTGAATGAGGATGGCCTGATTACAAACAGGGTGTCGGCATCTAAGCTTCAGAGCACCATTCAAAGTGCACTGCACTTCGGTAACTGCTTTCCTACATGCCACTGCATTTGACACACTCCTTGCCACATTTTTAAGAACTAGACTCTGAATTCTCGTGAACAAGAAAAACCATCTCCTTCTGACAAAAATGCAAAGCTCACAGAAATGTGGCGGCCGAAGCATTGGAATGCATGTTGCTGCAAATAGCATTAGGTGATCTACCCCCCCCCCCCCGATTCTTCACTATAAATAGGAATGATTGGTAGTAGAAAGTCTGATGTGTAAAATATATGGCCTTTTCTGTAATGCTGTAACCGTCTGGCTGTTTTTGTTTTTGCATTGTAATAGTACTTATTTTATTCACCCTTACTGTTCTGTGTCAGCACCATTTCGTATTTTTTTGTTCACTTGGAAGCATATCCTAATCATATTTTGTGCATTGCATATGTGAATAAATATATTCCTAAGTGCCTGCATTGCTCTGCTTTTAAAGACAAATACTGCATAGCCACTGCTACTGGCCATCAAAAAATAAAGTAGACTACAACATAAAAAAGTAATTACATTCATCTGTGAGCTGGTTCCTTCAAGTTTACCTTACAAGACGTTTCAGTAATCGGCGATGCCAGTTTACTGATGAAAAACGCGCAACTGCAAATTAACATAAGAAATACGTAAGAAGCGATACACAGATTGCCAGCAAAACAAAATGCAGTAATAGCTAGGCCAATTCGCGTGCGTATCATGTAAGGTTCCTCTAATTCTCAAGGGGCTTCAGCGGTGCACGGAAGTGCAAAGGCAAGCGGAAAAGGTATAAGCACAACAATCCCCGTCATGATTCAACTTTACTCGGCGACGTCGCACGGTTCACAAGAACAGCCAACCGCATTCACACACGCGCACACACTACGCTCGATGTTGGCGTGCCGCGAGATTAGATCGCGCTGGCAGCCCGAACACGATCGATGAGACTCGCTGACACGATCCATGCCGCCGCTTTAGAATGTCACGACTGTTGCACTGGCTCGTAACACTGAACCACAAAGCACAACAGTCGCCGAGTAATCGCTACGCGACAGACACACTCAGCGGCAAGAAGACTGTTGGCGCACTCGTTTCCACTCACACACAGGATGTTGTTCAGTCGCTGTGAGGATCGCACGTTTCGGCGACGTTGTGTCGAAAGTTTCGGTCCAAGCGACTGTAAGCCTTCTTTTTTACACGCATTCTTCGTTCAAAGTAACCGCTATGTGTACGCAGCACACTTAGAAGCAAAAGAAGTCGCATAGCAAACGGAAATAAGCGCAAGCAACCACCAAGGCTCACGCGGGTAGACACGAAACACATACGAAACACGTCTCGCGTTGTCTTCGGCTCCGACTTCGTGTTGTTCCCCGTCAAGTACATTGAATATTTTATTAAATGAAAATAAGTCAGCACTTCACGCTCTTCTTAATTATATGCAGATAATTTATGCTATGAAAATGTAATTTTATAAGAGCGCAAACGAACGAAATGTAAACATGGGGAATTGAGGCGATCGACCGCTCATTGCGCTCTCTTGAGCGTTTTTCATTCAGCGCTCATTTGAATTTAAAGGACTAAATTTAGCAGTTCGGGTACTTCTTTCGTTTTTCTCCACAGTCAGGCACCAGTAGGTTTTATTTCCGCGCGTATGCAGATATTTTTTCACCTCATGAATGCCGGAGCGCTGCGGTTTAACGTGGGCGCCGTCTGCTACAGGAACTTCCTAGGTGGCGCGCGCGGCAGATGGCGCTACCTTTAAAATTATAGAGGGACCTTATTGCTGCGTAGTACGGTGTAGCCTGGTGTTGTGACCCTCGAATTCACTCGAGTGTGGGCTCTACGATCGGTAGTTCGTTCGTTTGTGTTGGAGAATTCAACCTGGGAGTACGTAATTACCGGGCGGCTTCTTTGCCGTCGCGAACGTGTGGACAAAACGACCAAACCAGATCAAGATGCCCAACGAAAAGCAGCTGAGTGCTTTCATGGAGGTGTGTGGATCGAGGCTCGCAAGACAAACTGCGAAAGGAAAGAAGTTCACCGAAGAAGGTTATTTGCGTATCATCATGCTCGATGACTTCTGTTCCACATCGCCGTATAGACTCCTTCGGAGTATATGTCTACCGTCAATAAAAGGCGGCTACTACATCGCGCATGTGGTCTTGGAGAAGAGAACAGGCGACATACTGGCAGGCCACTGCCTCTTCCCAGCCGGGTGAGTATAAGTTTTGTTTATCATGGAATACAGTATGTTCATAAGTACTGACTCTGGTTTCACCTTTCCGTGTCGTCCTTAGGCCAAACTTTGGAGATCTACTCTCTTTCCTGTACAGGGACGCGCTGAACAATGCAGAGACTTCAACGGGATACTCGAAGCCTGTGACTGCAGGCGCTTTCCGCGGCGCTGGTGAACGCTGGGTGATAACTGGGGGCCGATTGCAATCACAACGCACCAGAAATGGCCTTGCTATCATCGTATGCCCCGATGCGTCGGCTTGGTGACCCCGGCACCCACCGGTATCGCAATAAAGCGCCGGCAAGCCATGTCCTCCGATGTCGCGTTTCAATCGCTACTTCGGCGTGTTCGATGCGCGTACCTCGAGGATACAGCCGTGTCAGCTACGCAGTGTTTGCCGGCCTGCACCTCACATGCTTTTCAACAACTTTCGGTCAGCCTGTGCCGAGGTAGAGCGGCATGCCATTCTTGTTAATCTCATTTGCGTTGTCAGCGGCACTTACGAAAAATCGGGTACCTTCTTTAAAGGCAGCGTTCAATCGCTCTGTGTACTGCAGTATTTTACATAGGACTCGTAGTGTGTTCTTACTGCAGTCAAGTTTGGGAAGGTCTCATAGTTCTTGTGCGCCACACTACGGCGACGACATGCATAGTGAAGCACAGTCAATCATAATGGGTAAAGTTGTGTCCAATATCACTATTGAAAATCATGTCCAGGCTGTCTGATGCACGTCGCCCAGCTGTTCCTCTACATTGAATGCCTTGCAGATCAGAACTAATAATATACATTGTTATCATGATTTTGCAGCGTCACTGGAAGCTGCCAGGACGTTGTTGGTCTGCTGCTCACAGGGAGCAACCTGGCACCACATGGAGACGCAACATGCGCGGTTGTCCCCTGTGCATGGATTGTGCCACCTCAAGGTAAGAAAAACGCTGTACGCTACCGGGTTAGGTTCCACTTGCCTGTCTTAGAAACGCGTGCATTTCTGACTAAATTAATTTAAACAGAAGTCCTTGCTGTAGTCAGTTATGCGCTCTGCATCTACCCTGTCTGCAGATTTCCCATAGAGAAGTTCTTGCCTATATTGTAGCAGAGACGACAGTACAGTCGAAATCTTAGTTGACTATACCTTCAGCAAGAATATAAACTCCTTCAGTCAAACAGTATATCTTGGTAATATAGCAGTTGCTGCAGATAGTTTTCACTTTTAACTGTTTTTGCACTTTTAATCTCTTTCCAGCGAAAAACCAAGAACCAAGCGTGGCGCTTACGGAAATTCATTTTGAAAGAAACAGGAGCAAGAAGAAAGTTTATGATCCTACACCTGGGCTGTTGCCATCTGTTGGGACTGTTGCCAGCCCCCTGAGCCTCGATGACAGACCAGTCATTTCACAGGGCACAATGTGCCAGGCAGAGAACGAGAACTGGTGTCAAGAACGCATTGTACGACTTACGACATCAGTGTTTAAGAAGTTGCCGTGGTGCAGAAAGCCTGATTGTGCCGTAAGGGACGTAATGTATCCTCGCCAAGTCGGAAACGAAGCCATGCGATATGACGGGAATAACGAGGAAGATGCTGGTAAAGCATATGAAGAAATAACGGCATGCAGGGACACATACGTAACTACTGCGTATACTGGACGGCATATTTATCTCCAGCATCCATTTATCGCTGCCTCTCCCGACAGGCTTTTCTTTGAAGGGAGTGACACTAGTCTTGGAGGTCAAGTGCCCATTCTCTTTCAAAGGCACACTGCATAGTGTTGTTTGAAAGTAACTGTTCACAATGTGGAACTGGAAAAAAAATCATGCATATTGTTATCAGATAGAAGGCATGATGGGTGTCAAAGGTATGAAGTGGTGTAATCTCGTAATACGGACAAATGCCGTAAGTGTAGCAGCCTTAAAACATGTGTGGAAGACTCCCTTTGACGAAGTACTGTGGTGTACGGAAAGTCTGCCTCTGTTAAATTTCTATGAGCATTGCATAGTGCCAGAGCAGCTCACTCAGAGTAAGCAGAGGACTCCCTCTTTGCAATAAATGAAAATATGTTGGGTGCAAAAAAAAGCACTGCATAATCCACCAATTTTCGCTAATGTACATTCCCTTAGACCTGTGCAAAATATTTAAACAATATTAGAAAATCAAAAATCGCTCGCTAAATTTGCTCCACTACCTGCCACGACCAGAATGAGCATCTCTTTTCTCGAGCACTCCACATTGCAGAAGCAACGTCAGCAGTGTGCCTGGATTATCATCACCCTCAACCTATATCATCATTATCATCAGCCTATATTAAGTCCACTGGAGGGCGAAGGCCTCTCCCTGCGATCTGGAATTACCCCTGACCTGTGCCAACCGATTCCAACTTCCTCCTGCGAATTTCTTCATTTCATCACCCCACCTAGTCTTTTGCCGTCCTCGACTGCGTTTGCCTTCTCTTGGCACCCATTCTGTAAACCTAATGGTCCACGGATTATCTAACCTACGCATTGCATAACCTGCCCAGCTCCATTTATTTCTCCTAATGTCAATTTGAATATTTGCTACCCCCATTTGCTCTCTGATCCACACAGCTATCTTCCTGTCTCTTAACGTTACGCCTATCATTCTTCGTTCTATCGCTCTTTGCGCAGTCCTTGTTTTCGAGCATCTTTCTCAGTCTCCATGTTTCTGCTCCATATGTCTGCACTGGTAGAATGCACTGATTGTACACATTTCTTTCTAGTGATAATGGTTAGCCTCCAGTCAGGATCCGATAGTGTCTGCCGTATGCGTTACAGCCCAGTTTTATTCCTCTGTAAACTTCCTTGTTATAATCAGGGTCCCCTTTGAGTAATTGACCTAGGTAAACATATTGCTTCCCAGACTATAGAGGCTGACTGGCAATCCTGTACTCTTCTTCCCTTGACAGGCTATTGATCATTATCTTTGTTTTCTGCGTATTAATCTTCAACTCTTACACTCTCTTTGTTAAGGTCCTCAATCATTTGTTGTAACTTGTCCCCACTGCTACTGAACAGGACGTCATCTCCATACCGAAGGTTGCTGCGATATTCACCGCTGATCCTTACTTCTACGCCGTCTCAATTTAATAGCTTAAATACATCTTCCAAGCATGCAGTGAATAGCATTGGAGAGATCGTGTCTCCTTGTCTGACCCCTTTCTTTGTAGGTATCATTCTTCTTGTGGAGAATTCAGGTAGCTGTGGAATCCTTGTACACATTTTTCAATTTATCTACGTAAGCCTCCTGTACTCCTTGATTACGCAACGCCTCTATGACTGCTGGTATCTCTACTGAATCAAATGCATTTTCGTAGTCAATCGAAGACATACAGTGAGGCTGATTGTACTCTGCAGATTTCTGGATTACCTGATTGATTACACGGATGTGATACATTGCACTCTATCCCTCCCTGAAGCCCACCTGTTTGTTTAGTTTGCTGAATTCAAGTGTTGCCCTTATTCTATTAGAAATTATCTTGGTGAATATTTTATGCAGTACTGGAAGTAGGCTAATGGGCCGAGAATTTTTCAATTCTATAACATCTCCCTTTTTGCGGATTAGTGTAATGTTGGCATTCTTCCAGTTCTCTGTTACCCTTGAAGTCGTGAGAGAAGCATGATGTCTCCTCCATCCTTGAATAAATCGAGTGGTGGTCCATCTTCTCCTGCTGATTTTCCCCATTTCATGTCTTGCAAGGCCTTTCTAACTTCATCGCTAGTTATAGGAGCTTTGTAACCTGCTCATTACTACTTCCAATGGAGGTATCCTGGCTGCTCTGGGTATTGTGCACGTCTGCATAGAATTTTTCCGCTGCTTTTACTATATCTTCTAAATTGCTGATGATATTACCCTGCTTATCTGTCAGCGCATACCTCTTGGCTTGTCCTATGCCAAGTTTTCTTCTCACTGATTTCATGCTGCGTCCATTCTTTACTGCTTCCTCAGTCTTTATTACGTTAGAATTTCGAATATCCTTTATTTTCGCCTTGTTGATGAGTTTTGGAAAATTGTATCTGATAGTTGTAGCTTTAGTTGGACAGTTTCATTCTTTGTCTTTTCTTTATTAGGTCCTTCGTTGCTTGGGAGGACTTCCCTACTGGTTGCCTTGGTGCGTTACCTCGTACTTCAATTGCTGCTTATGAAGCCAGCCTAGTTACAGTTTCATTCATATCCTCTGTATTATCTTCATCTCGCTGTACTAAAGCTTCATATTTGTTTGCAAGTAGCAGCCTGAATTGGTCTGCCTTTACCCTTACTGCGTCTAGGTTGGCATGCTGCCGATGTAGCGCATCTCTTAAAGAACCTTCGCAATCATTTTAAAAGAGGTCAGTCATTTTTCTTACCAAGTGATATTGTAACTTACCATACCTTCCCGTCTAACGAGGTCAAGATTGAGCACATAAAATACTTCTAAAGCTTGATGGGAAGCTTGATCTGAATCTTACACCTCACTGGAAGCCAGCTTACTTAGATCTTCGACATTTTGAGAAAATGAAAGTAAGCCTTGCCTATTCATTTTTTAACCATGACACTGAAGCTTCAATTCGTTCCCTAGTTCAGAAAGATTTACCCGTGGAAGCTCTGACAACTGCTTAGTTCCTTGAAACTGTTTTCAGGTGATTAAGTTGATGACATCGAAAACAAAAAAGCTTGCCATCAGCAAGCTTGATGAGGAAAAGTACGGCGAGACAGTTTCATTCCTTAATGCTGTTATTGACCTATTTCGAAGAGTGGAAATTGGCAGTGCAAAGAAAAATACTTGGAAGCAGGTACAGACAGGAATAGTACTAGCAACAACAGTTGCGCTCGAATCACAAGAATACTACTTGAACAAAAAGGACTTTTTCTGTGTACTTCTAAGCAGATTCGGACAAGACGCATTAGAAGATCAGTTTTCCACATTGCGCTCCGGGGCCCCTTGAATTTCGGTGTGCCATTGGCGCTGCAACAATGGCACAGTTTTTTAAAACCTAGCAAGGATAGCAGCTATGCCAGCGAATATGGATTTTTTCTGGTAGGCCTAGACAAAACAGATAGAAAGGCTAGTTCGAAGACAGAAGGTGCAGACTTTGTCGCCCTTCCTGACGATATTCTTGCACTGAGCAATGCAGAACAAGAATCATTAGACTATCTAGCTGGGTACGTTGTGAACAATGTGCTGGAAACACAGTGTGCTGTATCGAGTGCAAGGCAGCAATGCAGTCAAACAGTGCTAGTATGCTGACACAGATGAAATCCTACACGAGCAACATTAATCTGGTGACGCCTTCGCCAGCAGTTCTACATTTATTGAAAGCTGCAGATGTCGTGAAAGTATCCAAGGCCTTCTGCATAATAAGGTGCCTCTTGCACAGCTAAAAGCCTCTGCTCTGAATAATATTCAGTCGGTAAACTGTTTTCCTTCTTGTCATGATGTTGAGAGGAAGCTGTTGAACGTGTTTTTCAGGACACGGTTGCACATTATTTTGAAGGAAAATGAGCGCGCAGCTTCAAGGAGTGCAAACTTGAAGTGTGGCAGTCATACTGTGGGAAAGCAAGTAGCAACAACTGGCGTTAAGTGAGAAGAGTTTAGTTAACGTCGCGTAGTTTTTTTTATTGCTCTCAGGAGCCTTTAGAGTTCACTGTAATTTTTTTTCCTAGTGGTTATTCATTGTAGTCTTTTTCTCTTATTATATTTACCGTGTGATTAAGTACCTGTTGTGAGTTATGTTGTATATAGTGCCTTGTTGAACTCCCTGAAGATATCCCACTTTGAATTGATAAAAAGCACCTTACATTTTTCTGAATAGGGGCTGCCTTTCTTAACTATGGACGTTCGCTGTAAATTCAGCTGTGTTAATTTATTGTTTTTTTATCAGCAATGCTCAGCGGTTGTCTATTGTGCTTTAAATTAAAGCATTTCTGTAGTTAATGTGATTTAATAAACTTATAAAACTGCATCCTGCCCTTGTTAAACTCATGCATGCGAAGAATGCCTGTATTGCTAAGTGTAATTATGCACATGGACTTGTGACTGCAAAGGCAAATCTGTAATGCATGTATGCTGAAAATAAACTGTTAACTTACAACTCGAATGCCGTTTCATATCACTTTGACCTATATAAAGCATCATGTCAGTTGCTGCAATTTCGGCCGCGTCATGGCGGGGCGATTCTTTGGCAGCGATCATGACTTCACTATATAAAGTCATGTCTCGCAACTGTTACTTCGGAAGGAGCGCAGCCGTCCTCAAGACATGGACCTCAGTGCAACTGAGGTGCTCAGTTCGCGGCAAGTACGTCACTTAGTGAACGGACGAACCAACCCACGATGAAGTGCTATTCGTGATAAGTCACTAACCTGAAAAAAATTTACTCAAGCCCACTATGGTCTTGTTTGAGAGTGAGTTAAGCATTGTTATCGCGCTCTCGCTTCGTGCACGAATGCTAAAAACTTATTTTGTTTTCTTAAGTACGCTGAGTCCCGATTCCATGATCGGCCGCGGTATTTCTGTCGACGAGACACGAGAAACATAATGGCACCAGCGCCCACCTCTGAGCCTTTGCGCGCGCTTAGATTGACAAGCACGCACGTTGGCGCCACTGTAGCTTGTAATACACTTTCGAACCTTCAGAACAGCGATCTCCGTCAGCCTTTGTACGTCATAGCTGATACGCGCCGTGAATTCTCATGGTAAGGGCGGCGCGGATTCTTTAGGCTACTGAGGGCTTGCTGGAAGTCAAGATGTTGGCATTCGATCACAAACATGTTATTTACAACCATTCGCAAGAAGATCTTGTGGCACGCGCTTAACAAATGTTGCGTAGCTAATTGTAGGACAGGCGATACATTCGCATTCGTCAACGCACAGCGTTAACACCCCTTCAGATACTTTTTGTACTTTTTGTAATTGTATAACCGTCCGAACAATAATTATATGCTGTATACGAAGTTACGCGGACCTGGAAAGCCAACGCGAGCGCCTAAAGCGCACCGCCTTGCTATGCGTGCATTCACCCTGCGAAAGGTCGTCTGCTGCGCTCGAGCAGCGTAGGCGGCGCCACGGTCGAGGAGGGTGCGTGAAAGAGAGGAGAAACGAGGAAGAGTGAAGGCGGAGGAGGAGAGTGTCACTACTTTACGACGTTTAGGGGGTCTTTAGTTGGGATCGACACCTCTAGGAAGGCTGGGACGGCTGGAAGGGTGCGCGCGCGTAGAATAAAAGCATGTCGTAAGAATAAACGCGTCGTTCGTTCTCATGCTCGAAACCCGACGTGTCTCGGTCTTCCAAACCCCTAACAGGACACCCATTGCAAATATAATGTCAAACCGACTAGTCCAACAGCTTACTATTCTATAGCGTAACTAGCCTCGAACGCCAAACTTTGTTCTTTTTCCACGAAATAGTTGGTCCAGCGAGTAGATGGCGCTACCGTGCCTCTCCTAGGGCGCAGTAGTAGTCAGAGGCGATTGGAAGGTTGGTCGAAGTACGAAGTAGGGAAATGAGAAACAACGGAGGCGTACAAAAGCAAAGTGCCCAATAGCGGTCCATGAATGTTTGGCTATAGGAATTCTTCGTGTTCTTTTTTCTTTTTTTTTTAGCATAAGTATATAGGACATCAGGCACTATAAGAGTTTGGTGGCGAAACCCACGAAACCTTGTTCCGAACGAAACGCTCATAGCATTCATCGATCCATGCATCCATAGGGCCTGTCCATTGCACCAGCTGTAAAACTCTCCGCTCGCGCACTTACAGCCGCTGTCGCCACTTCTGTAACAGCCGCCAGATGGCAGCGCCGTTCCATCGAGCTCCACTGCAGACGCCTCGCCGCAGCCTTTAGCTCGTGCGGACGGGCAGTTTACGCGTGGTTTACGCTCGCTGGCATTCTCCCTTGTCCGAATTAGTGATACCATGAGAGAGCGGTTTCCACCTACAACAACAAGATTTGTCATGCCAGTTGGTTTATACTGAAAGAAGGGCAAACTGCACGAAAGGAAGAAACACATACAGCGAAGCGCAGAAGCTGCGTTTCTAAACGCCGTGTGTTTCTTCTTGCCGTCTTAAGGTTTCGCGAAGTTTACTTCTCAGCTAGAGCAGCTTGGCACGTTTCCTCACTGCTTTTACTTGCTTAATTACCACTTTGGTCTGAGGCAGTTATAAGCCAGCTAGCGAGACCAAATTTATTATCCACAAAATAACAGTACAACTTTCTTATGTACCTATATTTTATTTTATTTTTTATGAATGCTTTATTAAAGAAAATGAAGTACAAAACCTGTATTACCCACATATATATCTAAGATCGAAACTGTTACAAGGGACATAACCTAGGCAAATGATTTGCGCCCACGTGGAAACCAACTTCAGCTACAGCAGCTTGGCACGTTTCCTCGCTCCCTTTACTTCAAGACTGGATCCCCGCCGCTGCTGCAGGAACCTTGCATAAATATGCATGCGCGTGACTAAATAAAGTTTAATGATGTGAGCACTCAGTTCCTGAAAGTGCAAGGGGCACCAAACACGGCTCAGCGTATGCTCTGACAGCTCTTCTAAGATGGCGCAGGACAGGTCACTGAAACACCTTGTTTGACTGTGTCGTTCTATAATACATTCAATGGCTGACAGCATAGATGTTATGCCTCCAGACGGCCGATTCAAAGCACCAGGCACAAATGACCTAAGTTCAGTAAGAATGGCTGCAGGTGGAACGTCTGATGCAGCTTCCAATGTCGCATGGCAGTCCCTGCAGTCCGTCATATTGGCAGCCTTCTTACCAACATAGCCGCCAGGATAGTGGAGAACAGCTGCAGATACAAAAAGGCGACTGCCTCTTTGTTGGGGTGAGTCACTGTCTGCCTCCTCCCGCAGGTCAATCTGGCTTATCAACATGACCAGCTTCCGCTGACGGTCTTTTTTTCGGGACAACGCCTCCAACTTCATTGTGCTTAGGCGCTCCTCCACAGTCACAAGAACCAGGTCAGCATCACCGGAGCATTGCGTTTCATTTGCATCTTCAGTGATGTGTAAAAGCTCAGGAGCTTGAAGATCTGGCCAAAGTACGTGATTGTAGGTTGATCTTCATCCCCACCGAAGCTTCTCACCACGCCAAAGAAGCGCTGCAAAAAGAAAGATGAAGTCAATCTTTGAACACACAAGCCACAAAAGAAAGAAAAAAATCGTCGGTTCTTCCACTCTCTGAAAATGGTTAATCAGCGAAGCTGAAACGTGCGGCTACTGTGCTTATCACTGGGTTAATCCTGAGGGTACATTAAAATATTTCTCAATTATGAGGATACACACACAATCGGCTGCGACGGAGAGAACGACGTCACTGACGGTACGCCCGCAGTACGCCGTTGTTGCTTGCGCTCGATGTCTCGAGTTTGCTCGGCGGCGTGGTTAGCAGCCTTCCCCGCTATTTGCCGCTTGTGATTCTTCGAAATTAAATTTCTTCAAAATAAATCTGTCCGTTACGTAAGACAATGAGTGGCTCATACTACGTTAAGCAATGGCTCATACTCCCATAAACGCGGCCTCCCCATTACGACGACAGAAGAGAAGTGAAATTCTACGCTGTAATGAATGAACGGCAACGCAGCCAGCTGTGGAAGACGACGACTAACGCGGGAGCAGTGGCACGAGCACGAGCGCAACCCGAGGGGCGCCAGCGAGTCAGCTGCTGAAGAAGACGACGACGCTCGAGCGAATGCTGGTGATGGTAGTTTTCTGCGCACACGCGATTTCGCCTAGGCATATAAAGCTTCGCTTTAAAAGGAACAGTTATTTCAAAACAAACAAATTAGGGTTACCTCTAGCGGGTTCTGGTTAAGCTTCGTAGTCAAGACTTATCTGACGCCCTTGTCATGTAGCCAAGTGATAATGTCAAGGTCTCACATTAGTGTCACTCGAAGAGATTCGGTCGTTATTTAGGCGGCAAATACCTTTGTGTTATTCTTAACACTCTCCTTGTCTGTTGAGTTCAGCATGTCAAGGAAGTAGATGATCACCTGGATTGCAAAGTAAAATGGCATGTAGCACATCTGTTTAATGTAGTAGACACGCTGAGCGCATAAAAAACTTCCTTGTACCTTGATTTGGGGCGAATTCTTGCGTATGCCTTCGTCTGGGCACTTGGCATTTAAAGCATCAAAGAGGTCATTCATCCGCCTCGTGAAGCTCTCCGTCCCTTCTGTTCCTTCAAAACCAGGCATTCGTTGCTCCCGGTAGAACTTCAGGCCCAAAGTGACGCTCCTGCTGAAGAGCTGAGAGTAGCATTCGCTAATACTACAATATTTCAGTTAACACCCGTGATCAGAGTGGACAGTCTACATCTCAAGACATTTGCTTTGCCACTAATGTGCCAAGACAGCAACTGCAAAAAACTATACAAAGCAGAAGGCACACTATGGTACTATGCAGGTACTACCTGTGTTGCCAGGCGAACGTCCATCTTCTGGAGCTTCTTCAAACTAACATGAGATTCCGTCAGCCTTGGGACAACCATTAGCTGTTTTTTTTTTTCCTCCGTGTCATGAAGCTTTCTGTAGTGCTCGAAGTTCACCCTGTCAGAGCAAGCCTACAAAGAATATAACAAAAATCAAGCATTGACGTTCTAAAAACATCGTAACCTTCACAGGTGCGAAAATTTTTCAGACGCTGGATGGACATTAATTCCCTTTCCATACGTTTGGGTCAAAAGGTGATTCCTCACACACTTGACAATATGTGGAACATGGCACAAGAAGTGAAGAGAACGTCCGTCTTCAAGGGTCGGGTGCGAATATTGTTGACTGGTTGTGACAGCTTGCGTGATATCCCAACGTGACTTCACACCGACTTGTTCCCAGCGCCGTCACTCACGACGGCTATGATGGTAGCACCATAGCGCTGAAGTTTCAGCACAGACTCCATAAGTATTTTGGACAGTTCAAAGCCTGGTGCAGCGCCTCTAGTAGCAAAGCTGGGTACTGGCTGCACCCACTTATGAAAAAGTGGTATGAACATGATCACTGGAGCATGGTCAGCCGCAACTTGCTCCACAGAATGGCCGCCAAGTTCACGAACCCATCAAAGTTCAATGTTGATCTGTTGAAATCTACCGACTTCCGTAGCTTAATTTCGTCCAAGAGTGGCGCACCACTCGATAGGACGTACGTCTTTGAGAAAGGCCTTGATTGTCTCAAGTGCAACCTCATTGTATCCGTACTCGCAAGGTACACCAGACAGAATTTGGTTTAGGCAGCTGGTCGTTGCAAGGGGAAACAGTTTCGTGTTTCTCAGAAGGTTGTAAGCTTTCGGGCTTGCGATCCGAAGCAGGAGGCAGTTCATTACCCACATTCTTGTGTATCGAGAGGACCCTTTGACTTCTCCTGCTGCATTGACGTCTGAAATGGAAGTTTTTCGACTGGTGGTAGTGAGCTCAGTGCCTCCTCGATGTCCATAGACTGCTGGCTTGCTAGCTGCTTCTTTAGGTTATCTACCTCAGCTATAAAAAAAACTCTTGCAGACACCGCCCTTATTTCTTTCTTCTGGAAATTTTTAATCTTTTTTGTATGTGCGACGCTCTTTTTGGCTTCTGAATCATTTGAATTTCCTGCTCCTTCATTTTCTTTTGACACTGATTGCACATCGCTTCAGAAGTGAGCACCTTGCACTGGCGTGGAACGCTCGTACCGTTTACTGCTTCTAGCCCATGACAGACATTGATCCCGTCAACTCTGCCTATTGAATGGCTAGGTCATTCAATGTGCGGATGCTAACGTTCTTGAACGCCGCGACCACCTGGCCGAGAGCACTTGCCGTGGCTCTATTCTCAGTCCCCCCTGCAACACATTTTTCAATTTGAGGAAGCCTTTGTTCTGTTTTCTGAGTGAAAAACACGACATATTGCCATTGATCTCAAAAAGAGCAAGCATCCGCCACAAAGACGGTAGCCGTACGCCTTCCATTTCACTTAAAGTGACATGCTTCGTAGTTTCAAGACTGGAACCTTGACTTGGCTATAAACGATCTGCGCTTCTTGTGCGTCTTCACATTGCCCTCCCCCGCCCCCCTTGAATGTGACAAGGTGAGAGCAACCGCTTTCCCAGTGTTCTGCTCCCTTCGTTTCCGTTCTTTTTTTCCGGCAGCTCCGACAGGTACGGGGGAAGGTTCGGGAACACTTTCGGCACCGCACCCTCGGCAAGTGTCCACTTGCCTCGTGGCACCTCAACTCTCTGTCCGTTGGTAACATGCACAGATTGAGCACTTGCTTTCAATGATTGTCAAAAACTAGGGAGCTTTTACGTTGTCATTGCGCACGTCGGCACTAACAGCACTGTTGAGCCTGTTTACGTGTGCATAGAAAATTACCGTCACTTAGCTCGTGACATAATTGCAAGCAATCCCGTGGCGCAGGTTGCGTTTTCTGCCATTCTCCCTCGCGGGCAGAATGAGTACCGCATGCGCGAAGCACAGTCGCCTAAGTTGCGCCGCATGATCGAAAGGTACAAAGAGCGCTGCGCTGCAGCAGCTGTGCCAACTAGGAGCAGGACATCCACTTCATGGGTGGCTTGGTTGAAGAATGAGCAAGCTGCATTGCCAGGGATGGTGTCCACCTGAGCCTCCAGGGAAACCGGTTGTTGGTAGACGACTGCATCCTGGCTGCTACTGTGGGGAGGGGCTGAATCCTGCACAACTACAAGGACAGGCAGTCGCCATCTTCCTGGAGTGGCTGGGCGGAACCACCTGCAGCACCTGCCTTCAGCAGTGCCGACTTTCCTCCCCTTGGAGCTAACTTTATTTCTCTTGCAGCAAGTAAGTCATCTAGGGTGAAGCGAAGAACACTGGCGCAGGTGACCAGCCGTGCTTCCTTGCAGGCGTGCAACACCGACCAGCTACCTTGTGCCCTTCAGGGTCCTGGCTTTGCTCTCGTTGGTGGTGTTCGCGTTCGCCGCAAGGGCAGCAAGACCTGGCGCACCTGGGACAGCCTGCCTTCACCCATGATCCAAGGTTTAAGGTTACACAGAAAGGGAAAGGCTGAGGGGAGGCTTCAAGGCCATGTGCCTTCTGCTAAGCCAGTGAGCCTCAGCCGAGGTGCCAGCACCACTTGTTCCAGGGTCATGGGAGGAGTCGCACAGGCAAGTCCTGCTCCTCACTTATCCACAGAGGATGTGGCTGAGGCAGTCCATGTTTCCCATGGTAGCGAGTGGACTCTGATGACATCAAGGAGCAACCGCAGAAAGGCTGCGACACGTGCAGGCAAAGACAAGGCAGGCGGCGCAGAGTACTTGCTCACACAGCTGCCAAGCCCTTGCAGCGAGTTGCATCTTTGCCTGCAGTAGTAAGGCGGGCAAAGCAGCAATTCCGCATTCCCGCTTCTATTGCAGCCTCAGGTGCAAACATGCAAGGGCAAGCCACAACCTCACGCAACAGTGCCCATGACAGCTGTTTAGTTAGCAAGCAGCAGCAAAGCTGTTCGCAGGCTACTACAGTAGACTTTGCAGCTGTCTTGTGTGGTGTTGTGGTCGAGGTTGCTGGCTGCAAAAGCCGTAAAAGTATTCCTGGCAGAGCTATTTGTACTTCAGGAAGGGCCAAGTCCAATGCCGGAAAGCGGTGCAGGTGTCGTCAGGCAGCTTTGTCTTCTAAATCCAGTTCCAACAGGGACAAGGCTGTCTCCATACAGAAATGTGGCATTACGACTGACAGTTCTCTTCAGACTGTGCTCAATGCAGGTCCAACTAAACATTCGGCAGCCTTAATACCAATCAGCAGTGTTGCCAGGTCTCATGCCGCAGCTTCTCTCAAGACATGCGTAAGTAATTCTGATGTATTACTTGGAGCAGGAGCAAAACGAATGTTTTCAAACGGCACATTTGTCAATTTTGTTTCGTTTAAGGAATGCTTTGATTCCTGGTGCAAGGAAGGGAAACATGTAGCTTCTGTGAGCAGGTCAAATAAGAAACCCAGGCGGCAGATAGTAAAGATTAGGAATTTATCAGAATCACTTATCAGTACATATGGAATTGGCAAGCGCCCTAAGCAGAGCTATACAAGCACTAATTGCGAAGTATCTCTTTCACTCGTCCTTTGTAAGGAGCCGGCGTTGCACAACAGAATAAACCAGCTAGAAGGCAAACATACCCATAGCTTTGATCTGTATGGCATCTATCCTCAGAAAAGGCTTCTAAGCAGTACAGAGAAGGCAGAACTGTATGACCTGGTGAAGTGCAATGTCGCTCCAAAATATTTTACGAACTTGGTTAGGCAGAAAACAGGAAAGACATTAACAACGAAAGATGTCTACAGCTATAAAATGAAATATTCTATTCCTATTCGAACTCGAGAGGCACATGAAATGTTGATTCATCAAATAGAAAGCTTAAATGAGAAGAATCCCGACTGGCTTATTCCTTATGAAACGAATAACGAAAAGAATCTCCAGGTTATCTTAATTCAAACTAGATACATGCGTGAAATGTTTGAAAAGTATCCCGAGGTCATATTTGTTGATAGCGCCTATAAAGTTAACAGGGAAAATTCCGTCTTCTACTCAATTCTTGTGGAAGATGGCCGTGGTCATAGAAGATGTGTTTGCTACGCACTTGTGCGGAATGAAACTACAGAAATCGTTCGGCCCATGTTTTAAAATTTGTAGACTTTAACCCATTTGTTATAGCAGCCTGCAAAGTAGTAATGATAGACAAAGACATGAATGAGTTTCGCATTTTAAGTTCTCTCCTTCCAAATAGTACAATATTACTGTGCACATGGCGTGTGCTCAATTCTTTCCATAAAAATGTTCATGACAAGGTAAAGGCTCAACGCAAACTACTTGTTCCAATTTCAAAAGAATTATTCAATGCCACATAATGAGTTGTTAGTATGTGTTCAAGAGGCTATTGATGCTTACGATGAACTGAAGTTTGTAAACACCATCTATATATCTACACAGGGTTTTCTTGAACTATTGTCCATGTGTCTGCGCTCGACGTTCTCCAAGTGGGGTGGAAGTGTTTATGTTCAAAAACAAAGAATTTGCATTGGTTCCTGTATTGCGCCAATTTTAAGTGACTTTTATCTTGCTCGTGTAAACAGGATACTGGATGCCAAATTAGAAAATTCAAATGTCAAAAAGGTGTATAGGTACGTTGACGACTACCTTGTGCTTCTCGATCCAAATCCTAGCGGGGAGGTTTGTCTTGATGTCGCGCAAGTGATAGATCTTTTCAACAAGTGTTTACAACCGCTCACTGTTACACATGAAATGCCACAGGATAGTACTTTGCGATTCCTCGATATTAGAATGTTTTTTGAAGGACACCAGGTGTGTTGGGCATATGAACCAAGCGCGAACAAGCCGCTACTGCCATTTTCATCGGGCCACTCAAAGTTAGTTAAGAGGGGCATCGCAAAGTCAACCTTAATGAATGCGCTTCGCCGCTCATGTCCTCACAAGTGTCTGTCTAGCTTTCTGGCGCAAGTGAATCGCCTGAAACAGGCCGGTTTTCCGCAGCATGTCATCACAGCTGTGGCCGAAAGTCTCCTTAAGACCTCAAAACGCGGGCGACAGGATGAGCCGTGTACTTCACTGGAAAATGCCGGAGTGAAGTAGAAACGTGCAATCATACCGTACATCCACGATATCTCGCGCAGACTGAAGATTGGCAATAACGCAAATCTAAGGGTCATCTTTTCAGCGCCAATCAAGCTGTCCAACTTGTGCAAGGCTAGCTACTCTGGTTCTGAGAAGCCCAGTTGCCGGACAAATCACAAGGAATGTCACGTTCCTTGTGAGAACGACATCGTGTATGAACTACCCCTGTCGTGCGGCGAAAAATACATCGGCCAAACGGGAAGGTGTGTAAATGATAGGTTGCGTGAACACGCAAATAATGTGCGAACTGGAGGAGTGGGGCATCTCTCTTTTCACTGCAGAAAACATGGATGCAGCCCCTTTTATAAACAGTGCACGGTGATAGGAAGAAGCCCGACGCAAACAACACGTGAGATAATTGAAGTGGCGAAGATCGCTAGTTTGGGGAGCGCTTGTGTTAGCGCGCCTTCAATTGATCTTTCAAAAAAAAAAAGAATTCGATTTTTTAAACGTGACACAGAGGGTGGCCTGATGGAGATGACATTTTAATCTTGCAATTACAAAAAATTTTTTTTGGCTATGCATGGTCGTTTTTCATCTTCGATATCATCATACACGTGCCTCGTTGCTGTCTCATCTTATTAAAGATCAGTACATATGCGCATGCGTACGGTGGTGTCCGTTCCCTATATATATGTGTGTACCGCTTCGTGGAATAAAACAATTGTTGGAAGTTAGCGCTGTGTTTGCGTCTTGCCACTGCCCTTCGTCCCTTTTCGTGCGCTCAAAAACCTGAGTTATGAACCAACACGCCCTAACCTACGTTCTTTCAAGTTATATGTATTTCCATTTTTAGGACATGCTGTAAAAAGGAGATGCTTTGAACTACCTATGTATGAACCACTCTACGCTAGAAATATTTTACAGGCAAATAGCATCCATGCTTCGCAATCAAAATTGCTTCAGTGATGTGAACCCATTTATTGACACCTGTTAATTGTAGCTTGTTGGTATTCTGCACTGTGATGCACGTGACGTCTTAAGCGTGATGCTCTACGGCGCCAATACGAAAACGAACAGAAAACATTCACCGATGATTAGGGGTGCGATCTTGTACGCGTTCCAAAATAGAACGGAGGCGGTTCGTTCTTTACGTCACGAAATAGGCGGTATGTTCCGTTCCGTTCGTCCGATAGCAGACGACACAGAATGATTTACAGCAGATAACACGTCACACTTGACGTCATGGCGTTCGGCACGGTTCAAATTGACGAATCGTATTTGGCTCGGTGGAACGAACCGCCTCCGTTCTATTTTGGAACGCGTACAAGATCGCACCCTAGGATACTCCCTAATGTGAAATTTGAGCGCATCTCTATAAGTGTTGCCATTTCGTGTGTGAATATTTTGTAATACGGTTCTATAGGTACACGGTTTATATCAGGAATTGAACGCTGTGAGTAGCGTGCTTTGTTTCTATACAGACGACGCGCGTTACTCTGGCGCCATATCGTAGCCATCGTCACCGCACAGCCCGTCTTGCGCGGTACTACGCTTTCGTTGCACCAACGACGATAGCGGCCCTTCTCGTGAGGAAATCGTGCCACCAGTGCCAACGGCGAAAACACTTACGGGAGTATCACATCGAGCCTTACTCGTAGCCGCTCGCCGTCGCCCCTTGCAGGAGCGGTGATCCTCGTCACACACGCTCAGGGTTGCCGTTGTGAATTTTTCAAAAAGAGCCAGAACTGAGGCTAAAAGTAGCCAAAAGTAGCCACGCCACCTGGTCTTGGCGCCAAATTTGTAGCCAAGTAGAAAAGTACCATTATTATAAGCAACTTTTATTAATGAACAATAAATAATATCATTTTGAATCAACACAAGAACACAGAGTAAATAAAGAGCAAGGAAATTTGGTTCTCTTGCTTGGCCTTCAAGCATCAGGTACGTTGCAAATAAATAAAAGTTCAGTCCGCGTAGTTTATCTAGAGTAGATAGTGTTCATGCCGGAGTAATTTTGGCACATTCTATTCAACAACTCAGCAGGAACGTCAAACGATGATGCTGTTTTTTCTTGAAGTCGTAGCCCAAATTTGATTCGCAGAATCGCCATGAGCAAGTCCAGCTTCATTTTCTAACGGATCTCTGTTTTCGTCAAGTTCACGCAAGAGAACACGCGCTCTGCATCAGCGTTAGAAATTGGAAGGGTCAAAATTTTCAGTGCTCCTTGCGCCAGGTGTTGAAAAGGGCATTCGCCGCAAGGGTCCTTGTACGATGCCGCTGCGTGCCAGAAAGTCAAACATGATGCGCGATCAAGTGCACCGCTAACACTCTGCAGCTGGCGTATTTCAGACTCCAGTTCGATTGAGGAACATCCAAAAAATGCAGCGGTAGCTTCATTATGCATTCACGGCTCTTAGCACTTTCTATGCCATCGGGATTTATGGCACACAGTCTTCGAAGTGCAGAGGAGGCATTTGGAAGTCGCTGCTGCAGTCCCATCGCCATTTGCCTCAAGAACTGGAAACAGCGCTCCCTCACGGCCCGTTGGTCTTCAATAGGGACTAGTGAAATCTTCTCTCTGAAGACGTCACCTATGTCCACTACCTCTGGTTGCAGGAAAATCGACTTCATTTTTGCCAGGTCTAGCGACAGCAGACTTGCCGTTGTGTTGTGCCTCAAAACTGATGGATTCAAAATCCGCCTAAGAATTTCCAGATACAAATTTTCTAGCTCTTGGAAGACAACCAGTGGGTCAGTTGTGTTTGTTTGTAACATTTTGTTCACTCGCCTAACGTTACGGAGAACTGAGGCAAGAAACACGAGGTAAACATAATTTTTTCTGTCTCGATACATCTCTCGTAAAATGCGCACGTTGTAGCTGCGATCTTCTGCTTTCTCAAAAAACTCTTCGAGAGACTGGTACTGCGCCAAAATTCTTTCTATAGAGTCTGCAATAGCAAGCCATCTCGTTTGCGAAAGCGACAGAATCTTGGGCGGTGGATTTGCACTTTCATCTTCCACTGTCATACTGGCATACAGTCTCTTATAAGCGTCTTGCCGGCAGCTGCTGTGTGCAAAGTAGTTGTAGGTTTCTCGCACTAAGTGCTCAACCGCAGAAGGAATCGCCTCCATCGACTTGGATGCCACAAGGTCCAGGCTGTGGCAAGAACATTTGATCAGAATCAAGTCTTTGTTGTCCTCACTAAGACGACTGAACAGAGAATTGTGTTTGCCGCACATGGCATTTGCACCATCGGTGCAGAGTCCGAGACAGTTCTTGATCGATAGTGTGAGTGACGTGATGGTGCTTGGCCCAGTTGGTGTGAGCTGCTACAGGTGGCGCAACATGACCTGCGCAACGAGTAGCTGCAGTGGCATCGTCACCTACTTAGTCCTGCTTCCGTTTCCGGGAGCGTCGCTTGTTTTTGCTGTTTGCCCGCGACGGGCGAGTCAGTCAAGCCATTGCCACTGGAGTGATCAGTCGGTGTGTTAAATGTAACCTTAACCCGCATTAAACCGTTAAGGCGGAACCGCATGGCACGATTTCAGGCGCGATTGACGCGCGGATGGTGGGACGCGCGCGTCATTTTGACGCGTGCCCAGCAGGATCCATCACGAAATCGCGCCGCCGCGTGTTGCTGCTCGGAGTAGAAAAAAACGCGTCGCGCGCGCGCGTCCACCAATCAGAGTTCAGGTAAGTCACGTGGCATTTGGTCACGTGGCATTTTGGTTCTTTTTTTGCCACCAGATGGCCCTACTCTCTGCGCATCTCGACGGAACCTCCTTGGCGGAATTTTTTTTTTCTCGGCAGAACTGGCGCGCGCGTCGAGGAAAACATGTGCTACCGTGATTTCGTTCGCGCATCATGTTGGTTCGCGCATCGCGTTCACCTAAAATGAACAAAGCAACCTTCAACGAGGCCGTAATAACTAAAGTTGAGAAGCGTCGCGTCTCATCGCTAATACTGGCAAGACAATTTGCTAATAATATTACCAGTGTATGGTGCTCGCTCTCTTCTCAAACAGGCAGGCCGCACCCACATGTACCTCCTGACCCGCATTTTTTCTTGCGTCAGTATCAGTATCCCCATTAATAGTAGCAATCGCCTCTTCTGCTCGGTAGTAAGCGGCCGATCCTCCTTTATATATGTGAAGTTGTATACAAGCAGCGGCTTCTCAGCATGCGGAAGGTACATAGTCGCAGTTTCGCAAACAATATTGCTGCTTGAAATTAAGCTTGATAAATACACTTCGGAAAGAAATGTCACTGTCTAATTACACTCAGATTATTTTTATTGTAGTGTTCTGTAAGTTTAAGGGCATATTATATATGCGGTAACAGAGACAATACCGGTCGTTGAGAGTTATGTTGTCTGGCAACCCGGAAAACGCGGCGCGAAAGCGCCGCTCCTTTTTTTCGTACGGGTGCTCGCGCGTCGGCGCCAACGCGGGCGTTTGCCGCCCGTCGCGTTTTTCGCTCGCCAAAAACGCGCCATGCGGTTCCAGCTTTACCCTACTATGCGAGTCTTCCTGCGTTCAGCCCAAGCCTCACAATAGGCCGTGCTTGTCCAACGTCTTCAATACCGTGTCGTGAAGCGTTTCTGCCGTTCCATCAGACAGCTCACGAGATCAAGAAGGGTGGTTGCAATCCTGTTTTCTTCTAAACTCAGAAACCGCACAACCATGCAAAGTTGCTTTGTCGTGGATACATCGGTTGATTCATCCACCATTAGAGAATAGCTGGAGCCGTTCAGTTGTTTGTCCATGTTTTCCGTGAAGTACGGGAAGAGAACATTCGTAATTATAGCCGTGCACTTCGTTCTGTGCAGATCAAAATCATTGAATTCGGAATGCAGAATCTCACCAAGTTCGTCGACAGCATTTATGGAAGTGTGCACTGCAGTGTACAAGGCGATCCTTAACTCTCGGCGAGCCTTTTCATAGTACGTTCGACTCGAAGACGCTAGAAGCTGCGGCAGTTTTTGTTGCGAACTTGGGATTACTGCGCACTCGCGGTGCTTTTTGGTTTCTGCGTGCTTCAACAGATCACTGTAGTGGGGTCGAATGTTGCAATTGCAGTACTTGCAGTGAGCAGTCGTTCCGCCGTCACGTGACGAAATCCATCCTGTAACGCATGGTAATATGCATATTAGATACTAAGCGGCATGCGACTAAACGCCTAAAGAATAGTTTCCGTTTTGCTTACCGCTCAGTTTCTTGTCCTTTCTCCATTCTTCTCGAAACGTGCGCTTTGCTCTTGCGTCTTTTCCCATGGTAGACGCCGGTGTCGGCAAGCCGAAGGCACAAAAACAGAAGCTTTGTCGCTTTGGGGTACACAAGTGTTATTTCACCTGTACTGCTCGTTCCTCTCTGGTGTGATGCCGTGCACACGGCTGCACCTAAACGCATGGTTTCGGATGCATGACCCTAACGGAGAAAGTACTCTAGATTAGTGTTATTTTCTCCAGATGGAGCGCAGCGTCCTTGCGGCCTTTGCTTCGCCGTGCGCTAGAATTAGCGTTATTTTCTCCAGATGGCGCGCAACGTCCTCACGGGCTTTGCTTCGACGTGCGCCCATCACCCAGAGTCCGTGCGTCTGCGCACCCGCGTCTGCTAGTTGGTCTCTATGTGCGCAGCGCCGGCGGAGAGAATAGGGAGTTTTAGTGTAGGGGACGCAAGCGGCTTGCGTACGCAGGAACTAGGAGCGACGGTACTCCGCATGCACAGAGTCAGACGTAGGGGTCTGCGCATGCGCAGTAGCGTGGCCCCTAGCTCTTGCGTACGCAAGCCGCTTGCGTCCCCTACACTAAAACTCTCTAATATATGCGTACAGGACGCGCGCGCTATGGCGCGCGCGCGTCAAGGCGACCGGAACAGCCATGAGGAGAGCAAATTCTTTAAAAATAATTGTTCTTCTTTGTTCATGCTTGCTATTGTATATGCAATTGCAAAAAAAAAATGGCTAGTGAATGCGCCAAAATAGAAGTTCAAAGTAGGCAGAAAGTAGCCAAGGAGCCAACGTGAAATTTTCATCGCCAGACGGGGTCGAAAAGTAGCCAATTTGGCGCAAAGTAGCCACCAACGGCAACCCTGCACACGCTGGTACCGCGTACTGACCTCAACAGCTCACGCTGCGAAGAGCGCAGCAATCCCTCTCTCACGCCACCCCTCGGAAGCGTGGACTGATCGCAACAGGTCAAGCTGCGAAGAGCGCAGCAATCCCCCTCCACGTCACCCTGCCCCTGCCACCCTCGGAAGCGCAGATGGGATTGCCCAGGCGGCTGTGGATGCCGTGGCCGCCGACAACTGAGCGCATGCACAGGCCGTTTCCCCTCCACTCCTCCGCTTTCCTCCTCATGTTTTCACTGTAGCCTCCTCCTCCACTTTCCTACTCGCGCGCTATGCCTTCATCTCGCGCTGCGCTCTGCGTTCGCTTTAGGAGGAAGCTTTCGCTCCGGCCAAAATCCGACGCGGCCTATTCAAATACATGTAGAACAGAAAAACGTTTTTTTAGATAACCCCTGGACCGATTTTAATGAAATTTGTTGCATTTGAGAGATAAAGTTAAATTGTAGCGACTGTTTGAAGCGCTATTTTGATTTAGATCCTGAATTTCGTAAACACAATTTCCAAAACTTTGAAAGTTTGAAAATATAGAAGCACGAAGTTTACAAATTCATAGCTCTGCATCAAGAACAGATAATGCGGTTATGTAAACGGGATCCACTAGATAATTCAAGGCAGACATATTCTATGTCATTCTATAGTTACGTTGTTTACAAGGGCTCTGCAAAAGTTGTATTCCCATATTACTAAATTTTCTGAGAGTCATGTGTGATATATCAATTTTGTCCGCTTTAGATCCACTATTAGATGCAGCTCACCGAACTGTATTATCATTTTTCGTTGCTGAGTTACACAGTTGTAAACTTGATAGCTTTGTTTCTGAAAATTTTCAATTTTTGCCCATTTTTATTAAACATTGACGACATAAATCAAAAATTTGATAACAACAGCCGCTAGATTTTAAGTGTTTCGTTCAAATGCAACAAACCTCACCAAATTTGGTGCAGTGGTAGCCGAGAAAAGAATTTCCCCTTTTACATGTATTTAGATAGGAACAACGAAATCTTTCCCTGTGCTCGTTCGCTCGGTTACGAGGAACGATGCCGAGGCACGCCGATGCTCAACGCAGGAACGGACACCTAAATGCTGTGCTCTAAACAAACCAACAAAAGGTAGAGACACCAGTAAAGGTACAAAAGGAGGCCAAGTTAAAAGTAAATAAGCGCGAGGCACGTGCTTGCTTCGGCACCATGGCGGAGCAAACAATGGCCTGAGGTTGTTTTTGTTCATTCGGTGATATCGCAACTTCAGGACAGTATGCCGCACTTAATTCTCCCAAGTTCCAATTCGTGACAGGTTGAATCAATCTTGGTGACATTTTCCCACAGTATGCAATATTTCTACCTGCGCGTATTCTTGAAAGTCTGCTTCAAGGTCATTTCCTTAAGTTTCCACGTCCATCTGTGATTACTACAGACGCAACTCAATGTAGAGGAAGCCCGAGTAGTCATCTTTTCCAATTATCTTAGCTGGTCTTTCGCTCTCCGTCTGCCTTAAGAAAGCAATAGTTTAACGCTAAGCAGCACTGTTGCGTTTATCGCAGAAAAGCTACATACACATCAGTTGTCCCAAGATTCAATGATGCCACAGAATTGGACGACTCCAGCAGAGTCATACACGTCCGATCACTCTTAAGTTGCTCGACTTTCGCGATAAAAGTAATAAGGCATGATCACAAACTTAGGGAACTCGGACATCCGCACTGAAGTTTTTTCCGCGCGTGTGCGATCCGTTCGCAAGAAACTGAGATGCCACTGCCTCCCACAGAAAAAAAATGGCTACGCTGGGCGTATAAGGTTTAATCATGTGTTCAGCGATAACGCCCGCTATGACTGGGATCACAAAACTAACGCCGTTACCACGGCTTCAACTCGTTCTTCTTATACTTCCCACAAGTCCGCTTCGGATGGTACACAGTGACGACAGAAAATAGGGCATGATGACCTTAAAATTCTGAATGTGACTGCCAGAAGCCTTGCTAATAAGTTTCCTGACTTAGGCTCCTTGACCGCTTTTATTGCTCATCTTACCGGTGTTACCGAGACGTGGTTACACCGTGACGTTTTTGATGTTGAAGTTACTACACTTGGCTTTACGGTTGTGCGCTGCGACAAAACACACAAGAGAGGCAGTGGTGTAGCCCTATTCTTGCGGTCCGATCTTACCTTTTCGATTCTCTGTGGTCCTAATTAAGTAGAACCTGTGTGGTGTGAAGTGTCTCTTGGCAACTGGCTTTGTCGTTATCGGTGTAAATTATCGCCCTCCGGGGTCCAATGTTGAGTAACTGTACTCTTTAGAAGCATTCCTACAGCTATGCATGTCATGTTCCAACTTAGTTCTGCTGGGCGATTTTAATGCGTCATGCAATCCGTGGCAAGCTTGGTCTATCACTGGCTACGATTCTTCAATCGGTAAAGAACTAATAAATATTGCCCTCTCGTGTAACCTAAAACAAATTGTCACCGAGAATACCAGAGGCTACTCTATTCTAGACCTTGTATTTCTTAGCGGAAGTCTTGTTGAAACTAGATATACGCGTGACATTATGGATGGAATTGCTGACCACAAAGCGGTACTAGTTCTTCTTAATGTTCCTGTTCCTAAAGCTAAGTTTGTTCTTCCTGCCTTTTATGACTTCACACAAGCTGATGACCAGTCTATGAGTAATTTTTTTGCTGATTCTCTAGCGGACTTCGAGCGCCGCAGTACCTACCACGATGTAAATAGTTTGAGTTTTTTATTGCTGTCGTACGTACATCCGTCAGCCGCTTTGTTCCACGTAAAACCAAGAAACGTTGACCTGCCGTGGATGACCCTTGGTACGCTTGGTACCCTTGAAACCACACCGTTTCAGACTATTAAGGATGAGCTTCGACTGAAAAACTAAAACACCCACAGATTTCTTCTACGCCATCAGTTCACCTAGTTTGCTAAAATCAAATCCTAAAAACATTTTTGCGGTGTGGTTCGCCTGGTAAAAGAATATCTCAATCCTTCCTAATAAACGAAGTTTCCCCGAATGATACTCATGTCATTGTAGCTGCTTTCAACTCATATTTCCAGTCAGTCTTACCTGCAGACAGCTTTGAGATCCCTCCTTTCAGTTCAGAGTCGTGGCTTGCTATTTTAACGCGATAGCGTTAAGGAGCTCGTGTCGCAGAAAAGCCGGTGTCGTCGGCGTCGGTGTCGGCGGCGTTGACCGTGAGCGATAAATCACGGCAGGCGCTTCATAAATAAAAAGCAACTTCCAAGATTGGCCCGGTGGGAATCGAACCCGGGTCTCCGGAGTGTGAGACGGAGACGCTACCACTCAGCCACGAGTTCGATGCTTCCAAGCGGTGCAAACGCGCCTCTAGTGAATGCGGTGTTGCCTTCGAAACGAGCCGTGGAAAGTTATACTGCGGTGTATATCGGTAATTATGAACATGTAACGTACAGAAGTCACAATTACACGAGTTGCGAAGTGCGTTTCCGCTGCATTTCTTCTGCGCTTTCCGCACACGCAGAGCCATCTTGCGGCAAACACAGAAGACCCCCTCCTCTCAATGTACGGCGCTGCCCCGACAGGAGGCGCGCCGCGCGCGCATTGGGACCGCTGCCAGGCGCGTCGCGGGACTCCCTCTCCCCTGACGACGCTCCGCCGTGCTCCCGGTTTAGATTACTATCTATCTCTCTGCCCGCGCCGATCACGACGTTTGGCTGGCGTAGATCGTTTCCCCTCCGAGACACCGAGTTCTTTGGTTCGTTTCTTTCGCTCAGGCGCACGTTTCGTTGCCGCGGCGAACGCTGCGTTGCTCGACGCTCACCGCGTGATAGGTGGGCGCTAAGTCCGATGCGGGGCGCATCGTAAGTGATCGCTGTGCCGTAGCGCATTGTCTTATACCCCTTGGCGGGTCGACGGGAACGCTGTCGCGTCCCACTCTTGAAGGCGAAGCTTAAGCGTCCTCCAATTTTTTTTAAGTGTATCTATGGCAGGTGTCTTAAACTTATCAATTGAAGTCATAGCTCTTGATTGGCACGGACAAGAAAGACGACAGGACGTGCGCTGACTTCAGTTGATGCAACTAACCAACTAGCCCAAAAATCTGCACTCCTGTTTTAAACTTAGTTTTAAACTTAGATTATAAGAAAGGTTGCGGATCTGCTAACATTCATAATTACTTTCTGATACGGTATGGTTTCTGGTCGAGCAGGTTTCTTACAGTCCTGCTAATCCTTGCAAACAAGTCTGGGAGTAAACAAGACGTATCCAACTACAGACCGATTTCCTTAGCCTCTAGTTGCAGTAAACTTTTAGAAAATTTCCTCTACAAACATGTTATTGTGTTTCTTGTGGCCAACAGTTTTTAGCAGTCTTCCAGCATGGATTTCGCACTGGCCTCAGCACCAGTACGCGAACACCTGAATTTGCTCATGACATCTGCCACGAACTGGACCTAGGCCTTTAAATCGGTGGCATATTCGTAGACTTTTCCAAAGCCTTTGATACAGTTGTACATTGCAAGCTTTTGCATAAGCTAAATAGCATTTTAAGTAATCCTAGCCTAGTTACCTGGATCTCTAGTTTTCTGTCAGGTCGCAATACGCTTGTTTCGATTCTACAAAATCACCTGCAGTGGTCATTACCTCTGGTGTTTCGCTGGGTTCAGTTTTAGACCCGCTTCTATTCCTACTGTATATAATGACCTACCTATGAACGTGCTACCAACTAAAATCCGTCTTTACGCCGATGACTGCGTTATCTATCACACAATTACCAGCCATGAAGCTCACACCATTCTGAATAAAGCATTTTCCAACTTTTGTACTTGGTGTAAAGAGTGGCAGATAAACATCAATTTTCGCAAAACTGTCTATATGTCCTTTTCGACACGTACTACACAATTGGGTCTTCGTTATTGTTTTCGTGGTATTCCTGTAGAAAACGCTTCTCAATATAAGTACCTTGGCATTCTATTCACACACGATTTATCCTCTAAACATATTGAAACAACCTGTTCTAAAGCTCTAGCACGTCTAGGTTACCTAAAGCGGTCTCTGCGCTCAGCTCCCAAAGAAACAAAATTGCTTACTATGGCATTTTCGGCTGGTCGTTTCGGAGCACTCTAGAGCACTCTCGCGAGCGGCGTTGTCTTTGGCTGGTTCAAAGAGGGTGCGCGCCCTGCGTTCGGCTGGTTCTTTTCGAACGCTCCCCTCCGTCTTCGAGCGCTCTGAGGCTCTCCGAGCCCTGTCGTCCGAGCAGTCGTCGAGATTGAGAGCGTTTCCGGTCACGTGATCACAACACGCCGTCGCCGCGTCGCCGCCTGATATTTCCGTGTCGTCTGGTTCCTGGGTTATATCGTATTGAATGCCAAGAAAAGTCTGTTTGAGCGTTGCGTTGATGCCCCCTCCTTTGCTGGCCTACGCGGAATCAAGCAGCAAGAGCTCGGAGAGCGACGACGACGACTTCAACCGCACTTGTGAGCAGAAATTTGCACGGCTCTTCGACGTGCCTAACAGAACACCGAAAGTCACAGGCTACGTGAAGAACGTTCTTCGGACGTACTCAGAGAAAGAGGTGGGTCGTTACAGCGAACTATCGCGTTATAAGTAAACTGAATGTTTTTTTTTTTTCATCAGTTTGGCAAGAATTTGCGGCGACCCAGAAAATGATGCTACGTCTGAAGGTGCACATGCTTTCCTTCCTTTTCCGTAATGCTTCACGCTTTACTCCGTTTCAAGCGTGGCTTTGGATGCGGAATGAAACGCGGATTGGAAAAACATGTGTGCAATGGCTCAACTGCACGATCTGTCACCGCTGCGCAGCCGCGCGTTGCGCATGCTGTAAAAAGAAAATATGAGCGTCTGGCAATGAATGAAGCATATATCAAAACAGTGGTGAACGCCTTAAGGGCAACAAGTCTGCATTTTCGGGCCTAATTATACACGCCTTGTTTCTGACGAGCACTGTTAACGTTCAGTGAATGAAACACGCGTGCTCTAGCCATATAATACCCCTTTATGCATAGCGCCCCTGTGACAGAATTCTTGCTACCTTCCATGCGTATTTTAGCACATATATGGCCATATTTATCTGTAAGCTGCTCCCACGTTTGAAAGTATGCAATCTGACGTGAAGAGCTGACGAACGCGCTTCGATGAAGGCACATTGCGAAACATGTTATAGCCTTTCGTTATGGGGTAGTGCAGTTCGCTGCTCATGACCTGCTTATTGCTTTTATGTTACCAGGTACGCGGCCAACAAGGCTTCCATGAGGGAGGTGTCCGCTCTTTTCGACACAGGTGAATCAACGCATCTAGTTATTATAGATAGGGTTCTCAACTTCATGTGTAGCGTAGCACCAGAGGTGATGTACTTTTCAAGCAACAAGGAAGCTGTTGCAAAAGAATTTGAAAAGGTAAGGCTACTTTCCTGGTGCATGCATTCAAAACAAACCGAAAAGGTGATGGAAACGGTTACTATTGCATACATACCGAGCACTAGCTACTTTCCTGACCGCTTGCATCAGGCATCGAATGTATTCGTAACCACATGATGAAATAGAGAACGTCTTCAGGCCAACGTGACTCGTCGGAATGAGCAGTACACATGCTAGTTGCGAATTTCATCATTGATGTAGGTTCATTGCTTCTGGCTCGCATAACTGGAAATATTGTGCTTTATCACTGAATAAATTCGGTGGATTGGAAAGCAGAAAAGCATCTTCTGTGGCTACTGCACCTTATATGTTGCTTTGATCGTTCACTGTTTTTTACATATTTTCTATGTGGATACTACTTGTAATGCTCTGCATGTGTTATTGAGCAGCTGTGAATACTTCATATAAACATACCTTTCCTCAGGTTGCTGGATTTCCCAACGTGCTTGGGTATATTGGTGGGACATCCGTTCCAATCAGATGCCCAAACAACAAACTCATACCAACATACACAAACAGACAAGTCCAGGTTTCAATCACCATGCAAGGCATATGCGAAAGCAATGGGAAATTTGAAGAGATTTTTACAGGTACCCCCAGCGAGATCCGCGATGCCGGAGTCCTTAGGTGGTCAACAGTGAATGAGGACCTGCCAACAATCTGCCAAACCAACCGGTACCACATTCTTGGAGATGCTGCCTACTCAATAAGGGAATACCTTCTTACACCATACAAAGATTTTGGCGCCATGACAGATGCGCAGATTGTATACAAACACCGTCACTCGTCGACGCACGTCGTTATCGAAAACGCATTTGGGCGCCTCAAACAGAGGTTCCGCCAACTGCGGTACATTGAATTCCAAACTGTGGACAAGATAACGCAATTCATCATTGGTTGCTGCACACTGCACAATATTTGCCTACACGTTGGGGATTTAAATGTCGATGACATTCTAACAGATGACGACCTGCAGGAAAGACGACAAGACATCGCTCAGCATCACATTCTGCAAGAGGAAGAACTCAAGAAAGCAAGCCAGTCTGCCCCGGCACAGAGAGAGTCAGCCCTGCGGCACCTCGGGGAACTGAAGCGGAGAAACCTGGCACAGTGTTTATAAGTTTGCTCCTTCTCTTGTGATGGTGTCAGAAGAATGTGTAAGCATTTCTCCTAATTGCGAACAAGGCATTGTATTAGCACGTTTTCCTTTTCATTACCAAAAGCAGTTGTTACATTTGTGCTTTACAAAGCAAGTTATGGCAGATTTCCTTTTGGAAAAAAAAAACGCAAACTGCATAAATGTCGCACTGCGTTGGAGTTAAAATAAATATGATATTATGTTGCAAACATTATTTGCAGTGTGCCTCACTGCCTCAAGAGTTATTAGGTTGCGCTCATTCTTCCTTCCTTGGCGATCTCCCGCAGTGCCTCCATGTAATCTGCATGTGCTTGGAGGATTTCTTGATGTCACCGTGCACGTGCTTCTTCACGCTTTCTTTCTCTTTTGTTTCCTTTTGAGCTTCACGCTGTTCATTTAATTTGTCCATCTCATCAAAAAAAAAACTGGCTGTGGCTTAGCTAAGGTTAAGCCCAGGATGCGAAGCATACTAGCCTTTATTTTAACGCGACAGCGTTAAGGAGCTCGTGTCGCAGAAAAGCCGGTGTCGTCGGCGTCGGCTCAGGCGTGCGGCGCTTGCTCAGGCGCACATTTCGTTGTCGCGCCGAACGCTGCGTTGCCCGACACTCACCGCGTCCGATGCGGGGCGCGTAGTCGCTGCGCCGTAGCAAAGCCACCTAGAAACAGTCTCTGTAGCACGCCCCAACCTTCGCTTCTCATTCCAACGAGCAGCTCTGTCTTCAGGAGGCACCTCACCTCGTGAGTGTCTAGCAGAGGCAAGCGCAGCTGCTTATATACCGCCGCGACGCCGCGAGCGACGGCGCGAGTTGGAGCCCCGTTTCTCCTCTGTCGTGACGTCACGGTGTCACGTGGTATTGAAGGCGACACCGCCGCGCCTGAGGAGCTGGGTTGAGCTCTAGTAATATGCTTCGCATAAAACATCTTCATATGCTTCATGCGGTCAGTACTTGGCCGTTGATTCCTTGGGCGCTCAGGTCTTCCTTTGGGCGCATTACCATCACAATGAAGCCTAATGAAGCCTACAATTTCCCACTTGCTCTGGAGGTGCTGTGTCGATGGAGCCCTGGTTTGTTCGCCCGAGTTTGATGATATTGACGGCTCAAGTTTCGGGTCCTTTGCAGTGGCATGCACAGCAGAAGGTAGCCTCTTGTAAATGACTTTCTTGACTCCCCGAACTTCTGGTTCTAGGCTGTCATCTATAGCTCGAATCGATGCAAACTCTTCATCAAATTCCACGTTACAGCGTGAATGGCTAGATGTGCGATTCTTGCGATCCTCATTGCGTTTGCGCTTCACAATGGTCTTAAAACGACTCTCGCACTGAATACCAGTTCACACACCATTGAGTAAAGCAAAAATAACGCGGGCAAATTGCTCAAACATTGCCCTCTTGCATATAAACTTCTTCATTGGCCCCACATATGGCGCATACTTGGTATAATAATCAAGAAGCAGCTTTGTCTCTTCATCACTCCAGCCAGCCGTAAATAAAACGGAAAATGTTTCAAATAAAGTATCAGGCAAGTACCAATCATAACTGTAAAGAACCATTCTATAAAACATAGCTTGTTGAACAAAGGGCCGAACACACAGCTAAAATTTGTAATGTGAACTCAGAAGGTGTAGGGCACTGCTCCAACATTCTGTCAGGTGCACCAGCAGACAACCTTGAACGGAGAAAAATTACCAGACAGCAAGATTACATAATGCTGCTCTGATTTAAGATGAACAGTGCAGTCACTTTTGCCTTCCATCCTTGAACAAAGATACAGTGAAGTGTTAAGTATTGAGGTGGCAACGGAAAAAATACAAAATAACACTAAAGAACATCAGTTTAGCCTGAGGTGTTGTCTGCAATAATGTATCTGCATTGGTATTGCAGACTATAGTTGGTTGGTAGCTGAAGGAACTTAATCTAACGTTTCACTAAAAAATATTCGTCGGAATATGGTGTCAGCACATGAAGACCACGGCGCTCAAAGTGTTTTGCAACATTTCAGCAGTTTTTTTTAAGGAAGTGTTCTGAAGACTAACGTTATTTTGCATCTTAAGAGGAGGGAGTGAAAAATTCAACAATTATGTGGGCGTGACGGGTATCATGCCCTATTTCCATGCATCTGCTGCAACATATGGAACACAACTATCAGGCACTAACGGAGGGTTCTGTAAACTTGTTAAAGTAAGCGAAGTTTACTAGAAAATATGCCACGCGTAAATCACATGAAAATAATGGAAATACAATACCATAAAGTAGAAACTAGTAAGAAAAAAGTATACTGTGTATACGTATATAGCAAGCATAATAAATAATTTAATACAGCAACGACTCTGCAAATGGGTATTTCAGAATAAAAATTAGCAAATGAACACTTCTTTATTGTGTGGAGAATACGAGACCTAAGGGTTTGGAGCGAAAATAAAATGGAAGCTGTATTGAATGCAGTCAGATGTGCACTCTGGTAAAGTATACTTTGAATGAAGTGTTCTTTCTGTGATTTAGGTATGACAGCGTAAGGGTTAATGCTAAGTGCTAGCAAAATATTTGTGATGGACGGTAACTGGGACTGCAATTTTCGGTATCCATAGATGATTCTGCTAAAGAGAATGTGCCAAGGTGAAGCCCGACAAAAGTGGCATGTGTGTGTGGATATTGGTTAGTTTAGAAATGTTCTGTAGTAGTGCACCATTTCTCTATGGGTCTTCTACGTCAGGCGAATTACAGATATAGGTAGGTATTTAAAAGGAGTCAACCTAAATTCTTGGAGCAAGGGATTACTGTTAACCATAAAGAATGCTGACTATGATGCGAATTGCTTTCTTTTGCAAAATCTGCATTAAGCTTAAGCCGCAGTGGTGCACCAGGTGACCAGCTGCGGTGCATCCAAGGTGACTGAAAAAAGACAGTTGCAAACAAGCAGCCTGATTACCTGGGCTGGAGTAACCTTCATTAGCATGCAGGCTTTGGAAAATTTGCTATTTTTATGACTGACTTGTGAATTCTGTGACAAGAGGTTCGTAAAATTTCACTTGCGCACTATTTCACATGTGGGATAATAGTGTTATCTAGAGATTTGGTTTGCAGTTTCTTTTACTACTGTATTTCTTGTTCTGAAGAAAATAGCTTTAATTTTTTGTTTGTTAATGACGAGTGAGTTGGCAGTGCTTCAATTATGGTTTTTTAATGTAGCACTCATAGACAAGAGAATTTTTTGTCAATAACTGCATTCAGAAAAATGTTGCCTATGTAGCAAATGTCAGTGCTGAATTTATTATAGAATTGTTGATATAAAGATGGAACTATACCGGACCTAAAATGGCACTTTGAGGCACTCCTGCATTGATTAATAAGAATTCAGAATTGGTTTCATTGATCGCTGTAAATTGGATGTGATGATTAAATAATTTCACATGAAGTTTAGAGCTGTACCGTAGACACAATATTGCTCAGGTATTGAAGGCAATGTTAAATGGTGAAGACTATCGGAACCGAGCAGGAAATGCATAAATATGCCTATTGACAGTATGTTATGTTTGAATCCCTGCAGTATTTTTTTTTTGTTCAAGGAGCGCAGGAGTGCATGAGTTGGAGACCTGAAGTGGCCAAAGCTGAACTGCACATTAGATAGAATAAAATATACCCCGCAGTAGGTATTTCTTCAGGAAATCAGTTTTTCTATGCTTTATGACATACTCGCAAGACCAATATCGATAATTCAGTGCGAAGAGGTAAGTGACTTCTAGGCTGTGTCCTTTTAGCAATTTGTTTTTGCTTGCAAATAAACAGTGAACCTTGAGTAGATGCCGTCAAGAATCTTGTCATGAGGAGCTTGTATGGGAACATGCAAGATGGCATTATCATTTCACTTGTTTTTGCATGTTTGCCGATTTTCTCATGGCCGCACTAAAGGTGACATCGGCACTTTTGGTACTGCAGTAGTGCAGCTAACGAATCCAGTCTAATTTATTCCTCTTTAGCGTCCCTTTTAACGTTTTGCTTTCGAAGAAAAATTGCATTTATAAACATTGTATACACAATCAAAGTATGTTTAAGTCAAGGAAGTTCGAAAACTGAGCATCTGGCTACAAGCAATGAACTGAAAACGATAGAAGAAATTTTAACGAATATCAAGGGACTAGTATAGGTTGAACAGGTGAAAACAAGTTTAGCTTATATTTCGAGACAAACCATTTATAGCCTATTTATAGCCTAACCATTTATAGCCTAAAAGCAGTTGAGCTTTGCCGACCATGTAATGTGCACAGCTGATAGCCACCAAGGGAAACACGTTGAGGATGGCAGAAAATTAGGTATGACAAGTATTGGAAATCTGCAAGGATATAATGACATTGGTTAACACAATACATGCAACTGCCACACGCCTTGCAGTGGGCGTTTCATAGCTTGGTTATTATTGCACTGACACATATTGCATTTCAAATTTTATATGCATTATCAGTGCAGCAGAGATGAGGTGGTTACAGTTATGATGGCTTAGTCAATTGGTTGCATTTTGCTACATTAATGAATGTCGGCGTAAACATTTTGCTCCTACAATGCTTTCACAATTATTTTTAGTGTTCTTTCATCTGCGTACAGTGCATTGCAATGTGATGATAACAATGCTTTATCTTGTAGGCAGCACCAGCGCGGATGATGTTGAAATGTTTAGGTAATTACTGCTGCTGGTTTGCTCTTTTCCGCATTGATGTGGCATTACACGAGTCATTAGTAAACACAATCAAAAAGCTGTAGCCGAAAGCATACACACGCAAGTGACTTCACTGCTTGTTCAACAAGCGAAACGTTCAGGAACGGTGAACAGCCTTCGAAGTTCAAACTGAAAAAAACATAGTCCTGCAGTTGTAAATACAGTTGATATTATAACGAGTTGGAAATGTTAACATACCGTTTACACACGAGGAACCACCAGATTGAGGTTGCTGCTCTATTGCAGGTCTTCAGTTGCTACACTGCCTGTGCTACAAGACAAAAACATGCACACCTTTTATACATGGTTACTTCATCTCTAAACAAGTTCAAATGAATTGGCAGGTCGAGCAGTCTGCTTAATGTTGCTAACACAAACCAATGCCACATTACAGAACAGATAACTGCGCTAGTTCGCAACGATTCATTACAAGTATGGCAGCGCAACACAAGATGAGATCAAGAAACAGCAGGACGGGAGCCTATCAAGGTTAGCACATATGAAGGAGCGCAGGATACTACAAATCACAAACAGAACATAATTGTCAACAAGGCTAATTGGTAGCGATTCATAAAAAGTGCGACAGACAAGAAAAAGGAAGTAAAGAGGAAGGGTGCCCGCCCAATTTACTTCCTTGAGCTCGTCCTCTACTGCACTGTCATACTCGTAACCAATGTCAGATTATTGCATTCACCAAAATACTGTCTACAGTAAGAGCTCATTGTTTTTAATCTAGAACTGTATATGGTAGCGCAAGAAAGCCCTTATCTATGTTTGTTGAGGCAATATCTAAGCAAAAAAATTGCTTTAATGACAAGCCCTCAGTACAACCAAGGTCAATATTAAACATTATATTTAAGAGTTATGGTATTCCAGCTAATACACACTTCTGTGATGCAACACCTAGAAAAAGTTGTTTTTCCGAGCAACATTTACCATTAAATATGCCAGTTACCATGAATAACTGCTGAAGTAGCATGATGTTGTGCTAGATGAGGTGTACATATATCGAGCGCATTTTCACAACAGTTGGGGAAAATGAGAAGCTATTTTTGCAGCGTGAATTGATATGACTTTCTGAGCCATTAAAGCATCCATGGCGTAGCACTCTGTAATGAACAATATGCCCCAATGTCTTCGGTTTGCAAGAATAAATGGATGTGAGAGAGCAATCCCTATTTTGCCATGTTAACTAGTTCGAACAGCTGTTTTATGCAAACCGTGCAGAATTACAGACACATTGTAGTTACACACACAACAAAGTAGTGTGCTGGGTATCATACCTGCTGTGCCAGATGTTCGGCTTCAAATGGCTATAAAATAAAAACGGAGTGTCCGTGTTCAGAAACGACAGGAAAAGGATCGTCCCTAATACTTAGCATGTCTTTGGGTGGATTCTGGCCGTTCACTTTTCGTGAGGCACATTGTAAGCACACTGCAACCTGACATTACAGTGCAGCATTTAATATAATTGGGTGCCATAGGGAGAAATGGCATGCATGTCTACAGTCGCACAATACGGGCAGACAATTGCTATAACAAATACACAGAAGATAGACATAAAGCAGCTAATACGCATGTCGAAGTGAAAAGGTAAACGCTCCCTCATAAGGCATGTATTTTGCGAAGATGTCTATTATGGCGGATGAACATAACTTTCAGCCTCCAAGGCAAATGCCCCGTAGAACATAAGCACACTGCAACAAAATCTAGACTTATTATTATGTCTTTGGTTGTTTTAGGTGTTTTTTTTTCTGGAACAATGACATATACACATCAAGCGCACATGCCTGATAAAAGCAGCATTTGGCGAGCATCGCCAGCCCAGCTAGTAAGAACATGCCAGCGCAACGTTGTTTGGGTCAGTAACTTTTCAAACGGTTAACTGCGATACTCGCTACTTTCACCGATCCGCTGCGTCCCTACGAATCAACTGTTTACACTAAACGAATCCAGTAAACTGATTGTTTTAATGCAGGTTCTCTGTCAACACTATTGTTTCAGTAGTACTCCTGGTTGCGCACTGCTAAGGAAAGAGGCTAGCAACTAATCGCAGGCACGTTAAAGAAACCCAGGTGGTTATGATACGGAGTCCACCTCATACGGGATCCTGTATAATCGTATCCTGGCTCTGTCACGTGAAACACCAGAATTTATTTTAGAGCGCAGCTCTTTGGCGTCCGTTCCTGGGTTTCGCGTCGTCGTCGTCGTCGTCGTCGGCGTTGTCGGCGTTGTCGTCGGCCTCGTAACCAGCTCGCCGACGAATCTGCTGCTCCGCCGCCGCGCATGCGCGCTGTCGGCTCTCCGGGCGAGGGAGGATGATGGAAGGGAGGAGGAGAGACTGTGGAGGAGGGCTGGCTACACAAATGGCTCTTTGGCGTCCGTTCCTGGGTTTCGCGTCGTAGCTCGCCGACGAATCTGCTCCGCCGCCGCGCATGCGCGCTGTCGGCTCTCCGGGCGAGGGAGGATGATGGAAGGGAGGAGGAGAGACTGTGGAGGAGGGCTGGCTACACAAATGGCTCTTTGGCGTCCGTTCCTGGGTTTCGCGTCGTCGTCGGCGTTATCGTCGGCCTCATAACCAGCTCCTCCCCCCTTTCATCCCCCCAGCGCTAGCAGCGACCGACTGATACCGCTTTCGTGAGTCCGCTACCGCACTCACGAAAGACGTCGTGCACTTCCTGCAACTCGCATTAACCGTCCATCGATCCACACCGATGTTAGTAGTGGGGGACTTTAATGTTGACATAAAGACAAACAGCAATTTCCTAACACTTATGCCGGAGAACATCCCGTTCCTCTCGCTCCTAACGCGTCCCACGGCTGTGACAACCTCGCGAGGCACTTGTATAGATCTCGTCTTTGAGAATCAAGCATTGGTGTACCAAGTCAAACATATATCAGTCTATTTCTCCGACCACAAAGCTTCCTTCATGACTGTCAAGAACTGTTAGTGGAGTCTTTGTTAAAGGAATACGTGTGAAAAATAAAAAAAAAATCTGTGATAGCGCATACATGTGTTGCTCGATTTCTTTGCCTCAATCTATCGAAAAGGTGAAACAGCTTATTTGCTGCGCTCAAATTTCGCATTAGGAAGTAACGTAATCGTCGGTAATTTTTTTAACCTGTCACAGAGGTATTAAACTCCAACAACATTGCCGGGGCAACATAACCAGTTTGCAGCAGTTCAAGAATTCATACAGAGGGTTGGTGCAGTACTTAACAAAAACTTACCGTCCGCAATAATCATCGAGGCGAAAAGAATCTGCGGAGTTGGCGACGATCCCCTGGATTCCAGCGTGCCGCTATTGGCACCCTCCAATGGTCAGGCGGCGCAGCGATCGGCTCAGCCATCAGCGCCACCGTGTCAGTTCTGCAAAACGCTGAGGCGGCCGCTTCTACGACGGCATGCTTTTGCGGCACTCGCTTGAATCATGTCGGTCGTGCTGCATTGCGGTTTTAAGGCAATTGAAAACGTCGAGGCTATTTCCGACCATCGACGCTTGAAAAAGGACGCCAGCTTTACGGCAACAATAATGTGTATCGTGTCAGAGAGGTGAACGGCACGGATATCTCGGCGAAGTGCTTGTCACAACAAGGCAAGTAGGCTTACGACGTCGAACTCCAAGTAAGTTGACAAATAATTATTTTATTGCACTTGAGTGTGCACATACGGCTGTAGAGCTTTTCCAACTGTCATTTGTAGCTTAATTACTTCGAACGTGCCTTGCATATCTCACTTCTAGAAGTTTTGGTGAGTTGTGAACGATAAGCAAGAACAAAAGGGAAGGCTTGTGTCCCCGTCCGTCTCTTTTTCTTTTTTGTTCTCGTTTATCGTGCGCTACGTATCAGAAGTGTACTTGCACCTCGCTTCCGTGTCGCATGCTCACGCTTTCGTTCCCGTCGACAGTTCGCTCGCGATGTACTGCGTATGCGTGTGCCACCGCGCGTCATGCCTAACGCTCACCTCTTTTTTTCGTTCGCCGTCTTCGTTTACAGCTGTCGATCGCGCCTCGAACTGTACTGAAGGGGACGTGTACGTGCCGTTAAGGCGCCCTCGGTGACTGTAAACACTGCGCAGCGGTGGTATTTTACATCAAGCTGCACGAGGACGTGTCGTGTACGAGTGGCCCGCAGTCATGGGGGAAACCATCGACGAAGCCCGACCATGACGACAAAGTGCCACTGAGAAAGCTGTTTGGAGGTAGGATGCTCTTGCTTTCTGTTCTATGTGCTTTCGCTATATTATTTAGCCTTTTTATTCTAGCTTGTGTTATGTACGCGCTCCGAATTTTTTCTGTGCAGTCTGCACGTGAATAGAAACAGCCGAGTTTTTCGCTAAAGCATCATAGCAATACAAATTTACGAAAAAGAACTCTTAATTACTCATGCAGTGTTCATTACTATATACACGCACATAATTGCTATTTTTTTATTTCACGAAGTGCAATTAAAGCATGCCTTTAGAATTTTCTTGCCTGAACCAAAGATGGGTCACTTATGAGGGAAAGTGTATCCTTTTTACTGTGCAACCTGACATAACCAAGTAAGCAGTGTTTTCCTTCCCGCTTCTTCGCTCGAAATCTACTCCTGTACGAAGTCAAATCCGTCTTTCTGTGTATTATTTTAATGCCCTATCCTCTTTCATGTCCTCCTGTTTGCAGATAACAACAGTCCCTTTGTGGGAAACAGGCAGCCTGCAGAGCTGCCGCCTACCTACATCACCCAACATTTCGGGGGCATTGAATCCCCTTTTACAACTGTACTTAAGGAGATGGAAAAAAGTGAAGCGGAGATTAGGCGTGGCGAAATTCTTCATCGAATTTTCGAAAAAGATCGAAGAGCATTGCTGCATCAAAAGCTTAACATACTGCTTAAGTCACCCCATAGACACCTTCACATGCTGGACGTGCTAGGTGACTTTCCAAAAGTAACCATAGCCCCAAGGAACCATCTGCAAGGGCTGACACCAGAGGAGAGGGCTTTTTACAACGATTTCGTTGTATGCGAGTCGCTTAATGAGCTATGCGTGCTGACTGCTGGGCAGTCAAGTTGTCCGAGGTAACAATGGTTCAGAAAGCATTGCATAGGTATATTTCTGACATGTTCGTTTCGTTATGTTTATGTTGTGTATATATACGTCTATGCAGGTGGCGCAAGGAACGCAAAGTGCGCATCAGCAGCACAGCAGCTCACACAATTTTGCGTACCCGCAGAGGCCCTAAAGAGATTGTTCACAGCCTTTTCAAGTCCAATTTTTTTTCGTCCGAGGCTACAACATATGTTACGTTAAGATTGTTGGATCTAATTAAGCAATATAAGTTACATGTGTGTGTTCTATATTAGGAATACGTATGGAGCCAGTGGCCAGGACGGACTTTGAGCAGCAGCGTGGTGTCACGGTGACAGAGGTGAGCATGTCACTTGCGTTATCTGGAGAGCTAAGTACAGCCTATTTTGTGATAAATAAAAAACATAATAGTTGGAATCATTTTCAACTATGCAATATTTAATGTTACAGTACATGTCGTCTCATATCGTGCTGCATATTGTCGCAGGCAGCCTATAGGTGAACTGACAACATGTCAAAGTACATTGTCCTCTTTTAAGCTGATGTGCACAGCATGACAGTGGACCTGAAAGGCACGAGGGAGGCAAGTGCTTGCCTTTGTTGTGCCCTTCTGTCCATTGTTGCACTGTGCACCTCGTCATGGATTACCAACTATCCCAGTCTCGCACTGTACTTCTTTTATACATCTTAGTCCAATTGTACTAATGTTGTAAAACATGTTTTATTAACCCATTATTTTGTCACCATGTGTACATGTACATATTTTTCTTCGTCTGGTCCCTTGTGTTCTCTGGCGCTGTTTTATTACGGATATGAACCAACTAGCCTAAATATACATCTTGACTGTTAGGAAGCTCGAGGAAATGTTGACAATATTGAAATAAGTAATGGGGAAAGAAATAATCTGTGCAACAATTTTTGACTGCGTAACACAAATGAGCAAAAAATGACATTTCAGGTGGGCCTGTTACTTCACCCGCAACAGCCATGGCTTTGTGGAAGCCCTGATGGAATTTTTTCTCTCTCTGGCGAGACATGCTTGTTGGAGATAAAGTGCCCACACAAATGCATTGACAGAGGGATGTTTGACGATTCAGGGCACAGCATCCTTGACTATGTGCATCATGTTGATGGAAACCCCATACTAAGGAAGTCGCACAGATACTATAGACAGGTCCAGATTTTGATGTACCTGCTTAATGCAAAGCAGTGTTTCTTCTTTGTATATTCAAAGAAGCAGAGCGTGACCATGGTTGTCGGTAGGGATGATGCTTTCCTTCAAGAGGCCATTCCAACTCTTGAACAATTTTATTTTCAGTGGATATTGTGTGAACTTGTGAGGCAACAAAGTTAGTAGAATGAATGATGCCTCGCTCTAGAGTGGTACTTCTATTTAGTGAATAGGGTTTTTCAACGCTTGGTAAACAAGCGTTGAAACACTTGCTATTATATGTGCAATTTTTTCTTTTTTCCGAGAGACAGAAAGTCCTCCCTCAAGTTATTTACTTGTAAATATAGTACACCGTATGGCATAAGCGTTTTGGTGCTATCAGTGTATCAGACGCATGACTTTGTGCTTAGCAGCAACACACCATAACCACTGTGTTACTGCAATTTGTGGGCAACTTAAGGACATACTCCAGCAAAACGCCACGGGTAGAGATATATATATCCGAATTTTTTGTACGCATCTTGTCACGCATGGTAAATTGGTGTACTTATTCTTTAGGCAACCAACCAGACTAGTCATATTGTGCAAAAAGTGATGTTTGTTTACTTGATTCTGCCTGTCCTCGTATTCATTTCACAGCAAAGCATTATCTGTACTTCATGTAAGCCTCCTGTGATACAAGTCACCAGGGTCAGGCATGCGTGGTGCTGCAGTTTTTTTTTTTCTTCAGTGGCATTAGTATTACAAGAGTAAATGCTCATCTGAATTTTCTGTACGCATCTTGTCACGCATGGTAAATTGGTGTATTTATTCTTTAGGCAACCAAACAGACTAGTCATTGTGCAAAAAGTGATCTTTGTTTACTTGCTTCTGCCTGTCCTCATATTCATTTCATAGCAAAGCATTATCTGTAATTCATGTAAGCCTCCTGCGATACAAGTCACCAGGGTCAGGGATGCGTGGTGCTGCAGTTTTTTTTCTTCAGTGGTATTAGTATTACCGGAGTGAATGCCCATCTGAATTTTCTGTATGCATCTTGTCACGCATGGTAAATTGGTGTACTTATTCTTTAGGCAACCAACCAGACTAGTCATATTGTGCAAAAAGTGATGTTTGTTTACTTGATTCTGCCTGTCCTCGTATTCATTTCACAGCAAAGCATTATCTGTACTTCATGTAAGCCTCCTGTGATACAAGTCACCAGGGTCAGGCATGCGTGGTGCTGCAGTTTTTTTTTTCTTCAGTGGCATTAGTATTACAAGAGTAAATGCTCATCTGAATTTTCTGTACGCATCTTGTCACGCATGGTAAATTGGTGTACTTATTCTTTAGGCAACCAACCAGACTAGTCATATTGTGCAAAAAGTGATGTTTGTTTACTTGATTCTGCCTGTCCTCGTATTCATTTCACAGCAAAGCATTATCTGTACTTCATGTAAGCCTCCTGTGATACAAGTCACCAGGGTCAGGCATGCGTGGTGCTGCAGTTCTTTTTTTTTCTTCAGTGGCATTAGTATTACAAGAGTAAATGCTCATCTGAATTTTCTGTACGCATCTTGTCACGCATGGTAAATTGGTGTATTTATTCTTTAGGCAACCAAACAGACTAGTCATTGTGCAAAAAGTGATCGTTGTTTACTTGCTTCTGCCTGTCCTCATATTCATTTCATAGCAAAGCATTATCTGTACTTCATGTAAGCCTCCTGCGATACAAGTCACCAGGGTCAGGGATGCGTGGTGCTGCAGTTTTTTTTTTTCTTCGGTGGTATTAGTATTACCGGAGTGAATGCTCATCTGAATTTTCTGTACGCATCTTGTCACGCATGGTAAATTGGTGTATTTATTCTTTAGGCAACCAAACAGACTAGTCATTGTGCAAAAAGTGATCGTTGTTTACTTGCTTCTGCCTGTCCTCATATTCATTTCATAGCAAAGCATTATCTGTACTTCATGTAAGCCTCCTGCGATACAAGTCACCGGGGTCAGGGATGCGTGGTGCTGCAGTTATTTTTTTCTTCGGTGGTATTAGTATTACCGGAGTGAATGCTCATCTGAATTTTCTGTACGCATCTTGTCACGCATGGTAAATTGGTGTATTTATTCTTTAGGCAACCAAACAGACTAGTCATTGTGCAAAAAGTGATCGTTGTTTACTTGCTTCTGCCTGTCCTCATATTCATTTCATAGCAAAGCATTATCTGTACTTCATGTCAGCCTCCTGCGATACAAGTCACCAGGGTCAGGGATGCGTGGTGCTGCAGTTTTTTTTTTCTTCGGTGGTATTAGTATTACCGGAGTGAATGCTCATCTGAATTTTCTGTACGCATCTTGTCACGCATGGTAAATTGGTGTATTTATTCTTTAGGCAACCAAACAGACTAGTCATTGTGCAAAAAGTGATCGTTGTTTACTTGCTTCTGCCTGTCCTCATATTCATTTCATAGCAAAGCATTATCTGTACTTCATGTAAGCCTCCTGCGATACAAGTCACCGGGGTCAGGGATGCGTGGTGCTGCAGTTTTTTTTTTCTTCAGTGGTATTAGTATTACCGGAGTGAATGCTCATCTGAATTTTCTGTATGCATCTTGTCACGCATGGTAAATTGGTGTATTTATTCTTTAGGCAACAAAACAGACTAGTCATTGTGCAAAAAGTGATCGTTGTTTACTTGCTTCTGCCTGTCCTCATATCCATTTCATAGCAAAGCATTATCTGTACTTCATGTAAGCCTCCTGCGATACAAGTCACCGGGGTCAGGGATGCGTGGTGCTGCAGTTTTTTTTTTCTTCAGTGTTATCAGTATTACCGGAGTGAATGCTCATCTGAATTTTCTGTATGCATCTTGTCACGCATGGTAAATTGGTGTATTTATTCTTTAGGCAACAAAACAGACTAGTCATTGTGCAAAAATTGATCGTTGTTTACTTGCTTCTGCCTGTCCTCATATTCATTTCATAGCAAAGCATTATCTGTACTTCATGTAAGCCTCCTGCGATACAAGTCACCGGGGTCAGGGATGCGTGGTGCTGCAGTTTTTTTTTTTCTTCAGTGGTATTAGTATTACCGGAGTGAATGCTCATCTGAATTTTCTGTATGCATCTTGTCACGCATGGTAAATTGGTATATTTATTCTTTAGGCAACCAAACAGACTAGTCATTGTGCAAAAAGTGATCTTTGTTTACTTGCTTCTGCCTGTCCTCATATTCATTTCATAGCAAAGCATTATCTGTACTTCATGTAAGCCTCCTGCGATACAAGTCACCGGGGTCAGGGATGCGTGGTGCTGCAGTTTTTTTTTTTCTTCAGTGGTATTAGTATTACCGGAGTGAATGCTCATCTGAATTTTCTGTATGCATCTTGTCACGCATGGTAAATTGGTGTATTTATTCTTTAGGCAACAAAACAGACTAGTCATTGTGCAAAAAGTGATCGTTGTTTACTTGCTTCTGCCTGTCCTCATATTCATTTCATAGCAAAGCATTATCTGTACTTCATGTAAGCCTCCTGCGATACAAGTCACCGGGGTCAGGGATGCGTGGTGCTGCAGTTTTTTTTTTTTTCTTCAGTGGTATTAGTATTACCGGAGTGAATGCTCATCTGAATTTTCTGTATGCATCTTGTCACGCATGGTAAATTGGTGTATTTATTCTTTAGGCAACAAAACAGACTAGTCATTGTGCAAAAAGTGATCGTTGTTTACTTGCTTCTGCCTGTCCTCATATCCATTTCATAGCAAAGCATTATCTGTACTTCATGCAAGCCTCCTGCGATACAAGTCACCGGGGTCAGGGATGCGTGGTGCTGCAGTTTTTTTTTTCTTCAGTGGTATCAGTATTACCGGAGTGAATGCTCATCTGAATTTTTTGTATGCATCTTGTCACGCATGGTAAATTGGTGTATTTATTCTTTAGGCAACAAAACAGACTAGTCATTGTGCAAAAAGTGATCGTTGTTTACTTGCTTCTGCCTGTCCTCATATTCATTTCATAGCAAAGCATTATCTGTACTTCATGTAAGCCTCCTGCGATACAAGTCACCGGGGTCAGGGATGCGTGGTGCTGCAGTTTTTTTTTCTTCAGTGGTATTAGTATTACCGGAGTGAATGCTCATCTGAATTTTCTGTATGCATCTTGTCACGCATGGTAAATTGGTGTATTTATTCTTTAGGCAACCAACCGCACTAGTCATTGTGCAAAAAGTGATCTTTGTTTACTTGCTTCTGCCTGTCCTCATATTCATTTCATAGCAAAGCATTATCTGTACTTCATGTAAGCCTCCTGCGATACAAGTCACCAGGGTCAGGGATGCGTGGTGCTGCAGTTTTTTTTCTTCAGTGGTATTAGTATTACCGGAGTGAATTCCCATCTGAATTTTCCGTATGCATCTTGTCACGCATGGTAAATTGGTGTATTTATTCTTTAGGCAAGCAACCAGACTAACCTTTTATTTTGCAAACAATGATGTCTTGTGAAGTGTAATCATGCATACTGTGATGTCTTAGCTTTGCTTCTCACTTGTGTTTCCTAGTCAAGCTTTGTTAGTTACGCAAGCTATAAGTGCTCATGTACGTCTAATAAGCATTAGAAAATTTCTGAGGGAAGTTTGTGCATTGAATTTTCCGATCTGAGGCAACACCTTTTCTTTTTACATGGTCAACGAAAACTGCACCCACATATTCATGCTTGTGAAATGAAGTGGGAACAATAAATACTGATTGTAAAATGTCCACGTGTGTCAAAGTTTATTGGCAGATTAAAAGTGAGTACATCTTTCTGGTGTCTTAAATCTGCAAACACCGGTGACAGGATTCAAGCAAGACAGGTGCCCTTTGTCCGACTAGAGCAGTTGCTCAACCACAGTATCGGCCAATGGAATTCGTTTTCACTGTCTAAATGTATGCACCTTGAAACATGTACAGAGAAAATCCGTGAATAATGTATCAACTTAAATTTGACATGCGAACAGGAAAGAAACGGATCATAACGCCTGTTACGTGTGCAATGTGTGAGCATACTCTAGCCAGTTTTCAAGCACAGAGGAGTGCCGAGTGTACGTCTTGGGAGTAAATGAAGCTTATTAAAAAGGTAGGTGAACCTGAAGACAATGAGGCACTGCTGTTCTGAAATTGTTTACAATTTATTCTGATAGTGCATATATAATTTCTCATTGCACCAATGTGGTGCCCAAATTCAGGTCAAAATAAATAAAACATGATGAAATATACATACAATGTAAACAAAGCAAGCTAATGAAATTGAAGAGGAATAACTATAACATCAAGAATTGAGAACTAGTGGACACAACAAATTCTATTGTGAAACAAAAGCGATGACAAATTGTTGGCTTACTGCAAACTGCACATATGACAAACACAAATGTGTTCGGCGCAAACATAGAAGCAATAACAGCACCGGAATAAGTTCACATATTGTACAGTGCATCCTAGCATGGTATTTTGCTGTACAAGTCGAACAAATGAAAAAAACATATCCTACGACGGTCACGTCAAGGCGCCACTTGTATACTAAATATATTAAACCTTGTGGAGTAGCAACACAACAGGATTACTTCCACAGATGTTGCAGCACTCATTTCAATATTAACTGTGTCGAGTAGACAAGATTTTCGCCAAGGGGAGCAGTGAAACGTTGCGCTAACCTATGTATTAGTGCCCCGTCAGTGCATCAGATGGATAAGGAATTTACATTCCTCACCCTTGGCTGAAGTTTCTAGGCCTCCTCCACTGTCCCCCTCTCCCCGAAGGTTCTTTGGCATGATTTCTGTCGGCCCACTTGCACGTGGCCTTGTTGCTATCTATCACCTACACTTGCTGTCATTATTGATGTAGTGATGCATGCCCCATTGTTAGGCGATTTTTATATGTAGAAGAAATTGTAAACTTTTTTTCACGATTCTAGATGGCAGTGCATATGCAATAACGTTCCTGGTGGTTTGTCTCTGAAAATATACTTAGTTGCAAGTGAGTGTCTTTCCTGTCCACGTCTCCATTTTCCGCAACGCTTCTGCACTCCCCTTTGCAAAATTCATGTCAAACCAACTAACTCAACAGCTTACTAATATAAAACAAATATATAAGCCATTTCTAGTGCAACACACATACAAGGCTCTTTTTGTCCATTTGTACTTGAAAATAACTGCATTTCGTCGGAGCATGCACAGACGCAGCAGGAAGAGTTTGCTGCTAGGCATGAAGGTGTGGCTGCCATTTACTAATTTTTGTTTTGTGAATCTTCCTCCACCTTGTGGATATTGACAAAAATGATCTGTTAAATGAGGCAGTTGCTGCGCTAGATGACTTGATTCTCAGTGATTTAACTGAACCTAATTATTGGAGGCTGAAGGTTCGCCAGCACACAGCACACGTGAAACACGTCTGTCATGAGTGCTATCATTTCAATTGGCACCCTGTTGTTTAAGATGTTATGCACTTTAATTCTCTGGATCATCCTCTCCACATGAACTCGCACTTGTGCAATATTATGTGTGTCCCTAATTTCTTGAGCACTGAACTGAGGGCCTTGTAAAAAGGGGGTACGACAAGTACAGCGTTTCGTTCACCAATAACTGTACGTATCCCAGGAAATCCCTTGTCTGCAAGTATTTTATCACCAGACTCAATGACATCAAGGAAACCAGAATCGACAGTAATGTGTGTGTCGGACACCCTTCCCCCATACGCATCTGAGTAGAAACATATAATCCCGCCAGGTGTCCCCGCAACAAGAAATTTCAAAGTATACCCGCCTTTGTACTGGGAGTACAGAGTCCTCTGCTGCTGTACAGTAGGTGGCTGCTCAGTGCGGATTTCTGTGCAGTCAATTATCATTGTGCAGTCCGGATAATGTGCCCTAAAACAGTCTGGCATGGTAGCCTGTATAACTCTGAGTGGAGGACGAAAAATCCATTGCTTTGTAGCAAATGCCAAGGTTTTGAGGACACTTTTGAAATGCCGTGAGGCTGATGTTTCACTAATGCTGAACAGGGTAGCCAGGGATGAATAGCTGATGCCAAGTTTCAATTTCATCAGGAACAGCAGCAGTCGGTCTTCTTTAGATACGTCACATCTGCGCTCAGTCGAGACCGGAAACACGCTCAAGAGCACGGCGAACACCGCCTGACTTACATTACATAAGTCTTCAAGAGCACTTGTACTCCTTGAAACACTTTCGTGGCCAGCAAAATAGCTTGTCCGATGGTCTGGACCACTGTGCTTGCTGGCAACGTTCGGAATGTGTTGCACTTCACAGTCGCGTGTCTCGTGGTGGGTTATCTGCGTTGACAGGTTGTTGCCTTCAGTGCAGCAAATAAACACTGAAAAGCTTGTGGTCACGCTGCTCGTCTCCGATGTTTGAGTTTCCTAAGAGAAATTTCATGGTATATCAGGGAGGTGCTGCTCTCACAATTCTAACACTTCATAGCAATTAAAAAGTATAGACTTTGACATGTTCTCAAAAGGTTTGTTATGTGTCAAATCTTGTAACGATAACTAGGGTACAAAATTGTCAGTGCAACAGCTAATCTACCATTTCTATATCGCTGCATTCTATTCATAAAGCCATGGCTTTCATGTGCAGCAGACGTATTTTATTGACATGACTGCAATTTGTTTTCTGCCTCTACAAAGACTGCCAATTGCTTCTGTTTACACAAAAGCACAACCCAGAAGACTAGGTACTTCAGAAGATACTCTCATTCTTTTGAAATTTGCTTCACAATTACAGTAGTGAGCAAGGTACTAAAATCACTATCGGTATAATCGACTCCATACTTTTAGATATGATAGAAATTAGAACCTTAAAACAAGGACTCTGAAAGAATTATGCAGATCAAAATGCAAATGCTGGAGTATTAATGAAGCAAAACTTTAATGGAGTGGTTAATAAATGCTGTACAACTAATGACATTGCTTGCCAATTGTGTTTATTTTCATCCATATGCCATGTGTAATCTCATGCAACAGTTATTTTTATGTGCCACAAGCGCAACAATTTCTATATCTCTTATGCCATGTTGGCATTTAATTCTAAATACATTTAAGGCTTTTATATTCCTTGTGTAACAGTGGCCCATACTCATTCTGGAAAATTAGCCAATAATTCGCACATACTGAATGGCTAAATCATAAAAAATAAGGTACCTGAAGGAAGCCATTAAATACAATGCACTTTTCAATAAAGAATTGGTGTCCTTTCGATATGCCTACAGGCCTACATTACGGGCTAATGTGTTGTATATGAAATAATGTTTTATTACACTGAACAGTCATCCACTTCCTCGCACACCTTGTTGGTTAACATACAGTTTATATAATCCTGTAAGCTGGTACTACCATTCAGAGCACATATAAGCTTCACATATTCATCCACGAATATGTCAGGCAAGAAACCATAGACTCATGCCAAACTGCAGGAAGAGGCAAAGAAAGGTTTAGTTCAAAATTTTCTGCTGATGAAATGTAGTGGGGTGTTTCTGCTAGTGCACAGTTTCTTATGAAGCTCACCACTGATCTGGCTGCTACGTGGACCTCAGCAGCAGCACACAACACGTTCAGGCCATCCCATGCTGCTGCATCTATAGAATCGCCAGTCACCTCGGCTGCTACAGAGATGGCACTGCTGCTGGCGTCTTCAGCATCAAATTCTGCTACTTCTGCCGCACAAGGCGCTGCAGTAGCTGAAGCCGCAGATCTGTGCATCCATCTGCAAACGCACGGAAAGCTCAAGTGTGACAACCTCTATGTAATTCGGCCAGTAATCATGTCTGCTATAAAGTGCGATACCACACCACAGGCCATATTTTATTTATGACGAAGGCACGCAAGATGCAATATCGAAAGAAAGGTTTATGTGTTGATGGTTGTCGAAGGAAAATGAAGTATATTTGATATCCCTAGCAAAAGTGATATCATAACAACAAATAAGGATGAGTGAATAACAGCAATTCAACAACATTAAAAAATTTATACGCCTCAGCATCGCAAATCAAATGCAGCTGAAGTTGTGGCTACAAGAGAATCCCCCCCCCCCCTTCTGTTGTGGCTACTTTTTGTCCCATGCAGCCCAGTGCCCAATTCGTTGCATGAATATATTTTGCATTACTGCAAATATAAACCTTCAGTTGAAAGTCAGTGTTGTGTTGACTGGTCACTCTTCCTCATGCTAATTCTTTAGCTTTTTTTTTCATTATGTATCAACTAGCTCAACACCAAACCCTTCTGAAGCGACAAAAGTAAGCGCGTGGACAAGGGGCCGTCCGATACGTATCATATATAATTTATCGCGGCACGAGTAAAGCAGCTACCTGCTGAACCTGGACATCTGTGCAGCAGGAGCCGTGGACCGCTTCTTGTAGACGGGTGGGAATATTGTTGGCAGGTAACCCGGATGATTCTCGATGTTCCTTTTTTCTTCGTTGACGAAGTGCCTCGAACAAATTCTCGTATTGTTATTCGGGCTCCAATGTGAGAGGTCATCACCGCTGAAACATGACAGAAAGCAATCTGACACTAAGTAACGCGAAGACTGAACAAATGTGTGCTAGCGTGCGCGAGAGAAATGCTAATTTGCGAACACTCGACGTGCGGTGCAGTGCACTCCAGCCTTGGTTCTGTTTTACGAGCGAGAAAACATCGGCATGATTGAGTCCGGTTCTAGCACTCGCGTCTTGATCCCGGCGCAGACACGAGCTGCACGTTGGCTTACGAGTGCATAACAAAAGCACACTGCGTACAAAGTTCCCGCACGGAGCGCTTACGAAGCTAGATTTGACACGTAAACACCACTGCACATTTGTTTTGGAGCGAGATGAGCTAAACGACTATTTAACCAATTTACAACAGCAGGAATCAGTTGACGTGCCTTTATGCAGTTGTCACTTTACTTGGCCGTTTACGCCTCCGTTCGTTTAACGGAAATTCGCAAGAGCGACACTTACTTGACGCGCCGAACCGCGACGATCCACTTCAGCCGCCGGTTTGCTTCCCACGGTCTTGAAGGGAAGCGGTAAAGTTTGACGCCGTCATCACCTTCGCAGTTGTGGCAATCCTTAACGCAGCAGTATCTGCGCTTGTTATTCTTCTTCACACCTCTCACGGAGGAGCTGCCGAAAGGCAGCGGTAAATCCATTGCAAAATTGGAAAACGAGGCTGTCAGGCGTGCTTGAGCGTAGTACGAATAAAGGTGCCGCGGCGGCGAAGGCCTACCCAAGGGTGCTCACCGCCGCTGCTAGGTGGCGCGACGTGTACAGCCAAACTAAGGTCCCTCTATAATTTCCAAGGTAGCGCCATCTGCCGCGCGCGCCACCTAGGAAGTTCCTGTAGCAGACGGCGCCCACGCTAAACCGCGGCGCCCCGGCATTCGTGAGGTGAACAAATATCTGCAAACGCGCGGAAATAAAACCTTCTGGTGCCTGACTGTGGCGAAAAACGAAAGAAGGACCCGAACTGCTAAATTTAGTCCTTTAATTTCAAATAAGTGCTCCAAGAAAATAGCTCAAGACAGCGTAATGAGGGCTTGTTCGCCTCGATTCCGCGTGTTTACATTTCGTTCGTTTGCGCTCAATCGCCGCGCGAGCCTCGGTCATTGCTTACGCTTAATCCCGTATGCTCTGTGAAATCTTTTGCATGTAAGTGTGCTGCGTACACACAGCGGTTGCATTGAACGAAGAAGTCGTGTAAAAATGAAGGCTGACAGTCGCTTGGACCGGAAAACTTTCGACATAACGTCGCTGAAACGTGCGATTCTCAAAGCGCGCGACCCTCACGGCAACTAAACGACATCCTGTGTGTTTGTGGAAACGAGTGCGCCAACAGTCTTCTTGTCGCTGAGTGTGTCTGTCGTGTAGCGATTACACGACGACTGCTGTGTCTTGTGGTTCAATGCTACGAGCCAGTGCAACTGTCGTGACATGATGAAGAGGTGGTATGGATCGTGTCAGCGTGTCTCCTCGATCGTGTTCGGGCTGCCAGCGCGATCTGATCTCGCGGCACACCAACATCGAGCGTAGTGTGTGCGCGTGTGTGAATGTGGTTGACTGTTCTCGTGAACCGTGCGACGTCGCCGCGTAAACTCGAATCATGACGCGCATTGTTGTGTTTATCCCTTTTCGCCTCCGTGCACCGCTAAATCCCAGTAAGAATTAGAGGGCCCTTATACGAAACGTACGCGCATTGACCCAGCTATTACTGCACTGTGTTTTGCTGGCAATCCGCGTATCGCTTGTGGCGTTTTTCCTATGTTCATTTGCAGTTGTGTGTTTTTCATCAGTAAAATGGCATTGCCGATTACTGAAACATCTTCGAGTGTCAGGGAAACTTGGAAGGAACGAGCTCGCAGCTGTATGTAATGTACTTTGATATACTGTATTACGCTTTATTATTTGACGGCCAGTAGCTGTGGCTATGCAGTATTCGTTTTAAAAAACAGAGTAATGCAGGCACTTAGCAATATATTTATTCACATATGCAATGCACAAAATATGATTAGGATATAGGAAATTAAATTTTGGACATGTTGTAAAGCGCAGTTAACAACGCGCGCACAAACACAGGAAAGTGTAAAAGTAGAATTCGCTGCTGAAGTTTATTTTTTATCGCACGTAACGCAATGCGGATATTTGTCAGCGAGTTAATGCGCTTCTGCCCCACTATTTACTTGCATGCTAGGTCATACTGCACTTGCGTAGTCAACGGGCTCGTAATGCACTAAAATCAGTAATCTCCACAAACTTCGGCCGTCAACATTCATGCGCGCGAATGAAATAATACTGCAGCTCTGCACACACAGGTGCATACTTTCTCTCGCACCTTCGTATCGCTCTACGTTACTTTGCTCGCATAGTCGTGCAGTTACCGACGGTTCAGTCTTTCCGTCCATTTCTATGCAACCAGAATTACCTTCTGGTTAGGTTTTGTTTGCTGCGCGGAATGCAAAGTAACTTCTTGTCGTCCTCCGTCTGATCTCGGCACCCATCCGCACAGCAACAAGGCATTTCGGTCCTTCGCATCCTAGGTCATGCCGATCTATTCAGCGGGCACACAGCGACCTAAAATAAATAATCTCCACAAACTTCGGCCCTCAACATTCATGCACGCGAGTGAAATACTATCACCGCTCGACACACGCACGTGTATACTTTCTATGGCACCTTTGTATCGTTGTATGTTACTTGCCTCGCATAGTCGTGCTGTTACCGACGGTTCAAAGTCCGTCCGTGCAATTCTGTGTAACCCTACTTTTCGTCTGGTTAGGTTCTGGTTGCCGCGCGCGATGCAAAATAACTTCTTGCCATCCTTCGTCCGGTTTCGGCACCCAACCGCACAGCAACAAGGCATTTCGGACCTCCCGGAACGAAATTATCGCAGCGATGTGCAAAGCACAACAGCCGAAACGCGCGCTCTTCGCCCGGCGCGCAGGAACTTTCATGGCGGCAAAGGGGCGGAGCAAGGTCACATGTCACCGATCAGCCTATCGCAGGCGTTGTCGGCTGGATCAAAGCCTGGCGGTACTTTTAAATGATTGAGGGACTTTAAGCCAAACTGCATTGCAGGGTGCCTATAGTGGCTAGTCCCGCCGAACGTCCACGCGTCCGCCATTTTGCTTTAAGGCGTCAGTAGTATTGGCTAGACTTCGACACGGCTTCGACTCGAAACCGGATTTTTGCTATAGTCACGTGGTTCCGCGTTTGCCGTTTTCTCCTCCGAGAGCGAGTCACACGTTCGGCTTGAGCGCTTATTCTCGGCCTCCGAGTTAGATGCACGCCGGATCTGCCCGACTCTGATTCGGGGGATGGAGTCGACAAGTCTTAAACTGTTTTACAACACTGTTAACTCTGAACGTTGCCCATCCTAGGAATATAGTAAATTTGCTAAAGCGTCTAAAACACGCAATTTTCAACCCCTAAATATAACACCCTTGTACCACCGCAGTGACAAATTCGAATATAGTTTTTTCCCCGATCCATTGAATTGTGCAACCAGCTTCCCCTTAACATAGGAAATTGACACTTGATAATTTTGTTAAGGCAATCACTGGCTGATGTCCGTGATTCCCAGTACCATGTATTATACACTATGTTTAAATGCATATATATATGTATCGAGATCATTTTTTTAGTTTTCATATTTCTTACACTAGTGTTTCGTTGCGTGCCTTCTATCTTTGATTGGTGTACCTCCTTTTGCTGTGTGTGTGGCACCCTTGATCTTGTACCCCACTGCTCCTCTTAGGGTTGCAGTATGTATAAATAAATGAATGAATAAAGCCTTTATTTTAAGGAAAGGGACGGCTCTAGGCCGCTGATGGGGATTAGGAGGGAAGGGAATGTGGGTACCCAGACTGTTGGCTGAAACACTTCATCTCAGTCTGGGATCTTCCGCTTTATGCAGGCTCAGGTGCATGTTTAGTTGCGCCGCTCTCACGTGGGCTGATCGACCCCTTCTACACTACTCGAAACAGGCCACTTTGTCTGCCATATGTCGCAATGGCTTTCTGTGTTTCAGGGTTAGTTTGTATTGCAATGCCTAATGTTCTAATGTCTCCGTGTAGTAGATGCTGAATGTTGGATCTCCCTTGTGAAAAAGCTGCACAGCTCCAAATGAGGTGTTGCAAGTCTGCTCTGCATGACTCCTGGCAATGTGTACATCGGGTGTAAGTATTCGCAATCGTAGCTTGTTTGGGTTTGTGCCATTTCTCAAGTATGTGTGGTGTGTACGCAGCGTTTGCCATAACCTTATTCAAGAAAACCTCTTCCGTGCGGGTAAGCCCGCCCTTGTCGTCAAACACATGTACTGGTGTAGCTTCTAATAATCTCCGTTTACTGTCTGCTTTTATTTTAGTACGAATGTAATGCATCAGTGCTCTGCTAGGAGAGCCTGCCGCCAATATGTTTAGGTATGGGTTTTGGTCCGCGGGGTGTGGCGAGGAAATGGAGTGTGGGGAGCTGTACGTGTAATCAAGCCCACCCGCTTGCGCGGCAGCAGCGTGAGCGGCTGCGTTTCCCCCATCCGTGCCGGTGTGCCCCGGTGTCCATAGGATTTCAACATTTGTCCCATTGTCCTGTATTCTCCTTAGCTTTTTTCTGGTGTCGTTGGCCACCGCATCATCTGTCGTAGGCCCCGTTAATTCGGCCACTGCTTCGTACGAATCAGTAAGGATCCGATAATTATTCCGCACACTCTGCTCTACAATGTCTCCCATGTCAATGGGAATGGTGTTGACCGCTCCCCATATAGCTAAGAGCTCAGCGTGCAAGGTTGCACCCCCAGGAAGCTGACATGTGTGATAGCCATTGTGTTGGGGTGCAGATGTGCTAACCCAGGCCATGCTTGCTATGTCGTTTGTGATTGCAGCGTCCGTGTAGATGTCAGTGGTGTGCTGCGGCGTGTTTAATCCCAATCTCTTTTCAAATATTTTTCTAGTTTCCACGTTTCGTCTGGCGATAGGGCGTTGTTGCCTCCGTACGCCCAGTGGTGCTTCCCATGGTGGCATTATGGTCGCTTCCGCGGGCTCTGGCTTCGCATGGACTTGTTTATCCCATGCCATGATCTGTTTTCCTTGGGTCGTGTTTTCCAACCGGGATCGCATTCGAATTCGTGCTTCACTGATTATGTCCCGTATGGGTGGAATCGCTACGAGCTTGAGCAGGTCCTCGTTCTTCGTGTGTTTTGGTAGCCCAGTGATCGTACGGAGGGTGGCCCTGTGTAACTTCTCGATGTCACCGAGGTCTCGTTCAGAGAATTCGTACAAGGGTGCCCCGTAAAGAATCCTTCCAACCGCGACCGCTTTTGCAAGCGTTTGGCACGCTTTTTGACGCGCTCCGCCATACTTGCTCGATATTCGTCTAACCATGTGCAACAGCGGTCTCCATTTTTGCTTTAGTGTGCGAATCCATAGCTGGGGGCTGTTGCAGCTAGCAATCTGTGCTCCAAGAATCCTAATTTGTCCATTGGCCGACGTAATATCGCTTTGGCCGATGTGTAAAGTGATCTGCTTGTTTACATTGGTTGCTTTCTTTCCGTCTACGCTGATCAATTCTGTCTTCTCTGGCGAGAGTTGCAGTCCGAGGTTATCTAAAGTGTTGATAAGGCTCAGGATCGCTGCTTGCAGCTCAGTTTTCATGCTCTGTATGTCGGAATAATCCGCCGCTTCCGTCCATATTGTTATATCGTCGGCGTAAATAGTAAAACGGGCTGAAGTGTCTCGCTCAAGACTTTCTGCCACACGTGTCATGGCCAGATTGAATAGCATAGGTCCGAGGATGGAGCCCTGGGGCACTCCCCTATCCAAGTAAAAGGTCTTCGGACTCCATCCCGGTGCCTTGCCATGGAGCTGAATTGGTCTGCTTTGGAGAAAGCTACGTATCCAATTGTATGTTCTTTGGCTAGGGTACCTGGTTGCCAGTTCCTGTAAGATGGCCTCTTGTTTCACGTTATCGAATGCTTTACGCATATCGACTGCAAGAATATAGTCAGGCATCTGTTTGCGAGACTTACGGTTGATCACTCTGCGGAGCAACCAGAGGCAGTCATGTGTGCCCATGTTCGGCCGAAAACCTGCCTGCGCAGGATGCAAACCCGGTTGTACATATTCGATGTAGTGCTGCATTCTTGTGTGTAGCATTCTTTCTATCAATTTGCAGACAGTTGACGTTAGAGCTATGGGGCGTAGGTTAGCTGGGTTCGTGTGGTCTTTGCCCGGCTTCGGTATGGGGTAGATGAGAGATAGTTTTAGTGAATCTGGCACTAGTCCGGATTCCCAGGATTCATTGATAATTGTTAAGAGCTGTTCTTGAGCTTCATTGCTGAGGTTACGAAGTTCTTGCCAAGTCACTCCATCGTGCCCGGGAGCTGATTTCGTTTTGCCTCGTGCAAGGGCTGCTACGAGTTCACCCAGCGTAAAGGGCATGTCTAGCTCCGCTTTCGCGTTGTCTATCGTTGCAGAAGGCAGCGGTTCAGGAGGCGCCTCGGCAGCATGTGGGAAGAAAGTGTGGATGACGCGGTCCTCCAGCACGGCAGGCTCATCTCGCAAAAAGAGCTCCTCGAGAGGAGGCGCACCTTTCTTGCTCCCAAGCAGGCTCCTTAAAATCTGCCATAGCTTTTTTAGGCCGGGTTCCCGGCCAAGCTTCGCGCACGTATTGTGCCACGTGTCTGCTTCGAGTTGTTGTTGGTATTCCTTGATGAGTCTGTATTGATGTTTAAGGCGCATTAGATCTTTGTGACGCTTTCCTTTATACCGGTATTGCTGTGTGAGGCGGTTGACCTTCCGCCATAGATTTGCAAGGTGCATATCCATGTGAGTTGCAGTGTCATCGCATGGGATAGTTTCCCTGGCCTCCGGCCGTGCCTCCGCTATCATAGCGCTGAATTGTTCAAAGTCCGCAAAAGAGTCCCCGGTAGCCATTCTAAATTTTTTCCAGTCAAAAAGCACCGTTTCTCTCCTCTCTCGGATCTTTTTGCGATTGAGCGTGATAATTATGGGTAAATGGTCGCTTCCCCATGTCGTCGATTCTACGTTCCATTGCCTTATGAGCCCTGGAGTGGCTAGTGTCAGATCGGGCGTTGTGTCCTGTTGTCGCGCGTGTAGCCCTATGCGGGTTGGTGTTTCTGGTGTGTTGCATATGCCCAGAGTTGACATTTCTATTGCATCGTGCAGTATGCGTCCTCTCGGGTCAGCTTTGGCGTAGCCCCATGTTTGGTGCTTGGCGTTAAAATCTCCCCCCACTAGAATGGGAAGGCCTCCGGCTTGTGCCTGCACCTTACTGAGCCATTGGTAGGAGTCATTCCGGTGCTTGCCCGTTAGGGGTCTGTAGTACGTGGAGACTGCAACCATTGGCCGGTGGCCGCGTGGACATAGCTTTACTGCCACAATTTCTCTAAAATCATTACACAAATCTGGTATCTGCAGTTGGGTTGCGGTGCAGTCATGTCTTACTAAAAGAGCAGCTTGGCCTTGCGCTTGTTGGTTTCCTTTGCCTTGGTGTCGTATCGTAGCCTGCTGAAAGGTTCGGTAACCTCGAATAGTGCATTGTCCCCTTGTCTCCTGTAGAAGCACGACAAGGGGTTTGAATTTTTTTATTTGCTGTCTTAGTGTGGATCCATTCTGCGTAAAACTTCGACAGTTCCATTGGATGCATATAGGCCGTGCCGTCATCTTTCATCTGCTGGCTTGCGCCTTTTAGGTTCGTCATGTTGCTTCTGAATATTTCTCTTAATTTCCGTGAATATCGCCTGCATCTGAGTTTGTATTGCATTCGTTACTGTCTGAAATTCCTCCCGTAGGTTCTTTTCGAGGCGCTGGGTCTCAGTGTGTCTTTCCTGCCTTAGGATGCTCAGCATCTGTGTATACGCCGAGTCTTGGGCTGTTAATGGTTTTGGCACTGACGGTGCCTGGTTCTGCTGGGTCTGTGCAGGTCCTGCGTGTTGCAGCTTTCGAGAGTTTGCCGTGGTTTTCCGACTAATTGATCGCCCGACCCGACTGTTAGAACGCGTGCGTTTTTCTCGGTCTGCCGGCGTCTCTGATTCACGTTGCCGTGGCGTTGACGGTGGTGGCGTATCTCGTTGCTCTGGTGGTAGTCGTGCGAGTATTTGCTGCAGCATTGCTCTCAACTGCTGATTTTCTTTTCTTAGTTCTTTTATTTGTTGCTCATAGTGAGCGGATAGCGTGGGTTGTGTGGATGTTCCCGCCAGTACTTTTTCAGACCAGGTCACTGTCCTCTGACCTTCTTCTATGTTCTGCACGACTTTCTTAACGTCTTTCGGTGCACGGCTAGGACATGCTGAGTTTAACGATATGTGGCCCTGTTTCTGGCATGCGACACAGAATAGCTCTTCGTCGCATTCGTTGTCTTCAGGGTGTTTTCTACCACACTGTTTACACACTTCGTCTGAAGGACAATACTTGGCAATGTGTCCCAAGCCGTGACAATTGTAGCAAGCTATAACCTTCGGTCTGTACTCATGCACCCTTGTGATCTCATAATCGAACACGAGCCTGTTTGGGGGAGATTCCGTATTAAATGTTAGCAGCAGCATGTTTGTCTTCCCGAGCAGACGTGCCTCTAGGATAGTTGCGGTCTCGCATCTCAAGTGATCCTTGATATATTCAATGGTCTGGCCGGGACGCACCTTGATGACCCCCCGACTGTTCCCCACCTTCTGTGTTGGCGTTCTTTCAATTATCACTTCATACGTACGAACGCGACCGCTCATTTTCTCAGCTAATCGTGTCAGCGCCGCAAGCCTCTTCGCGTGTTCTTCATCCCTGACAGTAACCTTTATGCAGTTCGCTGCTGGGTCGTAGCGGAAAATTGATAATTCTGCAAGTTCCCAACTTCTTGCCGTCATCTCTAGTGCTGCTGTTATAGCCTGCTTAGGTATGTCATGGACGTGTACCTTGTTAAGTGGCCTGATCGAGAGTGAAAAATGAGGTCGACTTACCCGCTCGAGGCGAAGCTGTTCGGGCTTGACTTTTCTGTTTGGTTTCCTCTTGCTGAAAAAGGACCATCCGTTGTCCTCCTCGTTGTCTTCGTCATTGCTATCATCGTTGTCGTCCACGCTGTCATCCTGAATATCCATTTGGTCGTTCACTTGCGACTCCTTCCTTCTGGCCTCTTCCATCGAGGGACGCGCCACGGCGTCTTCGGCTGCAGCTCGGCGTTCACCCGGCGTTTCGACGCTCTCTGCGCGCTTCGCTCGTCGCGTTGTCTGCATTTTGGAGGGGCTATTCTTCAACTTTTCGGCGTCCCTAAGCTGAGGTGAGCATGGAGTTCCCGCGCTGGGTCCACTTGAGTGCGAATGTTGCTGTGGTGGCGACATGATGCCGTGCTCACCTGGCCGGCCTCGCCGAGGCCGCACTCTGGCTAGGCCCAGACGTGGTTAGGCTTAGGTCAGCGGGTCGCCGTCGAAAATGTCCTCGTAGCCAGAAAAAACGTCAACTGGAGCCGTGAAAAAGCACACCACACTCACAGAAAGTGCTCACAGTGTCGTTGCTCAATGTTTTACCACGTAGAATGGTAGTTTCACACAAGCTAAAAAGAAAACATCGAAGAGCCAAAGTGGCACACGTCTTCACACTCTGGCGATCGCAGCGCCCCCCCCCCCTATAAATAAATAAAAATTACATGGCGACCCAATCAAAGAAAGTGAGTTGGTCCAAGTGGTCACACCAGTTGATATCAATTGAACCAAAATGGAATGAATTGGAAGCCAATTGGAGTGCTGCACTTGAATTGGAAAAACCAATTGGACTTCACAGTTCCAGTTGGTTATTCCAATTGGTTCACCATTTTCCATTTGGTATCCCAGTTGTAATGTTTGTTAGTCCAATTGGTTGTACACATTCCAATTGGAGACCCATTGGAACAGTGATTTCCAATCGGTCGCCCAATTGGAATGCTTGTATGCATCTAATTGGTTGTACATCCCCAACTGGAGTAGACCCATTGGAACATTGCTCTTCCAATTAAAATTCTTGTGTAATATTTCTTGCTAACATGACAGTCTAATTAAAAGTATCTTGCTCCGGTTAGAATTCCAGACCCATTAACCGTTTAATTAGTTCTCAATTGACTTCACAAGTTTCTAATTTAAACCCATGCTATAGGGTATTTCAAGAGCTGCATGTCTTACACTGTTGGGATTACTTAGGATTTTTGCTCGATTTTTAAATATATTTAGGGTCCATGCTATCTCGGATTTGGACAGCTGGGCATTGCCAGCTGACAATGTGTTTATGTATAGTACAATGTAAAATGTGGCTAGCTCTAGAAGTTTGTGTTACCTACAGCTGTGCTCCTAGAAGCTTTACCTTCTGTATCCTGCAAACGCCTAGATGAAATAGGCCCAATGCTACAAGCAAACTTTGTAACTTGTGTAATTTTGTCATTTTCCTTGGATATCTTGTGTAGACATATCAGTGTTCACTCACAGAAAGACGAACTTACCGATTCTAAGTGAAAAAACTGACTGGTCAACGTATAGAAGAAATGTCATTTCTAGTGCAAAAATAAGCGAGTTCATTGGAAGAGCACTCATCTCCTGATGAATCTACAAGAAATGTATGCCATTGGTGACAGCCTTGCAAGCTAGTAGCAAGCATGTCAGAATAGTTTTCTTATATTTAATTAAAGCACACAAGCACAGTCACAAATTTGAACATCGTGCATAATACAAGACCACCAAACATTTAAAACAAGTCCATGGCATCCCAGCAAGGTATATTTATTGACATGGGCAATATTACAGCAGAGTTCAGACATAAGGGCATAAAAACAAGGCATAAATTTATATGCACATTATGTATATATATATATACGTATGAAGCAGCATGCACTAAATGTACAAACTTCATACATAGCAGCATTTAGGACTAAAACAGTGAGCTACTTCAAACTACAAATTAACAGTGCACAAAAGTTTTCACAAGCTAGAGCAACTAGAATTGCAAGAACCTATTGGACACTATACACTAGCCACAAGAAACAATTTTCTGGCTAGAGGACTTAAAAAAAACCATGGTACAAATTAAACAAGGATGAGACGACAATACAGGTAAGTATGAGGGTCGCCACAAAAAAATTGTGCTTGTATACAGCATACCATGCATGCGTATATTTAGAATATATGAAAGTTGTTTGTGGTCCTTTTAACTTTGGAATGATGCCTTCAGAGATAGGACACTTATACAATATACATGAGAATGCTTATGTAAATTCGCTACAGTGACCCCGATAATCTCGACGTAGATTAAAAGAACGCATTACAAACTAGAAATCATAGAGCAGCATATTGAGACAAAACTTTAGTGTACATCAACACAAGCATGCAAATACTGATGCTGAGCATATGGTCACAAGTTTAATTCCAGATTACATTTTACAAACATACCCAAAAAATCTGATTTCATACTGGATGCTCAAAAACTTGCGAACAAGACGTAAATAGACAAGATGAACACAGATTTGAAAATTTTAAAAAAAGAACTCCAGAGACGAAAATTAAACTGGGAACCGTACTAATGTGGTTCTTACAGCCATGACATTGCAGATGGGAATGTTGAAAGCAACCAGTCATATTTTACAAAAGACTGTTTTTTTATATTTAACCATAGAACAAAATATATAATGGTTACTCCCACAGTGCTCGCCAAACAAAATGACTAAAGGGAAAGTGTACTGGGAGGAGCACATATGTATGCAGCACTTTCCAAATTGATACACTAACACTTGTTATACCTGCAGGCTGCAGAATTACTGTGGATGACTCCTTGTGAAACACTTCTTGCACATGATTTAGTGTCACGAAGTGATACTTTAATGGTCTGCACCTTAGCTTTTTAACACATATGTAAGTCTTATCACCACTGCAAATGATTTCTTCAATGATGGCAAATGACTTGTCAGAGAGCTGCACGGCTGAGCTGTTTGTCTTCTTCCTTGATGCGCACAAACTGACAGTAAGGATTGACCCATTTAACGTATTTCTTCTGTATTGGATAGAATGTGGTGGTATCTCTTGATCACAAGGCAATGGACACGCTGGTCGAATATACTGAGAACTACTCCCGAGAAGTCGGGTACCATCACTGGTGCATACACTTTTCTGTGTTACTTTAGCATCAAAAGAACTGCAGTACTGCACCACACTAGGGTTACCAGCCAGGTTCTGCAGTTCCATTACAGTAAATTTCGATTTGCAAAACCCTGCACAGCTGATGGGGAATCCCATTTGCAGCTTTTACACATTACTTGAGGCCGCCTTTCCCAGATTCAAATGGAAATGCAGACTGTGCCCAGAGAGGACCCCAGTAACGAATACTTTTCGCAATATGTGTGAGCTGGTGCATATTAAATGTCATAAATGCCTTGCCAAAAAGCATTTGAGAACGCACATGAAACTCCAGCAAGCGTTGCTCAGCTCGAATTAACTCACAAGTTTCTATTTTGCAGTGCAGCATAATATGCAAAGCCTCAACTAAGCATGCCCAGAGCTGAAGGTAATTCTTGTCAAGAATGCCATCAAGCACTGGAATGCTGTAATAAAATATCCAATTTTCCAGCTCCTTTGCTTTCCGCCACTTTCGCCCTTTCGTTGGTCTTGGCAATCTTTTCAGGTCCTTCGGTGGCCTGATAGCGATAAGCCTCTCATCGATGTTGTGTTGCTCACGACTTAGCGAGTATGCATCACCAGAAGGCTCGAGCCATAAAGCTAAGAACTGTCGTCCAATCCCCAGCAAAATGCAATGCATATAGTCGGTAACAAAGCCCCATACTATGTTAAAATGTTGCAGACACTGTTTTCACACCACGGACAGTCACCCCTTCCGTAACTGCTTTTTGCATATCTTCAGGCATCTGGCTTTCTGTTCTCTCAGTGGAATTAACTGACTCTACTGGGTATTTTGTCGGTCCACCAGTTCGTTCACCTTTCTGTAGGCACCAATTACACCCAAAATACACATTAAATTGAATCATACCTTGCATGGATGCTCTGGCAACAGAATCACCTGCACAACAAATGCAGCAAGCTTTAAATGTCTGAAGTTGCCGCTGTCACTCCAAGAAAAAGCCATTTTCATTTAGCTGCCTCATTTGCTCGACAAATGTGCTTTGAAAAAGCGCCATGTTTGGCTTCTCCTTCCAGAACCACAAGGCTGCAAGAACCCGTTTGGACATCATCTGCTTAGCAGGAACCTCATTCACTATCAACTGAATGGGCCAAATGGCTGTGCCAGTCGACTTGAAAACTGGTGTTCCATCAGCGTTTAATGTGAAGCTGATTCTAGGCCCACAGTGTTGTGTTGCAGCGGCAAGTCTTCGGTACATTTCACCATCCCATATATCAGCAACTGAACTATCATGGTGAAGTGGCTTTGTCAGGTCAAGAAGTGTACAGTGTTTAAACAATATTTGCTACTGTGACTCCAGATCGAGAGTTACAAAAAAAGGGAAATCTGATAGACTGAAAGCACTGGTTTTGTGCCTGCACTGTGTATATTGAAAAGAGGAATTTGTTTCAGCATTTTCTATGTGTGTAGCATTTAGGGCAAAAACAAAAATATCACGTTGTTGTGCCCGTTTCCTCAACAGTTTCGAAAGCTGGTACCGGGAATGTAGCAATATTGGACATACAAAATTCTGTTGCTAAGGGCTAAGATGCTGGCCAGCCCTGTAAAAGATAAATTATTTTTACAGTGTGCTTCAGCACCATGAGGAGAATATCACCTTTAGACAGAACCACTCTTTCTCCGATGCTCAGTACAGAGAAGCAGGCAATTCGTGTATATGCACAAGATGTGACCCTCTTGAACAACCTCCCGAGCGTGACAGAGCAAAAAAAAAATGCTTTGAAAATGCGAGCGACCTAATTAACGCTCAAATTCGAAGAATCGGTTTAGAGATGTCGGCGAAGAAACAACATGTATGCGAATCGCTAGTAAGATGGTTCGCAGTCGCCCAGATTTTGCGAACATGCAGTTACACAAAGATGTCATCCTCTTAATGAAATGCAGCCAACTGAAAGTGCTAAGCGTTACACTCTCACAAGGCAGGTGAAGGGGGTGGTCTCTGGGTCCACCGAGCGAGGACATCAGCTCTATAGACCACGCGTCTTACAGGAAGGATCTCTGTCCGAGCTGGTGGCGCACGAACAGAAGTAGCAACTCGACTTATAAAGGCGTAAGGCAACCACCTATGACCTATACAATGCAACACCTAAGGCTAACGCAACTGGAACAGCCATTATTGGAAAATAGTAACAAAGAAGCGATGGGTACAGTGACATGGAGGTCTCGCAAAATTACTACCTATACCACTTCTTTGGGGATAGGTCCAGATGAACACTCTTAAAAAGGTCGTCGACCAGCGGAACTGCAACAGATATACAGGTCGCTACAGGCAAGACAGTCGCCTCAAACATTACATGCACGGTACGCAACCGACGTCCGAGCAGACTGACTCATGGTGGCAGCTTCCGCCGTGGGCATACCATAGTGGGTAAGAAATCTACACACGACACCGCTAGTCGAAAACTGTATGACACCAACGTCTTACCTTTCCAAGACTACAATATAACATTCAGTGCATCCAGAATACTTACCAAGCCATATTCACAGACGCGACATGGACAGCGCACACCATCGTCAGCATTTGGTGCCACTCAAGGTAACAGACAAATGGAAGACGAACACGTTCCCTACGACAATCAGACCACAGCAGAATTTTATGCAATCCTGGAATGTCCATTTCAGGCTCTAATAGAGATCCAGCCTGACGAGCGCCTCGACGTATCCCTACACGGACTTCTAAAGGGCATTCAGTGGACTTGAATAGGTACATAACACGTTATTCCTAGCCAGATCATACACACGCTCGCTGGAGAACTCGCGACATGCTTACATGGAAATGAACGTGCACATGAGTTTGCTACTGCGCAGTCGCGAAACGATACAATACTGCACTAAGATCAAAGCGCCGACAAAAGTGATCACATATTGTCCCTTCAAGTAGCCCGGGAGCCAGAATAACAAGAAGCACGCGTCCTAATTCCATGGTTCTCCGTCGCCCCCCCCCCCCCCACCTGACGAGAAAGAAGGAAGTGATTTTACGACGCCTCCGGCTTGGCGTCGAGCTCTCACCGCACATCGTGGAAAGTTGGCGACAGCGTCCGCAGTACTCTGAAAAACAAGCGGAACTGGTGCCCCGTCCAAAGTGCAACAGCAAAGGAGAAGCGGCAGATGCGGCACACCTCCTTTGCAAGTGCGCTGCCACAGAAGACATTCAAAGAAGGCACGTTGCTCGAGAACTAATATTAGCTACCGATCCGGATGGCCTCCAGGCGTGGGTTCATGGTCCCCAAATTAATTTGATATCCCATATTGTAGACTCGGGCCTGGATTCCCTGACATAGGAGATGCGAGACCGACCTAGGCCCGGAGGCTAGTATTCGAATTTTTTTTTAAATAAAGCTGTTTTCACCACTACCACCACCGACCCTGAGCGGAATTTTTTTACTCATACTGTTGGCCTGTCGGCCGTTACAGGGTGGGTCTAAAGCAGCACTTCAACAATTTGTACAATACATGAATATTCCAATAATACATATAGCACAAAAAAAACAGGTCAAAAAATATTTAGGCAATTAGTACAGTACATGAATAGGCGAACACAAGCGAACAAAAAAGATACATAAGCGAAATATTCAGCACATGCTCCGATCAGTAATACAATGCTATAAATGCAGTGTTAACAAACGAGCTCACAAAAAAGTTACATGAGCGAAATATTCTGCACATACTCCGATTAATAATAGAATATTATAAATGCAGAGTTAACAAACGAGCACACACACACACACACACACACACACACACACACACACACACACACACACACACACACACACACACACACACACACACACACACACACACACACACACACACACTACCGCCAAAAAAGTGCATCGAATCTAAGTCACAAGGGTTCCTTAAGGACAGCAACCAGAACCTTTAGTAGGCTGCGCCAGATAATGCAGTGGGTATGTGATGCTTTTCGATGAACCTCTCACCAACTTGGGTAACTAAGTATGTGCCATAGGGTGCGCGGCAAGCGAGGGAACATCCCTCGGCGTTTGTAGGCGCGTTTTTCGTCCCGGGGGCCGCGCGTGGACTTCTAGGCAGCGCCACTAGACGGCGCAGCGTGTCCAGAAAGGTGCGCAAGAGAGGAGCCTGGTTGCCGCATGACGTGTTTCTCAGCGCTTCCACTAACCGGCGCGCCATGCGTTTTGGACAGGCTCCGCGGCGGCGGCGGCGCCAGATTGCGCCGAGTGTTCTTAGGGAAGCGCGAAAGAGGAACCCCGCTACAGCACAAGCCGCGAAACTCGTTTCGATGGTGGCTATACGTTGTGTCGCTATATTAGCTAAGCGCATAACTATAGCGACAGCCATCGTGAGACGGGTCCATGTTATGCCGATGTGTTCGTCTGCATCCACATCTGGTATACCTTCAACTTGTCTTTTTTTTTTTTGTCAGAGTGTTGTGTGTAATAGGACGTGTCATTGTACAAGCGGCTTTGTCATTTATTCACACGAAGACAGCCGCCTCGTGCATGCTGCCCTTTCTTTAAGAACCTGTCATAACATGTGTAGAGTTACGATGCACCTACAGCTAGCCAGACAGGACTCCTATAAAAGCGCTCCATTGTTTCTTTAAGGCAGGCACATGACCAACCCGGTTAGATAGGCGCAATGCAAACAATGCAGCCCGCTCCGCCAATGTAACCAACAATGTATGAAACTTTGACTGACATGTGCGATACACAATGCTGTCGGCACCAATGTCGGCTGCTCTGGAAGGCTAACTGAGAAGGACACGAAACGAACCCGGTGTCTCACAAACAACTGTCTCGCTGACCATCAGGAACGTCCCGCAGCGAGAACACAAACCAGGAAGATGAGGTTAACGGTGCTGGCCGTCTGCTTGCTGTTGAGCGTCACCTGCTGCCTGTGCGCTGCGGAAAAGAAAATTCCTGCATTCTGCCGTAAGTTGGAGGTTCTCGGTGCATTAAATGTGCCACCCGACTAGACCCTCGTCTCAGTGGTAGTGTTTGCCTTCAGTCGCTTTCTCGATAGACGCGCAGTTTTTGTCATAAGCTAATATTTACAGAGCGTGTGACAGGATCTGTCGTCCAAGGCGCCTACCAGAGACCTCTGTAGAACTGTCGTACTATGGGATCCGATAGAAACCGGGGAGTGACATTGAAGATCACTATCCTAGGCTTCTGGGTGGTACGCGCATCGTGATTATGCTACTGAACGTAAAAAAAAAAAACTTAACGGCTGGAAAACCCGCTATATCAACCTACTTAAGCCCTTAAACATCCCATTCAGTCGTTTTCAGAGCGCTATGTTATGCGAGAATATATTGCTCTAATGTAAATAGTTATCTCCATTATTATCTTGTCTACTTAACAGGTAATTACTACTTAAAAATTATCCTGGTGACAGAAGACGACTGATGGCCAAATACTTTAGGTCTTATAATGTTACCTTGCACCCGGTTTTCCTTCTTTAACGACATGACTAACGTTGGCTTTGATGCCCAGTATAAGCGATAGAGGACTGAAGAGCAATAGATTCTTTTCATCCCATTGTATTCATTTCGTATCATCCGCCCCGGCAACTGGACAATTTCGACGCTATCGGGAGCTTGTCTTCGTGTTAGCCGAAGACGGAGTGAAGAAAGAATGACAAGAAAAATAGAAACACTACAATATCACGGCCCCAGATCTTTAATTTTTTACTTGTTGATTCGGTGCAGACCATTCTCCCTGTGAGCCACGAAATTATCTGCAACATCGTGCATACTGTACTAAATTGTTAGCATCGTTCATGCATGTAGTTGAGACAAAAATAGCATCGCTTAGGATGACCTTAACCTAGCCCACCTTATTCTCATAATCACCCACAAGGTCAAGGTATTCGTTGTAGTTTCGTGCGGCGGCTTCTTTTCAAACCGTGCTCTGTCTCGACATCAGCAAGCACGTGGTATAACATCATCGTGTTACCAAATATTCAGCGCCTCACAGAGCTAGCTTTGCGCCTTGAAACACTGTTCCAAGGCACCTCCCGCGGAATTAAACGAACTAGCTTCCAGATGGCAGCCATCTACGCACGCATTCATAGAGGTTGCTTTGTGGCCCAGATTGAAACGCTAACTACGAGACAAGATTGGAACAACGAAATGCGTCGTGTCGGCAATGCAAGACACCGATCCATCACTTGAGATGTGCACAGTATAGGAATAGGCTGTCCAGATGCGCGACAGGGCGAGCTCCTTTAGGCCACATATTGAAGCACTTATTCGTGGAAAGCAGCTGTATACAGGCCTTGAGAGATATGCGTGACGCAAAATGACGCAAAATGAGTCACACAAAGAAAGCCTATTGCGGAGAGTCAGAACAGGTTGCCAGTCGCGTCGTCTCGACAAGGGGAGGTGAACTCGCATAGAAAGTTCCGCACACGCAATAAATCGTAATGAAATGAGCAATTGAAATAATAAAGTGTATTTGCGCAATGTTTGATGGCAAATGCTTAATTCATAATATTGGTATACTAACAAACGGTAATTGAATCAGAGCATGTTCATTGGTACGGTTTACTGTGCATTTATTTTTGATTAGAGCGACGCGAAAGAGACACACAAACGTGAAAACACACACACAAGCGCCAGCCACGTGTGTGTTTGGCGCAGGTAAAAAAATTTGTTTTGCTCACTGTAAGTTTATGAAGTACTTGCCTTTTTCGCCGCTGTAGTCCCAAAGGCCGCCACTGGAAATTTAACTTGGCCCTAAGAATGCCGCCCCCTACCGCACTGTAGTGTACGCGCTTTGTTCGTGCTTGTCTCTCTTTCTTTCTCTCTCCCCCTCCCACTCTATTTCTCTTTTTATCCCCCTTAACCCTTCCCCCTGCGCAGGGTAGCCAACCGGACTTACCTCTGGTTAACCTCACTGCCGTTCTCTGCATTATCTTATCTCTCTCTCTCTGAATCTGGCAAAGTTTAACGCGCGAACACTCTCAAGTGAAACCAGCCTAGCAGGGCTCTTTGAGGAATTATCAGGCATTGCCTGGGATGTCATTGCCCTTAGTTAGGTTAGAAGAAATGATGAGGGTTGTGCTGTGCTGACTAACGGCCACGTGCTCTGCTGCAGAGTTTTTGGAGATAAGAGTATAAGAGTGATCTAGAGGCGTCAGAGAAGGCAGTGTGGGGCGCGGTAAGCCCCCCTCCCCCCCTCCTTTTTCTCCCACTCAAAAAAAAAAGAACGAAAGCGAAGCGCGGGGGACGCGCGTGCCAGCCCAGTCGCAGCCGCTGCGCTAAATAATGGCCCAGATGCGACGGAGCAGAGATAACGACGCCCAGTGGACGTTTAGTCTACGAGCGCCATAACCACATCAGGCAAAGCTACACGTCAGGCCAGCAGATACGATGGGACGCGCATGCGCACCGCTGCTCTAGCGACCCTCTCGACAGCAGCTGCCGAGTCGGTAGACGGCGCGTCGATGCAGTTTGGCATGAAGTTTCGCACGCGCTCCCGTGGTCCGTATACTTTTGCTCGCGGGTGTACTTGCCTTTCGTCTGCTTGTTCCCACGTAGTGCAGTCGCACGCGTAGACAACGAAACAGAGTCATTTCCTACCGTGTTCCAGCGCCCGATTATGCTCGGTCATTCTCTTGCGTTTGACTCGGTATTCGTGTGGCGCTAACCAGGTGTTCTAGTGCATAACGTGTAACGTCGTCCGCCGCGCGAAACGAGACAAACGCTACAGGTCGGGCGTGACGCCGTCAGCGGAAGTGCGCCGCGCAGCACAAAAGTGAGGGGGGAAATGAAGGCGGAGCCCGTGACGTATACGTCACGTGATCCTCCAGCTGCGGCATAGGAGAACGCAGGGAAGGGATTTCGCTTGCGGAGGCTAGACGGGGCAAGTGGAGAGAGCGTCTCGCTTGGCAGTAGCGCTCGCCTCCTCCTCATGGGTTCGCGGCGCTGAAATATTTCTGTCGGGGCTGTTAATGAACCGATTTGAAGAATTACTGCGGCAGAATGCTGGCTAGAGCGCACGTAACAGCTTCCACCGTGTAACCGAAATTTGCTATGCGGCCTGGTGAGGGGCCCTTTGATATGCAGCGCCTTTGGAGGCAAAGAACGGCGAAGCCGAGTGAACGCGTCATCACGCTGCGCGAAATCGGTCGTGCAGCGTTGTGCGCAGAGACACTGCAGGTACTCGCCGGGAAGCTGTGGGCATACCACGCCACGACCACGCCGGCGCACTATTCCTGGCTGCAACGTTCTTTTGCAGTGCAGCCAAAACTACGAAGCCGAATCACTTTCTTTTACTGTGAATGTGCGTGTAGTCCGCGAATGTAAGCATCTGGAAGCCAGGTAGCACAAAACAAACCGTACCAACTGTATTTTTTAATATTTTTTTCTTCAACATTTTTCTTATAACAAATGAAAAGCTAGTTAGGAAGCATTTCCGTTTGTTCCTGTGCCTGGTTTTCTGGCTTTCCAATGTCCGGGTCCAGTTTTCCTGGTCCTGTACAGCACCGGCATATAACCAACAAAACGTCAGCACTACTTAGCAGAATGCGTTGTTCGGCAAGTTGGTTCATTGTAATTGGAAGCGTTGGTTGCGCTTTTTAGACAATCACAAGGAAGGAAGACAGGACAGGCGCAGCACTACTTGGCTACAAATGGCGACTGTTTTCCATCGGTCTCCTCGTACGCCGTCGTGTCCCAGAGAGCTGGCACAGCGGCGCTCATTTTGTGCAGCGGCAATTGTTCCTCGCTTACTGCGTAGGGTCGACATGTCACATCCGCGTATATTAGAACACCGCCAGCCGTTTCGACTGAACAGTCTCTTTTGATCGATGAAAGTCTTTCCTTCCCGAACCGACAGATTTGGATATTACATACGGATCCCGACCCTGCTGACTCCCTGGCTTTGAACTGTGCTTCACCTACACGTTATACCGCTATTATATCGAGCTGACAACGAAGTTACGTTGTGGAGCTGATTATAGCATGGCTGCGTTCATTAATAATGACAACAATTTAGAATACATTTTAGCAAAGGCAGACAGGGACTAGAGCAGGCGCAGACACCAGAGTGCGCTAGCGCACCCGTGTGTCAACATGTTCATTTTGTCCCAGTCTGCCTGCGCTAAAATGTTTTCCAGGTAAGTTTACAAACATGCCCAACACACTGCCGGGTGTCGCAATCCCAGCACTAAAACTGTGCGCAATCGGGGACGATATTTTTGCAGTGTCTGGATACCTGAACAGCCCTAAACATTTTCATCACCTTGCCACAGCCAGAAAGTCGTGCTTGCCTTATTGAATGCGTAATGAGGCTGTAACAGTACGGCTCATTAAGTCTGTGGCCTTCTTGTACGGAGCTTAACGTCGTGATTTGGACGGCCAGTTTGTGAACGCTGTAGTTCTGCCGGGATGGAGTGTAAATTGGTGTACTTAGACACATATGCACTCTAAGGTCATCAAATGGTCAAAGTTTATCATGAGTCTTCGTTTACGGCACCCCACACAGGTCACTGTGCATTATTTTTTATGATCTAGAACTCCATTCCTGATTGAGCATTAATTTTATGACGGCCTACGGGCGTTCTGCAAGGACCTCCCGATTCTTCCTCAGCGTCCACGATCTGTAACCTTCTGACTTCGAAGAGACGATTTGTATGTTTAATGCGAAAGCATTATGTGCCCCATTACGCGAAAACCCGGCGTCGTAGTCGGCGGCGTGACCGAATTATGGTACCAAAATGGCCGACGGCAAAGAGTAAAACCGTGTCAGAAAGTACTCGAAATGGTGAAAAATTTCTCAGGGAGGTTCCTGTAAACAAAGTAATTTAATGCCTTTGAAAAGGTTGTTAGGTAAATTTCGGTCCGGGTGGCAATCGAACGGGGGCCTTCGGGCGTGGGAGACGAGCACGCGTCCCCAAGGCCACGGCGGCTCTACGGTTGTGGTTGACTGAATGTGTGCCTGGCGCGTGCGGCATCGCGCACATCACGTGACAGCTAATGGTTAAGAGGTGGCGCCACGTCATGAGCGCATAAAATTAAAAAAAAACTATAATGTCCAATCGAATACAGATGAGCGGTCCTTCGAGTTGCGAATTCCTCGTGGGCAAGCTAGCATGTTGAGACGCCCGGCGCGTTTTCATTTGGCCTTATCGAGGCGCAGTTAAAACGCAGGCGAGAGCTTTGCGTGGGCAAGGACCGCGCAGAAAAAAAATAACGAACAAAAGATTTCACCAAAGCGACTGTAATGCTTTCGTATTCCCACACGTAAGCAGTCTTAAGTATCTCTGCTGAATTTTTTATCTGATTTGTTCGTGTACTTGGATCTCCTTTTCGTTTTCCTTTAGCGCTGAGAATTCGGGACAGAGTGCAAGTACTCGGATGCGTGTGGATGTACCTCTCACCATCTGTAAGTGCGAGTTTCTACAGATTATCTTTCACGCGAGGAGTCGACAACTAATTTGCAAAGAAACACCGCGGTATACGTAGTTAAGCGTGTACATCAAACAGCATGCTGTCGTCAAATTAAAGCCCTATGAAAACATGTCCATTGTCGCAGCTTCAGAATCGGCTGAACCAGATCATGCAGTACAACCGCCTGAACGTCCAGACACTAGCCAGGTTTATCTGCACGCCGGTAAGTGACATTTGTTCTTATTTGAAAATTTTCTCTCGTGATTCGCGAACGCCTCTGAGCCGCAAGCAAGTCTGGTAGGCGAAACGCGGCATTCTTTCCATATGCAGTAAGCAGAAAACTAGCCGAAAATTAACACAAGAGCGACTAGCATACGTAACATTACCTACTTATAGGGAAAAGCTGCACACATTACCGCACTTCTGGGGTATGAAGTGCAACGCCTCGCAACTCCCTTCGCTTGGCCTTAGTCATACGATTTGCACGAGCAATTCGTGGTGAATTGCGGTGAGGTCCGTACTTTCGATTTACACGTAGTGACTAAATATACGCTCTTTCTTTTTAAGTGATTTAAAGCGATTTAATTAAACGAGGTTCCAAAGAACGCACACTGGCGGCCGCGCGAATGCTTTCGACGTTTTTCTTACCGGTCGTGGAAAAACGTAATTCGGTCACGTATTTTAGGCTGGCCTGTGCTTTCTCGAAATAACGGAATGTGTAGCTCGTTCTGCATTTTATGATGGCCAATGTAACACGTCGAAATCCTGTGAGAACAGGCCTTCTTTGTGTTTCTTTGATTGATTGATTGATTGATTGATTGATTGATTGATTGATTGATTGATTGATTGATTGATTGATTGATTCTGTTTTGGGCCATAGCAATGTGGCTACAGCGCCCTTAAGAAAACGTTGCCCCCGTGTCCGCGGGTTTCTGCCGTGAGTCCTGCTGAGCAGCAGTCGCCATGGGCACTGCAGGACGTATCATTTAAAATATTATTCTCCTTTTTTTAATATTCAGCAGAAACTCGGAATCTTATTTCTTGTCTACATAATCTTTACTACTTTCTCCGCGTGCATACGCGCCGTTTTTCATTTCTTTTTGTGATTGCTCTATTCCCTTTGTCCTTGCATTTAATTCTCGTATTCTTATTTCGCAGGAAGCAATGTTTAGCTTCAAGAAAGTTTTTTCGGTAAGTAAAGGCGTCTGTAGAGGGTCAAGACGTCATTCACGTAATTCCGCCACTAGCAGAATGTGCGACAGCAACAGCCCCATTCGCCGAATTGATGCCAACAGCTCCTATTTTTAACCTAAACGCAAGGAACGTATGTATCTTACTTTCAGTGCCCTGGTCCGCGCCCGCGGCGTGTTCTTTGGCTTAAAAATAACTTCTTCGACACCTATTGCGTAATCAGGACATGATGATTTGCACACAAGTACGCAGCAGCGTATCTACTAAATAATGCCCTTCGATAATAATAGTAATCAACTTGCAGAATATGCTACCGATGTTTTCTCCAATGACCTGCCGAAGTTTCCGAGAGCTTGTAAGACCCGACCTAGATAGGGGAGGTAAACTCATTTAAACTCAGGAGCTGACATTGACACTAACATAAGCTGAAATAAGGCAGCGAAATGCCCCATGACAGATATTTCTACCGATGTTCATTCTAGTATTGCGCTTTGAACTTTTCTGAAGGGGCCAAATATATCTGGCCACTGAAGGAAAAAGGCAGTTTCCGCTAAGTGGCAAGTAATATTTTGTCCCTTATGACGTAGAACGTTCAAATTTGCACGTATTATAGGCTTTTGAGATGGAAACATTTTGCGTATTTCTGATTATTTGCGTATTCTTTCTTTTTACGTTATCAGTGGGACACTGGCAACGCTTCGTCGAATGTTCAATAAATATTTCTTTCTTAGAAATAATATTCCATATTACTGCCTAACGTTTGTGCCTAAATGTTACATCCCTAGAAAGTACATTTAGTTAGCTTGGTATTTATATATAGCATGACACCTAAAATATATTTAGAAGAGAAAAAGAATACTTCCAAAACCTTCAAAACGGGCTTATTTGCTGCTTTAGCAGCCGAAGACCACTGCACAATGACAGGTTATTTTGCTTACTCTCTTAATTACACGTTAAATTATTGCAAAAAAAAAATCGGAGGCGATTTAGCATTAAGTGCGAGAGAGATGCGCGAGCATTACGTCGTCGCACTTCTTTGAGGTCCCGCATGTATGATTGATACCGTGTTCGCACCACTTGCTAAGTGCTGTTCAGGAGCTCACTCGACATATGTCCTGCATCTTCGAGAAGCGAAGTGCGACTGACAGTGGTTCTGAGCAGACCACCCTCAGTTGCTCAGAAGTGCCGAAGTGCTGAAATCTACGTACGACATTTTTTATGCATTTTCTTCCTAGGCCTCTGAATTATCCGCTCCGGAGCGCCTCTTGAAATATTGAAATCAGCTTGACAAAACGCTTTTGACGACACTGGACACCAAAATCTATCAAGCTTATTATTATTATTATTATTATTATTATTATTATTATTATTATTATTATTATTATTATTATTATTATTTTGAGAAGCTACGACACCACACCGCTCTTCGGCTTTTGGAGAGCGATTATGACTCAAAGTAGTTTTGGTTGTCCCTTCCGGCGTAGACGTGCATTACGGTAAACAACAGTTTTCGACAAGATACAGAAACAAAACGGGAACAAGTCACCAGTTATCGTTGTTTATGTGGTTGGCGTTTACACCAGCGCCGTTTCTCCTTGCGTTGCCCTGGCCTAGTGTGCCTGGCACTAGCATTGCAAGATGACGTACAAACAAGCCCGCATTGCAACACCTGCCCACCTGCAGAGGGCGTCTTTTCTAACGATGCAGTCTTGATTTCTCATCACGTCCGTCGCGCTTAATGGCTGCGCCCGGTATGACAACGGCATCCCAGCAGACGACGATGCTGTAGGAATAGCGAGAATTTAAATTGAAAATTACAAACTGCGGTTTCAGGTGCATAAATCCATCGTTGAGAATAGCTCTCAATGCGTTTTGAAATTTCCTATTTATTCTCCCCGAAACGCCAATTCCATAAGTCGGTGCCATCGCCCCTTGATCTAGGGAGAAATCCCTAGAAATCACAACATTGGGGCGGCGCTACTCTGCCCCACTCCGTCTTTTCCGTCGGCGTGTCCTCTTCGCTTGTTTCGGCGATTCCAGTGTTAACGTCAGCGCTCGCTGCACCCAGTCATGGCGCCCATCTCCGAACATTTTTCACTACCTCTCCTCGTTGTTTCTCTCGGCTCTTAGCCTTCCGACAAGGATCCGGTTTCAGTTTCGAACTACGGGACCGCCGTCTGCACATACATGTCTGGTAACTCCTACTTCAATGCTGGTGTGCATGAACTGTTAAAACTTCTTTCTGGGCGAGTTGGTTCATACTTGACATAGAAACTGTAACAGTGCAAACACACGCAACCACAAAGTAACAAGGACGAGACACAAGCGCTCACTCCCTTCCCCCTTCATATCTGCCTTTCCCCTTATATAAGGTATCCGTCTTCCGTAAATAAAATTTAGTTGACAGTCAGCGCTTGTGTCTCGCCCTTGTTACTTTGTGGTTGCATTTGTTTGCACTGTTACAATTTTTCTGTCATGTGCATGAACTGATTCTGAAACGGGGCCACATAGGCGGCCGGCCGCCGAAAGACTGTAACTATCCATTGAATGCTGCCGCAATAAAGAAATACGCGTGTTTCGCGCGACGTGTTACCGTGTGATAACGGCAGAGGTTGTTTTATGCGAAGCATACCAGCCGCACAACCACGCTCTTCCTTGCTGCGCCGCGCGCGGCCGCGTAGCTACCATATGACGTCATAACAGCTGCAAAAGCGGAGGCTCAACTCGTGCGCTCGCTTGCGGCCGCGTAGCTGCATAGCCGGGTCTCAGCTCGTGCGCTCGCCTGCGTGAGTTGTTTCTTCGTCTAGCCGAACCAAATATAGCCAAGCAACAGCAGTTCACCAGGCTAAACAGGGGTTCAACAACTAAAATAAAGGCTAGTATGCTTCGCATCCTGGGCTTAACCTTAGTTAAGCCACAGCCATTTTTCTTCTGCTTCTTCCTCCGTGTTTCTGACCGCGTTACTCTTCCCTTACCACCCTGAGCTCGAAAGTATAGCGTGTTGGCACGATAGCACTCAGATTAATTCACGTGGCAATCTTTTTCGCCTTTTCGCGCCACGTCTCACGAAAATAATTGTTTTTGCAGACCCGTCTGCATTCAAGCCTGCCGCTTCCGCGGCAACGCGCCACCTTGCGATTCATTGCTCTCCGTTGCAAGTTCGAGCGTTGGTTCCAATTAATGTTCACTGTGCCCTCCCAAACACCAACTGGAAAGGGAGCTTTTCTAGAGGGCGTTGGCCTTACCCGGCATCGCTGTACGTTGCTGTCGTACACTTCCGTACCGTTGAAAGCTTCATGTGTGCCTCCATTAGTAGATATTTTCTTTTTTATCTTGGGAGTCTCGCTTCGTTGCCGTAGACTTACGTTTTAGTGAGAAAAGAATGATCTTTTGTTTCGTGGTAGCCGCATTTGCGGCCGATGAGGGCACAATGTGTTCGTGCACCGAATTCCTGGGTTCCAGATGTTACCGCCTGGTATGTGTTCGCAGATGTTGTTTCGGTCGTGTCTGTAAAGCGTTGCTGCATATGCATTATTCATTCAAAAGAAAAAAAAAATGTTTTTTTAACTTGCAGAAACCAGAAATCAAGGAAGGAATCACTGCAGGCACCATGTGCCTGCGGAGAATGATACCGAGAATCAGCCCGAATGATTCAGAATAAACCCAGCGAACTACCACCACTACCACCTCTGTTGTTCTTTCATAAGGCTTTTGGTGACCTTAAAAGCGTTTTCAAGCGCTTTGTAATTATTTTCTTTTTTTTCCTACTGTACGCTTACAGGCAGGGTAAACCATACAACGAATTGTTGTTGCACTATAAAACCCTTCAAGTAGCAATAGTTAAGAATAGCCCTTCTAAAATAAAAGAATGGTTCCTTCAGAGACATGCCGTCAGCGGTGGCGACCGCCGGGTGACGGGGGCGGAACCGCATGGCGCGATTTCAGGCGCGATGGGGCTCTTGCATTGCCCAGGGGGCGCGGCGGAAAAGGTGCTAAAAAGCGCCCTCTGTCCTAAAATGGGTCGTACCAAGCTCGGTCGTCTGCTTCGTAAAGCACGTTTACAATATGGACCCGCAACTTTCGGTTGTGTTGTATCACGGCCTGCAGCGAATATCGGGCGCCGAAGATTTTTTCAGAGGTGGCACGTTGCGTAAAGGCAAGAAATTATGCAGTGCCGAATGCGTGTACGCCGTTCAAGAATTAGGCGGCGAAGTTTTAGCACGGTGTCAGTCGCAAGTGAAGCGAGTCGCGTACGAAGTGGAACTTCAGGTAAGGTTTGCACGCAAGCTGCCAGATTCAGGCGCACAAACGCGAGGAAATGCTTGCCATAAATGAATCCACAGCAGCGATAAGCAGACATCATGCATACGGAACTGCTCGAACACACGACGGTACGCGCCGCGATGTACGAACTGCTCGAGCGCACGATCGTACGCGCCGCGAAGGCAGCGGTCTTTCGACATGCCGCCAAACGGCGGGCCTCCTGCAATCTTTGTTGACTGCGTGCCGCTAAATAAGTAGTCATGCCTGCGTTGTAGTAGCGGCCATCTGTCCCTTTTAGTAACTGGTAACTGATGCAATGCATATGAGCTCGCACGTACGTGCGAATCGCGCCGCAGCGCGAGCTCGTGCGCTGCTCGCTTGATGTAGGTTTTAATGACAGCGCTCGAACATCGATGTGCTGCAATCAATACTGCCTTGCTTCGCTGCCTCAACGTGCTGGCTTGAGATCAAGGATGAGCGCATTTAACTGTCTTAATCTGTGCTCCTCGTAGTGGAGTAGTGAATTCTCATCGAATGAGCCCGACCATTTGTGCTCATTTGCACACACCTGGTCACTTCACGTACCACTTCGCATCGGTCGAATTGTTAATTGTGGCTGGGGCCGGGTCTCGAATCGTGAATTACCAGCCATGCCTGCTGCTATGTCGGTGTGCTGTAGGGACTGTAGGTGCAAAAGACCAAAATTTAGAACGCAGATAATCAAGCAAGCTTCAAGACAGGCGAAGCTGTCAGCATGGCGCGAAGTTTCGCTTACTCAGCGAGACGAACTGCGGCTATGCAGCTCGCCAGACGCTCCACTTCGTGAGGCCTTGAAGGAGAACGGTAGAATCTGATGTTGGGATTCAGGCCTTCTTGTTCATGGCAGCCCACGACGCTGAAGTAATGACGGTGACGCCTTTTCGAGGCTGGGCTAGGTCTCTCCGGATCGGCGTCACGGATTCCTTCTGCTCCTAGCATTACGTCCCACGGCACACGGAGAGTCCGTTTTCGTTAAACTATAGGCTGCGGCGAGCTCGCAGCGTGGTCGGCGTGGTCTGTGAGAAGTGACGAGCCTTTCCGCACTCGGCCTAGAAACGTGCTTCGCCACAGCCAGGGCTCAAAACGACCCAAGCTGGTATGACCCAGATGTCGTTTCCCGCGCCGCCACCAGGCGCCGCTACTATACCTCAAACTCTAGCGCAAGACGCCCATTGACGCGCGGATGGTGGGACGCGCGCGTCATCTTGACGTGTGCCCAGCATGATCCGTCACGAAATCGCGCCGCCGCGTCCTCCTGCTCGAAGTAGGAAAAAACGCGTCGCGAGGTGCGTCCACCAATCAGCGTTCAGGCAAGTCACGTGGAACTTGGTCACGTGGCATTTCGTTTTTTTTTTTGCCGCCAGATGACCCTGCTCTGCGCATCTCTCTAGAGTTGTGCAGGCTGCACCCACATATACCTCCTGTCCCGCAGTTTTTCTTGCTTCAGTATCAGCATCCCGCTTAATGGCAGCAATAGCCTCTTCTGCTCGGCAGTAAGCGGCCGACACTCCTTTTTATATGTGAAGTTGTAAACAAGCAGCGGCCTCTCAGCATGCGGAAGGTACATAGTCGCAGTTTCGCACGCGATATTGCACTTGAAATTAAGCTGGGTAAGTACACTTCGGAAAGTAATGTCGCTGTCTAATTACAATAAGATTATTTTTATTCTAGTGTTCTGTAAGTTTAAGGGCATATGATATATGCGGTAACAGAGACAATACATGCCGTTGAGAGTTATGTTGTCTGGGAACCCGGAAAACGCGGCGCGAATGCGCCGCTTCTTTTTTTTCGTACGGGTGCTCGCGCGTCGGCGGCAACGCGGGCGTTTGCCGCGCGTCGCGTTTTTCGCTCGCGAAAAACGCGCCATGCGGTTCCGGCTTGCGTGCTCAGCATGATCCGTCACGAAATCGCGCCGCCGCGTGCTGCTGCTCGGAGTAGAAAAAAAAACGCATCGCGTGGCGCGTCCGCCAAGCAGAGTGCAGGTAAGTCACGTGGCATTTTGTTTTTGGTTTTGCCACCAGATGGCCCTGCTCTCTGCGCAACTCAAGGGGCTTTACGCATAGCGACGGAGCCTCTTTGGCGTATTTTTTTTCCTCGGTAGAACTGGCGCGTACGTCGAAGGCAATTCCTCCTCTACTAGATGCCAGCCGCGTTGCTCGCTTTCCCATTGCGGCGGCGGTTCCCTTAGTTCAGTCTAAATTCCGTGAGGCGGCGCTCGTTGCCTTTGCAACTTCCGGCGGCGGCGGCAGGCTGCTTCCGCCGGCGCATCGATAGCGCTGGTATGGGAGGGCGTCGTTAATATATATATATATATATATATATATATATATATATATATATATATATATATATATATATATATAATATGTTCGTTCGTTAATCATTTTCATTATCGCAACTATTTGCCCGCTTCTTATATTATGCAGCACGGTGCTGGTAGATCAGGCATTTTATACGTCTTATCAGCTTTGCGTTACTGTTCAAGACTTTTTTTCACTATGCGGCAAATGCATTTTTTCAAAGAACACTAAATAACTAGCTACCTTAACCTACGCTTTTCAGTGACATGCCCGGTAACATGCATACAATCGACACACGCACTCTAAAATAAACTTGGGCCTTACGTTTTAGCTTGTGATGTCGGTGCCTTCGCCAATGCACCAGCCGTCAGGAGATCGTCGAGTTGCTACTAGTCCATCGCTTGTTGCTTCTGCTTGCTCGTCGGCCGCGCTTGAACGAAATAGCGCCTAATGGCAGTTTGTTTTGAAGTGCTGCTTGGTCGACCGAGCTCACTGATCGCACAGAGCACAATTGTCCTGGTGTAACACGTGAAGCTAACTTATGCGCAGTTCACACTGTCAGCAGTTCAAGGCAGAATTGCTACATTTCGCGTTCACCGACACTCTCTCTCGCAAGAAAACGCGTCAAACCATGTGCAGCGTTTGCGTTCGGCAGCATGTCTCTTGGAAGTCGCACGTAATCGCTCATGCGTGTTGAGGTAGCGATGCTTTCGATCGGGTCACGCGTGCTTATAGCAAAGTGGCACAGGTCGCTTTCAGAGAGGACGCGTTGCGCGCATCAAGCAAAGTTTTTAAGGCGTAAGTAAGCCTTTAGTAGCTCATGAGTGTCGTGGCGCAGTCCGTGGTGGACGCAGGAAAGCGGTGATCACCGGTGAGGGGAGCAAGGAGACGAGGCGTCATGCCAGTGGCGCTGTGCGAGTGGGCGCGTGGGAGAACGCGGACATGTGCATGTGGACATCGGCGACAAAGCTTGCAGGCATATGGCTGTGATTGCATCCCATGCTCGCGGCCACGGCGGCGTCCGTTCGCAGAACAGTTCAGACAACAGTAACAGAGGCATTCATAGGTAGGCTTTCGCCTTTCGCAGTTTAGCTCAGCAAGGTGCCCATAGATTTTTGATCCCAGCCCTAAAGAAGTTTGGCGACAAGGATGGCCAGGCTTGAGGCATTCATATTTTTCGTGGGAACTGAGCACGTCCACTTCTTCACGCTTAAATTGGATGGCCGTGAGTGTGTCGTTCAAATCTCCTGCGCGAGAATTATCACTGCAGCGGCAAAACGCGTAGACATTTGAGTCTACATTTTAATAACTTTTCGTGAAATAGGTTTTCGCTCCAGCAGCTTGACAGTGGCTTGTCTGTCAGTTGTTCCAAGTGCAAAGTTACTGAAAAGTGGCTTGATGAACTTCGTAGTTATGAGGCGCAAAAGCCTTCTGCGGTGAACGGTATCTGTGTTGCCACATCGCAGAAGTGGTAGTCTGACGAGGAGTTCGACACTCCTTCCCACGCAAACCTTGAGTGGTTTTGAGAATGATTTTCTATGCGGGAGCACGCTGTCGACAAATTTCCTGAGGCATACTAGAAGTCTCACGAGTTCTTGGCTTGGATACATGAGCCCCCCGCGATCTTGATGTGCGATAAGGCCAAGGAGGGGAGTGTTTGCTTTTGTTCCTTGCAGCATTGCTACGCATTCGGCGCAGTAGATGTTTTCGCTTGCCGCTCTCACAATGAAGCCTCCGACCATCGCCACGCTGGCGACATCTGGATTTGACGCACATGGCATGTCTGAGAGGCACTGTTCTTTTAGCCTAATCACCGCCGCGTCTAAAACCTTTTCTGCGGTACTCGTGGTCTTGGTGGGAGTGTGGCATACTGGCAGAAGCTGTGTCGACGAAAACGATGTCGAGCTTCTCACATTGCTTTGGGCGGAGGAGGCAACGATGCCGGTCTTGAGCATCTTTTCTATTCCGCACACTGCGCTTTTTACATCCAGGGCATCGTTGCAGCCGGAGCTACGCCGCAGAAATCCAAACATGGCCTCTATGGGGTCACTTGAAAACTTGCGCGTAAGCACAAACTTAAATTTCTTGTGAGAAAGAAGAAACCGAAAAGATTCCACGTTTGACATGGTTGTAAAGACGAGCGCATGGTGCGTTTCCTTGCTCAGGAAGTTTTCCGCGCGGCTTTTAGTTTTCAGCTGGTCAATGTAAGAAAGGAACTCGTCCTCAAGCCAATGCAACCTTTGGTCATCAATTTCAGAAAACTGGCGAGCATCTTCGTCATTGCGATGGATGTGCTGCTGAAGATTGCTCACATCCATGCATGTGAACCACTTGTGGAAGGCTTCCATAAACTCAACAGTCGGCCCCACAGATGCAAATTCAAAATCGCAGCTGTGACCTGCCTGATCCCGGAGGTATTTGAGTGCTGCAGTTACTGCAGGAGAAAATAACTGCACGGCCGTCTTCACATTCATTTTTTCGATATTCGACGGGAAAACGTGCTTCCTTGTAAGGAACCTGATTGGCCGCACTGTTGATTGTCTCTGCATCTTGTAGAGCATTTTGATGCACTTTGATGAAATTTCCTTGTTTTCACCAAATTCCTTGGCCAAGAATTGGGACCTGATGTTCTTTATAACGTGGCTCTGATCGAATGCGAAAAATATATCCATTGATGGATCTGCCGGATGCGGTGCCCGTGTTTTTGCTTCTCCGCCACTCAAAATTTCCATAGCAGTTACGTTGATTTTGTGGTTGTCGGTTACAACTCTGATGATATCAAAACCAATGCTGGCTGTTTTGATGACGACGTGGCGAATGACCTCGGCGAGCTGGTCTCCAGTGCAACCTTTGGGGAAGAAATAACCAACGGGTATCTTGTATCTTGCTTGCAGGCCACAAAGCAGAAAATAGCAGTGAATTCGCCATATGTTAACCTTCAGCTGCAGGAGCAAGGTACTCGAGGTCAGGACCTAGGTCGACATCACCAATGAACGCGTCCCTTTGCCGGTGGTAGAGCAGCTTCTGTTTAATTCTCATCAAGTCAACAACGAGGCTACATACTTTTGACTGTGGTGTGTCCAGATTCTCAAGCTCCGCTTCCAGGCGGGAGCGAACCAACTCGCTGAAACCAACTTCGCCGGATGTAGTACCGAAGTATTTTTGTAGCGTTGTTCTGCAAGGTAGCTGAAGAAGCTCTTCGCTCCTCAAGTATTCGTAGGCTTTTGTCGAGAGGTGTCGCATTACGATACCATGCCTGATTGTTACTTCGGACCAGCGTGGTGTTTTCTTCTTATAATTTTTTACTTGGTCGAGGAGCAGCACTGCTTTTGCCGTCCCCTCCTCGGCGTCAGCCACAACTTCCAGAAATGCAGAGACGTAGCACTCTTCTTTCAATTTTTGAAGTTCTCCTTTGTAGGCGTCTACAGTTCTGCGCAGTTTATCATTTTCTGCTCGCAGTGCACGTTCTTTTCGTCGCCATCGCTTTCTTTCTACAAACATGCTTGACGTGTTTGTGCTCCATTTTGTTTGCGTCTTGAACGAGCGCAAAGCCTTTGTTGGTTGCCTTTTCTTCTTAGATGCGAACTTCACTGAATCTTTTAGAGCGCTTTGGTCTTCTGTTTGTGCTTCATTGTTCTCCCCTGCAACAGGCTCTGAAAAATGCGCTCCATTGTTTTCTGACTTAACTTGCAAGCCACCAGATGGCAAGGAACCAATCGGAATAGTACAGCCAGGACCGCGATCAGGCTCCGAGTCCTCGTTTAGTGTAGCTTTACTGGCTGCCACGCCAAACAAAAAGTTGCTCACAGCGGGTCGTTCTTGGTTTCGCTGGACAAGTTCCAAACTGCAGCCGGGAACAGCTATTGGGCAAAATTCTGTGGCAGTTCCAGAAGGGTCCTCGTTGAAGTTTGTCTGAGCTGACTGTTCATCGTGCGGCTGCGAGCAAAGTACTTTGCTTTCAGAGGGCAGCATGCAGCCAAGCGCGCCTGTGGGCGACGAATCTCGCTTTCGTTTTTCCGCTATGGCACACCCGGCGTCTGGCTCTCGCGAAAAGCGCTCGCTAAACAAGCTGGGGACCGCTCCAGGCTTAAGTCGACGTCGCGTTTTGCTGCTTTCCCTGAAATCGCACTCCCGAAAGTGCAAACTGCAAACTACCGAACAGTTTGAAGTTAGTGTGGGCATCCAGTTCTCCCTAGGAATAGCATCAAGCCATCTTTCACGCAAACTGCTGTCGACCGGTATGTCATGAAACGATATGCCGGGACGTCGGCATTGAGTGCTTGACTTACATTGAGGCACACAGCAATAAGACATGACGACTGCAGTCTTTGTTGGACACCACGGGTAGAAGGATTCACGTTTAGGAGGTCTTAAATTGATGGAATAATGACAGATAAAAGGCGCAGGAACTACGAGCGTACAGAGCCAGCATTCACCTAAACAAATCCTGCGACGAAGTACGTCTGTCAACTCGAAATACTTCACAGACAAACTGATGCAAAGCAACACGTCTGCTAACTCCAACTGTCGTCGCAATATTGGTAAAGCGCGTTTAACAACTGTGTAAACCACTCTCGAAAACTTAAAAACATGTTTCAAGGCATTTCTTAACACACATCGAGATTTCATTTCTTTATTCAAACATTCAAACAAAAAATGTAGCATAGCCTGTCGTCTGCGCGGCTCCGCGCAACGCGCTTCCCGCAGCCGACGTCGTCTGCTCCGCAACCGTGCCGCCGCGCGCCGCGTCTGCGGCCTCCGAGATGGCAACAGACGCCATAGTAATCTCAGAGGCCGCAACACGTGATCTAGGTTGCAGACGTCCGCCACAAGCGGCGCTCGTTGCCTTTTCGCGGAGGAGAGAAAAGGGATTACAATTACAGGCTGGAACGAGAAGTGGGTTGGCGACTTGGTGGTTGCACTGTTGCTTCTTTAGGGGGCCCTCGGGCGCTCAGGAGGCCAGAGTAGGTAGTAATGAAGAAGGTCCCATAGGGGAACCTCAGAAGAGCATCACCGTCGATAACAGAAAAAGGAGGAAAGCAAGAAAGAGAGCTCGCCATATAATAGGCTACATAAGCATGCAGGGCGGCAGAAGAAAGGAAAAGTGGCCAGACATTTAGGAGCAGTTAAATAGCGAACAAAGAGGGGTGTATGCGGTTACAGAAACGCACCTTAGAGACTCAGAAGAGCCGCCAGTTATTGAGAATTATGTTTGAGAAGGGTGCAACAGATTTAAGTCGGAAAGAAAGGGAGGGGGAGTCGGAATGCTCATCCATCAGGGAGCCAAATAGAAAATAGTAAATTCACAATGTCAAGAGCATCTTTGGTTATCAGGTACAATGAGTGGGAAAAAAACTTGGCTGGGAGTTACGTATTTGTGGACCGGAAATAATTGCACAGAGAAGAGTAAAGAGTTAGGGAATACAAAAGCGCTGATATTAAGTGTTTCGGGAATGGTGCTGAAATTGTACTATTAGGTGACATGAATGCCCACATACAGGATTTAGATGGCTATACCGACAACAACGGGAAGTCAATGCTAGACCTTTGTGAACAACATAACCTCGTTATCGTGAATGCAGGGCCTAAGTGTGAAGGGCAGATCACGTGGGAAGTGGGAAACCGGCAATCGACCATCGATTACTGCCTGATGGCAAAGGAATTCATAAGTTGAGAGAAACGGTCATCGATGAGGAAGGGTTTAGCAGCATAGGGAGTGACCATAAACGCATCATTTTGATAATGGGATATGTAGTTGGGAAAGAGAGCAAGGAGCGCAAAATGGCCAGTCCAAATTTGAACGCTGGACAAATAGCAAATATAGTCACTAGAGTCGAGGAAGAACTTAGCAAATGGCCAATAGTGGGAATATGGCGAGCTTCTTAGTGTAATAACGACAGAAATACGGAAAGAGAAACAACATGTTTGGTGTAAAGGAAAAAAAAAACCGAAACGCTGGTGAGACAGGGATATACGAGAAGCGATCGCCGAACGACACAAAGCATCTCGAGAGCACAGGCAGGCAAAGGCGCAGTTGCCACCGGATGAAGTAACCAGTAAATGGGAAATATACGGGGAGAAAAAGTCTATGGTTCAAATACTGGTGCAAGCAAAATTAAAAGGTGAAAGTGAACGTTGGTTGTCAGAAATACGTGGGAAAAAGAAGGTCGCACCTAGAATATTTTAGAACCACATAATTTTATTAGGCAGGAAGTCAACAACAATACTACAACATATCCTAGACGAAGGTGAAAACATACTGGTAGGAGAAGCGGCAATAAATTACATCCGAAAAGTAACAGCCGAATCTTTCCAAGGCAATGACAAGGTTGTATTTGAAGAAAAAAAAAGCGTGAAAGGGACCCAAGGGGAAAAGCAGCTGGTGCTGACAAATTTCAACTGGAAGAAAGTGGAAGAGAAACTTCCTAAGCGGACAGCCACATGGCTAGACGAGGTTCCCGTTAGGCTGATTAATGAACTAGGACCAAAACGTAAGGAAGCTCTGGTAAAAGCCGTGGAAAAAAAACTTAAAAATGTAGACAAATACCAGACAGTTGGCGACAAAGTAGAATGAATTTAATTTATAAAGGTAAAGGGGAGAAATATAGAATTCACTCGTATAGACCGTTGACCATTGCATCGGTAATATACAGGGTAGCAATGCAGGCAATCAAATTAAAGCTTCAAGCATGGTCAGAGAATAATGGCATTTTGGGAGAACTTCAGAATGGCTTCAGAATGGGTGGTCGTTTAGATAACTTATTTGTTCTTACTCAGTGTATTGAAATATCAAAAGTGGAAAGCAGGCCGTTATATGTGGCCTTTTTAAAGATTACAGGAGCCTACTACAACGTAGACTGCAACATTTTGTGGGATATTCTGGAAGTGGAAGGCTTAGGTGACGATTGTCTACAGCTTTTGAAAGAGATTTACCTAGAACATACCGTTTGCGTTGAATGGGAAGGGATGAGGAGCGAGGAGAAAGTTCATATCAACAAGGGACTCAGGCAGGGGTGCCCTTTATCGCCGCTGCTGTTTGTGATGTACATGGTGAGGATGGAGAGGGCGCTAGAAGGATCGGGTTTAATCTCTCATACAAACAGGCGGGTACAGTAGTAGAGCAGCAGCTTCCAGGTTTATTTTATGCAGACGACATTATGTTGCTAGGTAACAAGCGAAGTGATTGTCACGTCTTTAGGCTTGAAATTTAGCGTTAGAAAATCAGGTGTTATGGTATTCAATGAAAACAGTGAATAGACATTAGAGATACAGGGCCAGGAAATACCTCGGGTAACAGAATATAAATACCTTGGAATGTGGATAAACAAAGGCAAGAGATATTTGGAAACACAGGAAAAAACAATAACAGTGAAGGGGAAGAGAAATTCAGCCATAATGAAGCACAGAGCGCTATGGTGGTACAATAGCTACGAGGTCCTCCGATGTATGTGGAAAGGTGTAATGGCTCCAGGGCTTACTTTTGGAAATGCGGTTGTTTGCTTTAAATCAGGGGTACAATCAGGACTCGACGGGAACCAAAGGTCAGTGGGTCACCTCGCATTGGGCGCTCACGGGAAGACTACAAATGAAGCTGTGCAGGGTGATATGGGCTGGACTAGTTATGAAGTGAGGGAAGCTCGCAGTAAAATTGAGTGTGAAGAACGGCTGAGGAATATGGAAGAAAGTAAATGGGCTGGGAGAGTGTTCAGGTACAGGGAAAAACATTGATTCACAGTGGAGGAAAAGAACTAGGAATACCAGCAAGTATGCGGCCTGTAGGGTGGGCAACACAGCAAAAAAGAAGGCCAAGCGGAAAGTCAGAGAGGCTGAAGTAATCTCATGGGTGGCGGCAATGGAAAAGAAACCTGCCATGGGTAACTACTTAAGAGGAAAAAAGAGAAATCAGGAAAGAAACAATTTATGAAAACGCAAAGGGAAGCTCATTACATTTCGAAGCGAGATCGGGATGCCTTAGAACAGGCACCTATAAAGCGAGATATAAGAAGGAAGAAGCATGTTCTTGCTGCTGTAATGCTAGGGAAACTGTGGAGCATGTTTTATTAGAATGTGAAGATGTCTACCCAGCGGTCTATTTAGGCGCCACTGGTCTCCTTGAAGCCCTTGGGTTCAGCGGGAGCAGTGGAAAAGTAAACATGTCCGCAATAGGCATTAGTAAGAGGCGATTGTAGGATTGGTCAAAGAAAAGTGGGGAAACGATAAAATACGGAGACGTACAAAAGCACAGTTCGCACTAGGGGATCAGAGAATTTGGGGGTGGTAGTTCATAGTGTTTTTTTTATTATTGTTTAACCTAGTTGGGACATTAGGCAGTGCGGTAGCGGAAGCTTGGTGGCGCAACCCACCGCCCCGTTCCAAAGGGGACGCTCATAACGTCCATCCATCCGAAAACGAGAAAAGGGAGAGGGCACGGAACCGAGTTTACCGGACAACGCGGCAGGCATCTTGCAAAGGAGGCATTGATCATGCTGTGCACGCGTCAAAATGACGCGCGCGTCCCACCATCCGCGCGTCAATCGCGTCTGAAGTCGCGCCATGCGGTTCCGCCTTTACACTTCTTAATTAGTCTCAGCGGGGTCGTAGTAAATGGGAAATTGAAGAAAATTCTCCGTGCAAGCTATATCCACTTTTGTAATCTCGAAAAATGGGAGTACACGCGGAACTGTTGCACGACGAATTTCGGCCATAACTGCGCGCCAAACCGAAATTGGGAAGCTGCAGCGAGCGCAAAGTGGCACCAGGCGACGTTCTGCTTCCGTCACCCTGCAGCGGGCAACCAGCGCGCTGCGACAGCGAGGAGCATGGAGGCGTAGCGCGCTGGGTGCCCGCTGCTGTAAAAAAGACAATTCTTCCCACGTCGCCGGAAAGGGCGCGCCTTTGCGCTCGCTGCGGCTTCCCAGTTTCGGTTTGGCGCAGAGTAATGTAGCTCGGAAACAGGTTACAGCTAGAAGGCTTTAAGGAGGCCCGGCTCGCCTCTTTAAAAAGACCGTCGGTGTCCGCGTTGCACAATCCGGATCATTCGGCAAGGCTCAACGAACCGAAGTAGGCTCCATAAGTGTCACCAAGCTTACGGATATTGAAACATTTCATTATTTGAGGCATGCAAGCACAGTGGCAATGAAAGGACTGTGCCAGTATTGCCATAACTACTTGGAAGACACGCTGCCATCCCATTGGCCTGAAGGCTTTGCGGCGGCCTGTTTTACAATTTCATTTCGTTTTCTGTTTCGGGTGAGAACCTGTGTTTAGCCACTCCGGAACCCAGCGCCAGTCAGGACTCCGGACAACTGCGCCAGTCAGGACTGCGGATTGGGGCGCTTCATTCCACGCCCACGATCCCCAATAGTTCCACTTTCTTTAACTCCTCGGAATGGTGAGAGTTGAACCGTTCCCATTCTTGGAATTTCTGAGCTGACCCATACCGTTCTTCCGATTCCAGTAAGTGAACGCTTTCTCTACAATTCTAGGCTTACTTGCGCTTGTCTGGGTATACAAAATGAAAGCGTATTTTTGAAGTCTAAAGAACGTTACAAAGCCTCGTCTAATTTTCTCACTCAGAGAACATTCCTTGCGGCCTGTTATTTCTTTTTTTTTTCTTTCATGGTATTTATTATAGGTGCATTCAACTAGACGTTCACCAGTTCTGCATAGTCAGAGAATGGAGGGCACAATGAAAGTCACACAGAAGAGGCAGCGTTCATGCTGTGAGTAGAAACGTTCGTGTCACTTTAGAAGGGTGGCAAGGATAAGCACCTCACCAAAATAGGGTACCAGTCCGGTTGCACACCGAGTCCATCATAAACGTGCTTTAGGTGTAGTGTCATTTGGATGAAATTTGCCCTTGTAGGTACAACCGTTTCGGCGTTGCGGTCCATCATTCGCGTTTTCCACAAACTGTGCATTCCCATGACAAAAAACATATCGAAAGGTGCACTATTATCAGAGGTTGGCAGCAGGTATCGCACAGTATGAGCGTTAATCTCAAAGTCTTTCTTTAAAGTCCGTTGGAGGACATCCCAAAATAGAATGGCGCCGGTGCAGCTAATAAAACAATGTCCAATTGTCTCTGGTACATCACAAAGGCGACAGTTAACAGAAAAGACAAAGATACCCTTTTTTTGTAGCCATGCTTTAACCGGTATGGTTTCACTATGAACTTTATAAAAGAATGTTTTGCAGCAAGGGGATAGATACATTTTGCGAACTCGCTTTAGCACATCGTGGCCTGGCAATTTAATGTATATTGATCGGTAAAGTGGAGGCGGAAATAGCATGGATAGTAGGTCATTGTACAACGTTTTGCGCGACACAGAATACAAGTATTCAGTGGAAAACCGAACTGTCAGGAAACGAACCGCCAAGTAAACTTCTTGCATGAACCCCCACAAGCATAAGCGCGAAGAAAAACTTGAAGAAACAACTAAACCAGGTAACGCATTAACAAGTGTGACTTGCTTGTATGAACGAATTACAGGATGGGAAGTATCGGGAAAAAAGAAGAAACGAGACACTATCTGCCGCACATAAACATGTACTAAGCCCAGCCCACCTTCGCTAACAGGCCTAAAAATATTGTCTCGCCTCATGGGCTCAAAAGTTGAAGACCATACGAAGGTTGCAAAGATACGGTGAAAGCGTTGGATGTATAGCCTAGCACAATGGATAACTTGAAATACATAGAAACTTTTTGTTGCCAAGAACTTATTGCAGGCTTCGGGTTTCCCAAAAATAGAAAGTCGTTGTGGAACGAATGTCTGGGCGTAACTTTGCAGTACCGAAACCCGTTCTTTCCAATAGTGTGCGCTTAATTTATATGCGTCTAGCGGCACGCCAAGATACTTTGGCGGGACATCAGTTCACTTAACGCCTGCAAACTGTTCTGGTGTATATCACCATGAGCCAAACCATAAGCCTAAACTTTTTGAGGAGTTCATTCGTGCTCCTGATACGCTGCCAAATTCTTCTATTTTCGATACTACTTTTTCAACACTGGACTTATCCGTGCAGAAGAACGCTAGATCGTCTACGTAAGCTAAGACTTTAACTTCATTACCCAGTATATTGAAGCCATGGATGTTACTCGACTGAATTACGCTTAAGCATAGCGGTTCCAGGTAAAGGGCGAATAGTAGCGGGGACATCGGGCATCCTTGTTTTACTGATGAGAAAATAGAAATGGGTTCGGAGAGTTGGCCATTAATAATTAAACGAGTAGTACAACAGGTGTAGCAAAGCCTAACGCCTTTAAGCACAATGGAGCCAACATTGACATGCTCCAAAAGAGAAAATAAATAGGAGTGGCTGACACGATCAAAAGCTTTAGCAAGGTCAACCTGGAGCATTGCAAGCTGCTCAGTGGAACCATAACAGTATTGAATGAGGGTACGGGCGATATGTATGTTGGTTTGAATTGATCGGCCCCTGATTCCACACGTCTGATGGGAACCAATTAGAATTGACATCGCAAATTGCAATCTATTAGATAGAACTTTCGCAAAATTTTTGTAATCCACGTTTGACAATGTGCTTGGTCGATAGCCTTCAACAGAACACAGTTTCTCTTTATCTGAACTTCTGGGAATTAAAACTGTGTGGGTGTTGCAAAAAGACTGCGGAAGGGCGCCAACTTCTAAACTTGTAATAAAAATATCCAATAATATGGGGCTGATAATCGATTTGAAAGCGTTGTAAAATTCACTTGAAAGTCCATCGGGGCCGGGTGTTTTCGACAGAGGCAGCCGATCAATAGCTAGCTCAATTTCTTGAATCGTAAGGCTACCACTGATGACTGCACAGTCATCATCCTGTAATGGTTTTACAAGAGATACAAAACTCTCTAAAACTTTTGCATCGTGATCATTCGGAGGGGCACTAAACAACATAGTGTAGAAAGTTTCGAACTGAGAAATTATGTCATTAGTATTTGTTAGAAGACTACCTTCGGAGTATATTTCCGGAATTACTTTGGAAATACCGTGACATCGCTCGTCAAGTAAAGCTTGACGTGTTGGTTGCTCAGATTGCAGAGCGCGCATGTTTCGAGATCGAATTCGCGCACCTCTGTAACACAGTGCGTCATACTTTTGTAACTCACTTTCTATGTCAACAATGTAAGTGCCTGGCATTTCGCATTCAATCTCATGAAGGCTACATAGGCTCCTAAGAAGCGTTTTTTCTTCATTCTTTCTATAGAATGATTTCACCGATCCAATTTCTATAGCCACTGTACGAACCTCTTGTTTAAAGAGTTCCCAAGCAGCAAATAATGGCAAGTCACGAGAAAGACAATTGGTTAGAGCCATGCGCACGCGATTAATAAATTCCTGAGAGTTAAGCTTCCAGAGTGCCCACTGTGGTCGGAAATTAGTTACAGATTTTTCACCAATGTTTGCGATAACCATACAATGATCAGAGAATGAAACGGGGATAGTAATGCAGGATAGTCCTCGAGGGAGGAGTGATGAAGAAACATAAATCCGATCAAGGCGGGCGTAGGAATGACCTTGAATTCTTGTATAAGAGCGAGCTCCCTGTCCCGACACTCCTATATCAACGAGCCCTGCATTTTCTATTATGTTAGACAAAACTTCACCACTCCTGTCCCGCTGAGTGTTATTGCCGCTTCGATCGTTCGGATCGCATACACAATTGAAATCTCCCATTAAAACAATGCAGCGATCACAGTCCAATAGACTAGACACAGTATTAAATAAAAGAGCTCGTTTTGCAGCGTCATTAAATGCATAGACGCTGACTATGCGCCATGGCACACCCTGCAACACAAAATCACTACATATATATATCGACCTTCAGTGCCGACATGATAACTAAAAGCTGAATAAAGTAGGCTCTTTTTCAGAAACAGGAAACAGCCCGCGGATAAACCAAGAGCGTGTGAAACGCAAACATTATACTCAGACAGAAAAGGTCGCAAAGCCCTTTCTGTCTCGTCATCACTCTCAATCTTCGTCTCCTGCACGGCGACGAAGTCGAGGCGCTTCCTAGACAAAAGCCGGCGAAGCTGCGCCTGTTTCTGCAAAGACCTAAGGCCTCGTACGTTCAAGGTTGCGAATAGAAGTTGCTGGGACAGTGCCATGGTGACTACCAAGTATTTGGACCTAATGATCTATGTGATCGGTCCTAGAGGGCAACGGTGACGCTCCCTCCGAAACCCCACCTGGCCTTCTGGACCGTGATCGTCGGCACTTTCCTGAGTGTTTCGATGTTTTGCGGCGACGTGCTTTTCTTGTGGTACTGGTCGTCTCGCTGTCTGTGCTTGATTCCGATCTGTTGGTCGCACGGCGCTTCGGAACTGAAGTATCCACGTTACTTCGGCTGTCCTCTGCCGGCTCAGTGCACGTGTCGAGTTGCTTGGGTGCATCAGATGAGTCATCTCCGGCTCCCTCATTCGCTTGCTGGGTAGCAGCTGGCTCCGTGGTAGCGGATTGTTGTTGTTGTTATTGTTGTCCTGAGTGGCCGTGGCACATACCCACAGTGGGGGATTGGCCAAGAATCGGGCGGCTTAATAAGGTGCCTAAAATAATAATGATAACAAGGGAGTTAACAATTTGGGCGTGTGAGTTTAAAAGTAAACGTTTTGTGTTTGGAGAAAAAAAAGGAAATAATCAGATGAAAACCGGGTATAAGAGCGGGTGCTCTTTGGGTTGTTGCTTCGGTTGGTCATCTTTCTCTTCGCTACTTTCTTTTTTCACGGGCAGTTCTGCGATGGCATTGTGACTGTCTTTAACAGGCAGAGGGGCCTTAATGGCACAGCGGGTCTCCGCGGAAGAGGGAACGTCTCCCGTCGCGTCAAGAGCCTCCGTAATGTCCATTATGTGTTCTTGCAAGCTTTCATCCGGAGGCTTTGTTCTGTGTCGCATCTTGTCGGCGTATGTTACGACACATTCTTCAGCTGTATGACCAAAGCGCCGGCAGGTTTCACAACGTGGGGTTCTGCAGTTTCGACGAATGTGCCCCACCTTGTTAAAGCGCAGACAAAGTGGGGGCCGGCCTGGAATTAATACGAGACTCTGCACTCCACAAACAGGTATAGATGTGGAACGTCCCCCACGCTCACTCCATCGGCAAGAGTCAACACCACGTCCCGATTTAGCGTACGCATTTGTTCCATCTCCGATACTCTCCAGCTTTCTGCTGATATAGACTTGAATTTCCCGTAAGCCTGAAGCGCACCTCGAATGTAGTCGTCTTCCAAACGCTCAGGAAGCCACAAAAGCTTCATTTTAACTTCCGTGGGCTCAGGATCAATGACGACGCAGCGTCTAGCTTTTACGGATAATTCCCCGCATGCGACTAGCTTTGAATTTGTCATCCCTGATTTTCACGTCACTATCCACACGTGCGACATCTGAAATTGTCCGATGGAACTTATTTCCTTCAGGTCAATAACGTTCCGAAGGGCGTCTCTGAAGTCTTGGGCTCTGTACGGTCGACCACTTAAGTCAGCATGCAGGAAAACGGAGTCCACAACCAGCTTACCGGTAGGAAGACGGGGTAACACAACACGGTAGTCAGTGCTGCTGGCTGAAGCCTGAGCAGCACCTCGGCCAGGGGCCGAGGTGCTGCCGAGGTGCTGTTATTTCTTGAGCGCGCTGTTACCTATAATTTAATATCAGCTGTTTAAACAGAGGAATTTTGCCAATTTTGTTGCGGTGGAAATCTGTCAGCCTATGTTCTCTGAAGACGATCATGAGTCCTCAAAATAAGCATCGCGAGAAAACCGCTATAATAAAGAACAGGCCCGTTCCTGGTAGAGCACATGCCTAGTCAACGCAGTACCCATATTCTACGGACCTTATTTCACAAGCACATATACAAGATGGAGGAAGAAGAAGCATGTGCTTGCGGCGGACGCGTCCGCGCCGTTTCCCGCTTTGTCGCCAATTTAAATGTGCTTTTTGCCCAGTTTTGTGCCTTTTCTACTCGGAATCGGATTCTTGATGTTCTTTTCCCCCGGGGAGACTAGATTTCGGCAAGTGCGTGACCTCTGGACTTTTTTACGAGTGATTTCATCTCTCGCCGCCCCGCCATGGGCTCTAAGCCTAACGACGAGATACGGCCGCCGTCATTAACGCCCGTTTCGATTCCGACCAAGCCACCGCCGATCGACTTCAGCCCTCCCCGCGCCCACCTCGGCTGCGGGGGCCTCCAGCAATCACAACAAACGAGCCTTCCACCCAAGTACGACCCTACAGCGATGGCACACGAAGTCAAAGGCCAAGACATGAGCCCGACCGACTTTACCGCAGACGCCGGATGGACTATCGTGGCACCGCGCCCGTCAGTAATCAAGACTGCGTTGAGCAAGACCACCCTCGCTAACCTCCAACGAAAGGGAGGCAATACGAACGAAACCGTCTCAACAGCGAGAAACTCCATGATCAAAGCAAGCAGGATGCCCGCGCTGCCCCAAGACAACATCAAGATCGTGATTCGCATACGTGGTGGAATCAACATATCCAAGTTAGGCCAACTTACGGTCACCAAAAAAATTTGCATGGGTGCTTTCATCGAACCTAACGAGCGAAGCGAGGACTCGATATGCTCCAATTTGAAGCAAAACAGCATGGTAATCAGCACACCTTCCGAAGCGAACCCAGGATCCGCAACATTTCCATAGGAGAACAAACGTTTGAATGTATTAATCACTGCATGTAGGACGGCGCCGCACGAAACGTGCAAAGGCGTTAAAGAGGGGTCCCGCTCGATGAGACGCAGGACTCCATAAACCGCAAGATCGTCAACCCACGCAACCTGCTCGCACTGGCGGCAAATAGAATCGAGGAAACTGGCACGGTCATCATCTCCTGCGACGGCTTTCGAGTCCCGAACTAGGTCAAATTCGAGGACGCCCTGATCAAGTGTTCCGCTTACCGCAAGCAGACCGCGATGTGCCACGTGTGCGGCAGACTCGGCCATCGTGCCGAATTGTGCCCTTCCCCGACGATGCCATTTGCAAAGGCTGTGGACTAGCTAACCCTAATGCAGACAATGTGTGCACCTCGATAAAGTGTGCGCTCTGCGAGGGAAATCACGTCACGGCCAGCAAGGAATGCAGGAACCGCTTCCAACTCCCCTGCGTCGTCCGAAGAAGACGAGTTGAACGAAGAATGGCAGCGAACGCAAGCAAAAACACCACAAGATTAGGACCATTCGCCCTGAGTCATCAAGACTTCCCGCCGCTCAAGAACGGCGAGAGTAGTGCCATCAACGACCTGCCAACGCAGATGCTCGCTTGTCCGGCGAGCGGTGGCGCTCGAGATCGAGGAACCGCGGCCGCCCGTCGTCGTGGTCTGGAGGGCGCTCCAGGAACCCGAGCCAGAGATCCACGTCAAGGATACGATTCGCCCCCAGCCCACGAGTTGGTGGTGATGACCGGTTGACGTGGGCCCAACGCGCTCAGAAGCAGCAACAACTGTGCGGTTGCTATGAACATGTCTCTCTTATATCTAAGAGAGACATGTTCATAGTAGCCGCACAACAACTGGCACTCTTCCAAATTGACTCCTTATATCCCCAGTACATCCACGTTTATACACATGGTTCGTGTCATAAAAATTCCTCGACTTCAACATTCGTCATTCCCCATTTAGCGCTAGAGCAAACATTTGAACTATCCCGAGAGACATCTTCCACCGTGGCAAAACTGTTTGCAATCCTGTGTGCGTTGCGTCACATAACATCAGAAAAACATTCGCAAAAATGGGTTATCTTTAGCGATTCGCAAGTCGCTCTCACACTACTACAGAGCAATAAGAAAAATTCTTTCAACACTTTGCTATTGTATGAGACACTCAAAGAACTTACAAAAGCAAGCGCAATGAACTACGTAACTGCATTCCAGTGGATACCTGGGCATTGGAATATTCCTGGTTATATTGCAGCGGGCGCAGCTGCGAATCGGGCGCACAATAACGCGGAGACATCCAATCTTCCCCTATTGCGTAGTGAAGTCCGTCTGGTCTTGAGACAGATTTCTTGTCGCCTCAGCAAAACTACCTGGTTTGATCAGCAAACTACAAACTCGGAGTTATACTTTATATACCCATGTATAAACTTATCAATGCCGGAAAATCTAAGAGACAACAGAAAATTTGAAACATTGGTACACTGCCTGCGTCTTGGTACTGCATTTACGATACACTTCTTGTACAGGATAAAAGTTGTCTCTAGCGCGCAGTATTCTTGTGGCCATCCAGACGAAGATGTGCATCATCTTCTCCTCGAGTGCACGAAATACGATTCACAAAGAAGGGTACTGCAAGCAAATTTGTTGATATTAGAAGACCATTCACTCTAAAAAAGATATTTGGCCCATGGCCAACTGCGGGCCTTCAAAGAAGAGCGCTTCTTGCTCTGAAAAAGTTTTTAGAGGACACCAACATTTTGGGAAAATATTAAGTATCAGATGATCCGAATATGCTAAATGAGTAACATAAACGTTGTTCGTGGTTCATAATTGGTTTATGTAGTGATCGCAACTTTTACGCAATATGTATAATTCTGCTCTGTACTTGCCCAATATTCCCATGGCACACGATTTGAGGCCGTCGCCACACGCGATGGAGTCCTACACCACGCCTCCAGCGTCACTACCCCCACTGCCGAGACGGCTGAAGAAGTGGCCATCGCCCTGGCCACTTTAGATCCCACCTGTCACACCATCGTGTGTGACTCTCGCTCAGCCGTCACTAACTTCAGCAAAGGCCGTATTTCTCCCCAAGCTCTTCGCATCCTCTGCCAGGCACCACACTCTAAAGACAGCATAATCTCCCTAACATGGATCCCGGCCCATTCGGGCCCTGTCCACACCCACCTCCCCAATCTCAACGAGGTCACCCACTCCATTGCGCGAGGCCTAGTCAACCGCGCCGGAGTCACTGGAGATAAGTTGGACACCAGGGACAATCTGACTGCTTATAACGATCTCGTTAAGGCCTTTTACCTCAGTCGCCGAACCTTTCCCCGCCTCACCCCAAGTTCAGCCGGACGCAGGCTACCACCCTGCGTCTGCTACAAGCAAACACGTACCCTTCACCCGCCCGCCTACACCTTATATTTCCAGACGTCTACACCACCCCCAACTGCCGGTGCTGTGGCATTCACCAGGCTACGCTTCCGCATATGCTGTGGGAGTGCCCAGCACAGTACACACAGGCTAACACCACGACTCTCTCGTCGAGATTGCATGAGGCTCTGCGGAGCTCCGCCCTGGACGACCAAACCTGGGCGACCCAGCACGCCCGCGAGGCGGCGGCGAGGCAAGCCGTCGTCGTCCCTTCATGGGAGGCTAAGGCCCGGCCATGATAAGGTGCTGGTTGTACAATAAAAGTTTATTCCTCCTCCTCCTTCTGTACTTGCAGTGGATTACATCTGTTATGTGCTTTGGCTGTTCAAAATATCTGACTTTAAATATGCGTACGTGGACTGAACTAATGCACAGAACTTTGCGACTCATGTACTGTTGGACTGTATATTTTTGATTCTTCCAGTGTTCTATTGAGTGCCATATTTCGCGTCGCTATTCTCTCTTTTTACGCAAATCTGTTTCCTTTGCCAAGTGACAAGGAGTAGCCGGTGCCACCATAAAGGCGCCAACCTCTCCTAATATTCATTTCAATAAAAAAAAAGACAGGAGCGACAACATCAGCAGCACCAACAGCAGGCCGCCAGCCAGCTGAGTCCGACGGCACGGCCAGAGCAAGTAGAAATAGCAAATACGATTAAAAGATTAGAACACGAAAACAAAGAGTCAAGGCAAACAATCACACAACTTGTCGAGGAAATCGGACAACTCAAAACGCCCTCCGACTCTAATCAAACCGAAACCACATTAGAACCTATGGTAGTGGAGGTACCGCTCGCGGAATCCACGCGCAATCCGCATAAGAGAAAAGCCGTGACAGACACACATCTCTAGAGCACGGACAGCGACACTAAGGAAATCAAGGAACTGCTCGGCGGGCTTGCAACTACCGTCTCGTCACCGAAGGAAGGGCAAAACAAACTTGCGACGACAGTAGGGACCCTCAAGGAAGGTTACGACAGGATAACGCTAAAAATCAACCACATGATGGAGATGATCAACAGCCACGGGGCAAGGCTCAACGCGCTAAAAATGGCAGACCACCCGTCGGTGATGTCACAATCTACTATCACCAAGCTACCTTGGGCGTTGTCGCTCGACAGACAAAGCAACAACGTGGCCTCACAAAGGCCACCCAACGCCAACAACAACCATGGCCGCGTAAACTGAACCGCTTCGCCTTTGGCAATGGAATTGTAGGGGCTACGTCCGCAAAAAGGCCCCCCTGCAACAATACATTCGAGCCAAAAAAGACAAACCCCAAGTCATTGTCCTACAAGAGACAAATACCGCTACACTTTCGCTATCCGGCTATGACATGACCGCCACGACACCGCAGCACAAATGCAGAGGTATCGCCACGTTGGTCAGCAACAAGCTAGCCCACACGACACACAACATTATTCACTACCGCAGCAACTGCGAATTCATTCTCACGGGTCTTCCCTAGAGCCAAGAATGCCAAGAGCATATCCTATACGTTTACAGCAGCCCCAAGCACAGAGCACAAAAATTTAGGGAAATACTACAGGTCGCCCGCAACCGTGCCGGCAACAACCCCATGATCTTGGCCGGGGACTTCAGCGCCCCTAACACGGCCTGGGATACGTCGCCAGCAGCTTACTAAACGACGCCGATGAAATTGACCTAAAGGGCCGTTTATAGTCCGACGTAAAGGGCCGTTTATAGTCCGACGTAACGCGCGCGCGCACACGCTACGTCACGTCGGCGAAAACGACATGGCCTCGAGCTCCACCACTGGAAAAGCTGGCGCCACCATCGGCGTGACGTGCTAGGAGGGATCACGTGGACATAGCGGCCGCGTCGGCTGCTTCGGGCGCGCCGAAGCGAGCTGAAAACGAGTTTAAATTCTTTCGTACGCTGCGGTCCTCATTTAGTGGCGAAATTTTCCCGCTTCGAGTGTCTCCTTTACAACGCTTGAAAGCACTACAATAGGTAGTGGCTGCCTTTGAAGGCGCGCAACATGGTAGGCTACTGTTCGGTGCCGCAGGGCCGGACGCACGTAACGGAGGCCGGTGTCAGCCTTATTCACACGTAGCCGCAGGACAAGAAGCTGCGTGAAGCTTGGCTCGCGAAACATAAAACCGGCAAACAGTCATCGGCTACAACTCGGGTGTGCAGCGAGCACAGACGCGAGGAAGATTTCTGCTACGGCGCCCGGTCTGCGATGTTCTGAAAACGCGAACTGAGACGCTCGCCCGAGTCCGCTGCCCGACTAATCTCGGGGCAGTTTGGTCTATGAACTTGTCGATGCTATAGATACTGGCAAGTTCAGTGGAGTGGAAAGGCAGCGGTAAGAAGCACATTTAAAGAAAGCATGGCATATGGTCATTTTTGTGTTATGATTAATGCACTGGATTACAAAAAAGGAGCAGCGGGAAATTGCACGCTGAGAACACCGATAAATATACAGTGCGACGCAACTCGAGAAATAGTATTGAAAGGTCAAAGAATTTAGAAGACAAAAAAAAAAAGATTGAATCGTCGCGACGGCACATCACAGTCCCCGTAGGCGTCGAAGTCTCTGCAATGAAATTATTTTTGAACAGCTGTGATAGCGCCCACGCAACAATGGTTGCTTGTATACTGTCAAATGCTCATATTCTGCGGCCTAAAGCTCATGGCACGGTGCGAAAACGCGCGAGCGGTGAAAGCGAAACAGTGCGCGGACAAGCATGCAGACGCGCAGTCGGTCGCGGCGAATCTGCGCGATCGCTGCATTGAGGCTTCGTTCTATTACACTCCATTTAGTAATACAAACACTATAAGAACATATTTCACATAGTTTGCTCTCAGCGTTTACCTACTTTTCACGCAAGAAGCCGGTTCGGGAGACTCCATCGCGGCTACCGCGCGCAGTGGCGTTCACTGTACGTATTCGGTAAAGAGATAGCGTCTGGAAACGATTGTGTGCTTTCAGTTTGCCCAAGATTATTATTTAGACAGTAAGAAACTTCTCTCGTTTCGAAAGTACTTACAGAAATGCCCGGGAGAGCTCGCGCGTGGTGTTTTCAGTGAGCGCTGACAGCAAAACCTATGAGGAGCGCGGCACGTGATCCCTCATACTACGCCAGCGAGGCGCTTCCGATAGATGGCGACTCCGTAACTCCTCGCCGCCATACGGCGCAGCTAACGTAACCGGCGGCTTCCAACGCGCCCCGGCGGGCCTGGCGCTGATATGGCTCGTGAGCCATTCTCGCGTCGAAGTCGGCGGCACACTCGCACCACAATGCATTGCGCGCAAAGAAAATGCATTGCGTGCTACCCGCACTACGAGTAGCGCGAGCGGTGCAAACGTGATGTCTGACCCCAACAACGTTATCGAGCAGTTGCTCGAAGCAATTAAACAGCACCCTTGTGTTTATGACACCAAGCGACTAGATTTCCGCGACCAGCAGCGCAAGCTAAACCCTTGGGAGGAGATCAGGAAGAGCAGCGGTCTCGCCACAGGTGAGCTGTTTACGGCTGCTTGTGTTCGCCTTTGCATGTTTGGCGCCCAAAGCGAGTTGGTTTCTTGCAGCATGCACCGTCATGTTTGATTTTTTGTGTCCTACATTTCGGTTTGTAGTGGAAGAATGCCACAAGCTGTGGAAGCGGTTAAGGGACCGGTTCACCCGCGAGTTCAAAGTCATCGAGCTCGCGACGAGGAGCGGCAGCGGATACGTGCCGAGGCAAACGTGGGAGTTCGCCGCTGCCATGGAATTCTACAAGACGTGTGGCCGTCCAAGAAAGTGAGTTGTTTTGTCTCCATTGTTGGATGTGCCAGCTACGTGGAGTTACCAGCACGTGCGTGCGTGTTGCGTGCGTGTGTGCTTGTTGCGTGCGCGCGTGTGTGTTCGTGCAGTGTGTGTGTGTGTTTGCGTGTGTGTGGGGGGGGGAGTGTTCATGCAGTGTGCGCGCGCGCGCGCGCGCTTGTGTGTGTGTGTGTGTGTGTGTGTGTGTGTGTGTGTGTGTGTGTGTGTGTGTGTGTGTGTGTGTGTGTGTGTTTGCGTGTGTGTGTGTGTGTCGAGCAGCACGAAGCGGCTGGAAGTTCTATTTTCACGAGCTTACTGCCGAGAAGCATACATTTCACGGGTCCCGTGCTCTTCACGCGCGCCGCGCATTATCTGGCGTTGCTTATTATATTCCGACAGTGTGGCGCCTCCATACCGAGCACGAGGCCTTCGCCTGCACGTTGTTTGGCTCCTTGCAATGGCATGCATTGCTGCACTTTATTACAGTTAGCATTAGGAGAAATGTGTCGATATTGCTCGCCTTTTTTGCAAATTTCATAGCTTTTATGCAGCTGTTAATTGGGGAGACCAAATATATAGCATAATCGGATTAAACTTAAAAGCTCTTTATCTAGTACGTAATGCAAAAGTTATACCAACAATGTGATAGAACGTATTTGGACTATCAGACATCTGATGCGTGAATTCTTCAAAATTTGATGCTTAGACAATTGTGTTGTTGCGTGTGATTTTCTGGGTGGATTTTTGGATCTTTTGGGGAGGTGGCCAGTGCTTCTGGAGGATGTAGGCTTTACTCACCGAGGCGTCACGCAGGCAGAACCAATATTTTCGCTTTGTGACACGGATAGTGATGTGGAGGATCGGCTAGTTGGTTCAGCATTCTGTGGATTTGAACAGCTCTACTCTCGGGGAAGGAACCAAAGACAAAGCAAAATGCATACATGCTATCAGTTGAATTTGACACAGTGAGCGTCTGTGTGTTTGTCTCACGTTCGTCTTCGTCCCTTTGTGTAGCGCTGTTCCATTTGACAAAAAGACACTGGCAATTTTTTGCACTACAATAAAAGAAGTGAAAAAGAAGACAAGGCGCAACTTAATTCAATCGACCGTTTCTTTTTAGAACAATCAGCAACGTGGGCTCAGGGGGCCTACCAGGAGACGAAGATAGCGCCTCCACTGCAGAGGCAATTTTCAACACGATGCAGGGTGAAATGACAACGCCGCCACCCGCCAGGAGCAACGACATTACACCGGAAGCCCCAGCAGAAACTCATTGGGAAGCTGCTTGCCAGGAAGATCGCACGGTGGGAGAGCCACCCTCAAAACGATCTAAAAAGTCGCAAAGTTGTGATTACATTGAGCAGCAGCTCCTTTCCCAACTTGGCAAGCAGATAACTGAAAATGAGGCATTTGCACAGTCTGTAGCCATGAGCCTTGACAGAATGCCAAGGGCAGTTGCTTCTAGGTGCAAGGCAAGAATAATGGGGCTCATCGCCGAATTTGATGAACTTTAGTTTTAAACATGCCTTTTTGTGCTGCTGGTAACAGCAACAAGGTCACCCCCATTCTTCGGTTCTTTTCATAACCTGGAAGGTATTGTTAAGGAACATCACAAGAGACAAGGGAAAATGTCTGACACATTAAGAGCCACACGAGCTCATGTGTGTCTTTCCATGTTTCAGTTCTTTTGTGTTATTTTCTACAATCCTCTACCATTACCCTCCAGGCTACGAACGAGAACAAAGAATGCAGATGTATTTATTGCCATTCTCCACATAGAAGCAACTAGCCCTGTCAAATGGCTCTTGCAGATCTTTGCAAGAGCCATTTGCTTTTGTGAAACCTTGCGTGTTCATTTTTCGCACTTCCGGCAATGTTTTTTTGAGGATCTGGAGGGCATTGCCAGTTCATATTTTTGCATTTCCTGCCAATCAGTGCAGTTTCCTAATACCATTGGTTTCTTGTTCTTTTCACCTTGCCTGTTCTTTTAGCCGCATTGGGAGAAGTTTTTAACTGCAAGTATTGATGTGGTTAGTAGTGTTAGCAGTTAGTTAGTGTTACCTGCTACTTCAATGCTGCAGTCTTTTGTTCGTTGTATAGGCTGTCTGTGATGCCTTGGGAATGACATTTGTATTGCTTAAGGAGAAAACACAAGGGAGAAAGTATGCAATGCCGAAGTTACGGCCATGTATTTATTCAGGGAGCACACATTCATTCACATATCAAACATCTTGTGCGATATAGTCCGCATCCTGCATGCGTGCAAATGAAACATTAAATAGGAAAGCAAGTCTTAAAAGACCTCGCGACAAAATTTTTCTTTATGTATTTCTGCCTTATAATTATGCGTAGAACATTAGTGAACATGGACCGTCTCATAATAGCCTGTGGTCAGTAAATTTACAACTGAATTTCTTCTCCCATGTGGTGTCGGTGTCACATTGCCGAACGATGTTTCTGAAGTCACAAGCGAGTATGAGATCATGTGAGGCGCACAAAAAAGGGCAATAACTGTCCAGTCGCTGTCATTTCGACTTCTGGAAAAGTTTAATGCAAGCGTTGGCATGAATGAAAACTACAATGCAGCGATTATGTTTAAGTTTTGTACGTATACTGTGATCACATACTCACTTTGGACATTACAACCATCGTTTGGCAACCTGAACTGTATAGAAGAAATTATACTAAATTATTTACTGACCGGAGGCAAATTTCACGTTGTGATCCATGTTCACGAATGTCTTACACATAATTAAAAAGCTGAAATGTAATGAGAAAAATTTTGTGTCAATCCTTTTATTATGGCGTACACGACAAATGCACACGTTCACGTGATATGCTTTTACAGAAAGCAGATGTGCAATGACCTAGCACGAAGGAACACAAGTGTTGCAAGAATGCACAGCCTTTGTCAAAATTTTAGTGCCTAAAGGGTTTGCTTGTAAGCCGTGTGGTGGGACTGCTGCACCAATCGTGTAAGACTTGCGCAGTGGAGCTGGAAAGACTAAATATCTTCACGAGATTTGGAATGCTGGGGATACGTGAGTCACACAGTGTGCCACAGAAGGAAACCCCCTGGCTATAAACTTTTAACGAAGGATGTATATGTGATATGTTGCTAGTGCAATACAGTTGAATCTCCTATACTCGGTGATCACCACATTGTTAATAAACATTCATATTTGACCTGACTTGTGATATTCTTCCTACTTTGAAGGGAAAAGAAATAAGCTTACGGACAGAGTCAGCAAGTTCATACCATGCATTAGCAGCGCCTGACCATCCTCAGCTGCCATGGCAAGGAACCTGATGGCGACATGAAGTAATCTGCCAAGGTGTCCCAGATTTGCATGGCGTCTGCAGCAGAACGGCTGCCATTGCCAGCACTCTGACGGCTTACGTACGCTATGGCCTGCCTCCAGCCGCCTTCTTGGATTCTGTCACCACTGACCCTGTCACCATAATCATTTGGGCAGTAGGCATTGTCAGACAAAAGAAAGTTGTGCAGGCGAACCGCCGCCTTAACCATGTCTGTGAGCAACGCTACGTCACCGCTGACAGTTCCGAGGAAGCAGCGCCATCGAGACACGAAAATTCCAAATGCGTTTTCGACGCACCGGCGTGCACGCGATAACCTATAATTAAATACTTTTCTTGTTTCACTCAACTGTCTGCCGGGGTAGGGGCGCATTAAGTAGGGCCTCAGTGGAAATGCTGCTTCTCCAACGATGCGGAGTGGCAGGCCATTGTGACCCGAAGGCAAGTGAAGTGGGTTATTTTCAAAACTCGTTCTGATAGCACTTTTACTGCAAAAAGAGCCACCAGACATTCGGCCCTGGGCACCAATATCAACCAATATGAAGCGATAATTTGCGTCTGCAAGAGCCAGCATGATCAATGAATAAAAACCCTTATAATTGTAAAACTCCGAACCACTGCCATCAGGACAAGTAATAGCAAAATGTTTGCCGTCTATACACCCCACAGCATTCGGAAAGTTCCACTTGGAATCGAAGTTCTTTCTAATGGCCTCCCATTCATCTTTCCTTGGCTGTGCGAGTACAACTGGGGAAAGGCAGTCCCAAATAGCAGGTAGGGTTTCTTTCAGAATCCCGGACACTGTGGACGCAGGCATGCGGTAACTGAAAGCAATGTCCAACATGAAGCCGCCGGTTGTCAGGAATCTGTGAAGGATAGAGAAGCCTAATTTAAGTTACAATTAAGGATGCGATTTGGGCAAGTTGGAACTGATTCATGTTTGTAACATCGTGGGAAAAAAGCATGACGGACGAAGAATACACAAGTGCAGACTCGCAACAGTCATATTTATTCAGAGAAATATCACTGAAATGTTTTGCTGTTATAATGGAACACTGCTGTTCATTTGAAGAAACAAAACGCTGGAGACTGGTAGCACGATTGCAAAATGCATTTCAGTTGACATAGTTTGTTAATATACAATCGAGCCGACTCAGCAATTCAATAAGTTTCAACTGTGGAATGATTTTCAGACGAACTTTTTCAAGGCAAGACTTGAGCGAAACGTGCAACATGCAGGTGGTACGAAAAAAAAAGTGCCAACTATGCAAGTCAACTAAAGAACGGACAACTGGGCTAACAGGTCAAAGTGCGCTTAGAAAGATCAGTGCTACAAGTGGACAAACGACGCATAGTCGTTTTCCCAGCTAATGTACTGGATAAGGAAAGAACATTCGAAAAAAAAAAATCCTAATCCTTAACTTTGCCTTCGCCTTGGTTAAAAGTCAAGACAATACACCGCGGTGACCTCGTAGGCCAAGCGTCATGCCATATAAGACGTTCACCGGTGAGTACTGTGATTGAACGAAAATAAAAGCCAGAATACTTGCCGTATTGCGACTGCTAGCCTTTCTGCTGGGCCGATTGGGTTCCTGTGGTTTGGCGGATGGATGAGGCGGTCGTACATACGGCTCAAAAGTCTGTCAAAAGAGGCCTTGGTCATCCTGTGGGGAAAATGATTTGAAGTTAAGATTTCTTTTAAATAACGCTAAGCATGTTCAGGAGAGTACCCAATCTCATTAGAACAGGTTGCAGTAAAGCAAAATTTAACAAATACACAACAAAACAACACGACGAAGTGTCAACACATTCGGTGATGCAGAAGATCATACGCACAGTCAATCTTTCTCTTCGTGCATTTTGTCAAAATTCTCGTGCGCAAACTACTGGGCTAATCGGGCGCTAACACTGCTCATATTGAAGGTAGCATATTATGGTCTGTGTTCTTTGAGGTGTAATTCCACATCAATACTTGCCTATGTTTTCTGTTTACTTAATTAAAGAGAGAAAGTAAACTTTATTGCTCTGATAAAAGAGGTTGGTGGAGTTCTTAGTCCTGTAACCCTGTGGCCAGAGCTTTCAGCTGGGCCCGGTTGACGAACTTTCGGTGAAACCCAAGTGCAAGCTTGACAACGACGCGTCCCAGAAAACTGCTCTCGGCTGCCAATACAGTACTTGCAGACGCGAGCAAAGCAGGTGGCCTCAGAAGGCTGGTAGTTAGCGCAGATGCATTTTTTATTGCTGAAAGAGAATGCACCCCCAGCAGCCGCGCAACGGCTGCTTAAAACCACCCCGTCCTCCCTAGATCCCTATATCAGGGAAAACGGCCGTTCAACCTTCAACCAATAGGAGCGTTCAAAGTCATCGAATCCGACCCGCCTTTGAGGGGAAGGGTTTACACACTCACCGCCGCACAGGTTTCACTGAACACACCGAGGTGAGAGGGTTCTCGCAGACAGGGGTCTTGCCCCGAGCAGGCGCCTCTTGATCCAAGAGTTGACTCCGCAGTCAGTGGCCGCCGCATCTGTCCATTGACTGTGATGGCTTCTGGGGCCCGTGAGACCGCACCGGAAAACATCGTCCAGGAGTTCCCCAGCTCCAACCAAACCGTGACGGCGAATCCACTAACAATACTTGGTCCGCCGACCGTGTCTAGACAAGCTGGCGCCGACGGGCTGTTGACGAGGCGCATTGTGGTCCTTACAATGCGAGTCTCCTCAGCGGACTGGGAGAGTTCAGAGGTCACTTCTCCGTAGATCGCCAGCCCCCGCAGCTGCCCGATCGTAACAGCGGTTGTGAGTGAGGACTCGGACACTACTTTGAAAACGTGGCGTGTACGCAATGTTTCGTTTTTACAGCGAAGCTGTATACCTCTACCGCCCAAGCAAATTTTCTCGTTGATGGCGTGGTAAGCAAAAAAAAAAAACTCCCCATACGCGGGCCCATCCCGGGGATAGTGCAATGCCGGGCCGACCTGCGGCGGAGGTGAAGCAGGCGTTAGGCACTCCCCATACGAGGGCTGATCCCGAAGATAGTGCTATACCGGCCTGACCCACGGTGGAGGTGAAGCAGGCGTTAAAAAAAATTAAAAATTATGGGTTTTTACGTGCCAAAACCACTTTCTGATTATGAGGCACGCCATAGTGGAGGACTCCGGAAATTTCGACCACCTGGGGTTCTTTAACGTGCACCTAAATCTAAGCACACGGGTGTTTTCGCATTTCGCCCCCATCGAAATACGGCCGCCGTGGCCGGGATTCGATCCCGCAATCTCGTGCTCAGCAGCCCAACACCATAGCCACTGAGCAACCGCGGCGGGTAGTGAAGCAGGCATTAAAGGGACAGTAAATGCAAATGCTAAGTCGAAGTGTACTGTTTAATTACCATTCCAGAAACCTCGCAACACTTCTTTAGTGCCAAGAAAAGACTTAGTTTACGCGAAAATTCCATCTGAGGGGTCCGAAAGCTTTTCGAAATTCAAATCTCCCGCCTTCTAACTGGGGGAGTGGTGACGTTGCGTACGCCATAACCGCCCTTTGCTGCCGTCGGTGAGTAAAACGGCGCCCCACAGACGGCGTAAAGCAACAACTCTGTTCTGCGACATTCATTTCGATGGGTAGACGAACCGCATCTTCGAAGCAAGCGCGCTTTTTTTTTTTCTTATCCCCCCCACCTCCCCCGAGTCGAGAAGTTGTTTCCCTCGCCGTCCGCCAGATGGCGCAACCTGTCAGATTAGCAGCTTTGCTCCCATCTGCAAAATCTGTGCTCGTAGCCGAAAGCAGTTTCTGCTTCATTCTACTAAATGCAGGTAAGTACCGATGTTTAAATACATCTCAAACAACTTAGACTACAATATGCTACCCTGTGAGCGATGTTTGCTCTCGATTAGACGAGTAGTTTGTGGACAGGACTCTTAAAGTCCACCGACCAAATACGGAATACGCTGTTTATCAGAGCACGATTGTGTGTCGTTGTCGAAAAACGTTTCTGCATGTGTCTGTTGTCGCAGACTTCGAGAAAAGCAACCGGCGGGACGCTTCGACCCTCTGATCGGCGAGAAACATCGTCAGCCACCTTTTTTAAAGAGCTAGTACACTTTCCACCATCAACTTATGAATATGGCCGTCATCATTTATTCGCTTGTTGCATCTACTGTGAGGGCTATTAGATGGCTGTGTACACGTGGAGGTACGACACATCGTGTTTTTTATCTCCTGCCGATAGTTCCAGAAAAGGCACTCACGCCTTATTGTATTCTCAATACTCTATTAAGAACACTTTGATTTTGGTACAATACTGTCAAGCTGGTTTTCTCAGGAAACGCCCTGCATACTAATTTTACATTCAGCATCCTGAAACATCTGATATTGATATACTGAATTCAGAGATTAGTGTCATTTCTTCTCGGGCTTTTATCGCGGAACTACGAATGCAACCGAATCCTGCGTGTATTCCGCGGCCGCCTCTCTTCACGAGCTGGGGACGCGCTCGCTTCACGAGCTTTCGTCGGCGGCTGTAGGGACTGCCGCTCCAGAAGTTTCGTGTAACGTCTTTGGTAGTAACACGAAAGCACGTTTATGTTTCGCGCCGCGGCTTGTGAACTGGAACCATACTGGAACCGACCAATGTGCGGCGTCAAAAGCCCAGCCAATCCAATCCCTTGGCAGCGCGTTGCGTTGTTTTGTTTTGGCGTCGTGCCCCCTTGTGCGACAAGTTGCCGTCGTGCGCGGTGTCTGCGGCGCCGTTCCTTCGCGGTTTCGTGCTTCGGTCTGTCTCACTTGGCGAAGCGGGCCCCGTCTTCTCCTGCCTGCAAAAGGAGGCCTCGTTGAACGACCGGCACTTGCGAGACTGTCTTTTCAGTTCTCTGCATCGCCACAGCAAGTCAACGCCAAGTGATCGCGACGCTATGCTCTAGAGGCCGTTCGCCGCGACCGCGCAAGGCGGGGCACCAGCGACCGGAATGGCCCTCGCCAAGCTGTACCGGGCCGTGACCAAGATGAAGCAGCCGTTTCGCTTCCTGGCCCACCTGTCCTTCTGCGGGTTGATCAGCGGCTTTCTATTCGTGCTGTCCGGCGTGCTGCTGCTCGCTTTCTTCGGGTCCAACATTCGCGAGGATGCGGTGATCAAGCGGTGAGCAAAACACCGGCGGCCAAGCGTGCGATTGTCTCGTTCCTTCGGGCACTTGCGAGGTTTCCTCGCGTGTGTGCCTCGCAATTGCGAAAGGCCGCGCGCCAAGCTCGAAATGTGCGTATTTGGGCGTGCCGTGTTCCGCGACTCCGGCACAGTGGTGTTAAGGTGAAGTTTCGGAAACGAAGGGGACGTTGGCGATTGGCCTCATCGCCGGCCAAGAATTGCATTTCGCACTGCTTGTCATCGCGTGTTCTATGCCCGTGTTTGACGTGCACTTTCAGTCGCATTTCAGCCAATTCAGGTCGAGCGCTGTGTAGTTTTTATGTACACTACACTGATTCTGCTCACCGTAATCGCTCTTCGGTTTTACGTGAAAAGTTCGTTACAGAACAAGCTCAACGAGAATTTAAAGTGTTCTGTGGTAGGGTACGAGAAAAAAAAATAAGGACAGCAACTTAAATGATAACTTCCTGCTTATTATGATGCTTTAAAATGCATTCATTTTTTTCTGCAGGAAGAGAAGGCGAATATATATATATATATATATATATATATATATATGTATATATATATATATATATATATATATATATATATATATGTCTTCAAAGCTAGAACCAAACATCCTTTAATTGCTCATCGCGCCGAGCACTGTCAGAATGTCATCCAGCAGAGAATGTTTGAAGAAAAATCTGCCTTACTTTGATTTATGATGATTTATGCAGTGATGATTTATGCATAGATACATGTGATGTTACAACATTACAGTGATGCACAAGCACGTTCTCGAGTGATTATTTTTATTTTTTCGTTTTATTTTGCTGCCAAACGTGAGCTATACGTAGCCATTGACACCAAGCTGCCTTTTTGCATTCCTAGCTGTCATATTAATTGTTCATCATGTGTGGCATTTTGCTGGAAGCAATTTCTCTGTGTCCGGTAGACTGCTGAATGTGACTTGCAAGCTTCACTCAAACATAATCTTAATTTTGTGGATGACTTGTTCCCTAATGTCACAGGATTATTTATTGCATTTTTGTATACATCTCTTTATAATCTTTTTTTTCTCTTCCTCAAAACTTCTCTATTACTTTCTACTGCTGCCTATGCCTGTAACGGACCCGGTCGTATCAGTCTCTTCCCTGCTTTTTTCCCACCAATACTCTTAAACGACTTTTGCTTATCTCGACTACTGACCAGTTCATGGTTCCGTCACTTTAAATTCAAGTGCTTCTGGAAGATGTATGTTACCTACAAGTTTCACTGGGTGAATCCCTTTGCATTCGGTTAGCATGTGCTGAAGGGTCTCCGAATTTTTCCTGCAGCATACACACGCCTCATCTGCTTGCAAATATTTGTTCCAGCATATTTTTATCCTTAGGCGACCAGGTTGAGCCTCAAATAGCAAGGCACTTCCCTTCCTGTTATTGTACAGATTTTCCTTCCAATTTCTTTCTTCTCATTTTCTAAATCCCCCGTGGTCTTTTTTGTTTCTATTCTTTGCATCCAACCCATGGCCTCTGTTTCTCTTTCTTTCTGTTTGCTCCTGATTGTCTATCTACACTTTCAATTACCCTGTACTTCCTGAAACTTTCTGTTCCGTGGGAAAAGGGGCAGGGGAGGTTTCACCCTCCTAAACCCCCCTTCCCTCTGGCTGCGCCAATGCCTCTGCCTTTGTTCTAACGTCAGATTTTATGTCTAGATTTATTACCTTCTATTACAGACAGTGGAGTTGTGTTCCTCATTTGCGAGATGTGTTGTCGCTAAGCATAGGAACATTTGCACCATACCAGCAGGAACTGTAGCCAGAGGAAGGTATATTGGCTAGACCTTACTTGGTCTTCCGTAAAAGGAGTTGGCATACCCGAAATGCATGAAAGTTGGGCTCAGGTGGAAGGTGTTTCAGAATTGCTTAAACATGCTTTTGTTTCAATGTCCGCATAGCGTATTTGCTCAATGCTAATGTACCTTTGATTGTATTACGCACATGGTTTTCATGACCAGAAATAAAATATACAGTGCCCTTAATTGTAACACACACCGCAGTTTCCGTACTTGTAGAAGTTATGAATGTAACGCCCTTGATTTTTCACTTACCATGTCAGAGTAAAGGTGATTTGATTTTGCTTCGAAAAAGAACACTTATTGTATCTGAGCTACAGTAGACTGCATGTCACTCCTTGTCAAGTGTTAGGGGCCTCCTTGTCACTATCAATTGCCGAGAGCATCTAATCTTTAGTGCAGTCTAGGGTGTTTAAGATACCAAGTTTCTTATATGCCTTGGAGACCATGGTAGCCCAACTCTAACACCTAGAGTGCCTAACAAACTGATGGAGCAGGCGCAAACCTTTGTATCACAGCTTACACAGCTACAGCAGCATGTGAATTAGATTGGATTACAGAAATATTTAATGACAATTAAGGTAGCTTGTCATGGTTGTAGGTTTTTGTTTCATTATCGAATCCATTGTGCATGTCATTCTTTCGTAAATTTTTTCTGGAAAACAAAAAAGCTCACATAATAATTGTGCGAAAACACGAAGTTGTGAGGTGGTGATCTTGAGTGCAAGAAATCACGTATGTGTACATGTTTGCCCTTGAAAGGTAAATAGGCGGTTGAAAGTTGTTGATCTGAAGGCCCGTGGCACATACCTACAATAAGGCATTAGCAGAATCTGGTAGTTATGAAAGGCACAAAGACACGGTGTATTGATTTGGAATCTCTAGAAGCTGTTGCACTCACATAGAAAATTTAAGGGTGTGAGAAAAGCAGAAATAAAAATTAAATCTATACAAAAATAAAGAAGCAACAATTTATCAACGTGTGCGCGATAGACGTGTACTGTGGAGAAAACAGTTCGTGCCTGAACCGAATAATAGAGGCTACAGAGAACATTATTTCAGGCACAGATAGACCAAAACCACAAAGCTCAGCACTGTAATGGCCTTGTTCTTTTAACAGTTGTTGGTAGAGAATGCCATTGTCTGTATATATACCTTCTTTGTCCTTTGCTTGTGTTTCATGCTGTGTTTTGCTTCCATGTACTATGTTGTACCTGGATGCACGTCCACAGTTGTCTTAGCTTCTGTACATAGCTGAATGTCTGCTGGTATGCAGAATACCAACGTGGATTGGCATCATCGCCACAGGCAGCGGGATCATGTTCCTCTTTGTGGGCGTCACTCTGACCATTTTGCTGTGCAAGCTCTTCAACCAGCAGGCAGCCAGAGAGGTAAGTCGCTGATGCTTCTACTGATCTCGTTTACAACCAAGTTTGAATGACCACCTCTTCCCCCCCCCCCCAATTTCTTGTGCCACAGTGGAACGGCCGATTGTTGCCTTATGTCACTGTGAGCAAATTTATGTGCTGTATTGCAACATCATGTCTCATTTAAGGGATAAATCATGCTTATTTTTATTGTTGTGAAATTTGATTTTTTTACTATTCTACATACAACCTTAAGACACAGTCTAGACAGTTGTTGCTTCCCTTAGGTGCAAGCCATGCACAGGTGCCTTTGCAATCCATTTCAAGAGTAGCCGTTGCTGTTCATCAACTGGCCCGTATGAGCAAGTTAATGGGCTGTCGGTAATATTACTGACCCGACTTCGTGCATGTGCGAGACAGAGGAAGCTGATATTGCAAACCTTCCAAGGCTTTACAGCTCTCTTTTTTTCTGTGCATGGAATTGTAAACACATAGGCGAACTTTGTTTAAATAAACTCGCATCTGACACAAAAATACATTCGTTATGTGCGATATTTGTTATAAGCGTATACTGATATTGGCACAAAAATTATATTGCAGATTTTACATATAAAATTTGTAACATATATGGGGGTTACATCGAGGTTCGATTGTACTGTTGCCAGGTAGCTTGATGTGCTATTCCTGAAGGGCACACCAAATCCTTTTTTACAATTAAGAGGGACAGGGCTGAAGAGGCAGTTCTAGCTCATGGTTAACTCCAATTTGCCTATTCAAATACACTGCGTACTACATGTAAAACTCAGATACGCTTTTATGAGACGGCCACGTGACCAATTTGATTGAGATTTGTTGCATTTAAAAATGTTAAATGTTTTCGAGAAGGAAACAGAATCCTAGGACTTTACCTTTTGTACGAGGAAATGCTTAAAATCAGCAAGATAAAAAATAGGACCACAACGTTTACAAATCTATAACTCTGCATCAAAAACAGATATTGCAGTTCTTTAAATGCATCCTTCGAGCATCTCAAGCAAATTTAATATACGAGTTTACAGCTTATGGGAATTTGTTAATGTTTACCATGCTTTGCAAAAGTCATACTCTGAAACTAGTGGTATATTTCAGAGTGGTGTATAATACATCAATTTTGTCTGCTCTAGATGTATTATAACTGGGATATTGTTCTTGTTGCTCAGTTACAGCGTTGTAAACTTGATACTTGGAGTTGTTTTTTCTTTATCTTTGCAATTTCTTAAGAGTATCTCTAAGTAACATAGATATTGCATAAACTGAAAATCCACTTACCACAGTGACTAGGTTTGAAATTTGCCTTTAAATGTAACAAAGCTCATCAAAATTGGTGCTGTGGATGACAAGAAAAATTCTTTTTTCAATGCCATACATTTAGATAGGAGCTCCGGAGCTCAAGCATCCTCTCTTTTAACACATCTGAAAGTTGGTTGAGTTGGTGTGTCGATTTTGCAAAACGGAGGGCAAAGTGTAGTCAAGGACAAACAAAAGAAAGGGGGGTTGGACAGGAGAACTTTCTAAGACGTAAATTTGATGCTTGTCCAGTCACTTCTATCAATATTTTTATTTTCTTTTTGTTCCTGCTTGTAGTGTGTTACATGATATGGAGTAGCACTGTGTCACATTTACGAGACATGAAAACTGGGAAGCGCACACGCTGAGTGTTGCATAATTAGAAGCACCATGATGCTTGACTCTACCATCCATATTGTTTGCTGATTCACCTGAAAATTTGCACAAAAGTAGCACCTTTTGGTTCATTTATCATAATATGTTTGTACGCATTACTCATGCTGGCTTCGACGTCAGTAAATATGAAGTGCACATTGTCTGCAGCAGGTTCTAATACGAAATGATTAAACTTGCTGTAAAGGAATGGTGGCGTCATCTGTCACTGCTATGGCAAAACAGCACAGCGGCACCATCACTCGCCAATACGACAAAGCTCAGTGTTTGCAGTTGAAAGACTGGAAGGCTTATCATTTCTTGCTGCCAAAACTCCTCTCATTCTAAGTCAATTTTTGTAATGTTTTACCATTGTCTCAATTTATTGGGGGTGTTTCTGATGTCTGTGCACGTATAATTGAGAGAGTGCACAAATAAAAAAAAAATTCTTAAAACATTTTTTTCTTATTTTCTGCTCCACGCAACGTCGGCAAATTCTTAGCAGGTGTGATGACCCATAAATGCCAAACGATTGACCTATTACTAACCATTGGCTGATCACTAACAACCATGAATTACTTATGAGAAAAAGAGGGAAAACACAGGGAAAGTTGCAGATGAAAATTCAAGACAATGAGCAACACAAGAACAAGGTAAAAGCGGAAGCCAATGTTTTGACAAGCGGACTTGTTTTTTTCAAAGCGACATATGCATTCCTCGGCTTAATATATGTAGGTGGGGTAGGGTGGGGGTGCCTATATATACTGTGCTGAGGAAAGCGTATGTCACCTCGAAAAAGACAAGTTCACTTGTCAAAACATTGGCTACCGCTTTTACCTTGTTCTCGTTTAGCTCAATATGATGAGAAGAAGCTCACAAATAGATGCGCACCCCTCTAGGCATTCTAGGATGGCAAGGAAGTAGCAGTTAATATGTCCTGCCCATCCCATCCCCACCGCTTTTTCACTCTGTGGCATTTTTGTCTGCTGACTGCAACCTCGGAGGATTATCCTAAGTGCACTGCGGGAAGACAGAAAAAAAATTTGCCTCCATTAAACCCAGTGGAAGTGGATGTACAGCAAGGCTGTTGCCGACGTTAGATGGCATTACACAAGCACCACCACCTGAAGCGATGCATGTCACATGCGCACGCATCTGCGCAGAAGTGCAGCATGTATCCTCATTCTTCTAGGCCCTCTGCCAAGTGCAAGTGTGTTATTGAACTAAATGAATGTTTAATAGTAAATTTTGTCGGAATATCCATAAAGTACGGCTTACGCACACGCTGCAGACATGATACCTTTGGATTATTATTCAAATATATGAGATACCATAAAACTGCAACATGGAAACTGAAAAGACAAAACCCTTTTCCAGCTGCCGTTGATGTCAGTCTTAGTAGCTGCGGCCGCTCGGTGGCGGTACTGTTTGCACAGCATACAGCCTCATTCTTGTAGGCCCTTTGCCTAGCACAATTGGGTCATTGAACTAATTGAATTTTTTAGATATAGCTCACACACAACCTGCAGGCATGATAGCATCAGATTGAAGTTCAAATATACGAGAAAATGTAATCCTGTTTAACGGAAACTCGAACACAGCCTTCCAACTACCGTTTGTTTTTGGGCAAGCATGCCATGAAAAATTCCAGCCAACTAGAGGCAAACAGCTTCTCTGTAAAAGGGAAAGAAATGAGCAAAATCCAGAGCATTGTTACCAGCGCTGTCACTGCCTAGAGGAACCGATAAGGTGAATGGGAATGGGGATAGTAAGCATCGAATTGGTTATACCATACCATATTGCATAGCTGCCAACTCTCCCAAAATTTCAGCAGAGTTTGTGAAATTGGGCTTGTGCAATTTTACAAATGCTGCATCAAATGTAATGAATTCTCTTCGAGAAAAAGTTTCGCTCATCTGTTTCCAAACCTTCTTTTGCGAAGCCTCTGATGGTAAAAGGATATTGGAGGGTTACTTCAAGCAAACTTATACAGATCAGCTCCTGAAGCAGTCAAAATCGGCAACACCAAAACAGTCTGTCGCAGGCCAGTATATTTGCTATGCCAAGATTTTGCTGTGTGTGGGCTGCATCTAAAGGTAAATAATTTCTTATAAAGTTCGTATATATCCCTGAAAGTTGTGTGCTCAGGGGGCCAAGCTTTCAAAAAAGTATGTGCAGTTCCCCCTGCCCCCACCCCCTTTTACGCTTAGTGTTGTGTTCGCAGGATCTTACGAATTTTCAAATTCGCACATTTTGGGTCCTTTAAAAAAAATTCGCAGTTCCGCCCAAAAGGAGAAGCACCGATTGCGATAGTAAATTAGTAGATAGCTGTACGAAGTAAGGGTAGTAGTTTTATTGGCCGTACAAACTTGTGAACATCCAATGACTAACTAAATTAACAATGTTAGAACATGTAAGCATGACTCAACGAGAACGTAGAAAGAAACAGACACACAGAGACAGTGCTCTCTTTCTGTGTCTGCTTCTTTCTATGTCCTTGTTCAGTCACGCTTACCCAATCTCTCATGTAATCAAACCGACTAGCCCGTCAATGTGTTTTAACTAAATTAACCAACATGGTTTCACACGCCCACAGGTAAACATGAACACATCTCGCTCGATAACAGCAGAAACTGTCGGTGAAAACGCTGGAGTTAGGAATCTAATTGACCTCCGTGCATCTGTTGCTTCAATGCGAATGAAATGTCGAAAGCACAGCACATACGAAGCTACCGGCACTATGTGCACTCTGCTACAGATCGCTCTGTAGATGAGGCCTGCGCAGGTGCGCATTTTGGCCACGTCACAGATTGCTTTCAAGACGCATGAGCGCCAGCAACCTGTCCCTACAGCGTCTGCCAAAAGTGTCTACTACGGCATCCGCGATTTGCGTGGCCAACACCGTAGTAGACGCCACGATGTCTCCGCTCTGTATGGAGCGGTGGGCAAGGAGGACGTCGGGACACCCTTGCAGCCGCCGGAGAAGAACGCCCCTCCTCTCTCGTCTGACTCCCTTTGCCTCACGTGCCACAGAAGAGGGCACTCATTCAGGCCGTGTTCCTCGCTTGCATACGCAAGATTGAAGCGCGTTCGCCGGCTCACCCTCCCACATTTTCACTCATATGGAACCTCACGGCGACGGCAGAAATGCGCCTGGGGTGTCCATATAATTGCTGCCGCAATAAAATGTGTTTGGAAATATGTTCCTCGAAGGGCATGACACGTATTCCAGCATATTGCTCAGGTTTCAAAGAAAAGCATTTCGGAGCCCTAATAAATGGTGACACCGAGGTTCTGCCTCGCTGATCCTTCATAATAATTTCTTTCTTCTTCTTTCTCCAGGGAGATGACATGCACATCCAACGTTTCCCATCACAGCCAGGCCTATACCCAGTTCAGGCTACGAACTGTGATGCATCCGGCGACGCGCAGGACACAGCAGAGACCGAGAAGCTCACCTGATTCTGCTGCAGGCTACATCTGGCCAGGGAATTTGGCTTGGCTTGGAAGCTGACCCTGGTGGTTATTTTGTTTGCTGGCCTGTTGATCTGTTTCTTTCCTTGTCGCACTTGCTGGTGTTTTTTGTGGGCCATTCCATTTGGGCACGTCTTATATTTGCATGCTAGTAGTTGTTTTGCCATATCTTCGAGTGGTGATGTACTTTGCCCCACGAGCTTTTTTCTGTCTCTGGAGAATGGCGTCCTTCCAGTAGCATCAGCATCAATTGGTCGATGCCTGTGATTTGCTAGCTTGGCCATGATGTGAGATGATACGAATGAGTCTAGTGCGCGAGAGATCGACCAGATACACAACATCGGGCAACTGGTCTTGGTAACATTAACAGGTCGCTTGTTCGTTAATCCGTAAGCAGAGTTTCTATCGTGAAATTTGCTGACCTGTTGTCAGTTTTTTTTTTCACATGGCTTTGCATTTGTAGGCGAGTGATAAGTTTGGTAATTAGCTCGCAGTTGATTGCACGTAACAGAAAGCAGCGTTTGACGCACATAGACACAGGTATTGTGGCACCTGTGTCTTCCATGCTATTCCCCGAAAAGCTTTTTCTTTTTTCCACAATCATTAAGCAACCTGCAAAGTTTGTCTTCATTAGGCTTTAATAGCGGTGGAACGTCACAGTTCTTTATGTACAGAAAACAGACAGCTGATATTTAGGCAATATTAACTTCCTCGACTTCATCTGTGTTTTTCAACTAAAGTTACTGACAACATGTATCAGTCCTTCCTCTATTAAATGAAGATGCATAAATAGGCATGCATACCTCAGGGATAAAATATTGATTAGGTCCTCCGTGTCAGTGCAGCACTCACCATCCACCACCAGAATATTATGCATCACCACAATATTTTATTTTTGGGTGCTATGTTGATGCTACTGTCGTATATCCCTGACGCACAATGATCAAAACTATCAGTAGCTGCTGCTGTTGATAATGGAGCCTTGTTTTTAGTACCAAAATTGTGTGAATCTCTGTTGCGTTTATTTGTTAAATGTCGTGCATGTTTGCAAACGCAACTGTGAAAGTTGTCGAACAGATTGTGGATCAAATGACATCTGTAGTCCTTGGCTAGGCACTCCCCGTGTTTTGAGATGCCATTTGTGTGGGTGTTCGGTAAGATTTGCATAGACAAATTCAGACAAGTTGGGGTGTTCAAAGAATACAGCAGTGCTTGAAAGCTGCACTTTGAGTAGCAAGAATGTGCACGTATGTGTGTTTTGATTGCATTATTTTGCTTTCTCATGCTCCGGGTGACGTCTGTGAACTGAGAGGTGTACCTCACTTATTATGAAAGGCTCTCTCCTTCACAGTTCTCTTTTTTATTTGATTTGAACATCCTGCTCAGGCTGTAACTTAGCCTTCCAGCAGTCTTCTGAGGAATCGACAGTTTTATACAATGCCTTTCATTGTGTTCATCTGGTAACAATGACGTCAAGGAATTGTTGAATCGAGTACTTGTAATTAAGTTGCAGCCTTTGTCTACTGAAACTCAGTTGTCATTTACTGCATTGAACTGGGCTGCTGTCAGACCAAAAAGAAACATGAGCGGGTAAGAACGAGCTAGAATACAGGTTTGTTCTGGCATTCACAAGTGTGTTGTTCTGGTGCGATCCATTCTCTGATATGCTTTAGGTATAGGAGTGTGTCTCCCAGTCGGCAATGTATTGATGCTGCATCATATTTTCGATCGAGTATTTGTAAATGCTATTGTGCTCAATCTTTTCCAATCTACATTTTATTCTGGCCTCGTAGTCTGACTTTCTAGCTGCCTCTCAAGGATAATGAATGATGGTTGGGTAAGATAGAGTGGTTAGAACACAGATAGTAATAAATGCAGTTTTTCCACTGCATGTTGGTCGGACAAATCTCGCACACTTAGCGATGGCCAAACACTGAAACCTGTGCACGCGCTTCATGTGTAGGCTTGCAACCTGTGTTAGACAAAAAAAAAAAAGACAGGCGATAAATAGGGTGGATGGGCAAATATCATTTAAACAAAAAGCAAGTTGTAAAAAATACTTATGTACAACCTGAATCGCAACTTTTCCGTAATTGTTATGCTTCGTGTTTATGCCACTTTACGAAAGGCTGTTGGAATATGTGCAGCAGTCGTGCTTATTATAAACATTAAAATGCACTGTTGGACCTTTACCCGTGTTTGGTCTTGAGAACTCAAGCATAACCTGCATTTTAGTTTGTTTCGTAATTCCCTGTGAAACTGGAGTTGTTCTCGCAGCATGCATTTTTCATTTTTTGACACAAGGGCAAGGGGAAAATGAGTAAACATATGTCGAGTTTATCCTGCAAAAGACAACGTCTACGTGAGGCAGGTAGTGCCACTCAAAAACCACACAAGTGGCAACCCTACTTTTGTGTCTTGTTCACTGTGCAGCCAACAAAAACTTGCCATAGGAATTGGCTTTTGACTTGCAGAGCACCTCTTGCGAGGTCTAACATGTTCTCCGTTGCTACTGTCCTTGATGCAATATGAGAGCAGAGGCATTCGCCATGTTATGTTTCACTTACAATGTTCCTTCAAACTTTTGAGAAAAATGAACAACTTAAGTGACAGTCTGCCATTGCTGGAACGGTCCAATTGACCCCACTCGAAGGTAGGATTGCAGCTGGTCACTTCATTTGTTATTCCTCAATACTTTTACAGCCATTTCTCAGTCATATAATCTTAGCCCAATTGAAGGCGTTACACATTTCTCCTGATGTGCATAATTTATATCCTGTTGCCATGTCTTATGGGCAAGGCATGTCCTATTTACCTCATTATTATAGAAAGCTTTCTCACTGCATGATATCTCCGACTGTTTGTTTTGCATAAACTGGGTGCTATTGAAATGTGCCATCACAATCACCTCCAGAGCTTGGCTGTCTTGAAAATTAACTACGTCTCGGTACTATATCTGTGCAAGACTGCCCTTTGCTTCAAAGTTTGAAAAATTAGGCTGTCACCATTGTCTTGTAAACTGTTGTCATCGCAGGTTGCGAGATTCTTGGGAAGCAAAGAAAACTTGTGTTCAGTGTTTCATTCTCTTTCTTTCCCAACAAGTGGGGAAACATTGCTATCTCCCTCACAGTTTCTTTGCAGAATTGATTATCATGGGATCATTTCGATAACATGTCCCTGCTTGAGACTTTTAAATCTTAAACTCCAGCCAATTAGCGAGCCACATTGTGGGTGAGATGCGTGCTTGGTATACACAAACATTTTGAGCCACAACACAAGGTTTTGTTTAATGAATGCCTTTGGCACAGGTCATTGAGCAGGTTGTTCAAATTTGTGTGTGCAGATGTTGATGCACAAGGCTTACTCACTATAGCTCATAGCAGATGTGAAAAGTGTTGTGAGTGTTCATTTTTTTGCTAGTGTTGGAATGTCTTGCGCATTCTTGGAATCTTTTTAAATCTTGCAGTGATCATGTAATGGGCTCTTTTCTACAGAACATGTTGCTGAGCATTGTCCGTTTCACTTTTACCTTCTTACGTACGGTGTTAAAAGAACATAATATGGCAAGAAGCGCAGAAATGGGACAAAGATGAGAAAAACGGATAACACGAGCTTGTCAGGTTAGCAGTGCATGTGTGAACCGTTTTTGTAATCTCTGTTTCATTTTCTTTCTGTTTTGCCGCATTATGTTGCCATACCAACAAGCCTGGCTAACAACTATGCTGCAAAAAAAAATGCAACGAGGGCTCCACATTCAGTGCCATTGATTTTTGTCCTGGCTCACATAATGATCAAAGCATCCTCAGACAGTAACAGCACCGCACAATTTTCCACCATTCATAATGGCACAATGTGAGTGAATTGTTTTGTATTACACAATAAGGAAGTCTCTCTTCTCGAGGTCTCCATGCCTTTGTGATTTAGAACAGTGGGGCACTATAAATACCTCATGAATTGCTTCATAACTGAACATATTTCAAGCACATTACTTCACCCTCTAGATGCTGAAAAGTTTTGGCTGGCAGCAGGAAAGAATGAATGAAGGTGGATGTACACAGGAAGTGGACAGCATCTTGCATCTCACTTGCAAGTTGAGGCCTCAGCGGCCTCACACTGGATTAAAGGTGTGATCGTCTGGTGTTGCCAGAGAGCTTCATACATTATTTGGTGTGTTGCAAATGTAGTTGCCTGCTCTTAAAGGCTCTACAGAGAGTGTAATTGGCCCTTTTTGGCCAACTACGCTGTGTAGTGTCAGGAACTACCAAAAAGGACCACAGCTATTGCTAATATTCACAGTGCTTTCTTGATTGTTGTGTCTTTCACAAATTTGGCCAACTAATAACGGTGCGTAAATCAAGGGGTTTGACAAAAAGACATACATAGCACTCTTCTATGTTGTGTCACTTCTTTTGTGTGCTGGTGTGGACTGTAGCGAAATTTACACTTCTAGTGGCTCTAGGGCATGTCAGTCCTCAAGAGGAGTTGTCCTCAAGTACATTTGAGAATAGCTATATTGCATCTTACTGGGAAAACGCCAGAAAAATGCATTTGCAGCCCGAGATACCATAGATTATATTATGTATGTGGGCAGTTTCGTTATACATTTTGAGTTGCCTTCTTATGTGGTTTTGCAAAAAGGAAACTCATAATAGTCTGTCACAACCAATCTGAGATCATGAAGGTTACGGATATTGCACTTGTTCATTTGATGCTTCATCCTCATTTTCTCTGTACAGTGTGCAACATGAGCTTTAAGAAACCTACTTCTGTGCCGTGACACATTTTTTGTTTTTGAAACCGCAATGAACGTGATTATTTTTGCATTGTGCAAATGATGAAAACCCTGTATTTACACACCCATACTTGGGATTCCAAGAATGGAACTGAGGGACATTGTATAGGCGCAGCAAAAATTTTGGAACTGAGATGTTTGTCACTAGTGTTTCAGACAGTGGGATTTCCTTTTTTTTTTCGGTGCAACTCTTCGAGTGAAACATTTGTTCCTATTGTGTGTGCATGTTTGTAGTTTTGGGCTGTGCCGTGCGTGAACTGCTGTGATATGTCAAAAGGGTGAAAATCCACACTTCATGAACTGGTGAACCTGTCATAAAAACTCGACGAATCTGTGATTGTCATGAGAGGAGAGAGTCTGCGTGGGCACACCATTATCTAAACGCAACTGTCAAAGACAAATGTACATTTTTCCTGTGCTTATATACACTTTGGTCGTTTAATTAAGGTGTCTTTCCTCATTGTAGTATATTTAGTCACCCCTCTTCATGTACAAGTTAATCCCATGTCAAATAAAATCTGTGCTTACATGCAACTAACTGATGATGGCACTAGTGCTTTTTGGTACATGTATATTGTCCATATGTGTATTACCATTTAAGGCAATACCAGCTTTTAACAGGGATGCAAATATTTGAAACTGCATTCGTTGCACCGTCTTGTGGCGCAGAGTTTGATCAGAAGACACAAGAGCCACTCTTGAAATTATAAAACATGTATTAATTAGCCTCCTGGCGTAAAGAGTCGGGAACTACATACACTCATACTGTAAAAAAATATTGTTGCTGACATGTTGTGATTGGACAGAGAGCCACAAGATGTTGCTGCTGTCCACTTCGCTGGTAACCCAGTACTCTGTAAAGGGCGGCATGTACTATATGCGAAAGCTAAAGCTGTCTAATGTTTAAAGGTGCTGTGATTATTTAGCTGGGCAGTTCTTGATGTTGAAAGCAAATCATCCACAACACCACATTTCTTAGCTCCACTGAGTGAAGGAAGGAAGGAAAGGCCGGGAGGTTAACCAGACTGAGTCCAGTTTGCTACCCAAACTGGACTCTACCACATCATCTGAATGGTCTCTTCATCCATATGTTATATTTGCTTCAAGTGCACTGGGCTTAAATTTTTGTCTCTGCACGCCCTCCATGGTTGCTTAGTGGCTATGCTGTTAGCATGCTAAGCACGAAGTCACTGGATCGAATCCACGCAACGGCACTTGCATTTCGATGGGGGCGAAATGTGAAAACGCCCAGGTACTTAGATTTAGGTCTATGTTAAAGAACCCGAGGTGGCCCAAATTATCCTGGAGTCTCCCACTATGGCATGCCTCATAATTATATCATGCTTTTCGCAAGTAAAACACCGTAATTTAATTTGTAAGGCTGAAGTCTTAGATCTGTATGGTTCAAAGTGGCATATTGAGGTACAGAGAATCTGAGCGCTCGTGCCACCGCTCCTGCATTCGTCGTTGTCTACTTCCACATTGCTGCCACATCGATGCTGCTAATGACACAGAAGGCACAGTTAATCAGAGCACTCGTGCCACTGCTCACGCGTTCATCATCGTCGTGTTCCACATTTCTGCCACATCAGGCTGAAGAAAGGCACATTTAATTATAATAGATTTATTTAGGCACTCAAACCCCAAACCTTTGGTGTTAATTAGGGTGCAGCTAATTAAGGAAGCTTTAATTAAGGCACTCAAACCCATGACTCTTAGTGGGAGAAAATAAGTAACAATGCATTCGAATGAGAATGTCAAGTAAACTAATAGATGTCTCTTGAGTGCGAAGGCTTTCACCGTCACCCTCCTTGGCTTATGCTGAAGTGACTGTCATATTTTTTTTTTCTGTTTCTGCACCACCTGCCTAATGTTTAGGGTTATGTGAAATGTCGAAGCTAAATCAACGTTGATGAGTGAGTATTTATCAATCGCCATTTATCTGGCAGAAGAAAGGCTGGGTAATTGCGGGAGAAATAAGGACCATACATTCCCTTGGTAACTTAGCATTGAAGCAGCGATGCCAACATCTTATTGCGACACCATAAATTCAAGTGTATCTTCATGTGCTTGTCCTGCAATAAATTATTAATACACATCTTTTCTCGGTCTAAGTGATATTGAGAGTTGGGACTGATTTACTGAAGAAATCTTGATGTGTCCGTTTTCCTTTTACAGTCTATGCTATGGCTAGGATCTGGAAAAACATGTGTCCGAGATGTTTAGAAAAACAAATCATTATGTGGGCCAATCCTGGTGACAGTGAAGAAAGGGTCCAAGTACATACCCCTGTGGGCTCAACGCGTGGCAGAATGTCAGTGTGCATGTACAAAGTGAAAAAAAAAGAATAAGTTAAAAAAATTTTAAAAAAATTAATAAAGGTAGTAAAAATAAATAACAAATATGCAAGAAAAAGATGAACAAACAACAAATTTGTGATGACAAGAACAGTAAACCAGAGTGATAAATGCTGTTGCCCAAACACTATTCTATGACGCGTGTCGAAACGTCAGTGTATATGTATAAAGTAAAAAAATTGAGAGAAAAAGAAGACAAACAATGAAGTGTGTTTGTGCTTTTATTCAACCAATGTAGCATAACTACCATATATAACTTAACATGGCTATTGAGCAATACAGCTAGCTGGTCTTCCATCTTCGCACAGTGGAAGGGCTCTGAGATTTTTGTTTTGTTTTTTGTGCATGTGTGCTACAAGCACATGCATACATTGCCTGACATGGCTCTGAAAAGCTATTCAAGGTCCCTTTGAGAAATTTGGAAACAGAGGACACTTCATCAACTTCTTCATGCCAGACAGTAGGGATTATGTGGCAAACACAATGGATGCAACAATGTTCAATTCACAGGTTGCACAGTGCTAGTGGTGCACCAAAATGGCGGCCGCGGCAGCTCGGTCTTGGTTTGATGCATTATATGCGCTGCCTAGACAGGGTTGTCAACCCTTGGGGAAACACCCTATTCAATCCCATATATAATGGAAACATTTATTCTTAATGGGGAAATAAAATTAATGAGAATGTGCCTAATTCAAGAATTCAGTGGCGATTTGGTGATAAATGTGACAGAAAGGCATTAGCATTACCTTGCACCTCTTTGAGGTCTGGGATCCATGATTTAAACGGTGTTCACCACATTGCAAAGTGTCAGGAGCTAACTTGACATGCGTCCCACCTCTTCGAGGAGCGAAGTACAAACGACGGTGGTCCAAAGCAACGCACTTTCAGTTGCCCTGTATAGATATACATATATGCACAAACACACACTTATCACTTTTTACATATATATACGTACACACATACACACACTACTAAGCTATCCCATCCCCTTCTCTACTTCTGCCACGAGTCTAGCTTCACACACACACTTTTTTCCACTTTGATGCTTCCAATATGAACTGGTGCGAAAAACGTACTCAATGCAGATTTCATGGATGCTAAATGAGGTATTTTTCTATCTAAAAAATTGTTACAATTATATGAAAGCGACCACTTTTGGAAACAATATGGAGATAATTTTTACACTTTTTTTTTGCCTTCGAATGCATTATGAGTGGCAGCAGCGGATGTCAATAAATTTTATAAGAACCTATTAGCTAATCAAATAAGTAAGTTTAATTAATCAACTTTACCCTTTATTACGGGAGCGCAGTTGTAGTAATCGCAGATTCATGCCATTTGAGGGATGTCCACTTAATAGAAAGCCTGACACCAGTCTGAACCCTGGTGTCAGCCTGAACCTTCAGCCTGAAAGCCTGAACCCGAGGTATTCTAACATTGCTCTCTCCAAACAAACAAACAAAAAAACTGAGGAACTTGCCAGTTGCGTTAGACTACGCTGGGAAAATATGTTCGACCAAGTTACTGGAAATTCGATACTTTTATGTCGTTGCCATTTTTCAGTGCGTGCAAACTGAGGTTCCAATAAACCACATCGTCAAATATTTTGGTGATCTCAACTGGGCGCAGAAGGGTGTATGCCATTTGAGTCAGCTGCAGCCCCTCCTCGTAGCTCTCGGCAAGCCCTGGCGCTGTTTGAATGGGAGATGATTGGGAAAGAGTTCCACAACTTTATTGCGGTACAGTGTGGAAACAAACTACTTTGTTTGCTGCATATACTGGTACGCACTGTAGGTGTCCAGTTGCTGCCATCATTGCTGTAAAAGCAGCGAATTCAGCGTTAACGCACTTGGCATAACGCCGGAACGTATAAAGGCGCGTTCACAGTGGCGGGAAAGCGCGCAACGCAGAACGTTTTCCGCGCACCGCTTCCCGCACAAACCGGTTTTTCTCCCGCAGACAGGCTGCTCTGCCGTCCCGCAGAGCGATGGGTCGGGTACCTATTTTTTCCGCGCCGCTGACGGGAACAGCCAATGGGGGCCGACCGTGAACCGTGACGTCGGTCCCAGTCCCCATCGACGGAGGCGGAGGCTGCGCGCGTGCTGCAGGGCACTCAGCGGTTGCTTTGCCAGCATGAACATGCGACTTGAGGATTTTGAGTGGTTCCTGGAATGTATTCGGTCCTACCCTTTTCTTTATGACAAGACGCATTGCGACTATAAAGACACGGATGGCAAGACCAACCGGTGGGAATTAATAGGACTGGAGTTCCGCCTGACTGGTAAGTTTATTTCGTTGTGGAGTGTCTAGTATGCGGTGTCGACCCAGGTGTCGGTCAGCATGAGGAAAATTTTTCTGCAGCTTCCGAAGCATCATCAACATTTAAAAATGCCAGGGACCGTTGGCTTAAGATCGTTAGCGGCACTGACGCCACATGTCGGAGTGGGGCACCCGGCAGCGTGTTTCTATTTACGCCCAAGCCCAGCGCTCGACCGCTGCGCCACCATGCGCCGCTGGCGTGTACCATGTTTCTAGGTACTTTTTCCCCGAAGCGTCACGGCGAGCGCTCCCTAGACCTCTGTAGGTACTTGACGCGGGTGTGGGGAGATGTTTTGCCTGGGCGCACAATCTGCTCACCCAGCTGTCGCTAAGAGAAAATAGGTTTTTCAAAACAAGCCGCCTAGGCTGTTTCGAAATAAGAGTTGCGTGCGGAAGCTGACGCAACACTGGACGAATTTTTTCAGTTTGGATAACGGGATAAAGGGATGTGATAAGAAGTTAGTCGTGGTGTGCGAGGCGCTTCGATCTGCAAAAGCTGGGATAATCGTGGGGCATGGAGGGTTTAATTCTCGCACCACCAGTCACGTCATCGCTGCGCTCAAGCTTCCTTTCCCTATTACTATCTCTCTTCCAGAAGAAACAATAGCAATGCGCTGTCGCCATACACGACGCATACTTACAAAAAAAATCTCGCAGAAACTCCTCTGGGAGTTAGAATATGCGTAAGCATTGTGCCACTAGCTCATCTCCGCGCAGCCCGGTGTCATCACCAATGTTATGTAACTTGATTAGGCCATTACCAAAGACAGCTCAGTGGCGACACGAACTGGTGCCGACGTCGGCGCAAGGAGCATTGATGACGCAAGCAAAGTACTGCAGGTGGAGGCCCGAGGTGCGCTGCTGACCGTTCCGATCATTTTATAAGCCGTTATCGCTCTTCAGCACCTTATTCATCCGCGTGAAGCCATTGGAGACTTTTAGTGTGTCCGGTATTCCGGGAAATGGGGGTGGTTTGGGCGGATTGCCGGATGGGCGGGAGCAACGTGAAAGGCCGGCGTGGTGCAGCCGCCTTGGTGGCGTAGAGCTCAACCAAACACAGAGCTAAAATTGCAGTAAGCTACTATATTCTGCTTCGCTGCTCGTGCAAATTTTTGGCAGTGGCATTATTGTCCACACGATTACGCCGCTGTCCAAAATTTACACCAGTAGCTAACAGAATATAGCAATTGGCTCCGCGTTCGTGTGGTTGAGCTTTGCGCCACCAATCTGGCCGCTGAGGTTTACGACCCCGTTCACCCGGCAAACTGCCCGCGCTTGCCGGAATACTGGACGCCCGAAAATTCTCTATTAGTGAGCCAAGAACGTAGGCGAGGGCTTCTTATGTCAGTGCCGCGTGAGACGCCGCTTGAAAGCGATCTGCGATGCCCACAAAACAGTGCCAACAGCTCATAGCTTCGCGCGCTGTGTTCTTGCCGCTTACATAATATTGAAGAGACGCGGATCCGCTTAACTTCAAAGTGATCTGCGAAAGTTGCAGAATGAGGCGTTAACTGAGAGCAACGCCAGCCCTGTGTTTTCGCCGCTTCATTGCCGTTGAAGCGGAAGGCAGCGCAAAGGCAAATTCGTTCGCTACTGCGGGCGCTATCTCGAAAGCGGTCGTGTTATTGCTTAATTCTGAATTGCTTAAGCATTCAGAATTAAAATTTACCTACACCGCCTAAACTCTGCGAATGCGTGCTGGCCCGAACACACCGCGCGCCCTGGCACAGCCAGGGACGCAAAACCAAATACATCTAGGGCGCGTGCCATGGCACTTCGGCGAAAAAGTACCTAGACGTGTAGTACGTGCGGGCGCCGCATGGCGGTGCAGCGATCGAGCGCTGGGCTTGGGAGGAAATAGAAACACGCCACCCGGCAACGGCGGCAACGCCGCGAAAAAGTGGGCGCTCTTCCCCCTGATCGACGGCATGCTGCGAAGCACGCCGCACTACGCCCGCAGTTTAGTATACTCACACCTTTGCCGGCGTGTTTTACCGTTTCAGAGTGAATCTTTTCCTGACTTGGTGCCAAGCCACAGTGCTCCAAAAGTGCCTCCGCTACCCTTTTCGCAGTGGGAAGCAGAAGTAGTGATGCATGTTTCCTTCTTTGCTTGCCATACCCGAACTTTTTCAGTGCCATAGTTCTTTCTCAACGTCCCGTACCGCTTCTTTCCATGCGCACATTTTCGTCTGCACTTTCGCAACGCGTGCTTAGCCCCAATATCATTGAAAAGCTAGCTAGAATTGGGCGCGATTGGGCACCGCCTCCGGGTCCCTTTGTGCTTGCGGCACTTTGCTTCGATACGCGCCCGGGTACGGCGGTTTATATGCATGTGCCATGTTTCAGAACATAATGCTGCAGGTGCGATTTCTTAAGATTCTTTGATATCTCCCGCGGAATATTGCAAATTACATGTTCTCAGTTCGCGTAATCTGAAAGTTTGTCTGGGATAGTTAGAAGCCTTAAGCATGTTGCCTAGCTCACTGACAGTGCTGTAAAACTTGTGCTTTTTTGTTTGCACCTCAGGACCACGACAAACATTCCAAATAAAACCGGGTATGTATGGTTATGAACTGCAGCTGAGATTTGCATGCATGCTTGAGCACCAAAATGTTCTAGCCTGGCGTCTGTTATGCAGACAATCACCAGGGCCGAGTCAACCAAGTTGCAGCAGGTTTTCTACCCCAGACAGGTAAGCATTATTGTCTGTTTGTTTGGCTGGCAAACAAACAGACACTTATGCACTTATGTCAAGGTTCTGATTGTATTTTGAGCAGCGTTGAGGCAAGGTGAGAGGATATTTCATTGTTTCATGCAGTACTCGCACAAGCCAGAACTCTCCAGACATGGAGCTTCTGGAAATGTAAGGACACGCTCAATAAGCACGTATGAACTGTTTTATACACTACACACTACAGATTCGGAAATTTTTGTACCTTTGAAATGATAAACCATACATTTGTGCTTCTCAGTATGTTTTCAGGCAGTGTTGGTACAAGGAGAGTACAAAGAATGTCATGTTTCAATGCATTTATTTGATGCAGTGCTGATATAAACAGCCAGAGCCCTGCAGAAGCGCAACTTCTCGTATTGTAATTAGACACATCCATGCGTAAGTCTATATCATGCTGCAAGTTCAGTGAACTCACATTTTGTACAATCCAGGTACGACGACACAGTTGTCAACTCGGATGACAACGACAGCAGGTAAGCATCTACCATCCTTTTTACTGACATTTGCAGGCGTTTTGCAGTAAGTGATCTATGTCAGAAAATGCAGAAGTGCATTGTTTGTCACGCAGCCCAGCACCTGCTCAAGCTGGGTTTTCAGAGTCTTGTAGCCCTTCACCAGCTCAAAACCGGGGGCCACCTCCTCTTAGCCTTGCACCAGCTGAGACTGGTCCACTTGGGCAATACACGCCGCCGGCCAGGTACACAAGCAAGCGAACTTTGCCATGTAGTAATTTCTTGACTTGTTTTTGTGCTTTTTCTTCTCAAGGCTGTCCAAAGGAACCACTGCCGGAGGGCCACCTTCACGGTACGTGCTTGCAAGTTTCATTCTTCCTAACAAAAGAGAGATTTAAAAAAATGGTGTGAAACAATGCAGTTTTCATCATTTTGCAGAAGGAGGAAGAGGACAGACGACAATTTTGAAGATTGCGTCAAGGCGACCCTTGACAAATGTGCTGGCAGTCTTGCTAACATCACAAGAAAATAAAGGAAAGAAGTAGAATGCGACGACGACAGTGAGGCCACGGGCCGCATAGTCACCGTGAAGCTTAGTCATCCCGCTCAAAGGCGGCTCGGCTTCGATGACTGGTCGAATGGTTCTCTCACCTAAGGATCTAGGGAGCACGGAGTGTATAAGCAGCTGTTTGTCGCATGCTAGGGTTTGCTCTCAGCGTGCTCGTCAGTGTGCTCGTGATCGTACTCGTGAGCTTTGTGCTCTGTTGAGCGTGTTTCGAGCTTCGTGCTCGTATGCTGTATGCTTCGTCTTGCGTGCTCCATTTGGGAGTCACGCTAGACTGTCTAATGTATCCCTTGTTCTAATGTAAATATCTGTAAATAAACCCAGTACGCCTAGTTCCTCCCTACGACCAACAACCCTTGCAACTGAATGGCAGCGGTGAGATCGGCCTGCGACTCGTAGACAGCATCGGCAGCTCACGGACATTGGCACATGGTGACCGACCGGTATCCCGATCAAGTTGGAAGCGACTTGAGATTGACCACCTCTTGCAAATGACTGAATACGGTGGAGAAGGACTGGTGATATGGTGCTGCTTCAGTGGGTAAGCGTTTGGTTTTGGCTGTAAGATTTACCAGGCTTCAATTTCTCTGTGTTTGTATATTTGATTCGCTGGGGATCCTTTACTTGTATTCTGATTTGCGGGGGTATCGCAGCAAGTATTGTGTGACAGCAGAGCCAAAGCTTAAAGTAGCGACCATGGTCCTATTGTGTTTGACGGGAGCTGACCTGTTGTGGTTGTGTGAAGAGGTCGACGTAGACGTAGAGGAGGACTTGACGGAATCAGAGATTCGTAAAGCCATTTTGCAAAGTGGCAATGATTTGAAATTCATAGAACAAATGGATAAACGAATTCTAAGCAAAATGCGGGAACAGGAAGCAATTAGGCAAGAACAGGAAGAATTTAGGCAAGAAAAGGAAAAAGCTAGGCCGAAACAAAGGGATTTCGAAGGAAGAAGGCTTAAGAGAAGTAACGTGGCAGTATGCTGCTGCATTGAACAATGCGATTCAAGGTTTTGAGCAGTCAATCGAACTAAGTCAACAGTGGCTTGAGAAATCTGTAGGCTGGACGCACAAAAAGTGGAAGGAAGTAGAGAACAGATTTTGGTCGAAAGCCGAGAGAAGGAGTAGCTCCTGCGAGATTAGCAGCACGTTCATAAGTGAACTCGAAGTGCTAGCCGCTAACGATGCCTTAGTGGCAGCAGAGGCGGGTAAAAACCAGAGTGAGAGCGACGAGGTGCTGAGCCAACAGAGCACTGTTGATGCTAACGAAGTACAGAGCACTGCTGACCCGACAGACGCGAGCACCCATGTCGAGACAGATCTGCGTGCCGAAGTGAAGTGCCAGCTGGACGATGCAGTTGAGGGCAGGTCGCAGGATTGCGAGCTGTGTAGCTCAAGGGAAAACAACTGCATTGTTCAGGGATCGGTGCAGCTCTCTGCCAGTCTAGGTAGCCAAGAGAGGGACGATTTAGCTGGGAATTATTCGGACTGTGCGGGTGAGACAGCGATAGAGACCGACGGACTGTGTGCCGTTGCACAGCGTGAGCTGGGCAATGCAGTAGAGGGCAGTTCGCAAGAGTGCGAGTTGCATAGCTCGAGTAAAGACTGCTGCATTGTTCCAGAGTCGGTTGGGCTGTCCGCCAGTCGTGGCAAAGTGAGAGCTTATTTAAATGAAAATCACTCAGACTGTGCGGGTAGGAGACCGATCCGGGCCGACGAGGTGTGTACCGGCCAGCACGAGGCGCCAGAGGGCGGCATGAAAGAGACTTCAAAGGGAAAGCGCCGTGAAAAGAAGCGCGGTAAATACTGAAAGACGGTGACTAATGTAGCGCAGCCAAAGACGACGAAAGACGCAAAAAGCCAGGGCGTGAGGAAAAGGTGCTGTCGTCGTTGGCGATGTTGGCGCATCAAACACGTTCGAGCCACCGGAAAAAGAGACCGAGAAGCATGTTCTGCACGGACGCGGACACGGGGCAGCTACGTTCCGTCGTTCTTTTCGGAGTGCAGCATATATAGTGCGAAGGAGCGCAACGTGGCGAGACGAGACGAAGTGGTAGGGAGTCGTGACGCGGTCTGTCGAGTTCGTGACGAAAGCCTGACACCAGGACGCAAATTGGCCAAGGACTGTAACGTCATACGGTAACGTCTCGAAGGAACCGATAGTGTGTCGGTCCTTTTGTTGTTCCTTGGTAGCCAGAATAGCTTTCGAACCACGACCACCTCGAGTACGGCTCAAAAGTATGAGTCAGTCGAAAACGTTTGGAACGGGAGGCCAAGAGAGCTTCCGTAGAAGGGAAACGGGCTCTTTTGTTTTATTTTTGAGCCCTTGGAAATTTTCGCGATTTAGGACTAAAGTTTCTTTCAATATGTAAGGTATGAGCTCTGTTTATGTTTTGGTTTGAGAAGCTCCGAGATTTAAAAGATGCGTTTTAGGTAAACCTTTAGTTTCGCGAAGTGTTAGTTAATGAGTAGATAGGCTTTCTATTTTTTGTGTTTGAGTAACCTGAAGGTCAAGGTTATCGGTGAGAGACCTATGGTAACGCGCGTGTGTATTAGTTAACCTTTTTTTATAAGTGTTTTTGAATTTTCTAAGGTTAAGCGCGTAGCTTTTCAGTTAGTGCATCCTTTGCACTGAGAAGAGCTCTTAGGTCCATTAGCGCGTGTCCTGTGCGGACGGAAGGAAGCAGAATGTTTATGACGGGGTTGCTCGTGTGTGTTGAGGGCAGCCGTATTCTGACTTCTCTAGTACGCGTGCGTAGAACTAGTTGTTAAGACGGATTTTTTTAAAGGGTTCTGCGGAGTGCATACGTTACGCAAGTTTAGTTGTTCGTTTAAGTTACGTGTCCTGTATGGACTAGAGAAAGACACGTGGGTAAGCGTGATGGAACGTTTGCGTGCGACGCAAGCACGTGTTCGGTATAGGAACCACAAAGCTAGCGCGATTGTGATTACGTACCTGTGGAGTTGGCCAGACTGTTCAGTGGCAACAGTACGTGAGATAAGTACGCCACTGCGATAGGGTAAGAACAGGCTGTTCGTGAAGTTAGGCTGCTTAAGTTGTGTTTGGGTATTGGTATTTGAGAGCCTTCGGTTTAGTTCATGCGTAAACCTTTACTCTTGTGCAGCGCGATGGTCAGGTTTGGTCGAACTCAAGGGGAACGTGAACGCTTGCTTTGGCGGCACGAAATTTTGGGGCAAAATTTGGGGTTCCCAGTTGAGTGGCTTGCATTGAAATTTTTCTAGGAAGCCTGGTGGGTTAACAGCTGATTCCGGGCGTTTGCACGCTGAGTGGTATTATGTTGGCGGGATCGACTCTTCTGTGCCGGTTGTTGTGAGGTGGTTGCAGGCATTCCAAGTGCGCAGGGGTTGCAGAGAGCAAAGCCATATTCTTGCTCGCCAGCCATTCTCCTCCTGCCCAGCTGTTGTCAGCACTGGCCAGTGGAAATTTTCTGGGCCGCGGGGGCGCTGTTAAGAACGGCCTGCTGAGGTGCCAACATGCAAAATTTTGCCAGCCAGGTGCGACAGCGGCGTCGACACTTCCTGGAAAGCCACCGTCATCATCTAGCCGCACGGCGCCACTAAGTACGGTGTGCGGAGGACAATACGCCTCGTCAGCGACTCTCCCTCGCGTAAGGCCGATATGAGTTCGACGAACCAGGCTTTGTTACTGAACCCGCCACCGCCGATCTGGTCTGCCGTGAGCGATGGAGTTCCCGAGGGAAGGCAATTGGCGGCACCTCTCCACGCGCCTTTCAAGACGTAAGCCCCGAGTTCTGCGACGCCCGTCTCACCTCGGTGGGGAGGGGGGCAGTGAAACCAGTGTGTACGTGTGTGTGTAAGCCATCCCGCTCAAAGGCGGCGCGGCTTCGATGACTGGTCGAACGGTTCTCTCATGTAGGGAGCACGGAGTGTTTATAAGCAGCTGTTTGTTGGCTGCTAGGGTGTGCTCTCAGCGTGCTCGTCATCGTGCTCGTGATCGTACTCGTGAGCTGTATGCTCTGTGCTGCGTGTTTGGAGCTTCGTGCTCGTATGCTGTATGCTTCGTCTTGCGTGCTCCATTTGGGAGTCACGCTAGACTGTCGAATGTATCCCTTGTTCTAATGTAAATATCTGTAAATAAACCCTGTACGCCTAGTTCCCCCCAAGTTCCTCCTACGACCTACAACTCTTACAACACACACACACACACACACACACACACACACACACACACACACACACACACACACACACACACACACACACAATTTGTACGATATGGGACGACGGCCTCGCATATCGCAGCTGTAGAAGGCCCCAAGAGCACTGTTGCGATTTTTGAAAGCTACCGGATTGAGGGACCGTCCGTGATCCAGACTGAGTTGCCGTCAGGGATATATGGAGCAGAAAACTGTTACCACGTCGGCGATATCCACATTGGACTTTCTCTTCTCTTAATCTTTCCTTCCTCCTTTCCCTTCGCCCAGGGTAGGGTAGCCAACCGGGCTCAGTACTGGTTAACTTCCCTGCCTTTCATTTATCAATTTCTCTATCTTTGCAGATCATATGGAACATATGTTACTTAAATGCACCACAATGAACTATTTTCTCTCAAACACCAAATCTACGAGATTTAATTGTCATGCTCTGCTCGCACTACACTTATAGCCGCGCAAGCCTTGGATTCATTCTTCATTTACCTTCCTGACGTACCTTCTTGAGAGGCTTTAACCAGGTGAAGTTCACTACATACATGATATAGAAAAGTTTTCGCCACCGTCTCACCTGCAAATCTCAGGATCAAATTTACATGTATGTATATTTTTTGCATTATACTATGGGGACTTTTAATCTTTAGCCCCTTACAACGCAGAGTGGTGTGTCTATATATATATATATATATATATATATATATATATATATGTAGCTGCTCTCTCTCTCCCTCACTCTTTTATATTTTACCTCAGCCATTGCCTTGTTTTCTTCCTCTTCCGTCGAGCAGTATGAGGCCCAGATGACAAGCCCGAGGCCTGGACACGAGCATCGTCTGGTAAGCAGAGCGAAGCTATCGGCTCAGGCCCATGGCATCCTGGGCTAGGGACGCCGCCCACCCCGAACGATTCCACCATCGGCTCATTTAAAGAAGTTTAAATAAAGTTTATTCCTCCTGGTGCCCATTTCAAGCGCATGCTTAGGTGCAGACTCTCTACAGCCGCGTATTCTGCGAAGTGCATTGAGGATCATCGTTTCGTTTTCAAAATGCGTGACTACCGATACCTTGCTACCCTTCGCGCTTGAAACGAAACCGATGGTTCCGAGCCTTTTTCAGACATCCAAGCGGCATCGGCAGCAATCCTTCAACATGGCCGCGCCCGCTCTACTGTTGCTGTTTCGCTATCGGCCTTGGTGGTAGACTTCTTTTCAGGCGTTCAGGATGCTTTCCTACCGTCTCTTCCTTTCACAGTGGAATTGTCACGTATAGGTTGACCAATAGAGTGCATCTTAAAGCTTTTAATTTAGACTGTCGGGCCAATTGTAGTCGTAAAAAACGGAGGTTGGGTAAGGTCAACAACTTTGTTTACGTACTGCCGATGGACCGCCTTATCGGGATTCGTCGCTGCTACGAAAGATCCCCGAAGGATTATCCCAGGTAGGGCCTGAAACTGCGGCGGTTCTCTTTATTGTTCCCGTCTATCGCGAGCGGCATTGCCGACCTTACAGGAGCGAGGCGGTGAAACCTTGGCGATATGTCGTGCAACAGGTGTTTCAAGGACTGCTGCGTCGCTAAGCGCATTCCGATGGCGTCGTTTTCATGCGGGCAATGCCCGTTAGTGAAGTATGGACGAAACCTGTGACACACTGACGGCACGCTAGGCGAGAGACGTCTTCCCGGCGTTTAGAGAACGCACTTTTGAACCTGTTGCTGCATTCGACGCGTCCTGTTGCGCTATGTGATACGCAGTTCCAAGTTGTCCGCGCTGGCCAAGCTCGAACGTAACTGTCATTTCGTTTGCCTCCCCCTTTAAAGAAGATAATCGAGCTGCAACGTTCAAAATCGAGAGATTACGCGGCCTCGTCTCAAGTAAAATAGACGACACCGGCGCGAAGCTAGTTTTTTTGAAATGGTATCAATCGTATAACATTCCGCGGTTTCGTTCGGTCCTGAGGGATAAATCTTATGCCACTGGCCCGTGGTCGGGAATGTGCGCTAACCTTACGCACGGTACTGCTTAACCCCATGAAGGCCAACAAACCACTTCGGCTACGCTGAGTTTAACGTCCCATAGTTCCGATTTAAGCGCGGGAAGGTTAACGCAAGGCCCGTGTGTTTTAATGCGCTGGTGCGTGTACCTGCTTGCGAATAGTTCAGAAAGCCAAATAATAATTGTTTGCTCAAATAAGATTTCATTGCCCCAGCGCCTTTCTCTAAAGCATGGATGTACTTTCTATTTCCAGAAACAAAGGTGAACGAGTTGTAGTAATTTTTTTTCATGTGGAAGTGTGTGTTGGTCTTTGTTGGGTTAAACAGTAGAGAAGGGTACGCGGTCATATTGCATAGCATGGAAAACTCGGATTCTCATTTGGATAACCTGTCTAGAATGGACATTAACTGCCTTTTTTTTTTTTACGCTCTAAATGGTTCGGTGAAACCGATCCGCAACTCTGCGCTAGCTTGCTTATCTTTTTGTGAAGTGCACGTATGTTTTTCATTCTTTTTGGATGAACCAGGTGCATGAAGATGCGAGCTTAGCAGTGTGATACTGCTGTGAAATTTAATCGAAAATGAAACAGTGGTGGGCACTGCAAAATTGTTGTTCAAACTTATTTGGTCACTGCAAGTGCTGCAGTTTGATTAACCTCGCAGTATCTCTGCACAGAGAGATTTGAAAGCGAAGCTTTATTTTGCAAACCCTCCAGGGCTTTCCTGACCGTGGCTGCTAGGTGCTGCTGCTGTCTAGCCGTATAGCCCACACATAAAAAAATAAAGATTTACGTGCCTGATGGTGGGATCAAACCTGAGTCTCCCAGTGCAGCAGCCTGATGCTCGTAGTATTAGGCCACAATCACATGTATATTTCCATTGTGTAAACCCCAACTAGCTCCTTTGGATGATTGGTACGTGCATCACATTGCGTAGCATGGATGCACGAGAGCACATGTGCCCGCGCCAGTTTCCTTTGCGCCACAGACGCAGGAATAAAATGGGCAAATTTATAGCATTTGATTAATCACTTCACAAAAGCTTCACTTGGCGTAGATTCCAAGATGTGCATTGAATCTGCATGATTTTAGTTTTCTTGTATGCTCCTATCTTTTGAACCACCACATCTGGCTAAAAAAAAAAAAATAAGAGAATAGGGCAGATTTGCACTCAAGCCACCATTAACATCTTGTACCCCTGCCGGGCGTGCAAATTTAGTTGACCTCACCTTGCTGCATCGAAGTGGGTAGCCTCTAAAGCAGTGCTTGAATATCAGCAAAATACTCCTCAGTGCAGGCTCGGAACTAATTTCTTAAGAAAAATTCTTTTGTGGTCTCAAATGATCTCAGCCTATAGAAAATGCCATGGTTCCTTTGCCAATGAGTGCCACCTCATGTTCTGGCATCATTGCTATGCTGCTGTCAGCACTTCAAACATAAAATTTGGTTAAGGTTTTCTGCAGAAAGACGCTGAATTAAATCAAAGTTTCCTTACAAAGGAAAGTGAAGTACATTGAAGTCTTCTGGAAAAAAGGAATTGAACTGAATTGCAGGTAACACCTCTGATGTCCAGGCTACGGCAGGCTGTCACGTTGCACCTTCACCGCCATTCAAGCTTGTGAAGCATGGCTGTCTGGTCACTGGCCGCAGAGCAGTTGCAGCTCTTTCTCCTCCTCCTGTCGTCATGTGCACTTGCCAGTGCCTTCGGCACAGCAGACGAGCTCGACAAAGCATACCCGTGTGGCTGCTTTGGCAAGATGACAGCTGACGGCAAACACCTCTGGACTTGCACGGGGGACGAGGACCTCACACAGCTGCACATGTGCTTTGTCCGAGCACCGGAGGTGGCGCCCCACGGCCTGACACTGCGAAATATCAGCATGACCGTCCTCACGGTGGGCTCAGTCAGGTTTGTGGCCAAGCTGGAGTCGCTGTCGGTGCACGAGTGTCGCTTCAAGGACCTGAACCTGGAGGGTGCCAGCAACCTCACCTTGCTAAACTTGGCATTCAACCAGTTGCAGGCTGTCGACAAGGTGAGAATCTTCACAGGACCTAAATTATTTCGGTTTATTGAATTCTGATTCACGGTACATCACATACCAATTAAGGTTAGTCGAAAGGTATGTATGGATGCCTGACTAAAGCCTTCCTACTCGTAACAAAACAATACAAAACATTTCATAGCTATACACAACCTAACAAATGTATCGACCTTTTAATGCGTTAGCATTCTTAGGGTACTTCATGCACTTTCCAGGGGCCATGTAGTTATCAGTCTATCTATGTATGTTTGTATCTACATAGGTTTGCATCTAACCATTTTCCTGCCTACCTGGGTCACTGGGTAGTCAATGGTCGAATGGGTAGCACATCGTGCTGCTGTGCTGAAGTAACAGGTTTCGAAAAAAACATCAAATCAACTTGGGCCGCTGAGTATGGGGCGAATTTTACATGCATGCCTCAGTGAACCTCTTTCACGCCGACACGGGTTATTGTAGACGTGGGACTGGTTACGTTCTGCTGTTCAAAGAAGCTCTTTTACGCCAACTTGGAGTACTGAGAATGTGCCACTTGGTTAGTGTTCTTCTTCAGTGAACCTCTTTGATGCCATCTTGAGTCAATGGATATGTGCTAGCAGGCGTGTGCCGCTCTTCAATGAGCCTCTTTGATACCAACTTGGGTAACTAGGTTGTTTTTGGGCTCGCACAGTCTTGTTTAGTATGATGAAGCATCTTCTACATTATAAATGGTCCTGTGAGACATACTGAAGGGATTTTATTTGTTGTCACTGGAATTTCTCCTGCCAGTGAGGCGGATGGAGCACCCAGCTAGATGTGTGCCCATGGGTTTGAACCCACAATCAGCCTTGGAGATCAGTTGTGTACTTATAAAAATTTTGTTCACAAATTTGTCCTTGCTGCGACATTCTCCCTGTAATTTGATGCGGTGATTTAGCACCAATGAGTAGTTAAAAACATAGGGGATGGTTTTAATAGAGTGGGTACCGTATTGCTCCGTGATAAGTTCAGTGTGAATAACGCTTGTTGAGTGGTTGAGCGGCCAGCTACGGACTGCATGAGCGCCTGAAACAGTTGTAGCTGCTGGGTTATAGATCTCATTTGTTCTGTAGCTGGATGGGCTGAGCATGCAACATGACGATGCATGGTCTTCTTGCGACTTCAGCTAGTGCTTTTTTATATTTTACCTAATAGATGCTGACCAAATTGGTCAATTGACGCTACAAAGGTAACTGAAATTTTACAAGCCGTAAGAGGATAAGTACAGATTTTTGTTTTCTGTCTTTTTGGGCCCAATCTCTATGACACACTCGCTTGTCTTACGGAAATTCTTTCCTTACAAATAGCGTCACATTCTTTTTACATGATCCCCTTTGGACATTGCTGCTTTGCAGGGCAATGAGGCAATGCTGAAGCACAAAGCTTGCATGTATCATGCTGGCTTACCAACCACATTGATCGTGGTGTTGAGCCTGCCATTAGCCTTATACAGGTGGCTAATATAGACATAGCATAGTAGATTTGAAATGTGTGAGAACAATCTCAGCGGCTGATGCAAATATTCTATAATGATTGGCACTTAGATGTTTTGGGGTTGCTTCGGATTGGCCGTACACAAGAACTCATGTTTCCATTCTCACACCAAGCGATCAGACAGTGACAAGATTTTCTGATTCACATTGGCAATTCACAAATGCTACTGCTCTTCTTTGAGTGGAAACCAATTCGGCCAAAATAGTTCACAACATGTACACAAAGCATGGATGATGAGGCATGTCGCCTGCTTGCGCAGCTGAGAAAAATTTCTGCAAATTGCACTTACTGCTGCATCCTAAGGCTACACAGTGGTTCTCTGGAGACCTTGTATGAACTGACCTTACATACATTTCTTGAAATATGAGCTAAAACACCTTTGAATCATCCCACAGCATGCCACGGCAGCAACACATTCAAGTAGCGCTGTGCCAGCTTGCAGAAGCCAGAGAGAAGGAAAGGCTAGCGGCACAACTTTCCTCCTTGCCTGATGAAAAGGTATATAATTGTACAGAATACATCAGATGAAAAACAGAAACACAAAGCAGAGATTCGTGAAACAGCAGCAAAAATACACCTGAACAAGAAAAAGAAAAAGCAGCAGTAAGGATAACATCAGAACTACTATTTAGCATTATTTGTTCTGTTAATGACATAGAATGTTCATGACATTTATAAACTGTCTCCCTAAAGGTTTCCGTTGCCAAGGTAATTCAGGGTAGGAATTTAGAATATTCTGAATTACAGTGAAACCTCGTTACTACGAACTTTACATTAACGAACTTTTCAGATGAACAAACTTTTCAAAAATAATCTGCTGACTTATAGTTTAAGTGTAAAAATATTTCAGTACTACGAACTTCAAAATCCCGAGCTTTTCAGAATAAAGATATTTATTCCATTTCCCTGTGATGATAACAACGTTAACAATGCGTCAGTGTTACAAACTAATATTTTGAAATCTGGGGATGCTTAGATTTCCGAGTATCCTTCATGGCAGCCGAAACTGTAGGCTAGCAGACAACAAGGCGCAGAGAGCGGATGTTGCGGCACATGGGTTCAGAAAACCTGAGATGGCATCCGAGAAAAAAGAATGCGGTCAAGCGGAGACGATGGCATATCACGTTTTGGGAGCGCATACTCCAACCAGAAAAGTAGCGCCTAGCAACGGAGGCATGTCTCTTTCTTCGTTTACCCTTTCTTCTGCGCACACCTCTTTCTTTCGTGCTTCTTTTGTGGCCGTAGCTACGTGTGCAGTTGAATGAAACTTCCGTACTCGCGGGGATGCCACACAGTCGCACTTTACAGACAACAGCGTCGATTACGAGCACTTGTGCTTTGACATACTTCAGGTGTCCACCTCGAGCGAGACAGTTGTGGTGTCCACGGCAAGAAATGTGAAAAACAAACAAAAAACAAGAAACATTGTGCTTTGTAGGTGACATGGAGCTACCTTTTTGTCGATAGTTTTCTCGGCATCAGCGTCTGTTTTGCGCATCACTGTTATTATACGATACTTCGGTGGTGTATGGCAATGGAATCTATGCATAATAGCAACAGCGCGTGCCAAGAGCCAACAGCGACGTTTGCATGGATAGCTCATATGGTGACAACTTATGAACTGATGGGTTGATGGGCAGAATGGTTTATTTTGGCGCTTTGACTATAACGGTCTCTCAGAATAATGAACAATTTACCACGATCCCCTGAAGTTCATTATATCGAGATCTCACTGTGCATGGTGTAATTTCTGAAAAAGCCATAATTTGTGTGACATTTCGAAATATGAAAATATTACGTAGTTTCCACACACTGTGGGCATGATTATGTAGAGCATTTATTTAACTTGCTTAAATTACTCAGGACACATCACATTTGATGTCCATGTTAATGTGATTGAAATTCCAACACGCATGATGAGATGATGTTATAACTTTGTGCCTTTTGGTGTTTTGCACACCTAGCCTTTTCGCACCAAGTGGCTCAGGTTTCTGTTGTTCTAGAAGATGTGCCACATCTTGCAGTGATATCTGAGGTACGACCAATGTGTTTTCCTCCTCTACCTTTAACTTTAAGAGCTTGAAATATTCTTTGCATGAGCTGCAATGTACGACAAGGACTTGACCAAGCTGTGTCTGTTAATGTAGATCAGTTCTTGTCAACCTATCTCTGTTCCCAGCAAGACAAAGGCCTCTCCCAGGTCATTTATTTCCACGGAGTGCGCTTACGACTTAAAAAAAGTCCAGAAAGGTCGCTTGCCGTTTCTTTCGCTCGCTAGAAATCACTACACATTTCTCAATAGCCTGGAAGGCCGCTTTGCTGTCAGCGTCGCTGTGAAGTGCGACGTACCTGCGGAGGAAATCCGGAGCCGCGAGAGCTTCTCCAAAGCTAGGATTTGGCAACTCCCCGGCATCATGCGGCTCGTGCCCCTCGTTATCATCGCAGTCCGCGACTTCACTCGCAAACAAGTTCTCAACGATCTCGGCGATGCTCTGACACTCTGATGTCTGAATGGCAGCATCCACGGTGACGTAGTCGTCGTATGTGACTCCCATGGCACCCAGTGCATTCATTGCCTCAGCTAGCTCTTCACAAGCGGCAGTTTGCAACTCTTCAGCTTCTGTGGCAGCTTCCATCTCGCTGTCCACGTGAAAGCCACACCGTGCGAAGCAATGCTGCGCAGTTGACACACTCACTGCAGTACACGCTGAAGCAACATAGTGCATAGTGTCAAGCACCGAAATGGTCGCAGGCTGCTGTCCGCGATCAATATGCACGAGCCAACGCTTAACAATGCACTTTCTGTAAGAATGCTTCAAGTTTTTTATGACGCCGGCATCCAACGGCTGCAAATGGCTTGTCGTATTTGGTGGTAAAAACACAAGCTTTACGTTCCAAAGAAACAATGGGTCTCTCCGGTGGGCAGCACAATTGTCCAGAAATAGGATGACACTCCTGCACTGGGCACCCATCTTGTTGTCAAAGTACCGAAGAAATTCTTCAAACAAAGAACATGTCATCCATGCGCGACTGTTCCTTCGGTAGTGACATGGCAGCAGGCGAGTGTTTTTCAAGCACTGTGGGTTTCGATATTTGCCAATTACCTATGGCTTGAGCTTGTCTGAGCCATCCATGTTGCAGCAAAGGAGCACAGTTAATCGTTCTCTGCTACATTTGCCTTCGTGGCATGCTTTGCCCTTCAGGCTTAATGACTTAGATGGCTGCACCCGAAAGAAGAGGCCCGTTTCATCGGCATTGTAAATGTCACGAGGCTCATACCCCTTAATTATTCCAGATAGGGTGGCCTTCCAATCATCCACTGCTTCCATGTTCACACTCGCTGCTTCTCCGCTTACCGTCTTATAAGCAATGCCGTGCCTCTTCCGGAAACGGTCGATCCAGCCATTGGACACCGCAAAGTCGGTGGTGCCCAGTTTGTTGGCTATGTCCATCGCCTTCTCACGCAAAATGCTGCTGTCGAAGTTGACACCGGCAGCGCGAGCTTGCTTGAACCAGGTAAGAAGAGCCTCGTCGAGGTTTCCATACTTGGCGCCATGAGCCTGCTTTGCTTTCGGGCCGAAGAGCGCGTCATTCCCCTCTATCTCGACATGCTTTGAGACGATGCTGTTAAGCGTCGAGGGTGGGAGACCAAGGTCCTTGGCAATGTCGACTGTCTTCCGCGCTGGCTGCCTGTCAACTGCATTGATGTGTCCAGCTTTTCCTCAAGGGAAAGCACCTTCCGCTTGCGCGACGCCATCTAAGCACAAGTTCAACGTTCACAAGGCTTAATGCACAATGACGATAGCACGATAGAAGAGGAATCGACCTGTCCAACAACCATGCGCTGACCGTAATCACAGTGACGATAGAGAGAGCATTTTTCACGAAAACTTGTCAGAAGCCAAAATGGTGGTTGGAGCGCGTTGCCTATTTCAGCCCAGGTGGGTTCGGGTTGCTAAGTTGCGACGTATCATGCGTGAACGTTTTCACAACTACTACGTAACAGTGGGGTTCCTTATACATTGGATCCTATGGAAGCTATGCTGGGACTGGATGAAAACGACGTAGCAGCCGGGAAAACGCAGCAGTGAGAAACGTAACAGCGGGGTTCTACTGTAATTGCTAGCAGCTCATATAGACTCACTTCCACAACCACAGGTTCTCTAGGGATTTTCACTTGCTCACGTTAGGTGACTCCATCCTAGGTCAGCAAATTTCCTAACCTCACCACACTATCTGGACCTTTGCTCTCCTTTGCTGCACCATCCTTCCCTTGGCATCTATTCTGTTTCTCTTATAGGCCATTGGTTGCCATCTGTATCCATTACATGACCTGTACAATTCCACTTCTTCCCATAAAGCTTAACAAGAATATCTGATCTATACTGCTGTCTTCTGATCGCTTAATGTTTTGCCTGTTATCATTTTCTGTTCCATTGCTTGTTGTGCAGTCCTTAGCTTATAATCTTTTGTGGTGAATATTGTGTGTTGTGGGTATCCCACAAACATATGAATTGGGGAAACGTTACGTTATTCAATTTTGAAAACATGCTGTCTTGCACTGCATGGCCTGTCCACTTATGCAAATTTTTATTTTTTAATACATTTTTTCAGTGTAGACAAGAGCATATATGTTGTGTGCTGTTCCTGTATTTTTGTGTACCTGTTTCGGGTAATTTGTGACTTTTATGTATTGGTTCATTTCGTCATCTGGTTTAGTTCAAGCTCTGCACCTTGTTATCTAGGCTGTCTTCAACGGTTTTGCACATTCAGGTCATACGTTCTAATAGTTATAGCTTGTCTGTATGCATAATCACTGTTAACATAGTGCTGGGTTACTGGGGGTATAAATCTGAGCAGCCGTGTTGATGGTGGCACCTTGTGAAGCAGAGTTTAACCAGAGAGGCCACAGACCTGTTATTGCTGTAACTATGTATTCTGATGGGAAGTGTTGGCAGTGATGCAATCCACAACATGCAGCGCTTTTTGTTTTACATTGCTTTAATGAGAACACCGATGTAACGCCAGATCTTTTCAAGTGTTGTTGGACAAAGCGCCGCATGGACAAGTTACAGCTATGTTAAAGATAAAAAACAAACAAAAATTTAAATATCCTACGTATGGATGTGTGTTGTTTAGTGGCGCAAGGGCCAGGTATGGCCAAAGAGCGCCATGACTGATAATGTTGTGTTAAGCGCTGATTTGTGAGTGGCGATGGTGGAATGTAACATGGCTGTAAAGTGGCCTAAAATCAATCAGTGACATGGAAGCGTAAAATAGGATATAGCATAAAATTATGATAGTGATACATGTAGTGGTCTCTGGATATAGTACGCGTGATAAGTGATCATGGAGCTAAAATGCGAGAATATGTAAATAGCACTAATGCCTCCGGGGGCCTTTGAGTACAAAGGCTGAGAGGCAGGTGCTTTCTTTTATTGCACCTACCGCAGCAGAAACCTCTGTTAGAGGCTGTGCTACGGATTTCCTGGGGCTATAATATGGAAACTATCTACATCTTTTAAAAATCTAAACAGGGATTCATGTTTGAAGAAAGGTTCTATGCCTACAATCATTTGAGGATGAAGTGGAATTTGTTACCGGTGAGGTAATGGAAAATGCTTTTTCCTATTTGCATCTAATTCTCTGCATTGCACCAGGATGTGAAGCACGGTAAGTGGCTCACCACACTTATCACACATGGGTGGATCACCACCTGACAAGAGGTATGCGTGTGTACTGTATGTATGTCCTATTCTAAGTCTGCAAAGTATTACTTCCGTGTGGCGGTTCTTTGATACCGGCGGCCAGTTGCCAAGATATGGCTTGATAACATGGAGTTTATTTTCTGTTTCTTTATCCCACAACCGCTGCCAGAAAGCCCTGAGCGCTTTCCTTATGGAGGGCTTAAGGTCCATTACAGGGACAGTCATGGAAATGTCTGCAGCGTTCGCGTGGATGGATGTGGCTAGCTGGTCAGCCAACACGTTTCCTTCAATCTCGCGGTGCCCCGGCACCCAGCATACCACGATTTGCTGCTTGGAAGCATAGGTGGTTAGTAATGCTGAGTAAAGATATACAATGATAGGGTTTTTATATTTTTTGACAGTTTTCAAAGCGTTTACAACGCTCAATGAATCTGTGTGTATAATTGCCTTTGGGATATTACTTTCTTTAATGTGTTTAACGGCAGCCAATATGGCGTAGGCCTCTGCTGTAAAGATACTTGTGCTCGTGTGCAGAACACCGGTATCCGAAAAGGATGGACCGACTGCTGCGTAAGATACGCCAGAATTACACTTTGATGCGTCTGTAAAGAATTCAGGACATGAGTATTTGTGTTGTAATTCCAAGAAGTACATTCGTATATGCGCGAGAGGAGCGCGCTTTGTAACAGTTATGAAGGATGTATCACACTCTATTGTTTGCCACTGCCACGGTGGGGGCCGTATAGCAGGGGACATAAGGTGGTACTCAAGCAGGGGAACTCTTGTATCTTCAGCTAGGTCTCTGACACGCAGTGAGAAAGGCTTTGCCACTGTGGGCCGGTTGCGAAAGAGTTGACAACTGGACAGATCGTTTATGGTGTAATACGCGGGGTGCTGACTGTTTCCGTTTACTCTAAGAAAATACATGAAAGAGGAGTATGTTCTCTGCAGTTCAAGTGACCATTCATCCGATTCAACGTACAGACTTTCCACTGGGCTTGTTCTAAAGGCGCCTGTGGACAGGCGAATTCCTAAGTGGTGGACAGGGTCTAGCATCTTTAGAGCAGTTGGAGTAGCCGACTGGTAAACTATGGCTCCATAGTCTAGTCGTGTGCGTATGAGGCTTTTGTATAAGTATAAGTTTGTATAGTACCCATGGCTAGAGGTTCAGATGCATCATGCAGTGATCTTGTCTTGTAGTGAAGGTGATGACGTCGTTGCCCTGTGCGCTTGCTTTTCCCACAGGCGTGGTTTACACCCCTCGCCAATCTGAAACTGCTGAACCTCTCGCACAATTTGCTGACTACACTGCCGGCTGACTTGACCCACGACCTGAAGGTGCTGGACACAGTGGACCTATCGCACAACCATTTTCTGAAGCTCAGCGTGTCCTGGTTTAGCATGGCGTCGCCCTTGCTGCATCTGAATGTGTCGAACAACAAGCTAGAACGTGTGGCCGCTTCGGACGATGAAGCGGCGGCGCTCTTTGGCGAACATCTGATGGCACTGCGCTCGCTGGACCTCTCAAGGAACCAGGTCAGGAGGCCACGGCCAGAGTGCATTCCCGTGCCTTTATGCAGATGGAACTGTTGGTACTTTATTACTACAGCCACCACTTAATGGGAAACAAAACACACAAGAAGAGTAGGACAGATGCGAGACAAGGTAAACGGACTAAATGCTTCGTCCGTTTCCTTATGCTTGTCCTGACTCACTCCTGCGTTCGTCTCGTTGTGTTTTGTACCCCCTTATGTGCTGGTCATAATAATGCGGAACCAACTCGCTCGGAGCCACACCTTGCTGTCTGTACTTTACTTCGATACCTCAGAAGAAAGTTCTATGCTTTCATCTTTATAAGAAGATACCAACAAACAACAGAGAGAGATAGAGGCGATTTGTTTGAGGAAAAGCAGAGAGGTCAGTCTGAGGTTAAAGTCCTCTAGCTTGCTTCTCCAGGTGTTTGGACAAACTGCTGTAAGTACATGAAAGTTTAACATACACCCGGACTTGCAGTACTAAGCGGCAAAGAAAAGCCATGTAGGTTTGACAGAGATAAAGCTTCACAGTTGAAGAAATGTTTGTCCTGGTCCAGGGATTTAACGCCTAGCCAATGTCTTTCCAGAGTGATTGCTCTACCATCTCAACTAACCAGGGGGCTAGCTGATTAACTTTCCCTTTCATGAACCTTCCTCCACCTTGCAAGCTTCCGCAGGACTGATTTGCCATTGTGAGTAGCACGCAAACAAACAATGACATCTAACAGGAATCACAGGGCAACTGTTGTTCTTTAGTAGTCCTTGTCCGTTATGCGCTGGTCACATTGGTTCGCGTCCAACTTGCCCCCTTTACCATCTTTATGCAGACAAGCACTGTGCTACCCAAGGCTTACAAATATTCTACATAAAGAAAAATGCACACACCCTTTGGTGTTTTATTTGAATGTGCTAGTTTAAAGAAGTTTCTTTAAAAACCTCATGGTCCTACAAGGGCGTCTGCGTCAGCAAGCATCCACATCACGGATCTAAGCACACGGGGGTTGGACCCTCCCGCGCTTAGCCATGCGTGGCGTAGCCATGTTCGGGGAAAACGGGATGCTGAGGGTTGAGCTGATGCCGGGTGTGCGGACCTTTAAAGCCCCTTGGTGTAGACAACACACCCCTTTGGCCTCGCCTTTGCGTAGACAGCACCCCCAGACTGACCCTCCTGGTGGAAACCGGTAGTAGCCTCTTTCTGTATATATCGCTTTCCAATCACTTACCTTTTCTGTCCTATGATCTCCTTTCTCCTCGTTTCTTTCTCTCTCCCAGGCAGCTTGGTTTAACCTGGTGGTGTATATATCCAACCTTGAATGTATGAAGCATTGGGTTATAGCAGAAATGTATGGCTGGCGGATGCAATTTATTGCTCAATCAAACTCGTAGCGCCCCTTGTTGTCCGTGGTGGGTGGATGCCATTCCTGTGAAAGTAACTACATGCAGCATGCAGAGAATCTTTCCCTTTGATATGTAATCGTACCGTTGCAAACAATGTACACACTGAAGGCTCCTGGAACTTTTTTGTTCAACATAAAGAATATTTTCTATGATACCACGTTATCCGCATCAGTAAACCTTAAAACCAGTAAGAGTTATGTCGCCTTGTATTGAAATTCCTAAGGGACCAGGCAAAATGGCAAACAGTGACCTCCTCCTTGAAGTTCGTGACAAGATGCAACATGACGAGCTTGCAGAACTCACAGCCTGTGCTGACATCCCAATAACAGTGACCCCGCATTGCTCCCTGAACACAGAGGCGTGATTTCAGATGCAGACTTGTTACAACTAACCAACGCTGAACTATGGGAAGGCTGGCAAGACCAAAATGCCATTCAAGTGCCAATCAGGCAAGATAACAACGAAATTGCAACAAAACATCTGATCATTGCCCTTGCCTCTAGTGTTCTACCAGAGACCCTTCAGACAGGTCATACTAAAATGAGCGTCAGACCCTACATACCTAACTCTCATCAGTGTTTCAATTGCCAGAAGTACGGCCACAGCTTGTAAAGCTGTCGAAGTCAACTCACCTGCACAGGATGTGGTGACAAAGATCACCCCTCCGATAACTGTTCTTGAAAACCCCACTATGTGAACTGAAAAGGCAACCACCTGGCATATTCCTGATGCTGTGAAACATGTAAAAAAGAGAAATAAATAATTGCCTTGAAAATAAAAGAAAATGTTTCCTTTGAAGAAGCCAGAAGATAAGCAATTTTTTACTGCACAGCTTATGCGGATGCGATGCGTCAGGGGGCAGCGCTGCATGTCAATCACCACTTCCGCTGGCCATTCGCAGCGAGCCTTCAGTTGCGTCCTTTACCCCCACGGTGGCAGTAGATAAAGCTACTCCACCCACCCGGCAAAAGAGCTTGGTGACTCTTGGGCAGTCGAGCCATAAGGCCTCTACTCACCAGTTGAGGCCTGAAACACGAACAAGCCGCCTGCAAGTGCAGGCATCCAACACCTCCCGGGAAGCAATGGATACAACACCGGCGCCGCAGTTGCTGAAAGAGCAGTGCAGTTCTCTCGACCACACCAGAAGATAAAAACAAAAGATCATGGGTCCAGGAAAGGACACATGAGCATAAATTTCAACTCGAGGAGATGGGAGGCTAGTTGGTAAGACATTGTTTCGTGAACTTAAATTGCACTAGGGATGAGACACCGTGGTAGAAGAAGACAGGATGAACGCAGACTAACAACTGGTTTATTGAAATCACACAAGCTGCCTCTTCGAACTATGCGCATGCCCGAGCCAGATCATAACTGTGTGACCCTGGAACACTCCCTCGCCAAGCCCCTACCTACACCAAAAAATCAAGCTCTTTCTTGAAAAGGTACTGACAGTTCGCTGACGCACCTATCTGGGCCATGTCTTGCTATCAGGGAAGCTTCCAAGATCTCACGTGCCCTTTGGCCCTTTGTTTGCCCTAACGCCTTCGTTTTATCAAACATCGTCTTGCACTTCTTCGCACATGACCTACAATGAACTGGCAAGTGCTTTCCACTGCCATCTTTTAATCAGTTGGAGGGTTCCTTTAAATGAATGTTAATACATCTTCCAGTTTGCCTCACATAGAACATTCCACAGGTCAGTGGAAACACGTACACCACCTCTATTCTACATGGTACATACGTGCGTCTGTGTTTTATGCCACATTTGTCACTCTTGGGTTTATCTACTTTAGAAAGGGTGCAGAAACATGACAACTTGCAGGGCACTGAAAAAAGGACATCAACACTGAACTTTGCGGCCACCCTCTTCATCCCATGCGAAACCTTATGGACATATGGAATTACCTCAAACTTTCGGTTCTCTCTCTCTTCTTCTAACTCAACCCCGGTGTCGGTGGTATGGTGGCATATGGCCTTCCACAGCAACTCAGCAATGGCTTACGAACCAGTTTTGGTTTCATTTTCTGGGAGGCGTATCATGTTACGTCATGACACAGAAGGTAGTCAAGTGAGAGCAGGACACTGCAAACTTTCAGCACTCGCTCCATCTTGCTCGGTTGTAGGTAATGCTGCTGCATCAGGCCACGTAAGTGCTTGAACATTGCGATGCCTTAATCCCACGTGACTACTTTCTGTGTGGAATGACACAATTACCTCCTGTGAGATGAAAACAATGCTGTCTCTAGAAAAGCTAATAGTAAATTATTTAAGGTGCTTTGAGGCTTGCCAGAATTCCTTACTAGATTTAGTGCAAGAAATGAGAAGTCAGAAGTGTCATTTGAGCATTCTTTTCAGGTCTTTCTCTCTTGCTCATTGGTGCCCGAGCTTGTTCTTAACAACTGGCAATTGCCCTCTGTGTTTGACGCAGTTGCATTCGGTGCCAGGGTTGGAGTTTCTGAAGAAACTGAAGACGATGTGGCTCAACCAGAACCTTCTCAGCACCCTGCCGCCGCACGCCTTTTCCAACAACACAGCGCTGGAGCACTTATACCTATCTGGTGAGTCAAGTGGAATCTTACACCGCCTCACTGCTTTCGCCTTGGTATGGCCTACACTGCAGTCTTTCATACATAGTGGGCAGTGTTGCGATGCTACAGAGGCTCCTCTCATGGCTTGTGTTCGCAAACAAAAATAGTGGATCACATGTGACAGAAAGATGTGTAGGTATGTGTCAGGCAAATATGTGTAATGTTAAGTCTCATACTTTCATGTTACAAAATTGGATGTATAATTGTTACATGAAAGGCGTCACAGATATGAACATCCAGGATTGGAACGTTTCTGCAACCAGAGTTTTCAAGTGCTGCTTGCGCTTGCGACCAAAACATAGTTGGGCCTCTTCTATTCCTCGTCCTGGATGGTCCAGGACTGTCTGAGAAGCTGTGTGTGCTAATGCTCATTGGCTGAAAGCAGCATCTCAAGCAGTCTGGGCCATTCCGGGAGAAAGAGGAGGAGGAGGAGGGAAGGAAAGAAGGAAATTGTGGCGAGTTTGCTGACGCGTGTGGTCTTACAGAAATTGATTCCGGGAGAACCAATCGAACAGGCCCAGTATGCTGCATACCAGAAGCAAATCTGTGAACAAATAATGTCTAGTTTGACATAACCTTCTAGCCACAACTTTTAGTTGCATATATATATATATATATATATATATATATATATATATATAGTAAAACCTCGTTAAACCGTACCTGCTTAAACAGTAGGCAAATCCCCGATTCAGCGGCCATTGAACATAATGTGTTATGTATCCGCATAAACACGTAGTGTTTCCATTTTTCGTCGCGCAAACGTGGCGGTGTGTCATCTCCATCGGGCGGCCCGGCAGAACAACAAGCCTCAGAGATCTGTATGATGGCCTCCAAGTGCCCTGTGTGTTTGCATGTGAAGCCTCATCAACATCATTTTGGCGCCGTGTCAGAGAGTATTGTGGCGTTGTGCATGCGAAAACTCGCATCATGCCGAAACTCAGATAAAAAAGATGCCGGGTGCTCAGCATAGAAGAAAAAGGAGACATCGTTTGTGCTATTGAACGTGACACGAAAAGTCGGCACTGGCATGCGACATGGGTCTACTGTTGACTACGGTGTGTGGCATTTGGAATGCGACGAAGTTGCTCGGCAGCTCTGCTGCGACCGCGAAGAGATGCCTGCTATGAGGTTTGACTTTCTGCCATCGTCGCCTCTGTTGTTGCCAAAGTGTCGCTTAGCGACAGTGATGACACGGAAAGCGACAGTGTGGGCGATTCAGGCCTGACAGTGGCAGAAGCTGCGCATTACGTCAGCCTCATGAATGCAATCGTCGTGACGAGAACAGCACCCCGCAATGAAAAGGTGCCCCGTGACATCTGCAGCGCTGCCGCACCTGTGCACGGAGAATATGCAACGCCAACAAGGAATCTGCCATGCGAGTGTTTGCCGAGAAGACAGGGCTGGCTGAAAAGCTGGCTCACAGCTTCAGCAAGTTTGAGGCCGCTGTTGTCGCTGCTAGGCCGCGGCGGCATCAAATGAAAATAATGCGCAACAAAAATAATACTGCATGTTTTTTCCCCTTTCATAGCACTCTCTCCTAGTTCTGTGTTTGACAGGTAAGTGGGCGATCTCGTGCTATTATGGTTACGCAGTACTACCTTTTAGTACATACTTTTTCTGAGCTTGGGCCAGCTACGGTTTAACAAGGTTTCACTGTATATGACAAAGTTCTTCCATTGAAGGTGTTGCAAATTGAAAATAACTACACTGCAGAACGCTCCGAGGGAAACTTCTATGACTGCACTCTTCATTATGCTATCGGCCGTTGTGGCATAGAGGACTAAATAGCTTCGCGTACTTCACTTCGTACTGCCTATGTAATGGTATCGTCGAAACAGCACAAAACCTTATCTTTGGTTGCCAACTCTCAAATTCAACAAAATTATTTTATCTCCTTGGAATTCGTTCATTCTGCTTGGCCGATAATTTTGAAAATCTTATGGCGCCTTCCATATGAGAAAAATTTGTCGGCGACTGTTCTTAATTGCATAGAATGTCGAATTTCACTACAACGAAGTGCCGATTTTAGTGGCATATTTATATTGAGGTTAAGCTGTACTAAACTGGGCCATCCTAGAAACGAGTTTAAAGTAGCGGTTGGTGTGTGCCTTTGGTGGTGTGGGTCACGTTAGGTGGTGTGTGCCACTGCAGCACCCACAAAGCTTGAGCACTATACTAAACCTTGCTCTTGCTGCCAGTGCTTTGTCATTGAAGTGAAACTGCTGACTTTTTTTTTTTCTTACCTGCTAGAAAAGTGCACCTGTTAGGTGTGCTTACACGCTTGCAATGCTCAACCAACATGTCCACCTTGCTGAGTTGTCCAGATTTCTGTTTTGCAACCAACAGTCACGCACTTATAAGTTTTGTCTATACACTAACAAAAAAGAAAATGCAGCATTGGTAGTGAGGCTACCTGTCAGTGTAAGAAACAGTAAACAGCGTGGGAAATGTTTCTCACCAGGAAATTCGTGGCACTGCGATGATGACTTTGCTAAGCGCCGAAACATGTTGCTGCAATCACTTACCGCACGAGCGGCCAGTCACGGACCAGTCGTCGAGCTCCATGATGTCAGCGCCACCGAGTGTGCCTCACCACTGCAATGGAAGGTGGGTGGGTCGAATCACATGCTTTATGTGCACAGTTTGGTTTCTAGAAGAGTCGAACTTTGATGAAACAAATGATTTGATACAGTAGACTTCTGTTAATTCGACTCCAGTTAATTTGATTTTTTCAGTTAATTCGATCCTGACTGGTGATCCTGGCCGACGCCCATGCACTTCTGTGGGCCCAATCTTTCGTTATTTCGCTCCTAAAATAGGCCTTTGCTGGATAAGTCTAAATAGACCAGTCGGCGTGCACGTGCCTAAGCAGTATGGTGACCCAATAGCACCCAGTTTAGTGGCAGCCATTGCCTAAGCAGAGCTGCCATAGCTCACACTGTCCGATTATGGTATTTACATGATGTGCCGTTTTCTTTTAGAGGAAGATTAGGCCGGAAATTGCCTGAGCGGTGGAATTATACACAAAACCAAAACCATCACGCATACAAATGCGTCGCATTTGTACGCTTTACCACATGACATAGCTGTATTGCTGTGAAGGTGACCTTTATTTGTGCAGCAAAGCTGACTTTAGTAAACCGACCACCATTGTGCAACCCATGTTAGACCCCTGGCTGTTTTCCTAGCTAAACGATTGCTTGCGCGTCATATTTCTACTTCGTTTAGAAATTATGTCATTTTTACTTTTCTGCTACAAACACAGAAAGTGGGTGCGCATTTCAATTGGGCACATCTTACAATATGGCAAATACAGTTGAGTCCCGCTACAACAAAGTTAATGGTGCGAAAGAAAAAAATTTATTGAAGCGAAATTTTTGTCGTGAAATTCACAAAAATATACCTAACCTGGACAGGCATACCACAGAAACTTATTTCCAAAATTCAAGCATCCTTTTTCTTCCAAGGAGTGTCATGACACGATTTTCGCATTCAGTGGGTAGTTGCATGGTGACGTCCTCACCATGTGCAGCCACGCAGTTTCCCATGACATCGAACACATCCAGCAAGTGAGCTGTGGCCGATGGAGGCTGCAGGCTCGGCATTTTGTCTTCATCAGACTGCTCCTCGTTGTGAACACTTATTATAATGTCATCACTCAGTTCCTCATAGGCAATCACATCAGTATCGGCGTCAATAAAATCTTCCAGCTGGACACCAGATGGCACATTTCGGGCATCTGGAAGGGCCACCCGAGACGCCATTACCTCTGCTGGCGGATGCACTGCTTCTGTGCAGTAGGCAGGATCCTCAGCGGAGTCGCCGTCTGGATGTTTGAACTTGAAGCCCGCGTGCGTGAAATAGTTTACAATCACTGGATGTCCGGATACAGGTCATGCAGCAGCCATGACCTGCAGCGCCATGCATAGGTCCAACTTTGTGTCTCAACCGGTCTTCACGTCCAGTAGGAGACGTGGCATCACTCGCTGGCAGCAGGCACATTTCAGACTTATTACGCCTTGCTCTAGTGTCTAGATTATTGAAGTGCACTTGGGCAGAAGGTACTTGAGCTTTACATTTGTGAGCTCTGCCTCCAGAATATGATGAGCAGAGCAAATGTCCATCAACAAGCGCACCTGCTGGCCTTGGCTCCTCTTGTTGCATCCAAATGCAATGACCCATTCTGAGAAAATGGCCTGTCTCATCCAAGTTTGGCTGTTGGCCACATATTTTACAGGAAGGCTCCTATTGCCTTTGAAGCAATGGGCCCTTGTGCTCTTCCTGATAAGCAGTGGTGGGCACTTGTCAGATCTGTCCACATTAGCACATAGCAGCACGGTCACATGCTTTTTACTGTGTTTTCCACTGTGGCCTTTATCTCGAGGGTTTTCGACGGCAGCTTCTTACCAAAAAGGGCCTGTCTCATCAGCGTTGTACATGTCACACATGGCATAGTGCTTCAACAATGACGACACATTTGTTGACATCCTTTCTGGCGAGTCAGCATTGTCTCCGCCAATGCTGACTCACTAGAAAGCACCTTGCCGACAATGTCATGGCAGGCCTTGAATCTGCTGAGTCAGCCAGTGCTTGCCTTAATGTTGTCGATTCCCAGCAGGCAACTATAATTTAGCGCCTTCTGCTGTACGGAGTCTGCACTGATGGGCACCTTTTTAGCCCTCATCTCCACAAACCACGTGTACATAGCCTTGTCGAGCTATTCATGCGCCAGCGGCGTCAGCTTCTTTCGCTTAGCTGATGTGCTTGATGCAAATGCTTCCTATATTGCTTCTTTAGACTTCAGAGTGGGAGAAAGCAAACTGGGGGAAATTCCAAACTCTTCTGCAATGTCACCTTTCTTCTGTCCGCTTGTGACTTCTGCCAGAATGCAAGCTTTATCCTCTAAGGATGAAAACTTTCACTTTTTTGTGGCAGTGCTATGTCAAAAAGCACACTAAAACACAGAATGGCTTCCCTGAGTGAACCACACATTCTACGCACTGACATTGCTGAGATGCAGCATTGACTGACTAGATGTCTGAGCTTTGGCTTCGGATTCACTGCAACTGAGAAGTTTCAAGCCAATGGCAAAGGAATGCCACTCTCATCGCCGTCGCCATCGAGCAGTGGCGGCCCCCATGCTCGGTCATCAGCATCGCTTTCTGGTGGTGCAATTTAAACTCGCAATTTAAACTTTGTAGACATAGTTTTATGTGCCAAAATGCACCAAAATGTTTGAAATTGTATTTCTTGTGCAACAAATTGAATTTTTAAGCCTGGTGTTGCTTTGTCAAATTTCATTGAAGCAGAACAGCACTAGAAAAAGTGCTCCTTATGTTGAAAATATTTCTGCATTGACTCCTATACACCACTGATGGGGCACCAAGAATGATTTGTTGTGCAGAAAATTTCGTTGAAGTGGCGTTCGTTGTAGCGGGATTCAACTTAATTTTTTTTTGTTATGTTAAAAGCGTTCCTTGCCTACTTCAGCCATTTTGAGCCTGTTTGTTCATCTGTCCTCCTCTTACGCTGTGCCATTTGCCCAAGTTGTCTTCCTGTTTGTGCCACTAGGTATCTGCTCCTGGTTGTGACATCTTCTATGCCAATCCGATGGCCCAATTTGTCTAATAGTGTGGTCTACTAGGTAATGGACTGGGGGTCATTATGCTGTCATGGTCATTGCATTGTCGTCATACAGCAGTCATGCATTCCTTGTCACAGCAACACTGTGATGCCATCTTGGTCATTCAGTCGTCGTCATTGAGCTTCCTGATCTGACTCTCATCATACTGTTGTTGTCACACCTTCTACTCTGACCCAATGGTCCCAGTTGTCTGATAACTTAGCCCACTGGTTATATGTTCAAGGTCATCATGTCAGCATGGTCATTCAGTCATCGTCATCATTCCAGCTTTCTGATCTGACTAGTCTTACTGTCGTCATGCCTTCTACTCTTACCCAGTAGTCCCCGTTGTCTGATAGCTTAGGCCACTAGTTATGTGTTTGGGGTCATGATGGTGTCATGATTGTTGCATCGTCATCATTCTAGCTTTGTCATCCGACTCTTGTCGTGCCATCGTTATCATGCCATTATTGTCACACAGTCGTCATCATTCTGTTGTCCTCATGCTGCTGTTTTATCATTTGTCATCACTTCATTAACGTCATCAAATCTTTGTCATTCCATGCACATCAGTTTTCGTGATCGTATTGTAACACATTGTTGTTATTCAATCGTAATTATGCTGCCGTTATGCCATCATCGTCACAGTCTCTGTCATGCCTCTGATGTCAAACCATCGTCGTAATGCTGTCGTGTCATCGTCACTCCATCTTCGTCATCTGACTCTCATGCTGTTGTCACACCATCATCATCATACAGGTTTCGTGATACAGTCATTGTCATGTCATTGTCACCATACACAATTGTTCCAATGCATTGTCAGGCTATCATTGTCATTGCATCGTCGTCATACCGTTGCAATCTGCCGTTGCGCTTGTTCCATCGTCTTCAATATAACTTCAGCATCCGACTTTTATCATGTCGTTGTCACGCCATCATCATCACGCTGTCACTGCACTATCATCATTGCTTCAGTATCGTCATTCAGTTGTCATGCTGTTATCATATCAGCTTTGTTGATCCATCGATGTCTCTCCTTCATCGATGTCATTCCTTGTTCATCATTCTATCAGAATCATGCTGTTGCCATTCCATCATCATCATTGCGTTGTCACCCAAACGTTATCATGCGTTCATTGTCATACCGTCGTAGTCATGCTGTCTTGGTTGTGCCATGCTCATCATTCCTACTTTTCATCTGGTTGTCATACTGTCGTCATCACACCATTTTCGTCATACAGTCGTCATCTTCTCATTGGCCTCATGTCATCGTTGTAAAATTTTAGGAATCTCATTGTCGTAATGCTGTTTCCATTATACATACACCTTTGTTGTTCTATCGATATTGTTCCTTCGTCATTTCATTGTCACTGCGTCTGTGTCACAGAGTCGTCACCATGCCACCATGCCCATGGACATCTTTGGCAAACGGGCGCATGTATCTAACTGGGATGATATCAGAGTATGAGGCATGCAGCCAAAGCAACAAAAGTCCCAGAATTACCACTACATGTGTCAAATAAATGTGACTTCGGGAATGTGGTACGTCGCTGCATTGCTTGACTGCTATTAGGATTACTGTTGACAGTCACCGTGAGATTAGTTCTGCCGCAATTTTTTTATTGAGTGACGAACTTTGGTCTCATCTAATGCATCATCGAGCTGGCGATGCCTGCAACTTTGCTGGCTGCGCTCATCATGTAACCATTCTGAGTTGGTGCAAGGGCACTGTTTCTGCTATGCAGCAGCAGTTGTCTCTCGTGCGGCATCATGTTGCCTCCGCAAATGGTTAAAACGTTGTCCAAGGAGCTTGAGTGCAATGCTAGACTAGTGCTGTCAATGATTTGCAAAACTTCCATTTTTGTTTAGGGTGACAACCCATATATTGTCTTTTTGATACACCTTTTAATAATGTCAAACATTATGAGAGAGGTGAAGAACCTGTTGGGTTGTAAGGTATGCATGCTTGCGTAAGTTTTCTAAGGCAGCATGCAGGATTTAGAGGCAATACTATAGCAGTGAGTCTTGAATTTTATTTTGAAAACTTGCTGGCAATAGACATGGTTCAGCTAATCGCACTGGGCTGTGTACAGTTGGCTTATCATTTCAGTATTATTTCATTGGTTCCTTTTCTCAATGTGTTTGGGGTAAATTCCAAATTAAGTTTACCCATTTCATTAAAAAAAAAACACTTCCTTCAATTTGAATGCCAAAGAAGTTGAATTGATTTTGCCTGCATTAACTATCACCTTTGACATCCTTGGCATGGGGTACACAGAACAATAGACTGGGGACAACTGAATGCATGCTTTCAAGTAGAGCTTATTGCAGAAAGTGGCACAAGGGAGGGGAGGGAGGGTGTACAGAAAAAAAGAAACAGAGAGACGACTACAAAGACGTCTTATAAATATTGCAGACACATGAAGAAGCATGAACAAAGAATTTAACTACAGAAAGACTGCATACTAATCTAGGCCTAATCTAGGCCTGGAACTCACACTCCAAACGTTCTTTAAGCCCTCAGATGCACTAAATCCACCGGCTGTTGATATATTTGTGTCAATGGGTATCAGTGTGCATCACTGATGTATCAATATGCATCAATGTATATCACTGATTGTGTGCATATTGTATATACACTGATATAGATCATTAGTACTGCAGTAATTTACCATATTCTCCTTGAATGCTGGCGCAAAGCTTCGGTAGCAACTCAACTGTTAACGTGCAGTACTTTTATTATTTCAATTCAACCATAACACTGACACAATGCAAAAATTTTTCAAATACATGGTAGTTGGACAAATTGTCACTAGATGTTGCTACCAGCTTTACTACGGTAAAGCCTCTCAATGTTTAAAAGTAGTGCCATCCTTTGAACTTTTCCACCGCCACACGGGCTCTCCGCCTTCCTCCCTTATCCATGCCTTCCACTGCCCATCTCCTCTTTCCGATTGGACTACTGCCGTCACGTGACAGCGCATGCTTTTCCATTTTGTTTTTTCATCCGAGAAGAAAGCGCGTGTCTTCAGGAGTCTCTCCGGCACCATTTTCAATGCCATGAATGAACACGCACCATAGTGTAGATAGTATGTGGTTTGTATGGGTGCAGTTGCTTCCGTCATGAGTGCGTCGTTAAGAACAGTGCGCTTCCTTTACGGTTTTTTCACTCTTCATGATGAGCTGCTGTGCCTACAGTTGCCGTAATCGCTTCAGTGAAGGAAAAAAAGCTGCTCATTCTATAAAAATTTACGATATCTTTACTGGGTTATATTCAATAATGTTTGTCCGCGACAAATCGTTTTTGGGGCGTATAATGTTTATTTCATGAAGGACATTATTTGTCTTTTAATATTTGGGATAATTTTTCGGATGACCAATCGAGCCTTTCGTTATGCGCAATTTCAGCAAAGTGAAGCTGGAGCTGGACACTTTACCCAGCATGCTCTATGGTTATCCGCCAGATCGCACGGTTCGTGCCAGCTTAGTAAATTTTAATGTTTATTGTAAGAATGGTTACACAGCGGTCGCATTTTTCTGCCGCTGTGCGACTTTTCAGTTGATAGGTTGTCCTTCGGTTGTCCTCGTTCCTCTTGTGTACTTGTTTTCCATGCACATTTCCATACTGCCATAGGAATTAATAACTGTTTATGGTGTTTTTATTAGGAGACAGCGACGACGAAGAGTCAGCTTCTATGTAGCATCAGATCTTCATGCAAAAAAAAAAAAAAGCAGGCAGTCAGGGGCTGAGAGCAGATGGAAAAAAGCCCAACACTCAAAGGGTCTTATTCAGAAATCTTAAGGTGTAGGAGCCTGCATAATAATGGTATACATTTTTATATTAAAGGGACACTAAAGGTTACCAGAAACTCAAGTTAAAGTGGTAGAGCAATGTTCTAGAACGTCTAAGGCGTCAATATAATCGCGAAGAGAGCTTTAGTAACCGAGAAATTGAGGTAAATGCATGACACGATTTGAGACCCCCCAGCGACATTCCGGTACTAGCCTGATGACGAAAGGACTCCTCATAATTTGTGTTACTAATACTCAACTACTAGTATTAAAAATATCATATCATTCGATTATAAGACGGAAAAATTGCTACTTGTCTAGGTCTATTCGATTCTAAGAAAAAATAACATTTTGACGTTACCCTTCAGTAATATGGGTGTTCGAAAGGTTTCGTTTTCGCTCGACTCTGCGCCGCGCACGCTTTGGAGTTTCAGTAGTTTGGTTATGGCGTCGTGCTGTGAGGGTTCTGCTGGCTCACGAAACTTTCATTTGGAACGAGCAGCGAGAATGCCACGTCCATGTGATGTCGTGGGAAGCCCTCGTTGCTTTCCCGCTCCGCAGAGCCGGTGTCGAGGCCGCTGTCGTAGTACGCAATGACGCCAACGCCCTCAGCAGCAGGTCGCGCTCGTCAGTGCTCAAATCGCTGAAGTTGAGCCTACCATCGCGAGCCAATCTGTCGGTGTCAGGGTGCATTGCAACGAGCGTCGAAGTTTGCGTCATAGAATGAAGTACCAGCTTATGGGCGTCTTGCGCTGGAGTTTGAGGTATAGTAGCGGCGCCTGGTGGCGGTGCGGGAAATGACATCTGTGTCGTACCAGCTTGGGTCGTATTGAGCCCTGGCCAGTCTTTATTCTATGCCCTGGCTGTGGCGAAGCACGTTTCTAGGCCGAGTTTTGCGACTCTTCGCACTTTTTTATGCCCTGTTGCGAGTGCGAAAAGGCTCGTCACTTCTCACAGACCACGCCGACCACGCTGCGAGCTCACCGCAGCCTATAGTTTAACGAAAACGGACTCTCCGTGTGCCGTAGGATGTAATGCTTGGAGCAGCCACCATACTCCCGCTTTCGCTCTGCTGTCGGCTCTGTCTTGGCTCTGTTTCCGGCCGCGCGTTTGCGTTTTGCGCAGAAAAGCTGTAGCGCCGTCTGCGCACGCCTTTCTACTCACCGATGGCGCAACGTCACTATGAGACCATGATGTCAGTACTCCTCAATCGGAGGCGGGCGATTTGAACTGCGCTAGAGGTACGCGGACGCTTCAGAATGCATTTTCTCTTAAAATAAGTCTCTCCTTGGCACGAAACAAGTAACCTTTAGTGTCCCTTTATACATTTTGTTTTTGCTTGTCACATAAATGAGAGCTTTACTCCTGCGTATTTGGTCATGGCCTTTCTTTCTTCTCTCTTTTCTCTTTTGGTGTGTGTGGGTGTGCTGCTTAACGCAATAAACCTATTCTGGAAATGCACACCCATCTCCTTCATCGGTTGTCCCACGTTTTGTGCATCGAGTCGTGCCGTGCAACTGCACCAACTTGGCCACCCTTTTGATTGTGACTGACCTCGCGCCGATGTGTGCAGGGCCGGAACCCATTCCTCTTCGGCTTTGCCCTGTGCGAACAGTGTTCGTGCAAAATTGCCGAGGCGCTCACCGTGGACGTGAACTGCACAGGGCGAGGTCTGGAGGAGTTGCCCCTGAATCTACCCTTGCGAGCACGCATGCTGCGGCTGGCCAACAACCGCATCAAGTCGCTCATGCTGACCTCGAAAGGGTGAGTGCACGCATGGTGTCACACAATCTTTTTCTCCCCTCCCCCTCTTTTCTTTTTTATGATAGACTGCTGTTAAGAGTGCCCTTCATGCAAAAGGCGTGCAGCCATGACCTGCCTCGGAATTCGAGCTAAGGCTCAACAATTAAAGTTCCCATACTTGTTACGCTACGTTTACTGCAAACCGGGACGTACCCCACTCCGTATTTCATAAATAAAATTCACCCAGAAAGAGAAATTAGGACAGAATGTAACGTGTGCGATGGCATCATTGACATCAGACACATGCTGGCGGGCTGTCCCGCGACTCTCACCGACCCCGAAGAAAAATGGCTTTACTGGCACAAGTTCATAACAAGCTCTTCATATCAAGATCAGCTACGGGCTGTCCAGAGGGTCCACGATAACGCCATAAGGCTCGGCCTGGCGGTGCCGACGTGGACGCGGCCCGCCTCGGTCTGAAAAGACCGGGCTTCAGGACGCTAATAAAGTTTTGTGAATGAATGAATGAATGAATGGTGTTACACAGTGCGCTGAAGTTGGATCCCACTGCCTCTGTAAAGTGCAAACACACCAGACCGACTCGACGTAAGCATGCTATCACGCTAGAAGAGTTTCTTTGTAACAACAATACTTTTCTCTTTTCATTCTTTCTGCGAGCGGTGCAAAAGTAGAACTGCTTAAACCCTGCTAACAATGCCTAGCCCACATTAGAAACATTTACAAATCATTTAGAAGAAACAGTCGCGATCACAACTTAGCTCTTTTTTTTTTTTTTTGCAAGAGCAATAGTGTGAAGACCAATGTGTTATTCAATGAATTTAAGTGTTGATGTTTTTCTATGCTAACTTCTTGTTTGTTCAGTGTTATTTTGCTCATATATTGTACTTTTTTTGATGATCATGTGCCCACTCCTGTTATGTGCCCACTCCTGTAATAATCCCTATCGGGATTGACAGTATTGTGAAATAAATAAATAAATAAATAAATAAATAAATAAATAAATAAGAGGTTGTACTTAAATTTCTTTTGCTTGAACGAAAAAGAGAAGTAGCCATGAAAGCTACTGAGATCAGCAGCTTGATGGTGTGGCTGTCACTCTACATAGCAGGAACGGTTTACAAACTATTTTTACACAAGTGACTGCTTTTACAGACTTTTACAGAGGATAATTTGTGGGAAAGCACAAGTGTTTTACAAGATATAAAGGAACACAGCTAAGACTGATATGTAAATACAACATCGTTCACAAAAAAAGTTGCAGCAGATCCAATGAATTAGTATCTGTATACATACAGTGAAGCTTTGTGTGCGTGCATAAAGAGCCTAAACATGAGCACACGCACACATGCAGGTATGCACATGCGCACACACACGCAAGCACGGGCACACAAATTATGCCGAGCCGTTTGTTGAGAGCAGTTGCTGACTACTGGCGAGTATGACAGATGCCTTGAATGCATGATGGTTTCAGAGGCAGCATGCGCATACGTATGTAGTGCAATTCGAATCCATTCTATCCACTAGATGCGTTTACTTCTTCATTACTGTGCAGCTACAGATGTGCGAAGGCAGGCTATCTGGCTCCTTGTTTGTTTCCCCCATGCTGCCGGTGGCACCACTGCCATGGATGTGCAGAGGGGAGCCCCATCTGGTGGTGCTGCAGGGAACCCAGCGGCGCATGTGGCTCCCGTGTTCTGCTGTGATAGTTTGGCCTATTCAGCAAGGAAACAGCCACAGTCACGAAACTCGGCGATATGCGCAAAGAAAAGCTTCGTTTTTAATAAGTAATCTGGCGTTGCTTTTCTGGACAACTATCACTTGCATGGCACTCTTTGGCCAGACCTGGCCCTTGCGCCATTAAGCACCGCATATTATCATCAGCTGTGACACGTCTACAGACATTTGCAAAATAATGCAGCAAAGCTGTTAGGACATATGTGATTGATTGTTTAGTGTGGGTGTTAAGAGGAGTAGGTATGTGCCATATATTGCAAATATTGGGGCAGGAACAGAGCTTATTATCATGTCATCATGACGATGGCAAAATAATACAATTGAACCTCAATGCCAATGTTCTCAAGCTTCCACTTATCTTTCTAGCTGGGGCGGGGGGGAGTAGATAAACCAGAGGGGCCCAAAATGTTCTGTGACATGGAAAATGTCTGCCCAGCTGCACCATCATTTCCTCTAGCCAACAAGGGCTAGACATAATCTACTATTTGGTATTTGCACATTTCTACTATTTTCGTTAATTTCGCAGTCAGAGGCTGATTAGCAGACAAGTAACTGAAAGTAATTCCCATTTTTAATATTTTGCTCCAGTACTCTAACGCCGCTACGTCAGTGTGATGTCCCGAATTTCAAAGTATATTTTTGTATTTGCGCTGTTGTGTTTCAGTAAAAGCTTTTAATGCTTGCTAAGTTCAGCCTTTGGCTTTTCCAGAATGCAACAGAGTTGGTCTTCACTGATCTAAACGTAACTAGGCCCGAGCAGACACAATCAAAATGTGTGACATGAAGGCGGCAGCACCATCTGTCTGTCACTGTTGCTTCTTTTCTAGCTCACCAAGCTTCCCGCATTGGCAAGAGTGGCTTATTGGTATTGTAGAAGGGTAATCTACTAATGCAGCTTACATGACTTTCTGTTTAGTCTCCCTTTAGGCACTCCAATATTAGCTTCTATTCCATCATACAAATGACACAAACTGTAGACGTTGGCTGCTGATCGGGTGGGCTTGGAGTCAGTAAGCTGTTTGACATGGCCTCTGACTATAATGTCTTCTCTAGAAAATTGTGCAGCGAGGATATAGCGCGAGACTCAATAGCATCTCAAACTTGCGGGCAGCTCGACGATAGTAGCAGCAGCGGCTGGCCTAGTATGCACCAATCTTAAATAGGCAAATTTGTGTTTACTTCGGTCAAAGTTGAATTCTTGAGCACGACGGCTTGAAACTGCTGCCCAAAGAGAGGCCAGTTGTGAGGAGTTCTGTTGAACTCTGACAGTTAGAGACGTAGAAGCCTGATGGCCGTGATTAGGTATTGGCTGTGCCAGAGTATTGTTAAGGCTAAAATGTAATGGTACCACTGCTGGTTGTACATGCTGCATCCAGTACTAAGTTTTAATGAGTAGCGTAACCGCCTGTATGATGAGCCTAGCAGCCCAGAGGAATTCTTGCTTGCTGTCAAGGCTCATGAGGTACAGTTGAATCTCTCAATTCATAACCTTCATCTGTTTGGTCAAATGGAAGTTTGGCTTTAATTTTCCCTTATAATAATTAACCTGTTCCCATGAAATTAATGAAAACGTAATCTTAAAAAATACTGTATTAGATTAAACTGACTTCATCTTTTCTCTTTAGTGCCCCTTTAATATCATATTGCTCCATCTTTATCATGTGTAGAGAAAGCAGGTAAAAGAGGACAAAGCACAAGAAAAATATGGTACAGCGGAAGACCTGTAGGCAAGCCAAACATTTATTACAAACATGTGATAGTTTTCACAGAAGGCAAGTTTATTATGCAGAAAACCACATAAGTCATTGTGCTGCAAAGAGTGAAAGTAGTGGTAGTGATCGAAAAGAGACAGGAACTCACAAGGCACAAGTCAGATTGTTACTGTGTTTAATGGTGAGGGTCATATCTATCTCTTGCTGTTGGTGCGTTTATTCGTTGCACTGGGTTCTGAGGATTCCTTTTTATTTAGAGTGAGTTTTTCTTTGGCTATGCCTACCTCTTTGCAATTTGGCATGTCATTGTCGTTGGCTGTCTTGCTCAGTAGAAGCTGTAGTTACCCTAGCAACCATACTGTTGCTCTCGGGGATGCAACCACATTCGGGAGGTTCCGCAAGACTCGGCACCGAATGTGTCAGCACATACAGCCAACAGCATTTCTGGCGCTTTGCCAAGCTCACTATCCTTGCACACTGCCCCGAACGCTTTCGGCTGTCTACTTGTATGTGTTCGGTGTGGAGCCATGCAAAATCGCGTGAAGGGGGTACTACTATCACTGAAAGTGGTTGCTCAAGAATATAATCCCTGAATAAAACACAGCTTTGTTCTTCGCTGAAATCCATTACATGTTTGTTATCGTGAAGTGCTCTTTTGCCTTTCTCTTGTGCAGGGAAGGCTGGGACAGCCTGCTGATGCTTGATGTCCATGGCAACGAGATTTCATCCATTGATCAAGTAAGGCTTACCTTCTCACACGAAAGCCTAACAATCCCTTGCATTGCTTGTGGTGTGAAAGAAAGTGAAGAGCCGCAGCGCGAGCAGGTGTATTGTGTACAGTGGTTGTAATCGTGCACGCATAATCATTACTTGTCTTGGGACTGCATTGGGCCAAGTGCATGCCTGCCAGGTCTCCCAAACCTTTTGTAATGTTTACCAACTTGGACTTGTCCTATGATTTTATTAGTGTTGTGTTAAGTTTTATGAAAAATAAATTCCTTTTGCGAAAATGCTTTAAAGCTTTTAAGAGAGAGGGTGGCACACGATCACATAAAGAAATGCGCTCATAAAAGAAATTTGATGGTGCATTGAGCAAGGTTATTCAGAAAAGTTTCTTAAGCAATACAAAACACCGATGGGAGTTTACTGTGCATTAAAAAATTGTTTTAACATAGCAAACATAATGCTGTGTGAACTTAAGTTAACGGGAACTTACAGTAGCCATGTATATCTTTTCGCAAGGGTGTTTAGAAGGACGATAAAAGAAGTGCACTGTGAACTTAGGCTGGTAAATTACCTATGTGGAAGTGTTTGCATTTCAGTGATGGATAAGCGTGTATTATCATCAGATGAAATGGAGGCCAAACTTTCCACCATGTCTGAATTTTGCTCACAAAGCTCAGTGCAGATCACATTTGACTGTCTCTCATTTCACAATATATTTGCGCTTTGTGACTGTTTTCTTTTTGTGTGTGTGTTTGTGAAATGCAGTTTAAATATCCATTATTTATAGCGATCATTTGATTGTCACTCGGCAAACATTTCCAAACTCTTTGACGGGTAGACAGTTTAGAAAATTGAAGATTGTTTTGCTGCCCTCTTTTTTCCTACTGCCTGTTTTTTTCCATCCCGTTTGGACGGAAATGAAGTGCCGGTTGTTGTGTAGTGCACGTTGCTGTTGGCTTGGGATGAAGGGAACAAAGGGTGCCCTCGTCCATAATATCTTGGTGCAGTCCTCATATTTTTCTCTAACAACTCACAGGTGCGCATATATACAAGGACAGGTTTTCCTTGTCGGTGCCCTTGACAAAGTGAAAATACATGGGTCAGTCCGTATCTCTGCAGATGTACTTGGATATACATAATCAGTAAAACCTCAATAAACAATACCCACTTAAACAGTAGTTTCATTTTAAATGTTGTAAAGTCAAATCTCCGACTCAGTGGCCATTGAACCCAATGCATTTTGTATCCACATAAACCGTACCAGCTTATTGCGTACGTATTGGTTAACACTTCATGTTTGCACTTTTTGTAGCGCAATCATAGTGGTAGGTTGGCCAGCTAGAAGAATGAGCCTCAGAGATCAGGACGGCCTCCAAGCGCAAATGCAGAGGACACTTAGGGTGCAGCCACATTTCGAATTTCTGAGCCACGGAGTGTTGTGGTTGGCTAGTGGTGGCCTGTGTTGTGGTGTCATGCGAGCTAGGACTCGCATCATGCCAAAGCTCGGACAAAGGGCGGGTGCTCAGCATAAAAGAAAAATTGAACAACGTTTGTGCTATTGAATGTGGCATGAAGTCGGTGCAGGCACAGGAGAGAGATCTACCGTTGACTACGGTGTGTGGCATTTGGAATGTAAAGGAGAAGATGCTCGGCAGTGCTGCTGGGACTACGAATAGATGTCGGCTGTGAGGTTCGAATTTTTGCCATCATTGCCTCTGTTATTTTTACCGAAGTGTCGCCTAACAACAGTGATGAGGACGACACGGAAGGCAACAGCATGGGCAATTCAGGCCCGACAGCGGCAGAAGCTGCGCATTACATCAGCCTCATGCGGGTGTTTGCTGAGAAGGGGGGACTGGTGGAAAAACTGGCTTGCAGCTTAAGGGAGTATGAGGCCACTGTCGTTGCTGCTAGGCCGCCGTGGCATCCAACGAAAATAACAGGCTTTTGTCGCACGAAAGAAATAAATACTGCATGCTCTTTGCCCTTTTATTGCACTCTCTCTGAGCTCCGTTTTTGACATGTAAGTAGGTGATCTCATTCTATTTCGGTTATGCAGTACTGCCATTTAGTACATACTTTTTACGAGCTCCGGCAAACTATGGTTTAATGAGGCTTCACTGTACAAAGTTTACGTGTGCGTTTCAAAGCCATCAAACAACCTTGTATTACCCCTGTATGCTGACTAGCGAAGTAGTACGATTAAGTGCACCTCAGCTCTGTGTAATAAAGAAAAATGAAGTCCTGCATAAAAGCTGAAAATGTAATGTTGGCTCATAGGTATCACTAAAATGTACTGATCCCTTAATGAAATTGTGCATTATATTCAACAGGTTCCTTAATTTACTTAACTTTTTTCTTAACCATTCTATTCTTGGCTAATCCTCTTAGGTATGATCACCATTCTTCCCTCGAAGAGCATCCTTATCGCCTTACTGTTAGTGACGTCATTGCATGGATATCTCACAATGTGCACATTCTTGATTTGGTGGTTGCATTTTGGAATAGCTTGCGAGCGGTGTGGTGCATAGACACACTAATTTTATGAGATTAAAGTTGTGACCTCTGTGGCAGATAAACAAACAATGCATGTCATTACATGCTGTATGGGATGAAAGTAAACACCATTCTACAGGTCGTCAATAACTGTATAGCATTTAGTAAACTTCTTCACTAACGCCTCGTTTAACATAGATTCCAACATGTGTGTTGGATCTGCATAATTTTTCTTTGGGTGAAATGGTTCTGGCAGTAATGTGTCAAGAATTTGACGAGGGTGAAGTGCAAAAATAGCCATGGGTGCGCATCGATGAAACCCAGGTGGTCAAAATTTATCCAATCCCCCACTATGGTGTGCCGTGTAATTGTGTCGTGGTTTTGGCGCATAAGACCCCAGAATTTAATTTTTAGGTACTGTCAACAGTGGCCCTTTAATCGCGCCAACTGCAAAGCAAACATGCTCCCACTGTTCAGGTAGTGGGCACCCGCTCCTTGCGGTCGCTGATGTCGCTTCACCTGACCAACAACCGGCTGAGTCAAGTGGCCTTGCACGTGCTCCAACACCTGAGTGACCACAAGATGGATGACCTGCATCTGAGCGGCAATCCCTGGCTCTGTACCTGCGACACCGCCTACTTTGCCACCTGGCTGCAGAAGAACAAGAAGGTGCTTCACTCGTAACAAGCGTACTAATTTCGTTCCACTCAGCATGATGGAATTTTAATGGTTGTGACTTGGTCTCGCTAGAGCAAGGAATAGTGCAAATTAAAGAAACACTGACTGAGGAAGGACAGGAAGGATGTTCCCTTGCATTAGATTTGGGTAAATACGGTACCTTGCTTTGTGTAACACGGTGCAAACAAATTCGAGGTGATTGCAGCCGTACTTGTATGGTAATGACCCTTAAAGGGTTAATGCTCCACTCAAGGCCATGACGGCAGACGATAGCATCATGGCCTTGAGATATTGGTGGATGCCAGCCATCATCCACCACAATGTCCTTGAGTGGCTATGGCTAACACTCCCAGTGCTAAATCCTGTGACATACATAAATATCCATGAATGTGGGCGTGGGTACGAACACTGCCATAGTGCAGTTGGTAATGCAACACATCTGTAATGCGCAGATTGTGGGTTTGGCTCCCACTGGCAGCAGCCTCTTTTTGCTTCCACCTTAATTTCTCTAGCTTATCATTTCTACATTTCAATTAAAAACTGTAAATAAATTCTGCTATGCTTTCCATAGCTTCACATTATCTGTTGGTTTCATAGTGGCTTCATAGGTGGTGCAATTGAGGCGGCTAGCTAGGGCGGCCTTCAGTTGTTGGTGAAGGCGTTCCATTGTGCTGTTGGCACACAGGTGATACATAGTGGTACAGCAATGTCTGGTACCGAGAATGTGATTATGGCAAACAATTTAGTAAAGCAATGAAGGGGGCTAGTTGGTGAACATTCATGGTTATATTGCGCTTAGTTTTACACTGACGATATTAAGTGAAGGACAGAACGTGGACGTCCGCTACGTCCATCCACGTCCTGACCTTCACTTAATATCGTCACTGTAAAACTAAGCACAATATAACCATGTATGGCAAAGAAACAGGGAGGACTCAAATTGGCAGCCATGTTCTGTTGTCACGGTACCAGGACAACCGAGTCCAAAAGGCATCCACACATAAACAAACCAAAGGTCGTCATGATGGCGGTCTTAGGTATGTCGGCGGGTTCGATGGCAATTTGGTGGTATTCCTTAATCAGGTCTACTTTGTTAAAAATGGCGCAGCTGTTGAAGCGTGATGTAAAGTCTTATGTGTGAGGAAGCAGATAGCTGCCATGGACAGTCTTGGCATTCAACGCTCGATAGTCTCCTTAGGGACACCAGTCACCAGGACCACGCTTGGGCACTAGATGCAGCAGAGAAGCCCATGTGCTGGACAATGGGCATATAATGCCGAGCTGCAGCATGTGGTCAAACTCCCGTGTGGTGATAGCTAGGCATTCCCCAAACAAGCGGCATAGTCAAGCAGCTGCTGGTCGATGACGCGTGACGATGTGCTGTGTCACCGTATGCTTAGGCAGCTGAGTCAAGTTGCATGGCTTTGTTAACTCCGAAAAATTCACCAAAATCGTTTCGAACGGAGAGGAAGGTATCATTGTGCAGATGCTCATGGGAGCAAGGTTGGACAGGACTCCAGAGAGATGAGTCAGACTATCTGTGAGGCAACGATGCTGCACGCTGACGTCCAAAGTCGAAATAAGAGAGGAAGTCCGAACCGATGATCAGTTGAACCACGTATGCAATGACGAAGACCCACTGAAAAGTGCGGTGAAGGCCGAAGTTGAGGGTCAGAGATCGGAGTCTGTATGTCGGTATAGACGAGGCGTTGGCAGCACGAAGTGACTGCCTTGACAATCTGGATCGATCGGCCTGTCTGCTTCTAGTCTCTGTCCGGGTCACTTCGTGCTACAATCCAAGATCATGTTAGTTGGGGGAACCACGCTAATTTCCGCACCTGTGTCTATAAGGAACCGGGTGCCGGAGAGCTTGTCGGTTCCCATAAAAAGGCGGCTGGGACGACAAGTGAGACCATACGCCCACTGTCGGTGATTCCAGCGGGCGTTTCCTGACCATGAACAGGGAGGTGTGCACTTCATGACTCGGTGTCGGAAACGCTGGTGGTACTAGCAGAGAGATGGAGGGCTGGGACTCTGCGCTTGATGTGTGTGAGAAAGACCGCGATGACCGAGACAAGGCGAACAGGTACCCTGGAAGGGGGCAGTCTAGAGTGCGGTGATTGAGGCGGCGAGCTCATCAATGTGGGCCTCAAGGTGCGAAATCGCCAGGCCTGTAGGTGTATCATAAGAAGCCAACAAAGACACCAAGAATAGGACAGGGCAAATTACTTGTACTGACTAATGGAAATAAAGAAATTATGAATTAATGGAATTGAAGGTGGTTGAAAAAGCAAGTTGCCGCAGATGGGGAACGATTCCACATCTTTCCCATTACGCGTGCAATGCTTTACGACTTGATCTACCGCAGCGCCGTCTTCCCATCCACTTTCTTGGGTATTTATATGTTACTACTAGAACTAACCCTGAGAGATTTCGCCAGCGCCACCACTCATAAACCTTGGCGGCAGATGTGGAACATCCTTCCTGCCATAGGCGTCACGAGTGCGTGATCTTTTTGGGTGAAGGCAACAGGTCAATAAACCCACATGTGCTACCTGAAGGCTACTACCTGAAGTGTTACTGGATTCGAGACCCTCGTTATGTAATGAACGAGAGGAAAGAGGGTTAAAGGGAAGCTGAAACACTTTTAGAAAAAAATGAGTTCTCTGCGGCATTCTACAGTTTTGAGTCCCCTGAACACGAATATCTGGTTCAAAAAGGGCGGAAACAAACGCAAGCGCCTGTTTTTTTCAAGAAAACGCGCACCAGCGCCTCAGGGCATCGCGCGAACGCCGCTGTTGCCCGTGATTGGTCGGGGCCGCTGTGACGTCAACCGCGGCAATCGCCGGTTGGCGCCGCCGTTTCAGAGCGTAGCACGCTGTTCTGTTCTGGCTTCATAGCTGAGTTGTAAGAATTATGGAACGTTCTCGCTGTCTCGGACAGCCTGTATTTTCGCGGTGCATGTTCAAACCAACAGCCGATACGGAAAACGATGGCGGCAATGGCAGTAACGGCGGCAACGACGATGTTGAGTGTGCCAATAGCGAGAGCGATTTGTGCACCTTCTCGCGTGTTGGAAATCTTAGCTGGTACGTATGTGTTTTTTTTTCATGTAGCTGCACGTTCCAATGATGGGAGAAAAAATTAGCTAAAGTGTCACTGGGAACTTGCTGCTAGAAGAATGCCGAAGCACTAACTTCTCATTAGATTGTAAACACAGGTGCAATTCCGCGATGTCAAGCACCTTGCCGCTGCTTGTCTAAAGTCCCATGGTTCTTTTAGTGTTGATTCACGATCACGAACATAAGTGCCGCATTTCAAAGCGCGCAAATGCAGTGCTGCAAGGTACAGTCACGGAAGTTGCTTATCATACACATCCAGAGATGGCCAGAGGTATTAGATGTGCAATATTCATACTATAGTTCGACGACTTTGCGATTGTGGCTCGATCAAGAATCGGTGTGCGTGCTCCATGCTAGTGTTGACATAAAGATATTGGGCAGTTTTAGCACCGCCGTGTGGTAAACACGATAACTGCAACCGTACGTCGAATGTCACTAGGCAAGCCTATACTCCCTTTCATACCTCAGGTGCAACGCCGTGGAAGCTACGCACGAAGTCCGGTCACCAAAATTTATTACTGCACGCGTTTCCGTCTATGCTTCGCAGCGTGCCAGCGGCGTTTGCTCGCGCGAGCATGCACGTGAAGCTGCCGCGACGGGCAGCTTCACGAAAGAGCAGTTTACGAAAATCGCAAAAGAAAACAAACGTAAGCGGCGGCGGCGGCAGATCTCTCGTAGCGTCGTTCAGTAAAGCACAGGATGGAAAGAGGCATGCCAGTACATGCCAGCACGCCGGTCCGGCAGCTCGGTCCCCGCGAATAACGTCACTCTCGCCGGTTCTCTCCTCTGGCAACCACCTCACCCGGCGCTCCGGGAAGTGATGGGGGCGTGTCCGCGGGGGTGATTTAGAAAGCGATTTCTGCCCCTTATATTAACAAAATGAAGAAAAAAATTTCGGAACCATAAATTATTAGGTCTTTTCTTCCCAGTCCCAGCAATTCATGGAAATTGAAAACCGTTTGAGATTCCGTTTAACCTAGGGGCCCCATTTTTATTAATCATATCATAAGAAGCCAACAAACAAAGATACCAAGAACAACACAGGGGAAATTACTTGTACTGACTAATTGAAATAAAGAAGTTATAAATTAATTGAATTGAAAGTGGATGAAAAAACAACTTGCCGGAGGTGGGGAACGATTTCATGTCTTTCGCATTATGCTTGCGATTCTCTACCAATTGAGCTACCGCGGCGTCATCTTCCCATCCACTTTCTGGGGTATTTATTTGTTACTACGAGAACTAACCCTGGGATTGATGCCTAGAACTAACCCTACGTTGTGCCTTGAACTGATGAAACCAAACTTGAGGGTTCTGGGGCCAGAAGGGTGAGAGGTGAAGCTGCAGTGAAGAGACAGCCTGCGGACGTGAGTCCTGATGCGTGGAGGGTTCGGGTGGATCAGGTGTTGTGTTCGTCCTAGGTCACCACTTGTAGGCTTCTGCCTCAGGCGCAAAGGAAATGAGACTGCTGACCCTAATCGATTCCGGAAAAAAACTATGACCCGTGGTTCCACGTGCTACGGCCAGGCACCATCTTTATTTGCTTCTCATGCGGGTGCACGCTATCAGGCTTCTAGGCACCACCCAAAGGAGGATGCCACACCTGTTTCTCTAGCTGTGAATCCTTTATTCAGTTTATCTCTGTGAAGGCACATTCTGATGCATTCATGATCACAGCTCCAGCCATACTGGTCTTACACTTACCACTGGTGCTGCTGTGGCATCCTGCTGTTAAATACAAGGTCATGGGATTGGATGCCGACCACAGCAGCCATATTCTAATGAGAATGGAATGCAAAAGCCCTTGTTGGTTTGTATTTAGGTGCATAGTCTGTTTAGGTGCATAGACTTAGGGACTTAGGTGCACATAGGTTGTATCCTTTGTGGCTTAAACCATGCTTTCGGGCAGTAAATCCCAACCACCACAATCTTTGTGCTCCTCTTTCACCAGGTGAAGGATGTGGAGGAGATCCGCTGCTCAGATGGCAGTCTGGGGGCATTGATAGGCAGGACCATCTACTCACTGCCCAATTCGGACTTCTGCCCCCAGCCTACGGACTGGAAGCAGAGCCTGTTGGATGCACTCAGCGTCCTCATGGCAATTGCCATCATCGCCATCCTTGCGAAGCTGGGACGCGACTACTGGCGCCAGAAGCGCACAGGCAAGCTGCCCACCTTCTTCAGCTTTGTGTGAGCTAGGCCTAAAAGCTGCATCGAGTTGCCACCGAATAAGATGCAACAAGAAACGTTGAAAATCCTGATGGAAGACTGAGTGCATTGCTTCCGGTGGGAAGGACCACTGAAGCGAGGAAAGGCTGCCTGTGTTTTCATGCCGTGTCGCCTTTCTGGCATGAATCTTCACGGCACGTAGCCTTCATTCAAAGGTCTTCATGACATGACACTTTGTGGAAGTCTTCGGGGTATGTAAAATCTTCACAGAATGAGAGATGTGGAACTGGACACTGTTGGCAACAGTCATCCTTTGGAATAGTTTAAGTTCGATTCATTTGTAATCACAAGCTTTGTGCAGTGATTCACTTCCCGAGTGCATGGGGTGTCAGAAAGCGTCTTGGCTTTTTGATGGAAACTGTGCTTGGAAGTTTCAGAGATTGGGAGGAAGAACAGGCACTCCACTTAATGTTAGCTTATAGCCAGGAAGCAGTCCTAAGGACAGTGCTGGGCAAACGTCTACAGTGCCAGACACACTAGCAGCATTAGCTGCATTACACTTCAGAACATCAAGAACGTCAGTGTATGGTTTCAATGTATGTGCAACAACATGGATTGCGTTTTTGGCGAGGGACATAGATTCTGCCATCTGTTGCAATTGCGTTGTGGGACACAATTCAGCTGATGCTCCACTTCTGGATAGCGTCTGGCAGTGTTACGACAGAGCGGTGACTGATTTGTTATGTGCAGTGATGTCGCACTGTCTTGTGCATATTTTTTCTGCTCACACGTGGTAATGGCACATTGAAAAACTCCCCTGCAATCTTGCCAAAGTGTGCTTCATTCTTTCTCGATCACCAGATGGCCGAGTGTTCTTGTGCACACATTTTTATGCCATTGTGTCAGCAGTCATGACATTCTTTTGCAAGCTTTGTCAAGAGATGTGGATCCTTGGAAGGCACCTAAGGAGATATGTTTGTTTACATGTGCATGAAGCTGTGTTGTGGTTTATCTTGCAGTAGTGTGGCCAGCATTGAACATTCACGGAGATGACATACTTAAACTCTACCTGCATGATAGCTTCAGTTCTATTCACGCATACATCTGATTTTTGAAGGCAGATTCTTTCACGCTATTCATATGGTGCAGTGCATGTACAACTGTTTGAGCTCATGGCATTACTGTGCATAATTTTCACAGGTCATAGTGCCACCACACTTATGACCATCATCACGTAACCATGATGGTGGTAAGGTGAAGGGACAGACAAGCGCTTGGAACGTGAAGCGAGATATCCCTGCTGATGGGAAGATTGTTTGTCATAGAAGCTAGAACGAGCTATGTTTTTCTTATTAAATGTATATTTATATTTTTATTTCTTGTCTAAAAGTCGCGAAAAATGACCTTTGACACCCTACGTGGCAGCAACGTGAAATGTATAAGAGGCCTATCATGTGATCTTCTATGTATTAGTGTATGCTGTTCCTGGTCTTATCATTAGTATTGGAATGCAGTACACTTTTTTCTATTTTAAGTTTTTTGCTCATTTACAATGTGCAGATAGGCCTTCGTTTGTAGTAACTAGAAAAGTGGCACTTCCTTCACTTTCGTTTTCAATGAGTTGGCTTGGCTCATCTATTGACAGAACGACGACGGGGTCCACCCAGCCAAGACGTAGGCAGGTATGTGGGGAAAAACACGGTACAAGTAGAAGAAAGGTCTGTACAACAATGTGAACTTGTTGTAGCAACTTCTTATTTTCAAAAGTGGTTGAAAAGGTTAAAATTTAGGTGGCTAACCATAGTTACACTCACTCATGTGAAAGCAGAATGATGGGTGGCTTTCACAATTTATGAGGCGGGCTATCAACATCACTCTCACTTCTCAGTGTTGCTGGAGGAGGGACTCTTGCTTTTTTAGAGGCAGCCCAGATCCAAAAATTCTGCTTACAAAACATCTGTGCGCTTTTGGAAGTAACTGCTACAGGTGTAAACACTACCGAGGGTGAGCTTTGCGTTGCGCCATAAAAACTAGGTCCTTAAAAATTGGTTGTCAGCCCCTTTAAAGCCTTAAGATAAGAATGTGCACCAAACAGTTTGAGTGCAAGATTTTTCTTTCAGATAAATGATGCTCCAGTCAGCTTCACCACCGAGATGCTAAAGCCACCAAGTGTTAAAAAATAAGTAAAAAAATCAAGCACAAGTTAAAAGGAATTCATCAGAGTTGAGCCAGCAAACTGCATGGATCAAAGCAGAAGATATGAAAGAAAAGAAAGGAAGACCTGTGGTCTTTATTGAGCAGATTATTCATGCAATGCTTTCTCCTACTTGTAGGTACTCTGTGGAATACAGGAACTTGTACTTTGGATAATAATGAGTTAGCTATTGGTAGTGTCGCAGCTTCTCATACTATGTTTAATAATATTGCTGTCACTCTTAATACTAAGCATTAGAGTGTCATAGTACAGCAGAACCTCGTTAATTCAAAGTCCCCTGACCACAAAAACTCTTCCAATGAACCGGGTTTTTGAATGATCAAAAACATGAAGAAAGCAAAGTAAGCGCACGATAGGTCACCACATCAACACTGCAACTTTATTTTGCCTTCGAAATGTTCACTTGAAGTATTCATCGATGCGTGACTGCTTGGCATGGTAACTCGGAGAACTGTAGTCTTCTATTTGGCTAACGATGCACAGTTTTTCACTGTTGCTACCACTGCACCCTACAAAACGGTGCACAATGTTCATTGAGCCAACCACTGTAAAGGCATATTGATGTATTGGCATATATTTTTCAGCGCCTTAACCCAGGGTATCGCCATTTCTGGATGCCGCCGTAACAACACCTATGTTGAGCATCTAGGGCAATGTCCCTTGAAAGAGTATGCCGCTGCCTTTCAGTTACCCTATGCATTACACCGCAGACTCCTCGTCGCCATCTTAACTGCTTCAAAATTACTTGACGTATTGCTGCTATGCTACTCAAGTCACTCTTCCAACTCATGTATTTTTTTTTCTTTTGTGTTACTCGTGCACTGACCGCCTGACCGGCTCTTCTAATGTCACAAAAATATGCCGCCACCGACACCCCTGAATGCTTCCTAACCTCTCGCTTCCCCAACGCCCTCCCATGCCCCCGTCTTTCTTTTTTCTTTCTTTCTTGTTCTTTCCCTCCTTTTTTTTTTGTCTTGGTGTCGCCCTGGCTTTTTTTTCTCTTTCTTTTCTTTTCTCCCCGCGTTCCCACTCTCCCACTCTTGTCCCCTCGTCTTGGGAACGAAGCTCACAGACGTTGGACGACAGCGCTCATTACCTCTGAAGTCTCTCCCTTTAAAACCAGCCGCCAGCGACAACACCCGCATGTGATGTCACTGCACTAACCCTTTAAAACTAACGAAGATAGGTCCTCATGGCGAAATGTTGGCCAGCCTTTTTGAGGCACCTTATCCCTGTTTAGAAACTTTATACCACAGTGTGCTATTCCATCTATCAGCCCCTTTCTTGATTTTGGTCAACATAGTACTTGCAATAATTGCAAAATGTAGCCCAGGTATAGAAAAATGTAGCATTAATAATTTTGTAAAGTGGAAAAAATTTTTTTTTTCTCTGCTAGCTGAAAAAAAATATTCTAACTCTTGCAAAAATGATTAGATTTAAACACACTGGGTGATAATTTGTTCCACTCTTTCACGGTCCTGTATATCACTCTCCCGGTTTCTTGTACTAAGCTGTATAATGCGCTTGTACACATTGCTGCCATTGTTTTTACTACTAAGTCTTATTGCACTCATAGCTGTCACTGTTTCTGGTACTGAGCATTACAGTGTGCTCGTAGTAGAACCTTGTTGATGTGTTCTGGTTATGTACATTTTCCCAGTGCCAACTGCGATCGTATGATACATTTTGTGGCTGCTAGATCCCATGCAAACAAGAACATGCGTGAGGCATGCCGTTTGAGAACAGTGCATAGCTGCCCGCCACGGCGGCTTCATCACAATACTAGCCCAGCCGTCTCATGTGAAAACACCGGCACGCAGTCGGTTTTTCATTGTGGTAGCAGAAGATTTCCAGGGTCGTCGCATGTGGCATTCACTGGTATCACCGCCAATCCTATTGCGGTAAGCATCTTCGCCTATCTGTTTAACAGCACGTGGTGCCATTGGAAGCTTAGCGCATGCTTTTAATAGGTGAGGTATGTAGCTTTTAGCCCAAAATGGCCATCCAGTATGTAAACTGGAGAGTAAAATTGATTTGATTTGATTGATAACTGAAATGCGCCAGTTCCCTGCTGCAGACTGTGATCGTGTACGTTTTCTGGCCGCTAGATCCCATGTGAACATGAAAAGGCGCGAGGCGTGCGCGATCGAGAGCAGTGTATAGCTGCCGGCTTCACGGGAAAACGACAGCGTGCATAGTTTCTTCTTCCGGTACCAGCAAATCTCCACCCGGATCGTCGCACGACACATTCACAGCCATCGCTGCTAAACCTCTTGCGATAAGCATCTTTACATATACATTTCACAGCGCATGCTGCGTAGTGCCATTGGTAGCGTACTGTGCGCTTTTAGTAGGCGATAATCCAAGTGTGCCGCCATTCCCTGGTGGGCATCACGTTTTGCTTCAGCGGCATCCAGCATTGCCCACCAGCTCGATTTGTTTCCGTTTCTCGTCGCCCCATCACGCAATAAAAAAACAAAATGCGTCTCGGGCCGCCGGAGCATCACCAGCTTGACGCACGTCGTTGTCTTGTGCCGCACTGATCTGCGCGACACTTTGCATTTCGTAGACGTCAACAATAGTTGAGTTTTTCAAATTTCTTTAGTTACTTCGGATCATACGTTTTCCTGGTTAGTACGTTTTTTCTCGTGTTTTCTTTTCCAAAACGTGTAAACGAGGTTCTACTGTATATCACTGTTGCAGTTTTCAGTGCAAAACATAATGCCTTAGTAGATCTGCCACTAACTCTGGTGCTGAGCTTTAAAATGCATTAGTATTGCCTTTACTGCTCCCAATACGAAATGTTACAAAATGCTAGTACTATTGGTTTCACTGTTTCTAGTACGAAGCATTACAATGCGCTAAATGATATTCCTGTCACTGTTTCCGACACTAAGCATTATAATGTGCTGGTATCGCTGTGATTGTCAGAATCACAAGTTTGCAGTTTCGGCACTTCATAGGCTGGTTGCATAACATCAAATCAGTGCATACCTGTTGGTGAAGCAGCAACCAAAGGGTTAGAGAGCATAACATGACAATCAGCTTTGCAGCTAATTGTGAGTGAATAGATAAGATAGGATGTGCTACTGTTTAGTTGCAGAAGGGCAGTGGGTGCTGTGGCTGAGTGAGGTAATCAAGTGAGATATCTGTGGGTGCTGGTGTCGATAAATGCGACCACACGCCACCCAGGGCTTAGTGCACTGAAGGAAGGCTTTTGGCTCGTCAAGTTTTGACAGTTCTGCCAAGGTGTCGTCAGTGTTTTCACGCTTGTCCGTGGCCAAGTGATACTTGGTCGTTCCATAATACCTGTGCAGTGGTTATGTAGCTGTTTAAATAATCTGATGTAATTGATGTGTACAGTGTTTGTATGTTAAGAATTTTACGCTTTCTTCAATGTGCTGGCTTATGTGTGTGTGCCCCATGAATGTAATGTCATGTTGGATCAGAAAACCAGTATGAGTTTTTCCTTGGCAACAGAGCTTTCTTTCTGAGGAACCAGTATACAGATTGCCTTGTACCCTGATGCTACTTTTTGGTATACGCCAATTTTTTCTTTTTTTTAAAGCTTTGTTGTTTCCGTTTTGGTTGTTTCTGTCCACAATATTTATCTAGTCTCTAAAGTTGGTAATGAAAGTTTGTTTTGCAAAAGCTATATAGTTTTCCTTGTTTTTTTCTGCAAGAGATTGGATGCTCAATGTTGCACATAAGGCTGGCATGGACCAGGAAGTCCTTACTTAAATCACATTGTTTGATCTTCACAGGCATTCATCAAAGTATCACAACACTTGGAAAGCATAACTTGTTTATCTTTCATATGTATGAATTTTTTTTTTTAATTGAGAAAGGTAATGCTTAAGAGTGGTGAGTGTGTGCTAAATGTCAGCAGACAATCTCCCTGCTTTTCTCCCATTGGCCATGTAATGCTGTCAATCTAGCAGAGGTATCAAGCTGCTTAGTTTTATGCTGTGTTCAGTGTGTGTAAGCCAACTATGATATATTAAGTGCACATTTGTTCTACGAAAATGTTCGCTGTTCTCGTGACAATTGTCCTATTGATCTTGTCTACACGTCGCATACCCCTATAATTACAGGAGCATTGCAAAGTTTGTCTTACCATCCGATCACGTTTTTCTTTTTCTTTTAAATCTGAATACAGAGGCACTCAGAATGGTAGTGATCCTTTGTGAAGAAGTTTTTGAAGAGTCGCATTTAATTCTCGACTTGAGCTTCATTCTATTGGCTAGTTGTTTTTGTAGAATTTATTCCATTGTTTTGCACACAGCCCACTCCTTGCAGTGGCAATGCATTGTTTGATTGATACCACAAGCTGAACTTCTGGCTGTCTTTAACTGTAATGAAAAAGAAAATGCTTTTGCCACTTAGTGTTAGTATTCAGCAGTCCCATATGACGATATGCAGTTGTACAAGACTTTAAATAGGATCTAATTTAATTTTTTATTTATTTGTAAAATACCTTACAAGGACCCTACATGGGGCGTTGAATAAGGAGGGCATAGAGTCAAGTAAGCACATACAATCTAGTAACAATATGCTGGTGTATGGGATAATTGGACATGGACATTATCAGCATTGTGAGTTTTCGTTTCCTAAGTTTCCAATAGTTTGCACATTTAAGTAATGCGCAAGCAGATTGGTGCCCAGTGGTGCAGTTTTAGTATGAAATCTGCTAAATTGCAACATATAACATGTTGAAGGAAGCTACAGATTTTTTCCTCCATGTTTGGAAAGAGCAGTCTGGCCTCACTTATAAGCGTAAATTATCGTAATGTTGGGAAATTCGTAACAGTGTGTGTCATTAAGTCCGGGGTTGCCATAATTCGTTTGCTTGTCTGCGTAGTATCAGAATTTGGCACAGAGCCATTATTTGCTATTAATCTTTTTTATTTGCTTTCTTATGTGTTCATTTTATACTCAACATTCGAAACAAGGTTTTGTGTGTTTGTCTTTTTCATCGTTGTACCATCGAACTTCCGAAGTCTTGTTCTACTCGTAGCATACTGATTTTCGTGAGAAACTTTTAGATTTGTTATATTCGAGTTCATTGAATGTCAAGGTATGACTGTACATATACTTGCCGCTGTGGGATCTTACGTTTTCCTGAAAGTCATTTGGGATGCATTTGCTGCGCAGCAAATGTATCCTAAATGTCTTTGATAGGTTTGCATTATCAGTGGTCACTTGTGTAGTCCTTCCTGAGACACTTTTTGGCCACTGTCTGTTCAATGTGTGTGTGTGCAAGCAGTACAAAATCCTTGCTAGTCAAGAACATTAGTTGTTTACTACTGTGGCACTTTAAACAACATTTTGCTGCGTTGAATGTAGTTTTTTTTTAGGAACCATGGATCACTATGCATTGTTTGGTATGGTGGTGCCCAGCGATGGAGAGATGTGGCAGGTGCGTAGTATGAGTTTTCAAGTGAAATGGGCATTGCAGTGTTGAATAAACGGCATTTGCAACAGTGTCCGAGCTTGGAAAATTTGAAATTTTTGTGCCCAGGAAATCATCTCGTCCGAACTGCTGTTGTTTCTTCATTAGACTGCACGGCCATGCAGATTCCTAATGTCGTTGCATCATCTTTGTGTGGCAGCAAAAGACGGCAGTGAGAAGTTGTGCATTTTTGATGCTACCCCTGTTATCATGTCTTCACTGGCATTGGCTCATTATTATGTTGTGAAAAGGAACTGTTATCGTTGCTCATTTTTAAGGTAATGTTAATTTTATGTTGTTTTATTTCTTCTATGCCTTGATTGATGTTGAGGCTGGCTGGAGTAAAGGGAGATGTGATTCACTTGCATGAGCACCTAATTTTTGAAGTGTTCATAAACAGCTCTGCTATTGGCAAAAAAAGTAGGTCTTGTGAACAGTTTGCTCACGTACCACAGTACGCAACCATTCACCTTCCATTCCACTCGAGAATAAAAAGTTGTTCAGGTACAATTGCTCACCAAGACTTGAAAAATAATTTATATTCACAGAAAGCTGCTCAGTTTGCTTTGCCTGTATTGCTGTTTTTCTTCTTTCTGTTTTTAGTACTTCCATGTTCACACTGGTGTTTGAAAACGGGATTCATTTGTGAACAATATTAAAACTCATTAGTGACTGCCAAAGTTGTCTCACAGCGGGATTTGGTGTTACAGAAAGGTAATAAATTGATGAGGCCATGTGCAAAATATACAAAAATGTTACATTGCAGCTTAAGCGTAAGATGGTAATTTCCTTGTATCGAAATTAAAATGACATATGTCAACTGGTGACACATTAGTGCACATCTTCGTGTACATCTGCATATAATGATGGTATTTTTGTAACTGCTTAGCTACACAGTGTGTCTTCCCAGTAAATTTAATTTTTGTTTATCATAGAGTGAAACATTTAGGCTTTTCTGCTTTATAATGGGTGTGAATGTGTATTGCAGTTGCTCACAGCACTTCAACAAGTGATGATTTTTTCAAGTAGTAAGTGTTAAAAACAAGCTTTTAATATTTGTCTTTTCGCTGGATGCATTATGACTGAGATTTAATTTTGGTCTAGTTTGAACAGTTGAGTTCAAGTTGAATTTTAGTGTTGTTTCTTGCTTTATGAGAAAAAATAAAGAATTCTTTTTGTCTTTGTAATTTTCTTCTTAAAGTACATTTGGTATGTATAATTTGTTCCCACAAGATTGACCCAGCCATGACTAACCCCCAAATGCAGAGATCTAACTCGGCTCGAACTTGACTTCTGGCAGTCTCAAGACAGCTTCGCCCGGCGTCGTAAATCGTGCTTGATCTTGCGGACGACTTGCGAACGACTTGGCTAGATTACGAAACATTTCTGACTCATCATCACAAGCGTAAGAAAAAGTCGGTCTCGCCCTAAAGGCGGAGGAGCACTGATTGCGATAGCAAATCATTAGACAGCTGTATGAAGTAAGCTCGGTCATTTCATGAGCTGCGTAAACTTCTGTAAACATTCGTTTAGTAACTAAATTAACAACAAACGTCAAGTGCGCACTGAAAAACATGAACACGTCTCACTCCATGACTAAATTGACAAGCACGTTGTCAAGCGCGCGCTGGGAAACGTGAACACGTGTTACCCCATGACTGTGGGCAGGTTGCAAGTGCTAGGCGGCGCCCTGTCTTTCCGACCCCTAGCCATCTGACGAATAGTTGCGCGAATGTGGTAGGATTGCTCACGGCGTCAGCAGCCCGCGCTGCGTGTTTGGCGTCCTGTCAAACGGTAGCGATGGCGCGAAACGGCGTGCCGATATTAATTTTAACCGGGTTTCGGGAATTACAAGATCTTCATAGCTTTTTTCGTGAAAAGAATTTAGAGAAAGGAAGTCGTCAATTTGAAGTGGGGCACGTCTACGACGTGAGGGAAGCGTGAACTCGCACTGATCGGAAGTGACTGCTAGATTTATTCCGCAAACGAAAAATAATGCACCAGCGAGATGCGTGAAGCTCAGCGTAAGTTACTTCGTTATGTACGGTGTGGACGCATGAAATTATAGGCCACATTGATTTTTGAAGATCGGCGACAGCAGACAAATCCTAGCGGGGAGCTGCGATTGCCGTGCTGGCATCGCAGGGAAGTGCAAGGACGCCGCGGTAGTTTCCCTGTACATACAGGACGGCAAATACGAATCCAAAACATCTCATCCAGGAACATGGGGCGTACGAACGACTCGTAAGACCTACCAGAGGTATTCTAACGTTGCTCTCCCCAAACACAGAAAAAAGGGGATGAACTTACCAGTTGTATTAGACTACGCTGGGAAAATATTTTCGCCCAAGTTACTGGAAGTGCGATACTCTTATGTTGCGATTTTTCAGTGCGTGCAAAGGAGGTTCCAATAAACCACGTTGTCAAAAATTTTGGTTATCTCAACTGCCCCTTCGTTGATAATATGCTGGGCGCAGAAGGGCGTATGCCAGCTCAGCCGGCTGCAACCCCTCCTCAAATCTCTCAGCAGGCCCTAGCGCTGTTTGAATGGGAGAGGATTGGGAAAGAGTTCCACAGCTTTACTGCAGTACAGTGTGGGAACAAATTACTTTGTTTGTTGCATATCCTGGTACGCACTGCAGGCAGTGGCGTAGCAACGGGGGGGGGAGGGTCCAAGGGGCCAGTGGGGGGGGGGGGTGTCATATACGTCTGGAGACACACGGAAATTCTTGATAACCTCACCTTCCTCGAATAAACCCGGGGGAGGGGGGAGGGGACAGAAGACCTATGGGCCCCGGGTGCCAGACGACCTAGCAACGCCACTGACTGCAGGTGTCCCGTTGCTGCCATCATTGCTGTAAAAGCAAAGAATTCAGCGTTATAACGCACTTGACATAACGCCGGAACATAAAACAGCTTATGCCGTCGGACGAGCGCTATCCAGTGTTGACGCCGTTCTGCTTCATACGGTCGGCTTGGAAACCTCTAAAACTTTGTTCCTCGTGAGTTGGTGTACGTGCTGTTGCAGCCCACTACTCAACAGCTCGGGTTGCACTTCGGCATTGCTCAGAAAAGGCAACAGCTACGCGCGAAACAGTCCACATACAGGCTTTCCGAACGCAAGTGGGCCGATCGTATCCTGCCGGTTCCGCGCTCGCCGCCGCGAGGGGCGCCCAAGTAGGCGCGGGAACTACGTTCGCAACCTGCCTGTGGGCACACTGTCAGAACGCTAGCGTGAAGAAGAGCGGCAGCAGCAGCGAGCGAATAAGCCCTTCGTGCTGCGACTCGCTCCAACGCGAACTAGGGGCGAGAACACGGCGCACACAGTCATCAGCCCGCGGCACACCTTGGCTGTACCCCTCTGCAGATCGCTTTCATGATAGGGCTCAGCTGCGCCATACGCTGCCGAAGTAGAAGCCCCCCCCCCCCCCCCCCCTGCTGAAATGCGCGCGATGGAAGGCAGTGCGCTTGCTCCCCACCTTCCACCCTTGCGCACATGAGACGAGCTACCATCCCTCTTCACTGCCCCTTGCGATGTTATCGCTCTTGGACTTTATACAGAACATCACGGCGACGCCTGCGGAAATTCGGCTGGAGTATCCATGTAATTGCTATTGCAATAAAAAGTTTTGAAGTACCTTGAAAAAGCAGATTCACAGATAAAAATAATTGGGACCTTTATTCACAGCCATATGAAGCCAGCAGATACTGATGCCCAAGAAAAAGTATAGGGAAAAGTGTTTGGTTATTACTGAACTGCTAGAATGTGGGCTAAATTTGCAAGAAACTTCAAATTAATAATAAAGGACAGAAAATAAAAGCAGAAGACGGCTTACAACCTGTGGGAGACGAACTTGCGACTTCCGCACACCACTAGTTTCACAGGTTTCACCATGCAGTCACTGCCGCAAGTCCTGAAGGGACTTTTTCGGCAGAATTCATAGTCGTCCATCTGACCTCATAGCGGCGGAGGGGGGAGCGCTGGTGCGTAGAAAGAGCGAAGGGTCAAAACAAGCCTGTTCTAGCATGGCCTCCGAGATCCACCGCGGCGCACGCGCGCGGGGGTGAATCTCGGAGGCCATGGTTCTAGAAACCAGATTACGTTGAGGATGCGCCGCGGAGCTGAGAGGGGGCTCTCTTGTCGCGTGACGTAGCGAGGAGTAAAATTGTTAGGTGCTCGCGCCGACGCCTCTGCTGCAAGGGACTTTTCCCTGTTGTCAGTGGGCTCATCTGGGAAAGCGTGTGCGGTTGCTTAGGGTCACACAATCTATCGTTGAACTTGACAATCTCTGGTGGCTTTTTGCTCCTTTATCTAATGGCTTCCTAGAGCTGACCCTTGTTTAATCCAGGCCGCGGCGGCCGCAATTTCATGGGGCGAAATGCAAGAACGCTTGCGGTACTTAGCTTTGGTTTGTCTCCAACAACGGCTTTCCTAATATTCAGATGGCGGTTTCGGCGCAAAAAACCCCAGAATGTCCTTTTTAAAGAAAGCCCGGGCCTCGAAATCGACAGGATATAGTAGAATATAAGGAAGTTCTACAATACAAATAGGCGCGTACGTTGTTGAGACATACCTCCAACCTCGCCGAAATATTTGCTGTGAAAATCCACAATTACGTCATTAGGGGAAAGAGCGCGGAATATAACGTGCGTGACGAGAAAGAAAGTAGCAACAACTTTGTTGGGCGAGGTGGTTCATCTTGAGTGTTACTTGAAGCAGCGCGAAGAAGACGAGGACAGGAATCGAAAACAAACAACAGGATGAGATGGCAGTACAGCCCTTGTACTGTTGTGTTCCTTTTCGTTTCCTGTTCTCATCCTAGCGCTGCTTCAAGCTATACTCAAGAAAGAAAGACTGCGAGGCAGAAGTGGTCCAAGAGATTCCCTGCGTCGTGTGACGACCTGCACATTTCGCAGACGAGCCGTTGTATAAACGAGCGTTTGCGAGAGCACGCCAGCAGCGTTATTAGAGCGAAGACCGGCAGCAACTTGGCGATCCATTGCACCAAGTGCGGGTGCAGCTCCCATTTCCATATAAGACGCTTATCTCGCGCAGCTACCACGATACTCACGCTCGGAAAATATATGAGGCGTTTGTTACGCAATCCATAAGGTTTGCATGTGTTTACCATCAGTTGCCATGTCCAGGAATTGGTTTAACGTCACCGCAATACACTAGCGTAACTCGACGGGCCGCGTTTTCAAGAAACTATATTTCACAATATTGGACGAGTTTCAACAAGTTTCAAGTGCCAACGTGAAGACGGTACTTCCTTCTAATAACAAGCGAATGTACGTCACTTCGTCCTAACTTAGCTGCTGCGTTATAACAGTGTTTTGGTGAAAACAGCAGCGGTGGCGAGATGGTAGAGCGTCCGCCATATGCATGAACCACTGTGTTAGAATCCATACTGTCGCCGCAAAGCCACCGTTTTTTTTTTTTCTAAAGGGTAGAGATGCACCACGACCAGGCGCTCGATTGTTCATATGGGCTCTCATCGCAAAAAAGGGCCCTATAGAGATTTGCGAGGGTCTTTGGGCGCCCGTTGTCCTCACTATACAGCTTCGGTGGGAACATAACTGCATAAATACCCCAGAAAGTAGATGGGAAAATGGCGTCGCGGTAGCTCAGTTGGTAACAGCATCGCAGGCATAATGCGAAGACGGGGGTTCGTTCCCCACTTCCGGCAAGTTGTTCATTTTCATTTTCATTAATTCATCATTCCTTTTTTAACTTAAGTACAAGTAATTCAAGTAATTTCCCGTATTGCCCTTGGTGTCTTTCTTGGCTTTACATTTATATATATATATATATATATATATATATGCATGCACGAGAGGGAAAACCGAGGGGCTTGAACCTTGTTAATCACGACCATAAAAAGCCAACAGATAATGAAGCCATGGAAAGTATAGGTGAAATCAGCAGCGGCGGTTGAAATTGAAATCTTGAATGGAACGAAGATAGGGAAATGAATGTGGACGAAAAGATAACGTGCTGGCGGTGGGATCCGAACCTACAACCTCTGTATGAAGCGAGCGTTGCACTACAATTATATATATATATATGGTGAAGCACTGGATCACATGATTGCGGCACTAGAGGAGGCAAAAAAAGACGAAAAGCACGTCGGGAAAAAACTGGCAGTTTCACCTATAACGCTAACCATGGAGTGCGATTAAAAATTAATAAATCGTTATTAAAAGAAAGCTTAGCAATCTTATCGGCCGTATAAATTCTAGTAAACATTCGCTCACAAAATAAATTGCGTAGCATGCTCACGCGCGCACAGGCAAACAAACGCGTTTTCCTCGATTATGGCGGAAACTCGCTGTCTGAACAATGGCGTGATGAAGACCGGCAGCAGCGGCGAACGAACGCTTCAAGCTGCCTCTAGCTTCAACGCGTGCCCGGAGCTTGCTTGAGATTAGGCGGCTTTCTACACTAGGCGCGCGAGAACAGAGCGCACGCGAAGCCACAAGAGATCTCTGCTCCCTAGCAATTGTAATCATCATCATCAGCCTGGCTACACCCACTGCAGGGCAAAGGCCTCTCCCATACTTCTCCTACTACCCCGGTCATGTGCTAATTGTGGCCATGTTGTCCCTGCAAACTTCTTAATCTCATCCGCCAACCTAACTTTCTGCCGCCCCCTGCTACGGTTCCCTGCTCTTGGAATCCAGTCCCTAACCCTTAATGACCATTGGTTATCTTCCCTCCTCATTACATGTCCTGCCCATGCCCACTTATTTTTCTTCATTTCAACTAAGATGTCATTACCTCGCGTTTGTTCTCTCATCCAATCTGCTCTCTTCTTATCCCTCCTTAACGTTACACCCATCATTCTTCTCTCCATAGCTCGTTGTGTCGTCCTCAATTTAATCCCTTTTCGTTAGGTGTGTACTGGTAAGACACAGCTGTTATACACTTTTTTCTTGAGGGACAATGGCAACCTGCTGTTCATGATCTGAGAATGCCTGCCAAAGACACCCCAGCCCATTCTTATTCTTCTGATTATTTCAGTCTCATGATACGGATCTGCGGTCACTACCTGCCCTAAGTAGATGTATTCCCTTACCACTTCCAGTGCCTCGCTACCTATTGTAAATTGCTGTTCTCTGCCGAGACTGTTAAACATTACTTTAGTTTTCCGCAGATTTATTTTTAGACCCACCCTTCTGCTTTGCCGCTCCAGATCAGTGAGCATGCATTGCAATTGGTCCCCTGAGTTACTAAGCAAGGCAATATCATCAGTGAATCGCAAGTTACGAAGGTATTCTCCGTTAACTCTTATCCCCAATTCTTCCCAATCCAGGTCTCTGAATACCTCCTATAAACACGCTGCGAACAGCATTGGAGAGATCGTATCTCCCTGCCTGACGCCCTTCTTTATTGAGATTTTGTTGCTTTCTTTATGGAGGACTACGGTGGCTGTGGAGTCGCTATAGATATGCTTCAGTATCTTTATATACGGCTCGTGTACACCCTGATTCTGTAATGCCTGCATGACTGCTGAGGTTTCAGTTGAATCGAACGCTTTCTCGTAATCAATGAACGCTGTATATAAGGGTTAGATATATTCCGCACAGTTCCCTATCACATGATTGTTAGCGTGAATATGGTCTATTGTTGAGTAGCCTTTACGAAATCCTGCCTGGTCCTTTGGTGGACAGAAGTCTAAGGTGTTTATAATTGCGATTGACTCAGTAAATACTTTGTAGGCAACGTACAGTAAGCTGATCGATTTATAATTTTTCAAGTCCTTGGCGTCCCCTTTCTTATGGATTAGGATTATGTTAGCGTTTTTCCAAGATTCCGGTACGCTCGACGTCATGAGGCATTGCGTATACAGGGTGGCCAGTTTCTCTAGAACAATCTGCCCACCATCCTTCAACAAATCTGCTGTTACCTGATCCTCCCCAGCAGCCTTCCCCCTTTGCATATCTCCCAAGGCTCTCTTTACTTCTTCCGGCGTTACCTGTGGGATTTCGAATTCCTCTAGACTATTTTCTCTTCCATTATCGTCGTGGGTGCCACTGGTACTGTATAAATCTCTATAGAACTCCTCAGCCACTTGAACTATCTCAGCCATGTTAGTAATGATATTGCCGGCTTTGTCTCTTAACGCATACGTCTGATTCTTGCCAATTCCTAGTTTCTTTTTCACTGTTTTTAGGCTTCCTCCGTTCCTGAGAGCATGTTCAATTCTATCCATATTATACTTCCTTATGTCAGCTGTCTTACGCTTGTTGATTAACTTCGAAATTTCTGCCAGTTCTATTCTAGCTGTAGGGTTAGAGGCTTTCATACATTGGCGTTTCTTGATCAGATCTTTCGTCTCCTGCGATAGTTTACTGGTATCCTGCCTAACGGAGTTTCCACCGACTTCCATTGCACACTCCTTAATGATGCCCACAAGATTGTCGTTCATTGCTTCAACACTAAGGTCCTCTTCCTGAGTTAAAGCCGAATACCTGTAGCTTGATCTGGAGTTCCTCTATTTTCCTTCTTACCGCTAACTCATTGATCGGCTTCTTATGTACCAGTTTCTTCCGTTCCCTTCTTAGGTCTAGGCTAATTCGAGTTCTTACCATCCTGTGGTCACTGCAGCGCACCTTGCCGAGCACGTCCACATCTTGTATGATGCCAGGGTTAGCGCAGAGTATGAAGTCTATTTCATTTCTAGTCTCGCCGTTCTGGCTCCTCCACGTCCACTTTCAGCTATCCCTCTTGCGGAAGAAGGTGTTCATTATCCTCATATTATTCTGTTCCGCAAACTCTACTAATAACTCTCCCCTGATATTCCTAGTGCCTATGCCATATTCCCCTACTGCCTTGTCTCCAGCCTGCTTCTTGCCTACCTTGGCATTAAAGTCGCCCATTAGTATATTGTATTTAGTTTTCACTCTACCCATCGCCGATTCCACGTCTTCATAGAAGCTTTCGACTTCCTGGTAATCATGACTGGATGTAGGGGCGTAGACCTGTACAATCTTCATTTTGTACCTCTTATTAAGTTTCACAACAAGACCTGCCACCCTCTCGTTAAGGCTATAGAATTCCTATATGTTACCAGCTATATTCTTTCTCTCCGCTAAGCCCCGGTAGCACTGGACGTGCCCGCCTTTTAGCAATGTATATGCTTCTTTTGGCCTCCTAACTTCACTGAGCCCTATTATATCCCATTTACTGCCCTCTAATTCCTCCAATAGCACTGCTAGACTCGCCTCATTAGATAACGTTCTAGCGTTAAACGTTGCCAGGTTCATATTCCAATGGCGGCCTGTCCGGCCGCTAGTGAAAATGTGAGGTGGGCTAACTTTCGGTGTGCAGCAAAAAAAGAAAGTTGGAAAAATTTAGAGCAGTCAAAGAATGAACACAGGCTTATTACGCTGAATCCATTCGTCGTCAGAACCTTCGAATCAACAGTCGCTGTCACTCACATCGCCGTTCTGGCCACAAATTCGTCGCAACCGCTCCAGGAACGCATCGAATGTCATCCAGCCGTTTTTTGACAATGACAGCCGCATGTTGGCTGAAATCGTATAAGGAATCTTGGAGCTGAGAAGATACAAACGCGAGCGCTAGAGCACAGAAGTGACACTATCGGCACAAGCATGATGCTAGGCCTAACTTCTATGCCGCAAGCACAGTACCCGCAAAACATGGAACGGAAAAACAACGGAGTGGGTTATCTTTCGGGGCTCGGGCATCTCTCGGGATTTTAGGGCAGCAATAAAATCGCCTCCAGCGCTTGTCGAATGCGTGCCGCACTGCTACAGTTAACCTGCCGAGGGCGAGGAAGGCGAACCCTTCCTTAAAGAATGGAGGGGCCCCCCATTCTTTAAAAATGGAGGACATAAGAGAAGAGAACCAGGCAACATATATGCTCTGTTGTTTGGTTAGCTCGTGTCCGTTTCTGCACACCTTACCTTCTGGCACGTCAATTCCCAAGGAATGCTATCATCGCATAAAAGTTACATACTGGTCGGTACCGACTTGGGTCCCCGAGTACAGTAACTCAATGCTGTATTCGCTTGGCCTCGAATGAACAGTCGCTGTCACTCACATCATCGCCGTTCGGGCCCCAAATTAGTCGCAGCCACTCCAGGAGCGCACCGGATGCGTTCAGCCGTTTTTTGACAATGACAGCCTCACTAGACCGCTGCGAAGACCAGGCTAGGTCTAGTGCGGAGTGCACGACGGACAGCAGAGGTCAGCGGAGCCCTGGACTGAAGGCAGCCGACTATTGCGATAGAGGACGGACAAAACAGCGGGTGATGACAATCGCGGAAGACACAAGGAGGAAGACTCCCCTGAAGAATCTGCCCCAGCCGCAGAAAAACACAATTACTAGAGCTCGGTAAAGTTTTCACTCACTCCCTCGCTCGGCCTGGATCACCGGCTGGGCAAAGCAAGAGAGAAGATGAGTACCGCTGTCACTGGCAGTTGTTTGTATCGATAAACTCATGTAGCACAACAAACAACAACCGAAGGTGAAGGAAGAACTGGACAGGTTCGCATACCAAAAAGACCAAAAACAGTGCAAGAAAGACGATGCTGAAAGACACACGAAGGGCCCTGTCGTGTCCGCGATAACGCGCCTGATAAGCAGACTGCTGTTAGTGCGCATGCGCGCAGAAATCCTTAAAAGGTCGTGTCCTGTACGCTATCGGTCCATTCCTGACCTACGACTGCCTACATCCCATTGGAACCCTTGCCTGTTCAGTCCCTGGCAGAGACGCTGCACTGGGCGACGAGGATGGGATGAAGGCAGTCGTCGGTTTGTTGAAGGAGAACGAAGAAGGGACAGCGCAGTCGGCTGGGCCAGATGGAGTCGTTTGATGCTACCACAAGTGACTGCATGGCATAAAAGGAAAGGTTGACATCTTTTCTCATTGTCAACAGTGTTATGGACAGCGACAAGCTGCTCGCATTTCTCAGCATCATCGGCCCGCGAACGTATGGGTTACTGAAGTCGTTGACGGTCTTCCCGACTTGCCGTCAGCGAAAAGTTTCGAGTAACCGAAGACCATCTTGGACACCCGCCTGGCTCCACAGCCGTACAAAATCGACGAACGAACCAACTTTCACCACAGAGCACATCATGAAGGCGAGTCCCTGCCCGAATATGTCGCGGAGCTTCGCAAGTTGTCTCAGACCTGCCAATTTGGAACCAATTCAGACGATGCGCTGCGGAATCGTTTCGTTTACGGACTACTCTGGGAGGACGTGTAGCGAGTGCTCTTTACCGAGGACAACAAATATAGTTCTCGAAAGCAGTCGACCGCGCCCTCGCCATGGAGGCAGCCCAGAAGAAAGTCGCCGATACTCGAGTAGCAGAGTCACTGGGCGCACAGCTGCACGAAGTGGAAGAAGGCAGTACGAAGGGGCACATATGCTGACCTGTACGAGGTGCAAGCGGTAGCAGGTAGAAACCGCTACTGGTCTGTTACCGCTGCGGTTCCCTGAACCACACTCATGCTGTATGCCCTCACATTAAGAATACTTGCTATAAGCCACAGGCCAGCTACACACCAACTGACGTCAGGCGACGCACCTATACTGGAGCACTCGCCCGACCTTGTGGCGTTGTGATCGTCAAGATGGGCAGAGGGCGAAACTACCGCTCTACCTGGTCGACAAAGCAGGACCACCACTGCTGGGGCGAGAGCGGCTGCACACAGTATATATGTCTAGATTGGAACAGCATTCGGGCTCTGAACCATGTCTCAAGGTGAGTGTTCGTCTTGTCTTCGCGAACGAAGGGTTATCTCGATGCGTTGCTAGCAAGAGACAAAACTCTAAGGACGAGTTGAGTGCTATCACAGACGAACGGGCCGAGCTGTCTTTCAAACCGGACCACCGGCCGAGGTTCCTAAAAGCAAGGAATGTGCCATTCGCATTGCAATGAGCTGTAGAAGCCGAGATAGCAAAATTGGTTGTACTAGGAATTCTGACGCCCGTGTTAACGAGGGAGTATGCCGTACCTGTAGTGCCAGCGATAAAGAAAGGTGACAGCACACGCATATGCGGTAATTATAAGACAAGGATAAACCCCCTCACTTAACATTACACACTACCCGCCGCCTGACGTAGACGATCTATTGGCAGCGCTGGCCGGGGGACTGGATTTTATGAAGGTTGTACTGAACAGGCATGGGCTCCAACGGGAAAACGGCGTTTATTGTTGGAAGCTTACGGGCTCGTGGTTACATCAGGAATATAACCATAGCGTACAGAGCACATTTTAAGCACTTCTGCGCACATGCACACTAACAGCAGTCTGCTTGTCATCGCGGGCACAACAGACCATGACTTACAATTGAAATTTTATTTGGGTTCAACAGCATCGTACATTTAACGCGACAGCGTTAAGGGCCGCGTGTCGCAGACCATCCTGTGTCAGCGTCCAGTGTCGACCGTCTTTTCGGTAAAAATGTTTTCGAACCACGCATACCCAAACACGCAGGCCCGTCATGCAGTGCAAGGAAGTTACTGAACCAACCGAATTTCTTATGCTAAAATACGTCAGAAAATCGCAAAGTACGACTTACGCATTGCGTACAGACATGATAGCGTCTGATTGTAACTTGGATATACGAGAAAATCACTCTGTTATGCGGAAACTCAAAACACAAATCTCCTTTCCAGCGTTTCTGCCATTCGTATAGCAGCCAAGGCCTTTGAGATTTACGCGCGCCGCGGCGCGCGCGAATCTCAAAAGCCATACAGCGGTGCGCCCGGTTTCTTGCAGCACCCCCAGAAGGCGCTCGGCTCTGCCGCTTCGTAAAGCCCCTTAAAATTCGTAAAGTAGTGCCACGCTTTGGAGAATGCCGCCTCCTCCTCGCGCGCTCTGGCCGAGGCCGCCGCCGCGTCGCTATTGGCCTAATAGCATCACGTGGGCCCACGCGCCTTGCTTCAGCGCCATTTTTGCTCGAGAGGCGTCTACGGAGTGGCGATGAACGTATGTTGGGGCCGTTGCTACGCTCGAGCAATGTAGGTGGCGCCACGGTCGAGGAGGGTCTGCGAAAGAGAGGAGAAACGAGGAGGAGTGAAGGCGGAGGAGGAGAGTGGCACTACTTTACGAAGTTTAAGGGGTTTTACCGCTTCGCGGACAACGTAAGAGGCTGCGTCTCTACCAGACAGCTCGCCTTCGTGCATATATAGCATTCGCCTCCAGCGCTTCGCGCCTCGTATGGGCTCCGTATATTTCAAACTCTTGTGGCCAAACAATCACCGCTGGACCCAAACTAACGTCGGAACCAGCTTTCGGAAGTGGTCCGCTACCGATCAAGACCAGTCCCGACGCCAGGGACCCAGGACAAGGGTTTCTACGACCACAAGATTGCTAACCCTAACAAGACCTTCAGCTGCTCCGTCTGGCCGAGAGACAGGTGCGCCGCAGCTACGAAGGTGCGCGGCGTCGCTGTCGCAGTCCCGGCTCCCGAGGACTTCGCCCAACGACTCGCACCCTCGTGAGATCAAGTAAGTGCAGCCCCTCCCCTCGTCATGGAGGTAGTAGAGGTTGATGGTACGGAAATAGCCCCCGAAGAAGTTACCGTTGAAGCAGGGTGGCTTGTCAGCCACCGTAAGCAACGGCAGACTACGCAGGCATCATCCCTACTCATACACGGATCCCTCCGTGCAACAGCAAGCGCACGCACCGAGAGTACCGAGCAGCCCGCACTACGCCGACGCGCACCACGGCAGCCACGACTTCCGAAGAATGATATCAAGATCGTCATACGCCCAAGAGACGGTTTCAACGTGTCAAAACTAGGAGACGCCCAGATACGTGACTCAATACTACAGATCACGGGCATTACAACCAAAGAAGCAGAGGACGACATTTACCGCTCATGCACGGATAATAACGTCATTGTAGTTAGCACGCCAATGATGTCTAACGCCGAAAAATACTGTCGCATCCGCAGTCTCCCCATCGGAGCAGTCCGCTACGCTGCCACAGCATACGTCACACCGCTGGAGGACACAGCCAAAGGAGTCATACATAACATCCCTTCATATGACACGGAAGAAGACATTACCGACAGTCTCGTTTACAAGAAGAACCCTACGATTCTGCAGGCCAGACGCATGGGCAAGACTAATTCAGTGCTCATCGTATTCGACGGAAAGCAAGTATCGTACCATGTCTACTACCGCGGAGCAGAATACAAATGCTATCTACATAAGAAGCGCATCGAGGTCTGCGACATCTGCGAGACCGTCGGCCACAGGGCCGATGTATGCCCCACTCCAACCCAGAAGAAATGCAAGAGCTGTGACACAGTAAATCCACCGGATGATCACCCCTGTCACCCTTGCTGCGCGCTCTGCGGCAAAGACCACCCGACTGGTGATGAGTCCTGCCATCGCCGCTTCCAGACACCACACCTCCTACTCCAACGACGATGGGAATGCCTACGACTGGGACAACAAGGAGCTGACCAGGAGATGGGGCCATCGACTTCTGCAAATAGAGACTCAGCTCTGCCAACACCGAAGTCAACACTACAACCGCAGGCTCCCGAACGCAGCAATTCACGAGGACGCAGTCGGTCTCGTGGATGCAGCCGCTCCCGAGGTCGCAGTCAGTCACAAGGACGCAGTCACTCTCGGAGCGGACCGGATTCAACACTGCCGCAGCAGCAAGGAAACACAAGCCTTGGAACGACCACAGTCAAAGTGCAAGACGCACCCCCCAAGGTAAGCTGGGCCAGCATTGTCTCCCACACAGGTCACACCACACAACCTATAGCAATCCCAGTGAACACAGTTAGTGACGCTATCATGCACAGCTTCTTGCAGGAGCTCCGATCCTTACGTGCTGAGATACAAGAACTCAAGACAGAAAACGCTAATCTCAAATCACAACTTGCAGACACACAACCCAAACATTTACCATCAAATGAAGACATCCTTCCTGTCCCTGCAATAGATTGCCCGCAAACCACCCAACAACCAACCTCGCACAAACGCAAAGCTCTCGAACCAATCTCAAAAGCGGCAACACCAGCATACACTTCAGAAGGAAATGTCAACTATGAGGCCCTCACTGAGCTGCAACAGCGGATAGAACGCAACCTCAACGAAGCATTAGATTGTAAGCTTGCCACATTGCTCGACGCCTCCATTGCAAAAGCACTCGAACGCGCAATGGACAACCTCCTTACGGCGAAACTAGACACGCTACTACTGCCCAGAATTGAGCAAGCCTTTGCGGCAAGAGAACAGCGACAGGAAAACATGGACGACACGCGCAAAGTGCTTCAAGACATGGTCGCAACTTTGGCTCAAATTCACAACACCCGTTTGACATAATTGGAAAACACCCTACTCCGTCCCAGAGCAGGTCCCCTGAAGAAGCCGTACTCGCGTCCCGACAAAGATGGCTGCGAGTAATCCAGAACGTGTTACCTGCTATGGCAGTGGAACTGCCGGGGCTTCCGGCGAAAGCGAGCACACTTAGAGCAATACATTACCTCTCTCGCACCACATACTTCCGCCGATGTTATCGCATTACAAGAGACCGGAGAAGCGGCTAAGCTGTCGGGATACGCGGCATACACCGCAGTTTGCAATGATAACCGCAGGCCCCAAGTAACCACACTAGTTAAGCGAAACATTCCGGTTATACAGCATCACACAGGCATTGATACAGCAGCCCACATTTTCCTGGAGATCCCCCCGTCTGCAAGGCGCAAGCAACAGAGCCTCTTCATCCTCAATGTGTACAGCAGCCCCAGAGAACAACATAGGTTTCTACGACTTTTCACCAAAGCAGATCAAGTAGCTAGGGGAGCCCCCCTGCTCATCGTAGGGGACCTAAACGCCCCTGCGGTGGCATGGGGATACTCAATGGACCGCCGAAAGGGAAGACAAGTATGGCTTGACGGACAGAATCTAGGTCTTACTCTTGTCACGGATCCAACTTCTCCCACTCGTATGGGAAACAGCGTTAGCAGAGATACTACTCCGGACTTGACATTCGCAAAACGAATTCCACAAGCAGACTGGATCAACACACAAGACAACTTGGGCAGCGACCACTATTGAATCCAAACAACAGTTCGAACGGGCCCGCGAAAGCCTAAGGGTCGTCAACTCCACATAACGAACTGGGACGCTTTCCGGCAGGCCAGAGCCCTCACCTCTTTCTCGGGTACCCAACCCCCTTTCGAAGATTGGGTCGCATCCTTGCTGCAAGACGCGAGCAAAGCCACTAAATTGGTGCCTGAGGAAGCCAATCTGCAGGAGGCAGATAGCAAGTTACTGCATATGTGGGAAGCCCTCGCCAGTCTGCAACGCAGATACAAACGCAACAAGCTCAACCGAACGCTCAGGAAACGTATTAGTACTCTCACCTTTCAAATCGAAGACTACGCACAACAACTTACTCGTCAAAATTGGCACAGCACGTGCGACAGCATGGAGCGGCAACCAAACCTGCCCAAAACGTGGAATATCCTCCGTTGCCTCCTCGATCCGGCTAACAGCAAGAACACACAACAGCACAACTTGCAAAAAATTATTCACACCCATTCGGGCACGGACGCACAAGTTCTTCAAGAATTGATAGACCGATACATAGGACCTCAACCTACTACACCCGCTCCAGCATACACAGGCACCGATAACGACCACCTGGATGTGCCCATAGAAGCAGCAGAAGTACATGAAGCCATCCTCGCACTCCGTCCTAACTCAGCCCCGGGACCTGATGGCATTACTAATAAAATGCTTCGCAACCTAGATGAGGATTCTATACTAGCCCTCACAGCTTATTTTAACGCATACTGGGAAACTGGAAACCTCCCCTAACAATGGAAAGAAGCCAAAATTATTATGATTCCCAAACCCGGGAAGCGCCTCCTACTCGAAAACCTCCGCCCTATCTCCCTGACTTCATGTGTCGGAAAAGTCCTCGAGCACGTCATCCTCACACGCTTATACAGACATATGAACGACAACGACCTCTTCCCCAATACCATGATTGGCTTCCGCCCGAAACTTTCTGCTCAAGATATCATGATTCAGCTCAAGCACCAAATTATCGATGGCGACAAAACCTCTAGGCTAGACACCAGAGCCATCTTGGGGCTAGACCTAACCAAGGCCTTCGATAACGTCACGCATGAGGCCATACTGAACCAACTGGCACAACTCCAGGTTGGACATCGAACCTATAACTACGTAAAGAATTTTCTTACAGGTCGCACGGCCACCATTACCATCGGAGGGTTGCAGTCGCCAATTATTCACTTAGGCAGTAAAGGCACGCCGCAAAGATCGGTTCTATCCCCTGTTCTGTTTAACGTGGCCTTGCTCGGACTACCGCCTGCATTAGCTAGCATCCCCACCCTCAAGCATAGCCTCTACGCAGACGATATCACCTTGTGGGTCACCGGGGGTAGCGACGGAGACACCCAAGACACGCTGCAGCAAGCCATCAACGAGGTCGTTGCATAGGTAGAACCGCGCGGCCTGGCGTGTTCCCCACAGAAATCGGAGCTCCTTCTGTACAAGCCTAATTGGGGAGGTCGACGTCCAGACCCTCACCCACCCGAGATAGAACTCCACGTGCACCAGCAACGCATACCTACAGTACCTAGCATTCGTATCCTTGGCTTACGCATCCAACAAAACGGCAGAAACACGGAGATACTCAAGCAATTAGATAATCATGTACACCAAACTACTCGCCTCATTGCACGCATCGGAAATCGACATCACGGCATGAAGGAAAGCAACCTTATACGCCTGGTAACCGCCTACGCCTTGAGCAGGATCACCTATGTCGCCCCGTACCTTAGCCTCAATGCAACTGAGAAGTCCAAACTCAATACTATGATCAAGAGGGCCTATAAACAAGCCCTACATCTTCCCATCACCACCTCTAACGAGAAACTGGACGCCCTAAGCATTCATAACACCATAGACGAGCTTATTGAAGCGCACCGTATTAGCCAATACGAACGACTTGCCAAATCCACCACGGGCAGGCACATTCTAGGCACCCTAGCCATAACCTACACCACCCAATTCGGACCAAAAGTACCCATCCCTCCAAACATTCGTGATCAGCTAGTTATCCCGCCCATACCTCGCAATATGCACCCTGAACACAATCCGGAGCGGCGTGCAGAACGAGCTAAACAACTACAAAAGCGCTACGACCAAGCCGCTGACGTAACCTTCGTGGACGCAGCAGACTACCCCAACCAAAACGCCATGGCGGTCGTCGCAGTCGCGGGTTCGCAGTACCACCTCTCCGCGGCCGCATCAATATTCGCCACGCAACCCGAAGTAGGAGAAGAAACGGTTATCGCTTTGGCCTACGCGGCTACCAATGCACACTGCATCATCAGCGACTCAAAAACGGCCATTCGTAACTACGCAAGAGGACTGATAGCACCCCAAGCGCAGAAGATTCTCTCTGGCACTCCTCCCTCAAGGCAACGCCGCGTGCAGATCATCTGGGCCCCTGGTCACTCGGGTCTGGCTGGAAACGAAGCCGCACACGATGCCGCCCGAGCTCTCGCACACCGGGCGCATCATCCTTCTCCTGCGTCTTCCGATCCCGACCAGCCCTCTGTTCTGCATCGCGGTCACGCGCGGGACCGAATGGTCACGTTCAGAGAAATTCTACTGCACTACCGCAGAGACCGGTTACGCTAACCCCAGCACACAAAACACTGACTAAGGCTCAATCCACCACTTGGCGACTCCTTCAGACACGAACTTTTCCGAACCCCGTGCTTTACAACCGCATGTACCCCGATGCATACTCACCACTCTGCAAAGCGTGCAAAGCCCGCGCGGACCTCAATCATATTATTTGGCAATGCCCCAAAGCCTCACCCCCCAACACCTCCCGCACTAACACACGCATCATTAGTACGGCCGAGCAGTGGGAGACATTGCTGCTCAGCTTGGACCCAGAGGAACAGCTCTGGGCCGTCCGGATGGCCGAAGACGCCGCCAGAAAGCAAGAACTGGCCGCCGTCTGAGGAAGGGGGGGATTGGGGGTTAGTCTCCCGTCCCCCGCCACCCCTTAACCCCATCAAGGACACAATAAAGTTTTATCTCTCTCTCTGAATGCTATCGCGTTCCACTCGTAGAGGCGAAGCTTAAGCGCCCTCCAAATTTTGTGTAAAGGGACAACACGCATGCGCTAGGCAAGACGAAAAAAATAAGCAAATGAAATGTAGGCTACTAATCACACATCAATGCACAAAGCCTCGTCGTTATGCAAGATGATTGACGTTATACTGATACTCTAGTTAGCACTTTTCTTTATATGGCATGCCGCAATGGCCAGCCGCGCGTCCCTACTGTTACTGTGTTACACAATCTGTGTTTTTTCCAACAAAGGCCTGCACCCACACTGACCACAGTGTGCTGACAAGAAGCTGAGCGACCTATGATACTCGCTTGATCTAGTATTACTGCAACGCTGCGTTTTCCCGGTGTAGATCATTCCGCACGTTGTGGGGCACTGCTAGACAGCGCTAACGGAACATAGAAGAACCTGCTTCCCATGGTTTACCGTGCAATTTTTTTGTTACCTGTTTTCGGCCTCTCCTAGTTGCCTGTCCAAGAAGGTGCAGACACGACCGATACGCTCGAATAAAAGGCAAGCGACTCGTCTGGGCTGAGCCCCAAATAACTCACAGCACGACGCATCTCCTCATAATCAATGTTCCTGTCAAGCGAGAAACCAATTATAATGATCCTAACAAGCTGGCCAATATTATGTCATGGTCTGTAGCTGGATGCGCGACACAGGGACATTTCGAATAATAAGCTTTTATGAAACGAGGCTCAAAACCGACATAGGATAACACAATAGGATAGCCCCCTGAATACACATAACAAAGCTCAAACACGCTGTAAGTTAACGCTACACAATACGAGTTAACAGCAATAAAGAACAAGGAGGAGAAAGCATTGTGGTATTGACAACAAGTTAATTGAAGTAGTAGCGCTGCACTGGTGCCATTGGTTTCGACGTCACGTAGCACGGCTCAACGTTGTGCCTTAACAAATCACGTTGCATGGCTAGTTGGTGATGCATTTTTTATGCGAAGCATACTAGCCGCACAACCACGCGCTGTTCCTTGCTGCGCCGCGCGCGGCCGCGTAGCTACCATATGACGTCATAACAGCTGCAAAAGTGGAGGCTCAACTCGTGCGCTCGCTTGCGGCCGCGTAGCTACATAGCCGGGTCCCAGCTCGTGCGCTCGCCTGCATGAGTTGTTTCTTCGTCTAGCCGAACCAAATATAGCCAAGCAACAGCAGTCCACCAGGCTGAACAGTGGTTCAACAACTAAAATAAAGGCTAGTATGCTTCGCATCCTGGGCTTAACCTTAGCTAAGCCACAGCCATTTTTCCCTAAGAAAGCAATCCAGCGCTAATTTCCTGAACAGGACACAGAAAGACACGAAAGGACAGCAGCCGCCTATCATGTCTTTCTGTAACCTCGTTAAAAAAGTTGTGCTGGATTACGTTCTTAAGGAAGAAAAAAATGAGACTGTGGCGAAAGGTCTGGCGCTGCTAGTTTCGACGGTAGGGCGGCCAGCCTTGCCCGAAGGTGGCCATGACGTCAGGTCGATGCGGCTGCACCGCTCGAACCTGCGCGCTAGATCTGCGGGGCATAGCCGCAGGAGCCCGTGCACGTCCTCATGATGAAGGCGCCGTCACGTCGTTGACTCGGTTATCAGTCGCGTCCGTTCAGCCTGAGGATCGTAGGCGAATAAGCAGGGGCACGGCCTCCACCGGACCTTCTGCTGACCGTCTCCATGAACCCATCGGGTTGGCCCGGATTCTAGGCCGCCTTGCGCTTCACTGTCACGGCTTGTGACTGGGGCTCCCTCCTCCTGCTCCTCTTTACGTTGTTGCGGAGGATGATGATGGTCATCTGTCACTGCTCGCAATCCAATAAGGCCGGAAATCGGGCTGCCGAAGGTAGCTCAAGAAAATTCTTATACGAGGAGACACGCAAAGTAAAATAAAACAAAAACAAAAGGAGACATTGGAACAAGTAGACTAGCATGTGAGCGAGCAGTAAACTGAAGGATGAGTTTTAAAAGAGGTTATAAGCAAGGAGAGAATAAATACAATGTGAATCCAGGACTTCGAGAAATCGATTTCAGTGAAATGAATGCTGATCTGATTTCTCGAATAAAAATATGATTATCAAGGTAATTGTTTTGTCTCAGTTAAGAAATCAAACACAGCGCAACAAACGTTTCTGTGTCTATAGGCTAGTGTCGAGGCCCCAAATGATAATATTGCCCGTGTACTTAATCCTTATCCGATTTTTCAGAGTGGAGCTTCGAGTAATATCTTTGTCTGGTTTGAATATCGTCGCCTTGATAAAATGCAGTGGTCTGTAGGTTCAATTTCCTTATAATGGTGGCATAGAGGGGACATCGTCAGACCAGCTCTACGTAAATAAAAATTCGATTGCGGGATGCGACAGCGTAATATGGTGTATGTAACTTCCAGCTGCCGAGAAGGACACCACTGTTTAGTGAAGCGAAAACCGAGATTTTATCATTGTTACCTTGCTTAAATAATTTTGTAGGCAAAATTTTATGTTTCTCGATGCAGTGACGTAAGCTGTATCCCGTAAAATAAGAATCGAAGGTCCAGTTAACGACGTCAATAAATCTGTATTTTCTTTTAAGTATAAACCGCGGTGGCCAGGAACCCACAGCAAATTATTTTGCTGCTGAGTCGTAGGGACTAAATCATGGAACACTCTTGAGAAAGCTGTATTCGTTGCCGTGGAAATCTACAAACATACAATTAAGGAATCTGTTACTACGACAGCGGACGATTGATTAGTGGGACGCTTGCGCACCGCTACAACAATCGCCAACAAATCTGCCGTGAAAATAGCTATGTAATCCAAAAGGCGAATGGAAAAGCACCAACTAAGAGAAGGAGAAAAAATACCTACGCCAGCCTTCTCGTCTGACATTGAAGCATGAGTGGCTGTTGCTTGTTTTCAGGTGAGAAAGCTAATTTTTCAATTAGTCATTTAAACATTGAAAGGGCATTAGTTTAGCATCTGAGTTGAAAATATCAAGTTCAGTCTGGAGGCTTATCTTGGATTCACTTCGGTGAGTACATGAATTTGCACATTCAATGGTGTTAGCTGTGCCTGTGCGAATACGATCTGGGGGCTGTGCATGCGCAATGAATGATTATTGAAGATGTACTCGGTTCATTAATGGAAACACACATTGGTATTCGTAGCGGAAAACCGTAAAGTTTTAGGTACTTTCGGACGGTATGAATCCTAAATCTGTTTTGAACATGGTATTCGCGCTTCCATAAACAGAAAGACGTTTGCAAAAAAAAACCTGAGGAGTGCAAGGCACAATCGCAGAGCTTCTCTTTCTAATAGTATCAGAGGCTGAATCTTATAATCTGGGCTGCCGGCAAACAAGACGACCCAAATTCCATGATAGGACGGACATGCATTATATATGCCATAATTACTGTTTGTGTACGCAGCCCATATCGTCGGTAACTGATCTTACACAACCATGCCACGGCACGAGTTGCTTTAGACGTGACTTTTTCAATGTGGCTTCTCCAGTTTCGTGTCCCATCATACATGATTCACAGAATTTAAGGGAATCCACCTGAGGAATGAGCTCTTGACGATACATGAGTGAAGTGTGAACGGGAATATCTAAAGGGAAGAGAAGTGCACTTTCACTGACATTTAACGACATACGTATGTTCTCAGTCCAATTTTTAACATTACATAAGTAATTCTGTAACGATTGATCATGCGAATGCAGATCACCATTCGATGAAAAAAAGCAATGTCATCGGCATGAACTTATACACAGATGCTGTGGAGCATAGGAATGGAGCTTAAAAATCTATAAATAAAACAGTAGATAACACTGACCCTTAGAGTACCCCGCGTTTCTGCTTATACCTAGACGATGAGCATCCGGTTTGAAAGTAGTAGAATTATCTTTCCCTTAAAAAATAAGAAACCCATGCATTGATGTATATCGGAAACCTGTCATTCTCTAGTTGCTTTATCAGTACGCCATGCCCCACGGAATCATAAGCTTTAGCTAGATCTATAGGAGCACTAATCCTGAATATTGTCTTCGACGTCGATGAAGTTGTATGCGACTCTCTAAGTCGACGTGCGCACATCATATCGATCACCCAGATCTAAAGCAAATTTCACGGTGGCTAAGTATTAGGTTGTCAGAAATATGGGTCACTTGGCAATTAAAAATTCAATTAGTTTGACAAAATTGTATGCCAGAGAAATTAGCCTAATTTTATTTAAATATTACCCACCTCCCCGTTTTTGAAGTATCGGAATTACCTTGGCAAGTTCTCGATTCTGAAGGTATTCAGCCATTATTCGAATAGTAATCTGCCATTTCCAGAATCTCTTGTGGAGAGAATTCATACATAATTTTTATCACGGCTGTGGTAAATCCATCTGGAACTGGCGCTGAAGAAGGCAGAGAGCCAACAGCATTCGTCAGTTCTGGTAATGTGACTTCCCTAAATTCCTCAAGCGGCAAAGGTTTCATTAGGTACGGTGGAACAATTGAAGTGAACTTGCCTGCTAGTCCTTCTCTTATATTACAGCGAAGCTGTTTATGGCTAGGTTCTGGCGGATCTAGTCTCCGTGGACATAAACCAACCTTATTTCATACGTTGGCCGATCCCAAAAACTGCGCAATACCGGGCCGACCCGCGGCGGAGGTGCAGTTCGCCAGTAAGGGACCGACATTCACAGCCTCTCCGGTGATCCTTCTTCACAGAGTGGAAGGGCACTGAATCTCTTTATAATAATTCGGACAATTCACGTGGTGAAAAGACAAAGACTGAATATTTGCTGGAACCGGAATCGCCTTTCGAGAGCGTAAAAATGTGGAATAGATTTTTGTTTTTGCGTTTAGACAGATAAGTGAATTTATTCATATACTCATCTTTGGCTTTAGATATCGTACGCTTGAAAGAAGCAGCGACAAATAGTTAATCACTCCAATTGTTTGGACATTGATTACAAAGAAGCTGCTTCCAGGTAGATTGTCGTTTTCGATGAGCCCGCGTGCACTCTGAATTCCACCACGGTTGAAAAATTTACATGTGTAAATTTCTCTTCTGTCGCGCGCGACGCACGGTGGTGAAGTGAGGGAGGGAAGGGGCCGTTCTTCACCGGCGGCTGCTGCCGCTCCGGTGCGGCCGTGCGGGCGCCGTCTACCGAAAGCGGTCTGCGACGTGACCAAATCACGCGTCAGCCCGAGCTTCATCTTCAAAGCGATTGACGATGTTTGCAGCTTGCACGTAGTGGCGGTAGCTTCGTGCGCGCTGTGCTTTCGACGCTTCGTTCACGTTGAAGAGAGAGATGCACGAAGGTCAATTCGCTCGCTGCTGCTGCCGCGATTCCTCACTCCAGCGCTTTTACAGCCAGTTTCCGCGGTCATCGAGCGAGATGTATTCGTGTTTATCTGTGCGCGCTTGACGCCGTGCTTGTTAATTTAGTCAAGACACGTTAGCGGGCTAGTTCGTTTGAATCCATGACAGAATGGGTAAGCGCGACTGAGTGAGGACGTAGAAAGAAACAGACACACAGAGATAACGTTGTCTCTGTGTGTCGTTTCTTTCTACGTCTCCGTTTAGTCGCGCTTACACATTATATCACTGCTAATTTAGTTAGTAAGCGAACGTTTACAAGATTATACGGCCGATAAGACTACTATCCTTATTCGCATAGCTATCTACTAATTTGCTATCGCAATCGGTGCTTCGCCTTTCGAGCGAAACTGCGACTTTTGTGTATAGGGAATGTGAGTAATTTGACGCCGAAAAACATCCGCCGTGTGAAGGCGGATGTACAGCGCAGCTGTTGACGACGTTAGACAAACACCATAAGTGACGTACGTCACGCACGCACGCACGCATCCTCATCTTTCTAGGCCCTCCGCCAAGCGCGAGTGGCTGATTGAACTAATTGAAGTTTTCAAAGTACACTGCGTCAGACAATTCGTAAAATACGACTTACACAAAAGCTGCAGGAATTATAGCTTCGGAACTGTAATTCGAATGGACGAGAAAACATAATTCTGCCACGCGGAAGCTCAGTGACAAAGCCCTTTTCCAGATGCCGTTTGAGGTATGTCTGAGTGGCCGCAGCTGCTAGGTGACGGCACTGTTTTTGGACAGTGTTTGCCATAATATCGATCACAGTCGCAGCGCACGCTGTGCGACAGATGCGACGGGCAGAGTGCACGTACACTGGGTGCACGTATGCGCGCACGCACGCGTGCGGAGTTGCACATACATCCTCATTCTTCGAGGCCCTCCGCCAAGCGCAACTGAGTCATTGAACTAATCGAATTTCTCGAAGTAAACCGCGTCACGAAATTCGTAAAATACGAATTCAACCTGATGATTCACAGGATGCGATGTCCATCGCACCGAAAGTGTGATTTCCGTCGCCCGACGCCCCCCTCCACCCTCCCCCCTTTGCTTTTAGACGGCGACCAATGGGTTGGTCGCACGTCGCAGCGATCGCTGCGTTTTTTTTTTTTGTTGAAATTGCACCGAGAGCCATATCGCAGTTTGTTTCAAGGAAATGGCGTGCTCACCCAACAAGTTCGACGCACGGAGACGTGGACGGCCGAATCCGGTACGTAGCATCAATACGCGAAGGGAGATTAAGGAAACTTGCACCACAGATTACATTCTTCCATTTCTATGCGTTCCTTGACACGCTGCGTAGCAAATGATGTGGATTTTCACGTTTGCTTCGTATGCTGTAGATCCAGTACTTACTACAGACCTTTGCGAGTTGCCAATACTACGAGGCGTTCGATGCCCACGACATGAAATGACCGTTTGGGGTCGTCACAATTTTGTTAATTGTTGAGTAGCATAAAAAAATCACGCGTACGGAGCAGCTTTAAATAATTGCAACCTCGGCAAGGGCACATGACAAGACAGCAAAGTACCCAAGGTTTCAACGTTGTGGTGAACGCGCGACCGCTTAGTTGCATTCTGTTCGTATCGGTTTTCCTGTCGCGCATAAATTCCTCGATGCATCCGCAAAAGATATCTTACGTCTCCTGGTTATTAAATTTGACATGCCGAACGTACAGGCTGTCGTAATGAATTTGGTACGACAGCATATCTAACCCCTTGTCTTGAATGAACAGCGTCACCAAATTTGTTCCAGTATTTCATGCACGGTAACTTGTATCTCTTTTCTGATGGAGAACCTGTTTTTGTTTTTACTGCACAGAAACTGACTAACCTCGAATATGTTGCGGACTTTGTATCTTATACTGCACCTATATTAATCCTTGCTTTGAACGGTAATTAACATGCCGTTACATAACATTATTGGCTTGCTGTAGTGACATAGTGGCAACGGACCCTCCGGCAACGTTATGTAAAACTCGTGAAAGAATGCGAAAAACAGGCAACCAGCCTGTTCTTATGTAGCTGAAACAGCAGAAGACCGACAAGTTAAAGAAAAGCAAATCAGAACTGTGCAGTGATGTCAGCCAGTTGTATCCCCTCCTTTACATGATTGAATCCTCTAAGTACGTATAAACGGTCCCCGCACGCTCACAGCTAATCAAATGCGCACAAATATCCTTTCTAATAAGTTTGTGATCACATTAATTAGTGTGCACACCCATATAAGGATATCCTCTGTCATTAGTACCTTTATAAGCAGTGAAATACAATGGTACTTGCAAGAACATTTCAACTTGGGATTAAAAGAAAATCGGCAATTCAAGTATACACAATACAGTTTTCCAATAGAGGGTCACAAGCAGCTTTTTTTCAATGACTCGTTCATTTATTCCAATTTTCACCTAGATAAAGATAAGAAAATAACTTACAGATCTGTGGACAATGAAATTCTTCTTCAATTTATTCACCTGCCACTGTGGCTATCGCATTCTGCTGCTAACACAAGGTTAAGGGTCGAATTGCCAGCCGTGGCAGTCGCATTTAGTTGAGATTCACAGGTAGAAACAAAGCTCTTGCACTTAAACTTAGTTCATCATCATTTATTGAACCCTTGGACTTCCATAGTCTATTGCATAAGGGCGGCATGCGTATGCAAGATCTAACAAGCAATACTAACACCAATTGAAAGCAAAGGGAACAATTGTAAAACAAGCATCTTTCTCATATTTCGAACACGAAAAACACTCATTGCGTCAATATATGTATTCTTCAGCAGCACTGCACCAATAAGCATGATCAGGCATAGTAAGTACTCTGTCATGTAGCTGGTTCTACAGATGCATAAATGCCAGAAGACATGAATGCTCATGCTACATCATGCACACAGGATAAAGAAAACCTCTTTCAAGGGTACGCATTTGGACTGGTTGGTTCATGATTACGAGCAATAAAAACAGCGCTAAACGACGGGACGAGTGAAGGGACACAGACAACAGCGCTGTTGTCTGTGTCCCTTCACTCGTCCCGTCGTTTAGCGCTGTTTTTATTGCTCTTTCAAGGGTTGTCCCTTCTCGCAGATATGAGTGGGCGGTAAGCATCAGATACTTTAATACAGGGCACTGTGGAGTACCGCTTATGAAAGAATGAAGAGAGTACCTATCAGGGCAAAACTTTGCAGAGACCCCCCCCCCCCCCTTTATTTTTGCAGCAGACACTGTCTCGCCTTATGTAAAGGAAATTCAAGAATAAAATGGTACCCGTCGTGAAGGCTTGGTGATTATGACATGGCGCTGCTAAGCACGAAGTCGCGGGATGTGATCCCTAGAATCCCTGTATATGCGCCCGCAGGGAGCAGAGTTGCGCATAGGTCCGTCGTTGTGTTCCAGCTCTGCAGTGAAGCAACTCCTCGCGCGCACAGGAGGCGCAAATGCCGCGTGGCATTCCATTTGCTTTTTTTGTCTGCTGGTCGCGAGCTACACGCGACAATTGTTCGCCAGCGCTGAGCAAGATGACACTGTTTAATGCAGGCTACGCTCGAACGATTGGCGTAGCTGGAGGGGTGCCAACCCCCCGAAATTTTAAATTTGTATGTACAGATATACACACACATATACAAGCACACGAACGAACGTACATATGAGGAGTTGGACGCCGCTCTATCCCTCGAAATAAAATTCTGACTGCGCCCGTGGCTCGAACAGCTCGAAAGAAGTTCGCGTGCAAGCGCTCATCACTTTGCAACAAAAAGCGGTGCAATGTTTTTTCAGCATGCATATGAAGTTTCCTCGCGGAGGCCCGAAGGAAAGAAATGTTTTAAGGGGTGTTTAAAGAAAACTTCACGCACGTGTGGCGGACAATGATGTGAGCACATTTTGACTGCCGAAACCAAACGAATCATAATCGTCGCCAAGAGAACTATCGTGCCTGCAGTTATGGCAGCGACCGTCAACCGTGACCGTCGATCCTTCACAGCTGCTGCACGTTTTCGATATATGCGGTACATACACGTAGATTTAAACACATTTCAAATGTTCTCGTGCGCACATTTTATGCAAAGCTTATTTTTTCGATTCATACCGCTAGCTTGCAAACTTACCAGCTGTTTCGTAGCAGCAAATCTGCAAGTGGAAAAAGGTTCAAGATGCACGACCGATCAAATTTGTTTCGTACAAGGGAATGGATGAGCAATTGCTGGTGGCAGCAGGAGATGAGTGCTGGTTCTCGGAACCTTGGAGGGCAGAATTCAAGGCCACTGGAAAGGCAACAAGCTTTTAAGAGTAACAGAGGGTTATCTTTATTTCGCGAATTACCTAAGACGGCAAATTTGCAACGTAATTATTCACACATTGCAGACTGTAATACCACAACACATTTTTTTTTATCTCTTGATACTACTCAGGTTGATTTACTTTGACACAACGCTTATTAAACGCACAAAAATAATTTCACATTCCTCACGTCGACTAAGGCTGATCGAACAAGCAACATATTGCGGGCGGTAAAGCTGAAGCTGTCACAGCTGTCTCATCCGCGGGAGCGCACGATGTTTTCGCCTACTACAAAACAATGGACACCAGTACATCAATCGACCTTACACGAAGAATCAGAACGCCGACAAAAGAAAAAAAAACAATAGAAAAAAGCCAGGGTGCAGCGGGCAAAATGTATCTGCTAGCATTTACTATGTTTTAAAGGCACTGTTCTAGAGCCGCATAGTGAGAACAATCGTACAAGCAACACAGTCAATTGGACGAGTTGGTAAGTTAACATTCTTGGCGTATATGTGCAGCGCAACACAAACTTGCCGTCCATTCTTTGTCCCACGTCTGTGTCGCGCTGCACATATACTCCAAAAATTGCACAAGTGAACAACCTCTCATGCCAGGCGCACGCATTTCAGCGTGTACAGGAGTGTTACTCGAGATAAATACTGCTTGAGTGTAAACAAGCCGAACTCACCACTGTAAACAAGGCGAACGCACCTCGCATATCCTGGTCCCTTTCGGAGCTGGCCGGTCTCGTCCGCCCGCACGGCACCGCGTAAAAAGGTTTGCCACCTTCGTTGCCATATTTGCCCAGTTTGGTGCGCCGCACCCCGTCATACTGGAATACAGGTGTCAAAGTTATGTGTTGCATAGCACTTCATCAAAGTCATTAACTATATTGACACAATGATGTGGGGCTCCCGCACCGCGGGACGGCGCGCGCAACGGCCGGCGCCATGAAAGACGACGAAGCGCGTAAGCTGCACGCTCTTCTTCTGGCCCGCCATTAAAGAGAACCGTCTATTTTGTAAGACTCGTCTTCGATCTACGTTACATTTTTCTGCTGGAGGTGCGGGGTACATGCTACCACACCCAGATCGAACGCCGTCTAGAAGCCCAGTACGAAGTCCGGTCAAGCTGACTCCTGTTCGCGTACGGACAAGCCGTCGACTTCAAGGACTGCCACCTGAGCACGAGCATCTACCAAATCGAGTCGGAAGGATGAGTACATCAGTTCCGTCTTCTTCCTCAACGGCACCGACCGAGGTCGTCCTTAACCAGCCGCGAATCCCCACATCCTTCCATGGGGACACCTTCGAGGATGTTGAGGACTGGCTCGATCACTTTGAGCGTGTCGCTGAATTCAACGGCTGGACTCCACAGCGCAAGCTACCCAACGCCTATTTCGCCCTCGAGGACTATGCGCGGACATGGTTTGAGAATCGTGAGGTGGCCTTATCGACAGCCCCGATCGCAAGGAGCGAGCTGAATCTGCAATTCAGGCAAGAGTACAACGGCCGAATGTAAAGCGTCGCAATGTTTGTCGAAGATATGTGCCGACTTTTCCAAAGTGCGGATTCATCCATGCCGGAAGAAAAGAAGGTCAGGAACTTGATGCGTGGTGTAAAGCAAGAGTTATTCGGTGGCCTAATACGCTACCCGCCAAAGACCGTCGCAGTGTTTCTCGCGGAAGCCATATCAATGGAAAAGGCACGGCAGAAACGAACAAGACAGTACAACCGCGACGTGTCGACCCTATAGCGTGACCCTCTCGCTATACCTTTAGACAATACCGACGCCATGCGGGAGTTCATTAGGCTTGTTTTCCGAGAAGAGCTCCAAAAGCTTCAGGTGGCTCCGGTATTGGTACCGCTACTCGCTCTGGCTGAGGTCGTCCGCGTAGAAATCAGGCAGGCAGTACAAGTCCCGGAGCGAAGCGAGGCACCACAGCCCGAGGTACGGCAGCCACAGCCTCGCATCCCGTATGCGGAAGCTGCGCGAATTTCGTTGTCTGCGACTTTTGATGATGCGCGCCATGTCCCGGACTTTCATGATGTGCGCGCCGTTGAACAAGCAAATGCCGACTTCAGGACTCGCCGCACGCCATTCATGGCTGTAACACGACCAACACGCAAGAGCGACGTATGGCGCACTGCAGACCGGAGACCCCTGTTTTCATTGCGGTGAAGCCGATCACCTGCACAGGGCGTGTCCTTACCGCCGAGCTGGGCTCCATGGATTTTCACTGAATGCGCCGTGCCCGCGCAATGGTGAACGCCGCCTCGAGATTGAAGCCTACCACGCGGACGCCAGGAGCTCCTTTGGCTCACGATTCCGTGACCCCCAGTCACCCTCACCTGCCCGGTACAGGTCTTCCAGCCCCGTCTTCACGCCGAGCGCAACAAGGCGCCGCTCACCCAGCCCTGCCTCCTGGGAAAACTGAGTCCAGCGACCTGCGGAGGTGAGGTCGCTGAGGTTGCGAACGCTGAAGATCCTCCTCTACGATGACCGCGAAATGACGGAAATGAGACGCAGAGAAAGCAGTGGAGTTCGGTGTCAGTATCTTGCGACGTACCAGTTACCTTAGATGACCACGGAGTCACGGCGCTAGTCGACACGGGTACGAACACGTCTGTTATGAGCCAAAATCTCGCGCGCACACTGAACCAAGTTTCGACGCAATGGACCGGAACTCAGATTCGTACCGCAGGAGGGCGCCTCATAACTCCAATGGGCCGGTTCGCGGCACAAGTCAACATTCGGGGCTTCACGTACATCGCCGGCTTCGTCATTCTTCCTGAATGTTCAAAGGACCTTATATACTCGGCATAGATTTCTTTCAGGCGGACGGTGCCATCATCGACCTGCAAGAGTCCAGAGTTAGCTTCGCTACTACGCAAGCCGTAGCGAACAGTAACGACAACGATAGTGACATCGCGCTTCGCGTAGCTGACGATCACGTCACGTTGCCACCCAATAGCAGCGCGCTTACCCTTGTCCGATGCGACATGGAAGACGACGCCGAAGGAATCGCTGAGGCGAACATCCCCCTGCTTCTTGAGCGCCACATTTGCATAGCCAGAGGACTGCTTCAGTTGCGAAACAAATGTTCAGTCGTTTTGCGAACAAAATCTAGCAAAGAGTGTCGGTATGTACCGCGAGGAACGACGATTGCATTTCTTCGCGAAATCATTGATGTCACTGACATTGCCAGATTGGAAATCGCATCATCTCAGCAATCTGAGTTATCCAGCCTAAAAGAACGGTTTCACGTTAACGCTGCTCTGCCAGACCATCAGAAAGACCGTCTACTGAGTCTCGTGAATGAATTTGAGGACTGTTTTTCAATATCATCCAAAGTATGGTGCACGTCCACCACAAAGCACAGCATTATTACGCTCGAGTCTGCGCGTCCTGTTCCTCAGCATCCTTACAGAGTCTCCAGTGGAAAGGGAAGCGATCAAGCATCAGGTGAAAGAGATGCTCCAAGACGACGTGATCCAGCCGTCCACAAGCCCGTGGGCCTCCCCTGTAGTGTTAGTGAGACAGAAAGATAACACACCACGGTTATTACAGAAAGTTGAACAGTGTCACCAAGCGCGATGTTTATCCATTGCCCCGCATCGACGACGCATTGGATCGTCTACAACATGTCAAGTTTTTTTCTTCGTTAAATCAGGGTTGATGGAGAGGATCGTGAAGTTGATGAACAGGATCGTGAAAAACAGCGTTTGTGACACCTGACGGGCTTTATGAGTTCAAAGTTCTCCCCTTCGGTCTCTGTTCCGCGCCAGCCACCTTTCAGCGGATGATGGATAGCGTGCTTGCTGAACTCAAATAGCAAACCTGCCTCGTTTACTTGGACAACGTCGTCGTGTTCTCAAGCACGTTTGACGAGCATCTCGCACGACTCGAGAGTGTCCTCGCTGCGATCCGTACTGTCGGCCTCGCCATCAAGCCTGAAAAATGCTGCTTCGGGTTCCAAGAGCTCAAATTTCTTGGCCATGTCGTTGGTCCTAAAGGCGTCCGACGAGACCCCGATAAGTTAGCTGCCGTCGCCGAGTTTTCGACAGCCACAGACAAGAAGGCTGTCCAACGCTTCCTTGGTTTTTGTGCATATTATAGGCGCTTCGTCGAGGGATTTTCGAGAATTGCTGAGCCTATGACACGGCTCACAAGCGACGATGTGTTTTTCATTTGGGCGGACGAGCAGCAGCAGTCGTTCAATGAATTGCGCCAGCGTTTGCAAGCGGCCCCGATATTTGCTCATTTCGACGAAGACGCTGACATTGAAATCCATACTGACGCCAGCAATACGGGTCTCGGTGCAGTTCTTGTGCAGTGGCAAGCTTGTGCGGAACGCCCCATTGCTTATGCAAGCCGCAGTCTCACCAAGGCCGAGAAGAACTACTCAACCACTGAAAAAGAATGCTTAGCGGTTGTGTGGGCAATTGGTAAATTCCGGTCCTACTTGTATGGTAGACCCTTTAAGGCTGTCAGCGATCACCACGCCCTGTGCTGGCTTGCCAACCTCAAGAATCCTTCAGGCAGACTAGCCCGTTGGAGCCTGCGCTTACAAGAGTACGACATAACAGTTGTCTACCGTTCTGGAAGGAAGCACAGCGACACTGACTCTTTGTCACGTGCACCACTCTCTACGGCGTCATCGGACCCTGACTACGACTTGCCATTTGTCGGCGTTATTGACACCATAAAGATGGCTGAGCACCAGTGCGCTGACCCTGAGCTGCTGCCGCTGATCGAGCACCTTCAAGGAGTTGAAGGTGTTTTACCCCGCTCGCTCGTGCGCGGCTTATCATCGTACTACTTGCACAACAACGTCATTTACAGGAAAAACTGCGGAAGCGGTCCCAATACGTACCTCCTTGTCATGCCGTCGGCGCTGCGCCAAGACATTTTGCAAGCCTGCCATGATGAGCCATGCGCGGGACACCTGGGATTCGCTAAAACATTAGCAAGTATACAACAGAAGTATTACTGGCCCCGGCTTCATTCTTCTGTGAAACGGTACGTGAAGACCTGCCGCGATTGTCAGCGCCGCAAGAAACCACCAATTAAACCGGCTGGCTTTCCCCACCCTGTGGACCCTCCTTAAGCACCGTTCCAACAAATAGGAAGGGACCTACTTGGGCCATTCCCAGTGACCTCTTTGCGCAACAAATGGATAGTCGTCGCTACCGACTACTTAACCCGGTACGCCGAAACCGAAGCTATTCCGCAAGCAAACTCTTATGAAATGACCAAGTTCCTTGTACGCCACATCGTGCTACGACATGGCACCGTCTGTTGTCATCACCGACCGCGGTACAGCATTTACAGCCGATGGTATGCAGGGCGTCCTCCAGCTGACGCATAGCTCTCAGCGCAAGAGCACTGCCTATCACCCTCAAACCAACGGATTAACGGAACGTCTGAACAGAACTCTGGCTGATATGCTCTCCATGTATATCGACGTAGAGCACAAGACGTGGGACGAGATTTCACCCTATGTGACCTTCGCGTATAACACTGCTGTACAGGAGACTACACGGTATACGCCTTTAGAGCTTGTATACGGGCGCCACGTCACGTCCACACTTGACGCCATGCTACCTCTGGCTGATGATAGCCCGACCAGCGAACACGTAGAAGAGTTCGTACAAAGAGCTGAAGAAGCCCGCCAGCTTGCTCGGCATTGTATCCAGAGCCAACAGCATGCCGACACCCTTCGGTACAATCAGGGTCGACACGACGTCCATTACAATACCGGCGCTTTCGTGTGGGTCTGGACGCCCATCCGTCGCCGTGGACTGTCGGAAAAGTTGCTCCGTCGGTATTTTGGTCCTTACAAGGTTACACGCCGCCTCAGTGACATTACCTACGAAGTCGTCCCCTACAGTTCTGACCCCGGTTCGCCCCGTCGTCGTCCTCGCGCTGAAGTTGTTCATGTAGTGCGCATGAAACCCTACTATGCGCGTACGTGAACGCCGAGATGCACGTGAGGAGCTACATTTCTTGTTCGTGTTGAAAGAACTTTTTGATGCGACCGAGACGGTCGCTTTTCGCATGGGGGGCCCTTGACACAATGCTGTGGGTCTTCCGCAGCGCGGGACGGCGCGCGCAACGGCCTGCGCCATGGAAGACGACTAAGCGCGTAAGCTTCACGCGCTTCTTCTGGTCCGCCATTAAAGAGAAGCGCCTATTTTGTAAGACTCGTCTTCAATATACGTTACAATATCGTCGAATACCGCACCTGCCACCCGGAGTCGATCGGTGCAACTCACGCTCGATGGTCCGCTGATTGCAATTTCGATGGCACTGACGGAACCGAGTCGGCGCCGAGTCCATAAAGTTGGCTTCGCAGCGGCGCAGTTGAACATTTGAGGTCATTTTCCACCACGTGATAGTCCTCGGCGAATAGCGGTGCGAGCGGTGCCGGAAAAGATATGCGCAACTCTGCTCCCTGCGACAGCTAATGCAGGAACACTAGTAATCCCGGCCGACGCGTCCATATTTTAGTGGGGGCAAAGTTCAAAAGCACCAGTGTGCTGGGCATTGAGTGCGCACTAATGAAGCCCAGGTTGTCAAAAATAATCCGGAGTCCCTCACTATGGCTTGCCTCACAATCAGATCATGGTTCTGGCTCGTAAAAGCACAGAATTTAAATAAACTTTCACTGAAGAATTGGACGAGCTGCGTTGTCTTGTAAAGATCACCAACGATTTGTCATGATAATGTAATGAGCATTTCTATTATGAATGCATATTCAAGCTCTGAACTAATTAAAATTTTGTAAGCAACTCACACTGTTAAGCGAAACACAAAGTGCGGCGAAGGGAAACCAGTATCGAGCTCGCATGCCGTTGAGTATCACATGACAAACAAGCGAGATGAACACCCTATTATACATTACAGGAACAGCATTGATAAATTAGCCCTGGATAGATTTTCCTCGTACGAAAGGAGTTTTGCGCTTGCTCGCCGAAGTATTCATGTTATAAATCATATAGTTCAACATGAACTTAAATTGTACTTTCACTCGCCTTCCCTCTTCCCCAGTGCAGAGTAGCAGACTAGAGCGCACTAGCGCAGGTCGACCTCTCTGTCTTTCCTGTCAATAAAATCTATTCTCTCTCTCTGAATTGTCCAGCTTGCTCTGTGAAGTACCCTCAGATGGCAACTTTCCTTACCTCTAAAACACACAACAATCGCAAAAACGATTTGCATTGCATGATATTTCATTGCACCTTGAACTTTGTTATGTTAAACGATCATCGATAAACTGATGCACAGTAGATGAAATGCCTTCGGGCAGATCATTCATATATAGGAAAATTCATAAGCCCTATTGCCCAATGAACTCTTTAATGCTCGCGAACATAAGAGGATGCTCTGCTGCTGCTTACAATGTATTGAAAATGGCTTCAAACAAAGGCTGCTCTCCATGCGATCACAGAGGAATCAACGGTCATTGCTTTCATTTTAAAGATGAAGCATCTCTGCTGTACCTTGCCTGACGCTTTAACACACTGAAGACTTAGCGTGTAGACGTCTACAATAGAATGTGTGCTAGAATGAAAGTCAGTCAAAAGATTAAATTTCACAACACAAATTGCATTCCACGTTCTGCAATGGATAATCTGCGGCTTACATCGGGGGCAGACGTGGGGTTTAGGGCTGGTGCTTGCGGCTGCGTTCGGTGCAAGAATATGGCTAGGAGCAGGCACTGCTTATGCGCAATCACGAGCAATATGCACGCGCCATTTCTTCAGACGCTGACACTGAGCACGGGTAGCGCGAGGGTCTCGCTGTGTTGACAGGAGGACTTTGCTGCAGCCGCATACGGCATATACGGTGAGGATTGCTGTATGGGCTTGTTGACGGGTCATCTTGTAATTTGTTGTAGCGCAGGCAGAGGAGGAGGAGGCGGAGACAAGGAGAGGAAAGACAGGGAGGTTAGCCAGTGTAAGTAACGGTTGGCTACCCTGTGCTGGGGAAAGGGGTAAAGGGAATAAAAGGAGAAAGAAGAAGAAGAAGAGGGGAAAATGGAAAAAAGGAAATTCACACAGTCACGCGAAACTACGCGCTACAACGTTCAAAGGCGGTCGCACAATTCGCATGTCCTTAAAAACTTCACCAAAGCCCTTAAGGCCTTGAGTGCCGAAGCCAGAACGACACGGATATGTAAGGCACATGGGGCAACACACGGCGCTGAACAAGCAGCGGCGAAGAGCTGCTTACGTACGCCGTGTTTCTCCGCACGGAACTTCAGGAACCGCTGTTGCGCACTTCAAAACGTTTTTAAATTACAAAATACGCGGAATGTTTGCGCATAATCTAGACAGGAAAGGAATATTCTAACGCGCACGTTATTTTTTCTATCACATTAAAAGAATTATGCGGCTTCACAATGCCTGGCAGTAAACAACCCTGGGCGTCGCACGAGTCGCATTTGCTGAAATCGCGATCGTGTGAAATGAGTCCTTTAAAGAATCGCATTGCGACGCGTGCGATCGCATTGATCGTTTTTTCGCTCCAGTCGCAGCCTGTGAAATAGCCTTTACACACTAGCTGCAGACGTGATAGCTCCGGATTGTAATTCGAATATACGAGAAAACACAATACTGCTACGCAGAAACTCAGACAAAACCTTTTTCCAGCTGCCGTTTGAGGTCTGTCTGAGTGACCGCGGCCGCTATAGGTGGCAGTTTTGCCTTTGCGTAAGCACAGAACGAGCCTGCGAAAAATCCCGACCAACCAGAGGTTCACGGCTTGGCTGTAAAAAAAAAAAAGAACAAATATATATATATATATATATATATATATATATATATATATATATTATACCTGCACAGCATCGTGTGCCAGAATATTACCTACTAAAATATAATATAACACGGAGGAGAGAACTGCACTTCGAGGAAGACCTCTTGTCTGTTGGCACTTTCGAGAAGAAACACCGTTCTGATAGCGGTAATATGTACGTCCGCTTAAAAAATTGTAAATCCATGCAGTTATATACTGTGGGAGATTCACACTTGCAAGCTTGTTGATCAAGATGGCGTGCTCGTCACTGAGGTGGCGGCGAGCTTGTTTTTGTGGAGCGAGTTGGATTCAGCTAAAGTCACAGTCACTTTAGCACACGCTAAAGAGGATGAAGGCGAAATCACCGTCGATTATGGTCCCGCCAAAGGTCGCGGCTTCGACTCCCACCAAAGATCCTGGGTGGCACCATCAATTCTGGTGCCATTGAATTTTGGTGCCATGACCCCGCACGGTTAATTTTCCGATAACCCCGTTCAACAGATTTTTCGACCGTTGAGGCACTTAAGGCTTTCGCCTTAGTAAATAAAGTTGCTCAGATTCAACGAATACGTTAGTATCTGCGAAACGAAGCCGTTCGAGGAGCGGTAATGAAATACCGTAAGTTTGCCCATTTCATTCCTACGTTTCTGGCGTAAAGGAAACTGGCACGTGCGTGTTCTCTCTCGCACCACTGCTGCGCAGTGCGACAAATCTGATAAGGGCTTCTGTTTCTTCATTTCTTCTTAATTTTAACTCCGCTGGCCGCTTCTGGGCCAGTCACCGGTTATGGGTATGTGCCATGTAGTATGAAAATAACAAATATAACGAACACGCTTCAACAATCGCAAATGTCTTGTAGCGGCGTGACTATTGCCTCCGGAGTCGTTGAAGAAGACGGCTCGGTTGCATGCAGCGCGGAGGAGAGAAGACGCTAGCGCGCTTGGCTTTAGCGCCCGCGGTAGCTGGCACTCCAGAGATCCCGCGGCACCGTGGCTGCACGCGGTCTGAATAAACTGTGGCCACGGCGGCTACCCCTTCGCGCCGCCTCCAACAAATTGGTGACCCGGACGACACCGCCCAGCCATTCCAGCCTCAGCGCAGCGGCTCTACCAAGTGACGTGGCCTCGGATAACCGCGACGCAATGAACCCTCCCCCAACCTTGAGACTTTTCTTCCAGTGCGAGGGCACCCACCTCAGCGGGCACCGGAACCACGACAGCCAAGAGAACCGACAAGCTATTCCCCACGATAACCACGAAGAGTGCAATCAAGAGATCAAGCAGGAGGATCACAGTCAAGTCTAATGCGTCAATGCTACGGAAACGCACACGACAACAGGCAAAGAGTAATACACCATAAAACTCCAATATTCGCACACATTATTCTCGGCGCCCTTCCGCACCTACTGCAGAAGTAATGCCAGTTAATAGCGACCACACCCGCATCGGTGACGCAACTGATTTTGTCAAGCTTTTCGCAGTTCTTAATGCAATCCTAACTGCTCCGCCGCAAACAAACAATATACCAGAAGTGAAAGCCGTGTTGGTTCTGGAAGAACTATCGTGTCAAGAATCAGGGCCAAAGCTGCGGCAAGCAGTACATGATTAACTGCTACAAAAATGTATCCATACTTCAGTGCAACGCCAACAGTCTTCGAAGGAAATGTGCTGGCTTTACCGTAAACTGCTTGTACAATATAACTTTTCAGTATTTTGCATTCAAGAGGCGGGAATCAGGGATGATTTTCGCCTATCGAATTATCTGATGTACAAGACGTCTCGTCAAGGTACTGTTATTGGAGTGCTCCTGTGCGTCAGAAAGGATTTATCAATTTCTACCTAGTGATTCCGACTTTAAGAAATTCATCGCATGTGAAATATCCTTTGGGAAGCTGTGCATGACAGTGATTAACCTATATCTACAACCTTCAGACCATATTTCAGTGGAATCGCTGGTGGATATTTTCAACATAGCTCATTTGCTGTATGTATGCGAGGAGACTTCAATGCACACAACATTCTCTGGGGTAATGATTGTTGTGATGCACGTGGTAGTGCTATTGAGTGCGCCATAGTTAAATGCAACTTGACAGTTTTAAACGACCGATCGCCAACATTTATTCGTGGCTATAATTATTCAAGCTGCATAGATGTTATCCTATGTTAAGAATGTCTGGTGAATGGTGTGGGATGGACAACAGATGTGGAAACGCGTGGAAGTGATCAATTTTTCATCTTGTAAATCACCCTAGCATGCACAATGATATCAGGCAGTACAGCAGACTAACCAATTGGAAAGTTTTTCGGTACCGCCTAACGGATGAAATAAATAAACATAAAACGATTGAAAAATTTACTGAATTTTCGCAGGATAATGTGAATATATGCATAAAGAAGGTCTCATTTCCAAAAGATTATGCTGCAGTTGACGCAGAGTATGAACACCTAAGAGCCATCAGACGCCGATCCTAAAGAACGTACCGACGGCGCGGAAGTTTAGAAGCATACAAAAAGGATAAGAAAATTCACAATGTAATGCGCAGACGCATGGAAAATTGAGAGAAACGATGATGGAGCCATTTCTGCGGCACGCTGTCTCCTCACATGTCTGTTCCAAGAGTAAGATCTTGATGAGGGCTAGTTGGTTCATACTTAGAACTGAGGTGAAACAGCGCGAAAAAGACGAGGACACAAGGAAACAAATACCACAGACAAGCGCTGACTGCCAACTGGAAGTTTATTTACCACAGTCAGCGCTTGTCTGTGGTATTTGTTTCCTTGTGTCCTCGTCTTTTTCGCGCTGTTTCACCTCAGTTCTGTTCCAAGAATTTTGCTAGTAATTCCTTCTTTAAAGGGACCCTCACCAGAGCCCATAGTAAATTTCGGTTATACGCTGGAACTTGTTACATGCCCTCTGAGGAGCGTTCAGCCGCAAGAATATTTCAAATTGATTCATTAATAACCGAGATAGAAATACTTCAGTATCGCGAACCCATGATTTCAGGAGGCGAGCTTCACCGCAAATACAGACACTATCTCCACTTGCCCTCCTCTAGTCTCCGCAAGCGAAATTCCTTCCCTGCGTTCTCTCATACCGAACCTCGATAATTGCATGACGCATACGTCACAGGCCAGCCTTCATTTTTTTTTCTCCTCGATTTTTTTGCTCGCGGCGCACTTCCGCTGACGGTGTCACGCGCGAGCTGTTGCGTTTGTCTTGTTTCGCGCAGCACACAATTGTGCGGGCTGTGCACGAGGACACCTGACCAGCGGTATAAGTGAGCCCTACGCGAACACTGAGGCAGATGCGAGCGCATCACAGAGCATGATCGCGCGATGGAACACGGTAGAAAACGCTGTAGTTTTCAAGCAGACGGAACGCAAGCAGACAAGCAGACGAAACGGAAGTACATTTCTCTTGCTGCGGTGCGAAGTAAAACAAAAACACCCAGACGTTCAGTTTGTGTGTTTTATTATTTCTCTAAGCTTTAATTTGTCTAGCGATGCAACAGATTACACAAATACCAGACGTTGCTTCGAATAATTCGCGAAGTGATGTGTCACAAAGAGCGACGTCACTGCAAAGACACATGTACGTAGGCGCACTAGCACGTATACGTCATCCCTCCGGCTCGGAGCGCGGCGCCCGCGAGGGGAAGTGCAAACGGCGTTTGGTTTGACATTCCAGCTCTTTCCGCGGCGGGTAGCGATGTAATACTTTGCAGACACGATCGTTAGCGCGCGTTGTATGCGCGGCGTTTGTCGGCTCAAAATGGCCCGTCCTGGTGAGGGGCCCTTTAAGCGGACTTGTAAAACAGAGCTTCCCATTTCGTGCTCTCGCTGTAGCCCGGGACACGTGTGAGAGAATAGTTGCAGATGAATTTTGCCAGCCTATTTCCAGACTTGCTTTTTCATCACAATATGCAGAATCTGTTAATTAAATAGTGTTGTCTAAGCATAGTATTAACGCTTGCCATTGGGTAGAACATTCTCAATTTTATCCTGCTTTTCCATTAAGAGCTTGAATGTGGAGTTGCGTCATGTGGCCAAACGTTTGCTGCTGGGCCGAACGGCATTACGTGCACTATACTAAGAAATTTTCGGGCCGACAGGTACCAATGCTCTCTTAGACATCTATAATAATCTATGGATAGAAGAAACTGTACCTGACTCTTTGAAAGTCCCTCGAATCATCCAAATTTCAAAAGAGGGTAAGATGCCCTTGTGCCTTGAATCCTTCCGCCAAGTTACCTTGACAAGTTGTTTACGGAAAGTATAATGGGCAAAATGGGGGGGGGGGATTGACGCGAGACTTCTATGGTGGTGCAATGAAACGAATTTGCTGTCCAACTACTTAGCAGGTTTTAGAAAATAGATATGCACAATCGATGCAATATTGGATCTAGTAACCTGTGGTAAAGTAACCTGTGATAAAAAAAAAGAGTCGCACGGAGCGAGGTCTGGTGCCAGCGCCACTTACTCACCTTGCAGAGCTCCGTGCGACTTTTTTTTTTGTTTCCTCGGATGAAGGACGACATTGAACGACGCAGGTTGAAAGAGATTGATAGAACCGGAGGAATTACGAGTGTTGGTAATGGTATCATATAGTGATAGATGTTTTAAATACGAAAGTTAAGATCGATGTCAGACATGTCGCCCGGAGCGAGGTCCCGTGCCCGCGCCACTTGCTCACCTGACCGAACTCCGTCCGACTTTTTTTTTGTTTCCTCGGATGAAGGATGACATTAAAGGACTCCAGCTGAAAGAGACTGATAGAACCGGAGGAATTGCAAGTGTTGGTAATGGTATGATAAAGTGATAGATGTTTTAAATACGAAAGTTAAGATCGATGAGACAGGGCGCACGAAGCGAGGTCTGGTGCCCGCGACACACACTCACCTGACCGAGCTCCATGCGAATTTTTGTTTTCTTTTCTCGGATGAAGGATTACATTAAAGGACTCCGGTTTAACAACGTAGAAGAGGTGAGGGAGAAAATGAGAGAGGAGCCATTAGGCCATCAAAACAGACGAGCTTGAAAAGCGTTTGGAAGAACGGAATCGCAGATTGGACGAATGTATCAAGTGTAATGGAGAGCACCTTCAAGGTGATAAGTACGTTGTCTTAGCTCAATTGGTGAGAGCATCGCACGCGTAACGCGACGACGTGGGATCGTTCGCCACCTGCGGCAAGTTGTTTTTTCATCCACGTTCATCGCCATTACTTTATCATTTCTTTATTTTAATTAGTAAGTAAAAGTAATTTCCCCTACGTTGATCCCTGGTGTCGTCGCTTTTTGGCTTCTCATGATATGATTATTAAAAATCGGACCCCTCGATTAACCCCCTTTCTTCTCTTTGTAGAGTCCGTACTTTAGCGCAGATTCCGGCTGAATATGAATAACCAATTAGTCGATGCTTTCACGGTAATAGCCACGCTATTCATATAACATGAACCGTAGCGACCGTCCGCCTTCCAGGGGCGATGGAATTCAAGACTGATGGGAGCAACAGCTGGTCAGGGGTCGAGATAAGCAAAAGAAAAAGAAGAAGAGGGCAATGGGGTTTTGCGGTCGTTTCAGGCATAGACAAATGTACCATATAAAGTTGGAAGTCTTTATGAATGAATAATATAAACTAGATACATGAAATGCTAAAATGCAGTATTCCAACAAAACCTGATTAGGCTTTAGATGGTGACAGTTTTGACGGAGAGAGCCCTTGTTGTGAGAAAGTACCTCACTTCCTCTAATCTTTCCTTTCCACAATTTATTTGCTTCTTTCTCGCTTAATATTTAACACATCTTAAACACCATTGCGGTAAAGCGCTCCAATGGACGGCCCTTTGCAACTCATAGCGTACCGTCCTTCTGGCACCATTTCATTTTGTCCTCTGAAAACATAATTTAACCGAATTTCTTGCATCTTCAAGGTTTTGAAAAAGCGTACAGCTGCAGAACGAATAAGACATTTCAAGGTTCCTTCAATGAGTTTTATGAAACTTAATGCACGTGCACTCCACACGAGACACGTTGCAGGAATGTCAAGTAGGACAACATCAGCCATATTATTTTTTGGATACTTGCGAAGGCATCTATCCAGGCACTTGAAAAATACGCCCTATGTAAAATATCTTGAAAAACAATACAAGACTTGAACCCTCTACATGACGACACACTGATACTGAGAGCAAGCTTCCAGCATTGTACCTTTAAACTGCTTTCGCTAAAGGACATTAGACATATGTTACATTGTTAGATATATCAGATATACATTACATATACTATATATTTACGTATAATACATACAGTTTACGTATATCTTATACTAAAATTTTTTCAAGATGTATGCAATACGTTTGAATCATAATTTTCATCAGGCATTTTGGTTTTTGTGCACCACCTTGGGATCCACATTAGTGAACACAGAGCCTCAAGGGGGTATAGCCAGTATTCTGGACCCAGCCTGGTAAAAGCCCCTTTCAGCATAAAGGAGTTTCGCACTTCTAGCTCGAGCACAATTAGAAAAAAAAGTAGACTATAATCATTGTATATGGCTCCTCATCGAAAAAAGAATGCAGTCTGCGGATAGAACCCTTGAAGCTGTCGCACAATTTTACAATATCATATGTCACCGTATTTTACAAGTGATAAACTTCGCGTGCCGAGAAGATATCAGTAGGCGAAAAATGTAATGAGGTAAAGTGAAATGACGACGGTGCGGGCTTTCTTCTTCTCCACCTTGCCGCACAAACCGTCCCAGGTCTTCCATGCGGTCTTGCTCATCGGTATGCTGAATGTGTTTCAGAAGACCGACGGACCTGGCACGTGTTGTCTTCTAACGTCTTTTGCGACTACGTCCGGAAACTTGAAAGGAAGACATGCATATGGAGCTTGAAACGATGACCTTCGTGGCATGTTTGTGCTGCAAAAGAAAAGTGCAGAAATGATTAGGTCCTACCTAATGGAATGCCAAGATATTCACTCAGCGAGAACTGTAACGAGCATTCCGAAGTATTGCGATACAAACAAAATGAAAGGTTAGCTGGTGAGCAGTCGAGAGAAGTACGAGGCGATTAGAGTATCGGTGAAGAAAAGAGAAAGAACAGGAAAGAGATTGATGGAACCGGAGGGATTGCAAGTGTTACTAATGGTATGATATAATGATAGAGGTTTTAAATACGAAAGTTAAGATGGATGTGGGACAGGTAAAAGTCTATATAGCGCTAGATGTAGTAATACATGATTGTATCAAGCAGTCCTGACAGCTATATGTCGCTGCCCTGTTTCAAAAACCCTGCCAATAAATATCATCGCTATCATCATTAGGGTGGTTTAAGTTATTTTTATTAAAGGCGACCAGAAATGTTTCTTTATTCGTGGAACCGAAGCAACTAAATGCGTATGGGCTCTTCAGGCGCCGTGTCCACATTCGCGAACGCGGCTTGTCTTTGCCACTTCTGTAAATGGTGGCCAAGAAATATCGGCGGTCACTAAGCTTCAGGCTAATTGAGCCCCGTGAATACTCTACGTGCCTTCAATATGCCCTGTACTGCTGCAGAAAAACAAGCTGCTGAATGAGCTACCATGTTTCACAGGACGTTTGGTGTGATGCGTATGAGCAACAATATGAAAAAAAAGACATTGTCTTTGTGCGTAATGCATGCAGTCAATAATGAAATTGCGCATGTGTTTCAAGGATGTGAAAGAATATTTTGTAGAAAGGAAAAACGGAGCGTTGCTGACTGCCCAATAATTAGATAATTACTTACAATTTATGATGACTCATCAAAAAATGCACAAGGCATCATCGTATTTTCTTTTAATTGCAGTGCAGTATCGCGTGTCTTTGAACGAAGTTGCGTCAATTTGAGACATTTTTAAACATTCCTCCATAATTCGCACTCGTAGGGGTTAGACTGTATTGCAACACCTTATTCTAATCCATGCTTCCATGAAACGACCCGTGAAAGAAGAAAAAAAAGAATTATCGGGTAAACAGTGTGCTTGAATACAGATTGCAATGCACAGTGCAATCATCGCCACGTGTTCAGCACACGCAAACATCGCATGTCTGACTGAATGAAAAACTTTATTGGTCGAAGTATTTACTGGGAGGGTGCGGGGCGGTCCTTATAGAGACTAGGTGGGCACCTCATTACAGGAGCCCATTGTCTGCAGCCGCGGCTCGGGTACGGCCGACCAGGGCCTTCTGGCTCGCCAGGTCGGAGCAGCCGAGCAGAGCCGCCTCCCAGTCCTCCCGCGTAGGGTTGGGTATAGTGGGAAGGTGCGTGGTTGATTGGCATGCCCACACCATATGGAAATGCCCGAAGACTTTTCCTCAAAGTGTGGGCACTTCCCTGTGCACGCAGGGTCGAAATTTTTCAGCACTGCCGGGCCCATCAGTATAAAGGCGAAAGAGCAAGCGCTCCTCCGCCTTTGTTTATTTATTTAATAATATCTCAAATGCCCCTGGTGCGGGGCACTACATGCCCCTGGTGCGGGGCTCTACAATCTTTCCTAAGGCATTTCCAGGCCTTAGGAAAGATTGCATGGCCGAATTGGTAATGCTAGGTGATTTACTTAAAGGTAAAAGACGGATTACGGTCGGAGTCCACATCGAAGGGGGGGCGAGGGCGACGCCCGGAGAATAAGTGCGCTGGCAGCGACGTCGGCCGCTTCGTTGCCTTCGAGACTCGTGTGCGTGGGAGTCCATATTATCGTGCGGGATGCGGGGGCTCCGAGATAATTGCTGTCTTGTAGTATGCGGCACGCCAAATAAGGTGTAAAGACCCTTTCGATGTTCCTGTAGGCCCCTCGCGAGTCGGTAATGATGACCCGCGAGTCCGGATTTGAGGCGGCGAGTGCGATGATCACCTCTTCCGCATATATTATGTCTTGTGCTTTGAACGTAAGGCCGTTGACTACTGTGTTTTGGTGGACGACTACGGCCGTATACCAAACCCAGTGGTGTGGGCCGGAGGCGTCCACGTAGAATACTCCGTGTTTGTTCCCATAGTGGTGTGCCAAGGCTCCCGCCCGCGCGAGGCACCGGCCACTATGGTTGTCTGTGTCATGTTGGCACGAAGAGGACGCACGTGCAGGGCGTATCTCCAGATTTCGTGGATGCGCACGCGCTCTTCCGTCAGCGGTGTGTGGTGGATGTGTAGTCGGGCAAGAAGGCGGCGACCCGACGGTGGCTTTGAGAGCCTTGTGTAGTGGTTCGTCAAGTGTGCTTCCCCGCGGTGTTGTTGACCATCCCCAGGGAGGAGGCGCTGGTTGGACGTGTTGACCGGGAGGCCGCGAGGACGCTTTAAAATTTTACCGAGAATCACCTCGAGGGCGTTCTAGTCAAATCTGCGAAGGTGGGGGCAAGGAGTCGAGCACAAGACTCGACTGGTTACGAATGCGTGCGCCAGTCGCTAGGCGTCTTTGCAGCGTAACCCGAGGCGTTTATTGGAAACCCGGTGGACCAAGAGGCCCATCTGGTCTCCCACCTTGCGAAGTTTAGCCAGTGTTGTGTGGACTCGGCAGTGTTTATGAATAAAGAGACCCACTACTCTAATCTCATCGCGTTCTGTGATGGGTCCGTTTAGAACAGCGCGTGCATACAGCGCGTGCTGTATGCCTTCTACACTCTCCAGCTGAGCCGGGAGTTTAATCATTGCCAAATTGAATAGTAGGAGTGAGAGGACCGCGTCCTGCGGGTACCCCTCGTGCCTAATTGGTAGGGTCCGTGTTCTTCATCTTGTACCCAGATATGCGATTGCAGGTCGGACAGAACTTGCCTAACGTACTGAAACGTGTTGTGTCCACAGTTGGTTTGGGATAGGTGCGTCAGAGTTATGTCGTGTGTGACATTGTCAAAAGCCCCCCTTCAAAACGAGGGTGAGCACTGCCTTGTCATTGAAGGGATATTCGACGGGATTTAGAATTTAGTGATCTAGCTGAAGCAGGATATCCTGGGCGGATCGGTGTGTGGGGAACCCGAAAATAGGGTCTGTGAATACGCTTCGGTTTTCCAAAAACTCAGACAGCTTATCTCGCACCCTATATATATAATCTCCATCAGCTTTCCGGCACAGGACGTGAGGGAGATGGGGCGGAGGCTGTCCGTGTTTATGGCTTTGCCGGCTTTTGAAATAGAAGTGACCCAGAGTGGTCTTCCATTCGATTGGGAGGGGTGTCTCACACAGACAGATTGAGTTTATGTATGCGAGGTTCTTTTCGGGTTACCCGTAGTCGGCAGTTGCAATTATTTGAGGAAAACGCAGGCAAGCAAAAATACTATGGTGGTCTTCACGCTGTGTCAATGATGCTGTAGCAGTAAATACATTCAGAACCGAAGATATTGCTGAAGTCTGCTGTCTTATTTTCTTTCTCCTTCTCAGACAGCCATGTCGGACGAAGACATTGTGATCACGGGCTTCTCGGCCCGCTTCCCCCAAGCTGATCACCTGGCTGAATTCAAGGAGAAGCTCTACGCGGGGGTCGATATGGTCACAGTGGATGACTCACGCTGGCCTCCAGGTGTGTTTCATAGCGCTTAGTTGCGCTGAAGCTTTTACTAGCGAATCATTGCCTCATTCTAGGCACTTCGTGGTAGATGGGTAGACAGGGTAGGCTCCTTCCCCACATCGTTTTACTGATAATAATAAAAGAAACAGCGAGAGCGATGGGGGAATCGAACTTTTGCCGTCTTGAAGAGCAGCCGGGCGCTCTAGCCATTAGGCCACGATTGCACTTTTTTATTACATGGGAGCAAAATATTTCACAAAAACAAAGCGCTACACAAATTTGCCTCAAAATAGGCCCTCGAAAGTCAGGCAAGCAAGCGCAAGCGTCCAATTGAGACATCCAGACTGGCGGTGCTTCTTGTGCTGCGTAGACCCTGTGAACGTAAGCAGCAGATCCTCGAGAAAAAGAAAAACCGAGTGATTCGCGGTGGATCAGCAGGCCTGTCACCCATTTCACATTGGCAAAGGCTATACAGACCCAGTAACACGAACATGTCATACGGTGGGACGCAGTAACTTTCGCAGTAAATATTCTTAACGGGTTTTTTGGAGAATGCCCCAGAAAGACATGGCACCCCTGTAGTCTACAAAACAGTGATGAATCGTCTCAACACGCGGAAACAAGGGACAATTTGTCGACGATGGTGCACTACAGCCACTTTTCTGCAGCCGAGATTTGACAGGATGGCTGGCACGCATACTCCCCTCGTTCCAAAACTAGCCAGAGGTGCCGCATTGTCGCATTCGCTGTCCTGGCCGCTCTGATTGGCCCAAAGAGCTGCTACGTCAGAGAGGCCCAAAGAGGCATCTTTGATTGGCTCAAGATGCTCTCATTACCGAATATTACAGCATCGCGGAATTCGACAATGTCCAGGATACGACTCCAACTTGTAGAAACACTTGGCGCGTGCGTCTCGTGCCGCTGCTGCCACTTTCTCGTCTTCTTTCCTTACAAATAACGCGCCCTTTGTAGCGCTGTGTCATAAAAAAAAACTGTGTTCAGGATAGGACCACATTCTCCAGAACCTTTCCTGGTAGCAGCTAGCGCTACGCAGAAACAGTCCGGCATTTTACTACCTTCATGATTGACCCCGGTTGATCACGCTACAAGATTTTTTTTCGCCGGAGTACAAATGCGATCGTGGTCTTAGCACGGAACCACATGGCATTGGAATGGCACGCAACATTCTACAACACTGAGTTGTAGGTCGTGTCGCAAAGCGTAAGCAACTTGTTTTCGCTCGTCAAGCATTTCTGTCGAACCTAACGGTCTCCATTTCGAGAATTCGGGTCAACGGGGGCCGTAGCGATCACGGCGCTGCAGCCATGCGATCGTCGTCGGCGTTGTCGTCGTCGTGCCGCTGCTGTCGTCGTCACACACGCGCACGCTCGCGTCGTACACGCACAGTCGGGCATACTTACACAAACCTCTCGGTCCACCTGGTAACGCTTTGCGGAATTACGAACGATGCTGGATAGCCAGCTATCCGCAATATGCTTCGCGTAACGTTGATCTTGGGAGTGCGTGGGAGCTGGAAATTTTTGTTTCTTTTTATTTTACTGCTACCAGTTGGAAGGTTGAAATTGGGTTTCTAGTTTGTGATGTTACGAGAGTGTGAGAAAACATTTCACCGGTAGGGGCAGCTCACAAATAATATTCTGGCCATTTTGATCATGTTGTAGGGTTTGCTAGGTAGCCATTTCATTCGCTGCATGCTTCTTACAGGATGCAGCGATCATTTACTAGAGGAATAACGACTACGCGTAGTTATCTCTCGGGGCTCGTCGAAACTCTTCTTCATTTGCAGACGTAGAGCTTGGATGGCTTTCCTCGTTTCAGTAATACCTCTCTCGCAGGCCGTTACTCTTTCTTCGAGCGCTAGCGATATTGGTTCCGGCTCGTTCGCCATCTCGATGCTCACGTCCTCGGCTATCTCATCCACCACCAGGGTAATGGGCGCGCTTTCTCGTCCTTGGTGACGCATTTCGGCTTCGTTCTTGTGCTGGCTGTGCGCGAAAGTCGGCTACCCCTGCGCGGATTTCCTATATTAAAAGGTTGGTAGCGCCTGAACGGTATAAGGTTCGTGTTTTTGCCAGCGCCTCAAGGTATCTGCACAGTTTGCTTCCTCTTAATGTTTTGGCCTCTGTGACTGGGGAAGCAGCGTTCCGCGAAGCTCGCCTGTGGCTTCTTAATCCTCGCGTGACTCGCGGTCTTCGACCTATCATGGTTGTTAACTAAGACGATATGAATCTATGAAACACCATAGTCCCTAACCCTGTTTGTCACTCTTCTTTCCTTAACCGTGTACTCGCACAGAACGTGGCACCTAATGGTTCAGCAGGCGACTTGCGACGCCTTGCGACGCTCGCGGCATCCAATCTTGATTATGCGTTGTTGTCATGCAATGGCCGCCATGGCGTCGTCGTCGCAAAGTCGCCATCATGCATCCGTTGCCATGCCATCGTCATCATGCCGTCGTGGCCGTGCCATCGTCGTCATTCAAATTCATCAACAGGTTGTCGTAATACCGTCGTTGTCATGCGATCGCCGTCATGCACTCGCCAACATACCGTTGTTCTCGGGCCGTAGTTGTCACGCTACCGTCCTTATACCATCGCCATCGAGTCATAATCGTCATCTCATATTCATCGTGTCGTCGTCGTCCTACCGCTTATGTCGTTTCATTGACGTCTTTCATTCGTCGTGTCGGCGTCGTGATTATACAGTCGTCGTCGTGCCGGCATCTTATGCGCAAGCTTGGCATGCGAGTGTCATAGCAGAGTGCGACTACACCCGAGTATATCGCTTGTAGCCTAAACACGGATGAATCACGATGAGCGCTGGAGATGTTAAATAAACGTAACTTTAGCAATGCGGTGTGTCGTTACACTGCTCGAATGCTAATAGGATAACCATCGCCAGTCATCGGGAGATGAGTTCTGCCGCAATTTTTTTACTATGCGCTCTCCCGGCACGCGCAGGCTAATGGTGCGCTAGACGAGAGCGACGCCATATTTAATAGTTTTTATAATCTTCAGGCGCCGGGGGGCGAATGAGGGTGGAGCTGTACCATGTATTGTTAGCTACTCCGCTTGAGGATTTTCAAAAGCCAAAAAATAAAAGCCACCCACGGTCTCTACCTTGGTTTATATGGACCAAACCTAACTTGCTGCGTTGAATGACACCATATTCTAGTGTCTCGGTCTATTCGGTTCGGAGGCATCAATCCTGTTAAACCAAGAGCTCATGCGAGGCACCTCCGCTCTTCGCTGACTTCTTTCGTGCCCACTTTGGAACGTTTAACCTGTCTTTGTCACAATCAAACTGAAACGACCGGATCACCTTGGGATGCCTAACCTCGAAATTTTTTCTCTTTACCAGGGCACACAGACGGCGATTTATTTTATCTACACATGCATGTAGCCTGAAAGAGTTTTGTATTTCTAGGACATTCTGGTGCTCGAAGTAGTCATGAAATTGTGCAGCCGCCACAAAACTTAACCCAGTGAATCATCATCATCATCATCATCATCATCATCATCATCATCATCATCATCATCATCATCAGCCTGGTTACGCCCACTGTAGGTCAAAGGCCTCTCCCATACTTCTCCAACTACCCCGGTCATGTACTAATTGTGGCCATGTTGTTCCTGCAAACTTCTTAATTTCATCCGCCCACTTAACTTTCTGCCGCCCTCTGCTACGCTTCCCTTCCCTTGGAATCCATTCAATCCCAGTGAATCAAGGAATACCTATGGCGAATCAATTCTATTAAACACAGGCTGTAAAGTGCAGATATTGAAGGACTTGGAGAGAAACCACATTAAGCCGGCAGTCTACCGTAACCAAAAAATTTCCTGCGGAATGCTTAAGAAAAAAAAAACGCGGGACGGGCGGGTTCATGTTAAGTGTGACAGAGGCTGTTGCTTCGCCAGACAATGGGCCTGTAACCAGTCATAGCGCTTTGTCGCAGGTCACTGGGATGTACCAGAGCGACATGGCAAGATCCGCGACCTGTCCCGCTTCGACGCACAGTTCTTTAGCACGCACCCGAAGCAGGCTCAGTTACTGGATCCTCAGATTCGACTCCTGTTGGAGACGTCGTACGAGGCCATCGTGGATGCGGGCTACGATCCGGACAGCCTCCGTGGAAGCAACATCGGCGTATTCGTGGGTGTTACCGCCTGCGAAACTGGTGACGTCTTGAGAGCAAACGCACACAACGCAGACGAGACGGACGCCTACGGACTGCTCGCGTGCTGCCACTCCATGTTCGCGAACCGGATATCGTACGGGCTGGACTTCCACGGTAAGAGACGTGTCTTTTACTCATTCTTGTTTGGCGCTTTCTTAAAGAAACACTAAAGAAAACGAACCTAATCAATATAGAGTGACCGTGATGCAATAGCCACGAAACGCAATACTCAACGGAATGAGACGGGTAACACCCTTGTCTGTCCCCTTCTGCTGCGTATTCTTTCTGAAGCACTTGGCACCACGATGAATCCGCACCAAATAGCCCAATTATTATATTGATGAATATATCAATATTGCGAAGGGATGAATGATTTATTTAAAAAGAATGAATTATTTATTTTATTTCAGGAAGAATGGCTCGTGGCCTAACGATGAAGTACAGTGCTAAAAGCCAATCTTAACACCGTACAGCGCTCTTTGAAACATCGGGTACAATAATGTGACGTCATATACGTCGATACGCCATGTGGCCGTAGCTGCATATTGTTTAAATTGCTTACGCGTGACTTAATACCTATGGCCGTGGAAGCGTACCGTGCTACGACTGTGACGCTTTCGTATACAATGAGTAGCACGTACGCGACAAACTGGGAAACTGCGACATTCTTATATTCTCGTGAGGGACATCACTAATTACTATTCACACTAAATTTTTTGTATATGTATTCGCATATTCTCATTATTGTATATTATAATCTTTGAGTGTACTCTCACCCCTTACACAATGTCTTTAGGGGCCTCTAAGGTATATTTAAATAAATAAATAAATAAATAAATAAATAAATAAATAAATAAATAAATAAATAAATAAATAAATAAATAAATAAATAAATATTTACAACTCGCAGCGCATGGGAATAACCGAAAGGCACGCAATAGTATGTACTATCAGCAACCGAAGCTAACGTGAAAAAAAAAAAGAACGTCGCTTGATATGCAACGTGTTGTGCCTACAAACGCATAGAAATCGGAGAACCGAATATGAGCTACGAGATTTTGTCTGCTTTGTTCACGCGTCGGTGCCGATGATTCCTAACGCTTCCGCACTCCACGGCTCCCCACAATTAGTTGCTGTTTTCTGGATTTGTTGAACGACAGACATGTCCCAACCACCATCATCACCGAAACAAGTTCCGAAACGTATCTTGGTGCAATTTTGACAGACCTTGACCTCGGCGTGCGACCGAAATCGCATCATGTGAAACAGCCTAAACACGTACAAACGAGTTTGGGATTCCGGGCACAAAAAGCTACTTCTGCACGGTATGTTTGAGACTCCCTATAGCTGGAACGTTGTTCTTAACCGCCGTTACAATCATTACCAACATTACGAATTCCATCCGAATAAATCAGTCAGAACTAGTTGCGGTGGCCTAAAATGTTTAGGATGTCCATCTCATCAAATGGCGCAGTGGAGGTGCGGCAGCGACAAGTAGAGTTCAACCCTGTAAGGCACGACGTATTGACGTCACTGAAGCTGCAGAGTTTCATGCCGGAAAATGCGGATTTGGTGGCGGGAAGCTTAGCGCAAAACCCGTAGTTGCGTTTTGCATATGCTGGAGCGAAGCTCCGTTTGTGGCTAGTTCAACTAACCAAAGAATGATTTATTACTATACTAATGATACTATAAATAAAAACGCCATTTTTTGTTCATTTGCATTCGCCATGACCACAAATAACGGTGAACGAGTTTTTGCAATTTTTCTTGACGTGAAGCTTCGTTTGGGCATCGCTGGGTTGAAGAACAGTTGTGGCAGTTCGTCCTTCACAGATCAAAGTATACAACTCGGCTGCCCCCTTTGAGCCACTTGGCTATGCTAACGTGTGTTTATGTTGCGACGCGTGCAATCTCGACTTCACGCAGGCCCGAGCGTCGCCGTAGACACGGCCTGTTCGTCCACGATGACTGCGCTGCACGAGGCCCTGCTGGCGCTGAGGTCGGGGCGCTGCCAAGCGGCCATCGTGGGCGGAAGCAACGTCACGCTGGGGCCCTTACTGACTCGAAGCTACCAGCGGCTCGGTTTGCTCTCGCTGGACGGAAAGTGCAAGGTCTTCGACTCCGATGGTGGGTGCCTTAGGATGACGCGAGTTTTCGTAGAAACAACGGGGAACTCGGGCACTGCGCTAAAGGGAAGACGATTCGTAAACAGAACTATTGTCGACCGCCAGGCTGTAGCACAAAATTGCAAGCTTAAACAGCAATGCTCAGTTTGAGCTGCAAAAAGCAACCAGCTTCCTTAGCAATGACTACACTGCTGCTATTTGCCCTGTGAATGATGTGCGACTTGTGCCAAACATTTTGCAGCACATCTGATATCGTTGGGGCTCCTGCTCAGTTTTCTTTAACAGGCAGAGTGACCGGCAGTGGTGGCGCTGGTCCCGAGGATTATCCTCAGGCCAGCACTTGTTCTTTTTTTAACTCGGAATTTTTCTTTCTGGGAAACTCGTACTGGGTTTCCTTCGCGACTTCGTGCTGCAGTTCGGCAGAAGAAGTCTGGTAGAAGACAATTATTCCCCTTCAGAAGACTGCTAAGCCACCGTGACAAACATGGTTAGTGCGTGGAATGGCCTGATTTTCTTATTTGCATATTCAAGGGTACCCTGTGACTATATTTATCACGCTGCATCTTTCTCTGTTTGTGTGCACTCATACTTTGCTAAACATAGCGATGCAGTTAGTATGCGCGCCCATGGGTTAGCATTGCAAATTCATGCAATGAGACTGCAAGATAACTTGTCGCGGATGATCAATGTCTAGAAAAACAAAGCTTGTTTGAAGCCGGACGGGCCATGTTTAGGCAAATTCATGTACTGCCCCGTGAATCCCATGCGGTTTGGATCACCATGCTCAGAGCTCCTGTAAGCACTACCACCACAGTTTTCTCCGGTAGCCGAAATGCGCCCCGTCCCGTGAACTCATATTCTAGGTCGGTAGTGCTATCCGTTGGTCGAACTGGAGAGATTGAAAAAAGCATGGGATGTCCGGCTGCGCTAGTTGACGTGATTGTGGAGGTGCGAGCAATTTACTTAATGCGTACCTGCGAAGTCTCCCGAATTTTTCGTAAGGTTTACAAATTTAGGCTCGTTGTACGATTTCACGAGTGTTTATGTCATGTGTTACAAAAAATGAATTCTGTTTGGGAAAAACGTTTAAAAAATGTTGATGGATGGGGATGACGCAAGATTGCAAAAATGCATGCGAAAAAGCAACATGTGGCACTTACACTGCCTTCTTGGGGCGGTGCAAGACTTCGTATGGTGGTGGGGTACTTGCTTTGGGCAAGTTTACTAAATGTGTAGCTCCTGAAGCACGCGAAGTCGGCGACAGCAAAGTCACTGAATATGTCAGTGCGATCTAAAGAAAAAGTGTTGGCTGTCAGTCTCTGCAGTCCCAAGTTTGGTGCTGTCTGTGTCCTGCGTCTGAGCTTAGTACCAAAGAAAGCGCACATATTATAATGCCAGACAATGCGTGTGCACAGGGCAAGGTTCTTAAGAATGCGTGCCATACTGCCTCCTCCCTCCGCTATCGTTCAGCGGCTTTTGATGAATTTGAAATCTCACATGTTGGCAGGCGTTACCCTCAAATTTCCGCCTTGTCATTGCTCATAGTACTAATTAAATGGGCAGAAGAAATTTATAGAGAAGCCCGAGCCAGCACCGAAACCCCGGTGCCTTCCACACCGCCGGTGCCACAATCTGGCCGGCTACGCTTGCGCGAAAAACAACACGAAATTCCCGCCGGGATCGTCCCCGGGCCCGCTGCGTGGGAGTCAGCTTCTGAACCTCTGAGTCACGCCAGCGCTTGCTAGCATGCAGTGTGGGAAAATCCCCTATAAACGCGTCCTAGCGCGCGAGGACGCGTTGAATGCAAAATGTGCACAAAATGAGCAACTCGTTGCTCTGCCACAAAGAAATAAGGTGGGATTCACGAAGCTTTCGCTCGTAAGTGTTCTTTGCCATAGGCCGGCCGTCTCTGATAATAATGTGTCTAACATCAAGATTAGCTGGAATTTGGTATAGTTAACGATTCTAGCGTAAGATTTTTTTTGAATATAGGCTCTGTTGCGTAGTATGGATATACAAAACTCAAATATTTACCGCGTGTGCTGGTCGCAGGCAATGGCTTCGTCCGCAGCGAGACTGTCGGCGCATTCTTCCTCCAGAGGTCGTCCGACGCCCGCCGGGTGTACGCCAAGGTCGTCAATGTCCAAAGCAACGCGGACGGATACAAAGTTGAAGGTGAGCTTGTTCAGTTTACTCCCCAAGGAAGCGCCATCCCATTGCTAACGCGCGTTTCACGAGACGCTTCTCTTGCCAATACCATCTGCATTAAAGGACGTCCCTGTTGTCCAGCAGCAATAAGCTTACCGTGGCTGTGCATGGTACGTACGAACAACCAAGCTCGTCAGCTGTGTGGATGAAGACAGCTCACTACGCCAAGGAGTAGGTAGTTCGAAGAGCCTGTTAGGTTAAGAATGTTTAAATGCGTAAACATTGTTATGCTTACCCAACGAGAAAAAACGTCCGCGCTCCATCCGTCCGCCCTCCTTCCGTCCGTCCGTCCCGTAAGACGATCGCTTTCAAGATAGAGCACGCAGCAGCGAGCGACATTACCTTCGTGCTGCTTGTCGCTTCCACGCGAATGAAGCGGCGAGAACACAGTGCTCACGAAGCTCTCAGCAGACGCCGCACCCTGCCCGTTTCGCAGATCGCTTTCAAGATATGGGCCCACGCGTCTCTCTTCAAAGAGAAGCGGTGAGAAGACAGCGCGCGAAGTTATCAGCAGTCGGCACTCCTTGTCTGCATCGGAGATCACCTTCAAAGTATGGTCCGCGCAGCTCAGCCAAAATTACTTGTATTCGAGGCCTTCATAAGCTCCGCTTGGACCCGCTAGCATACTTACACGAACCAATATAAGCTGCAAAAATGTGCAGCGAAAACGTGTTTTCAATGAAAAATGAGCCGAGTCCTTGACCTGTGCTAGTCATTATGAGCCAAATTCACTTTTCCAATTTCGGCGCTTCTACGTCTCCTCGCGGGAACGCCGTTATTAATTCTGCTTAAGAGTTCCCAGCTTCAGCACGTTGTCCAGTTTCCTTTGTTTTTGCTGGCGAAATGGCCTCTTGCTATGGCTTATGATGGCTATGAAGAAGTTGACCACAGGTCGACACCCAGACAGGCTTCTGCGAAGGTACACTCGTCCAAACAACACTCCGGGGCGCGCGAGTGCAGTCAGCGCAGTGAACCTGCGCAGTCTCAGTGGCAGCTTGGAGTGTGCCTTAATGTCGTCTGCTACATCGTTTGTGGCGCACAGCCGAAGTTGGTGACGCAGTGTACTGGGTCGAATGCGGCGAAAGTGCCGTCTTTCTGCATGCATGCACACAAACACAATGCTGGCTTACCTCGAAAGCAATATGCTGGTCAAAGCCAACTCCGCTTCACCTCTTCCTAACGTGCTTTTGGCTGGCCCACTTTAATGTTGCAGACCACAAGCAGCCACGGATATAGCATGTCACTGAGTGTGCACACGTCGGCTTCGGTGTGCGGCTGCCGTGGTACTCTGCGGTGCGCGGCCGCGCGCTCACGTGTTCCGCCACATTTTGTTGGTGAGTGCACGTCTGCGAAGAACTCTAAAATCTGCACTTCTGCCGAAGTGTGACCACACACAGGAAACATCGAAATATAAGCTTATGTCACATGTGCCAGTGAAAAGCTTCGAAGCAAAGTTCAAAGAACTGAATAGTTTGGGAAAGCGGTCGGGCTTTATTTTATTGCCGCGTGAAATTTGTGGGATGAAGCGCCGATGGCTTAGTAAAACGTCCATTCGAAGCTTGGCGGCGCGCTACAGAGTGCGCTTTGAGAACAAAAGGTTATTAGGGCAGAGACATGTTTTGCGTTGTGCTGGCAGTTAGCCGTAGTTCTCGAGCAGTGAAATGACAAAGGCGTAGTTAGGCGAATCTATCTCATAGATCTATGAGGTAGATCTATTGCACCAGTCGCAGTTACATAATTCGTTGCTGCGATTGAGCCCAGAAAAAGAAATAATTAGTTGCTTCAGTGTAATGTTCACTCGTTTCTGAACTTTCATTCTGGTGGATTTGGCTCCCATTTTGAGAAATACTACTCACACTCTGAGAGTGAAAAATCTATCAATAATTTTACTAACAAGGTAGGGAAAGTCCTGCGTAACTACTAAACACCAACTACAACAAGAATGAAAGCTACTTAGGTGCTTAGAAGAAAAAAATATGATCGTAATAATCTCGAGGATAGTTCGAAGAGGCTGCTAGTCTAATTATATTTCTTTACTGTCTTGGCAGTGAGCACTGTATGATTTGTTGGCCATCGGAAGAATGAAAGCGCGGCATTAGATACCTAGGGTCACTGCCAGTCGCTCTTCACACATAAAAGGCTTCTCCCGACAGGGTGAGCAGTAAATTAACAAAGATGGCGACCGAGCAAGGCCGAGGCGCGATGCAGGAAAGGAGGTGAGGGAGAGGAAATGACACGCACTGATTTGCTGACCGCGTGTACTCGTGTTCTTGCTTAACGTAGGAATTTGAACACCTTAGTTCTTTCAATCGAGTCTCGCTGCTAATTACCTAGTTGAGTAGTTTGCTTAGTGACGAGAGATTCCGCCGTTGCACACTTGCCGATTCCTACTGAAACACGTGAGTTGACAAAAAAAGTAGTTCCACCCAAAATGCTAACGAATGACACGGAACTCCTTATACGACATTGCTTCGCGTACGGTAGAGGTTGCAGAAAACTCTGTAGTGACCTCTTGTCACGTATACTCAACTTAGTTTCGCCTGGGCTTCAGCTGGCGTCAACGCTTGATTTTCACTCCAGAAGGTGAGTAATTGTTTAGTAAAACTGAAATATGTATGCCGTGCTTGCCGCTCTAGTCAGCGATTGCATGGAACATGTTTAGACAGGCATTAGAGCGTAGTCTATGCGGAGAATAGCCTTAGCGCTGGAAAGCAGCCTCATGTCAAGCCTCGACTCTGAAAACACTGTTGAGGGAGTGATGTTATCACACATTAAGTCACGATAAATATCACGTGCATTTTCGTTGTTTTAATGCGCTGTGCTTGGCATTTCATTTCCAGCAAAGACCGCTATCAGATATTCAGACACGCAAGACATTTTATCGAGCATGCAGAATTAACGTAAGTAAATGCACACAATACTGATGACAATTAACGAAGGTGTCAAAATTACACCGAACAGAGTGTGCAGTTTTCAAGCAATTTTTAAGAAAACCTCCATTGCGACGTCTGCAGCGACTTGATCGTCGATGCATATGACGTTGTAACAGCGGCTGGGGCGATTCTCAAAGCCATCGACTTTTCAGAGCGGACTTAGCCTTCTGGAAACTCACCAGCAAAAGCAGATGCCTAACATTTTCTTGACTTACCTGTAGGAAAGACATTCCTCGTTGCCCAACTCCAAACTGTTTATGGATACGTTTAAACCTTTCAACCATTGATGGAAATAGTGAAGATTCGCGATGGCTAAAACTTAAAATGTATAATTTTGAATAAACAGGCATTCGTATGGGCGGCATCGCACAAAATAACCTCTTGCAGTAGGCGAGAGGGCGCCGTGATCATTTTCGCACGTCTTTGTGCCTTCGCAGGAGTCACTTTTCCTTCGAGAAAGGCGCAGGAAGACCTGCTGCTTGACTGCTATGAAAAGAGCAATGTCGATCCACTCAAAGTCGCGTACATAGAGGCTCACGGCACTGGGACCAAGGCGGGTGATGTCGAGGAGTTGGCTGCCATCAGCGCAGTGTTCTGCAAGCCGGGACGCCAGATGCCGTTGATGGTCGGCTCCATCAAAAGCAACATGGGACACGCCGAAGGCGCCTCTGGTAAGCCGACTCGGACCACCGGGAAGCGAGACGTCCATCGAATCCCGCCGATCTAGTGCCACTTAGTCCACTGGCATCGAAATCCTCCTGTGGACATCGCGCCCGCTGTCAGATGGTGACCGATGGAGATAAACACGTTTGATGAGCAATGTCGCAACAGCTCTGACTGTATTTATGCTCACAGAGTGTTTGCCTTTACAGGCAAAAACTTCGGTGAGTGGGAAACTGTTGGTAATAGGAAACAAGGTGTGAAGCCAAAGGACGACAACAGGAATGGCCCAGTGCCATTTCGCTTCTTACGTTCTATTATGACGCGGTTTTTATAGTCATGAAGCTAAACATTGTACTTATGCATCGTTGCCATATTCCATAAGTCATTCCGTCGGCATCCCGGTCCCATCAATCTGTCTATTCGTTCATACACGCCTACATTCTTCCATACCATTCTTCCTGCATTCTTCCATGAGTGAATGAGTGCTGTATATGTGCGCATATGTGTATATATGTATAAATATGTATTTGTGTATACATATTTTTCTGCTTGTTTATTAGCGGCAACCTCATAAACTGCCGTTCTTTTTTATTTTTTTTTAATTTTTATGTCACAGTGAAAGTGAAAGTGAAAGTTTATTTTCTTTTCAACAAAAAGAGGGCGCCAAGACAAAAGGCAAGAGCCTGACAAGGTCCCGGTCACCCGTGTATTTCCATGCCTTGTATAGCCCCTCCTGCATGGGCCATAACTGTTGGCCTGCTGTATTCTGAAATAAATAAATAAATAAATAAATAAATAAATAAATAAATAAATAAATAAATAAATAAATAAATAAATAAATAAATAAATAAATAAATAAATAAATAAATAAATACACATGCCAGTCCACAGGCCTTGTCGTGTGTCCACATTTCGGGAAGTAGTATAACCCTTCTGCTGATACCTCCTTAACTTATGGCCTTCGTTGATGCACCTATACATCTGCCATTACATTCGTATATTCGTAGTTCTCATACAGTCAATCATTTAGCGGCGCGCTCATCTTTTTCGTCGTCAATCTATCCGCCTTTGTATTCATCCACCAATACGCCTCTCTACAGACTCAACCATATGTAACCGTAACGAACCAAGGCACCCAACCACCTATAGGCTTACAAATCAATCCGGCCATCCACCCCTCTTTTCTTGTTTCTCTTACATGGAAGCCCAAACACCTGTCTGCATTTTTTTCTCCATCATTTCATCCGGCGCTTTTATTCATTCCACATCTGCGATTCCACAGACCCAAACACACACGTCCCTCATCAGCATACCCAACCGTCCCTCTGTTTTCTCCTTCCCTGCCCATCCCCTCACTATCTATCCATTCGTCCATGCTTGCATTCATCCATCTGTTTGGCTATGGATGCACCCAACTGTATGAACTCCCCGCCCCTCCTTACATTCGGGAAACACATGTCTGCCCCATCTATCACTCCGCTCTTGCAGCCATCTCCATTTACCTGTCCGCGCAGCTAGGCGAATTTCTCTGGCCGGTTTCTTTTTTTTTTGTTTTGTTGGAAACTACCCAATTTTGCCATGTCGACAGACTCGGCATCTCTGGTTGGCTCAAAATGCTAACATGGTGGAAGCATATGTCGCTGGACAAGCTTACCTCACTTCCGGTCGGGAAGAGATTAGAAAACGCGCGACCAAATTTATGACTTCCGATTTCTTAATACTGAATCGCTCGGTTAAAACTCATGTTTGGCTTACCATTGCTTGAATCACGTCGTCTCATATCGCGGTTACGCCTACTTCATGCTTTCCGTTATTATGCACAATCAAGGTAGATTGTTATACCTACCTACCCCTAAGGACGTGCGCTCGCGGTAGTCAGCCCTATCGTTTAGAATGCATTTTCTGCCGCATTTCAACAGCGAACTAATTACTTCTTCCTTCACTCAATAGCCCCATGAAACTGCTTCCCTAACAATATAGTCACATATACAGACAGTACCGAAACATTTTCAAAAATGCTGTCACATTATTTTGCGTGAAAAAGGCCGATAAATCACACTATGACATACTTTCAAATGTGCACTGTGCATGTGCCATTGTTATTGATACTGTTAATTAAATAGAGACTTTGTATATTTATATTGCGCTGGCACTGAAAACTCAGTGTTTCGAACGCGAATTGAATAGTCACCTCTATTCTGTGCACATTCGATATGAGAATGTATGATTTGATAATTCTGGATATTCGAATTCGCCGAAAATTTCACTTGGCTTGGTACAATCCCTACAGCATGTACTACGTGCTTATTTCGCGGCAGTAACAGATGCAAATCATTGCAAAACAGCCTGCAGAACCCTTACCTCTGTCGCTCACTGACGAGCTCCATGCTAATTATACACTGAGCGACCGGAAACTGTGAACCTAATTACCAGCGTTTTAGATGCGAATCATTCACCTTATCTTCTTTGGTGTTGTTTCCTACTTCCACAGTATGAGAAAATATTCGGTATTCAACTCTGTGTACAAATCTAGATAGGGTTTTTTTCTGAGATATTTGTATGTATTTTATTTATTTATTTATTTATTTATTTATTTATTTATTTATTTATTTGTTTATTTATTTATTTATTTATTTGTACATCCGGTGGCCCGAATATGAGCCACAGCAGGAGTGGTAACATGAAAAGGTAAAAACAAAACGAAGTAGTAAAAGACACTGAAAGGCAATGAAAACGGGTGCAGAGCGCGAACATTCAATAGATCTTAGAAATTAATCAAGCCGCAAAGTACCGCCCCCAAGCGGCAGGCCTCTCAAATGATACGACAGAAACAAAGCTCATGAGAAAATCAAGCTACACACCAAGAACGGGCTGAATATCCCAATAGTCAACCAGCTGAAGTTGCTGGGTCTAGTAAACGAGAACAAAGGCAAAAATACGGAAATCATAAAGAAGTTAGACTCAAAGGTAACTTAATAATCACACGAATTACTAACAAGCACCAGGGTATGAAGGAAGAAAGTATCATACGGCTGATACAATCGTTCGTAATCAGTCATACCACATACATAGCAGCCTTCCACAATTGATTTGCAGCTGAAAAGACTAAAATAACAACCTGGTGAAAAAGGCATACAAACTAGAAGTAGGGATTCCCATCTGTACGAGTACGGATCTGTTGCTAAAGTTAGGACTCGACAACACTGGACGAACTAATAGAAGCACAACAAACATCTCAAGCAGAACGACTAACGAAAACCAAAATGGGACGCCATATACTAAGCAAACTAGGAATGAATTACCACATTCTATCAGGGGAAAAGAGGAGGATAACGATAGAAATTCGTGAAAAACTCCTAATACCAAATATACCCAAGAACATGCATCCAGGTTACAACGACGGCAGACGCAGGAGTAGAGCAGAGAAAATGATCCGAAGCTTTGGGTCAGACGACACAGCAACCTTCGTAGGCGCGGCTGAATACCCACACAGAAATAGCTATGTAGCAGTAATCGTAGATCACACCCAAAAACCCCTTACAAGCGTATCAGTTAATACCAACATTCCGAGACAGCTGAGGAGGTAGCCATTGCACTAGCATTGGTCTCCGCGAATGCTCAGTACATCATTAGCGATTCTCAAGCGGCCATTAGAAATTGTGCAAAAGGTAGGATCTCTCCTGAGGCATGGAACATCATCAGAGTCAATGAAGCAAAATTCTCCAACGCAGAGAAGAACGGCAGGCAATTGCTATGATTCCAAGCGCATACGACTCCAGGCATTGCCGCAATCAACCTCAACGAGGTAGCACACCGCGAAGCTCGAGATCTTACTCGCCGAGCTGAGCAAAGAGTCAGTTCCATCGGTCAGGAGAACGTGGAGGAGGAGATCCGGACAGAAAAAGATACATTAACAAGATTTAGCGATATTACTAAATTCTATCAAAATTGGAGGCGAGTGTTACCACCGCCTCACACTGAAGTGAACAGAGCTGAGTCCGTTACTTGGAGGTGATTACAAACAGAAATGTATACGAGTCCCGTGCAACTAAAAATTTTCTACCCCGATATATACGAGAGCAATGTGTGCAAGCTATGCAAGACTGCTAGAGCCACCCTTCAACACATGTTGTGGGGATGTGAAATATATAAAGAAAAAATGACAGTATCCCCGGAAAATGTACGGGCGCGGTGGTCGGCCGTGCTGCTCAGCTAAGAACTCCAAGACCCACTTTGGGCCGCCCAGCGAGCCATGGAGGCCGCACGGGAGCAGCAGCTCCCAGTGGCCATCTAGGCGGCCCGTGGCGCGGACCTACCGATGGCCGGATTCCAAATAAAGTTATCACATCACACACAATTTGCGAACACATGAACTGACGAAGATTTGCACATTGAAACACGCCTACTTAATATTGGATATTGACAGTTATTCTTACGTCACTAAAAATGGCTCCAGCCAAGGGTTAAAGGAAAATGTTAAAACGATTTAACCAATGATATATTAGAATAACCAGCGAGAGCACCAGTGAGTGCGGGATGGCAAGAATAATTGTAAGAGCGCAGGCGCATACATATAGGCGTAACTGTGCGTGCAAAAGTTTAGAGACGACGAGGCCAGCGAAAAATATAAATTTTCAAATTGGTGCTATCATTCAGCCTAAAACTCGGAGGTGCGCTGAGTATGCCAGACACGCAAGCATGTATTATACAACTCAGCTTCCAGATTCGTGTGTGTGTGCCTAGGATGCAAAATAAACGTACATTTTCCTTTTAGGCACTGTCGTTGTTACCGAAGTTTCTTTCTCCATTATAAAGACTTCTCTAAATGTTTGCTAAACGTTCAATCCATAGCATGAAATTTGCACCTACGCCTGCACGAGAACGCATGCGGTTGTTGTTGTTATTCCTCTGCACAAATGGCACACATCTACCGCGGGGGATCGGCGAAGAATTGGGTGTTTCTCGGAATATGAGTAGATGTTTCGGGGGGGAAAGTTTTACTGGAGGAAGACGTATTACTGCGCATCCTGCGTGACCTCCCTCTTCGTCGGCCGGTACTATTTCAGTAAAATAAGGCAGAGACCGTTTAGTTTTTGGGCCCTTTATTTCTCATTAGCATTAACGGCTTTTGGATGGAAAGATTGCCTGATGTATCGAAAGTGAAAATATCTTCCAAAATTTAAATATCAATTGCAAGGAGTGTAGGGAGGACGGAAAGCACTAATGTATTGTCTTTTATGCGTTGCATATTGCAATCACTCAGTTCAGCCCTTGGGCGCGGCCGGGCAGCCACCATTGAGGGTATGAGCCATCGTTCATTGCTGCGCGTCTCATATGTGGGTCTATTCTCTTTTAAGTTTGCTATGATTGTTATTAAGTTGCTTCTATTTTTACGCGTTGCATATTGCAATCACTCAGTTCAGCCCGTGGGCGCGGCCGGGCAGCCACCATTGACCTTTAGCGCAACCACGTGACGTGACGTCACGACAGCCGGAGGAAAAGCGGGGCCCCAACTCGCGCAATATGCAACGCATTCTTGGCTTAACCAAGCTAAGCCTGGCCATTTTTCTCTACTGTCCTTCATTTTCCGCGGTAGATGCTTATACATGAACGTTTGCATATCTTGCCGCACTCTCCTCAGTCTCGTCAAAATCAGGAATATTCTTCCGGGCACTCACAGCGCGCCTAACCTGGTGCGTTTATACTTAGTGTGCTCATATGCATGTCCCGAGCAGCCTTTATGAGTGAACTGTCTTTTCCCTTTACCAGCACACTCTGCGGCGTGCTCAATCGTAGCATGAAGGCTCCTCAAGTGAACGTGATTATTATTGCGATAGCAATCGTATGGACATTCCAGGCGCATTTCTATCGTCCCCGTCGCCGTGAGGCTCTATATGAAGTACAAGGGCGATAAGACCGTCACAAGCGCCGTGTGCCGTATGTGCGAGTGAAAACGTGCGAGTGTGTGCCGGCAGTCGCAGGTCGATCTCGCCCACGCAAGGGAGGAAAGCGAGGACGAAGCGCGCCAGGAGGAACGCGCCTTCTACTCCAGGCGGCCCGGGCAGCCGCGCCCGCCCCGGCCTGGCCACTGTATCTCGAAAGCTATGTGCGACGAATACAGAGTCCGCGCTGCGCTGTGTTCTCGCGACTTAGTTGGCGTTGATGCGAGCGGCTGCACGAAGGCACGTTCACTCGCTGCTGTTGCAGCGCTTTGACAGCGAGTTTTCGCGGGTGAGATCGAGCGAGCTTGTGCGCGAGTGACACTGTGCCCATTAATTTATTCAGTTAGCACGCCTACGTTTACAAGTTTATACGACCGATAAAACTACTATCCTTACTTCGTGGGGCTGACGGCTAATTTGCTATCGCAATCGGTGCTTCGAATCTCGGAAGAAACTGCGTTTTTTTTTATAATCTTCACCGTCATTTATGTTGGCTGCAGGACGAAGGCTTCTGCCAGCGACCTCCTACTACACCTGTCGTGCTAGCTGGCCACATCTTATGCCAACGAATTATTGCCCTAAGTTTACCACGTCACATAATTCACTGCCACACACGACTGCGCTTCCCTTCTCTATACACGCATTGTATAAGCAATAAGGGTCTCCTATGCGATCGGCGTCACCTGTTTCAGGTGTGCCCTCGGTGGCAAAAGTTATCCTGACCATGGAGACTGGCATGATCGCGGCCAACCTGCACTTCAAGAATCCCAATGCCAACATACCGTCCCTTCACGACGGCAGCATCCGTGTCGTCGACGAGCACATGCGTTTCCCGGGTGGTCCCGTAGGCATCGACTCGTTCGGCTTCGGAGGTGCCAACGCGCACGCGATCCTGGAAGCCAGAACCGGGCCACACGTGGACAGCATTGCCCGCGAGAAGCCTCAGATTCAGAGGCTCGTTCTCCTCGCCGGAAGGACTGAGCAGTCCCTGAAGGTGAGTTGAGTGCGTCCCTAACCGTACGTGTTTAACGGGTGTAAGAGCGCCAACTGCAGATAAACTGGCGATACATGGGGCCGGTGAGTCTCAAATGACTTTTTGCTGGACACAGAGTTCAATTATAGTTTGTAGTAAGTATAGTGCTGTACAGCTATGTATGAGGCGAAGAACTTGCGATGTGTACTGTGCACAGACCTTGAACTGAAGTGTGTACAACTAGTATGACTGTTGCGCAAGTAAATGATAACTAAAAAGGGAATGAATCACTGTATTTGTTGAGGTGTTATGTTTCTAAGTTTCATTATCATTTTATAACACGAAAGTGCTTTGTGCCGGGCGCCACGGAAGAATGGATTACTATATTTGTTGAGGTGTTATGTTTCTAAGTTTCATTATCATTTTATAACACGAAAGTGCTTTGTGCCGGGCGCCACGGAAGAATCGATGCGCAGTACGTATGTCCCGTAATCATAACGCGAATTTCCTTGCATACCCATGAGATGGCTCTTTTTTGCCATTTTTTTGGTCACCACTGGCCTCCTTGAAGCCCTTGGGTTCAGCGAGAGCAGTGGAAAAGTAAACATGACCGCAATAGGCATTAGTAAGACGCGATTGGAGGATTGGTGGAAGAAAAGTAGGGAAACGACAAAAAACGGAGACGTACAAAAGCACCGTTCGAAATAGGGGATCAGAAAATTTGGGTGTGATAGTTCATAGTCTCTCTTTTTTTTTAATTGTTTAACCTAGGTAGGACATTAGGCAAGAGCTTGGTGGCGCAACCCACCTCCCCGTTCCGAAGGGGACTCCCACAACATCCATCCATCCATTCATTTAGCGCAGTGGCAGCTGTAAGAGGGACACTCGAAAAAAGTCGCAGTTTCGCACGAAAGGCGAAGGATAGATTGCGATGGCAAATTATTAGACAGTTATACGAAGTAAGGGTGGTAGTTTTATCGACCATATATACTCGCAACAAAAAGGTGCCACCCGCGGAAGGGAGAAGGAGGGGGTGGGGGGCATCGCTAGTACCCTTTGGAACTGAGAGGCGAAGGAAAATGGTGCGCCCGTCGGGCCGCTCACTTTAGACCGCGTGCTCGCCTTCAGCCCTGCAGAGATGCCCCTCGATGAGCGTACTCGCCGAACGCGCGCCTACTAACCCGTGAACAAATGAATGAGCGCTAGCGTGCAATGCCGCCAGAACTTCGAACTCGCAGTTTCGCCAAGTACGCGCTCACCGTCGCGTCGAGTGCACTTACAGCGCCGCCTGGTGGCCACCAAGGTTCGGTTTACGCTGCGTGACAGGACATGACTCGCACGTTTGCTATGGCACTGGTTACTTTGCTTTTCGAGCAAAGCAACAGTTATCGAAAAGCGGCGCATATTTATTAACTTTGTTAATTTCTAAGCAAGCTGCCACTGAAACATTAGAATTAATACACGTTTCACTTTTGTGTTATGTCTGATTCGTTTGAAAGACGGGTCAACCGTTCTTTAATTGTTTTCATTTCTTTGTTTATTCATTTTATCGTTGTTTATTTCTCTACGTTTGGTTGTAAATATAGAGAAACGGAATAGCCGAGGTGTCACTAGCTGAATCTCACCACTGGCAACCCATGTATACAAGAGAAAACATACTTCGGCGGTATTGCGTTGTTGACAACCATGACCGCTATACTGACTTTATTCCGTGTCGTAGAGACATCGTTGGTAGCAGCGCAAAAATGTCGAAAGCGCTTCGCAAGTACGGCGATTGGGACTCACAGGAAGGAAAATTACGTGCGTTGAAACCCAAAATATACCGCAAATAAAAATGCGGCGTTTTCTGTGTGTTGGAACAGTATATTTAGTGCCTATCTGCTCAATCCTGTTTATTTAGCTGCGATCATATGCTGTGACAGTCTTCATAAAATTTGTTTCCAGATCCACATTGCAGTCCTGGAGCTATCCGCGTTTTGAACCCAAGCTTCTGCAATTGCCAAGCGTACTATACTTATTTACGTTCGACCTAGCCCGTTGTAGCTACGCTAGCGCTCGTCCTACTTGTTCGCATCTTAAATCCACCTAAAACATGTACTCTGGCACTGCACTTTGGGAGAGCGAGGAAAACTCATTTTACGTAATCTGGGCATCGAATCAGACCATATTTTAATGTGTGAGTTTTGGCAAATGAAGGTGTATGGACCACGACGTCGATAGTGGGGTTGTACTTTTTTTATTCGTTTTAGAACTGACTCTTATCTAAAACTAAGACTCAGAGGAACTTTCGCCTCATAGAAACATTACTTGAGGGCACCACGTTTCTGTCTACCATAACTTGCACGCATTCGCAGGCAACGCTCGACCGGATGGACGCGGATGGACCATACCCGGATTCCGCGTACGCACTCCTGAACCGGGTCGGACAGCCAAGCGTCAAGAGGTTCCCTTACCGCGGCTTCGCGATAGTTCCGGTGGACCAGTCCGAGAAAGAGGTCGTCAAGGTGGTCCAGGAGGCGCCGCTCGAGAAGCGGCCGCTGTGGTTCGTGTTCACCGGCTTGGGCTGCCAGTGGAAGGGCATGGCGCGGCAGATGATGCACTTCGACGTGTTCGCCCGCTCCATCCGCAAATCTCACCAGGTGCTCGAGCCGCTTGGCGTCTCCCTGGTCCACTTGGTGACCGACGAGAGCGCTTGCGACCAGACAGTCGTTTCGACACTGGTGTCCATAGCCGCAATTCAGGTGACTTTGTTTATTTGCAATACAGTACAATAAACACGTTATTTCCCATGAATGGGGTGGAGGAGGCTTTGGGCAAAAGCTACCCTGGTAAGAACACCGTCTTAAGAGAACCCCGCAGCCCGATCTGTGCAATGCAATCGGCGATAACATGATGCGGGCGACATGGAAATAAGATATGAAAGGCGGGCGTTAAAGACTCCCAGCTGGTAAAAGTTGATCTCGAACCATTTTACTATTGATTGACTGATGAATCTAGTGATTCTCATAAAACAAATCAGAAATGGCAGACGTGATAGGCAGTTGACAAATTGATTAATCAATCAATTTATCAGTCAGTCATTAATGCTACTTGCTTTAAAATAATTTATAACATTCGGATCATCAAATGTGTACTGCGGATCAGATCTAAGCACCAATAGAACTGCTGCTCTCGTAAAGCCAGTTGATTTATTGAAACCTATCCTAAATGTTAAAAGTGACAGGCAATCTATAGCTGAATCGCTCAACCAATTAATCAGTCAGTCACTGCTGCTACGCGCCTTTGAAATAATTGGTAACTTGTGGATCACAATATAGGTGCTATTGATATCCCGAAGAATTAGTTTTAAGCCAATGCAATAAGTGGCAATGCTACCCCGACAGCATGTATTGAAGCTACCGCACATGCAGCACCTGAAAGAAGGGAGAGATGGGGGTCAGTAGTATGAAATAAAATACAAGGAAGTGTTATCAGGCCTACGAAGCAATTGTAAACGCGCATCGACTAGGCAGAAGCTTATTGCCCGCTACAATGTTTCACCCTGACTTGACCTGCGTTTCACTTTCGTTCAGCACGTTTACTGTTTGTATTTGCGGATTTGCTACCGGCTTCGGCTGGCGCTTCTCTTGGCCGGCTACTCTTTGAGCGGCACCTCCAGTCGCGGGCAGTGGCGCACTCTGGCGGCCTGCGGTATGCTTGTCGGGCGCACGCCCCCATTTAGAGCTCACTTTTCAAATTGCAGTGCGTAATTTCTAAAACTAACGCTCATGCCAATTTCAGGTGATTGTGATGTGAGAATTTTGTCTTCCTTGGCTTGGTGAAGCAGTACTTTGATGGAGTGGCTTTCTGACTGAGAACTGGAAAATATTTCTCAGAAGAAACAGCATGTGCGGTGGTCATCGAAGGTTTCGGTGATTCGTACCCAATTCGAGCATATGTTTAATGTCTTCTCACTAGTGTAATTTGAATTTGTTTATGGGATGGGTATGCGGAGTCTGTCGTCATGTCGGTGCCTTTACAATTTCCGCATGAGTGCACAGGTAAAATGTGATCATGATTATTCTGTACATCAGACGCGTCGCACTTTGATGTGGCGAAGTTTGGATAGATGTCCCCTTTGTGGCCGCAATGGTGTCATGTAGCACAGATAACAGTTCATGGATTGTGTGGATAGACCGGCAATATTACGGTAAGGACGCGAACTGTGAGTGGAAGTGAAGGTTCATTAAATATGAAGTGCACAGTTTGTCTTGCCGATTGGTAGAACGCAGAGAACTTCCGATTCGGAGGAATAGACATTATCTGGAAGCTCAGCTGGAGGGTTGTTTTGTATGCCGTGCACTACTCCTATGTTGCCAGCTTGTAATATTCATACACAAGAAATCGTACGATGCAAATTTGTATGTTCATTTCCTGAAGACTGAGAAGTTCTGCGTCCAACCAGTGTGACACTATATGAACTGCGAGTAAATTTGAGTGTTCGAAGAGACCCACATGGAATATTTGAGCTGTCGAAAGTGTGCTCAGCTTGTGCTCAATGGCTCTATGTGCATGGAGAAGGCAAATTACTTTAAGGTTGACTGGTTTTTTGGGCCGGCAGACTATTATTATAGGCATCCGACGTTGGCGGCAGCAGGACCTCAGGAAGTCTGGTTCGTTGACAGAAGCATCGCCTCCTAGGAAAAAGTAGTCCGTGGCAGGGAGATTTGGTGATGAAGTGGAAGCATGCCTGGGTAACTATGGCTTCGCTCTTTCTAGACGTTTGGGTCACTGGGAGCCTGGAAGCTTGGAGTTCCTCGTGGTGCCTCGGCGTTTCACGGTGAAATCCATAGCGCTATCACTGGTGGCATAGTCTGTATCAACTGTTGACACTCAGACTATCAACGTCCAGTCTGAGTGCGCCAAAAGGGTTCGGGGCCTGTAATGCCATGTCAAAGCTAACTGGTGTCGAGGAAAGGCTCAATGGCGATGGTTGAGGAGCAGTGCGCGTCGGTAGGCCTCCGAAGGTTGCCTCGTCGGTGACTGAAGGTGCCGGGAGAGGGGGAGGGAGGGCCTGTTAAGTGAGACGAGGCAGCTGGGTTTCCTAGCGCCCGGTGCAGCCAGAGGCCCAGGCCGAGGGTGGAGGGCTGAAGTTCACCGTGGCGAGGCCCCGAGTGATTCTCACAGCTATCATGAGGTACATACTTCTCGCCTGGCCCGCTCGCCCGACTCCAAATATGTTGTTGTCACTGTCGGAGGACCTCTTGCTAGGCGCGTGGCCACAGAGTTGGTAGACGACAGAGACAATGCGTGCACTTTCACGTTTTCTAGGTGACACGGGCCTGGACTCACGCCTGTGATACCAGTTGTGTAATGTGTCATTCACCTCGTTCTTCCCATTATCATTCCTCATTGTGACCCCTTTTCTTCCCCTCTTCCCCCTCCCTTATGTAGAGTAGCAGGCCAGATGCTCCATTATCCGGCCTACCTCTCTACATTTTCCAATCATTAAAATACTTCTTCTTGTCTCACACGCGAGCTCTACTTTTCAATCCTCCGACATGTTGTCAGGCATGCGAAGCAGCTGGCAAAGCGAGCGGAGGCGAGCGCAACGACGAGGAACGCGCTGTGACGTCATATCAAACGGCGGCGCCGGAAAGGCGCGGCGCTGGACAGCGGCGGAACACCTTTGGCTCGGTGCTACTAGTGGCGCATGCGCGGTAGTGACTAGGGAACGAGAGAGAGAGAAATATCCGCGGCGAGGCGCCCGTTGTGACGTCATGTGCCTCCTCGTAGCACCGCCACGACGAAATCGCAAGTTCGCGGTCAGCAAAGCTTTCGCTTTAATAGACATGCGCTGAAACTCCTCTTCGCAGTCGACGCTGAAAAATAATAGACGTTGACGTGGTCCTTGACGACGGTAAAGGCATGGGAACGCAGGTGCCAAAAAAGCGGACGACTGAACTGAAAGAAATGTTTTATCGAAGTGGCTCTCTGGAACATCCTCATTACTACACATTATTTCTGCTTTTTGCATACCGAAAGTATGTGCAGTTGATACGAAACCAATATCATACGTTCGGGAGCCACACAGAAAAGGCATGGAACTATGAGACAGCATGTGAGACGTGCTCCCGTCCTAAATGCGAGCGGAGATTTAAGTGGTACATGTTAGTTGCTAGTTGGCTCTCTCTGTGGTGTATGCTTCATCAGCTTTTGTCCCTGTGAATAACAGCGCGTTTATCCAAGCAAAAACGTGCTCTTTATTATAAATAAAATCGTGAAGCATGGGCACAGAGTTTACTTACCACATAAGTGTGCGGGTGTATAAGGAAGGTGGGGATGGCAGAGAGAGAGAGAGAGAAGTTTATAGATACGAAATGCAGAGAGGTCGACCTGAGGTGCATTCCTCTAGCCAGCTACTCGGCGTTGGGGGAAGGGGAAGAGGGAAAGAAAGAGGGAAGAAAGAGGCGCATGATGGGTGACGATGGCGATAGAAGGAAGATGTAGAACATACGGTAAGCTATTTGGCATGCTCAAAGCCCGCAATCCAGGCCCGTAATTTTTAAAAAGTGCAGTAATGCCTGGATGGCCTTGAAACTCGATTGAGTGTCTGGCCAAGGGCCTAAAATAACGTCCTCCGACTACGGTGCGCTGTCGAGACGCGTAAGGTCGTTGTCCAACTTTTCACGCTCTTCCACGTGCTTAGGGCAGTCACAAAGCACATGACTTATAGTCTCAGTCAGATTGCACACCTCACAGTGTGGAGACTCGGTGCGTCGCATGAGGTGCACGCATCCGCGTAAACGCTACCCCCAGCCTTAGTCTGTGCAGAAGACTGGCGCAGCTGCGTTGAATTTTTGGTGGTAGCCTAAAATTCATGGTAGGCTCCAATCTCTGGAGTCGTCTGGGGCGATTATCCGGATTGTCCAGTGGCTTGCTGTAAATTTTCGGACGACACTGGAGAGGAGGCAGTTGGCGTCCGCTCTTGAAAAAGGAATTGAAAGTAGTGACTCTTGTTCTTCAAGTGCTTTTTTCGCTTCGGCGTAGCCCAGTTCGTTGCCCTGTTTACCACAGTGACTGGTAATCCACTGAAATATGATGTGGTGGCCGTTTTCTTGCGCTATAGTGTAGAGCTCAGCAGTTTGAAGAGCCAACACTCTGCAAGCGCTTTCTTTCAACACCACTCTAAGTAGTTGCAGAGCCGATTTTCCGTCACTGAAGACTGTCCATATTTGAGGAGGCTGTCGCGAAATGTATGGAACGGCCTCTCTGATTGCCACTAGTTCCGTAGATGTTGTAGTCGTCTTGTTATACAGACGGAACCGTCGAATGACTTGATGAGCAGGCACGACGAAAGCCGCACCAGACGCATACGTCGAGACCGATCCGTCTGTATACACGCTCACCGAGGAGTCATATTCTTTGGACATATATTCAAGTGTTAAATGTCTGAGGCCGCCGGTAGGTATTCGCGATTTTTTAGAAATTCCTGGAATAGATAGACGTACCGGTATTTTGGACATTACCCCTGGGGGCATACGTGGAAGGTCAGCCGGGGCAAAGTATGCTGGTAAGGCAGATTCTTGGCATTTAACGGCTCTTGAAAAAGTGGAGTCCGGCCGTATATCGGGAAGTGTCGATAAGGGATGGCGTCCATGACGGCACAGCAGTCGCAGGAATACTCGAAGAGGTTCGCATCGTTGATAGACAAGTGACGCGAGCCTCCTCAATTGTTCCGTGGGTTGAGGTGCAACGTGGAACACCGAGACATGGCAGGATAAAATCTGTATCAATGCAGCTTGATTGGTTGCACTCCCTCACGAGGCCTTTCAGTAAGCGCAGCAACATGATTATTGTAGGCATGTCGCAAATACTGGAGCAAACGTAAAGCGAAGGCATTTATTTTCTCATCCTGATTAAGTCAAAATAGGCTGGCTTGGTAATGGAAGATTTCCACGGAACTAATTTACCAAAAGAAAGCAATTCGGTAGAATGCATTTCGCGATAACTGCTGACGTTAATGCAATTAGCATTGAAGGAATGTAGTGAGAAACCGTATTGCTCAATTCTTCGCTGCGCAGCCGAGTTGTTGAGTCTTCCGTTACCGAAATCATCGTCATTTTTCTGTAGCTTAACACTCCCATCTCGATGCACTCTTTGCTCTTGATCTTTTTGCCAACTTTCTCACTTTGCCGTATATGACCTAAATTTTTTTGATGTCGACTTCACTTCTTTCCTCTTCTTCTGTTTGTTTCTCCCGGCGCCCGTTCTATTTGTCTAGCCAGGCGCCTTCCCAGTGGCACATACACGTTCTGGAGCATTGGCCAAGAATGTTCACATGCATTATGTCACATTCCCAGTTGCAGATTCACAATGACCCAAGTTGTCTGTGCAGGCTTATACCTAGGTGGCGCATGTTGTCTATTCTTGCACTTACCCAGTGACACATGTATTGGTTTCATACCCAATGGGCCAACATGTCTGTTATCAAGTTGTTTATTGCTAAGTTTTTTTGCCAAATGATGCTAACCAACATGGAAGAAACACTTACAGATACATTCGAATACGTTCTTACGTACACTGTGTAACATTTGATTTATTTGTATTTATTTCGTGCACTTTCGAGACGTTCAGAGAGAGCTTGAAAGCCATAATTTGTACGTAGGCCTGAGACTTCCCAGTGTTTAGTTTGATGGTCCAGGCGCAATGCGGGATTTTGGAGCACGTTTGTTCATTGTCGTGTGTTATAGGCACCCGTGAAACAGTTGCGCTTCCTTGTGTGTAGGTAGCGCTCGTTGACACGCTGAACACAGTGGGCGTGCGTCCCGACGGCATCGTGGGACACTCGATGGGAGAGATTGGCAGCGCCTACGCCGATGGCTGCCTGACCGCCGAGCAGACGGTGTTGTGCGCTTACTGGCGAGGCCGCTGCGTGGAGCTGGGAAGCCTGCCCAGAGGAGCTATGGCCGCTGTTGGCAAGTGACACACGCTTTCACGATTTCAGCCGTGTTCGCACTGCAGAAGAAACTAAGCAACTTCGGTGGCAAGCACAAGCTTTTCACTCTTGGCTGCGTCAGTCAATCAATAAATGAATCAATCACTTGAACAATGAAAATAACTTCTAAAACGTGACTTTTATGTTTAAGCTACGCTGATCGATAACTTTCACAAGTTGGTAAAGTATACTGATGTGGCTGAAGCAATTACATATAGGGCAAAGATTAAGCGCGTCTGTTCTTTAATTTCGTCAGAAGGCTATTTGAGCCAAACAATAAAATTCGCAGGTAAATAACAATAAAAGGTTATAGACTGTCGCCATTTGCCAAAGATTGCTAAGAAAGAAAAGTAACGCTCTCTTTCGTGTCAGCGCAAATCGCTAATAATTTCGTACATGTATTATTTATAATAAAATAGATTTTTGCACTTGTGGTCGTGTTCTACAAGCATTTTATGACCCGCATGTCGCTCTCCAATCTCCAGATATATGAAGTAGTTGGAGCAACCTAGCATTCCATTTCGACTATCTATCTATCCTAGGATATTTCACTGTTCACGGCGATAAGCATCCACTTCAGCAGGGTAAAGACTTGGAAGTTGAAATTAATGTACTAGCATCTGAAGAATTTTCGTGCAGTTGTGTGCGTCATGCATGCTCGTGCAAGACGCTGCAAGCTTTCGCATGCTGCTCGGAGCTCAGTGAACTTCAAAGACAGCAGTTTTAGAGGATTATACCCGTGTTCCTTGTTAACAAAGCTTAATAGAGAAGTTTGAGAACAACTTAGGCCACACAAATAGCGATGCAACGAAAAATGTTAGGCGTAGGGTTAGGAGACAGGAACAGAGTGGTGGGGATCAGGGAGCAAACGGCGACAGCCGATATTCTAGCTGACATTAGGAGAAAAAAAGAGATGGATCTGGGCAAGCCACGTAATACGTAGGGTCGATAACCGATCGCTTTCGTGCTGCTGTGACAGCTTATGACATATGGCGGCTTTTGTTTCAAGAGCGGAATTAAGCGATGCTCGTTCTAGCATAGGTAAAGCTTTTTCAATTGAGCAGAATGCATACAGTAGCTTTGGAGAACAAGCTGCGCTAGATATTCTCTAGCGCACTAAGCCTGTCGGCTGCCAAGCTGGTGGACCAGTTATGATCGTCACCCTGTCTCGGTTTGATTTAGCGCAGACATGGCGGTGACATTGCGTTGAGGCAACGACTTATTTGTCCGAGCGGACGTCTTAAAATGCGTGACAAGTAAAGAATGATTAAGTAAATAGTCGATATTTACTAATTGGTGATTTGCCAAATTACTTAGCGCACAATTCGCTGCTGCGTAATCGAAGCCTGTCACTGAGCAAAGCTTTGAGGAGATCATCACGTGTGATAGAAATACTTGCACTAGCAGTAGTTAGGAGACATTTGCCACCACAATATATTTGACTAACTAGACTCTTCCATGTATATTTATTTCGCTGTAAGCAAGGAAGACCTTGTTGGGAAAAGATACATATTATATAGCGAATTCCAAATTCTTTCCAGGTAAGGTCGGGGAGGGATGTCCCAACTATGGTGCAAGACCCGGGATGTCTAAGAAGTGCAAGTGAGGCTAGAACGCCGCAAACGTCCTAAAATAACGGAGAATTAGTAACCAGCGAATACAAGACAGTCATTGTTAATGCGAACGCATTAAATGGCTGATGAGGGAAAAAATCCAGCATTGGCGGCGTGACCACACAATGGTACAAAAAGGCTACGAACCCTCGACCTTTGGTGGCAGTTGAACCCACGACTTTTGATCCTAATTAAGGCGAACATAATTAAAATAGAGATAGTTAGGACAGCCCATCCCACGACCATTGGTTGGAGTCAAACACACCACTTTTGGTTTTAGTTAAGACGAATTAAGGTCCAGGTAATTAAGATATAGTTAATTAAGATACTCGAACCCACGACATTTTGATGTTAATGAAGATAAAGGTAATTAAGATAGAGTTAATTAGGGTAGTCCAATCCACGACGTTTGATAGAGGTTGAAGCCCCCATCTGTGGTTTCAATTAGGACGAAGTTAATTAAAGCCAAGCTAATTTGGCTAGAGGTAATTAAGGCACTCGAACACACGACTTTTGGTGAGAGTCGAACCCCGGACCTTGCGTTGTGGCATAATGCCTGAGCATCGCGCGGTGCCCGGAGTCATTTCGCATTCATCCACATAGGAATAACTACGTGCCCCTTGAATTTTTTAATCTGCGATTACTACACAGTTACTACTGCGTGCCTTCTGGCGTTATACTTCGTTGCAAAAAAAAAAAAAAAGAGAACGTTTGAACAGCACATACCCTTTTGCGGAGGAGTTTGCTCTAGACGAACGAGATGGCGCTTTCGGCGGTGCACCACACGTTGCCTCAGTGAAAGCGCAGAAAAAAAGAGTCCATCACTGCTTCTGCCCTGGTGCTGTCTGATCAGCTGTCGGAAATGCATCTGGGTGTTCGCTAACGCACTGCGCTCCATTCATGCTGAAAATGTGGAATGGTAGGGGGAAGACATGTGCAGAGGTTGGCGAACGAACCTGTGTGGCCGCGTTCACAAACCGCTGCTACAAAAGGAGTGCCTGTATTTCCGGCCTTTCGCGAAGCACGGCTTTCATTAAGCATAAAAAAATTTCCCTTCCGTCAGCGTTGTATCGCTAACCTCCAAAGAAAAAACTTCAGCACCCCCCCCCCCTCCCTCGTTTAGACAACTTGGAATACATTTACAGCTCCGCTTTCAGTACAAGCACTGCATATGTTGCACGCGCTGTTTGGACAAAGTATAATGAGCAAGCTGTGATGAAAGTTTCGTGTCGGCAACCCAGTGAGCTTATACGATATCCGCTGAAACAAGGGTTTGCTGACCACACCGGGCACCGTGCACATACATTGTAAACGCGGAGGCAAGCAGTGGACGCGGCACCACGTGATCAAACGTGGCAGTGCCCGCTGGATCACCGTGAAAAGGATCTATAGCTGTTAAGAACTCTAATGTCTTCCTTGAACCATCTGGAATATGAGAAATATTCGATAGCAATCTTCCACTACGTTTCAGAAGCTGAGTCCCACAAGGGGGCTCGAATCTTCGGGTGGGCTGTTGGCTAATGGAAATTATATTGCCAGGTAAGACATTGGTGTCTATCAAGATAGCGGTAACGAGGAAAAAAAAAAGGGGGGGGGGGAGCTTAATTATTCGTTTTGAAATATGGTGTGGTAGGTGAATTTCAAAAGGGAATATGCGTAACGAAGGCCTCTATCACTACAAGTACGTAGACTATATCGAAAAGAGTGTGCGTGTTCATATTTGGTCGAAAAGCGTAGCAAATGAAGAATACCTGGAATATGCAAGTATTGACTGTCCGTGGCTGAAAAGTTTATCTTCCTTGCTAACAGCGCACTTACGCTGGCTGATAACGTGGGGCTGCCGTCGTTCTTGTTTTCAGGGCTTACCTGGAAAGAAGCTGCGAAACGCTGTCCCGACGACGTGTACCCTGCTTGCCACAACGCCGAGGACTCCGTGACCATATCTGGCCTCGCCGAAGCAGTAGCCAAAGTGGTTGCAGAACTGAAGTCCGAGAACGTGTTTGCCCGCGAAGTGGACAGTCACGCCATTGCCTTCCACTGCAAGCACGTAGACAGCGTCGGACCTGCACTTCGCAGTGCTCTCGGCAAGGTAAGCTGCTTGCACGAACGGTGACAGTAACCCTGTTTCGCACGAACGCATAAGCGTCTTGTCGGAAAATATTACCCCGAGACTGTGAAACTGGGAACGTGGTCAGAGTTTGCCACCATAGAAGTACGCTGCGATAGGAGCACAAGAACTTTAAATGCTCGGGGTGCAGCCGTGCTGCTTGAAAAGCCTATGGTGCCTGCGACGCCCGCCCCGTTGCGAAATCCCACTCCTCATTAAGAAAGGGCAAGCTTCGCGTTTTTGAGCAGGTGTCGCATGGTTGCAGGAGTCTTTCTTCGAAGAGCCCATGTCATGGAGGTATTGCATAACAATGCCTCGAGAAATGTCAGCCAGGTTGGGTGCTGTCGCAAATACCTCGCACCGTTATCGTTTGAAGAAGTATGGCGGTGACTGATGCCATGAAGTGAAATGTGGAATATAGAATATTTTTCATCTTGGCTATGCTCTTGTCGCTTTCTCTTGTTCTTGCTTAACCCTTATAAGAATAATTACAAAAGCTTAAAATGATGATTTCGCGAGAAGTATCTAGTGCGCTTGCAGTGCTAATAGACAAAATTACGCGGTTCTCTTTGATCATAAAAGAATCATTGTTGTGATATAAATGCGTGTTTTCTTGCAATACTATCGAAGCATACCTGCGCCTAGCTTAGTCCTTTAGGGTTATCAAAAGTATGCCGAAGTGCATGACCCTACCATACCTCGAAGACAATGCTTGCCGTAGTGCGCGCCTCTGTCAATAAATAGAAGCAGCTGAGCACGAATTATAAGTTGAGTAACTTACACATTTTCTGTAAACTGATAGGCTTTGGGTACCTTCCAAGCAACGTAAGATATATTTATATATTAAATTACAAGTCTGCTACAGGGTATAAAAAGCTTTCTACATGTCTAACGTTTGCTGAATTCCCTAATCTTGTACATGTGAGTTCGGGAGCAAGCACGTCCGTCATGTCTGAAAGTATTTTATCTATCGGATCAGTTTCACGCTGTGGCAAGCATCAAAATATCTTACACCATCCCAGGCCTCTATAGAAGAACGCTTTTCTTGAACCACCATGCCTTTAGCCGCCCATCAAGGAAATAAAAGTTAAAAGGAACGATTGCCGTTTCGGAACATGGCTGGGAACTGGACCAATGCTTCTTCATGAATTATTATTTCCAATTGTTCTGAGTAAGGGTAATAAAAACAAGTCCTTTTTTCGCTCTCATTTTTTGATAGCTGCACTGGTCTTCTTTGTAGAAATAAACTCGATAACTGAAACATTTCGCAAGGCATTTCGTCAAATCAAGGTCTAGATTTTGACGAAATGAAGCCCTTCGCTCTTGCAAACATCCACGCCATTGTCGTGATGCAATCATCATGCATTCTTTCTGACACCGTCATCATGTTGCCGTCCTAAGCGTTCCATTGTCGTCAATCCAGCTTCGTCATTCGACTCTCGTCATGCCATTGACGTCATGCCATCGTCGTCATACAGACTGTGATACGTCGCACATTTGTACGTCGTACACTCGTGACCATCCCACCTCATGCTCATGTTCTCATGCTGCCTTCACCCCGCTGTCGCCGTTATACTATCGTCATAATTCCAGGATCATGATCTCATTGTCGTTTGCGGTCGTCGCCTTACCGGCTTTAACGCTATTTCGGCGTCATTTCTTCTAGGTTGTCGACCCAAACCTGAGCTCAACCGAATATCGACGCTGAATCGTTTTTTTTTTCAGCTGAACCGGTACTGAACCGAACTGTTATTCTTCCGGCATTTTGGAAAGGAATCAGAACCGGGACTTATTAGAGGAACCATTCTGGACCGGTTTGACGAACGGTTCGCCAAGTAAAGGGACGTTCTGCTAGGGCACGTCAGAAGATAAATGTTGAACAAAGGTTCAATATCTCCCAATATCTGCAAACAATTCCCAGGCTACAGGCACGGCTCTGATAACATCGTATAACGTCAACTTATTTGTGACACTCGTCGTGTTATTCTTTGGGAAGGCCGCAGCCGCGGCCTCGTGTGCCCGCCTCGGCTGCGGGAGGTCGTGGGCTCAAATCCACGCGGCCACCAGCCACTCACAGGTTATACATTTGGGCACAGGCGTCCCCCGACTCAACACTCGTCATTTTTAGGTGTGAACCGCTCCGGGAAAAGAGCTCGTACCATGCAAATCCCGTCAATCCCTGTGGGCGAGAGTGTTCTATCAGTTCTTGGGGAGCAAAACTGCCCGTTATGGCATGGAAAATGTGGGCGCCTTACATATGTTCGCACACCCTGTTCCATGAAAGAGACTGGAACGATTCTGTTGAACTTGTCTGTTAAACATCTGTCTTGATGCTGTACACGTTTGGATGAGCTGCAGTTGTTACCCAACTATTAGGGAAAAATCTATAGTATTGGAACTACTGATGCTCTTACCTATTCTGCCTGGCGTCAAGTTTGACACGGCAATGCTTCAAGCGACAACGCCGATGAAAGAAACCAGGAAGGAAAGCTCGGCGCCTATTCTGCAGTCCCGATAAGTGCGCAGTGAAGAAGTGAATACTCTTATTTAAAACTCCGAACCTTCAGTGTGGCGCAAGCTTACCTTACTTGGTGCAGGTAATTGGTGGCACCAGGGCATCGGTGTAGGTTGATGTAAGCGCCAATTAACACAACTAGGAGAAATACAGCCTCGGCATCTGCTCCTTCGGGGTACAGCATCATCGCCATAAAATAATTGATGTATTATATCAGCTATAAAGTAAGCTGCGAAAAGCGATGAATAGCCTCTAAGTTCCCAACACATTGCAATAATGAAAACGCATCGGTTTATTGTTAGAATTCGGTTGAAGGCTGAACAGAACAGAACATACCTCGTAAGGGCAACTCCTCTTACGCAGGCATGTATCGCTTCCAAACCCTTGTATACCCCTCGCTGGCCCTCCATCATCAACGGCCGATGTACATGCAGCTGCAAGGCACCTTACAGGTGCAGCTAAATAGAATAAATATATATTTAATGTGCTTGGCACTATCGCCTTCGAAAACACTTCATAGCACGCCTTCGCGCATTGGTTCACAGTGTATTGAATTTCTTTTGTAATAATACTGACACCAGAAGAATTATATCTGTCCCGAATGTTCGTGCATGTGAGCTCAAAAATAATTTCCCGAACATTGAGGTGAATTATTGTGGTCATTTTCAAAATACTGCTTTCTATATAAATAAACTAGTTCCATCTCCTCTTCCACTGCTGGGGGTATTCTTGGAAGTGCTCTTCACTGAAACGCTTCAGCAGAGCTGTGGCTTGCTTCCATCATTGCCGTCACAACTCCGAAATGCCGCCCCAAGAGCACCAGTTTGCATTTGGGGAAGCAAAAAGTTCTTGGGGGGGGGGGCTGAATTCGGCAAGCAGGGAGGGTGTTCTAGTGCAGTATTGGGAAAATTGTAAGCCAAAAACTAATTTATTATCAATAAAGAGTGGGCAGGGCCATTATCGTGGTGCAGTTTAGTCGCACACGGCGCACACGGCGCAAACGAGTTCTCAAGCGCATCAAGATATCCTCGTGGAAAGCTGCTTGACAGTTGGACATTCATGCCTAGATTCGTTGTGCAAAAGTTTATGGCGTGCAAAAACGCTATCATCAAGACCAGTTTTTCTCTTTGTTCCCCCATGCTTTCTTGATCTTGTCTGATCTTGCTGTTTCCATTCCTTCTCCATATTCAGCTCGATGTCTTATCGTAAATTTTAGTTTTGTCGTTCTGGATAGTCCTTTGGAAAAATTCATCGCTGTCTGCTCAACTATTCTAAACAATGTAACGTAGTTTTGATCGCAACGTTTGCTGAGGAGTTCGTAGCTTCAGCACGATCTTGCCGGAAACCATTTTGATTTTCAAGTTTGAGGTCAAAATCGGGTGGGCAGAAGACTTTAGCAAGTGTTTCTAATATTATTCTAACAGTCATTCGGCGCTCACAGAGTACAATAGACCGCACACGCTCGACATTTTCATCTTCGCACGAAGTGTTGGATCTTTCTGATCTTGCATCTGCCTTGGGGTCCTCGCGGTCTTCCGAGGAACACTGGACTCACGGGAACACGGTTATGTAACTTTAAGGAATCCTTTCCGTAAGCCTCTTGTAACATTTGATAAATTTCTGCACAGTTCTTGCCAAGTTTCACAAGAAATTTGATATTTTGGCGTACTGATCTTGCATCTTTCTTGGAGTCTTCACGGCCTTCCGAAAACCTATGGACCCATTTGAACAGAGTCCTTTAAGTTTACAGCATCCTTTACATAAGCCTCTCGCAGCATATGACACATTTCTGCACCATTGTTGTGAAGTTTTGCACGAAATTTGATATTGATCACTCCTACTGTCTGTTGGCCGATCTCCACTTCGACTAAGTCTGAAAATTTGTTGTGCAAAAATATGCGCAAGGGCCTGCCACTGCTGCACCTGACCCTGGCACTTCAAGCTAGGAAAGCTCGAGGTGTGATGGGAACTCAAGCTGCTTTTCTCGTGTGGCCGTCCTCGTTGCCAATGCAAAAGCGTATTAAACAAATATAACTCCTTATCATCCACAGTAGATATATTTTCTGCCCATATCATCGGACTGACCAAGACATGGCTGCATGATAAGGTTCAAGGCATGGAGATCTTCCAAGATGCATACCGGTTTTTAATTTATCGTTGTGACAGATGCTCGTAGAGGTGGCGGCGTCCTTGCTGCCTTTAGAGATTTTCTGTCATCCAGCATTGACGTCAACACTAACCTAGAAATCATCTGGGTGTCTTTAATAATTGGCCAACTAAAAATAACCATTCACATTTGTTACTGCCCGCCCTCATACACTAATATCTTTGTCGCAGAACTTCGTGATAGTATCAATGATGCTGTCCCCTATTTTCCTTTGTCCCCCATATTCCTATTCGGTGACTTTAACTTTCTAATATAATGTGGAACACATAATTAGTTGTTATCTCATTTTCCTCTTAAGCTCACGATTATTTAGAACTATGCTTTGCGTTTTCTTTATCGCAGTTAACCAGTCAAGCTATTAGAATCACGGCTGTCTCGGCCAACACCCTTACAACGGGACCTGACCTTGTTTCTAGTATTTCTTATTTGCCAGGCATAAGTGATCATTCGTTACTCTCCCCTTTTATTGATAGGCAAGCTCCAAGAACCAGTAAAATAGGCAAAACAATTTGTGACTATGCTACAGCTAAGTTCGAGGCAATCAACAATGAATTAGCTGATTTCACTAACACATTTCTAACTAACTTTGATGAGCGTCCTATTCAACATAACTTGGACGTGTTTTCAACTAAAGTAAACATAGTACTGCTTCCGGTTCGTAATATCACGTCTAATCCTCGAACACTATGGTACAACAGCAATATCGAATGACTTTCTAATCTAAAAAAAACGTCTACATCGCTCAGCCAAATTATCATCCTCAAATTCGCTCTGGACAGCCTACAAATCTGCATCTGACACTTGCATCGCAGCAAAGGAAGCTAAAGATCACTTCATGTCGAATACCTCACTCTCACTTCTGAAATATAGTGTTCGAAAATTTTGGCTATTCCAATCTTAATATCGGGCAATAAAAGTTCATCATTTAATTATCGGCTCTCGGTAAATGCTGCAAACTCTTAGAAGACATATTATCGAACCTTGTCACCTTTGTTGAATCTAACTGCTTTTTCTCACCAGCTCAACATGGCTTTCGGAAACCGTTTTCGTGTGAACGAAAGCTGATATCATTTACTCATAAACTACACCTCATCCTTGATCCTTCTTTTTTAGCTGACTGTATTTACTTAGATTTTTCCCAAGTGTTCGGCAAGGTCTCCCACATACTTCTATTTCATATACTTGGTCAGCTTATTATAGACCTATAGATCATAGTCTTTTTTGTGGATCAAAGGCTTCTTTTCAAATCGTTCCCAATTTGTTGTAGCCAATGAACATTCCTCTAACCAATGTTCTGTTCAATCTGGAGTCCCACATGGCTCCGTATTCGGCCCCCTTCTTTTTAACTTTTACATTAACGACCTTCCTTCTCTAGTTTGTTCTAGTACTCATCTTTTCGCTGACGACTGTGCAATTTTTCGTAAAATAGTTACCGATAAGGATGCTAACGTTCTTCAGTCAGACCTAAATTCTATATATAACTGGTGCAATACTTGGCTAATGCAATTAAATATTAGCAAGTGTAAAGTGATGTGTATATGGGTATCGCTCGTACATCTAGTAGTCCTTGTACATTTTGCCTCAACAGCTCTCCCTTAGCCGCAGTTTCCTCCTACAAATCTTTGGGTGTTCATGTTCCATCTAATTTAAGTTGGCATTTACATGTCGAGAAGACAACAACGCTAATCGCATGTTTGGTTAATTACGGGATAACTTTTCAGCAGCTCCTTCATCTCTAAAGCTTTTGTTATATGAAACACTCATTCAATCTAAATTAGAATACGCCACTCCAGTTTGGGATCTAAGCACTAACAATTTGGTTACTTCAGTAAAAATGAAACAGAATCGTTGTACTCGCTTCATCTGTTCCTCTTATAACCGCACTGCCAGTATAACATCCATGAAATCGGTTATCTCTCTTCCGTCATTAGCATTCTGCCGAAAACATTTTCGCTTAAACTTTTTTCATAGGCTCTACTATCACCCTACCCTCCGTGCAGGGGCGTAGCCAGGGGGGGGGGGGGGGGCTTATGGGGCTTCAGCCCGCCCCCCGAAATTTTTTCGTGCTGTCCATGCACCGCCGACCAAAGCGACCCCCGGCGCCGGAAATCACTCTGGATTTTGTCTAGAATGTCTTTTTAACGCTCGAAAAGACATTGAACCGCGAAGATTGCGAACTCGGGCTGGATTTCGTGGCAACGCCCATATACCGGCAGTCACATAACGCCAAGCAGTCCCATCCAAGCACAAAGTTTCAAGGGCGCTTTGATGGTGAGCGGGCTCGCCGCGGCATCTCACTGAGGCCACGGAATCTATGAAGCGCATGGATATCAACTGCGAAACTTTATGGGTATAAGTCTCATAAGCTCTTGATGTGAAACATGCATTGACATATCCAAAGTTGTGCTTTAAATTTTCAATTGCGGAACTTTGTGGGTTTAATGTTGTTATAAACATTTGACGCCAGAGGTCCATTGACTTTTCTAAAGTCTTACATCGGAACATACAACGAGACAAGCCAAATCAACACACTAGCAGACGAGTTGACAAAGCACGCAGCGAGAGGGTGAGACGATGTGTTGGGGTGGTTCATTTGTGCCATCATGTCACATAAAAAAATATCAACACTTTTTTAACCTACGCCAGAACATCCATGTTAAGACACTAAAGCCAGCCAAAGTAACTACGTTCTTATTTACTTTTTCTACTTTGACTTTTATTCGCTGAGGACACATTGAGCCTCTTCAATTTTTTTTTGTTCTCGCTACTCTACCCGCGGGCTGCCAGAGCGAGCCAGAGCGCATATGTTTTTCTCGTATGGCCCCGACCACCGCGCGGTGCACTTCGGTGGGCGTTCGGTTTGCTCTGGCCGAGTGGATTTTCACCTGACAGAGTTTTTGAAGCTTTCTGGCTAGCAGACGAGAAAAAAAAAACAATGGTCGCTCGCCGCCATCAATGTGGGGACTCGAAGGATTGCACCGCGTTCCTTGAGCGGAACCTTTCCGGAAACTCTTGTTTCGCCGGTGTAGGATACTGAGCAGTTTGCGTATGGTTCTCAGTTGGCCAATCGTCTCATGTTTTCTTCGGTATTAATTCCGTAGCCCCATTAGGTGCCCGATGTAGGCATTCGATTCTGGCCAACATACTTCCCTATGCGTTTTTTTTTTCATTTTGGTGCCTCCGCCCCACAGAAAAAGAAATACATTGTTGCGGCGCAGCGAATTGTCGCATGGGGAAAGTTCGATTTTGATACTTCTTTTGCGGAAAGTAATGGGCGACGGGACGCTTCAGTTGCCGGATACGTTTATTATATTGTTGCGTGCGAAGGAGACCGTTTGTAACCCTTACGGATGAAGGGGACCGTTTACTTGAAGTCGCGGAGGTGAGCGCAAGAGCGGTCAGCTGATTTATCAACTGAGCGTCGTCCTCTTCTTCTTTCCTCCACCCGGGACCGCAAGCACGTTCACTGGTCTTCGTTTTCTTCATGCGTAACATTCCTCTCGTCGCAGACGAAGCCCGCCGTGCGAGTCAATCCATGTGTCTAGACGTGAACAATTTCAAGCGGGCGACATGGACCACTTGTGTCTTGGCAGCTCTTCTACCGCTCGCCGTGAGGCGAGCTATGTTATACGTGACTTCCGTGAGTCTGTCAATAATCACAACCGGTCCATCGTAGGTGGCCAAAAGCTTTTGACATAACCCGCGTTTCCGTACTGGAGTCCACAGCCAGACTAAATCACCAGGGCGATAGGTTACCGGACGGTGGCGAATGTCGTAGCGTGCTTTTGATCTGTCCTGCGATGCCAAAGTGCGCAAACGAGCAATACGACGAGCTTCTTCAGCGAGGCAGAGAGTCTCGGCGACAGTGGGATTTTCGTGACTGCAGAAGGGGAAAACAGTGTCGACTGAGTACCGGGGTGGCCGTGCGTACAGCGGGAAGAAAGGGCTATAGCCGGTGGTCTCGTGCTTGGCGGTGTTGAACGCGTACGTGATAAAAGGCAGTCCGTCATCCCAGTTCTTGTGGTCGGATGACACGTACATAGATAGCATGTTTACAATTGTTCGGTTGGTGCGCTCCGTAAGCCCATTCGTTTGTGGATGGTATGGTGTCGAGTGACGCAAGTGGGAATCACACAAACGAAGCAGCTCCTCTACGACGTCTGCTGTGAATTGTCGTCCACGGTCGCTGATGATCACGCGAGGCGGACCATGTCGCAGGATCACATATTGCAGCAGGAATGTTGAAACGTCAGTGGCAGTTGCGGAGGGCACTGCCGCCGTCTCGCAGTAGCGTGTGAGGTAGTTGACGCAAACAACTATCCAACGGTTTCCCTTGGCTGATTTTGGAAATGGGCCTACGAAGTCAATGCCCACTTGTTGGAAAGGCGTGCTTGGAGGCGGGATCGGCTGCAGAAGACCTGCTGGAGCAGTAGATGGCCGTTTGTCGCGCTGACACTGCATGCAGCTGGCCACATACGTCTCAACAGATTGTCACATTCCAGGCCAATAAAAGCGTTCCTGAATCCGGTAGAGCGTCCTCGCCGAACCTAGATGGCCAGACGTAGGGTCGTCGTGCATAGCACTCAGAATCGCTGTGCGAAGGCTCTCCGGCACCACTAGGAGAAAACGTGCGCCAGTGCTGGAAAAGTTCTTCTTATAGAGGAGTCCATCACGTACACAGAAATGGTTTGCTGTCGTCGAGGCGGTCGTAGCGGTGAAGAGCGGTGTTAATTTAGCGTCTTTTCGCTGTTCGGTTTTGAAGCAGTCGACGTCTGGAAAACGCGGCGACACAGAAGCCACGAGGTGATCGAAGTTGTCGGCGTCACAGTCCGTAGTAGTACGTGGCATACGCGAGAGACAGTCCGCATCAGCGTGTCGTCGACCACTCTTATAAGAGACGGTGAAGCTGTATTCTTGCAGTCGGAGCGCCCAGCGCGCAAGGCGGCCACAAGGGTCACGAAGATTCACAACCCAACACAATGAGTGGTGGTCGGTGACCACTGTAAAGGGGCGTCCATACAGGTAAGAACGAAACCGCTGAACCGCAAATATTACCGCGAGGCATTCTTGTTCCGTCACAGTGTAATTCTGCTCGGGCCTACTTAATGAGCGGCTTGCATATGCGATCACGTGTTCGCGGTCACCGTAGCGTTGAACTAGGACGGCACCAATACCTACGCCAGTGGCATCTGTATGGAGTTCTGTCGGAGCTGAAGGACTGAAGTGTTGAAGAACCGGTCGTGACGTCAACAGGAACTTCAACTGACGAAAAGAAGAGTCACACTCCGGAGTCCACTCAAAGGGGGTGTCCTTCCGTAGCAGGCATGTCAGCGGATACGCAACGTCGGCGAATTTAGGAATAAATCGGCGGAAATAGGAACAAAGCCCCAGAAAACTACGGAGCTCCTTGACACAGCGCGGTGCACTGAACGCTTCAACGGCTGCTGTTTTCTGGGGATCAGGGCGGATGCCATCCTTGTACACGAGGTGCCCAAGCACAAGGGTTTGGCGGTCTCCGAAGTGGCATTTCTTAGAGTTTAACACTAGACCAGCGTTTCTGATGCAGTTCAGGACAATGTCCAGGCGCGAGTTGTGTTCGCTGAAGGTGCGGCCAAAGATGACGACGTCGTCGAGGTAGCACATGCAGATGTTCCACTTCAAGCCACGCAATACAGTGTCCATAAATCTCTCGAAAGTTGCCGGAGCGTTGCACAATCCAAATGGAATCACATTAAATTCGAAGAGCTCGTCAGGGGTTACAAAGGCAGTCTTCTCCTTGTCGTCAGGATGCATCGGAATTTGCCAATAGCCGGATCGTAAATCTACTGAGGAAAAGTAAGAGGCGGAATGAAGGCAGTCTATTGCGTCATCAATACGTGGGAGTGGGTACACGTCCTTTTTTGTTACAGCATTCAAACGGCGATAGTCGACGCAAAATCTCCAAGATCCATCTTTTTTTTTAACAAGAATCACTGGAGCTGCCCACGGACTTGCTGACTCTTGTACGACTCCCTTTTTAATCATTTCTTGCACTTGTTCGTTGATAATCTGGCGCTCTGATGGTGAAACACGATATGGCTTTTGTCTAATCGGATTTGCCGAACCCGTGTTGATGGTATGGCGCGTCCGAGACGCAGGGATTGCAGGTATATTGTCCTTCTGCGCAAAGTCGAATACCGAAACGTGCTTCGAAAGCACACCCACTAACGTTCGGCGTTCACTCGTGCTGAGCGATTTATTTACCATCGACAAATGGGCCGTTTCCGAACTGTGGCCATCAGGTTTTTCCGGCACATCTGTAAGTTCAGCCACTGATAAGGACGCGTGTTCCCTGGCGAAGGCTAATTTCATGCCATCTGAGAGTATAACGGGCTCCTTAGAACAGTTTACGGTCCATAAGCCAGTGCGTCCACCTTTGATCGACACCACACAATGTGGCACCAACACATTCTTCTTCATACAGTTAAAGTGCATCGGTTCTACGGTAGCTTCGAAGCAGTCGGAATCGGCGCCGCAACAGACAACGGGAACGCAAACGGTAGATGACGCAGGTATGACCGTATCACCACAAACACACAGTGCAGTTTCGCGATCTACAGGGTTCTCCAGGAGTCCTGATGGAATCCTACCACTTAATAATACTTTTCCCGTGCGGCAGTTGACAGTAGCACCACACTCCCGCAAGAAGTCCATGCCGAGAATAACATCATGAGTCGACCGAGGAATAATTACAAACTCTGTCGTAATAACATGGCCTCCCAAAAATACGTCAGCACTACACACACCAATAGGTCGCAATGGCTCACCACTCACTCCACAGAACTTTGAATCTTCGTCCCATTTAAACAAAACCTTTCGCCCTAACACGTGTTTAAACGAGACACTCATGACGGAAATTGTTGCGCCTGTGTCCACCAGAGCCATCACAGGGACATTATCTACAAGCACGCGCACTTTGTTTTTCAGCATCAACACAGGAGGTATTTCTGTCAGTAGCACGTCTCCAGCGACCTCACCTCCATCGGCCGCGCTAGCTAGTTTTCCGGTGACGAAGGGGACGTGGTGCGATGCCGCGGTGAGGGAGAACGGGGAGCACGACGTTGCGGTGGGGGTGTCAAACTCCTGTCAGATGCCGGGGAGCGATTCCGGGAGCCGCTGAGCCAATACTCGTCGCCAGATGATACGTGTGCTGGCCACGGGGCAGCGTGTGACCGTTCGGAGGGCCGAGAAAACTCTGAGGGCTGGCCATACCACGTGGTCATACGCTGGTTGCAAAACCGCGATATATGACCCGGGACACCACAGGAATAACACACCGGGAGAGGTCGAAACCTTGGTTGTTCGTCGATGAAGCGGATATTATCATTTTCCCGCGTGTAGTGGGTTGGTTCGTGGCGTGTGTCACGACGATACATCGGGCGTCGCGTAGGCGTGCGTTGAGCGCGTTGGTCATAGCGCGGAGTCGGAGGGCGTGTTGTCATCCTCGGCTGTGTGGCTGCGCTGTACTCTACGGCCGCTGCGGTAACCATCGGTTGCCAAGGGGCCGAATGTGGCGTCGTCATAGCCTCACGTGACGTGTACACGCCATGGTGGTCAGCAGTTGAATGCAACTGCGGCGGGAAAGTTCCTCGCGGACGATCTGTCGGATGGTGGAAGGAAGGTCGAGGCAAGGACTCGTGTCCACACTGGCAACCGTCGTCACGTTTGCCAATCGACCAAACTTTGGCGCAATCCGACGCATCTTGAGCGTTTCAAAAGTTCTGCAGTGCCGAATGACGTCAGACACAGAACTGAGGCTCTCCTTTCCAATTAGAAAATTGTATACATCCTCAGCCACTCCTTTCAGTAAATGTCCGACTTTATCTTCTTCTGACATGCGAGCACTGACGACCTTGCACAGCTTTAATACTTCTTCGATATATGTTGTGCATGTCTCACCTGGTAGCTGCGCCCGTTGAGACAGTGTCTGCTCCGCACGCTTCTTTTTGGCGAGTGAGTCCCCAAAACAAGCCTTTAGCTCGTCCACAAAATGTTCCCACGTCGTAAGCGCGTCCTCGTGGTTCTCATACCACACGAGGGCGGTATCGGTCAGGCAGAACACCACATTGGTGAGCTGAGCGGTTGCATCCCACCCGTTGGATTTGCTCACTCGTTTGTAGTGGACGAGCCACTCGTCGGCATCTTCCCCCGCTTTGCCTCCGAAGGTGGGTGGAACTCGGTAGTATGGCAGTGGAGTGCTAGGCGCTGCCCTCGGAGTGGCTCCTTCTTCTGGCATGTCGAAGATGGTCACGGCTGATGGCGGGAGGCCGGCAAGTCGACGGCTTCGACGAAGCTGCGGCAGTGATGGGTCCGTTGTTGGGAGCGTTACCCCGCACCTCCACCACTTTGTTGCGTGCGAAGGAGACCGTTTGTAACCCTTACGGATGAAGGGGACCGTTTACTTGAAGTCGCGGAGGTGAGCGCAAGAGCGGTCAGCTGATTTATCAACTGAGCGTCGTTCTCTTCTTCTTTCCTCCACCCGGGACCGCAAGCACGTTCACTGGTCTTCGTTTTCTTCATGCGTAACAATATTATTGCGAAAGCAATTATATGGACACCCCAGGCGCATTCCTGCCATCGCCCTCATGTTTCGTATGAAGTCCAAGGGTTATAACATATGTGCGAGTGAAAGCGTAGGAGGGGAGGAGGAATGGGTGAGCCGACGATGGTGGCTCAGTCTTGTGTGCGCAAAGGAGAAAAGCGGGGAGCAAGCGCGCCGCCTTCTGTCGCGCGCAATACATCGGGTGGAGTGGATGGAATGGGGGCGGAATCTAGGATTCTGTGAATCTATGATTGTGCAACATGTTTATTTGCCTTGTTTGACGCATTACATACAGTTACTTTTTCTTACATACATAGACTCATTGGAGACTTTTTTTTTATTTAACATACTGTTAGTCCCACTGAGACTGTTACAGGAGTGGATTTATCAGAAAGATACAGGAATACAGTACAGTACAGTAATAGACCAGTTACACATCAAGCGGGCAACAATACAAACAGTATACAGTACAGTACAGTAATACGCCAGTTACACACCGTGTGGGCAACACAATATCAATACAGTCTGAACATGATCGTCAGGTGTGGAGTGTTGACAAGACTGACGAGGCTGCGAGCTCAGCGAACTTTTTTAAGGAATCCTGCGCAGTTATAGATTTATCTAGCCCGTTCCATTCTCTTATCGCTCGAGGGAAAAATGAAAAGTAATATGTGTTGTTAGCACAAGAGCATTCATTAATCGTAAAGTCATGCTTGTGACGTGTTTCTCTAGAACGATTAAAACTAATGTAAGTAGCAGGATCCATGTTAAATGCGTTATGAATTAATTGATAAAGAAAATTGAGTCTATGGAGCGTGGCGCGGCTTGATAAGGTGTCTAGGCTTGCGTAGGAAAGCAGCTCTGTGGGAGAATCAGTGCGCCGGTATCTATGGTAGATAAAACGAACAGCTTTTCGTTGAACTGATTCGAGCATGCGTACATCCTTATATGGATGTACGCATGCTTATAAGTATACATACTTATATGTATACTTAAATATCTTGTTGCGAGGTTTTGTGTATACATGCAGTGAACTTTGTTTCCAGTGACACTTTTTTGTCCTCTATCAAGCCGTATTTTCGCATTTGTATATCCCATTGTATCTTTGCATTTCTAATGTACGAGGGCGAGTCAAATGAAAGTGCGCCTACCCTAACCACGCAATAATGGTTCGGTTCATTATTTGCGAGGCATGCACGTAGGAGAACGGCATGTCTCATTTACAAAAGTGACACGCAGGTGTGAAGATAAATATTCTTTAATGCTCTCATACACTGGTTTGAATATGGTTGCGTCACATAATGGACACTTCAAAAGTTGAACAGCTCGGTGTCGCGAAGTTTTTGACAGCTAAAGGTGTTTCCAAAACAGAAATTAATCGCCGTATGGCTGCCGTTTACGTTGAACACGGCATTTCATTGACCACTGTGAAGCGTTGGAGCAAACGGTTTAAAGGACGTTGTAAAGACATTCCAAGACCGGGCCAAAACCATCGTGCAATCACCCCCCACACATTTTCAAAGGTTCATGAGCTGATGAAACAAGAACGGAGGATAAGCATCGATGAACTGGCAGACCGTCTGAGCATCAGTCACGGTTCGGTTCACGCCAGCAGGGATAACCGAGCTTCTCGGTTATCGGCTCTTAGGTTCCCCAAGATTCCCCAATGGATCCCCAAGATTTTGATCCATCGCGAGAAGACGGAGAAGTTTCGCGCTGCCTTGACTCATCTGATCGGGTATCACAATGAGGATGACGACTTCTTGTTTGCAATTGTGATCGGGGACGAACCTTGGTGCCACTACTACGAGCCTGAAACACGACGGCAAAGCTTATAGTGGAAGCATTCGAATTTACCACGCCCAAAGAACGCAAAGGCCATCATTTCCGCTGGAAAGGTGTTGTTGACTTTTCTTTCGGTCGTCAGGGTCCATTACTGATAGAATTTGTTAAATCTTGAGAGACTATCAATTGTTTCCGATATTGTGAAACGCCAGAACGGCAGTGTGTCGCAATCAAGAACGAACAACGTGGAAAATCGACGAATGGGGTCATCTTGTTCCACGACAATGCCTGTCCCCACGTCGCTTATGTGGTCAATACAAAACTGGCAAAGTTCAAGTGGGAAACGCTGCAGCATCCGCCATACAGCGCAGACCTGTCACCTTGCGACTTCTACATTTTGGGGCAAACGAAAAAACAGCTCAAGGGAACCAGGTACAGACTTTTTGAAGCAGCAACCCAAGGAGTTTTATAGGACGGGAATCACGCGACTCGTTAGTCAATGGGACAAATGTCTAAATTCTCATGAAGACTACTTTTAAATAAAGTACCCCGTTGTTGGCTCAGATTCATTTGACTTGCCCTCGTATATCTTGCAGAATTCCTGCTTTTTATACGTGCCCTCTGTTGCGACTATGATTTCGGTGCAATTACTCACGATACACGACCGGTGACAGCTGCTTCTGCGTAATACATTAAAACAAATTACAGCGTCATTGAGATTTTTCACTGGCCATTGCATATATACAAGAATGTAAGCACGGTTCTTGAATGACAAAGTTTCATTAACATATTTGTCCTCAACGTGTTCAGTTCATTGCCTTTTAATTTTTCATATCAGTGGCATGCACTGCTTTCCTGGTTTCGAACTGATATAGTTCTAAAGTTCGTGTGATATTTTCTTTACTTAAATAGGCAAAATATGGAAACATTGATATCAGTTGTATTGGGCGAAATGTTTGGCACATACGAGTATATTCTTTTATGAAAAAATACATATTTTATTGTTTTGACTGTGCGTAGCGTTCAAGAATTCATTTGCAGCATCTTTGGCAATGACAATGCAGTTATTATTCATGGATTTGATCCCTTGACAAATTGTTTAAGAGGAAGCTTTAGCTCGGGCCCAATCTGACGCGGCCTATTCAAATACTTGTAAAACGCAGAAATGCTTTTCTTAGATAATCCTGCTAATCGCTTTTATTTAAATTTGTTGCATTTGAGAGAGAAAGTTAAATCCTAGTTCTGTTGGAAACACAACTTCGATTTAGGGCCTGAATTTTGTTTAAAATATTTTGAAAAATTCGAAAGTTTGAAAAAATAGAAGCACGACGTTTACAAACTAATAGCTATGCATGAAGAACAGAAATTGTGGTTCTGTAAACGGCATCTACTATAACAGTCAAAGCGGACAAGTTTGCTATGTCAATTTGTATCTTACGTGAATTGGTTACGTTGTGTACAAGGGTTCTACACAAGCCGTATTTCCACAATACTAAATTTTTTTGAGATTCATGTGTAACATATCCATTTTTTCCGCAGTAGATGTACTATTAGATGCAATTGACAGAATTGTGATATCATTTTTCATTGTTGAGCCACGGAGTTTTAAGCTTGATAGTTTCGTTTTCTGAAAATGTTCGATTTGGCCAATTTTTAATAAATAATTGACCACCTAAATGAGAAATTCGAAACCAGTAGTCACTAGAATTAAGCTTTTTCTTTTAAATGCAACAAACCTCCTCAAATTTGGTGAAGTGGTTGCAAGGAAAAACGAAATCCCCTTCTACATATATTTAAATAGGAGCACCCGAGCTAAAGCTTTCTCGAACAAAATTTCTGGCTACGCCACTGCCTGCGTGACGAATTTATTCTTCAGCCACGTTATAAACCGAACCATGTTGACCCTCGCTTTAAGGTTGGCATCGAGCCAGGTCATACTAAAACATTTCTTTCCTCTTTTTTTTTTACTTCGTACTTCACAAGATTGGAATCGCCTCCCTTCCGACATTGCTTCCATCTATGATAACACCCGATTTAAATCTGCTTTAGCTAACATTGTATAAGTGGGAGCTATTACACCTTACTATGCTTATAGTCTGCCAACTCCCTTTGTAATGCCTTGGCCCTGAGGGTAAATAAATAAATAAATAAATAAATAAATAAATAAATAAATAAATAAATAAATAAATAAATAAATAAATAAATAAAAGTCTGCCTTGTCTACAGCAGTCAGGCTCATATTAACAAAACCCTGTACTTTCGAGCGGAGAGAACGGTGCCGCTAAATTGTCTCACTGCGTGAAACTGGTACAGACCTCACAGATAATGACTTGAGAAGGTGCACCTGCATAAAATAATATGCCCAGTCTGGGTCACAAGACTGTCAATGGATCCGTAGTACACCACCGCGTGATTGATGAGAGTAGAGGTGTCATATTTTATCCCTGCATGTTGTCTCCATCAAACCCCACCTTTGTGTTGGCCATTCTCAAATCTATCTTTCTATGTAACATACAGAATCCGAAGCAGCATTGCCAGTTAAAAAAAATATATTAGGTGCATAGATTAGGTCTTTGATCAAAGCGCACTGAACAATTATCAATTATTTTAAAAGGTTAGATTTTTAATCAAAATAATAACTTGCACTTGTCGCGCGTAGATTGGAAATTAATTGCTTGTTTGCCTGCCTGCCTGCTTGTTTGTTTGTTGCCTTGGTATGTTGCATTTTCTGCCCTTGCTGCTGCCGCTGTTGCTACCAACCTCATTTTTGTCCGTTTGAATTTGTGTTTGGGTTTCTAGCTTTTTTTTTCGGACTCACTGCTTGAACTTTCAAGCGCGACCTGTACATCACTCCTCGTTACGTAAGGGTAGAAATGAACTCTCTTTCGCTGAACTAAATCGGGAGTAAAGCTGCAAGACGCTGTTTTCCAAAACGTTTTTTTCTCCTTATTTCCTGACCGTTATGAACCAGTACGAACAGTTTCCAACTGGTTAGAACCATAAAATTGCTGCAGACCAGTATTTCCGGTGTGCAATAACGAAGAGGACAGTGGTGTCAAGACGACGACGATGATTAGCCGCTAGTGCGGGCTGTTGCCTTCTGGCCAAGTGCAGCGTATTGATCTGTAAATATACTTGTATATAGCGTCGCGTCTGCGTCTTCCCATATAGCATATTTGGTGGAGGTGGATGTTCCCTGTACCTCGTCACGGAGCTTCGTAGTGGACGGTACGCCGAGCCTTCCGTCATAGCGCCCGAAAATGACAGCTCGATTCAACCGGCTCCGGCATTTGCTGCCACTCCGACAACCTACATTGCACTCTGCGCTCTCCGTGATCCTGGTGTATTCTCGGGAGAAAATGGGGAAGACGTTGAGGACTGTATCAGCCTGTACGAATGCGTCAGCGCCAATAATAGATGGGACCCTACTGTCACGCTCGCCAACGTAGTATTTTACCTCGACGCAACACCTCGAGTATGCTTTAGGGCACACGAAGACTAGCTCACCAGTTAGGATATGCTTAAACAAAAGCTGCGAGATTTGTTCGGCAATCCTTACGGTCACCAAGTTGCCGCGAAGAAGGCGTTATCCAGCCGAGTGCAGACGTCAACAGAGCCCTACGGCTCGTACAATCAAAACGTCTTGGTGTGTGCGCTGCCCGAGTCTCCGCCGATCGATCTACTATCGTTCTCTTCACTGTCATCGCCCAGGGTTCACACGACATTATTCTTGGCCAAGACTTCCTCTCCCCGCATTCCGCTCTGATAGACTGTTCAGCCCGTACTCTCCGCTTGACCTGCCTGTTCTGGATCCCGCTGAGCCACCCCACAGTCGCCTCAGTTCCGTAAACTTCGTTCGCTCGCCACCATTGCCCGGGGTTCACTACACCGCGACTTCCACACAAGACGTTTTCCTTGAACACGGTATCACGGTAGCTCATACAGTTTTATCTATTAGGACGAATTGTGTCGGCCTGCCAGTCGTCGATTTTGCCTTGACGAGACAAGTGTTGCCACGCAGGGTGTCTCTGGCCCAGCTTTGCACCTTAGAGGCTCACACAGTCTCCACAAAGACGCTGCTTGCCTGTCCCGCTGCTCTGTCGGCCACCCTGACGACGCCGACAGTAGCCTTGCCAACGGCATTTTCCCTTTGTCCGCCTTCGCCAACATCGCCGATGAGCACTGCCGGGACCCATCGCTGCGAGCACTCATCGAGCCGTATGCACTCTTCACCTAACGACGCCTCTGTTCGCCTATATGTCCTCCAGGGCGTCTTTCTGCAACTCAGAAACTTGGGTAGCCGTTGCAACTGATTACACTGCGCGATACACCATCGAACGGGCTCTCCCGACCAGTTGCGCCACTGACGTCGCGGACTTTCTCTTGCACGACATCATCTTGCTTCATAGCGCTCCGAGACAGCTGCTTACTGACCATTGTCTAAACTTTTTGTCGAAGGTTATCGCAGACATTGTACGTTCCTGCTCCACTCAACGCAAGCTGACCACCTCCTATCATCCTCAAACCAATGTAGTGAAGGAGCGGTTGAACCGTGCTCTCACAAAAATGCCCCATGTACATTTCGAAAGACCACCGCGACTGGGATGTTGCCCTTCTTTACGTCACATTTGCCTACAACTCTTCTCGCAACGACACCGCCGGGGTTTCTCCATTTTATTTATTGTATGGTCGCTGACCGACTTTGCCTCTTGATGCTGCACGTCTTCCTGCTGCGACCCCAACAAGCGCGCTAACCCCCGATGCCATCGCCCTGCCCGACCGTGCACGCCAGCTTGCACGTACTCGACTGACGGCTTCAAGAACTACTCAGCAGCGTCTATACAGCGCCCGACGTCGTGGCGCGCAGTTTTCGCATGGTGCGTTCGTGCTCCTGTGGGGACTTTCTCTTCATGTGAGACTTTCAGAGAAGCTCCTTTCCCGGTTCACGGGCCCCTAACGCGTGCTGCGCCAGGTGACGCCAGTGACCAATGAAATTGCTCCGGTAAATTCTACCTCACCCTCTACTCTAGCATCCAGTGATGTTGTGCACGTCAGTAGGCTGAAAGCCTACTACACTGCTTTTGAGCCCGGCCCTTAGTTCCTCCGCGACGGCGCTTTTGCCGCCGGGGGTACTGCTATGGATTAGTATTTCGATGTGCAATGAGGAAGAGGCTAGTGGTGCGATGACAACGACGATTAGCGGTTAGCATGAGCTGTTGCCTTCTGGCCAAGTGCAGCGTATTGATCTGTAAACATACTTGTATGTAGCGTCGAGTCTGCTACTTCCCACGTAACAATAGTTTTACTCCGGAGCTGACCTGAATGGAACCGACAAATATGCAGTAATCCGAAACCGAACCGAGCCCGAAGTTTGTTCTGTTCAACGCCTTGATTCCTTCTTCGCCATTCTATTGTCGTCACTGCTTCGACGTGCTGCCGTCATGTTCATTGGTGAGCTTGGCGAGCAAGTGCCATTTAAAAGTGGTTTGAATCTAGAGACACTGTTTACCGCTTATAGCTGAAACAACGGATCTCTCGTCCCAAAAAGAGCGCTACAGATTTTAAGTAAACGGGACTTAAGCAGTACTGTATGTCACTGCATTGCTTGAATGCTAATCGTATTACCGTCGATAGCTGTCGTAAGATGGGCCCTGCCGTAATTTGCTTTTCTTCTTGTTTACTTTGAGTAATAAGGCATGCGACACAGAACAGGCATCCGAGGAGATTAGTCGAACCAGTGCAAACACTAATGGCATCTTCGGAGTCATGGTGATCCTCTGAATCGGAGCGGACTGATTCCGGAGGCACTGCAGGCCCAAATACGTAGGATCTTGCGCGAACCAAGTGACTGGCTGTTCTTCCGAACAGTGAAAGGTAGGAAAGCGGAAGCTGAAAAGAAAAAAAAAAATCCGGTAACGCGGCCAGCGGCGGCGACGGTGCTTACGTGCATGATATTCTTCATCGCCGCGAACGGAGCCGAAGCGCAACTAATCACCAGCGGAATGAAAACGGCTTGGGGTCCTGTGACCGGAAACCGAAAAGGTTTTAACGCGACAGCGTTAAGGAGCTCGTGTCGCAGAAAAGTTGGTGTCGGCGTCCGCGGCGTTGGCCATGAGCGATAAATCCCGGCAGACACTTCATAAATAAAAAACAACTTGCAAGATGGGCTGGGTGGGAATCGAACCAGGGCCTCCGGAATGTGAGACGTTACCACTCAGCCACGAGTTCGATGCTTCAAAGCGGTGCAAAAGCGCCTCTAGTGAATGCGGTGTTGCCTTAGAAACGAGCCGTAGTAAGTTATACTGCGGTGTATATCGGTAATTATGAACATGTAACTTACAGAAGTCGCAGTTACGCGAGTAGCGAAGTGCGTTTCCTCTACATTTCTTCAGCGCTTTCCGCACACGCAGAGCCATCTTGCGGCAAACACAGAAGACCCCCTCCTCTCAATGTACGGCGCTGCCCCGACAGGTGGCGCGCCACGCGCAAATTGGGGTTGTGCGGGGACAGGTGCGAGGCGCGTCGCGTCCCGGACTCCTCTCTCTTGTCGACGTTTCTCCTTGCTCCCTCACGGGTTGCAGAATCAAGCGTCCTTCCATTCTTTAGATCACTATCTGTCTATCTCTCTGGCCGTGCCGATCACGACGTTTGGCTGGCGTGCATCGTTTCCCCGGGGCTCCGAGACACCGAGTTCTTTGGTTCGTTCCGCTTGCTCAGGTGCACGTTTCGTTACCGCGCCGAAGGTTCCGTTGCTCGACGCTCACCGCGTCCGATGCGGGGCGCCTCGTAAGTGATTGTTGCCCCGTAGCCCATTGTCTTACACCCCTTGGCGGGTCGACGGGAACGCTTTCGCGTTCCACTCTTGAAGGCGAAGCTTAAGCGTCCTCCAAAGTTTTTCCTATTTTTTAGGTGTTTAACTCTTTGCGTTACACACCGCACTCATAGGTTTACTTGCGCATCGCCACGATGCTTCGTTCGGAGGGACACGAATTGCGTGCCTGTACTCCTTTGAAGAAGAGGAGAACGCTAGTGTGCACGAGCGTATTTGTGAAGGCGCAGCGAAGAAGTTGCGGTTGCGCTCAAAATACGAACGGCGACCTGCTGCTGCGCCTCCTGCTCATGGAGCCCCGTTTAGATGTTGCGACAATATTATGGGAATCAGTTAAACTCATTACATTAGTTCAGCAAAGCCGTTTCACCCTTTGGTCAAGTTCAGTTCGAGACCACTTGCTGCTAAATGTAAAATCGGTTACGATCACGACATCCGGCGTCCGGCACTGATTTCTATGGGGCACAATTTTTAGCTTAGAGCACCAGTGTCATTCCCAGTCCTCGGGAGATGGCTCGGGGGAGGCACGTCCACTCGGCCACTTACGTTCGGCGTCCTATCGAGCTCTCTTATAAGGAACCTTGCAAGCTGGTCTGGCGCGCTTGTCTTCATCGGAGTGGTGTGGCTGACTGTCCCGCCGCCACTTTAAGAATTCACTGAATTCTGCAATAATATTGCTCTGCTACATTGTTACTCAAAACTCGCCGGATTATAGTGATTGAGATGTATATTAAGCTCCTACGAAGACGCTTTCATCACCAGCATCGTGTTCGAGAAATTCGGTTCGATGCTAGAAAGCGGTGGCACACCGTTGAGTGTATTGTGGCCCAGGTTGACTCACCATTCGCGGTGACGCTGATACAGGCGCTAATAGTCAGGGAATGTAGTCCGTCTTGTCCAGCTCTACGGAGTTTCTGGGTGAGGGAATTCGGGCTGACACAATGCACTTTTTTAGCTGTTGTCTGGGTTCTTGATAGCGTTTGTTTCCTTAGGTACGTGAGTTGTGTGCATGCCCCCTTCCTGGCTGCGGCAGTCTGCATGTAACTTTCTAGCTAAGCTCATTCCCGCTAACTTGGGTGACTAGTGGAGTGCTCGGGGACCGCGTTCGAAGCGAACTGCTGTACCAATTTGGGTCACTTGGTCCTTAGCTCTGGGCATGTGGTGTGGTGCTCCACAATGACAGTCTTGACGGGAACTTGGGTGATTACCTGCGGCGGGGTACGTGCGGCTACATTATTGACAACTTGTACTTGAAATTGGAATATTGGGTATGTTGCCTTAAATCTTACGTAACAAATATCATAGACAAATACTTACTGTTTCACAGAATTTGGGTAGCATTACGGTCCTCTCGTAAATTTCAACCACCACATGCAGCAAGTTCTGGAGAGTAACATTCACAATAGCAAATGCACGAAAAACTGAGTAATTTGCACAAGTTTCCAACATGATTTTAGATCGACCCCTTCTAAAAGTGCCGTTGAGTGGGAGTATACTACAGCACTCTTCGCCTTTGAAATCCCATGACATGTAATGTTGACTTGAAAAAGCACAGCGTGGTATTCACGGGGACGTTTTAACGACGTAATGTTGATGCTTAAAAGTAACGCACAGACAGGAGTGCTCTTATATTATTAACGCGATAGCGTTAACGACAGGTGGCGCGCCACGCGCGCATTGGGGTTGTGCGGGGACAGGTGCCAGGCGCGTCGCGTCCCGGACTCCCTCTCCCCTGACGACGTTTCTCCTTGCTCCCTCACGGGTTGCAGAATCAAGCGTCCTTCCATTCTTTAGATCACTATCTGTCTATCTCTCTGCCCGTGCCGATCACGACGTTTGGTTGGCGTGCATCGTTTCCCCGGGGCTCCGAGACACCGAGTTCTTTGGTTCGTTCCGCTTGCTCAGGCGCACGTTTCGTTGCCGCGCCGAACGCTCCGCTGCTCGACGCTCACCGCGTCCGATGCGGGGCGTCTCGTAAGTGATCTCTGCGCCGTAGCCCATTGTCTTACACCCCTTGGCGGGTCGGCGGGAACGCTGTCGCGTTCCACTCTTGAAGGCGAAGCTTAAGCGTCCTCCAATTTTTTCTATAGGTCGACGGCACTCTGATATTGAGTTAGGCAATCAGAAAAAAAAAACCAAATTCAGCAGGAGCGTCTCTTTTCAACGACCCGAACAAGGTCCGCCTTTTGGGAGTGCTTTTAGGGCACTGGAAATGACCATCCGAAGTCGCCATAAGTGTAACTTCTTGTCGCGAGTGAAACTGTACGGAATTACACTTCTCGGAGGCTCATGTGTATAAGAGGCTTGAGGAACCATTGATACCGCGGTGTAGACGTCGCTGTGTTAACAAAAAGAAAAGCTTTAATGGATATTTGGGATGTAGAGAAGAACATAAATTTACTCTGTCGCGAATGTTGTCAGGGGACACTCTGCAGGGAATAAACAGGCTGTTGTACAACTGTACAGGAAGCGCAATCAGTCTATAAGAGGTAACCCTTCGACATTATAAGTGCAAGTATGGAATTGTTATTGCTTTCGATGCCAAGTACAAACACAAAAGAAAGGGCCAATGTTTACTGCCGTCTGCCCGCTACTACTTCGTTGACACATTCAGATAATCCCGGCACCTAAGCGACGGAGCAGACGCTGGATCAGCTCGTCAGTGCCACAGAGTCGCTGGCATGAGCCCCTGGCGCAACTCTGCTCGGCCGAATACCAGACCAACAACTTGCTGTCACCGGTGCTCTTCTGCGAGGCCCTCGAGCACGTGCCCAGAAACGCCGTCCTGGTCGAGATCGCACCGCATTGCCTCCTGCAGGTGGGTGTCCGGTCGCACACTACTCAGTGCATAATAAGTGAGCTAGTTGCTTAGCAACAATAACGAAGGCGGGACACAGAGTGGTGACAAAGACGCAGAAATGACTATGTACGGACTCTGGGGCTTACTAGATGGTCCATAGTGTACTTACTATACGAGAGACAAAGAGCAAAAGAAACAAATGTGCAAAATATTTCAAAGAGACAAATAATAACTAAAGATAATCTCATATAAAAGCTATAACTACAGTTACACGTACATCCCTGAGCTGGACGAATATAAATATTTCTGAATACGAATCGAACACGAATAGAAGTTTCCTATATCGAATCGAATACCAAAAAAGTCAAACGCAGACGTATATATTTAGACCAGAAATATATTCATGACATAATTTCTTACATGATTTTACTGACTATTTAAAAGCATACAGCCTACTTTCATAGGCAATTAGCATCACTTTTAAATGGACGATCACTAAACGTCAATAGAAACAGCACAAATAGCTTCCCAACATCTTTAGAGCCAGGTTGCAGACAAGCTTTCCAAGAATGAATGGCCGCAGTTTGACTCGCTTTGCAAAAATGCTAAATAAATCGTCTTCGAAGAAACTAAATTTGTGGAGAAAGAAAGGTTGCTAATGGACTTTTGGATCGTCAAAACATGGGAAAGGGCCCGTTGGAAAAGAAAAAAATACTGGTTGTAGCGTAAAATGTAAAACTACTGCGCTACATTAACTTCAAGAAACACCAGATTACAGGATACGCGCAAACATTTAGACTACCGCCACGAAAGTGAGAACACAGCTCGCATTATGCCATCTGTTTCGTCATTCCTTCAAAAACTCTTATCCAGGTTTCCCTTTTCATAACTTGCGATACTTTGTTTTGCAGATGGAGACCGGTAAACGGACTTTAACGGTCGGTTGTTGCGAAATATTTGGTTAGTTTCGATATTCGAAAGTGCCGAATTGTCCATTTTCGAACACGATAGATGAAAGCTAGTGCACCATGCATGCATTGAGTATGTGCCGCCCTTCAATGCACCTCTCACCCAAGTTGGGTCAGTGAGTATGAGCATACGTCACTGCGTGTGCGGCAAGCAAGCGATCAATTATGAGCGTTCGCGCACCGACACACCACCCTTCTTGCTTCGGAGGCTCTGTGCGGACTTCTGCACAGTGCCACTAGCTGGCACAACGTTTCGAGGAAGAAGCGCGAGAGAGGAGCGAAATTGGCACATGAGGCGGTAATCAGCAGTGTCAATTTTTGGGCTAGTTAGTTCGTTGCATCAATTGAAGCTATAGCACTGAATTGCATGACTAGCGCAGGTCCTGTCGTCTTTCTTGTCCTTGTCAGTCCAGCGCTAGGAGTTCAATCGATGCGTTAATCAGCGTTTGCTCGAACCTGTGCGCCATGCCTTCCGGAGGCCACGCGCAGGCTTCGCTGCGGCGGCACTAGATGGCGGCTAGTGTCCTACGGCGAGTCTCCCCACAGTACACGCCTCATTCATAACTCGTTTCGACGGTGTCAATGCGTTGAATCGCTGTTATTGCGGTAGCAACTATATGGACGCTCGAGGCTCATTTTTGCGGTTGCCTTGATGTTCCGCATAAAGTGCAAGGGCGATAACACCGTTGCCGCGCGTCGTATGCTGTATGTGCGAATGAAAGCACGCGAGGGAAGCTGACGGTGGCGGCTCAATCTGGCCCGCGTGAAGGAAGAAAGCGGAGAGCAAACGCCCCGTCTTCCGTGGCGCGAAAGGTCGTGGGGGATGGGAGGCAGGCAAAGGAGCCGCATTCTGCTTCAGCAGCAATTGCACATTTCGCGGGCAGGCGCAAAGGTAACTGATGATTGCGGCTCAATCACGCGCCAGGAAGAAAGGGGGCGGGGCTGTGCGGGAGGGAGGAGGCGTGGCTTCGGCTCCGTTATCAAGTGCGTACTTGATACGTGCCGTATCTCGAAAGGGATCTCCAGACGGCTCGTACTTTCGTGCGCACTGTGTTCTCGGCGCTCTTCTGTTGAAGTAATAGGGAGAAAATTTCGGAGGGCGCTTAAGAGGAAGCTTTAGCTCGGGCCCAACTCCAACGCGGCCTATTCAAATACATGTAAAAACGCAAAAACGTTTTTCTGAAATAACCCCTGGACCGATTTTAATGAAATTTGTTGCATTTGAGAGATAAAGTTAAATACTAGTGACTGTTGGAAGCGGAATTTTTATTTAGGGCTTGAATTCTGTTAAAAAGATTTTCAAAAATTCAGAAGTTTAAAAAAAAATAGAAGCACGAAGTTTACAAACTAATAGCTCAGCATCAAGAACAGATATCACGGTTCTGTGAACGGCATCCATTAGGTCATTCAAAGCGGATAAACTTCATATGTCATTTTACATCTTACGTGAATTTGTTACGTTGTTTACAAGGGTTCTGCAAAAGTTGTAATTACATAATAATAAAAATTTTTTAGATTCATGTGTAAGATGTCAAATTTGTCCGCTTTAGATGTGCTATTAGGCACAATTCACAGAATTGCGATATCATTTTTTCTTGCTGAGTTACGGAGTTGTAAACTTGATAGTTTCGTTTTCTGAAAATTTGCGCTTTTTGCCAGTCTTTAATAAAAAATTCAAGCCGTAAATCGAAAATTCGAAACCAACAGTCACTAGATTTTATGTTTTTCTTTTAAATGCAACAAACCTCGTCACTCATTCAACTCAGACCCACTGGTCCAAGTAGCCTAATAGCTTTGGCGAATAGGTATGTATTTCGGTGCTAATGCTGTCGTGGTAGTTGTGCCGTCGTCATTCCAGCTTTGTCATCCGACACGTCATCATGCCGCCGTCATCACTTCATCGTCATCACACAGTCGTCGTCGTCAAGCTGTCGTTCTATCATTGCCATGATTTCGGTAACGTCAGCTCATTATCGTCGTGTTGTGGCGGGTATACCACGTATCTCGCTCCATCGACGTCAATCATTCTTAGCCATCGTGTTGTAATCATACTGTCGTCGTTCGATCTTGATTATGCCGCCCTTGTCATGCGTGATAGTCACAGAGTCGCTATCATGTTCCCAAATGTCAGACCGTCGCCGCAATACTGTCGTGGTGGTACCATCATCCTCACTCTAGCATCGTCATCCCACTCGTCGAGCCGTCGTCGTCAGACCATTGTCGCCACACAGGTTTCGTGATGCATTCATCGTCACGCAATTGTCATCAAACGGTCGTCGTCATTGTATTGCCCTCATGCCGCTTCGTGCCATCGTCGTCGTACAGTCGTCGTCATGCACTTGTTCTTATACTGTCGTCGGGATGCCTTCACAGACTCGCATGACTTCTACATGCGAGTCTCGTCATGCTACCGACGTCATACCGTTGTCGGTAAACGTCGTCGTACCGTTGTCAGTATCGTACTCCCATTCTTGGTTATGCCGTCGTCGTGATACAACCTGCGGTGATCTATCGACGTGATTCCTTGTTTGGGATTCTATCGTAACCATGCTGTTGTCATTCAGTCGTGATTATGCCGCCATTGTCACGCCATTGTCGTCATTGCGCCGTCGTCACACAGACGCTATTATGCATTCGTTGCCCTAGCGTTGTCGCGAAGCTGTCTTGGTCCTGCCATAGACGTCATACCGGCTTCTTCGTCCGGTCGTCGTCATACTGTCGTCGGGATGCAGTCTTCAATGATCTCATTGTCCTCATGTTGTCGCCACGTTGTCGTTGTTATACCATCACCATAATTTAGGAATCGACATGTTATTATCGTCTAGGCGTCGTCGTTATACCGTTGTTGATAAATCGACATCATTCCTTCATCATCAGTCCATCGTCACTGCGTCGGCGTCATGCAGTCGTCGTCATGCCTCCATGTTTGTGGGCGAGCTTGGGAAGCAAATGCCATAACAAAATGGGACGATATCAGAATATGTGGCATATAACTGAAGCAACAAAGCGCTCATAACTACCTCTACACGTGTTAAGTAAACGTGACTTTAGGAATGTGATTTGTCGCCACATTTCTCGAGGGCTATTCCGAATGCTTTACCATCGACATACATCGTCAGATCAGTTCTGCTGTAATTTTTTAGTGCTCGAGTCCGTTCGGAATGATCAGGAATTGTTTTTTTTTTTCTCGCTTCACTTAAATGCGCGCAGGCCATACTACGGCGTGCAGTAGGCCCCGACGCCAGCTGTCTGGGCCTCATGAAGCGGGACGCCGACAACCTGGAGTATTTCCTGTGCTCGTTGGGCAAACTTCACACTCTAGGCTTCCAGGTGGACCTGTCTCCGCTCTACCCGCCGGTGCCGTGGCCGGTACCGCGCGGCACTCCCAACATCGCACATTTGGTCAGCTGGGACCACTCTCAGACATGGAGCGTCGTCAACTGGAAGGATTTCCCTACATCGTCACAGGCGGTGAGCTGTTGGTTGATCTGCGTGGGGAAAAATCGCCTCGCGTTTGGTGTGGAAACCTAGAATGACAAGTTTAACCATTTTTGTTGAGGTACACGTACGTTATCGTGTTTCTGTCCCGTTACTGACATCAGATAGGAACGCGACGACCGTACCAGGAGAGCATTTGCCATTGTTCGTGTCATTTTTGTCCTTCTGCTTAACCCAAAACCGACCGTAGTGTCCGTTTTATACTATACGAGAAAGAAACGACGCCGGAGGTGCTTCGCCTCTGACTAAACCCGACAGTAAGAAGGATAAGTGATGCTTTGACTTTCTGTGAAAGATGGCGCTGCTAAAGGTTGAATGACGTTCTGGAATCTAGACAGTGCGATAACTGCGATAGCGAACACGGAGTAAGAAAGACAGGTGCACAGACTCTTATATCACGCAGTGCATTTGAAAAGGCGACAGCGCAAAACCAAAGGAAGAAAGAAATAAAGACACGGACATACGCAGGACGACAAGGACGAGATGCATTTGGGGCGGCCAACAAATGTCCCAGTGCTAAAGGGCGTCGAGTGTGATGCCGTGCTCTCTGCCTCCGCTCACCTCCTCTCTTCTTCGTGGCTTTCCAGAGCATTTTAAACTTTTTATCTCTTCCCTAGCTGTTGGTCCCAAATGTGCGTGCTCTGTGCCTGTTACGTTGAGAAACGAATATGTGGAGAACCCTTTCAGCTATCAAGAAATTAGGTGGCCGGATGGCGCGCTTTCGCTGTTGTCGCCGTTTGAAGTGGTTCATCATTGCGGCACGGTTTTCAATTGCAACTGGAGCTAGTGAAGTTGCGATCAGCCTATTTTGCGCCGTCACCGCAGTTAGCCACTGCACTTCGTCTTCACTGCTAGGTGATGTGAGAGACATACCCGAAACCCCGCGAGTAGCAGACATAAAGGACGCTAACCACGCGCCGTTTGAGTGGAGCAGCAGTGACATATTGGCTCGTGATGGCGCTAGCAGGCACTGAGCTTATCTAGGTAGAAAGCACTTAGAAAGGTTTCTTCTATATGTGCCCGCATAAAGTTTCCTGCAGTAAATACTAGAGAGAGTTCTGGCACTACGAGCACTCAGCCACCATAACAATAATGGTTGGTACATGGATTTGACGGACCTTCAAGTTTCTGGCTTCAGACATCCTTGTGGCTTTGTTTGCCACGCTTTATATCCGTCTACTCGCCTAAATGTCAAGGTGTTTCATAGTTCTTTTTCTAAATGCAGGAGGCAATAAGACTGTCTGAACATGCATAACCGCTACTAATCGCAGCGGTTCCTCCTTTGGGGGTTCGCCAAATCTGCACACGCCAAGCGTCTCAACGCACTGGCTAGCCCGCGGGACATTCTCACTTGTGTTCTATGCCGCTTGCCGACGCTTGATTGAGGAGATGGACGGCGATGAAGGGGCGGCTCTTGTGTGGAACCCTTTTTTTCTACTTCTGTCATTTCTACGAGAATTTTCTCGCATATTTTCGGCAGCCGCCGCTCCTGAACCTTTGGTGATGGAAGCGGATAAAGCTAGGCGTCCGGACGAGGCAGACGTCACTTCGCCAAGCGCTTCGAAGAGGCGCGCCCACTTCATGAGCGACGCACGCAACGAGGGCACCCTGCTGTGCTACTCTGCTTCCGAGGATGCGTCGTATGACGATGAGTACTTGGCAGTAGTAAGGCAAAAAGTGAAGAGGAGAATTGTCACTGCTTCCTCTTCTTCAACATGCACGACGGCGATGGCAAAGAACACCTTCAAGGCCCATACCATCCTCTTCTTGGTCAATGCACCAATCAACGACCTGAATCGGCTAAACAGCTTACGTTTACTGCAGTTCATAGTGCCACTAAAGCTACGAACGTTTAACTTCGTGTAATATTCCAACAAGTTGCTGTCGTGTTCACTGCTTCACCCTTATGGCGAAACTGTCCCTTTCTAGTTGCGTCCAAAAATTTAGACGCTCCCCTTTTTTGAGGCGCTGTGGCAAGTGGGTGTATCAATGCGATTAGCATTCTCAACCTATTTGCCCAGCACAGAATATAATTAAATGTATTTTCAACAATTCACTGTCGCTGCATTGTTTAATTGATAATCACATTAACGTCGACAGTCAGAGTAAGATACGTTGTGCCGGAATTGTTTTTTTTTATTGTCAGCATTGGGCGGAAAGTTCTTTTGTTAGGTGATGTGAGAGGCATGCCCGAAAACCCGCGAATATAACGTTTATTTCTTATTTATATTGCTCAGACACATGCCTGATACCTACACGATGAAGAAACGTTCTGGCACGTCAATGTTGCCTGAAAGAGCATGAATTAAACTTGGCGACTGTGCAGTTCTTCGACAGATACTTAAAGAAAAGATAACTGGCTGAGAAGAAGGTCTTGGTTAAATAGATGTAATCGTATTGCATTACGTATGCCTGACATTTCAGACATCTTTTGTTTGATTCCACCTACGTTTTTCACGCCCCATAAAGCGCAGATGGCCGAAGAGATAGTGGAAATCGACCTGGAGGCCAACGAGACGGACAAGTACCTAAGTGGACACCAGCCAGACGGTCGCGTGCTCTTTTCTGTGGCGGGCTTCTTGGTGCTAGTCTGGAAGTCGGTGGCCAGGCGCTACGGAAAGCCATTGGACCAGGTTCCAGTGGCGTTCGAGGATGTTTCTCTCCATCGGGCTGTCATACTGCCGACAAGCGGTAAGGAACAGGGGACGCGTAACCATATTATATCTATAATCGCTGGATGCTTGGTAAAAACACCGTAGGTGATGATTGTGAAAGCCAGCAAATTTAGCGTAGAAAAAATTAGGTGAGCGAGTCTACTAGGATAATCTGAGGGAACAAAAAAATGTAGGCGGTGTTATGAAACGCTCCGGGCCAACAATGTTTCCGAACCAAGGTGGGGAGGTTGTTCATCTTATCATACTGCAAAAGGAATGAAATAAAATTGAAGGAAGAAAGGACAATCTATATACAGTACAAATTGATTCCGTTGCTACGCTGGACAGGCAAGGAAAAAAGGAAGAGTAAAAATTACTTATTCATTGAGGATATATAAAGGACAAAAAATATAGGACTAGAAACAATTTAAACAACCCACAAAATTAAGAGACGGTATGCATCACTACCACAGCAGAGCTTTCAGGAACGCAGAGTGGCAAAAGCAAAGTACCGCAATAATAGCATTTAGCGCGAACGTGCGGGGTTACTACTTTATCAGGACATCTTCGTCTGGCATAGGCGACATATTCCAAGTCTGTCAAGTGTAGTACCGAGCAGTTGCTTCTTAACACTTTAAAACGAACAGATAGGCGAGTGCTTTGTTATAGACGCAGGCGCCAGGTTTCGGACTCTTGATCACAAAACTCTAGAAATTATACTACAGGATGCACAGAAAGCATTAGCTAGGTGCGAATGGGGCAGCAGAACTTCTTCACACCATGGAAAACGAATCTGCAAGTCATTGTTTTTGTGAACGCAGGCGGCCTGGTGTTATTAAAACAAAACAGGAAAAAAAAGAGTTTGCGAGGGGGAGGTGAAATCTTTGCCTTGTTATGGGGAATGTATACCAATGCTATAACACGAGGCTTGACGACGCAGTTACGTGTAAGTTGCTCATGCGAAGCTTGATTCCGTCAAGCGTTCCATCCATCCATCCGTCCGTCCGTCCGTCCGTCCGTCCGTCCGTCCGTCTTTTTACGCCGACCCAGTGACCACCGAAATCGCCTACTATAGCTTGGGGCATTAGGTATGTGCTCGCGGTGGTTTCATCTTCGTCCTTTCAGCTTCGTCATGTTACTTTCGTCAAACTATGGTTGTCGCACAATCTTGAGCATAAAGTCGTCATGAAATCATTGTCCCTGCGCCACTTCCTTCATGCCGCGTTTGTTGTTCCATCGAGGTCATTCCTTCCTTATCATTCCATCGCCGTCTTTGCGTCGTCGTTATGTCGTTATGCATATGACTGTGCTTGGTGGGCGAGTCTCATTCCAGAGACAGTGTATGTCGCGTATAGTCGAAGCAAAGAAAATCTCAGGATGACCACTCGAGATTCTAAAGAAAATGTTTTCAGCAATACTGTGAATCACTACATTGCTTGAATGTTAATGTTGAAAGTCACTGTGGGATGGGTTCTTCTGGAATTTGCTTGCCACTTTTGTATAATGGCTACATGAAAAAAAAAGAAGGTTGCACTCCGGGTCAAGGGAAGATTACGCATACTCAATGTAGATCCATTTCACTTGAGAGTGAAATGTATCGTTGCAGACGACTTGGGTGAAGGCAGTACCGTATTCTGCGGAATATTCCTGATGCCATATTCCATAAACAATGGCGAAAGACTTCTTCCTGCCCCGTAAGACATGCAGCCAATAAGCAGGGCTTAAAATCGTGATGGGGCTGGGAAGGAGAGACAGGAGCGGAAGAACTCAGCCCGTCAAAAGTTACGGGGAGGTCCGGTCTTTCCTCGCATATTGACAAGCAGTTCCTACATATGGCGCACATGGAGTGCCCCACGTTATTTGAGCCAAACTTTAAAACTGTACAAATGCCGCGTAGCTGGACAGAACCAATGTACCGCTGTTTGCTATCGCTTGGAGATACTGAGATTGTTTCTTTCATTCAGACTGATCTCTTAATCATATTTAATTAATCAACTTCTGAAATAATTTATGTAGATGAAAATTGTCAATGAGAAGATTGTAAAGCAACATGAAAAACTACAGGTACCGTTTTTTGGTGCTCAATACGTTTTACATAAAAGTGTGGCGCGCCCGGTATACATACAAGCAGCCCATGCACGCGTGAGAGCGCCCCCTCCCTTTATTACTCCATTACTCGCTTTATGAAGAAACGCTGGATGACTGGCGCTACAATACAAAAATCACACAGTTCCTCGGGCAGTTGTCTAATTATGCGTAAGCATTGTGCCACTTGCTCATGCTCACGCACAAAGTGTCACTATGAATGTTATGAAACTATACCCGACCCTTATCAACCCTTATTAGTTGTTACCTTATAGGACTCGATCCGAGCCTTATCGCTCGGTGTCGACCTTGTCACAATTGACCCGGTTTTTATGAACACTTATCCTACTTGTCGACCTTATCGCACATGATAAAGCTCTTGTCAAGTCATATCAATCCTTATCATCCCTTATCGGTGCTTGTTGCCTTATCATAATTGCTCCGACATGTATAAACCCTTATCATTAGCACCTTATAAATCCGCGTCGAACCATTATCAACCGTGATGAGACCCATGTAACGCTTTCTCATTCCTTATGAAATCATTGAGTGCTTATCTTGCTGTGTTGGGTGACGTGAAGCACATGGGCGCTCAGAGATCGGCGGCACTTCGCTCTGTGAAGGAACGTCCCAACGGAAAGCGCATTCCGTGACCACCGAAACGCACAGGGAATGTGACTCGTTTTGCATGAAATTCTAGCAAGATCGCTATTTTCCTGCTGCCTAGAGTGCTCCAAGGAGCTTCTACAAGTGGTCCGACAGATGGATCTTATGGGACCATCACCAAGTCTTTCAACAAAGGCTTCACGGAAACTGTTCCCCGTTGACGGTTGTTTTGTACTGCAAGTACAACGCATTCATATGCTTCAGATATGTTCACCTTCTTCAAGCTTAGGTATTTAGCCCAGAGAAAAAGATGCTCGGTTGCTGAGCGTGGAGTCGTAGGTTCGAAACTCACCAACGACAACGTTGTTTCTTTCCAATTTTGTTGTTCGCTACATTGCTTTCCTTATAGCGATTCGTCCTGCGTGACGCACAGACGAACATATTTCGTCGTTGAGTGCGCATTGAAATGCTTCTGCAGTTACTAATACGTGTTATTCTGTAACTATGATGATTCACCTACAAGTGCACAGAGCATCATCCTACAACTTCGCGTTCGATGCGATTTTGGTCTCTGACACTGTTGAGTAAAGCTGGTCAACTTTTACTGGTTTATTGGATATCTATCATAACTCTTGACTTAAGAGCACAGACCAGAACTTTATGCCAAATGCCTATTCAATTATTTTTTTTTCCGCTAGGCTATTCTTTACGCCCAAAGTGGGTAACATAAACGCGAAATATGGGTCTAGAAACATTTTAGTGACATATTTATTGTGCCCATAAATAGCCCATTTAGATGTTGGGGTTCGTATTAAATTTTCAGAGCCTAAAATGCCTTATTTTGTTTATAACGTTCTGACTCCTTGGTGAACATGGCTGAAACATGATTATGCCCACAAGTATTTTGCTGGCATAAAGACTGTCATTAACAACTTTCCAGCAGACAAGAGTATCGCTGTGACAAGGGCTCAAACTGGTCTCGGTTACAATGCACTTAAAACTGACTTAGCCTATTTGAGCGCTCCAATCACGTTTTTAGCTGACATCATCGATAAACTTGAATGATGGGACACAAATCTGACGCGGAATGTGGGGCTCATTTGTACGACGAGGAAAGGTTCGCCATCACCCCCAACTGAGCTGTTGTTGATAGAGTTAGAAACTTCAAGCTATGTTGGATAAAAATCCTCAGTTCTCGCCACTGAAAGAACTGTCAAAGGCTCTCTGACCCGTGAACATGCTAGAGGGCGCTGGATCGTCGAACGTTCCGAATAACATATATGTGCCCCTGACTTCCGTGGACGTTGAACATTCTATTACGACACAGAAACCATTTGCCTTAAGAAAGCCGCAATATGGAAACTGAATATCTTGGGAAGGTGCTTGTCTGTTACAGCGTTCACAACTTTTGTCGTGGTGTATAGCCACAGTAAATTTCTGATAAATCTTGTAACCTACCAACTTGCCTAACTCCGTTTTATCGAGAAAAATGAAATGAATTTCACAAAACAGGACTTTAGTGGGTTGTTTTAGTTAGAATACCTCAAATTATCATCAAATACGCAGCGGAAGTTGTTATTATTCCAGCCTATACACGACGCCTAGAGGACAGAATTTGGCACCTACAAATGCATTAATTGACCACTTCAGTGTCTTGTATAGGCGCCTACTGCAGGAATCTTTAGTGCCAAAATTTCCGGTCTCTGTAGTGAGAGTTTGGCTTTCTAAAAAGAAAGCTCAAGACCTGTGTGGTCATTACTCTATCTACAGGTAATAACACGGCCATTACCTTAAAGGATAGAATAGTTACAGTGATGAACGCTACCTGAACAAGAGTCACGTACGTGTGTGCAGGACGGGTTCGCGTCCTGGTGAACGTCATGTGGCTGACGGGCCAGTTTGAAGTCGGCGAAGGTGGCACTGTGGTGGCGACCGGTCGGGTTTGCGCAGCAGAAGAAGGCGAGAAGCTGCTCGACGATGGCCCGCCGAGCAGGGCAGCCGAGACGGTCGCCTACGATCTGGAAGCTACGGACATCTATAAAGAACTCAGGCTTCGTGGTTACGACTATCGAGGAGCCTTCCGGGGCATCCTCAAGGCCGACACGCAAAGTGAGTACAACCTGCATTCTTTTTCCGCGCATTTTGATACCGTGCATGTATTTCATTAGCTATTGCGGCACTATCGCTGCATGCGGTGTTGTCCAAATCGCAGGTTAGTTGCTATATGGTAGGTTCCCGGCAATTGCAATCGTTATGAAGTCACGTGAACAGCATATTAAAATAAAGAGAGGGATAAACATTTTGTGTAGGTAAGCGAGGAGGCTTAACCAGAGGCAGGTCGGTTGCCTACCTGTCACGGGGAAAGGCGTACAGAGACAAATCGAAAAAAGAAGAGCGCAAAGGGAGTACAAGAACTAGAAAAAGAACGCCAGGGGAGTAGAAGAGGAGACAGTGTGCGCACGTCCTAGGTGCGCCACTGAAAGCCACCTAGCAGGGGATTTCAGAATCGCGGATGGAAGAAGGCGTGCAGCTTTCCCTCTTGCGCACCAAGGATGACAGACGTGCGCAGCTGCGATTTTCCGTCAGTGCGCGTGAAGGAAAATTATTTCTCTGGTGGAAGGAAACGCATCCTATAGGACAGTTAGTAGACTTCTGATTCAACTGCAACTTGAGATGGTCAAGCCGGCATATAAACACGCATGCACTGCTTTGCCCCGACAAGCGTGATAGTGGTGAGTTATAATTTCAATGCGTCGTTTCATGTATCCTGCAGTTTCCCAGCGCTGATTTTCTTGCATTATTTAGCTAGCATAACAAGCTTGCGGCACCCTTGCGACGAATCTACGCACTCTGATTATGGACAGCAGCCGAGCATCTTTTTTCCACATAGAATTGACAGAACTGACCGGAAAAAGCAACAGGTTTCAAGCTATTGGCCACCTAAGCTTGGTACTTTTTATGAAGGTATGTAGTCCAGCGGTGCACGTTTCTCAATAATTCAGTTCCTATGCAATTAATTTCACTGCTGCGCATGCACTGGACAAGGAGGCCCAGCAGTTAATGCCAGGAGGGACACATGGCGTGACGAATAAAAAAAAAGAAAGTGTCAACGCTAAATTAATTCAAATGTTCGTCACAGCTCTCCATGTTCTCACTTTCTATCTGTTTTTCATGTTCAACTACTCACCTATCTCAGTCATTACTGATTCCTATTGTATTTCACGTCGACCTTGCACTCTTTAGCACCGACACTTGGTTGACCCCTTCTTTCTTTGACCAGGAGGTGGGCTGATCCTGCATTCTATTGTGCAGTGTGGTCAACTTTCGAGTGAACTGGCGCTAATTACGCTCGTTCGAACCTCCTCCGTTGGAACCGCAGGCGCATGCGCGAGAAGAACACGTAGGAGAGGAGGTAAATTCGAGGGAGAGAGAATGGCTGGGTATGAGGATGACGTAGGTAAACTCTCGCGTCAATGTGCATGGTAACGTGGAAACTGCGCATGCGATGGAGCGAGTGCAGTAGCGTATGCGGAGCGCTCTCAATAACAATAATAACAGAAAGAGCTAGACGCGCAATTCTTTGCTCCTAGTGACGTCGTCGTTCTCCGTCGCAGTCGACGCAGTTTCTCTTCAACACGGACGTGGGCAGGCCGCGTGTAGTTCGTAGTTCCGAATAGCAAGCCGCGTACAAAGAACGACGCCGGGAACAGAACCGCGAGTGCGCTTGCGTCCGCCGCGCCCATGCCGATGCCCGTACACAAGAACAAGCTCGCGCAGCCGAACTCAAGTGGCAACTACGCAGCGAGGATACGCAAGCCTTCGAACTCGGGGTACAACGCAAGGCGGAATGTAAGCCGCAACGCACGTCTGCGTCTAGCCAAGAAGCAGGGCCTAGCCGCGAGGTGAAGCGCAAGCAGCAATGGCGACCCGACACTTAAAACCGGGTGGCCAAGCGACATCGTGACGCCGACCTAAAAAGACAACGGCGGGCCGACGATGCGGCGGTGCGGGCTCGCGAGGTGGAGCAGCGACAGCAGCAAATTGGCAGGAACGCATTCGTCGGAGCCACGGCACACTTCCGCCGAGAGTTTCTCGAGCGGAACATGGGCTCTAGCTGCAAAGTGTGCGACCGTTTGTGGTTTGACAACAACTTGGCTGAAATCCGCTCCGAACAACAGCCGAACGTGTGTGTAACCTCATTAACGACCACAAAGACATAACGAATAATTGAGAAGGACTTTAATGAACCGTCGGGATTAACACAGTGTAAACACCGGGACCGCACGTTTCAGCTTCGCTGGTTAATCATCTGTACGGAGTGCTTGGCCGATATTGGCCGATATATCGGCCGGAGTGCATGGCCGATATTTTTTTTTTTTTTGCCTGCTCTACGACTAACTCTCGCTACTTTGGGGTACCATCGAAGTTCCTTTCCAGACATCATTGCCTCGCGCGAGCCCTGTTTAGTAAAAGCCGACTTGCTCGATTTGCCAAAGTCTGCCATCGGCGGCTTTGCCTCAACGTCTCTATATCTACAGTGGTGCACCCTTTACAGTTGTATGGTAAAAAGGTAATTTTCGACTTCATTGGTGATAATTATTCCCGCAGCGCTAATTCTATCTACCAGCGACTAATTCTCACTTATTGTCTTGTTCAGGCGTGCATTTTCTTATCTCTTGCAACTCGCCACTGCTCACCGAAGGCGCGAAAAGGCCATTTTCTTTCTGGAAGCGTTTACAAGATATCCAGACACGCCAGAACAGTGTGAAGCCAGCCGAAACCTTATCTTCAAAGGATATTCGGGAAATGAAATCAATTAAAAGAAATAGAGTCGCAGACATAAGGGAAAAAATAGGGGGTTTTTAGGTGCCAAAAGCACGATTTCATTCTGCGGCACACCGTAATGGCGGACTCCGGAATAATTTGGACCACCAGGGGTTCTTTAAAGGGACACTAAAGCGAAACAATAAATCAGTTTAAACTAATGGAGCATTGCTGGAGAACCCTGCAGGCAGTCATTTAAAAAAATGGTTTGATTATTAGATGAGAAAATGAAAGTCCAAGTATCAGTATTTGAATTTCGCGCCGAAACCCCAGCGCCGGTACGTCAGCGTGACATCAGGGATTCCAAAGTATATTTCCGCAATTGGGTCGCGTTGGCTGAATAAAGGTTCCCGAAACTTACCATGTTTAATATTTTGTTCCTTTAGAACACAATGTAGTCAATCTGTACCGCTACATATATTCAGTAGGCCCTAGAAGATGCCATCAAAATCCAGGACGTCACAGCCCCCAGGTGCGGGAACATAAGTAGGCGTCGTCACCAAGGTAAATGTACCTGGTAGCGAAGCTTCCATAGGAGCCCATACGTTCAAAATATGGCGGTCCATCGGCGGTCCATGGGGCTTAGCGCCATCTGTATGTGGTGGGAACACTTCCGGCGGAAGAAAAAATAATGTGACACCATGTCCGTTAAAAGCAGAAGTGACGTCATTTTGGTTTCGAAGGCGCGAAATTTGTTTTGTTGTTCTTCCTTTGGAGCTATTTATTCAAATGCCCTGCCATTCGACTGGATGGGCGTTTCGAGCTTTCAGCGTGGAAAGCGATGCAGGAAAAGGCCAGCTGTACGGTTGTCGAAATCGCATCCCTGCACAGAACATACTTTCTTTGGAGGCGGACGAAAGCTTTAGGTGTAGAGTGCTGATCCGATTGTTGGATGCCAAGCCCGTCGGCCAGCGCGGTCACACGAAAACAACTACACAATTATCTGGCGGTCGTAACTCACTACATTTGACTGAACAGATTAAGAAGCAATGAAGCTACCCACGTCACCAAATTCAGACAAACTTTGACAAGCAAGAAAGCACAAACTGTGAGGGGGGCGTATTTCAACAGGTGATACGAGTGCGCCTTTCTGCCCATTTCAAGACGTACGTTGCATTGCGAGTGATAGTGGCGTCAACGCCCCCTGTAGCGAGGGGCGCTTAAAAGAAATGCATTTATTAATAATAATAAAATTAAACTTGTATTTTCTCAACTCGTCAAGAATGTATAAAATTGCCTAGGAATTTTATTTTCGTTGAATGAATCTAACTGTGCCTCGTTTGAATTAAAAAACGCGTTTTTCTTTCCCAATGTTTGTTCCCTCCAAACATAGTCGCGCTTCAATCGCTGCTCCCATAACCCCCCATGCTGATGTCGGTGACAATCTGTACTGAACCGCTTTTCGCCCGAAGCTTCGCGACGTATTTGGATCGACCTTGTCGTCACCCTTATTTCGTTCTTGCGCATTTTCCGGCTTACCAAACGTCTTATCGTTGTAAGAGTGGTGTTTTCGGTGTTGTAGAACGGTTAATTTACTGATGCAGAAGAAATCATTTTTCACTTTAGTGTCCCTTTAACGTACACCTAAATCGAGATACACGGGTGTTTTCGCATTTCGCCCCGCCCCATCGAAATGCGGCCGCCGTGGCCGGGATTCGATCCCGCGACCTCGTGCTTGGCAGTCCAAAACCATAGCCACAAAGCAACCACGGCAAGTGGCCTAGGAAATGCGTGCGGAAACGTTCGACATAGTGTTTCGGCCTGCTAAGCTAGGAAAGTCATTGGAACAAGAGGAGACGCGGAAATACACTCCACACTGCTGCTAGCTGTGCGCACTTTCTTTTTACTTGCAGGCACTGTGAGATTTTCTCCATGGCGAACCACAAGTGGTATCACGAGCGTAATTCGCAGCCTCATACGAGAGTCATTCCGTGCCGTAAATTCAGTGGTCCATTCCGTGCCGAAGCCACTTCGACTCAGGACGGTAGCTCAGTGACTGTAATCCAGACTTTTGTAACTCAAAAGTAATGCAGACTTGACATATCATTAGCTAACACGAAAAAGACATACACGACAAGAAATACACGACAGAGAACGCTCATTGCCGGTCGTGCACCGCGCACTCTCAAGAGCGAGAGAGATGAGAGGGGCAGTTAGGTTAAACGGAAGGTAGATATCCAATTTGCTACCTTGAACTGGGGAAAGGGTAAAGGGAGACAAAGATAAAGAAAAAATGCGCACACATAGAAAGAGAGGGAAATAAGAAAGTAGTCATAGGGGAGTGTCACAGTCGTTGCACTGTTTCAAAGCACAAAGTGCTCAGGGGGCTCCAGAGCCAGGTAGACAGAGAAATTATCGAAATGTTGTGTATCAAAGCGGGTGACAGGCCTGTAAGCACCTAGTCACTAGCTCTCAACAAGAGAGAGCGTTCGTATCTGAAAATAACCTGTTTATCGATTTGTTCCGATAGCTCCTGTGGGGAAAGGGTAAAATGACAGTGGCTTCCTTGCGTCCAAGTTCTGCGCATCCTACGAATCCCATGTTTCCTTGCACTAAAAATTCTGCTGATCCTAGCGTTCTGTCCTGTGCGCTTCTCGCTGGCATCCGACGTATTTTTCGCGCTAGTCAGTGATGTCTCAAGTCCATAGCAAGCACCAATTAGGCCAACTGACTTCAGTAATTGCAAAATTATTCCGGAGTCCTCTGCTACGGCGTGCATCATGAGCAAACCGTGCTTCTGCCCGTCCGATCCGAGCACATACATATTGAAATGCATGACGTCACTGGAAACTGTAGCAGGAACTTCACGGTGGTGTTGCCGCCATTATTTCGCTTCCACACCCCTTCTGACTAATCAATCCTCCACTCACGGCAAAAATGGCGTTCCTGGCTTGGCACAAGCCCATTTACTAATACAACGTAAATTACATTCTTTTAGTGCTTCTTCAAATATCAGAGTTAGATGCTGAAGATAACATGTCCTTATACGTGACGAGAGTAATCGTTTCCTCACATTTAGGCTCGCAAAGTCTATTTCTTTAAACATGGATGTAGGATTCTGTGGGGAATGGCCGCGTTCACACGGCATCCCAGATTTTCGTACGGCCTCCGGGTATATAAACGCACTACATAACGATTGCGTTCCTTCGTCATGGCAGACACAGCGGTCTAGTATATGTCAAATCATCGTAAATATTCGCAAAATATTCTCGCTTGTATCTGCTAAGAAAAAAATGTAACGAAAACTATGCGACATACAAAATGTATTGCCGTGTAATAGGCACTATATATATCCCAAAAAATAAAATTATTTCATCCTACATATTTTCCACTAGAAATATTTAAGTGCTATAGTACTACAGTTGGGCGTGCCACGCTGCGGCCGCCGATATTCCTGAACAGCTTGCGTCGTTGTCGCTCTCAGAGTCAAAGTCCGACGAAAAGACAGCACCCTCAGACTCGCTCGATCTCGATCCACCGAGAAAATCAGCCGCAAAAGCAGCGGAATCACAAGATCCCCGATCTTTCGAAGCGCACACGCCAGTGCCCAAGGAGGCCATTTTGGTTTCCACTTTGACGGTCGGGAAATATCGGAGTGCTTTAAATAATTAACATCTTGTGGGGAAAAAGTGAACTGCTTAGAAAATGAAAATATAGTTCTCGTTCACGTCCCATGGCGCAAAGTGTCCGTGAGCGGCGCGGAATATCCCGAAAACGCAGTTTCAAACCGTCGATAGCGGGCCGCCAATTTGGCTTGCAACTTTGACAATCATAAAGACTTCGGAGTGTGTTCAAAATTCACCGCCTGGGGGAAGACGCTAACTCCTTAGGAAACCAAGATATAGTTCTCTTCGTTCATGTCTAGATTTAGGTGCACGTTAAAGAACCCCGCGTGGTCGAAATTTCCGGAGTTCCCCACTACGGCGTGCCTCATAATCAGGAAATGGTTTTGGCGCGTAAAACCCAATAATTTAATTATTAATTTAATTTTAATTCGTTCATGTCCTATGGCGTAGAGTGTCCGAGAGCGACGTGGAATACCTCTAAAACGGCGCTTCAAACAATAGATAGTGGGCGGCCATTCTTCCTTGCTACTTTGACGATCGTGAAAACTTTGGAGTGCGTTTAAAAATCACCGCCTGGGGGAAAAAAGCGAACTGCTTAGAAAACAAAAGAATTGTTCTCCTTCATGTCGGATAGTGCCGTGTCTCCTTGGGCGGCGCGGAAAGTCTTGAAACCGGCGTTTCAAACCATCGTTAGCGGGCTAACGATGCCCAATGGGCGCGGTACGGAAAGAGTTAAAACGGTGAATTACGTACTCTAAGAATGCCTGTTTTTTCTACGTGTTGTGCGTTGATGAGGGTCAGCCAGAAGAGCTGAGACGCATAATACAGCAAGAACCCTTCGTACAATGTTTTAGTTGCTTCTTTTCCTTGAATGTCCAGTCATTGACGCTGCCTTCTTTGGTTTAGGATAATTTGCCTGCTAAACCAACTCATTTATTGTAAAATCACATGGAGTGAACGCGCATTATATCGCTGCCATAGCATGCAGCCGTCCAGTCCTAATGAAGGAACGAATGGCTAAGTTGTGTTCAGCGGCACAACGACCTAACGTTAAAATACACGTAGACGTTAATACGCACTTGGTGCATTATGTCACTGCATTGCTTTTTCATATTGAACATATAGCACTACTTATACAAAACGCTGGACTGAGCAGTGCTAATATTTTTGTTACGAGTTCATTAGGTCAGTTGGGACGAGGAGCAGATGGGCACACCCGCCATGCGTACGACGTGCTGTCAAATATTCAAACAAATGTCACCTCTGTGAAAAATTGTTATTATCAGACTACTTGTTTACCACTACGACCAGCTTGTTGCCCCGCGTGCCATAAAACACTCGACGCTTTACGAACGTTCACGGGAAAGACGGGCGTTCGTGCACCGCGATGCAAGCAAAGCTACAGTGCCTAGCATGAGGTGAGGCTTGCCCGCTTCGGCATAGCAATAGACACGCCGAAGGCAACGCCTCTGGCTCTCAACGTGCCTACACAAGTAGTTCTCCTGGTGGCCGCGTGTGACACTCCGCGAACTCGACCGCGCGCTCGCGTGTTTCCCCAAAGAGTGGACGACCCTGTATATAGAGGGCAAAGTGGGACGACTTGTAAAGTACAGTCAACCACAAGAGTTTACGGACCACGGGATCTCGGAAAGCGTGCAATTTCCGAGCAGTGTGTACCAGTAGCGAGTCAAACCGAACATCACAATGTTGTTCACGCATAGGGGTAGACGCTGTAAATGCGAATACTAGGCAGCGTTGAGGGGGGGGGGGGGGTGCGCCGATACTCAGCTATATCTCGCATCGTGTGTTCCTGTAAGATTTTTCGGTCGACTGTGCGCGCTTTACCTTGCAAATTCGTGGCGCCTTCCAAATTTTATTTAGAGAATCCCTGCTATTTGTGAATGTGCAATGAGCCTTTTTTTTTTCCCGTGTCCCTTCCTCACAGGAACCTGTGGAAAACTAATGTGGGAGAATAACTGGGTCACCTTTATCGACACCATGCTTCAGTTCTGCGTCCTCACCTCCCCCCAGCGCTCCTTCGTGCAGCCCGTGTGGGTTCAGTCGTGCACCATAGACCCACAGGTTCACGCACAAGTTGTGACATCCACGAACGGTGAAGGTGAGTGAATGTGTTTTAATGGTATTTTAAAGCAACCACATGTGCCCCAGCAACATTTCCTCACTGATAACTGGAAAATTGCTCTGTATCATAAAGTACCACGTCTCAGGTGCCTTGTGTGCAAGCTTTATGAGTAGCAATAGGAGATTTTAAAAACGCAGTCACCTGGAAGCACTGGCTGCTTCCACCGTTTTCGTCACGTCTCTATTGTGAGGCGGCTGTACTTTGACAGTCGCGACGAATGTTCCCGGCGCGTTTTTCAGTGCTCTAAAATGCAACACTCATCTTCAAAGACCTGGGAACAATGAATAGAGAATCTTAACTGTGCTGCTACGAGTGAACCAAGTCTCACCTACGTGTTCTTTGCACTCTTTTATATCCATCCGTGGAAACTGAACCGGACAACGTTAAACACTCGAGCATTTCCTAGTGATGCTAGCTTAGCAGGGCTGTCTGAGGAATCATCAGACATTGCCTGGGATATCACGTCATTGACCTTAGTGAGGCTTGGAGAACTGGTGACGCTTGTACAGTGTTGACTAGTGGCCACGTCCTCTCCTACACAGGCATTCCAGATAAGAGAGAATATGGGGTAGAATTTCTAATTCGTAAGGTGATAGAGGGCAGCATCGATGAATTTTGCAGCAACATTGAAATAGTAGCTGTATTCGTAATAAAGTTAAATAGTACATATATATAAAAGGTAGTAAAACACTATGCCCAAACATACAGTCACGGTGAAGAAGAAATAGAACACTTCTACGACGATGTTGAATTTTCAATGACGAAAGTGCAAATTCAGTGTACGGTAGTCTTGGGCTACTTCAATACGAACGTGGGAAAAAAGCCGGCTAAAGAACAGAAAATTGGCTACTACGACGTCGACTCTAAGAATAGTAGAGGAGAGATGTTGGTAAAATTGATGGAAAGAAATAGACTCTGAATAACAATATCTTCTCCAGGAATCGCAATAACAGGAAAGGGACATGGTAAAGCTGCAAGGGGAAGCAAGAACTGAAAAAAAGATTTTATACTCTGTGCGGGCCTTAGCATAGTGCAAAATGTAGAGGTGTTAGGCAGGGCAAAGTGAAGTGACCATAGGTTAGTGAGGTCTAAGATTTCTCTCAAATTGAAGGGAGAAAGAGTGAAATTTGTCGAGACGAAACAAGCAGACCTACGCCGTCAGGGCCGAAGAAGATGGATTCAAAAATTATGCAGCTTTAGAAGAGTAAGACGAAGATAACAGAAAGGCATCGAGTGAAGCCTGTAACAAGACTAATTTCAGAAGCAGTTATTGAAATGGGAGGTACGGCATCAAGGCAGGAAATTGTTAAGTCCACCCAAGTTACACGGGAACCAATAAAGAAATGACAAAGGATGAAATTGTGTAACTCAAAAGATCAGATAGAATTCGCTGGACCGTCAGATATGATAAAGAAGAATGAAGTAAATGATGTACAAAATTATAACATCGAAAATACTGTGGAAGCAGTAAAAAAATGGAGGCAGAATGAAATCAACGAGAAGGAATCTCGGCATAGAAAAGAATAACCTGTAAGCAGTGAAATATAAGCATGGTAATGCAACAAGCAATTTCGATGATGTACTAAAGGAAGCGGAGGGATTGTTTACTCGCTTGTACAATACACTGAGCACTCACACAACGTATAGTTTAATTAGTGATGAATGGGATACAAAAGTTCCATGCCTCAATATCATCATCACCAGCCTATTCATGTCCACTGCAGGCCGAAGGCCTCTCTCCCTGCGATCTCCAATTACCCCTATCTTGCGCCAACCGATTCCGACTATCACCCGCAAATTTCCTAATTTCGTCGCCCCATCTAGTCTTCTGCCGTCCTCCACTGCGCTTCCCTTCTCCTGGTACCCATTCTGTCACCCTAATGGTGCAACGGTTATCTAGTCTGCGCATTACATGACCTGCCCAGCGCCATTTTTCCTCTTAATGTCAATTATAATATCATCTATACCCGTTTGCTCTCTGATCCAAACCGCTCTCTTTCTGTCTCTCAAAGTTATGACTAGCAATCTTCGTTCCATCGCTCTTTGCGCGGTCCTTGTTCTCAAGATTCTTTGTCAGCCTCCAGGTCTCTGCGCCGTATGTCAGCACCGGTAAAATGCACTGATTGTATATTTTCCTTTCCAATGATAACGGTTCCATGCCTAACTAGCGATAAAGTTAGAATGGACTTGCCATACAAGTCCCATGGAAAGGTGGTATGAGAAGACAGAATAACAGTCGATTCATTGAAAGATGGAAGGGATATTGTACTAAAAAGCTTGCTACCGTTTACACGAATTACCTAGCGACTTCAAGTGTAGCAGAAAATTGGAAGAACACCAACATTTTACTAATCCATAAGAAGGTCGATGGTAAGAAATATGAGGACTTATATGCCCGTTAGTTTGCTTTCAGTATTGTATAAAACATCCAGCAACATAATTTCCTATAGAATCAGGGCAAAACGTGACTTCAGTCAACCAAGAGAACAGGCTGACTTAAGGGAGCTATACTCCAGACTAGATCACATCAAGCCATAAATTGAGTAATTAAGAAATCGGTGGTGTGGGACCAACCTCTCTATATGGCTTTCACACACTACCAAAAGCCACTTGATTCAATTGAGATATCAGCAGTCAAGGAGGCATTGCGCATTCGAGGAGTACCGGACGCATACGTGAATATCTTAGCAAATATCTAAAAAGGCCCCAGAGGTACCTTACTACCGTACAAGAAGAAAAAAAAACCGATCGAGAAAGGGGTCAGTAAGAGACACAATCTCTACGATATTATTTAGTGCATGCTCAGAAGTATTCCAGGTGTTATACTGGAAAGGAGCACGGGCGAAGATTAACGGCGAATGTCACAGCAACCTACGGCTTGTACATGACATTGTCTAGTGCAGCAATGCTGGAAATGAATCGCAACAAATGATTGAGGGCATTAGGCGACAAAATGTAAGACTAAGTTTGAAGATTATTTTGCAGAAGACAAAGAATGTTCAATAGCCTTGGAAGAGAACAAGAATTCATGTTTGGCAGTAAGTCTTTAGAATCCTGTCCAGGTGACGTTTATGTAAGTCAGTTACTCACTGGGGACCTCGATCATGAGAAGGACACTTGCAAAAGAATAAAACGTCCGCCAGAACTCATCTCAGGACGACCGTCGAGGGTAATGCGCTTAGCATTGAATCGGTATAGCGGTACAACGTACCGCCGCCCTTAGAACGAGTCATGTATGAGGCACGTACAGAGTCGATCACACTTGTCTAGAGTGGCCCGAAGGCTGCTCCGCACTGCGCCTGCGACGCCTAGCGACAAGCACCGGGTTCGAGATGTGTTGGCCGATAGCGCCACGCTCGTGGACGCTGCGGCATTCGCGGGCGGCCAAGATACAGGCCTCCGTGATTTGCGGGTCGCGAGCACCGGCTTTTTATCACTGGACGAGCACTGCCAGCTGAGCTGCGAACGTGACACGGCTAGAATGCTGCGGCCTGTATCTTGGCCGCCCGCGAATACCGCAGCGTCCACGCGCGTGGCGCTATCGGCCAACACATCTCGAACCCGGTGCTTGTCGCTAGGCGTCGCAGGTGCAGTGCGGAGCAGCCTTCGGGCCACTCTAGACAAGTGCGATCGACTCTGTACTGCAGCGGGACTCCTATTTCGCGATTCCGGAGGAACACTCGGTGCCATCGGACACCGCCGCTGCAAAGCCTGTGCGTGGCCTCCGAAATGCGTGGAGCGCCGGTGCGTGCGAACGCTTAAAAACGCGTCGTGCGGCAAAATGGGTTCCTCTTTTTCGCTTCCTTCTGGACAAGCTGCACCAGCTGATGGCGCCACCGAACAGTCCGCGTGTGGCCTCCGAGACGAGAACCGTGGCTCGCTGGTGTTTTCAAATGCCTCGAATTATGCCATCGCCTGCCGTACACTCGGTGGCACAGGCTCAGTGACCCAAGTTGGCGATACGTTTATTGAAAAGCGACACATACTCGGTGCATTCGTTGGGCAGCTAGCTAAAGCGTTGGCGTGAAAGGCGTTCATTGTAAAACGGCACGTACCCAGAGAATTCGTGGCGCACCCTGTTGAGACGTCGGGTTGCTGTCCCCGAGCAAACCTTGTGACGTGGGTTTGATTCCGCTCGGCATCGGAGAAATTTAAGGAATCCTTTTCACCGTTGTACAGCTGCACATTCTCATTGGCACACACATTGTTACACAAGCTGGCGTTAAAGACGTTCATTGAAGAGTGGCAGACACCTACTGGTACATACCCAGTGACCCAAATAGCAATCAAAGAGGCTAGTCGAGGACCAACATAGACCGAGCATCTCATACCTAGTGCTCTAAGTAAAGATTTTTACTGTGTCTGGGGCAGCATTTCTACAAGGTGTGTGCTGTGACAACTCGCGATGTGTTTTGTGTCATTTACGGTAGGTTCCGTTTTGAGTGTGCTGTCATATAATATGGCAGAGTTTTCACATAAAGAAACAGCTGGGATTGTAGAATAAGCCGATCCTTCTAAAAATAATGTAGCGTTGCCTTTGAGCGCAAAATAAAAAACATGCATACAGCAAACGTCCACATGCATGTGCGTACATACATACATACATACATACATACATACATACATACATACATACATACATACATACATACATACATACATACATACATACATACATACATACATACATACATACATACATACATACTTCAATCCATCTGTCCAGGCGTCTATCCGTCCCTACGTCCGTCTATCGCTCTAGTAAGGCAGACAACTTCAAAATGTCATTGCCTTTACTTCCTTCGCGTGCGGTATTCGACTCATCGTTAATATATTAACGCGAGGAGCGGATCAGAAAACATATTCTAAGTGCCCTAAACTGACGCGCCAACGTCATAGTCTGGCAGATTAAGATACTGTTTATTCTTTATTTCAAGACTTGCTTACGGTGTGGAGTAGTAATGCCAACAAATAGGAACTAGTGTGGATTTTTGTAGCAGAGTGCAGATTTTCTGTGGTCCCTAGCCTCAGCTATATCAAATGCTGCCCCTTTGAGTTGTGATCGTGCGTCTTTACAAACATGGGTGCACCTGGGCTTGTGCAGGAGTGGACGTGACCTACGAAATTCACCGGAACACGTGCCGCGCCGGTGGCGTCGTCGTGAAAGGATTCAAGACGAGCGTAGCCCAGCGGCGTCCCGTGCGGCAGACTCCGTTTCTCGAGGAGTACAGCTTCGTGCCTTACAGGGACGACGATGCCGCCAAGGAGGAGCGATATTGCTCTGTACGCGAGTACGTCGACGTGTGCTCCGACGTTGCCCGCAGTATGCTCGAAGATCACGGAGAGAACGACACCGGAACGCACGGCTTCCAAGGCGGTTGCCGTGACCTGCCCGGAAGCGTGTGGAACGGATACCTCGAGGACGCCGCTGATAACCACGGCCTTCTGAAAGTCCTCCTTCTTGTCCGTAAGGAAGCCAACTACTCCAATTCCCTGTCATCGTGCGTCCAGTCATCGCTTGAAGGTCAGAAGCAGTGCTTGGAGAGAGACATCCTTAACACGGCGCTATTTGGAGAAGACCCTTTAAGGAGCCTTCTTGACGTCGTCCTGGAGAATACGGCTTCTAAAAGGCTCCGAGTTCTGGAGCTAGCTTGTGGTGAAAATCCGTCGCTCATCGCATCTTGGGTTCTCCAATTGCTCCCGCTACACGACTTCCGACCTAATGTGGAATATTCCGTGCCCCATTCTTCATTAGAGAAACTAACACCAGAGCAGGTACCAAAAGGCGTCAGCACAATCACTTGGGACACATCATCTATATCAAAGCGAACTCTGCAGGAAGCCGACCTAGTGATTGTGGCTCGTAGTGTAGTCGACGTCTACGATGATATTAGTACCTTGGCCAATCAGTTGTCTGAGTGCAAGGAACTCGGTTTCGTTCTATTGTCGCAAAGGACGGCAATTACGCCGGCCGAGGCATTTCTCTGGTCTATGGGTGGCACTGTTTTTCGCACGTATTCGGACGAGGAGGTTGTCTCTGTGTTCAAGGCTTACGGATTGCTGCTCGTGGGCCTCAAATCGAACAAGTTATCTTCGCTGCTTCTGTTTAGAAAGCGTTCAGCAGTCTCGGACCTCAGCAAGCAGGACGTGGTAAAGGTTAAGAACAATGAATTCGGATGGGTCGAGACGCTAAAGGCGAAAACAGTGCAGTACGACTCCATGTCGGCCGGAGAGAACATCTGGATTCTCGCCGATGATGCTGGCACCAGTGGCATCGTTGGCTTCATCAACTGCCTTCGGCAGGAAACCGGCGGATGCCACATAAGGTAAGCATATTTAGGAGTGGCTGCCGACTTAGCTGTGCCCCTCTTTCCGTAACAGAATAAACCGATTATCTGACCTTTGAACCTCTTTATTCAGAAAAAATATAAAGAAACCATACTGGAAAAATGTTCCTGGCTACGGGGTCCGCTAGCCCAGCCCGGGATTGTTACAAGATTGTCAATTGATGAAAAAAAAAGAAACGTGCCATAATACAAGCAGAATATTGGTAAAAAGTTATGAAAAGTAACCTCAAATGAACAACATAGCTCAATATAGCGAGGGACCTGGCAAAGAAAGTGACACACAAGAAATATACAAAGCTAACAAAAGTTACAAAAAAATTGTGTAGGTAAAATGCAATGACCGCTAAACTAATGTTTCACACAGGTAACATAAAATAGTTTCGATGCATTCAAATGAGGCATTTAAGTAATTACTCAATATTAGCAAAACCCTTTTCAGTGACAGCACGTTTTATGTGCGTTCGCAAAGTTAACATATTTGTCAACTTAATCAGTTTTTGATGGTATCGAATGCGACAAACATGATATATCGACAACAAAATACGGGAATCACATTTTGATCGAAATTCCTTCTAGTTTCTTTCTGATTTTTCCGTAGGTGTGTGTTCGATGCGAGCACCAGTGGTTCAAACGAGGTCTTCGACTTCAGCCCCAGTAATCCAAAGTATGCGGACATTTTTGAGCAAGACCTGGTGATGAATGTGTACTGCCGTGGGCAGTGGGGATCGTACAGGCACCTGTCCCTATATTCCGGTGAGTGGAATGGCTTGACGCCTTTGACTATTGACGAAAATGCTTACAAAAATTGGCAGATGACAAAAGCTAGTGCTGCTAATTTTCAGAGACTGACACTGGTGAACATGAATATTCGTGGAAAGAAGCTGTTAATTTTTTTATAAATTACTCAGATCCAACGCACATGTTGGAATCTATGGGAAGGGTAGTTTTAGCGAAGCGGGTAAACGAACAGCTTAGAACTAGCCGCGATGCATACAATGTTGCTTACTTTCATCACATGCAAGAATTGTTTCATGAAACGTTTTCCTTTAACCACCATAACCTACACACGTTTAATTCTGTATGTGCCAACGGCGCCCGGTATGGCGAAAGAGCAGCAAGCATGAGATCGTGAATGTCGAATGCAGTAATGAATTGCGAAGAGTGGGTGTATCATGGCGTCATTGCGGCTAAGAGCCTTCAGTTTCTATTGCCTAACGTATCAATGCGATACAGCCGTTTCAGTTGGCGATGGTGTCCGCCGCCGGTGTCCGTAGCAGCTATCGTAGCAGCTAGGAAAGCAGTACCCATTTCTCCGCCGGGATTGAGCCTGGGCCCGCTGCGTGGGAGTCGGCTACTCAACCATTGAGCCACGTCAGCGTTCTAGCACTCTGCGGAAAAATGCCCTATAAACGCGTCCTAGCGGGTGACGAGACACGCGCTGTCACATGCGCACCGCGTAGCGTCGATGTGTCCATATTTTGCACTGCAATTGCGTAATATTACACTAGGTAGGATACCATGTAGCAGATGCCCAGGTAACGGTACAAGGCGGCTAAGAAGGCTTAGGGGAGAAAAAAGAAGTTTACGGAGATGTGTACAATAATGCTAGAAAATATATTATGTACCTGATTACATCAAGCTGACTAGGTGACTAAGCCACCGCCGCTTTTAAAGGGATGCCAGTAAATCAACATCATTATTATCATCGTGTCGGGCCACTTGCCTTGTAATCTGATATGCGCGTCGCGCAGCATATATATAGGCGCCCTTTGCATCGCACTTGCATATTATTACAACAGGAGGCACCTCATGTAGCCCTTGCATAGGTAGCGGTACAAGGCAGGGAGGAAGCCTTGAAGAAGAAAAAGCAGATTATGGAGACATATAAATATTGATGTAATGAAAAACGTGTGGGATACCAGATTAATTCAAGCAGGCCAGGCGACTGTTTTTCTCTGTCCCGTTTCAAAAGCAATGCCATTAAATCTTCATCATCGTCTTTGGGGTCGTTTCCTGCCACTTGTAGAATGTATCCTGCCACTTGTAGAATGTGCGCCGCGTAGGGTCGATACGTACAAACTTTTCATTGCAGTTCCGTTATATTCTACCAGGTGTCCTTACTTGTAGCAGCTGCATACAGCAGTTTCATGCTGCGCGTACCTGGACCTAGTTAACTCAAGCAGACTAGATGGCTATTTGTCAGCACCCCGTTTCGAAGGAGATGCCAATAAACCATCATTGTCATCGTCATCAACAGCACGGGTCAAGGAATGTGATATGTGCGCCACGTAGTCTGGATCCTCGTGTTTACACTGCGGTACACGTTGTGCACTTCCTCGCAAAGTACGAAAAGCTTCTGAAGAAGCGAATCGTAGAGCTACGCGCGCGGCTGCAACCAGGCAGCATCGGGCTCAGCAGACCGCGCTGTGCAGAGAGCGGGACAAGCCGCCGTTCGCCGTCGACGCCAGGCGGACAGCTCAGATTGTTATCGTGACAACGGCGCGAAGAGACGCTGCCGTGAAGACCCTGTGGTGCGTGGCCCCGTAAATGGAACTCCAGTGTAGCGCTCATCGAGCTCACGCTGCGACCGTGCTGCGTGTACCGCGCAGGCCTGTGCCGTTTTTTTTTTCTTCGAGCTTTTGTTTGCAGACATTCTAACAAACCGTGAAGGACCGTAAGTGTCTCGCCACGTTTATCGCACTTGGAGGATTATCACCGGTCAACGAGCGTAAGTGTGCCGTAGGTGTAACTTATTCTAAGACGGCCGAAAATTACCTGACCTCGTCGTATGCTTGCTATAAGCTGCCAATTTCCTAAGTTGGACTTAATAAAGTGGAGTTTATTAAGGATACTGTTTTCCACGTACGTTGTCGACAGCTCACCCGTTTCTTACGTATGAACGCCTTCAAGTCTATAGCAGGGACGGCACTTGCATCGTTGCTAACTTTGGTTTTGATGGATGCGGCATTATTGTCGACAAGCACATTACACTCGATGTCTCTGCCCAAACATTCAGCATAATATGACTTCTTTGGACGCATAAACACAACAGAACGGTGACTATACGTCATTAATGCAGAATTTCTATGGCTTGGCGGCGACATTAAAGCTTTAACAACGCTTGAAGAGTCCAAATATTACTTCCTTTAGGAGTTTCAGTCTGTTGATGTGCTTCACTGTCAACGGTGAAGCACATCAAGCACATCGGCTTGAGCATAGGCCTCTGTCCTGAATACGCTTGTTTGGAGGTGCAGTAGGTAGGATTTCCAAACAAGATCTGTATAAGACACGCTGGCACGTGACTTTGATGGGTCTGTCGTCGCATCTTGAGCACTCCAAAGGTTATCGCCCATTCTTCATTCGAGAATCTGACAGCAGAGCAGATGCCGGAACGTGTCAGCACAGTCACTTGGGACACATCATCTATATCAAAGCGAACCCTGCATGAAGCCGACCTAGTGATTGTGGCTCGTGGTGTAGTCGACGCCCGCGATGGTACAAGTACCTTGGCGAATCGGTTTCGCTCTGTTTTCACAGAGGATGGCAATCACACCAGCCGAGACATTTGTCGAGGAATGCTTCGTTTGAACTTCTAAAAAGTGCTTTCGAATGTCTGCATCTGGAGCGAGTCTTCTGACGTCGACAAACGACGAGTCACAGACTAGTAGCTGTCGCTGCCACTGTAGTAGCAGCTTCGCTAAAGTCATTATGCCATGTTGAAGCAGGGATACATCCATTTTCTTACTAACTGATCATGCAGGAGGGCGGCAACATTGCGCGCTGTAACTACCGAGAAGACGGCAGTTTCGGCCTATTGCGTGAGGTGGTCAACCGCCACTATGACCCAGCGGTTTTCAGCCAATGTGAGGAGAAGGGGCACATACAAATCGATGCCCACGCGCCAAAACGGCCGGGTAGGGCAAGGTAAAGATTGCAGACTGGCTGGCAGGAAATGGCAGGTGGAGATTTCCGGCGCTCACAATCGGGGCAAGAGCGAACGAACTTCTGAACGCAGCGGTACATCCCTCGCCAGTAGTACAGCTGTCGAAGGCGCTGATAAGTTTTGAAAACTTCTGAGTATTAGTGATAATTACTGGCGCCCGTTGGGGTTATATTTGCGTCGGTGAAGCAGTTTGTCCCGAATGGCGAAATGGTGAGCTTGACGACGCAACGTGCGAGTGTTTGGTCGTGCTGATGAATCAGAAAGCAAGTTTATGAGAGAGGTAATCCGATGGTCCTTGCGCTGCTCAGACGCGATGGTGGTAAGGTCGAGCGAAGAAACGGTAAAGTGGGATAGGGAGCAGCAGGCATTGTGGTCAGGCAAGGGAGTGGGCGAGAGGGCGTCGGCGTTAGAATGCTGGCGTCTGCTGTGGTAGAGCACGCGGATATCATAGTCCTGAAGAAAAAGTGCCCATCAGGCAAGACGGCCTGAGGTATTTTTCAAAACGACAGCCAGCATAGTGTATGGTGGTCCGGGACTACATCAAATGGACGGCCGTAAAGGTAAGGCCTGAAATTGGTGACAGCCCAGATGATGGGCAATTATTCATTTTCTGTCACAGTGTAATCGGTCTCAGCTTTCGTAACTGTACGACTTGCGTAAGCCAGGACATAATCACGAAACCCATGTTTGCGCTGGACAAGAGCAGCACCGAGGCCAACATCGCTGGCACCTTTGTGTACCTCTGTAGGGGCTGTCGGGTCGTAATGGCGCAAAATTGGTGGAGACGTCAGCACACGACGGCGCTTTGTGAAGGCCTCGTCGCACTCGGACGACCACGAAGTGAGGGGCCCGTTGCTTCTTAGCAGTTTCGTCAGGGGTGATATGATGGCGGCGAATGAAGCGGTACGGTTTGTAGGTACACAAACCGACGAAACTGCGCAATTCTTTGACGGACGTTGGCTTGGGGAATTCGGCGACGGTCCGAAGCTAGCTGGATCAGGGCGAATTGCATCCTTGGACACGACGTAGCCTAGAATTGTGAGCTGGGTACTTGCCAATACACTGAGCGCAAATCTAGAGATGAAAATAATTGGGCGCCTTATAGACTGTCAATCGTGTCGTCTATGCGAGGGAGAGGGTAGACGTCCTTGCGAGTGATCTTGTTCAGGCGGTGGTAGTCCACACAAAACCGCACAGAACGATCTTTCTTCGTAACTAGGACGACAGGAGATGCCCATGGACTGTTGTTAGGTCGTATCACCTCGCGGAGAAGCATGTCGTCGACTTGTTTGATCATTACACGACGTTCTGCAGGAGACACACGATACGGACGTTGCCGCAATGGCGGTTGCGGGCCAGTATCGACGCGATGCGTAACAGTTGGCGTCCGGCCCAGGGAAGGCTGCCCTACATCTAAAGAAGGAAATTCTTGTAGAAGGCACAAAATCTTAGATCGCTGGACCGCTGTCGTGGCATCGGCAATAGAAGAACCGAACACATCACTGTGCTATAGGTCACATGACATGATAGGTCACAAATTCTAACATGAGAAGCCATGAGAATTTTATTCATCGTCCCTCTTCCCGGAGGTTGGGGGAGACAATTCGATGAGAGGAGGCGAGTAATCCCGAGAATTTTTAAAATGATTCCAAATACAGCCACAGAAAAATACAGCTGGAATGCAGGAGGGAACCACGAGTGCGAACTTAGGGCTCAATACTGAAAATTGCTGAAACTCCCACCGAGCCAAATTTGTTTTGCCTTTTGGAGTATCGAAGCTTAATTTAGTAAATATGAAGCGAGTCGTTGGAGTATATCAGTCAGTCTTCTTAAATGAACATGAACAGCGTGATGAATAACTTACTGAGTGTGTCAGGAAAATCGATAAAATGAAAGACCTATACGTACTCCCATCTGATAAAATGTCAATGCTATTTGTGACCATATAAGTTGTAGGATAGGATAAGAATAAACTTTATTTGTCCAACGGTTAATGCTGTTGGTGTCCGGGGCCAGACTGCCCGGGGTCCATCGCCCGAGGAAAATCTTCCGAGATCCTCGGCAACGGCCCTGGCCCGCTGGATGGCCCACTTCTGGTCTTCGGGTGCGTCGCTGTGGAGGGCGACTTGCCATCTCTCAGTAAGGCGCCCCGCTTCAGAGGGTCCTGCTGTTGTCTTGCCCCTTCCTCCTGGTCCTTCTTCCTTATGGCGTTGGCATTCTCAAAGCACATCGGCCAAATCGGTCTGTTCGTGCTTGAAGATTGCTTTTCTGTTTTAAACACGGAAATCATTGATAAGAATGACTATTGCAAGAGGTGCAGTGCAAGCGCAAGGTAAGTAAATCTAAGTATTCATTTCGGCGTACCAGCGGGCGGAAATACGAAAGGCTCAAGGCATTCCGGTACAAACACGGCCTAACGCGCTCACATCGTTTGAGGACTGTGTCCGGCCATGGGCTAACCTCCACAGATACACTCCCTATAGGGTCCAATCTCCCTTCTCTTGACCCATTTTACTAAATAGTCGTCGAGCCATAACTTAAAAACACTACTTTCTCTCTCTCTCTCTGAGGTTGCCTGCCCATGTGCTCATCTTCAATGCCCCTTGAAACGTGCACCACAGATGGCCTGCAGAGGACAACTACGGAGTTCGCCTTCCTAAGCATCCAGACACGAGGCGACTTGTCCAGCTTGGACTGGTACGAATCTCCGCTCAAGTATGCGTCCCCCTCCAGCAGAACTCTCGAAGACAGAAGGCTGTGTGATGTGTACTGTGCGGCGCTCAACTTCCATGACGTGTTGCTGGCAACGGGAAAGATTTCGCCAGAGCCTATTTCAGGTCAGTGGGTTGTTCAAGCGACACGGGGTGTGTAAACAATCTTTACTGGCTTGACAGGAATGGTTCGGCATTTCGGTGACCCGAGTAAGAGTTCTGCTACAAAACAGAAGCAATAAGAAACGCCACCGATTCGTTGCAGTGATCTACGGGCAAGAGCAGGGGGCGCCATAACGACGCGCGCGCCGACGTACTGTACTCCTCATTTCTTCGAGACACGATGCAGGTGCTATAGACTCTCTCTAACAACGCCTGTGGAGCAAAACGTAGCTTTGCGCATTCATAAGGAAGGCGGCCTTTTTTGATTGAGGTGATATGGCCTTCAAGCACCATGCTTTGTGGCAAAATATGAGGCCATGATTACCAGGTACTCATGTTTAGTAGTTTATGTAGCGCGTAAGAAAAGGGTACGTATAATTTTACGAGTCATAATGAGCGTAATGTTATCCTGTTTAAACTAGTCGTTATGTCCTTAGAAGCAATTCTCGGTCTGAACGCTTGTGCAGTGTGAGCAATTACAGCTCGTTCGTTCTTGCGCTAGAAACAATTTGAAGCAAGCGCTGCAGAAGATAGCAGCCTGCCAAAGGTTTCACATTTCCCAAATTGTATTTTCGAACCATATTGTTATTACTTACCGGAAATACTTATCAAACGAGAAGGAGCGTTGGTAGTGCATTTAGACTAGCCCGTTAGGCTCCATGCATATGGCGAACAGTGCAGTAGTCAGTGGCGAGCAAAAAAGACAATTGAGAACAACCTAGAAACATGACAGCTTACAAGCTTACGACTAATGGACGTTTATTGCACTGCGATAAATGTTAAAATGTTGAAGGAATGCGTGTTTGCGGCGCAGCTGTTTTACGTTTTGTTGAGGATTGCGCATTACCCGCATGATCCACTACGATCCTCTATGATTGGCGAGCACCCAGAAATGAGGTTTTCGATTCTTCTTGAGCACAGCAGCGTCTACACTCGATGTGGGGTAAGAATAAAAACGCACACGAAGTACAAGAAGACAAGAGCATTTTCTTCTGCATTTAAATTTAATTGTCACACGTTAGACTACATTACACTATGCTAAAGTTATCTATAGTGAAGGTATGAGTCTTTCCGTGCCATAATACTCGCCACCGGTTGTCGCACGTTTTCGAAATGAACTTAGTATCTGTGATTGTGCTGGAGTGATGTGCATGAATATATGCGTAGTAATAAAATTGTGGCAAAGTAAAGCCGAAAAGTAATTCTGCATTCTGTTGCGTAGTCCTGAGCACCTGAGCATACTTCACAGTGTCTCACTCCAGCGCCGGAGTACTGTGAAACGATGTGTAATATGGCTGGGAGCTCGACAGGGTTCCGAAGCCGTAATATTACGAAACTGAACCAGTGACTGTGGTTGCGTTGTTTCCCTAGTCTTAAGGTTTGCCTCTGGTTGTTCCTCTTACGCAGGAATGCCCTGCAAGGTTGTTTACGCTCTTAACGAACGTGTTATTTGATAATTCCAAGATACGTCTTATCAACAGCGATCATGTAGCCGGTCCACTTGGCAAAAACTCCAAACCTTGATCAGGATTTTCCACAATCTGTGAGGACAAACTGGCTTTGTAATTTGAAGGTGTCGCCAATAATCAACGCCGTAAGAAAGCTTTTCTGTTGATGATTTGGAGCCATACTTTTTTAGAAGTTGAACCTTGTACCCCGTAAGTCGGTTTGAAGGTCCACACGCTATGTCCAACATGGAACGACAAAAGAAGACTGATATTCGCAGCGCTTACCGCAGCCCATGTTCTGGCGATGTCTTGAATCTGACATGTACCACCCAGCGCTCTTTTGTAGATTAATGTAAGGCTTTTCTTTGGGGTTCAATAACCCGATCAATTTTCGAAACTGTCATTTCAGGCAAACGGGCCTCTTTAGACTGCGCCATGGGCTCCGAGTTCTCAGGTCGAGACAGCCAAGGTCGCCGGGTCATGTGCTTGGTGCCAAGCCAGGCTATAGCCACGCGGGCGATTGCGGACCCGGATTTCACTTGGGAGGTTCCCGAAACGTGGAGCTTCAAGGACGCCTGCACCGTTCCGATGGCGTACTCGACCGCCTACTACGCGCTGATAATGCGAAGTAACATGCGGCCTGGCGAGTCAGTCCTGGTCCACTCCGGCAGCGGAGCCGTCGGACAGGCAGCCATCGCCATCGCCCTGTCCATGGGGTGCACCGCCTTCACCACCGTCGGTAGGGAACGCCCGAGCCTGATCGACCTTAGCACTTTAAAATATGTAGAACCAGTGTAGACCAAATGAAAAAGAAATACGTTCTGTTCATTCATGTTCACGCAGTACCGAGGCATCGGTCCTCAGCTGTTCGAAAGCGTGCGTACGCACAGCTACTGTTATTTAACGCAGTGCGAAAAAGGGAAAATAACATTTTTTTTATTGAAACGAAACGCGATACGCCAGTGCATATTCGACGCACGTTTTTGGCACTGATGCTTTAGAAATTCTACAGGTGCCTCCAACCAAACGGAGTTACAAGCACCAACCGAGTTAGGTTATGCAACTGCGACTTATGCTCTGAAGTCGTTCATTAAAATGTTAATTTGTACAGCTTTTAAACTTGTAAAATCCCGACATGGTTCTAAATCGACAAAACCCAAAACACATTGTTAATCTTGATTTCTGGCCAGCACTACAAAAACAATGATAGTCATTACTTATGGGAACACTTTTGGTAAACTTTTTTATTATCCTGAATAATTAATAAATAATTATTTTCTAATTTGTTTTCTGAACTGTTGCTTTGCGGAAAACGTTGGCCGATCCTGGAGACAGTGAAATAGTAAACTGTGTCGACCCTGGAGATGACGTCATGAAGTCAGCCTATCCTGGAGAACGCGTAATGGTCGGTCACACGAGTCACGTGCTGAGAGTCTCGGCGTCTTGCCGGGCAGGCACTCAGTGGCGTCATGCCCCAAAACTCTCCAAGGAAGATGAACAGTCGCCCAAACACTTAACTCGTTTATTCGCGTAAAACTTCGCATGACACAAATCCCTTCACGTGCGTTGGAACCGCATAATTTATTTCTTTTTGCATCATTCGTTTCGCGCACAGGTTCTACGGAGAAGCGCGAGTTTCTCAAGCGCCGGTTCCCGCAGCTGCAAGACAGACACTTCGCCAGCTCACGCGACCTCTCCTTCGAGGAGCACATACTCGACGAGACCAAAGGCAGGGGTGAGTGGGACTTTGCAACACCTCCCCTCGCATTGACACTTTTGCGGCGTTCTTGCTGTTTGCGTGTCATCCTGAATAATTGAAATAAGATCTCTAAGCACCGCGTCAAGTGGCATCGTCGTGTTAGGATGCCGGATTCCCGTTCCTCGCAACTTGCCGTCCCGCGTTACTATTAGTAGGTGACAGGCTGACGTGGCATGGGCGCCAGGAAGCCAGGCGACCAAGTAGGGACGAACACATTGCTGTTGCGAATTGTTAGTGAAGAGTGATATGAGAAGAGAGTGATGGGGTAAGTGCATGTTGGGGCAGCCTAAATAGCCCCGGTATTACGATAGAATAGCCATCGCACCTTTGGCAGGGGGAAGGTCTCGACGCACATCACTTGGCAGAGGAATCTACCATTAGACGCCGAGTTACGTGAGGAGATCCGTCCTTTTTTCGGCGGCGAGATTATTCACTTTGCGCAGATAGGGCGCGTCGTTATTGAGGCGTAGAGCTCCCTTCCTCTGTGGTGCTGACGTCTTCTGGAGAGGCGGACATAATTTCGCAGCCACCTCAAAGACTAATTTACGACAGCAGCTCTACACATTATCACTGCCTTCTACTGTAGGTGGTGGTTGGGCGCGTTCTTTCGCCGCGAAGCCGACGTCTTGCACGGAGCATGGATGCAGTTGACAGAAATGTGACAGCTGTTCTTGCTGCAGTTACGGATTTGTAAAATTAATGCTACTATTTTTCTTCTTTTTTTGAAACTTCTCAATTTGACAAGGTTTTGTAGGAAATCCTAAGCACAAAATCTAAGTTCTGCTTCCTACAGTCACTAGAATTTCACGTTTTCTTTTACACACAACGAATTTAATTCAAATCAGTGTACCGCTTCTTGTATCAAATACCTTCGGCGTTTTACATCTATTTGAACAGGTGGTATCAGAGTTAAGCCTGAGCTAACGCTTCCTCTCAAGCAAAGAAAGTGTGTCATTGATCTTTTTTTTTCCCCATTCTGCGAAGGAGTTGACCTTGTCCTCAACTCACTGCCCGAGGAGAAGCTACAGGCGAGCGTGCGTTGCCTGGCAGACCACGGCCGCTTCCTGCAGATCTCGCACTTCGACGTGCCCAACAACTCACCCTTGGGCATGTCCGGGTTCATCCGGAATTGCACGTTCCACGCCATAACGTTGGACAAAGTGCTGCGCGACGAAATCCACTTGGCCGCTGACAAGCGCCGCCTCGTCGAAATGGTTCGCGATGGCATCGCTTCCGGAGTCGTCCGTCCTCTGAACACTCACCTGTTCGCGCGAGAGAAAGCCGAGGAAGCCTTCCGGTTTATGGCTTCAGAGAAACACATTGGAAAAGTTGTGATAGAGGTGAGTGAACTCAGGATAAGAGTTTCAGATCCAGAAGTGCCCACTTGGAGCCATCAAAAACTGTCCTGGAAGTCTTAAAGACAACACCCTGTATTTCAACGGATTCACAGGCCACTATAGTAAACCTGTTTGTGTATAGCACTTTCATTTGTATAACTCATGTTTATGATTTCATTACTTCATTGTTATGTTGCCTTGTCACGGGATATGATGTTCTTGTTTTTTACTCTGACGATAACGGCACGCATAAAGGTGCAACCGAAGTAACAGCATATTTAATTGACAGCGTCGTCTGAGAGCGAGGAGGAAGCAAAGCTCAGACCATGCTACAGGCGAAGAAAGAAGCGCGGTCAAGTAATAGCACGATCGCACATCATGCATGTGCAGTTGAGATTACCTTCTTAAGCAAATTACTGCACACCCTTATTGGACAGCTTCCTATTCCGGGTGTCTGGTGTAGCGTCAACAACCGCAACCACGCACTCCCGTTCACCGCTCCTCCGCCAAAAGAATGGCAATTAGAGTGTCACGCATTCTTCACACGTTTCTGTGAGACACAGCACTGTTGGACAGATGGTGACTTATTTGGGGCAGAAAAAAATTGGAGGACGCTTAAGCTTCGCTTTCAAGAGTGGGACGCGACAGCGTTCCCGTCGACCCGCCAAGGGGTATAAGACAATGCGCTACGGCACAGCGATCACTTACGATGCGCCCCGCATCGGACTTAGCGCCCACCTATCACGCGGTGAGCGTCGAGCAACGCAGCGTTCGGCGCGGCAACGAAACGTGCGCCTGAGCGAACGGAACGAACCAAAGAACTCGGTGTCTCGGAGGGGAAACGATCTACGCCAGCCAAACGTCGTGATCGGCACGGGCAGAGAGATAGATAGTAATCTAAAGAAAGGAACGGCGCTTGATTCTGCAACCGGGAGCACGGCGAAGCGTCGTCAGGAGAGAGGGAGTCGGGACCGCGACGCGCCTGGCAGAGGTCCCAATGCGCGCGCGGCGCGCCTCCTGTCGGGGCAGCGCCGTACATTGCGAGGAGGGGGTCTTCTGTGTTTGCCGCAAGATGGCTCTGCGTGTGCGGAAAGCGCAGAAGAAATGCAGCTGAAACGCACTTCGCAACTCGTGTAATTGCGACTTCTGTACATGTTCATAATTACCGATATACACCGCAGTATAACTTTCCACGGCTCGTTTCGAAGGCAACACCGCATTCACTAGAGGCGCGTTTGTACCGCTTGGAAGCATCGAACTCGTGGCTGAGTGGTAGCGTCTCCGTCTCACACTCCGGAGACCCTGGTTCGATTCCCACCGGGCCAATCTTGGAAGTTGCTTTTTATTTATGAAGCGCCTGCCGTGATTTATCGCTCACGGCCAACGACGCGGACGCCGATGCCGACGACACCGGCTTTTCTGCGACACGAGCTCCTTAACGCTGTCGCGTTAAAAGACGTTTAGGTGGAGCACTTGCCAGCCAGGTCTGCCAGTATAAGCCCGCCTGTAGAAACACCACCACCACCATCACCAACACTTTACAAAGTGCCTAAATGTGTTTGTTTCAGTACTAATTATGGAAAGAAAAAAAAAGAAACCTGCATAATATATAGTTCTATGGCGTCAAGGCAAAGTGACCAGCACCCGTATGTTCATCGGTGTGATACGCGGTTGCGCTGCAAACGGTTGCAGCTGTGGTTCTAACGCCGCGCATAGGCTCAATGTCAGCTCCCTCGGCAGCCGGTACCATCTGAAGGAGCTGGTCGACGATGTCATCAAGCGCCAACCGACGACGAAACGCACCGTCTCTTCGCATAGGATCCCTGCCGAGGGCACGGAGAGCTATGAAAGCAGCCCTAAAGAAAGAAATGCAGAAGGAAGCCGTGGCCACAGACACTCGCAAATTGTGGCAGAAAGCTTCACTGCGTCGCGTACACACGTGCAATTTTCACCTCCTATCACCCTTTCACGTCGTATCAGCGTTCATTGCTTCGTCTTGGCTCCCAATCAGCTGATGCAACACTATGCTGCATCGCATCACGGGAAGACGGTTTATTTTGCAGGTCCAGGCAGCCCCATTGCGACAAAAGTGAAATGCACAAAGGTGCGTGCAATTCAATTTTAGAGACCGGTAATAAATCATAGTCCAAGTGGCACCTCAAATATCATCGTCAGCGTTTCCATAAATTTACCAGCCTCCTAAGAACGCACGATCATGAGCATGCCAGAGTACTGCAAATCACCGTACACGAAGCACATAACGATGGAACATTCTAATAGGTTTCGGATCAAATTGGTTCGAGTCATCGATCTTTCTACACTGGCGCACTTTCTGCGGAGCCGTCACCGAACATATAGTACGAGGACAAGGTGGGAGGGGTGGTGATGTCTAAGCGGCGACAGACACCGTTCTGACCACATGCCAATGCGGCCTCGCAGTACCAAGCGAAGTGCGGCTCAAGATCAACAGTGCGTGAAAATTTCGGGCGAATTTTGGATGTTGCGGAACGTCATCAGCCTATTTTTGTGTTCACTGCAGGTGGAAGGCTTCTCCCAGCGGTCTCTAATTACCTCTGACCTGCGATAGCTGATTTCATCTTGTGCCTGGAAATTTCCTTATTTTATTATCCCACCTAATTGTATGCCGTCCTCGACAACGTTCGCTCTCCCCTAGCACCCGTTCTGTGTTTCTAATGGACCACCAATAATCTGCCCTATAAATTACATGGCCTGTCCTGCTCCAATGTTCCCCCTTATTTCAACTATGATATCGTGCACTCCCATTTGCTTTGTGGTCCACACCACTCTCTTCCTTACTTTTAACATTAGGCCAAGCATATTTTGTTCCATCATTTGTTTGAGCAGTCCTTAACTTGTTTTAATGCTCTATTATTAACATCCAAGTTTTTTGCCCGATATGATAGCACTGGAAGAATGGAATGATTGTCTGATTTTCTTTCCAATCACAGCGCTGAGGTCCCGGTCGTGATTTGGCAATGTGCTCCGACCCATTTTCATTGTTCTGTAAATTTCCTTCTCGTAATCAGGATTCGCTGCGAGTAAGTGACCTAGATAAACTTACTCCTGCGCACACTTTAGAGGCTGGCTACCGACCACTAATTCTTGTTCGCTTGACGGGTTATTCAAAATTACCTTTGTCTTCTGCATAATCTTCAACCTACACTTACACTTTCTCGGTTAAGGTCCTCAATCAATTGTTGCAATGTTTCCCCAGCGTTGCATAACGGAAAAATATCATCGGAAATTTGCATTATTATTACTTTTTATTTAAATATACCACAGATATATATATATATATATATATATATATATATATGTACCAGGGCGGTACATAATTATATTATTAAAAACAAATAAATATGACGCATACATGAGCATATAGTAGATGCAAGTTATACAATAGGTGTGACAGATAGAAGGTATGAATGGCACAAGAAATATCGATACAATAAAAGCTGCAAGTGTTATGTTATGCGGGGTCCCTTTGGGAGTACTTAACACCTCTGTCTCAAAGGAAACTAATAACAATATAATAAAAGTAGGTACAGTTAACTTCAACACAATTCAATTAGCAAGTTCATGTTCTAACGGCAAGGGGGGCAACGACGATGAAGGTGCCGAAACAATTGCATTAGTTAGCTCATTCCAGTGGACTATGGTGTGAAGCAGGAATGAATAGTTAAAACAATTATTGCGTGCGCGAAGAGGGGTTATAGTAAGGTCGTGTTTCTGCCTAGTGGGGGTAGTGAGAAGGAAAAGAAAGAAATATAAGCTATGTTAATTTTATAATGCTCAATATTCAACTGATATAAGAACTTAAACAGAGGTATCTTAAAGATAAGGGCGAAAGTTGAACTCTGTAAAGAGGTTCGTGACTGCAACAGCACGTTCCAACGCTTACCTGCGTCAGCTAGAGCGGCGCAGAAAAATACATAATTATGTTCGTAAGACTGCAACCCCCCTATCGCAGAAAATTTTTACGTCAGCAGCTGCAACGGCTCTTAAGGTTTGCGGATTGACTTACGTTTACTATTGGCGCAAGTACTGAAGCTCGCACTTGTGCTGCCATTGCATTAGACGGTGTTTTTTTTTTTTTACTACAACGCTCGTCTTTTCAGAGGCGGGCATCGCAACTTGGTGACCTTACAAACAGTTTTGGCTTTCTAAATACACTTTTTTTCACTTCCTGCGCCAAAACTTGTTCGTAAGTTTGCTTAATGAATTCCTCCCCTGGATCATATGTGCTATATATGCTGTATTTGTTATTTATTTATTTTTGTTTGTTGTAACCTCCAACGTGAACATGCCGGACATTTCAAGAGGGGGTGGGCTTTGCTGAAGGCCAAGTTTGCGGTGATTGTTCTGAATCGCCAAAAATGGATTTGAGAGAAGTAGTCAGTTGTGGTGTAGATGAGAGCAGGACCGGCGTTCCAGTATTGCTTTGTAAAAAAAAAAAAAGAAAAGGAAAAAACAGGGGGTACGCATACGTCTGGCTCCTAGCGCGTAGATTTCACATTCCTTGTGCATTCACGGCATATCTTGCTGTAGCATGCGTATCCTCTACATGTAAGGATGGCGGTGACGTTGGTACAGGTGATGTTTGATTGGCAGTCAGCCAGAGCACAAAGCGACCTGCCGCTGGCTCGTTAGTGTGGAGACGCATGAAACGCGTGGAGCTCACTTGACACTTTTCTCCTCAATGCCCCCATAACCTTCCAGGGATGCGAAGCGCTCGTATTTGTCCATTCTTTATCCGTGTTTTTTTAGTGCGGGCTGTATGTAACAGTTATGCGAAGCCATTGGTAGAGATCCTATTATCACCCGTTCGTCAATGCGTTTTCCTATTTCGAGAAGGAAATAGAACGAGGGCCAAGTCGAGAAGGACAGAATGGCGCGTGCTACAGCTACAATTGAGCGTTTACTCGAGCAACTCGACCGTGTAATCGATTACAACTGAGGGCTGTAACTTTCCTTCGTTCTATTCGAATTTTTTCAGGTTGAACCGGTACAACCACTCTAAGTTTGCAAATAATCAGATTTTTCTGTCTGCACTGAAGCGCCTGCTGTGTGAGATGTAAAGCTTCCCGTCGCTGAATTCATGTCAGGGCTTACTGATGGCAATATACAAAATTTCGAGCGTTGGTAAAGCATTGGGAAACACTCTCGCGGCGAAAACCGTGATCATAATAGACGCAGGAATTTTCCTAAAACGCGATGTGAATCCGTTTCCAGATCCGACCGGAGGACAGACAGCGGCCCACGGCCCCAGCAGTGCCGCTGACGGTAGAGGCCATCGCGCGCCCCTGCTTCTTCGAACACAAGTCGTACGTGATTGCCGGAGGGCTGGGCGGCGTCGGCCTGGAACTAGCTGACTGGATGGTGACTCGCGGATGCCGCAAGCTCCTGCTCACCTCCCGCTCTGGGCTCAGCACTGGGTACCAGAGGCTGTGCCTGGACCGCTGGCGCGGCGCTGGTGTCGAGGTGCTCGACAGGAAGGCCGACGTCGCGTCCAGCGAAGGAGTTCGGGCGCTCATCGAAGAAGCCGCGTCCATGGGACCAGTCGGTGGGATATTCAACCTCGCGATGGTGAGTCCCCGCCTCGGTACGTGTTACTCAGCTTGAAACATTGCATACTCCGTTACATACTTAGGCGGCAACGCTGCGGAAGCTTCGCCGGTAGTCTGCTCACAAAAGTCTCGCTCTGCGCGCTTCGGGGATAGCAGCAACTGCTCCTGGTCGCTGATACATTGAGAAGTCGTTCTTAGTAAATGCATGTGAGTTAGTTAGAGATCTACAACGAGGAACATTGAATCTTTGTTAGTGGTCAATTGTAAACGATGTGAAAGAAGGAACTTTTACGAACACTTCACGAAGATGACTGCTATGATAAAAAATTTTATAAAAAGATGAGTTGGGCTGTTTTACACCGAGTGGTATGTGCTTGCATAATTAGCTCTCTCAAACGCGACATTCCTGCTTCGACGGACCAATATAATGGCGACCTATGTCTCTGAACGTTGCTAAGTTAGCTCTAATTGCGTTAACCGTGGCGTAAGAACTCTGCCATTTGCGCAGGTGGCACATGCTTGGTCCAGTAACGTAATTTTTTCGTCTACACAAGGATAGCAAAAGGTAGGTGCGCGGCTACTACGGTTGCAGATATATAAGCGTAAGTTTCTAAACACTAACAGTTCCATCTGACGCGGAATGGTACATTTGTCTTCGTTGCAGTCACTGTCCTTTTTCCTGCATGTGGAATGAAGAACAGCGCTTTTCAAACGCTAATAACTTGACATCTGCAAGACGAACTTAGCGGGTAGAAACACTTGACATAACAAGTGACACCCCCTTTGACCATTCTTGAAGATGTTTCGCGTGAAAAAATGATATCACAATTCTGCACCTATAGAGACATCTAACGCTGTCAAAATTACTGTATAATGAACAGCTCCGATATATCCCGCTAATATCTGAGTAGGTTTTTTGCAGAACTCTCTTAAACATTGTAACAATTTTACGTAAGATATAAAATTATTATTGAAATTTGCCCTCTTGACATTTTCTAACACAAGAAGTTTACAGAGGTCTCACATCTGTTTAAGAGCAGACTTAAAAATTAGTAAAATCCATCCATTTCTATGACCTACAGATTTTCGGTATTTCTTTGTAAAACTGGTGAGTCTCTGAATCCTGAGTCTTCCATCCTAAATGCAACAGATTTCATTTGAATGGGTGAAGTGCTTGTCTGATGAAAGCCTTTCTGCGTACATCAATGTGAAGAGGGAAAGTGGAGTAGCGCACCTAGCTAAATTTTCCTCTTGCGTAGGCACTGCCCAGGCCTTTGACAGCGCTAGAACGAGTCGCGAACACAGTATTCGCTTCTCTAAACCAACTAACATGGCGATTAGCGGTATTATGCCATTGTACAGAAAACACGCGTGTAATGTATAATTTGCATGACTGCACTCGTTGCTGAACTATTTCGCAGAACAGCATCGCGTGTCTGGAGCTGCAACGAAGTGCGCCGCTCACTGCTCTTCCGCGGTGACTATTACAACCCTACCGGAACCCGACAAAAGCGGGTCGAGTCCACTTGTCGAGTTTTAATTTTTCCGCTCTACTCTACACGCTATGCGTGCCGCCCTCGCACCTGTTTAAGCTTTTCCTAGACGCTAGAGCTATACTATTGCCGCGTAACCTTGAGCGATCGGAAAGCGCGTTTTCCACTCTTGGCCGGCGGAGAGGGGAGGCTTCGTGCCCGGTGGTGGTCTCGTGCTGTCGACGCCTTCTCGGTGAGCGCATATTCCCCCCCCCCCCTCATCTTTTGAGAGGTTCAATACATACAAGCATTTGCCTCGCAAACCAGATTTATTTCAAGGGAATTTTCCACGTCTCAATAATTTCTCTCGACGTATTCGAGTGCTGATTGCCGTGTTATAGTTTGTTAACGAAGCTTTCCCTCAATTCAAAATATTTTAAGGCAGTTTTCCTAGTCTCTAAAGCCGCTCGAGTTCACGCTGCTCCTCTGGCGGCCATTTTTCCAAGAAATTATGCCTTCTGAAAATCGACTGTCGCGGACAACATCAGTCCCTTTCCACATAAGTATGGGGCTCGGAGCAGGAGCTATGGCGCTTGAAAGTAACCGGTGGCTTGACGAACCAACCGACTGAGCTACCTTTCCGGGCAACATTGAAGGGTCACGAGTTCAAATCACATATTATGTTTCTTTTTTTTCTTTTATTTTAATGTCTTTTCCTTCATTTTATTACTGTACGGAAACCCTCCTAAAAAAATTATATATCCTCAATTATGTGTGGCTACACATGTGCAGGTCATAAATACCAGGTTCTCTAGCCGAGTGCCAACCAGGCGGTATAACCCAGCTCAGATACGTCCACTTTGACTGATCAAATAGGGCACCACTGTAGGTTAAATGAGGCGTACAACTCCTGCGGGACCCGCCGTGGTTGCTCAGTGGCTATGGTGTTCGACTGCTGAGCACGAGGTCGCGGGAACGGACCCCGGCCACGGCGGCCGCATTTCGATGGGGGCGAAATGCGAAAACACCCGTGTACTTAGAATTAGGTGCACGTTAAAGAACCTCAGGTGGTCGAAATTTTCGGAGTCCTCCACTACGGCGTGCATAATCAGAAAGTAGTTTTGTCACGTAAAACCCCATAATTTAATTTTTAATATAACTCCTGCGGGGACGGTAGAGTATCCGTCTCCAGTGCAAGAGGACCGTGATTCAAATCCCGGTGCCGCGCAATTCTCCACCGGAAAATACAAAAAAAATACCCGTGTGTTGAGATAATTGCACAAACAGGCCTGGAGTGCGGCCTGATCCCGGTGACCAGAACCGGTAACGCACTCTCTCACCAGAGCAGGATTGGCCACCCTGGTGCAGTACTTGGCCACAACCTCCTATATGAATACAACAATCAAACCCCGGCCCTTAGTCCCCAGCAGCCGCGAAGCAACTGACCACGGCGGCGGTCAGATCTGTGACGCTGCAGAGGGTGCTAAGAATACCTGGCTCCGGACAGGCCGCCATTGGAATCTGAACCTGGCAACGTTTAACGTTAGAATGCTATCTAGTGAGGTGAGTCTAGCAGTGTTATTGGAGGAATTAGAGGGTAGTAAATGGGATATAATAGGGCTCAGTGAGGTTAGGAGGACAAAAGAAGCATATACAGTGCTGAAAAGCGGGCATGTACTATGTTACCGGGGCTTAGCGGAGAGACGAGAACTAGGAGTCGCATTCCTGATTAATAAGGAAATAGCTGGTAACATACAGGAATTCTATAGCATTAACGAGAGGGTGGCAGGTCTTGTTGTGAAACTTAATAAGAGGTACAAATTGAAGGTGGTACAAGTCTATGCCCCTACATGCACTCATGATGACCAGGAAGTCGAAAGCTTTTATGAAGATGTAGAATCGGCGATGGGTAAAGTCAAAACAAAATACACTATACTGATGGGCGACTTCAATGCCAGGGTAGGCAAGAAGCAGGCTGGAGACAAGTCAGTGGGGGAATATGGCATAGGCTCTAGGAGTAGCAGAGGAGAATTATTAGTAGACTTGCAGAACAGAATAATATGCGGATAATGAATACCTTTTTCCGCAAGCGGGTTAGCCGAAAGTGGACGTGGAGGAGCCCGAATGGTGAGACTAGAAATAAAATCGACTTCATACTCTGCGCGAACCCTGGCATCATACAAGATGTAGACGTGCTCGGCAAGGTACGCTGCAGTGACCATAGGGTGGTAAGAACTCGAATTAGCCTAGACTTGAGGAGGGAACGGAAGAAACTGGTACACAAGAAGCCAATCAATGAGTTAGCGGTAAGAGGGAAACTAGAGGAATTCCGGATCAAGCTACAGAACAGGTATTCGGCTTTAACTCAGGAAGAGGACCTTAGTGTTGAAGCAATGAACGACAATCTCATGGGCATCATTAAGGAGTGCGCAATAGAAGTCGGTGGTAGCGCCGTTAGACAGGAAACGAGTAAGTTATCGCAAGAGACGAAAGATCTGATCAAGAAACGCCAATGTATGAAAGCCTCTAACCCTACAGCTAGAATAGAACTGGCAGAACTTTCGAAGTTAATCAACAAGCGTAAGACAGCTGACATAAGGAAGTATAATATGGATAGAATTGAACATGCTCTCAGGAACGGAGGAAGCCTAAAAACAGTGAAGAAGTTGGGAATTGGCAAGAATCAGATGTGTGCGTTAAGAGACAAAGCCGGCAATACCGTTACTAATATGGATGAGATAGTTCAAGTGGCTGAGGAGTTCTATAGAGATTTATACAGTACCAGTGGCACCCATTACGATAGTGGAAGAGAGAATAGCCTAGAGGAATTCGAAATCCCACAGGTAACGCCAGAAGAAGTAAAGAAAGCCTTAGGAGCTATGCAAAGGGGGAAGGCAGCTGGGGAGGATCAGGTAACAGCAGATTTGTTGAAGGATGGTGGTCAGATTGTTCTAGAGAAACTGGCCACCCTGTATACGCAATGCCTCATAACCTCGAGCGTACCGGAATCTTGGAAGAACGCTAACATAATCCTAATACATAAGAAAGGGGACGCCAAATACTTGAAAAATTATAGACCGATCAGCTTACTGTCCGTTGCCTACAAAGTATTTACTAAGGTAATCGCAAATAGAATCAGGAACACCTTAGACTTCTGTCAACCAAAGGACCAGGCAGGATTCCGTAAAGGCTACTCAACAATAGACCATATTCACGCTATCAATCAAGTGATAGAGAAATGTGCAGAATATAACCAACCCTTATATATAGCTTTCATTGATTACGAGAAAGCGCTTGATTCAGTCGAAACCTCAGCAGTCATGGAGGCATTACGGAATCAGGGTGTAGATGAGCCATATGTAAAAATACTGGAAGATATCTATAGCGGCTCCACAGCCACCGTAGTCCTCCACAAAGAAAGCAACAAAACCCCTATAAAGAAAGGCGTCAGGCAGGGAGGTACGATATCCCCAATGCTATTCACAGCATGTTTACAGGAGGTATTCAGAGGCCTGGAGTGGGAAGAATTGGGCATAAAAGTTGATGGAGAATACCTCAGCAACTTGAGATTCGCTGACGATATTGCCTTGCTTAGTAACTCAGGAGACCAATTGCAATGCATGCTCACTGACCTGGAGAGGCAAAGCAGAAGGGTGGGTCTGAAAATTAATCTGCAGAAAACTAAAGTATTGTTTAACAGTCTCGGAAGAGAACAGCAGTTTACGATCGGTAGCGAAGCACTGGAAGTGGTAAGGGAATACATCTACTTAGGGCAGGTAGTGACCACGGATCCGGATCATGAGACTGAAATAGCCAGAAGAATAAGAATGGGTTGAGGTGCGTTTGGCAGGCATTCTCAAATCATGAACAGCAGGTTGCCACTATCCCTCAAAAGGAAAGTGTATAACAGCTGTGTGTTACCAGTACTCACATATGCGGCAGAAACCTGGAGGCTTACGAAAAGGGTTCTGCTGAAATTGAGGACGACGCAACGAGCTATGGAAAGAAGAATGATGGGTGTAGCGTTAAGGGATAAGAAAAGAGCAGATTGGGTGAGGCAACAAACGCGGGTAAACGACATCTTAGTTGAAATCAAGAAAAAGAAATGGGCATGGGCCGGTCATGTAATGAGGAGGGAAGATAACCGATGGTCACTAAGGGTTACGAACTGGATTCCAAGTGAAGGGAAGCGTAGCAGGGGGCGGCAGAAAGTTAGGTGGGCGGATGACATTAAGACGTTTGCAGGGACAACATGGCCACAATTAGTACATGACCGGGATAGTTGGAGAAGTATGGGAGAGGCCTTTGCCCTGCAGTGGGCGTAACTAGGCTGATGATGATGATGATGACTTTTGTGAGCTTTATAGCAGCGGGTCGCGCTGATCAAGCGTGTTATCCCAGCTTTATCTGTGTTATCCCAACTGCACAGTGTAGGTCGATCCAGTGCAGCCTGCTTTCAGCGCATATGCGAACGCGAACAGCTGGGGTCAGTTGGTCGCAGCCAGCAGCGATTAACCAGACTGTTGGTCTTATCTCTGGTCTGAGCGCCGACTGTCGCAACAATCTCGGTCCGTCAAGTCGTGCTGTCTGACTTCGACTTCTGACTTGACGCGCTTCTGCCTGATTCATGCAAATGCAGCCTATGTGTGGGTCGTGAGTTTCGACAATGAGCCTCATCATTTTCTCCTGCAGACTCAACCGATGATCCGTGCTGTCCTGTCGATCTAGCTGTAGTTATAATGTACTCGCGCGCTACATGAAAAGAGCGTGCCGTAAGAAGACGCTGGTAACTGCTGAGATATGTACGCAGTCCCTGATTCGTGCAGTTTTTCAACGTAATGTTGCCATTTCGCTACGGTGTGATTGTCAGGATCCGACACACCTAAGCCACTCGCAGTATGAAATCTTTCGGGAATAACCAAGGGGGTATGCTATGATCATCCATTGCGTACTCCGAAATTTACATCAGTTTATAGCTCCTACAATGTTATGAAAACTAGCTATCCGGAGTGAAACTATACCGGTAAGCTGTGGATTACATTTCTGCAGCTTTTCTGTGTTATGTCGTACCTATTGTTTCTAATATGCCACATTACAGCATTGTATACATGGTTTTTTTTTGCACATACATTGACATGTATACTTGTCTTTATCGGGCGACACGTTTCACCGCCTAACAAATGTTATCGCACAGCGCAGGACGCCCTAGCATGTGTGGGAAGTTTCTGGAATGTTATCGATGGTTCCATCCACTGTCTGTGACCGAAACTTGTGTAATCTGATTGCATGTGTGCGCGACGCGAATAATATAGAACTTTGTGGAAGGAGCGCGGGTCCCAGTGATTAGTCTGGAACATTCGACGATTGATGTATAAAAGCCGACGCGCTTGACCCGTTGATCAGATTTTCGACGATCGCCGACTGTGTTCGCCGCTCTCGTTGTGCTTTAGGTGTAGCCTATTTTGTGGGCACAGGTTCGCCTAATAAAAGCTAGTTTTGCCTTTCACAGTATTGCTACTGTGTTCTTTGACGTCACGACCACGTGGCAATATGTAATGTTGACTTCTGTACACTCTTGAGCTGTGCGAAAGTGAGAGGGCCCACGTGAGCCGGAATAGTTAGTCTCTGCCTGTAGCTGTAGCTGTAGAAGATTGCCTGAAGCCAATCTTCCAGTGCGCTTGCAGGTGCTTCGCGATGCTCTCCTGGAAAACCAGACGGTCGACAAGTTTGAAGCAGTGTGCGAGCCAAAGGCAGCTGGCACGCAGCTGCTTGATAAGCTGTCGCGGCAACTGTGCCCGGAGCTCGACCACTTCGTCGTCTTCTCGTCCAACTCCTGCGGGCGCGGCAACATCGGCCAGACAAACTACGGCTACGCCAACTCCGTCACGGAACGAATCTGCGAGCGCCGTGTCGCTGACGGAATTCCCGGTGAGCGCCAGCAAAACGCGGTTTGTCGCGGACCTAGACGTCACGCTCAGCTTCACGCACATGTCACCTGTGAGAATGCCCTAGCCATGCGCAAACGTACAGCGCGACACCTCATGTTAAGTACACACTGCGACAGATCAGTGGCTATATGTCACGGTGCTCCTGAGAACGAGGTCAAGGGTGCGATCTCGGCCGTGGTTTCGGCATTCCAGTGGCCCCGAAGTTGCAAGTGCATTTGGTGCACGATCAAGAACACCAGTAGACGAATTCACAAAGCTTTTCGTTCGTAAGTGCTGTTTTTGAGTGGCTGATCGCCTTCGCTAATAATATGTCCCACGTGACTGTCGGCTGGCACGAACGCTTTTAACGTAAGAACGTTTTGTGAATGCGGGCCCTGGTGTTTAAAATCGATCCGGAGTCCCGCAGTATGACGTGCCTCATGACCAGATTGTGGTTCTAATAAAACTCGAGAGCTTCTTAAGTTCAAACGCATAGGCTAGTGTATGCGGCAGCTGGCCACAATGTCGGATTGTCGTTACATGTCCCTGCCTTGCGTTTGCCCTAGACAGCATGGCGATGCTAGTCGCCCATTGGGGCTAGCTCCCGTGGTAAAAAACCGTATTTGCCGACTAACACAGGACGAAACAGTCGGAATGCTATTCAGGCTTAAGTAGCACGGACTCGTTCAAATAGTCTGAGCTCACCGCTGGCGTAGGCGCGAAGAGTTGACGTCACGCACACGAGCGCTAACTCAGCACTACACGTTTAATTGTTAAAATTAAATTGTTGTGTTTAACGTACCACATGCACAGTTCGTTATCAAGGGATGCTGCAGCTCCGGGTTAAGTTCGGCTGCCTGTAGTTCTCTATCGCGTGCACCTCAATATAAGCACACGACCATGTCGCTGCCTACGAGATGCGGCCCGCCACCTAGTCAGCAAACGCGAGGCTGTCCTCACGCTTAGAACTCCAATCCCATTCAGGTTCTATATATATAATTACCACAAGCTTTTAAATCACCCATGGCACTTCCGCTTCTTGAGATAGAAGACACTATTTGCACGAGGAACTATATTGGACATTTGATTAATCAACACAATATTTAAATTAACGAATTAAAGTGTACACTGATTACTTCAAGGCACACACAGCAAAGTACAAATTGTAGTTGGTGACTTGAAAAGTGATATTCACTTGGAAGGAATTTTCCGCAGGACACCATTCTTGAGATATTCATTCCCAAAATTGGCGATTGATTGCATTGGTGTTTGAGTAATTTTTGAGCTTCACTCTATATAAAAAGGCGTTTTGCTAAACGAAGGAAGTCGAAGAAGAGCGCACCTTTACCGTAAGTTGGCGGTGCTTTTCTCAAAATCGGTGCTAGCTTCGAAATTCGTTCCAAATGAGTGTGCCTTGTGAGATCGCTGGCTTCAGTTTGTGTAACGCAGTGTGTGCACTATGGTGATTAGTTAAGTATTTCATTGATTAGTGTCTTAAATATTCCGTTATGCATTGTAATTTCCAGTGTAAGTAATGTCGGCCGCTTCAAGAAATTCAGCTCAATGAATAGAGCGTGCTACGTGGATTGTTCAATAAAGACTAAGACTGACGTGAAATCTTGAATCATTTTCAGGAATAACTGGCACATTTATCCCTTCCTATATGCTCGCTATTAGGTCAAATACACGTGCCCCACCCTTTCTGCTAAGCCTAGACAATATAAGTGAAGATATCTTTTGACACCTACATCCAACTCGACTCCAATGTCATAAATACACCTTGTTTCATGTCAAATCAATGTCCCTTTTTACCGTGCGGTACATAAAGTTACCGAAGAGTACCGCATTTGGACTGTAAAACGACTAAGTGGATTGATTTCGCCCGAAAGGCGAAGCATTGATTGCGACAGCAAATTAGTGGACAGCTACAAAAAGTTAGGATATTAGTTTTATCGGCCGCATTACCTCCTAAACATAGGCACACTAACTAAATTGACAAGCATGGAGTCACGCGCGCACAAGCAAACATGAACACATCTGACTCGGTGACCGCGGAAATTCGCTGTCAAAACGCTGGCGTCTGGAAACGCGGAAGCAGCAGCGAGCGAAGTGGTATTCGGGCTGTCTATGGCTTCACCGAAACGTTAGCGCCGAAAACACACAACACGCATACAGCTAACAGCCGACGAAGTACCTAGACTGCACCCAACGCAGATCGATCTCAAGATACGACCAGGCGACCGCGCGCAGCCGCCACATGCGCAGTTGCAGCATCGAGCGAAACGCCGCCCTGCCCTCTCACTATCCCCTCCCCCCGGTTCCTCGAAACATTAGGTGCCCCGTGCACATGAAAGAAGGAAAAAACTGAGAGGCCCTGCCACCTCCACAGGCTAGGAGAAAAGTGGAGGAAGTGACATGGAAGTTTCGCCTTCTTTTTCTTTAGTTCGCTGTAGCGGCCATGCTCTCGGGCCACAATGGCGGCTTTGTTGTGGTTGTGCACGTTCACACGTGTTGCTACGTAGGTTTCGTACCATGGCAAAGCGCTGCGTTAGTCTTTGAGTTTTGTTCTGTTGTTTGATATTTGATAGGTTTGTGAACTTTCGTATATATATATATATATATATATATATATATATATATATATATATAGTTCAAGAAACGAAGGCACACACTTAAGAAAATTGCATTTTTAATGTTTCAACGTTTCGGCCGTGGAATGGCGTTCGTGTCAGAATAAACACAGATATAAGTGCGCACCCTCTTTTATGGACATGCGCACGTGGGCATAATCAGCTGTACATGCTCGTGTACACTTACAAAATATAAAGGAATGCAGCAGTAAGTATAACTTAAACACAACCAATGATATGTATGAAGTATCATTATGGTATCACGATGATTGTATATGAATCACATAATGATATCAATTGCGACATCGTATTGCGACAGTACTAACATCATCTATCTGCTTGAATGTTCAGTGTGTCATATGCAGTATATCGGTCAGACCGAAACATCTTTTCACATCAGATTCACCAACCACAAAGCACGCGTTAACAGCTTGCCACACTTTCCATTATATAAACATGTTCGACTGCCAGGTCATACGTTTGACAACATCAAAGTAAGAGTAATACAATCAGGTTTCAAATCGCACCGTGATTGAGAGGTACGAGAAGCCTTTCTCATTCATAAATTTGACACTGTGTCATCCGGTATCAGCGAGAGCGTAGGAAAAATGTCGTGCCTTTCTACCATATCTTGATGTTTATGTTCTTGTATAGAATTGACAAACCATGCCAAATAAATTTGTTCCTAGTTTTTCCAAGTCGCAATTGCTATCATTCTGTAACTTCATGTACAATCATCGTGAAATCATAATATTTCATACATATCGTTTTTCGTGCTTGAATTGCACTTACTGCTGCACTTTTTCTTTTATCATTTGCAAGTGTACACGTGCATGTACTGCTGGTTATCCCAACCAACGCATGCCCATAAAAGCGGGTGCGCATTTGTATCTGTGTTTATTCTGACGAAGCCCGTGCCACGGCCGAAACGTTAAAATACCAAAGTGTGCACCTTCGTTTCTTCAACCACCTATGAACCGGACCTACAGAACTTTTCATTGAATTATATGTGCATCGCCAGAGTTACTATCGTTTTCTCGTTATATGTTGCAATTCTTTTTCCCGTCGGCCTTTCGGTTGTCGTGAATGCATACCTCGAGTTGAACCTCGCGATTCCTCTTCTTCATACAGGGTTGGCCGTTCAGTGGGGCCCCATTGGTGACGTGGGAGTGGGCAGCGACACCACGTGGGACGAAGCGGCTTTCGGTGGCAGCACGCCGCAAGAAATCAGGTCTTGCTTGGCCGTGATGGACCAGTTCCTGAGCCAGAGACACCCGGTGGTCTCCAGCTTGGTGAGGCCACACCAGCCCCGGAAGTTGGACGGCGAGGAAAAGCAGGGCCTCTTGCATTCTGTCGCTCGCATACTCGGTGAGTTTTATGCATGTCGGCGTAGAAACAAAACAGTGATGAACAGGCAGCAATTAACTGCGGCCGAACAGGATCTGTGCCTCTGGAGTCAGTCTCCTCAAGTGTACTTGTCGTCGCCCCTATGAAGACGCTTTTTCGAAACATTGACTTCAGGCCTATTTTGCGTTCGCGTTGTTCGAACATTGTTGATCACCTTAAGTATTCGTCCTTCTTGGAACCATTGTGTTGAAGATGCAAGTGTAGATGCTCCGTTCCCCGTAATATAACTTAGGTGGAGGAAGCTTTTCTCTGGAGAATTTGTGGTGAGGTGGTTTCTACTCTTCCTTAACTTGGGCCTCGGGTCTAATATATGCATAAATGGCGCAGAGAAAAGGATGAGGACAGTATTAACACGCACGCACGTTTTACCCTTCTCCACGTCTGTGTTCAGCGATCTACTTATCTACTAGAATCATTAATCAACTTGCCTAAACTAAAATGCTTCTTAGGCCTGAGGCAAAACACCTGATGACCATCTGTATTGCCCAGTGTGGACTGCTTTTGCTTTTGGAGTAAATGCTTGTCATGTGCTGTCGCTTTGTCCAGAGATAAAGGCTACAAGAGGGAAAATGGTTAGAGTTGCCGGGATAAGGACAAATCGTACATCCTCTACACTGCCTGCAGCTAAATACAGAAAACACTCTTTACTCGCCAGTTATGCAGCTTTTTCACGAAAGAAGACTGCCTGCATTTGTTTAAACAGAATATGCCGTATGGGAGACGGTAGTGTCAGAAAAAACTGCGGCACATCTGCGTTTAGGAAATGACTAGTAGTGTTACTGCGAATATTGATATCGTTGCGGGGAAGATAACGATAAGATATCTCGAGAGAAGAAGGACGAAGACTGTGGCTGCTTGGGCGCCACTTGTGTCCTGTCAATACACACCCGTTTGCATCTGTGCACCTGCCTTTTTCCTGTATCATTTAGTGGATGTGCGGGGTACAAATACGGAACTTCGCAGCGGACGTCACCTACCTGCAGCCACAATGGCCAACAAGGCGACCACGTCTCGGGTGTCTGTGCCTACGGTCATCCTGGCCTATCCACGAGACGTGGGAACATTTTGTGGCACGGATGGTTCTGACATCGAGGACTGGCTTGATATGTACGAGCGAGTCTGCAACCACAAGCGGGATCAGACTGTGACGCTAGCGAACCTCATATTCTATCTTCGAGGAACATCGCGTAAATGGCATGAGACTCATGAAATTGACCTAACTAGCTGGGACGTCTGTAAAGAGAAACTGCGAGAGCTGTCACCGACCTGTCGGTCGTCAGTTGGCAGCGAAAGGGGACCTTGGATAGCGCGCTCAGACGTCAACAGAATCTTACGTTGCTTACATACAAAATGTGCTAGCCCACTGCCGGAAGGCCGGCAATATGACAGAGGAAAAGTTGGCCAAATCTTAAAAGGCATAGCAGATGATGTCTTCAACCTTCTCATTTGCAGGAACTATACGGCGGTGGATGCAATTATCAAAGAATGTCGGTGCTTTGAACAACCGAAGAGTCTCCGAATCGCGCAAACGTTCGACAGGCTTCCCAATACCGTCGCGACATCTTCGTGCGAAGACCCACGACGGTTAACGCCGGTGCCAAAGTTACATGTGCCCTCCTGGAGCAGTGCTTGTAAAAAATGCAATCTGTCATCGTAACGAAAAAATTACCGACGATTACGTTACTTCCTAATGCGAAATTTGAGCGCAGCAAATAAGCTGTTTCACCTTTTTCGCGGCACGTATCCGGAAGCGGTTTCACGTCATTTTGGAACCAGAGCCGATCACACACTGAACACACACTGAACACACACTTCCAAACGGATTGTCTGTAAACTGTCGCCGGAAAGCATTTGTTGCACCCTGACTGTTTGCGAGCCTTTGTTTGCGTTTGGCCTCTGCCTCGGCCGCGCGAACGGTAGAGTCTTCTCTGCGACGGCGATGAGCTTCTGCTTCAGCCTCGCTTACTGCTGGTTGCTCTCGACGGCGGCGATGAGCCTCCGCTTCGGCGGTGCGAACGGCAGGGTCTTCTCGGCGGCGGCGATGAGCTTCTGCTTCAGCCTCGCTTACTGCTGGTTGCTCTCGACGGCGGCGATGAGCCTCCGCTTCGGCGGCGCGAACGGCAGGGTCTTCTCGGCGGCGGCGCTTAGCCTCTGCTTCGGCGACGCGTACTCCTGGATCATCTCGACGGCGGCGACGGTAAGCTTCTGCTTCGGCGGCACGCACCTCTGGATTCTGACGGCGACGGCGCTGGGCCTCTGCTCTGGCAGCTCGTTTAGCAGCAGCAGCAGCAGCAGCAGACGGAGGACTTCCATCGGTCGTCTCGCGCATGGCTCAGAAAGAACTGGCAGATAATTTCGCAGTGGCGAACGGTAGCGGCAATTTCGGCTCGGGCGGTGCACATATACAGATCCGCCGCCACCGATCTGGCTCTCTGATTGCCACCGCACAGGGCGAACGGCAGCGGCAATTTCGGCTCGGGCGGTGCACATATACAGATCCGCCGCCACCCATCTGGCTCTCTGATTGCCACCGCACAGGGGTTGCATTGGAGGAGGAGCGAAGAAAGGAATTAAGTTCGAGCCGGCGCTTTGACAACCGGAGACTCGCAGGAAGAGGGGGGAGGGGGGCGGCGTGTACACCCAGCGGCAAACGATGGGGGCAGAAGCGCGCGCAGCAAGCGGACAACACGATAAAGGGAGGAGGGAAGAGATAGCAGCGACTGACTGATGCCGCTGACGCCGATAGTGAGTCAACCCCAGCTGCGGAGTTGGTTTCAGGGACAACGCCGCCGATGCCGACACAAACAATATGATACCCTCGCTTCCGCAGCGCTAAGAACCAGGTCTAGCCGTGGGAAGGTGGTCACGTATTCGTCGACGTGCCGGGGCCTACGTGAAATAACCGGCGCGTCGGCAACTGAAGAGCACCCTATCCGCCACACAAGAACAGGGGGGGGGGGGACCCTTTCCTCCTCTTTCTGCATGGCGGCGACGGTGTTCTATGCAGTCACGTTATCTTGACTCTCTAGCGGCGTCAGCGGCATCCAGCGGTATCAGTCGGTCGCTGCTAGCGCTGGGGGGATGAAAGGGGGGAGGAGCTGGTTACGAGGCCGACGACAACGCCGACGCGAAACCCAGGAACGGACGCCAAAGAGCTGGGCTCTAAAAAAGCGACCCGCGACTTATACATCACCAGACAGAACCTTGCCCCTTCACACGCAGCGATCATCAAATAGGGCGTCCACGACATAGCACGCGTTATTCGCCGCGAGAGGGAGGCCACGCCTCCGGCTCTAGTTCGGTCTGACCTACGGGAAAGCCTGCCCTACAACACACTGATGAAAGCGGTTGTTCGTTAGAAGAAAGTAAGTTTTGGGAATCCATCTCTATGGCTGGTTTCTCTCATCCAACGCTTATCAGGCTTTGCTGCTTGTTCCTAGACGCATAGCTATCTCCCGCCCCGTTGCAACCATACTGATTGGCGAGCAGAGGATGAAAAGACCATATGCTTTTATCATTCCCGAATCGGACATATCGCCCGCCACTGTCGCAGCCGCTTGTCATTTGTCTCCTTGATGGCCATCCAATAGCTACTACCGTCAAGCACCAGGCCCTCGTAATGTCTCGCCTTACAGGCCACCTCAGAACTCTAGCGCCGACAGCTCTCCGTCGAGACCCAACCGCTCCACGTCCCCGCAAGGTCCACGGTCCCGTTCGCCTGTTGTTCGCCACTCTTCGTCCCTATCTGCAGCCGGTTGCTACACTTCGAGATACTAGGCGTAGTACGTACAGGAGGCGACGTGCAACTACGACCGGGCCTTGAAATCCCCTTTTGTCCCTGCGTACACGTGCAAGCCTACTGGACTTGAAGTACATGTTCCTTTCACATCTCTCGTCGACACAGGAGCGCAGCTGTCGGTTATGAGTGCCGCTCTTCACTGGACACTCAGGAAAGTTCTGACACCAGCCGTGCCCTGTACACTATGAGTCGCCGACGGCAGCACTTCACCTGTCATCAGAATGTGCACAGCATGGGTGACCATTGGAGACCACCACACTATTATTTCATTTATTGTCCTCGAGCAGTGCCCGCATGACCTTATTCTTTGCCTTGAATTTCTTTCGAAACACTCCGTCCAAATTGACCGTTCCTCTCGTATTGCACATTTGGATCTGCCGTTTCCTACCGACGCCACTTCTAGTACATCACAACGCTTATGTTCTGCCGATTTCACCCGTCTGTCTCCACTGGCCGCTACATATGTCCTCTTGACCACTTGTCTTCCCGTTCCTGATGGCGACTGCGTCGTATCCCCTATCACTGACGTGGTCCTCTTGCGCAGTATTGCGCTCCCGAACACCATCATCCGAATTCTCGAAAATTCCACTTGCCTACCCATCCTCAACTTTGAATTTTCAACGTACGTTCTACCCCATGGCATTGCCTTGACGCATATCATGCCTATAGAAGAATTCCAGATTTCTTCCTTGACACTTGAAGCAGCCGTCCCCTTGAAGCAGCCCTCCCCAGCACCAACGGGCCCCTGCCGTGCGCTCTTTCGTCTTCACGTAAAACTCTTGCTTGGGCTAGTTGGTTCATGCTTGAATTAGTAAAGGTAAGGTGCAGAAGACCAGGACTCAAGAAGAACACAAACGACAGGACCGGTGCCTTGCTGGGCCGTCTTCTTACAGGACCGTGTTCTTTGCTGACTGAAGACATTTGTGAAATGATTGCTCCTGATCCTCCTTCTGAGCAAACAAAAGCTTTTCGTCGCCTTCTCTCCTCTTATATAGCTGTTTTTGACCTGGATGACCGCACTCTTGGACAGACATCTGTAGTCACCCATCGCATCAGCACTGGTAATGCCAGCCCCTTTCATAGGCGACCTCATCGCGTCTCCGCAGCGGAGCGGGCCATCGTATGGAAAGAGGTCGACAAGGCGATGGAAAATGACGTTATTGAGCCTTTGCGCAGTTTGTGGGCATCCCCGATTGCCTTGGTAAAGAAAAAGGACAACTCTTGGCGCTTCTGCGTTGACCATAGTCACATTAAAAAGAAAACAAAGAAAAAAGGTTGAGTGCCCGCTGCCTCGCATAGATGATGCCCTTGATTGTCTTCACGAATCACAATATTTTTCGTCAATTGACCTCCGTTCGGGCTATTGGCAGATTCACGTAATGAGAGGGACCGTGAGAAGACCGCATTTATTACATCAGACGCCCCTTCGAATTCAAAGTCATGCCCTTTGGTTTATGGAATGCCCCTGCTGCATTCGAGGGCATGATGGGATCTCTTCTGCGCGGCTTGGAACAGTCAACACGTCTTTGTTATCTTGCCGACGTGATTGTGCTTTCACCGACCTTTAAGCGTCACCTCCAGCGCCTCGATACTGCCCTCTGTCTTTCGCGGAGCTGGCCTTCATCTGAACTCATCTAAGTGTCATTTTGGTCGCCGCAAAATTACTGTGCTCGGACATCTAGTAAACGCTGCGGGAATACAGCCTGGCCCGAAGAAGGTTCGTGCTGTGCCCAGTTTTCCTGTTCCATGTTCAGCAAAAGATGCCCGAAGTTTTGTGGAAATATTTTCGTATTTCCGACACTTTGCTAAAGGATTTGCCGATATCGCTCGCCCGCTCACGCACTCTCTTAAAAAAGATGCGCCTTTTTCTCGGGGACCACAGCAAGCCCAAGCGTTTGCTACCTTTATTGAACGGCTAACAACTTCTCCGATTCTGTATCATTTCGACCCCTCGGCTCCCACTGAAGTCCGCACAGACGAGAGTGGCGATGGTATCGGCGCCGTGCTCGACTAGCGTCAAGGGGGTCGAAACTGCGTCATCGCCTACGCCAGCCGCCTTCTTTCTGCGCCCGAAAGATATTACGCAATCACTGAGCGTGAATACCTAGCGCTCGTGTGTTCGCGATATTTCGACCTTACCTGTTCGTTGGCAGTTTCTGCGTCGTAACTGATCACCACACCCTTTGTTGGCACTCCTCTTTGGAGGAGCCAACAGGACGCCTCGCTCGTTGGGCCTTACCCTTGCAAGAATACACCTTCCCCAGCATGTATAAATCTCGACGTCTACATCAAGACGCCGACTGCCTATCCCGCCATCCTGTGGATCCACCGGACGTCGCAGATGCTGACTCAGACATTTCAATTCTGTCCATTTACGACTTGCATCATATCGGCGACGAACAACTCCGCGATGGTCCTTCACACCATGACGGATGGCCTAATCTCGACGCCCAGTGAAAAATTAATATATGGGGTTTTACGTGCCAAAACCACTTTCTGATTATGAGGCACGCCGTAGGGGAGGACTCCGGAAATTTTGACCAAGTGAGGTTCTTTAACGTGCACCTAAATCTAAGTACACAGGTGTTTTCACATTTCGCCCCCATCGAAATGAGCCCGCCGTGGCCGGGATTCGATCTCGCGACCTCGTGCTGACACCCAGTGGTACTTGCCTCTGCATGTTCACCCTGTGTAATGAGACTTTATACCGTTGCAGCATCCACGCTGATGGTCCCCAGCTCGTGCTAGTCGCTCCAAGGCACCTATGACTCGCCGTGCTCCAACAGCTACACGATGCTCCTACCACTAGGCGCCTGGGTGTCACTCGTACATGAGACCGCATGACACGCCGTTTCTTCTTGCCCGGAATGTATCGCTCTGTGCACCATTATGTCGCTGCTTGCGATCTGTGTCAGTACCGTAAGACGCCTGCATTATCTCCTGCTATTATCTCCAACCTATTGACGTCCCACGGAGCCATAATTCGGTGTGGGGCTCGACTTGCTTGGCCCTTTTCCTATTTCTACCAAAGAAAACAAGTGGATTGCAGTGGTCACAGACTGTGCGACAAGATGTGTCATCACGCGAACTATTCCAACTAGCTGCGTGATAGATGTCGTCGACTTTCTGCTCCACAATGTAATCCTACGCCACGGCATCCCTCGCCTCTTACTTACAGATCGTAGCCGTTGCTTCGTATCAAAGGTCGTCGATGATCTGCTCCGTTCCTGTGATACCGAGCACGAAGTTTCTGCCGCGTAATGCCTGTTTCACATGCTGCGACTGGAACGACGAAAATCGGTGCTGTCGCACGCGTCGCAGAGCGATTTTTAGAGGGCCCATTTCACATGATTGCGATTTTAACAATGCGACTGGTGCGATTCCCAGGGTTGCTTACTGCCAGGTTTCATGGCACACGTTGCACAATTATTTTATTGTAATGAATAAAACGTTTAACTTATAATATTGTTGACTTTTCTTTATTAGGAGCAAATAATATGCTTGTTTTGTAATTTAAAAACGTGTTGAAGTTGACATTTGTTTCGGAGTGCGCGACGGCGGTTTCTGTAGTTCAGTGCGACATCGCGCACGTAAACAGCTGTTCGCAGGTGGTTCAGCGGTTCTTTATTCTATGGTTCAGCGCTGTGTGTTATTTTATCTACCTTCTATGACCGTTTCGTTCTGCCTGCGCTACAACAATATACAAGATGACCTATCGACAAGTTCATATAGCTACCCTCACCGTATATGCAGTATTCGGAATTCGGCTGCCACGAAGTTGTCGTGTCAGCCCAACAAGATCCTCGCGCTACCCGAGCTCGGCGTCAGCTTCTGGAGAAATGATGCGTGTATATTGCCCGTCATTGCGCATATGTGGTGCCTGCTCCTAGCCATATTCTTACGCCAAACGCAACAAGAAGCACCAACCCGAACGCCCGCGTGTGCCCCTGAACGAAGCCTCAAACGATCTGTGTGATTACGACGTGGAATGAAAATTGTGTTGTGAAATTCAACCTTAGCGCTAGCCTGGTTCGTCCATCGCCGCGCTCGCGCTGCGAATGTATATATGGGAGCCCTCTCTAAATATTTCTAAAGGCGCAAAAGCCGACGCATCAAATGTTTCGAGCAGTTACCGTCACTTTTGTAAAAACCTGTACGTTGTAACATAGCATTCTAAAAGACACGCTTCTCGTCCACTTTGTTGTCCCGTGTCTCGCGCTGGTAGTATACTAGGAACTTCTAACAAGAAGACCATATCAATACGCGCTATTCATAACGCAGGATCGTAGGCCCACGGCAGGCGGACTTGCCGTAGAATTTTTCAGCTTTCTGCTCAGCCTCGCACGCCTCTCAAGGTTAGCCTGTTTTGTGGAAATAAATATTATTATTATATTATTAATGTTATTAGATATTATAGCTTCTTCACTGTAATTTATAGCAATCATCCGGATTTCTTAAGCTAGTCATGCATTTAACCTGTATTAGATCAACATTGTTACGACGTGTTTACGGGAGTCATTTAAAACTAGATTGCTCAGCCAGAGAAAGAACAAATGCAAGCCTCAGTGTTTATTCCAATTTGGTATTCCTAAACAGATTGTATTGGCAGAATTTTATGCCTGCTTGCATTTCCTGCAATTCAATGTTCAGAACTGGAGAAACTTATTCCTTTTCTTGCTGTCGAAAGGCTGCTTCAATGTCGATAGCAAGCTATAATTATTCATTTCGAAAGTGTTAAGCAATGACTATATGTCTAAGCTTATCAATGCATTTTTGTTCTACGAACACAATTAAGTTTTCTCTCTCCCTCTCATTGACAGCCATGGAGTGAAACTGTTCACTTTCATAAGTATCCGGATGCAAACATTCTGGAGTTTGTCCTGAGCATTTATCTGCATCCTATAGTGTGCATGTTTGTATCAAGTTTTTGTGTTACAATCGCAGTGATGTACACATATTGTTATATTGCAACAAACAAATTTATTTCACTTTGTTTTCAAATCTACAATGTGGCCATGCAGTAACGACTGCATTAATAAGCAAAGAAGAAAACTGCAGATTCAGTGTACGTGTTGGAATCTATGCGAAGTGAAGTTTTTGTCAAGTGGTCAATTAAATACTGTTAAAGTAACTGCGATATATACAATTTGTCTTATTTTCAACAATCCAACATGTCATCTTTTGCAAGGTTTGCTTATGCACCGCATAGGTCACAACCTTAATGTAATGTAATTTTTATGCATTACACTGTTCACAAACCATACCGAAACGCAAATGGCAGTTAATGTAGATGCACGCTGCGAGACATCAATGCAGTGACGCTTGTTGAGCAAGAAATGATGCGAGGTATATGCAGATAAATGAATGACATGTGCTTATATACATATTTATTTATATACCTCGCAGGCTGCAAGGTTGGAGTATTATGCGAGGGGGAATAGAAAAGTAGCTACAGAAGGAAGAAGGGCACAACATAAAAAAAACATAAAAAAAAGCAGTGCCAATACATTGCACCAACTAGTCCGTGTTTTACTGGCACAACATTATACAATACTTAACAAACAATAACAGAAAAAGTTACTGCCCGTGCACCCTGTACAGACAGTAAACCAGCAAAGCTGAAATGTGCAGCCCCGGTGTTTATCACTGGGTTAATTTCAATGGTTTATTCAAGTCTTTCTATATTATTGGTTATGTCTGTGTTTCTTAATGAGGTTATGCACATGTTTGGCTTGGGTTTATCACATTGTTTATTTGGAATGCCACACATTGCACTTTGCAAGATCACTATCATGGAAAGTGCAATGAGTGGTTCATTGTGGTATTCCAGCGGGTCCATCAAAGTCTTTCTGAATTATGTTACACACTTGTGTTTTTTAATGCATTAATCATAATGTTTATGACTCAGTTATGCACTGCAGTTACGAAGTGACACACCGGGGCTGCACATTTCATTTAATTAAATACAGGGACACATTTTCGAACCTATTGGGAAGTCGGAGAGAGACTGCTGCACGCGTGCTCTGCTGCTAGAGAGAAACGACGTCACTATCGGTCTAGCCAATGGCCCACCACACCTTTGCTGTGAGATAATAATGACATCATGATCTTGTCTTAACCCCGTCCCCCTCTGTGTCCCTTCCCTGCAATAATACGCAGATAAATGTATGTTTGAAATGCATAAGCATTTCTGTCTACCCAAAAAGAAATGTCGCCGTCCATCATGCAAGACGAATGCAATGGCTCACACCCCCTTAAACAATGGCTCATACCCCTACACTAGGGTTTTTGGGATCGGACCATGAGTGTTTCGCCTAGGCATATACAGCTTCACTGTAAAAAGAATGAACACCTTTCTGCTAGAAACCAAGGCAATCATGAGGTGTATTAATATATGAAAGTTTATTGAACATGCCGAGTAAATGCTGTTCGACAAGCAATAAACCGAATTTACACAAAAAGCAGAAGCAAGATCTGATGTGTGTCCATACAGATTCCAACAGGAAACGCATCCATCTCTGAAAGTGTAACAGTGGCCATGCTGACACAAGATTCTCCCAGTGTGTTTGCATCTACAACATCCATAATTTCTCTAGGCAGCCGATCTCCACAGAATGCTACCTTCTTCCTCTACAATGCACTCTCCACATCTGAGCGTGCATTGTAGAGGAAGAAGCTAGCATTCTGTGCAGATCAGCTGCCTAGAGAAATTACGCAAGCTGTAGATCTAAAAATGCTGGGTCAATCTTGTCAGCACGGCCTCCGTTAGAAATGGATGCATTTCCTCTCGGGAAACACACATGAATTTTTGATTCTCCTTTTTGTGCATGTTCAGTCTATTGCTTGTCAGCGAGCAATTACTCGGTGTGTACATTAAACTTTTGGTTGTTAGATCATCTCGGTTTTCTTGTTTGTCCTATGTGTTCTCTGGTGCCATCTGCAGCCAGGCTATTCGTTTTTTTTTTTTAGACTGCAACAAGTCACTTTAATGGCCCTCATGATACCTTATAAAATCTTTTATTTGGCCAATGTAGCAAGAATGTACAGTGTGAAGCAGTAAGAACAGGGTATGCTAACTTCTGATTAAAAGGTTTATTGTGAAAATGCAGTGATCTATAAAGGTTACCACAAAGTAGTACAGCAATAAAACCTGATAAAGACTAGTGCTTGATGAAACCAAACATAAAAGCAGGAAAGGGAGAAAATACATATAGATATACAAGTCCAGGGAAAAAAAAACATTGTGATCATCAAGTGTGCATGTGGCTACCTTCCAGGAAACTCATTTTTTTCCCAGTGGCATGGAACTGGAAGAATGTGCTTGCATAAACAAGCTGTCAGTCCGTCTATTGGAATAACAACAAAGTTTCTTGAAAGGTGCTGGCATGCAGGATTGGCAATTGTAATGATTTTTTTTTCCTGCACTTGGAATTTTTCTATATTTTCTTTCTGTAGCATCTTTATTTATGTTTGCCTGTATCAAGCACCAATTTTTATCTATCCTTCAAAGATGTCTTTCTTTTTCTGGGGAAAACTCGGGGAAGGCAGGAGATGGAAATTCAAGACGATGAGCAACATGAGAACAAGGTGAAAGTAGGAGCCAACGTTTTCACACGTGGACCTTGAAGAAGACAAGTCCACTTGTCGAAACGTTGGCTCCTGCTTTCACCTTGTTCTCGTTTTGCTCATCGTCCTTTTTTTTGTGCTAATTTATATAACTCGCCACATTTTTACAAATGAACCTCAGTTGAAAGTTCGTCCTCATCCATATCTAGTGTCATCCTGTTGATACTGCTTCATGCTATGCACTCTTGCAACATTTGTGTGTGTGTGTGCACACGCGTGGATTTGGATGTGAGATCGGGCCCTTGGGCAGAGGTATCATTCTTCTCCTGTGCAGCCTTATGAATTCATTAACTATACTGCAACAGAAATTCGATGGACAGGAACGAAGTGAACACACCGAGTACTTCTTTCTTGTCTGTTGTCTATCTGTGGCACTTTAGTTAATAATGAATATACACAAACTCATCTAGTTTTCAGTTATTATGTCAGGCTTATAAGCCCGCTTGTTTCCTGAAATATCTGCATGGCTATGTATTCTGTAATTTAATTTCTGGCTATGTGCTTGCAAGTCGCGTGTCAATCTCCTGATTTTCCCGACAATCTTGTGTGATGTGCAGGCCCAGACAGTTTCTGGTGAATCCATGCAGGGTGTAATCTGCACTACAAGTGCTGCTTTGATTGCCTTCAGTTCTGCTTTTCTAGGTGTAGGATGACCTGGAATGGTACTCACTTATATGGCGTTTAGTTTTATGTAGTGTCATACTACTGTTACACTGGTATTGCCAGATGAGTGTACTATATGTGCCTTATGTTTGCTTGCATTTTCATGATTAGCAACCTCCTCTGTGTGTTTGGCAGTTGCATATAGTCTCCTGCCCTAATTGTTTGTCCCCATATTCCACGGTATGGGCCTGTTGTGTTTCAAGTCCAGGTACTCCCGAGGTTGTGTCTCTGAAGGGAGGGGTAGTCGTCTTTGCATCTCGTATGCTAGCTGGCATAGTATCTTGGGACGAGGTTCTGAGCTCTTGAGACAAAGAATTTGTGCTGCAGGCTGCAACTCTACTCCGTCTAGGATCTTGTTCGTCAGCTCTTTTTCATAGAGGTCATCAAGCATGGTACAGTTGGAAAGACCTGTTATTACTACCCGATGCCTGTATTCGATGAGTTGTCTTTTTTGTGTGCTGCTGGTAATTCATACCGTGCCATACCTTGGACACAAGCACAGCATCTGCGATTTTCTATAGTATGCACTAGTCCACCCCCATTATTTCGAGATTATTCTTTTCACCAGGTGTGGAAGTTGCGTCCAGGCATTGCATAATTGTTTCACCCACGTGCTGGCTCTGCCGTCACGGGCTTACACTAGCTGACGATTTGTGGATGTTGACTTGCGGGCATATTTGTCCAGCTATGTGGATCACAATGTGCAATCTTGGGTAGTTCTTGATTCTAGTCTTTCTTTTTTTTTCCGACGTCCATATGAGCTGACTTATCAGAAAGCGAGAGGCCAGACTGGCCAAGAAAGTCTGCAGTGTTGTCGAGGGCTTGTTGCATCATTCTTGATTTCTGTATAAGATAGCTTTCCCATGGACTGTAATACACCATAGGCTGTAGTGTTTCTTGTAGTATGCCCGTGTTGTTGGTGTGTGTGCGCCAAATGTACCTCCAACTCTCACCTGAAATTTTCTGTCTTTCAGAAAGTTGCTGTTTAAGTGCTCTACCAGAAATGTTTTTGCTTATCGTTCCTCTTATTAGAGCAGCATGAGGTACTGCTGTTAAAAGCCTTTTCACTCTCTTCACTCTTTCATAAGCGGTATTACACAATGTCCTGCAATAAAGTTTCTGCTGCTTATGTCCCACTCATATCTGCCAGAAGGGACAACTCTCGAAAAAGGTTTTCTTTGTGCTATGTGTGCGACGTAGTATGAGCATTCATGCCTTTTATACATCTGTAGAACCAGCTTCCTGACAGAGTACTTGCTACACCTGCTCATGCTTATTTGTGCAGTGCTGTTGAACAATACATATCGATGCAATGAATATTTACACACTTGAATTATCACGAAAGATGGTTGGTTTACAATTCTGCCCTTTGCTTTCTATTGGTGTTAGATTTTGCGTAAGCATGCCCCCCTATGCAATAGTATTTTGAAGTGTAAGGGTTCAATAAAAGGTGATGAACTAAATCTAAGTGCAAGAGCTTTTTTTCTCACCTACAACTCCCATCGAAATGCGACTTCCATGGCTGGCAAATCAACCCCTCGCCTTGTGTTGGCAGCAGAATGCTATAGCCACAGTGGCAGGTGAACAAATTGAAGAACAATATTTCTGTCTATAATTTTTTTTCTTGCCTGTATGTAAGTAAAGTTTGGAATAAATTTGTCATGGCAAAAAAGCCCAGTTTATGGTCTTTTATTGAATAAGCCACATATTGTGTATAGTTGAAATGCAGAAATTTGTTCTGAAATCCTTGGGTGATATATGTTCTTGCAAGTAGCATGGTATTTCATTACTTATAAAAATGATAATCGCAGCGGATATCGTTATATGGATTTACACACTAATATATGTGATCACAAACTTATTAGAAACTTACTAGAAACATGGAAGGCATGTTTCTGCACACTTGATCCGCTGTGAATGTGCAATAACTGCTTGTACTGGCTGACTTCACTGCACAGTTTTGATTTACTTTTCTTCAGCGTGTCGTTTTATACTGTTTTATCCCCACAAGAACAGGCCGTTTGCCTGCTTTTCGCATTGTTGCACGAGTTCTACATAATTGTGCTGGAGGGTACGTTGTCACTTTGCCTCTACAGCAAGCAATTTAATTAATCTGCTAGCTGTACAGTTGATTACCTTGCAGAGCAAGTGTTCATACAGATGCAGTAAGGATACAAAGTCCGCAACATAGCCTATGTTTATTGGTTTCTGTGCAAGAAAAAAAAAATCTCCAGAGAAGAGGTGCAACTTAACGTGCATGTAATATTTTATTCAAGCCACGGATTTAATACTACCGTAGCAAATTCATTACGATAGCCTACACTTTTGCTCTGTCAAATTTAATAAGAGGCAAGATAAGCTTTCAAGATGAATCGGGAAATTCATGCTTGAAAACCGACAAGAAAATGCAACTGAACGGTACCGCGTTCAGCGCAACATAGAAACTTCGGGTACTTTGCTGTCTTGTCATTTGCCCTTGCCGAGGTTGAAATAATTCAAGCTGCTCCGTAAGCGCGATTTTTGCATGCTACTCAACAAAAGAAAATTGTGACGACCTCGTCGTCTGCTGGGGATCGAACACCTCCTAGGACTGACAACTCGCAAAGGCGCACGAAGCAAACGTGAAAATGCACTTAATTTGCTGTGTAGCGTGTCAACAAACGCATAGCAATAGGAGAATGCAATCTGTACAAGTTTTTTATTCTCCCTTAATTCGCGCACGTACCTAATTCGACGATCCACGTCTCCGCGATTGCACTGCTCGTGCGAGACGCCATCAAAACAAACCGGCGAAATAGCTCCGTTGACAGCTCTCTGCGCAATTTCGACGGAAAATCGCAGCGATCGGTGCGACGGTGCGACTGTGCGACCAACCGGTTGGTCGCAGCCGAAAATCGGGGGGTCGGCACTGCGACTGCGATTTTCATCGCAAACGACGGAAATCGCACTTCCGGTGCGACGAAAATCGCATCATGTGAAACAGGCTTAACACCCTAAAATGAATGGCCTCACCGAATGCCTCAGCCGCGCACTAACTAAAATGCTCTCCATAAGGCTGTTGCACATGGCGCGATTTTCAGTCATCGACACAGCGAATTCCGTCGCTCATGGACCGCCGCGACGTCGTGGGCTCTCCGCGACTGGATTCTAGGAAGTATCAAGGGACTTTACTAGGAAGTTGGTCGCGCCGGCGCTCAGTCGCAGCGATCGGCGCGATGTGGGAGGGGCAATGTGTGTTTTACCGCGCGTTAGTAGCGCGGTGGAGCAATGTCGCACGTCAGTTCTAGCTATGTTTAGGGCGTACCCACCAGCGTTGGCGGCTTAGGAGCTTCATGAACATTTTTCTTTTCTTCCGCTTGCACAATTCGTTTGAAAGGAGAAGCTGCACGCTACCCAGGTCGGGAGAAGGTCACCGCTTCAACCTAAGGCACGTGCCCACTTGATCGCCGCCGTCGTCAACTTCTTCATCGCTACAAATTGTGCCAGCTGCTTATATACATGCACACTCAACAGTAGTTTGTTCTGCAAAAGCAAATACTCATCCAGGAAAAAAAGTTGCGGCTCGCATAGAAACAACGAAACTAGAGTGTAATAAACGGAACCACCCGACTGACGCCGCACGCCATGCCGCACGCTCATACTTGCGGTGTTGTGCAGCGCCGAACTTACTGTATCTGCAAGCTGTCGTAAAATCTCAACGCTTTTAAACGTTAAAAATGGTGTACCTTTTCTATTATCGAATAAAAAATACGAAAATTTGAATATTTGACTATTTTCCATGTTGTTTTTATTTAACGATGCAGGCATGGATACTTCGTGAGCAGGAGGCAACCTTGCGCATCGCTGCGATGGATATCGCGCTGCCGCAAACGCATGTGAAAGCTGTCAGCGAAAATCGCTCTGCGACGCGCGCGGCAGAACGATTTCTTTCGCCCCAATCACGCCATGTGAAACAGCCTATGTACGTTTACGACGATCGCCGTGACTGGGACGTTGCTCTGCCATCATCGCCTTTGTTTATAATTCATCTCGTCATGACGCTGCCAGATTTTCACCGTTCTACCTCTTGTTTGGACGCGACTCTGCGTTACCCATGGACACGTTACTTCCCTACGAATTACAGACCTCAACCGCTTGCGCCTGAGGTGCCATTGCACTGGCCGCCCAGTCGTGACAAATCGCTCATGATCGCCTTACAGCCTTGCAAGGTTCTCAAAAGTGCCATTGTGACCGTCGGCGCCAAGAAGCCCATCTTTTCCCTGGTGATCTTGTGCTCCTCTGGACACCTTCACGTCATGTCAGATTGTCGGAAAAACTCCCATCGCATTACTCTGGCCCGTACAAGATCTTGTGCCAACTTTCCGACGTGGGGTATAAGATTGCACCGGCAGGCGAGTCTTCCATTCCTCCTCGCATAAGCAGCAGTGCTGTTCACGTTGCTAGACTCAAGCCCTACGTACCCACCTTAATTGACGCTCAATAACCTGCACCAGGATGGAGCTACCCCTCTGGGAGAGTGATGTTGCGGGGATGTGAATGATGTAGGTGCCTTGAGAAAGAAGAACGAAGACTGTGGAGCCTGGGCGCCATTTGTATCCCCCGTAAATACACACCCGTTTGCATCTAGCGCGTCTGCCTCTTTCCTGGATCGATATTATCATTCCTCTTTATTTGGTGCAAACACTGCACTGGTTGCTTGGTTATGTGCCGTTGCCAGTGGTACACACCATGTGTTGGAATTGTACTAGACAGCGAGCTTTTTGCCCACGGGCAAGATGAACTTGCGCGCGTCTTAGTTCCAAGTTATCCAAGTTAGTGCGAAATAGGTTCATAAATGATCGGAACATATCCAGTGACACAATCAATGAACCAAGTTGGTAGAATGGTCGGTTTTGAACTCTGCTCCCCGAGCTCAGCAGCCGTATGTTTATTCATTAAAAAAGTATAAAATGCGCAGTCACCCTATTTTGCATGAAAAGGTTTATACAGACAGACTCACGTACTTCACGTTCTTTCCGCGGGCTGTCTGTCTATATATTTTTGTCTTTAATCATTTTCACGCAAACCTGGGGCAGCTGGCAGTCCATGGTCAAATAGGCAGCGTGTCCGGCTGCTGTGCTCAGGGAACAGGATTCCAAACCAACCGTCGGACTATATCCTTAGTTTATAGCGCGAAAGGACACAGACGAAGACTAGAAGCAGACAGAATGAGCGCTATGTCCCTCTGTCGGTGACCCTTCGCGCTACAAACCAAGAATATGTTAACGCCCCAACACGCCCAACTTTCCATTGTTGGAACCCACCGATGGCACCGGTCGTTGGAATCCCACCGATGGCACCGGCTGTTGGAACCTCAGTGCTGACACCCGTTATTGCAATCGGACCGCTGGCGCCCGTTGTTGCAAATGGGTCGCAAGCCCCAAGGGTAGCGTTGGCCTGGCGGCCTGGGGCACACTGGAAGCATCCGAAGGTCCCAGCAAAGCATGAGGCGACTGCTAACAGAACAACTTGTTTATTCTAGCATCGCAAAGAGCGGGCGGTCAGGTCGACCGAAGTAGAGAGACGGGAGAGCACGTTACTCAACAGAAGAAATCGGAGCCTCTCTCCTGGCGTCCGGGGGCAGCTGCTCTTATACTCTTGGCGTCGCGGGCAAGAAGGAAGGTCACGGGACGACACCACGTGACAGCGGCGACGGACGGACTGAGAGACACGTTGGGACAAGGAGGTGACGCATCAGCCGGGCCGGCGCCGGTCAGACCTCCTCGCTTCACACTGGGGGAGCTCCTCTCCCCGGCTGCCGCGCTTTGACAAGCGTGGGCACACACACACACACGCACACACAAAGACACGTGGCACTGAACATGCCGGGACGGGCTCGGCGGGGATGCGTCGCGGCCGCTCCGAACGGGCCAAAATGTCCGCCGCTTTGAACGAAGCCCCGGCGTCCGTTGAATCCGCGCCGGCTACAGCGCGCGTCATAGGCGAAACGTAACACCATCCTCTTGCATCGGACTAACATGTGGCACTGTGTACGTACGTGCCGCTTTCCAAGAACTTACGCCGACCTGAGGGTATGCGAGATTGAGCATGTGGCGCTGGTATGCACTGTCCTTCAATGAGTCTCTATTACACTGACTTGCAGCGCTGTGTACGTGCTAGTCGGCCTGCGCCGTTCTTCAGTTAACTTCTCTTTTACCAACTTGGTTTACTCGGTAGGTGCCAGTAGGTGTGTGCCAGTCGTCTTCACTGAGCATGCTTTAAGCCAATTTCGGTAACTAGGCATCTGCCACAGGAAATGTGCCACTCTGTAACGGCAAAAAAGGTCCTTTTAGTTTTTGCCATGCTCGGCGGAATTTAACTCCCGCGTACCGCAGACTTTACGGTGGTACCGTTGCACGGCGCAACGTGTGCTGTGGCAAGTAGTGTGCAGTAACAGCACTGCGCCAGGAGAGGAGCGCGGCTGCATTTCGACCAGCCAATTTCGCGAGACGCCATTTCGACCAGCCGAACGTACCATTAGAAAACCTTTGAAATGTATGCCTTGTTGACCAGAGTCTTCGCACTTCACACGGGTTCCTCAAAGGCAGCAGCGCCATGCTTTAGAAAACTGTGCCATAAATGCCCTTTGTGTGTTCTGCTTTTCAATAACCGCCTTTCACGACAACGCTTCAGCGACATGCGGCATGAATACACCGGGCATCTACCGCTCATCAATGAACCTCTCGCCAGCTTGGGCAACTGAGTATGTGCCACTGAATGTGCGTCAAGCGCAGTGTTCCCATGCACCGGTGCACCATGGATCTGGTCTCGGAGCCCACGCGAATTTCTCGGCAGCACCACTATCTAGTGCAGCGTGTTCAGAAACAAAGTACTAAGTACTATGGGAACTCGGGCATCCGAGCCAGCAGTCGATGAAGCGGAGGACAAAGTGACTCGTGAGCGTGAGCGGTGGTTCGAGGCTCGGCTTGGCGTTCTTGCCCATGGCCAGCCAGGACTGAGGCCTGCTGGCAGGGACTGATGGACCACTCTGTTCCCATAGTGCGTAGTTTTCATCATGAGCCCTGGTGCCCCATGATGCGTTTCTTAGCGCATGCACTACCGCGTGATGCATTTCGGAGGTAACGCGCAGGCTTCGCGGCGGTACCACAAGCTGGGACAGAGTGTTTATAGGCAAGTCCGACAGAGGAGGCCCACTGCAGTGCACGGTTCATTCACAAAGAGTCTCGACAGTGACATTATGTTGCGTTGCTATATTGCTTGAATACTTAATGCATTACCGTTTAAAGTCATCGCCAGATGGCTTCTGCCAAATTTTTTATCATATAAATTATGCGTAGCGAGCCAAGTTGGGGCTGAAGTAGTTCATTCAGAATGACCCATTCCCGGCGATACATTCCCTATGGCCTAAGTTGTCGTTTCAGAGATTCAGTCAAGGGTGGCGCATAACCAAGTGGACTGATTTTGCATGAAATAGGTTTATCAATGCGCGAAACATGCCCAGTGTCACTCAACAAGTGACCTAAGTTCGTCCGACGATTCGTTTTCATCCTGTATCCCTAAGCACATCCGCCCGATGCTCTACCCATTAGGCCATGGACTACCCGTAACCCAAGTTGGCGGTAAAAGGAAAGTTAGCCGATGTCAAACATACACAAAGGCATACCGCTGACTGTGTGAAATTACCGAAGAATGCTAATTGCATAAAAAATTGAGACAATTCAGATTAGCGATGTTCAGAAAGCTGCCAAATGCATCATATTCATGCTATTAGCGTTCTTAGGAACCTCACCCAGTTATCGGCATCTATGTATGTCCGCGCCTAACCTCTTCACACCCAACTTGGGTGACTGTTAGTCCATGGTTGATTAAATAGAGCATTGGACTGCTGTGCTGACGAAACCGGTTTCGGAACCAACTGCCGAGTTAACTTGGATCACTAGATGTGTAAGAAGGGGCATATGGCGCCCCTCAGTGAACCTCTTTCACGCCAACATGGGTCACTGGATATGTGACACTGGGTGTGTTCTGTTTTTCAATGAACCTCTTTGCTGACAACTTGGGTTCCTATGTATTTGGGAATGGGTACGCACCTTTCGTGAATGAACATGTCTAACTCCAACTTAAATTACTGTGTATGTGGAAGTGTCTATGATCCGCTCTTCGATGAACACGTTTCACGGTAACTTGAGTCACAGGTATAGGCGGCTAAGTATTAGGCCGCTTTTCAATAAACCGTTTTGGCCGCAGCTTGGCCCACTGGGCATTTGTCCCTGGTGGTGTGTCAGTGGGTACGTGCCGCTTTTCATAATAATCATCATATAAAACACATCATTACCACTTCCACACCTAAGAGAGACTGCTAATTGCACTTCAATCGCTAATCAACTCTAAAGAATAGATGCGCAGCCAATTTTTAACCCGTCTTGTTGTGGATTACATGAGAAGACAAGACGTCTTAAATAGGGGAGTGTCTCCCGACAGGTATGTTGTTGCTCTGATGGAAGTTAGCTAACCAAACGAAATAATTCGCTCGTTTTGTCGCAGAAATGTGTTAACTGTACTTTCCCGAGCATTATCGCGAAGTGCTTCCGGGCAAGTTCTCGGTGGCGCCTCTTTAGGTCGCATCAATGTGTCTTCGTCACCACGCATGTTCCCGAAGGTGTCAAGGATACGTCGAGCCTGAACCCGAACATCAGCCTTGGTGAGCTGGCCATCGACTCTCTGATGAGCGTCGAGGTGAAGCAAACCTTGGAGCGGGAATGCGACCTCACTCTTCCCATGCAAAAGATTCGGCAACTCACAATCGCCCAGATTCAAGGTATCAGTGAAGGAAGAAGAGACGCTTCAACCACGTATGAATCCCTTAGTGAAGTAAAAGGAGCAAAAGGTAATCAATACTACTACCACACTTCGTGCGTACGTAAGGTACACGAAAGAGAACTGAACACGTTTATTACAGAATAAATGTGACTGGGTGGTGTGTTGTAGCTGAAATAAAACGTGCGCCTTCGCAGGAAACTACACATTATTTTAACCACACACAAAACACGGCATATGTTTTCTGCGGGGTGTTCTTATTTCGCACCCTTAACATAATGTATAAAAAACAGCGAGAACTTGTCCTCGACGGGCCGTCTTGAACCTGCGCAGTACTTGTGTGGCCTGCACCAGGCAAATAACGGTATTTTTTGTTCAATGAAATACTGAGCAAGAAAAGAGAAACTGATCAAATAAACATCGAAGGCTCAAATACAAAAACAGCGGTTGGGAAAAACAGATTATGCCAAGTGATTAGAACCTGCCTCTTACTGTTTCCGATAGAGAACTTGAAATAAAAATAGAGCAGCATCAGCATACATATAAATCAGAAGTATCACAAACACAACTCACGTCAGATAGCATTTGAAGCAAAGTTTGACACTAGAGATCGAAGCAACAGTTTATCGGTCTGTGTTAACGTCAACACATATCTTCATTACTCTCTTATTCCAACATTAGCTATTGGACGACCAGTGTGAAGCTGCTGTTATAGAACTTTCCGGTGCAAGAAGGACGTCTTTGCGACGGAGTGCCCCTTTCTTGTGCGAATTCAGTCAATGGTGTAACTTCACGAAAGGCCAAAGTGTTTCACCGTATGGAAGCACACTATTAAGCCGCCTTTCGAACCATCTCTAAATTGGCTTCGAGGAAAACTGTCTGATTGCTCGCGAATTCTCTCAAGCATAAAAAGGCCCAATGTCTCCTAAACCAAAGCATCCTAGATGGTCTCGAAATCATGTGCTAAGTAAGTGAAGCACAGTTATATGGTGTGGGCTTGGAGAGCATGGAAGTATTTCACCTACGGCCGCTTCATTTTAGTTTACGGAGGAAGAAGTTTGCTTGCTGCATCCGCTGCAATGAGAATCGAACTACCAAATCGGTGATGCTCTTGCCATGCTTACCAGCCGCGCTGGCTCTGTGTATAGCGCTTTGGCGCTGAGCACTGTGTAGCTATTTGATTCTCGGTCGCCCGAGATCGTACGTGCGTGACCCTGCCACCGTACCATGCCGTTTTGTTTCAGTCAGGTGCGACATGTGACACGTAGTACAACAGGGACGGCGTCAGTGAGTAGATATTCACACTTTAGCTCACTTAAGGAGCTGCTATAGCCAGAAGTCTCGTCAGTGTAATGCAAGCATGGGCAAGCAGGTGTACTGGTGAGAACCTTCAGCAAAGAACGATGACACATTACAGAAAGGATCAGTTCCTTATTTTTGGGACCAACCACGCCGAGTGTCAGGAAGTATACTCAGAGATTTATTTACAAGACCACGTGCGGCCACTGCGGCTCCAAAACGTTCATGCTCTAGCCCCTCCCCCTCCCCCCCCCCCATACACACACACACGTTCGCCCGATCACCTCTGCACATCATAGGTAGCGTCCTTACATCTCCCCACCACGCTTGAGTATGTCTCATTATGCACTGCTTCTAAAGGTTCTCTCCGAAGCGGGACAAACCTCCATTCATAAGGAGTAAATACCGCAGTCGCTTTTTGTCGCATCTTCACGAGACATCCGAGTTAAAGCTCTTTGCTAGCTATTTGGTGTATTGCTTCGCTGCAGAGCACTGTAGACTGGAGCGCTAAGTTGAGTGATTCTTGAGTATCTTCTAGCGGTTGCGGCACTTACGCTCTTGAAGCTGTCGCAGAGTCCGCCTCACCAACCGGCACCGAGTTATTTCGGTTGCGTTGAAGAACAGCACTTTCTTCAGTCTCTACAAGATGCTACCTGGAAGCTGCTCCGAGCTAAGAACCGTGACAAATATAGGTTTTAGCAAATTGCTAGGATTGGGTGGACGGCTCCATTATCCCTTTATTAATTACTTCTCTCCACGTTGCGGGTTTCCGCAGAACTATTACGTCAAACTCTTGCCTTTGCTTCGAGTTGTTGACAAGTTTGACTTCGCCTGGCCATCTGCTAGCCGCCTAGTTAGCTCAGATGGTAGAGCTCCTGCCCGGAAAGGCTGTGGTCCCGGGTTCCAGTCCCACACCAGTAAGAATTTTTCTTCAACTGCGAGGCTATTCTTTCGAGGAACCAGTATTTGTTTCCTTTGTAGCAAATGCTACGATTGGGCGGCCGTAGAAGTTGGGTTGGGTTAGCAGGAGTTGGGTTGGACGTAGCAGATACCGGTTTAATTTGAACCCAAACCCAAGTACCTTTGGCCAACGGAGGGAACTCCCTGGCGTGAAGTGGACGATTCATGTCTGCTGCTTGACGGAGCCTGTAGCGTAAAGCCTTGTAGCAACTACAGCTCCGGCGATGCTGGAAGGCAGCAACAATCTCCCATATTTAAGCAGTCGAGGTCTGAGCCACCTACCAATGGGCTCCTGAAGCGAACTAAAACCAGAGAGGCCAGGAGTGTCTCGATATGAAGCAGGGCTTCTTGATCTTTGTGTACGACGCTTATAACCGTATGTGCAATGCCCTGTCTTCTCCGTTGGACTGCAGTTATTTATTACTGATTGTACAGTCCTCATTGTCGCATAAGGCAAAAAACTGAGCCAAGTCAATTGACTATCAATGCCGTACAATGCCAGTGCGCAGTGTTGACGGAATGCCATGTCGAACAAAGGTGCTCTCGGGGGCTTGTCGTGATACATCCCTCAGTTGTAGTATTCAGTGTTACCACGTCAGAGTAACGTGAGCAGTAATCTACTACTAGGAACTATGTCTGATCTTTATGACGAAAGAAATCAACACTGCATACTTCCCAAAGAAGGCTTAGAAGTTGCGTGTCTTTGAGAGGTTCGGAAGGGTTTTTTCGATGTGATGTAAGCTCTTCACACTTTGCTAGGAGGGATCCTACGTCCTTGTTGATTCCAGGCACCTACCAAATCCATAGCGCTTGCCTTCCATCTGTTGATGTCTTGGTGGATTTCGTGAATGAGTCAAAGCTGCTTTGCGATAGGCTGCCTGGACAATCCGAGTACTCTTGAACAGGAAATCATCGCGAACTAAGAGCTTGTTCATCCTCTGGCATACGTTGGTGGGGGCAGTGGTAGCTGAAGCTTCTTTGCAAAACAATTGTGACAAATGGTTACCATGCAGTGCCGACACACTCCTTCCTTTGCATGGCTCTTTTTGTGGACTTCCAATGACAGTGCCTATGCTTCTGAGGATTTCTGAACTGCTTCAGCAGCAAATAATTCAATAAAGTCTGTGTAATTCGATGAGATGGCAGGTTCTGTGGGGACACAGGAAATTGTATCAGCTGTGGCAGGCAGTTTTCCAGGAAGAAATTTCATCCGAAATTGATACCGTATAATATTCAGCCGGAAGCGTTGAATGCGGGGACGCAAGTGGTCAATGTCTATCTTCCCGAACAGAGATACAAGCGTAATTTGATCTACCTCCTCTTTAAAGACCAGTCTTTTCAGGAATTTGTCAAATCTTCAGATAGCCCATACTACGGACACGGCTTGCTTTTACGCATAGCCCTACCATGCTTCAGTCGGTTTCAAAAACCGAGAAGCAAACGCAACAAGCTTTCATTTTCCTTATGGTTGAATTTGGAGCACAACTACTCCAACCAAAGGAACCAAAGGAACCAAAGGAACAGCCAAAGGAATTTGCATATGCCTAGACGGCGGTAGGGCGTCGCAGATTATACTCAGTATATAGCGATCCGAGGTGGGCATCTCTTGAGTTGGCAAAATGTGACTTTTGGTCGTCGGACCATGTCTACGAAGCGCTGTTGCTGTGGGGCCTTCTGATGCGAACTGGGATATCTGATATGGGCGGATGAAACCGTCGAAGATCATTTACCATACCTAAAGGCGTCTAACTTCAGTCACGTCAGCCGACGCGTTCACTTCGTTGATAGCCGAAAGCTTGTGTGGTTCAGTGCGAACACCTTTTGCCTGGAGCACCACCTAAAAAATAAACTTCACGTTGACGAAACTTGCACCTTTCTTATGAAGCGTGATACCTGCTTGAGAGAGTCACATCAAGGCTTCTTGCAGGCGGGAGCCATGCTCTTCCGAAAGTGGGGCCAAAGACAATAATGTCGTTGATCATGCAGACAGTGCCTTCCCAGCCTTCCAATATTCATACCATCTACTTCTGAATGAACTCAGGCGCTGATGTGATGCCGAAAGATATACGACGGAAGCAATAGAGCCCATAAGGAGTGATAAATGTAGTCAGTTTTTGCGATCCTTCAAAAGCCTGACTCAATAAAAAGCAGATGTGGCGCCTAATTTGGCAAGTGCAGTAACATCTCTCAGAAGGCTAAGGACTTGTTCTATTGTTAGGAATTTATGACGCTCTTGCATAACGTCTTGGTTTAGCTTGTGAGGTCAATGCACAGCATGTGGCCTCCTGTGGCTTTAAACAGGACCACAAAGGCGGTGCACCAAGTAGTCGCATATACTCGACAGGTCATGCCTTTTTTCTGAAGTTTCTGAAGCTCCTGGCGGATCACTTCTCATAGTGGTATACAAGTGCTTCTTGCGTCACTGAGTGAAATGGAAACTGTGGGAGGCTTGAGTTCGACCTTGCATTCTTGAGAGGTAAAGCCGAGGCCTTCTAATAAGCGGTCTCTAGCTTAGCAAAAAGCAATACCTTGAGGAGCAGTTTCATTCTGGTTTTGGGCGGTTTTTTAGATGAAAAAGCCCTTGTCGGCAAGCTTGACCACCTGAAGCGTCTGGATTGCTGGAAAAGCCAGAAACGCCACCTATGAGGGCTTCACCACGTAGAGGCGCTGTTGAGTTGTCTTTTCTCTTCAAAGAATCGTTGCTACGTATGTGCCTAGAACGTCTAGTGCCTGGCATTCCCGTATTGGGAGGGTCTTGGTCATATTATCAAATTAAGTCGGCAGATTATGAAAAATCGCAGAGAAACGTTTAGCCACGATGAAGCAGAAGGCTTAGCTTCGCAAGTTTCTTCTCCCCTTGTCATTTTGACTGACTTATATTGTTCGCTTGAGGATCACTTGGACTATTCGGGTAAAGAATACCAAGGCGGCGCGTTCCCGCAAGTCGCTCAATCAGTACATGTATTTGGTTCCTGAAGCCTAGACACATGGTCTTGATCGCGGGTAATTTTTCAGGCTTAGGCGCATTTCACTTATGACGCCATGTTGAGGACAACCACGTCAAGTGTCAGGGACGATACAGAGATTTGTCTACGCGGCCACGTCCGGCCATAACGACTGCAAGGCATTCAGTCACGATAGCGATCAGAGCAATACACAAAAGAAGGAACAAACAACCATGAAAGCAATGAGGGTACAGCACGGCTGCCTGGCGCAGCCCCAACCTATGCGCGAGCTCCTCACACGTAGTTGCCCGATCATCTCATCGCACCAGAGGTAGGGCCCTCTAGACTTCGACGAGATTGCAGAATTTCGCCGAATACTTGGCAATACAAAGAGAGAACAAAAGAGCTCAATAACTAGCTTTGTGACGTCTGTTGTAGGGTTAGCTGGTACATGTCTAAAAGCAGTTCGTGGAGCAAAATATGGCACGGACTAAGAAAAGACACGAACAAACGCTCATTGTTCGCATACATGTTTATGCCGGTATTTAGTCCATGTCTTGTTTTGTACGTCAAACTTACAAGACTGCAAGACACTTCGGCGCCACCACATGTCGGTTACGTGAGTACAATGTTAACATAAGTGGAGAGTCTTGTGGGGCTACATAAGCCGTTGCAAGAATGCTTCTCGTCGACCTCGATAGTTGGTGAGACTTCATTGACCAAGCACTAGATTTCCACGGAGAGAATAGCGAGCCCGATTTGACAATATACGTACCATGTAGCGTCGGAGGAACGCGAAACAATTCAAAAGTATGCGAAGAAAATGTTTGACTATCACGTTATTAAGCCGTGAAAAAGAACCTCGGCATCGCCACCAATGCTCATCTAAAAGAAAGACGGTAGTCTATGCTTTTGTGTTGACTACCGCAAGCTGAATGAGGGGACAAAAAAAGACCTGTACCAATTGCCACACATTGACAATTCTCTCGCAAGGCCGAGGCACGCACACTGCTTCTTGCTGTTAGACGAAAACATGGGTATTGGCAGATCGAGGGGGATGAGACAGACAGAAAACGTAATGCTTTCTTATGCCAGATTGACCCTAGGAAATGAAATTCCTGCCTTTTTGTTTATATTCAGCTCCATCAACAGACATGGGTATTGGCAAATTGAGGTTGATGAGAGAGACAGATAAACGAATGCTTTCGTATGCCAGATTCACCTTATAAATTGAAAATCCTGCCTTTCTGTTTATATTCAGCTCCATCAACAGGCCGCTGAGTACGTACAATACGCCAGCTGCTGAACGACGACGGTTTTTCGGAGGTGAGTAGAGGTCGGAGTTCCGTAGTTTCACAGGAAACTTATGACGCCATCGCCACAGCATAGCTTAGAAAGGGTAGCACAAAGCAGTTTGTGACACCGGGCTAGTTGGCAACCCATTATAGTAACAGCGCAACAGCAGACGGACGATGGTAAGAACGAACGAACGAACACAAGCGCTGGCTTCGCTATTAGGGTTAAGAAAAGGGCACAGATATACATTAGGTTTACTTGAACACGTGATCACAAAGCCTAACAGAGCTGAAGCGAGATAGCACGAAAACTCAAAGCGCTCTTCTTGGTTAGTTTGTTCTTATGACTTGCGTCTGCTTTTGCGCTGTTTTTGTAATGATTGCACGAAACGTCGGATCTGTGAAAACTTCAGAAGCTGCACGTTAGTATTCGACACTGATGTCCATACCTTGACGCACAAGCAGCTCGCAGTATTCTTAACGTCATTCACGTCATTTGTCATTTACGACTGCTTACGACGGCCTCGTGCTGTTGTGGCCGTTGTTTTTTGGGAAGGACAGCCCTCCTTTCCTCAAGCCACTCTAAGCTTATGTGGAGGCTGCAGAAGAGGGCTCCGATGGCGCAGGCCTTCAACGACGGTGGTCGCGCCGTTCGAGACAACACACACGTTATAAGCCGGCTTATATGCATAACCACCTATACTACTGCTGGAGATGTGCTGCTTAACGCCTTTGTTCTCTACAGAATAACGAAAGGAAAAACAAACGCTAGCCCCATGTTCTCGCCGCAACAAAAGTAGGCCCTGAAACACGTCATGTCTTTAATAAAGCGAATAACTTTCTAAAGGCGTACGACTATCCTCTTACATTGACATTCACTGTCCACTGTTTCTGTACAGTATTTAGAGGCCATCGCCGATGGCGTGACACGAGACGCGGTTCTCACAGGCCTCATCTTGGTCCAGCCTGCTGTACACCAACGTATCACTTGCTGGGCATAATGTGTGGGACGCGATAACAAATATTACTACGTTAACAACAAAAATAATCGGCATTTATGTCGTGCGCGCGGTGGAGTTTGCTTTCGCTTCAAACTAGTACGGTATTCATGATAACCCAACTCAGAAGACAATGTGGCTCACAAGGAGTAGCGCGAGATTTGACATAATTCCGCGTAGCGTCCCGTTTCTTTTCTTTTATGCGATTAGCACTGTTTGCCTACGTCAGGCGTTTTGAGCCGATCTATCTATCCGTCTTCTTGCACTGTCCCAGTGGTGCAAGTTATCCAATAGCTTGAACCACCCAAATATGTGCGAGTATTCGTGATACCGTCACAGTCGTCGAATCGCCGGCATTCTAGCTTTGCCACCCGACTCTTGTCATGGCGTCGCCGTCAAGCCATTGTCGGCACAGTCGTTCAGGTACTCATTGCCTTGATGTGACGTGGTCGTGGTCGTTCTATCTCTCTCACTGCGGCTTCATCACCTCACTCTTGTCATGATGTCATCGCTACGCCATCGTCGTCACACACTCGTCGTCATACCGTTGCCGCCATACCCTCTTTGTCAAGCTGTCGTTTTACCATCGTCATGACTTCATCTACGTCATCTCATTATCGTCATCCTATCGTCGTTTTACTGACTTCGTCGTTCCGTCGACGTCATTCTTTGTTTCTCGTTCTAGCGTAATCATGCTATCATCACTCTATCGTGATTATGCCGCCATTGTATGATATCCTCGCCATTGTGTCGACGTCAGAAAGTCGGTCTGACACATTCGTCGTCATACTGTCGATGCCCCGCAGTCGTGGCCGCCATTGTCGTCATACACTCATCAAGCGTTCATTGTCATAGCGTCGTCGTGGTGCCGGTCTTGGTCGTTCATTGCCGTCACTTCGCCATCGTCACCCGACTCTCGTCGTGCCGTGGTTGTCACACCATCATCATCAAGCCATCGTCATCATATTCATCGTGATACAGGGTATTCAAGCGATCGTCGCCATACACTTTTCATCATCTCATCGCAGACATACAGATGTCGTCCTCATGCGTTCGTTGTCACACCGTTTTAGAGCGCAGCTCTTTGGCGTCCGTTCCTGGGTTTCGCGTCGTCGTCGGCGTTGGCCTCGTAACCAGCTCCGCCCCCCTTCGCTGGAGTGGGAGACGAAAGACGCGAGCCGCGAATGGCGGAGACCAATGAGAGCGGCCCCTTCAGTGACGTGCGCGCGCGATGCTGGTGTCATGCGGACCCTCCTTACGGCTCGATGCGCACTCGTGTCTGGTCTCAGCCGATCCGCTCGTTTCGTACTATCGTCTGCTCGCGCCACAGCTCTCGCCCGCGCCTGTTTGGTTCTGTTGGGTCGGTCTCGTTCGCGCTTGTTTTGGTTGTTATTTCGACAACAAACGGTTACAAATATCCCTCGAGGCCAGCGCACCTTCCACAACTTAATGCGGTGAGTGTAAGACTCGTATCTCCGCGAATCCCATTCATGCAAGTGCGACGACTGATGCACGGCGGAGGCCAATATGGCATTAAGGGCCCAGTTGTGAACGTCTTTGTGAACGTCTTTGAGAATCAAGCATTGGTGTACCAAGTCGAACATATATCAGTCTATTTCTCCGACCACAAAGCTTCCTTCATGACTGTCAAGAACTGTTAGTGGAGTCTTTGTTAAAGGAATACGTGTGAAAAATAAAAAAAAAATTCTGTGATAGCGCATACATGTGTTGCTCGATTTCTTTGCCTCAATCTATCGAAAAGGTGAAACAGCTTATTTGCTGCGCTCAAATTTCGCATTAGGAAGTAACGTAATCGTCGGTAATTTTTTTGTTATGCCGTCATGGTAGTTCCATCGTCGTCTTCTAACTTCGTCATCCCACTCTCGTCATGCGGTAGTCGTCATGCCATGGTCGTCATACAGTCGTCGCCATAAAGTCGTTTTCACGCCGTCCCCTTGCCATCGCCATCACTTCAGAAACATCCCTATATTGTCTTGCCGTGGTCCTCACGCAGTCTTCGTCGTACCATCCACGTTATTCCTTCGCCGTCATTTTAGAGCAAGCATGCTTCCGTCATTCAATCCTGATTATGCCGTTGCTTTCGTGCCGTCGCCATCAAAGCTTCGTCGTCAGACAGTCGCTGCCTGGCATCATTGACATGCTGGCGTGACCGCGCCAGCGTTGTCGTTCCTGATTCGTCATCTGGTTGTATTCGTATTGTTCGCTATCCTGCTGTCCTCATGTTGTCTTTGTCACGCTGCCATGGTTGTACTACCGTCATCATTTCAGAATAGTCATCTCAATGTCGAAATGCCACCATCGTCATACCGCCTTTGTTGTTTCATCAGCGACATTCCTTCTACGTGATTCCATCATTGTCACTGCGTAGTTGTCATACAGTCTCCGGCTTGCTCACGTGGAACCTTGGCAAGCGAGTGCCTTGCCAAAGTGGGAAGGTACCATAGACAGTGCATGTTGCATAGAGCAGAAACGTCGGAAGTCTCAGAAGGACCACTACATACTTTAATTAAACGTTATACTTCAGCAATACGGTATGCCACTACACTTCTTGAAAGCTAATCGCATTACCGTGCGAAAATATCGTGAGATGGGCTGTGCCGCAATTTTTCATTTTGAACGCGCAAGCATTTATATGCCTGCCCAACAACAAAACCTGTCCAACCGTCTGTCACGTAAGACAAATTGCTATGAAGAAATTCATGTACAACGCAACAAATTCGAAAGGAAAAACGTTGGTGGTGGTGAGTCACCCCAAGCTCGGAAACCGATTGTCCTACCCACTGGGCTAAACACCCACGCTCGTAGAATGCGAATACTGTCACGTTTTAGGGAGGATTAAGATCACAGCAGCAAAAACTGTCAATCACGAAAGCAACTCTTTATTGGGCAAGCCTGTGCCCAAAAAGCAGCTTGCACTCAAAGCACGACAATAGCGGCGAGCACAGTCGGCGACCGTCGAAAAGCCTCATCAGCGGGTCAAGCGCGTTGGTTTTTATGTATGAATCGTGAAGGTTCCAGCGTAATTGCTGGTGCCCGCGTCCCTTCCAGAAAGTACTACACAATTTGAGTCGCGCAAACAATCAGATTACACAAGGTTCGGTGACAACAGACAACGGACAGAACTGTTGTTAACATTCGAGAAACTTCCGCCACATGGAGGTGCCTCCTGCGGCGATAACCTTTAACATTTGTTGCCTGGTGAAAAGCGGTCACCAAACAAAGATAAACAAGTGCACGTGTAATTATATCTGAACCATATGAATATGTTGTACCGGCGGTAAAAAAGAAATGTCAAAGGGGAACAGTTTCTAAGAAAGCTTTGTTGAAAGATTTGGTGATGGTGATATAAAAGCCGTCCTTAGGACCACATGTAGATCCGACATGTAGTACTGTAGACATCAGGAGAATATTCCAATTTTGCGAAACATTAATGCCACGCGCGTCACGTCCCCGATGCGTTTCGGTGGTCGCGGGATGGACCTTCTGTTGGGGCGTTGCTTCACCGACCGAAATGCCATTAATCTCCGAGGGCTCATGCGCTTCACGTTGTGCAACACATATTAGCAGTTATTGAGTTGATAAGGATGATAAGGAGTGGTGAGGGATTATATGGCTCTCATCATGGTTGATAATGGTTCGACGCGGGCAGATAAGCTGGTAAAGAGCAATGAGGCTTATATTGGTCGGAGCGATTCTGATAAGATAATAAGCACCTTAATTGTTGATAATGGTCGCATCAATATCCATAAGGTTGATCAGGAACGATAAGAGTTGGTAAGGGTTGGATCACGTCCGATAAGGCTGATAAAGACAGAGAAGGGTCGGATCTAGTCTGATAAAGTTGATCACGACCGATGAGGGTTGAAAAGGATTTATACCGGCCGGATCAAGTTTCATAACAATAATAATGAAATCGGGCTGCGTGAAGATGAGCTACTGGCACAATACTTATGCACACTTCGACAGCCCTCAGAAGAGTTCGTGTGAATTTATTTTATATCCAGAGACAGTCTGTGGTGGTTCAGCGTTCAATGGTTTCATCATTCAACGGCTTTGAGTTGAAAATTAGTTTGATCTTTGTTATCGCCAGCATTTGTATCCGTTTCTACGTTTCTAGCTGGTTGCTGTGGCGCGCTGTGAGCCTTTTATCATATCTCCGCTATAACGAGGAAGCGAATAAACAGCTTTAGCTGAGCGTCGCTGACGTTCAGATTTCACGTGCTGAGTATTTGCGTATATTTTACATTCTAAATATGCACGTGCAAATTACCTTGCAAATTCCTACCAAGACATCAAGTGGAAGCTGTCTCACTCTTCGTTAAATTAGTTTTACATCGAAACGACGGAAGCGTTTTACGTTCCGCTGTCAGCAGGAGCGTTATGCACAAAGGCAGTTTAAGCGTTTGTGTGCCAGTTCTTGTCATACACTGAGGTCTGAGCCGAACGGATCGTAAACGCTCAAATAAAGCTCTCTAATAGAGCGTCATACCGTATGCGCAATGATTGCCTACAGCACCGTATGTTTTACGTTTCAAGCCACTGTAAAGTCATGCCTAAAGTTATCGGCGTTTTTCTTCCCCTCTTACTTTCCCAGAGCTTCGACGGCAAGCGCAAAGGTCACCGTAGTGGAAGGCAATCATCAAGGCATTCTGCGTGGACAAGGCGTTCAGCAGCACGCGGCAACCACCAGTGGGCAGTGACAACAGTGCTCCTCGCTGACGGAAAAGGCCGTCACGAAGAGCTAGACTTAAGTAGCCCACACTCAAAAAGAGCGATTTTATAAGCTTGAAAAATAAGGAAATAAAGTCACCGAAAGACAATAATTTTTTTTTGTCTTTCATTAGTCAAGCTGTCTCGTACTGGCATATTATTTGTTAGACTGGAGCCTTGCTCTAGAAAGAAAACGCCATTTAATATGGCACTTCTAGCCCCAGCCGACCTGGAATCACTGCCTGGCATCAATACATCCGGATGGGACTGAAAGGCGCAATGCTGGAACTACGTACTGGAGCCGGTTGCATTGAACATTACGTATAGTGCGTTTGCAAGAACAACCTGGCGACTTATTGGAGTACTGATTCCGTCAGTAATACCTGAATATGTGAGAGATTGGGTTATTAGAATAGGCCAGGATAAATTTCGGTCCCGCTTGTCAAGATAGTGCATAGAATAGATTGTCTATCCCATTCGCCAACCTCACAAGCTTGCCGAGTAGCGTGGACGTGTTTCGTTATTCAGGATGTTGCAGTGACCTATAATTTGATAGGAACCTGATGATATTTCGGAACCATTATGTGTAGAGCCTTTGCAATCATTTGTCAGATCGAAACGTAGCATGCATGCCCCAACGCGAACCGGCATCCAACATACATTATTTATGCACTGCAGTCAGTAAGAAGATGCGCTACCGTGGAATCTTTATCATTCGAACTGGAAGGGTCTCGAAAATTTGTTCGAATTAAAGCAACCTCATAGAATGGAGGTCTCATCAGGAGCACTGCGTCAGGTGGGGCACGTGCACTCAGTTAACACATGAGCGGCGATTTCTGGAAATGTGGCTTCACGGCAGCGCACCGCTTGCAAAATTTGCACGTGACCCACTCCCCGGCTTGACTGTTCAATCATTAAGTTTCATTGCGGGTTATGGGGACTCAATTACGGCACTTGCAACGCGAGCAGCAGCAGGCGCACGGCCAGGTCGGAGGCGCCGCCCCGAGAGTTGTGGCGCTGCTGAGAGCATGGTCAGCGGCGTAGTATGTTTGAATTGACCTCCGCAAGTGCTTACGCGTTCAACTTACCGGGCGCTTTCGTTCGTTGAAATATACTAAATTTTGTCAGGACGGCAGGGTCAAGTCGAGTAAACACCAAGTTCGAATTTAGTGAGCTTGAGTTAACCAGATTTCACTGTAGCAGATTCATGCGTACTTCCTATTCACACAAAATCAGCGTTTCGTCACTGTGAGCGGAACCTGGTTCGACAGTGCTTGCTGCTAGATATATTGCCACCTTCTCTGTCTTCTGCTCAATTTTTTTTTACAGTTCTCTTAATCCTCCACTGTACATTACACTATCGTCACACGTATATACTCGGATCATTCATCCGCTTCCAATTCCACGCGCTCGTGCTCGGGGCACCCCTTTCAAGCACCATTCTTTCAATAATTCCTAAATGGTGTTCGTTGGAGTGCCAACCACGATCTGATTATGGGGCACGCTGATAGTGGGAGGCTCTCGATTAATTTCGACCACCTGCAGTCGCGGCGCTCCATTTTAGGTGGTCAGAATTAATAAATTAATCGGAAGACCCCCCACTTCGGCATATTTGAAGCTTTCTTGCAGCGACAGCAAGCAGGAAAGCTTAAATGATGTCGTATATGGACAGTCGAGGCGCTACCGTTACTAACAAATACACATTACTAACAAATAACAAGACGACAAAGCTCCGCCGGCGGGTTCAACCGATTGCAACAACTGAAACGGCCATACCTACGGCACGCTGTGCGGCATACACGGACGCGGCGGTCAACTGAAAAGGAGGACAAATAGCGTTTTCAAGTCCAACACACCATGAGATCAAAAGCACTCGCAGCTGTACAACGAGCCTGTCAGACCCTTTATTATTTGCGCTGAAGGCCATAGAAATGTTTATCATCTTACCTAACATCAACGAAGCCCACATCTGTATTGACAACCTCGACGCAGTTAAGCATCTCAAACAAGTAACGAAAACGTAGCGTATTTGGGAGCAGATACACAAAATTCACAATTCTGCGCGTGTGAACATTAGTGTTCACTGGGCGCAGGTACATGGTCTTGACCTCAACAATGGCCTTGTATCTCGCATTGCTCTCTTTCTCGACGCCCGTAACTCATCGTCTTTTCCTTCCCTCAAGACCCCCGCTCTGTTTCCATCGCCCGCAGATCCATTCTCCGGAGTGACAAGCGTCCCCTCGTCCCCTCGCGTGTCTGGTACCTCCTCCACAATGTGTGTAGGGTGCAGGAAGACACCAGCCATCACTTGTGCTTGGGGTCAACCATGCCAAGACATTGTCTAGTGTGCGAAGTTCTCCGCTCCTGCGTCTACAGTGGATGCCCGCCATCTACATTGGGTTGCGCCCTGGGGCAAAGACAGTTCGCCAAAGTGCGCTCAATAGTGTTAAATTGAACAGTGATCAAGCTGAAGAATATGAAAGATGAACTATGGACGACACATTTTATAAGTCATTGTTGCAGTATCTCTATGAAAGGGGCCTGCATGCTTATATTTATCTCCATTACAACTTTATACGGCGGGGTAAAACAAGCGTAAAACGAAAATTTTTGACCGCCTCGGGTTCTTTAACGCGTACTTTGTGGGGATGCGCGACTCTCGCGCGTCCCCTGTTTTTCCCGCATAGCGCGTCTCCTGTAATCGGGCTTCGCCGTGTGGCCTGCGTGATGCCCGCGGCGGTCGATGTGGTTGGGGCGCAGTGCGAGAGATGGCGCGAGTGTTGCGCTGCTAACGCCGCCTCACGGCAGGGTTACTTAGGGGCGCAGGGGAGGATAGGCTGTCTCTTTCCCGGCGGGTCGGCGAACAGCGTGGACGTCCCGCGCGCGCGCTGACCATGCTTCTGCGAGATCGTCTCGCGTGGCCGCCTTCGAACGCGCCATCGTTGGCGTGACCGTACACGCGAACGACCAGGCGTTGGAATCCAGCATGGGGCGAACATCTTCGCTCGCTATCCGGTCGCGGTGAGTCGGACTTCTAGATTTGTCGCGCGCCCATCGGCATGTTTTGTGGATAACAACTCGGCTAGCAGCGGTGGCGTAGAGGTAGAACACCCGCCTCGCGTGCAAGAGGTCCGTGGTTCGAATCTCGGTGCCGGCAATTTTCCACCGGATTTTTAAAAATCCGCGTGTTGATACAATTGCATAAACAGGCCTGGAGTGTGGCCTGATCCCGGTGACCAGAACCGGTAACGCGCACTCCCTCACCAGAGCAGGATTGGCCACCCTGGTGCAGTACTTGGCCACAACCTCCTATATGAACAACACAATCAAACCCCGGCCCTCAGTCCCCAGCAGCTGTGAAGCAACTGACCACGGCGGCGGTCAGACCTGCGACGCAGCACAGGGTGCTAAGAATCACTGGCTCCGGACAGGCCGCCATTGGAATATGAACCTGGCAACGTTTAACGCTAGAACGTTACCTAGTGAGGCGAGTCTAGCAGTGCTATTGGAGGAATTAGAGGGCAGTAAATGGGATATCATAGGGCTCAGTGAAGTTAGGGGGCCAAAAGAAGCATACACACTGCTAAAAAGCGGGCACGTCCTGTGCTACCGGGGCTTAGCGGAGAGAAGAGAACTAGGCGTCGGATTCCTGATTAATAAGAATATAGCTGGTAACATACAGGAATTCTATAGCATTAACGAGATGGTGGCAGGTCTTGTTGTGAAACTTAATAAGAGGTACAAAATGAAGATTGTACAGGTCTACGCCCCTACATCCAGTCATGATGACCAGGAAGTAGAAAGCTTCTATGAAGACGTGGAATCGGCGATGGGTAGAGTGAAAACTAAATACACTATACTAATGGGCGACTTTAATGCCAAGGTAGGCAAGAAGCAGGCTCAATTCAGTGGGGGAATATGGCATAGGCACTATAGGAATATCAGGGGAGAGTTATTAGTAGAGCTTGCGGAACAGAATAACATGAGGATAATGAATACCTTCTTCCGCAAGCGGGATAGCCGAGAGTGGACGTGGAGGAGCCCGAACGGCGAGACTAGCAATGAAATAGACCTCATATTCTGCGCTAACCCTGGCATCATACAAAATGTGGACGTGCTCGGCAAGGTGCGCTGCAGTGACCACAGGATCATAAGAACTCGAATTAGCCTAGACCTGAGAAGGGAACGGAAGAAACTGGTACATAAGAAGCCGATCAATGAGTTAGCGGTAAGAGGGAAAATAGAGGAATTCCAGATCAAGCTACAGAACAGGTATTCGGCTTTAACTCAAGAAGAGGACCGTAGTGTTGAAGCAATGACCGACAATCTTGTGGACATCATTAAGGAGTGTGCAATGGAAGTCGGTGGTAACTCCGTTAGGCAGGATACCAGTAAACTACCGCAGGAGACGAAAGATCTGATCAAGAAACGTCAATGTATGAAAGCCTCTAACCCTACAGCTAGAATAGAACTGGCAGAACTTTCGAAGTTAATCAACAAGCGTAAGACAGCTGACATAAGGAAGTATAATATGTATAGAATTGAACATGCTCTCAGGAACGGAGGAAGCCTAAAAACAGTGAAGAAGAAACAAGGAATAGGCAAGAATCAGATGTATGCGTTAAGAGACAAAGCCGACAATATCATTACTAATATGGATGAGATAGTTCAAGTTGCTGAGGAGTTCTATAGAGATTTATACAGTACCAGCGGCACCCACGACGATAATGGAAGAGAAAATAGTCTAGAGGAATTCGAAATCCCACAGGTAACGCCGGAAGAAGCAAAGAAAGCCTTGGGACATATGCAAAGGGGGAAGGCAGCTGGGGAGGATCAGGTAACAACAGATTTGTTGAAGGATGGTGGACAGATTGTTCTAGAGAAACTGGCCACCCTGTATACGCAATGCCTCATAACGACGAGCGTACCGGAATCTTGGAAAAACGCTAATATAATCCTAATCCATAAGAAAGGGGACGCCAAAGACTTGAAAAATTATAGACCGATCAGCTTGCTGTCTGTTGCCTACAAAGTATTTACTAAGGTAATCGCAAATAGAATCAAGAACACCTTAGACTTCTGTCAACCAAAGGACCATGCAGGATTCCGTAAAGGCTACTCAACAATAGACCATATTCACACTATCAATCAGGTTATAGAGAAATGTGCGGAATATAACCAACCCTTATATATAGCTTTCATTGATTACGAGAAAGCATTTGATTCTGTCGAAACCTCGGCAGTCATGGAGGCATTACGGAATCAGGGTGTAGACGAGCCGTATGTAAAAATACTGAAAGATATCCATAGCGGCTCCACAGCCACCATAGTCCTCGATAAAGAAAGCAACAAAATCCCAATAAAGAAAGGCGTCAGGCAGGGAGATACGATCTCTCCAATGCTATTCACAGCGTGTTTACAGGAGGTATTCAGAGACCTGGATTGGGACGAAATGGGGATAAAAGTTAATGGATAATGCCTTAGTAACTTGCGATTCGCTGATGATATTGCCTTGCTTAGTAACTCAGGGGACCAACTGCAATGCATGCTCACTGACCTCGAGAGGCAAAGCAGAAGAGTGGGTCTAAAAATTAATCTGCAGAAAACTAAAGTAGTGTTTACCAGTCTCGGAAGAGAACAGCAATTTACAATAGGCAGCGAGGCACTGGAAGTCGTAAGGGAATACATCTACTTAGGGCAGGTAGTGACTGCGGATCCGGATCATGAGACGGAAATAATCAGAAGAATAAGAATGGGCTGGGGTGCGTTTGGCAGGCATTCTCAGATCATGAACAGCAGGTTGCCATTATCCCTCAAGAGAAAAGTGTATACTAGCTGTGTCTTACCTGTACTCACCTACGGGGCAGAAACCTGGAGGCTTACGAAAAGGGTTCTACTCAAATTGAGGACGACGCAACGAGCTATGGAAAGAAGAATGATAGGTGTAACGTTAAGGGATAAGAAAAGAGCAGATTGGGTGAGGGAACAAACGCGAGTTAATGACATCTTAGTTGAAATCAAGAAAAGAAATGAGCATGGGCAGGATATGTAATGAGGAGGGAAGATAACCGATGGTCATTAAGGGTTACGGACTGGATTTCAAGGGAAGAGAAGCGTAGCAAGGGGCGGCAGAAAGTTAGGTGGGCGGATGAGATTAGTAAGTTTGCAGGGATGGCATGGCCACAATTAGTACATGACCGGGGTTGGAGAAATATGGGAGAGGCCTTTGTCCTGCAGTGGGCGTAACCAGGCTGATGATGATGATGATGATGATGATGATGATGATGATGATGATGATGATGATGATAGCAGGCATTAATCTATGAAAGGTGCAAGAAATGCCCTTGTGATTGTTTGCTCTACTGTGTTGTCGTTTCTTTGTCCCAAGAGCACGGGAGGAGAACCCCACGTCTGGCGCCCAACACATGGGTTCACGGGTGTTTCACGGTAGGTTCACGGTCATCCTGCTTCGCAACCCCCACCTCATGCGCCGCACCTCGAGCTATTGTCCCCCCCCACCCCCACCACCACCTGCTTGACTCTTCGCGAAAGTGCAGTGGGAGGCTGGCACGGTTCCAGGTAGTTGATCTTGGTCCCGAGCAAAGCTGTTTTGCGACTCTGGAGGGTCATTCGAGAACAACCCGTCTCCTCCAGTGGAACGCTTCCTGGCGAGGAGGGTGATGCCGGAGGCAAGTCAACCCTCGGACAATGGAGCCCTTGGAGCGTCCCCATTGGCCGAATGTGACGGCACTTGCACGGGCGCCTACCACTGGAGGAAAATAACGACAGCTGAACTGGCTCGACGTTTGGCCAAAAATGACGTGACCCCGAGAGACTGAAAGGGTTAAAATAGAGACACAGGGAGAAGAGTTTTTTCTCGTTCTTGCCTCGGGCCGCAGCATCCTATTTGCTGCCGGCAGTCGATGACTTTATGACTGTTCATTATGTTGCGTTATTACTGTAAGTAATGTAAATAAACCTTCAGTTCTCAAAATCCTCCTCAACGTCGGCCAACTCCCGCACTCAACGGCGAGATCTAATAGTTGCCACGTCATTGTTTAAAAGGCATATGTCATTTGTCAGTATAAAATCTTCAAGTCCTTGACCCTAGTGTCGGTCGTTTTACTACCCCATAACGTGTTCGTTCGTTAGAATCACCCGCTATTAAAAAAGTTCTGGTAAACGGTTTAAAGTTAACTCGAGATCTATTACAGTAAAATGCGAATGCGGTGGAATGTGTAGTGAACAAATCGTGATGGCTTTGTGTGCTAAAACGGCGACAGAAACGGCTTCTATGTGACTGTTAATGGCAACTTCTTTAGCTGCGTTACCACACTGCAGAACAATGGATACACCACCCGAAAGCCGGTTCGCCTAAGATGGTCGCGCTGTACAACCGTGAAGCCTTTTAAAATGTTTTTTGTGTTTTTCACGTAGGTTTGTTTCCTGTAAGCATAAAGCCACAGCGGAGAAGTTACTTAACACGTATTTAAGGTCACCTAAGTTGCGTAAGAGTGCTCTACAATTCCAGTTGATAATAAAAGCCATTTTCAACCTGAAAGGTAAGAAAATGGCATTAGGGAAGAATAATATATAAGAATATGTTAGGTGACATGGATTTAAATTAGGCTAATATAAAGGAGCGATAACCTGTAGGTTATCGCTTTTTTATTTAGAGTGGTTATTGGGACTTTGTCCCTCTTTCCGCGCTCGAGCGAGCGCTTGTCCTTTGGTATCGATGACACCGGGGTCCTTGCGTCGACCACCATTGCTCTCTCTGAGGCGCTGGAGAATCGAGAGTTGCGCACCGAGACACGTGTCTCGGGCCATGCAGTTCGGTTGATTTCAGGGCCCTGCGAGACTGGTGCTTGCAGGCCCTTTGAAGAGGATGGAGCAGCACTGGCTCCTTTCACAACGGGGGCGGGAGGGGTAACTGCGGGACCACTATGTGTGGGCTTGGAAGACTCTTGTGACACTGCCCCCACTTGCGTCACATCGGCATAACTTCGCGAAAGGTATGACAATCGCTTTCTTGCTTCAAAGAACGAGACTTTTCTTTGACAGTTAGTGAAATTACTCCTTTTTGCCCAGCAAGGGCTAGACCGCGAGTTAGCTGGATGGTCTCCTTCGCAGTTAACACAATGTGGGGAACAAGTGCAATTGTCAGATTGGTGATCGTGGCAGCTGCAATTAGCGCAAGTTTGTCCTCGGCATATATGTGAAGCATGTCGAAACCTTTGGAATTTGAAATACCATCTGGAGTTCGGGATGCATGGCCTGATATTTACTTCTACATAACCTGCGTCCAAGCAAGGTAGGCATTATGCTTGTTCCAAAGGTGAGTATAAATGTTTTGTCAGGATTTCTTAGTGATTTCCGCGGATGACAATGCTTTTTACTTTGGTAATGTTTTGCTTCTGGAAACTTCTCAAGCCAAGAAAGTCTTAAGATATCACACCCCGACTTGTATTATGTGTTCTGTAGGATAAAATTGTCACTATCGCGCCGCCAATGCTCGTAAGTTCCGAGAGCTTTTGCGCTTGACCTTTATCATTTAGTTCTGGGAGGAGGTCCCCGCTAGACATTTTTGAGGCTCTGTATGTCGGTCCAATTTTGTCTTTCAGGCACTTGTCCACCAGGAATGGAGAGAGCTTTCTTACTGGTATGTTGGTTTCGCTGTGGACAACATAGTACTTGGGAAATGATTGGACGTTGCTCTGAAAACAGAACTGGAACGGTGCGGCATCGTTTAAGACGCCGATCATAGACGACAGAAGTTTGCGTTGCCATAAGAAAATGTATTTGTTCGGCAACAGCGCCGACCGCCCCCCATGGAGCCCAACGAGGAGATGCGGCAGAGCTAGCATACAAGTCGGCATGACGCCGTCGCACGCCATCACTATAACCAAATATGGTGTACCCAAGGTAGGGCAGCCACACAAGGTTAACTCTTGTCGCCATGGAGAAAGGAAGTAAATGGAAGAAAGAAGGTGCCAGAAAAGGCCAGAAAGTGAGAGAGAGAGAGAGACGAAGATTTGAGGAGAGAGAGAGAGAGACAGGAAAAGGTGACTGCCGTTTTCCTCTAGGTGGGTCAGTCTGGAGGTGCCGTCTATGTAAAGCAGAGACAAAAGAGGTGTGTTGCCTGCGCCAGGGGGCCCTAAAAGTCGGAACACCAGGCATCGGCTCAACCCCCAGGATCCCCCTTTCGGCAGACGCGGCTAAACTGCGCACGGCTACACGCGGGAGGGTCCAACCCTCGTGTGCTCGGGTACGTGGTGTCGCAACACACCATACACCTGACGACGCAGACGCCCCTGCGGGGTTTTTGGGGTTGATCGTTGAGTGAACACAAATGCGATCGTTCACTCTCATGTCGAGCTTTAGTCTTGCAAGACTTTACTTTTGGAAATATCCAATCAATCAATCAAGCATCAATAAACCAGTCAATCAATCGATTTCCCAATTAATTGTCTCATCAATTAATTAGACAATATACAAATAAATTACACATTAATAAATGGTTATTGAATGAACTCCAATACCTTACATAGCATTAAATAGCTAGAGGCAGGTCCAGCTGCCTTGACGACACTGCCTCAGCCGTATATTGCACAGACGTGCAAAGCAGCAAACATACAACGAAACAATAAAAGACGTGAACAAGAACATCAAGAAACATAAACATCAACAGAACTGGCTACTCGAAAGGAGATCATCGGTTCGGTGTTTTTTATACCCATGGCGGTACTATCTTCCAATTCTAGAATTGGTTACGTAGGCATCAAATGTTTCGGCAAATCGCGGCGGATACTAGGCAGTTGACCAATGTTTACAAGAATGAGCAAGTGACAAATAAATAATATGCCTGAGACATTTCTTAGGCGTAGACGCCTCGCAAAAAAAATTTAAAAGAAATAACGCGGAATGTAAATCGCAAGCGATGAAAAACAACACAATCACGTATTGTCGCGCCTGCGGCTTTAGAATTTTTTGTCTCTTCAAGATCCTGTCGAGTTCATGCGGTGGTAAACACATTATACTTTGTTTCACAATATTCTGGCACTGTAGTAAAATTCTCAACGTACTCAGCCGTTCAGAAGTGCGCGACAGAAAGTAGCACCGATATTGAACGTTATTATACTGGGCTTCTATTACTACAGTAATGCGTTTAGCATTGAATAAATATGGCGACAAACCGTATTGACACCGTCAAACGAGTTATATATGACGCGCGTACTGCAGCGGGATTCCTCTTTCGCGCTACCCTAACAACACTCGGAGCCATCTAGCGAAGCCACGGCTAATACTGAGTTTTGCCCCCAAAATGCTTGGCGTGCCCGTGCATGCGAACGCGGACAAACGCGTCACGCAGCAAACGGGCTCCTTTTACACGTCCATGGATGGATGGATGGATGGATGGATGGATGGATGGATGGATGGATGGATGGACGGACGGACGGACGGACGGACGGACGGACGGACGGACGGACGGACGGATGGATGGATGGGACGGACGGACGGACGGACGGACGGACGGACGGACGTTATGAGTTCCTTTTGGAACGGGGTGGTGGGTTGCGCCAGCAACCTGTTGCTTGGTGGCGTAACCCACCTACTGCCTAATGTCCTATCTAGGTAAAGAAAGAAAAAAAGAAAAAAAAACGCACCGTGAATTCCCATAGCCAAATTCTCTGACCTCCTATTGTGAGCTTAGTTTTTGTGCGTCTCCGTTTTGGCGTTTCGCTACTTTTCTTCCACCAAGCTTCCCATCGCCTCTTACTAATCTCTACTGCTGACGTATTTCCTTTCCCTCTGCTCTCGCTGAACCCAAGAGCTTCAAGGAGTCCAGTTGTGCCTAAATCGACCACTGGGCAGATCTCATCACATTCTAATAAAACATGCTCCATAGTTTCCCTAGTTTTCAACGCAGCAAGCACATGCTTCTTCTTCCTTCTTATATCTTGCTTTATAGTAGCGTGTTCTAAGGCATCCCGATGTCGCTTCCAAAAGTGATGAGCTTCCCTTTGATTTATAAATTGCTTCTTTCGTGATTTCGTTTTTTTCCTCCTAAGTAGTTACTCATGGCAGGTTTCTTTTCCGTTGCCGTCACTCATGAGATTATTTCAGCCTCTCTGACTTTGCGCTTGACGATCTTTGTTTCTGTGTTGCTCACCATACAGGCCGCATACTTGCCGGTGTAGCGGTTGAAGGACGGACTTCGGGATGAAAAGCAAACTTGGGAGGGTTTATTTTACATTATTTACAAGGAGGCGAGGGACAAGTAACAGTCGTACAGTCATTACGGGCCGGCAGCAACTCGGACGCTGCGGCCCGTGGCAAGAAGTTCGAGAGAGGTGAATCAGGGAATCAGGGAATGCTCCAGAATGCTTCTTTTAAACCCTTCGAGGACTGGAAGTCGCGTCATGTTCGACCAATGGGAGAGTCCGCTCAGATGACGCCATTTTCAGCCAATGGTTGGCGCCCGTATCGCGTTGTCACACCCGGCGGCTCTCTGCGGTCTTGCCTCGCAGACTTGCAATGCGCTTCTTCAAAGGAGGAGAAGTGGGGGCGCTCATGCTCCATTGTCCGAGGGCCCACCTGCTCCCGGTGCTACGGCCCCGCAGCGGTAGCAAATGTCTTCTTCAAAGGCGATGAAGAGGGACGATCGGGCTCCATTGTCCGAGGGCTCCTCTAGTACCGGCGGTACGGCTCCGCTGTGGTAGCAAATGCCTTCTTCAAAGGCGAAGAAGGGTGACGATTGGGCTCCATTGTCAGAGGGCCCCTTCTAATCCCGGCGGCGTACGAACTTGTTGGCACGTGAACTTGTTGGCTCGTGCGCTCCTCTGGAATGTGCTGCGATTCGATGTGGTCCTGGGGAACTCGAAGTAGGCGCAGGAAACAGCTCCATATCTAACACCGGTAAGCTTCCTATCTTTTCCTCCACTGTGAATCAATGTTTTCCTTTGCGAATACCTCGACACTCTCCCAGCCCGTTTGCTTTCTTCCATATTCCTCACCCGTTCTTCACAATCAATTTTGCTACGAGTTTCCCTCAAATCAAAACTAGTCGAGAGCATATCCCCCTGCACATATTCATTTGTAGTCTCCCCGTGAGCGCACTTTGCGAGGCGTCCCACTGACCTTTGGTTCCCATCGAGCCCTGATTGTACCCCTGATTAAAAGCAAACAACCGCATTTCCAAAAGTAAGTCCTGGTGCCATTACACCTTTCCACATACCCCGGAGCACCTCGTTCGTATTGTATGCCCATAGTACTCTGTTCTGAATTATGGCTGCATTCCTCTCACCCTTTACTGTTATTCTTTTTTCCAGTGTTTCCATATATCTATTGCTTTCCTTTATCCGTATACCAAGGCATTTATATTCTGCTACCCGAGATATTTCCTGGCCCTCTATTGCCACTGTCTGTTCACTGTTTTCATTTAATACCATTTCTAACACTAAATTTCAAATCTAAAGTCTCGTCTTCCTGGCCACAGATATTAGCCAGACGTTGCAAAACACTTCGCTGGTTACCTAGCAAGACAATGTCGTCCTCATAAAATAAACCTGGGAGTTGCTGCTCTATTACTGTTCCCGCCTGTTTGTATGAGAGATTAAACCTGATACTACTTCCTTCTTGCGCCCTCTCCATTCTCACCATGTGCATCATAAGCAGCAGTGAGGATAAAGGGCACCCCTGCCTCAGTCCCTTGTTGATATCAACTTTCTCCTCGCTCCTCATCCATCCTCATTCAACGCACATGGTACTTTCTAGGTAAATCTATCTCAAAAGCTGTAGAAAATCGTCACCTAAGCCCCTTCCAGAATATCCCACAGAATGTTGCGGTCTACGTTGTCATAAGATGGATGGATGGATGGATGGATGGATGGATGGATGGATGGATGGATGGATGGATGGATGGATGGATGGACGGACGGACGGACGGACGGACGGACGGACGGACGGACGGACGGACGGACGGACGGACGGACGGACGTTTGAAACAGGGCGGTGGGTTGCGCCTCCAAGCACTTGCTATTACACTGCCCAATGTCCTACCCAAGTTGATCCAGGTCCCGGGGCCGACTTGCTCAACAGCAAGTCGGCCCCGGGACCGGACGGCGCAACTAATAAGACCCTTCGTAACTTTGACAACGAGACCGTCTCCGAACTGACCAAGTACATCAACGATTGCTGATTGCATCTCTCCACGCAGGATGCAACGTTGCAAATCAAGCACCAGATACTCGACAACAAGACAAGAGGTACCAGGGCCATTCTAGGATTAGACCTCAAGAAAGCCTTCGACAATGCAGCTCACGCAGCCATACTATATACGCAGCATTGCCGCACTCAATCTAGGAAACCGAGCGTACAGCTCAGTTAAGGATTTCCTCGCAAACAGGAAAGTCTCCTTAACGCTGGGCAAACTCGCATCCGAAGACAGGAACATAGGCAGCGTCGGCACCCCGCAAGCCTCGGTCATCTCGCCGATGCTCTTTAATCTCATTATGATCGGCCTCCCCGAGCGCCTCAACGCCATCGAGGGAGTGCATCACACAATATACGCGGACGACGTTACGATCTGGGTGTCCGACTGAAGCGACGGAGAAATCTAACAGCGATTACAGACCGCGGTCGAGGTGGTGAAGGAGTACCTCGTCGGAACCGGTCTCGTCTGCTCGCCAGCAAAATCGGAACTCCTCCTCTACCGCCCGACGCTTAGGGGAAGACCCCCCAAGGCTTACATCCAGCATGCTGCATACGAAGAAATTTGCATACGCACCAAAGACGGACAAGAAATAGCCCGGTTGAAGCAGATTAAGGTGCTCGGACTCATCATAGAATCGAACGGCAACAACGGAGAAACGGTCAGGCATTTGGAGACTAAGATCACGAACACGATGAGGCTCATCACAAGAATCACCAACAGACATCAGGGTATGAGGGAGGCCGACGTCGTCAGACTCATACACTCCTTCGTTATTAGCCACATTACCTATGTGGCCGCCTACCACAACTGGTACGCAGCCGAATATGCCAAACTGAACCCCCTCATTAGAAGAGCACACAAGATGGCACTGGGCCTTCCAGACAGCACCAGCACGGAACTGCTGCTACAGCTGGGCGTCCACAACACGCTTGAAGAGTTAATTGAAGCACACCAAATCTCGCAACTCGAAAGACTAGCGAAGACACGAACGGGCAGGAGTATCCTGGACAAACTCGGGATAAGTTATCACAAGCAGCACGGCGTCAAGCGCGATCAGGGAAAAGCTGCAGGTGGCTAATATACCCAAGAACATGAGCCCCGAATTCAATCAGGGTCGAAGAGAGAGTAGAGCCAAGGCTTTACTCCAAGCCTTCGGTAGGGACAAGGAAGCGCTGTACGTAGACGCGGCAGAATACGAGGATCGACGTGCTTTTGCAGTGGCCGTCCTCAATACCGAGAAACAATTGGTCAGTTGTTGTAACATACGTGTAAAAACCCCGAGGTAGCGGCAGAGGTGGCGATAGCCCTAGCCATCGTTAACCCCAGTTGTAGATACGTAATCAGTGACTCGCAGACGGCGGTCAGAAACTATGCACAAGGCAGAATTTCGCCGAATGCTGAGGCTATACTCAAAGCCAACGCGAACTATGTCGCCTCCGAGGAGACGGAGGAACGACACATTATATGGTTCCCGGCTCACACGTCCCCCGACACCCCCGTACCCAACCTCAACGAGGAGGTCCACCGCGTAGCGCGAGGTCTCACGTTCGGCGCCCGCGAAGAAGGATCCTCTCTTGGGGTTGGAAATCCATTGGAGGCATGAACAGAGAGGGACAGAATGACCAGATACTGTGATATTGGAAAATTTTATCAAAATTCAAGGCGGGTTTATCCGCCCCTTAACCCCAAACTCGACAGGGCCCAAGCGGTAGACTGGCGGCAGCTACAAACAAAGACCTTCCCCAACCCCGTCCATCTCGGGAGGATATATCCGGACATCTACTCAGATGATAACTGCAAGCTATGCAGCAGGGCTCACGCATCTCTTTGACACATTCTCTGGGAATGTGACGTTATATGCGAAGAAAATGCAGTTTCCCCAGATGAAGCTGCGGCGCGATGGACGGCCGCGTTGCGCAGCTCAAACCTCGAAAATCAACTATAGGCCATCCAGCAAGCCCGTGAGGCGGCGAGGAGACAGGATCTCCGGACCTCCTCGGGGGCAGCCTAGGCCCAGGCCACGAATTCGCCGGATTATTAATAAAGTTGTTACCACCACCACCATTTCCCTAACCTCACGCATGGGGAAATTGATGGAGCGCGTAGTCCAGACCAGACTGACGCACTTTATGGAGCAGAACGACCTGTGGCCGCACGAGAACATCGGCTTCCGACCGGGCTTGTGCACGCAGGACGTGATGCTCCGACTAAAACATGACATAATCGACTCACGTTCTAGAGACGCCAAGGTAATCCTCGGCCTGGACTTGACAAAGGCTTTTGAAAATGTTAAACACGAAGCGATACTCCACGGTCTCCAAGAAATTGGGGTAGGCGCGCGAACATTCGACTATGTCAAGGACTTTTTTGTCAGACGGAACTGCCTGCATGAAGTTCCAAGATATTGAACCTCCGACACTGAAATTAGGTAGCAGGGGTACGCCGCAGGGCTCGGTTCTTCCCCCGTTCCTCTTCAACGTGGCGATGAGGGGCCTCCCCGAAGCTCTGAGAAGCATACAGGGGCTAAATTTCAGTATGTATGCGGATGGCATCACCCTCTGGACCAACCAGGGGAGAAATCGGAGTTAATCGTTTACAACCCAAAGTCGCTCCGGTGTAAGCGTAGCTGGGAATTTGACATTAAAGTAGAGGGGAAACCAGTTCCAAAGGTAAACAAAATCAGAATCTTAGGACTTTTCATACAGGAAAACGGATATAATGATGGGACAATCAAAAATCTAGAGGGATTTGCCACGCAAACACTTGGCATATTTAGAAGGGTCGCGCTGAAAGGACGAGGCCTGAAGGAAAGAAGCTTGCTTAAACTAACCCAACCATACGTAATAAGCCGCGTGTGCTATGATACGCCTTTCTCAAATATCAGGTCAGAGGAGAAGAGGAAACTCGACTTTATGCACCGTCATTCGACGGTGCATAAAGAGCGTTTTAGGCTTACCAATTACCATCTCCACAGAGAAAGCTTCTCTTTATGGGAGTGCACAATACCTGGGACGAAATAGCGGAGGCTGTCAGAATTTCGCAGCTCGAAAGATGAAGCCGAACGACCACGGGCAGAGCTATCCTCGACATGGTAGGCCTGCAAACAGATAGGGCACTACGAGGCAAGACAAACATCCCACTGGACTGCCGAGAAAATATAATAATTCCCCCCTCCCTCGTAATATGCATCCCATATTCAACACGGAGAGGAGGGAAAAGATAGCAGAAGCACTAATCAAACGCTTTGATTCAATGAACAGCAAGTCGGTTGCGTACGTGGACGCGGCAAGTGGCAAGTCGGGTGCGGCGGTCGCCTCGGTGGTCGACGGCCGAGGTGCCCCCGTATATCGGCCGCCACCATTAGAGGCCGCAACTCGGAAACGGCTGAAGAAGTTGCGATAGCGTTTGCTTGCGTGGGAACGGAAGCAAATTTCATAATTAGCGATAGCAAAACGGCCATCTGGAATTTTGGAAAGGGTAGGATCTCGCCGGAAGCGGAAAGGGTTCTGGCCAGTAGACGGCTGAACAGAAAAATTTGCCTAATTAGGACCCCTGCACACACGTCCGTTCCTGGCAACGAGGCGGCCCGCGAGTTAGCCCGAGCTCTATACTTCAGGGTGGCTGTGGAACCGCCTGACTGTCGGAACATGGACGAGCGTCTGCAAAATTATACGGAGATTGTCGAAAATTATCGGCTACGCAGGAGACTGGTGCTACCACCGGATAAAAGTCTAAACAATAGAGAGGCAGTCGCATGGCGGCGCCTGCAAGCTGGGAACTTCGTAAACCCGGTCTGGACATACCATGTTATGCATGATAGAGAAAACGATGAGTGCAAACACTGTGGGGCGAGAGGGACCCTCGATCACATAATCTGGGAATGCGCTAGCTCACCAGGGGTTAAAGCAAACATAAATTGTAGAGAGGCCTGGGAAGCCCTGCTGCGGAGTGAGAACCCTACTCCACAGCAACACGCCATCCGCCTGGCGGAAGAAGCCGCGAAAAGTCAAGACCTCTTTGCTTGCTTCTGATCACGGAGGTTCGGGCCCCCGTCCCCAAGGCCTGTGTGCCGGGGCCGGGGAGTAGGGGCCTTCTTATCCGGCGGTACAATAAAGTTGCTATCATCATCAGCAGCATCATCAAGTTTCGACGAAGAAGCAAAAGTTGGTTGGAGGTAAACTTCTTTTAATCAAGTGTGGAACTAGGCGCAATGACGAATAGTATTTTAGAATATTGTACTGGCGTGGTTCTTTCACGTGAAGTCATATAGGTGAACATAGGTAAGAACTTTTCGCGTTTATTTGGCTCAGTAAATAAGCAATAAATTGTGGGTTTGTGAAATATTTTTCATAAACATCGTTAATGTTTCAGGCACAATATATTTTTTTACTGTTTTTGCCCGCTACTATTTTTTTCTCCTAAACATAATATTTGACTATGAAATCAAGTACTTTTCCAGAAAGTTTGTTCCGAAGTTGGCAAAAAATCACCTTTTGACGATGTTCCCTCTTAAATTAAGCATGAGGGCTCTCGAGATAAAAATACGCGAAATAGCTTATTACTCGCACCAATCTTACAGCTTGTGACCAAGGAAAACAAGGGGAATGCGGGAGATGGAAATTCAAGACGATGTGCAAAACGAGAACAAGGTGAAAGCAGGAGCCAACGTTTCGACAAGTGGATTTGTCTAAAGTCCACTTGTCGAAACGTTGGCTCCTGCTTTCACCTTGTTCTCGTTTTGCTCATCAGCTTGTGACCAAGAAATTTTAGTTCTAGTGAATTTCATCTGAAGTGAGAAGTATTTTTAAAGTCCACAACCCATCTCACCGCGGTAGGCACGGTAGGCTTAGTGGCTATGGCGTTCGGCTGCTAAGCACGAGTTCGCGGAATCGAATCCCGGCCGTGGTGGCCGCATTTCGATGTCAGTGAAATGCGAAAACACCCGTGTACTTAGATTTAGGTGCACGTTAAAGAAACCCAGGTGGCCGAAATTTCCGGTGCCCTCCACTACGGCGTGCCGCATAATCAGACCGTGGTTTTGGCACGTAAAACCCCATAATTTAATAAATAAATAACTCCTCAGCTGTGTCATCACTGCATAACACGTGCGGGCCAAAATTGAATCCTTGCCGTGATCATGAACTCTGGATGGGTCTAAAATTAAATGCTGCTTTACGCGCGGTAAATGGCAGTAACGTACGCGCTTACGCTGTTTGCATGTTGATGACCCCGCTACGGCATTCTCACGATAGGTGCACATTTGCGTGATGAAAGGAAGCCGTATGACTGCTTCTATTAGGTCGTCGTCAGGATCGGATAGTTGTCAGACGCGAGATATTGTGCGCGGTGCCGATCCATTGTTTTGTAAGTACAACAGATCAGCGCTAGGATCGAGTTATGCAAGAAGCTGAATCATCGACCCTCCGCGCCAACGTACCGTGGCATGGGAGGCAATTGTCAAAAAAATTTTCGCTTTGCAGGCTACTATAGCCGGTTGTAAGTGTCCGTAGGCCTGGTCATGCGCCATTTTCGTTGTGTTCTTTTTTTGTGTTGCTGTTGTTGTTGTTATTACGAAACAGCACAGAAGATATCACAGTGCTATTAATTATTTCCATCTCCACGTCAGACAGTACCTGCCACTGCAAAAAATCTCGCACCCATGCCGGGTTCGCCTACGAAGCTGAGCACACCAAGCCCCCTAAAATTCGAAATGGGGAACCTGACGAACATACGTCGTTTGCGATGTATTTGTAGTATCGTGGCTAGAATATTCATACAGATGTCATGCGCCACGGCACAGGTTCGCTCGGCAAATAACCACAATGCATATGTGCTAAAAAAAAAAAAATCCGGTGTTGCGTACGTGCTCTACGGTGAAGACGCAGTTCGGGAGTGCCAACCGGTGAGAATGGTTGGAAAACTTTTTTTTTTTTGCGTCTGAAACAAAATTTACTGGAATTAAGGTTTCTTGGCCACAAGCTGAAAGATTTTGTGTATGATGTCTCTGATGAATGTTTATCGGTAGGGCATTAATACTTAATCTAGGTGTGAACACTGTCAAAACATTTGTGACATTTTGCCAACTTCGGAAGTAATTTTCCGGAAAGGCACTTGATTTCATAGTCGAACATTGCTTTTAGCAGAAACTGTAGCAAACAGCAAAAACTACTAAAAAAAATGTTGTGGCTGAAACTATAAACAATAAGCGCACGTTTTTCCCGCCTTTTCCACTGAGTCATTTAAACGCGAAAAATTATTACGTGTGATCACTATGACGTCGCATGAAAGAACCGCGTCAACAAACTATTCTAAAATAAGATTTGTAATTGCACCTACTTTCACATTTGATTTTAAAACATTTTTACCTCCAACCAACATTTGCTTTTCGGTCGAAATTTTTAAGGGCGCTTACGTCACCAAACATATTGTTTTTTTTTTTTCGAGCAATATACTTTGGTGAAACTTGATTCACACAATCTCCAACTACCCAACCTTTCTTTTTTTTTTTAAGGGAATCTACCAGGGTCACTTTAGCGGTCTGGGGATGTTTCGCGAGGAATAATTAAGCGAGCTCTGTTTCAAAGCCGCCAACACCATCCTGAACACCATCGTCGAGACCAGCGAAAAATTGTCTGGCTGGGTTGTTGTTGTCGACCTGAGTGGTTGTAGTGCATACCCATAGGGGGATTGGTCGGGAATTGGGTCGTTAAATTAAGTGGATAAAAGCAAGGGACTTATAACCATTTAGATTTTAGAACCTGGGAACTTATGGAAATACAAAAAAATTGTGAGAGGAGAAAGGCAATCAGAAAAATACCATGAATCAAAATCAGGAAAAAAAGCTAACATTAGGGAAGTGAATAAATGAATAAAAGAAGAAAATTATGGTGGGGAGGGGGAGATTGAGCCTAGCGTTGTAATCGATTAGATTTAATGACGTGATTTTAGATGACCAAGCAAACATTTCTGCGGCTAAACACACTAAGAGAGGCTCCAAAAGCTAGGATCGCAGGCAAATATAAATGTAGAGCAATATCGCCAACGAGGTTTCCGATATTTTTGTTCTTATATGCAAGAAAAACGCGTACAACACAGAATGGTCTACTTAATTAATATCCGCTTCGCCACAGAATGAGCATATATGCTGAGGGGACCAGACCAGACCGGGGTAGATCGAAGTTTAACGTATGTATGCGGCAGCGCAGCCTCGTGATGGATACTTCAATTTTTCCTGTTTCGCCAAAATCTCTGTGAAGATGTCGGTAATCCACAGAGTTAGCCATTCCGGAGTCTGACATGTCTGCATAATTACACTCCTGCGAAGTGTTTGACTTTTTAGAGGGTTGAAAAAAGAAAGAAAACTGGGAAGTGATGTGTGGAGTAGAGAGACAATAGCGCAAAGGGCTTGAGTAATACAGTATGGAGTGCTGGCGAAAAATAAATAATCAAAACTCGCGCTATGTGCTGTCATCATCATCGTTTGACATTATGAAAAACAACCGTGCCTTGCGCAAGGCCTCGTGGTGCTTTGTTACGAACTCAAGAATCTAAATTATGCCGTGAATTAACAACTTTGCCATCGAGAAAATAAGAAGTTTGTGTTTTGCTCAACAGTGTCGTGATGTGCTACTCATGTTTTAACGCGTCGTTCAGAGTTTGCGCAAATAAGTAAGGCCTTGTTATCGTTATTTCGTTTTCGCTGTGATACGTACATATTAAAATATATTTTGCTGCAACGGCTGTAACACATTGAGTTTTAATAATTAAGTGCACTGCTTTTTTGCAACAATGGCGTCCGAAAGTAGAGGGGTTGAAGCAACGAGAGCACATCCGCTCATCCGTCTATCGATCGTCCACGAAGCAGCCACAGGTGATTTTTGTAAACAGTGGTCGTCGGGTTAGCATTACGACGATGTGAACGTTCCTTGACGGTTTCGGTCTGCGTTTTTTCTCTCGCGTCAACTCCACGGATTCAGTGACACTGTCGTGCGCGTGACTGATGCGTCCAAGGCTGCACCATGTGGATGAAACCGGAGGAGATTCTTCTGGCCAACGCTCTATGGTAAGCAGTCGGCCGCGGTGCTTGACTCACTTTCAGCTGGCATATTCGCCAGCGACGAGTAGTAACCAAGAGATTTATTCATTCTCTTCACCTGCTGCGAAGCCGAGCTGCTCGCGTCGCCTCTGGTCGTATCGTCGTGCGTTTTTGTTTATTTCGCATATTTCGCCTTGCCGGAACTACCGTGCCCGCTGTTTCGCGCGACGAACATTGCGCAATTGAAAGGTTTAGTTTGGCTCGTCTGTTTCCGACGTCCGCGTTATATGTATATATATGGAACCATGCTCGTTCGCTCCCTGGCATTTGCTGAGAATGTTTGCATGATTGTTTATTTCCGTGTCCGCGGCGAATTCTTTCCAAGTTCCGGGCGACTGTGTCTAGAATTTCAGAATGAGAGCGATCACAGCTTGCAAGCAAAAACACAAAGGGGTAGCAGTGTCCATGCGACCACGCGCACAATCCTATCGGCACAATCGATATCCTGACTCTCGCTACTGTTGCTTCTTTCAGATACCGCGTACGCAGCTGTTGCCGATTAGATATATGTATTTGGTAGCTGTGTAGCGTCTAGCTGTAATTGTGTATGTGTTCTGAGTGTCCACGGTCGTCTTGTCTATTTGGGTCTCGTGACTCAAGTATCCGATGACCGCTTACATGGGGCTGTAATGTCCAGCCGAAAATGGAAAGTGATGAAGCTTTCCGCGGAACGATTGTTCTGGTTCTCGCTTAGCAGGCCGTGGAGCCTGCACTTACTCATGGACGGCGCGACGCGTCAACGTTAGCTTGTGTTTGTCGCTTAATAACGCTTCTTGCAGGATAGGCATTTAAGCTTCCCGTACTTGAGCCGGAGACCTCTTGCACAATCTGTGTATGCAGGCATATGCGAACGACACCAGTATTCACTTCGTCTTGCAAAGCACGAGCTTTTGTGACAAAATCGCCAGCTGCACTAGCGCTACCTGGCATTTTTTCATGCAGTAGGCAGTGAAAATAGTCGAGAATTCTACGTGCCATCAGAATTTCGCCTGCGATAGCAAGGTTCCAGTGCCCCGGTAATAAGCTTGACACTTAAAAATGTGGGCATTAACAAAGCTTATGCCAGCACACAGCACCATGTGCTTAACATGTCTATGCAGCTGTTTCAAATGACACTACAATGCTGACTTTGCTTTTGCAAACAGCCGGTCACAATGCATCTTTCCTCCTCCCCGTGGCCGTCACAGTTTCTTGAAGTCTTTGACATGAGACAGTTGGTCCGTTGTACATGACATTCATCCTAAGGCTCTTGCAAGCAAGGAAGGCAAATGCACAAAGCACTCAAAGAAGCATAAATAGGTGTTAAACTATAGTGGAAGGCTTGTAAGAACGATCTAGAAGCATAGCGTGCTGTTGTTGGCTTCCCAATCGAAGACAAATGTTAGATGGCAATGAGTGTACCTTCCAACTAACTTTCAGTGTGAAGTGCATTATACATGGTCCTGCATAAACAAAGTGCTTATGTATTTATTTATTTCATTATTTATTTATTTATTTATTAATCCCTGCTGTGAGCCCTTTCCAGCCTGTTATAGCATAGAGGTACAAACTAAGAAAAATGGCATGCACACAAATAATTGTTTTTATTTACAAACAGTTTGTTAAGAAAGTACAATGTGCATCTACATTCAAAGCTCAATGATACAACACTTGCAAATTTCTTTCAAAAGAATCGGCAGTAGCAAACACCTCTCAGTTAAGTTTACTCCAATCAGCAATTGTTTTTATTTACTAAGAAAGAATGTTTAAAGAAATAAACTCAGTGGCGTAGCTAGGTCCCGGCCCTTAGCTCTTCTGTCTCCCCCCCGGTGTAGTCGAGGAAGGTGAGGATATCGACAATTTTCGGGTGTATTCAGACGTATGACCCCCCCCCCCCTACTGACCCCGGGACCCCGGCCCCCCCTGTTGCTACGCCACAGTATAAACTCTGTATGAATAAAGCATTAATGAATAATTATGATTTATCTGGTTCGATACTCTGCCGTGAGGAGGTCGCAGATGCTGTCTGGGATCCACATTTATAGGTCTCTCGTATGCAGTTGGAACAGAAGTTTTAACCTCGCAACCTTCCTACACGTTGCAAGGGTCAGAAGGTTTACTCTATGAAGTAAGTCTGTAACAGATTGCATTTGGTTATAGCAGGAGAAGACAAACCTTGCCGCAAGGCGTTGTACTCTCTCCAACTTATCAATGAGGTTCTGTTAGTAAGGATCTCAAACCATACATGCACACTTCAGGCTACGGCGAACAGTTTCCAAATACTCACTTACTTTCACGTCGTTGCTGGCATACTTCAATTTTCTTTATAACAAGCCAAGCTCCCCTGCACTGATCCACAAACATTTGCTACATGGCAGCTCCAGTTTAAATCATTTGTTACTCTTATACCAAGGCACTTAATTTCTCTTGTACATCCTAATATGTCACCACCAATAGCACATGAAAAAGGTGAGGGCAATTTTTATTTCACATATTCATGCAAACAGACTTTGTAAAATTAATTTGTATGTCCTATGAGACACACCAATCATTAATGATCTGCAAAAACTCATTCAATACAACTTGATCGCTGATGTTTCTTACTCGACAGAACATTAGATAGCCATCTGCAAACAGAAATAGTTCAACCAAAGGGCTGATATTCACAACTATAAACAGGGCAGGTCCTAATACCAACTCCTGTGGAACACCAGATTTAACCAGCAATCTCGACAAACGCTGATTGGAAATTTCCACGAACTGCTGTCTATTCTTTAAACAGGCCCGCACCCATCACACAGCCTTCGAACTATGACCGGTGTCATAAAGCCTCCGTACAAGTTTCACATGACAAACCCTGTCATAAGCACTTGAAAAGTCTAACGCAGTGATATCTGTGTCTTCTTCATTGTTGATGGCTGCCACAAATTGTTAAATTGTCTCAAAATGCTGAGTCACATGGGACAGGGAGCTATGAAAACCATGTTGTTTAGCATAGAATAGGTTTTCCTTTTCCATGTTATTATATATATATATATATATATATATACAGATTATGTGTTCTAATAGCTTGCAGGCAGTGCATGTAATTGAAATGGGCTGGTGATTATTCACTTAATTTGTCACCTTCTTTGAAACTGCTGCTTTGATTATGCTCATATTTTGCTATAGGATGGCATTTACTGGTCCACATTGTTCAGTATCACACTTAGAGTTGTTGCCTACGAAGGGCATGTTGCTGGGCTAGTTGGAGCATGCCAGTAACTAACCAGATTATTGCATGGAGCAGGTAACCACAAGAACACGGCACAGCTCCTGTCCCATCTTTGTATATGTTCCTTTTGTGCTCGTCTGTTTACAAACGAAATTGCTGCTTGCCTGATTTGAGGGGGGAAAAAACATTTACAAGGGATGTCATTGGAGCAGAAGCGAGCTGCTGCTTGGAGTGGATTGGTTTTGTCAACTAGAGAAAACAGCATACTTGATAACTCGGGCAACACTGTAACCTTCAGGCAGGGCCCCAGCTTCATGTTTGAGTAGGTCAAAACCACTGTCTGATGATAACCGAAGGGAGAACATGTCACAGGATTTTACGTCAACCACAATCCTCCAAAGTCGACTTGCTGCACTTGATATCTGTGCTGTTTTCTTTAGTTGCCATCAGGCAGCGACACCAGTCCCCACTCAAGCAGCAGCTTGCTTATGCTCATACGGTGGCACTCTCTAAGTTATTTCTTATAAACCAGGCAAACAGTGATGCTGAGTGTCATATAGAATGAAATGGACAAAAAAATGTGTTGAAGTGTCATTTGAGCACAAACGAAGCAGAGGTAGATGCAAAATCTTCTTTCTTCTTGAACTTGTTTGAATGAGAATGCACTTCGCCGCATGATGGTACAGTATCGGCAAGTGAAACACTGATCAGAAGGTAACGGTTGCATCAAGAAAATGCTGCACACAGCAAATTGCCATATGTTTGACCTAGCACATGTTAACCTAACCTAATTAACCTTACACATGTTAACACACAAGTTAACACATGTAACACACAGTTTATACGCAGAGCATCAGCTGTCACCAATATGTGTGGAGCTGAAGAAATAAGCAGCAATAGGTGCAGAGTTGTGTTCAATTCACATCTCCAAACAATTTGGCATAGCTTAAGGAAGCCCACGGGAAGTGCTTGTAAATGTAGCTCAATCCCTCAGCTAGATTTTTAAGGCTTAAGAGCAAAGTACAAAATCCAGCCAATATAGGCTGCTGAAAAGGTCATTCTTTATAGTCTCAAGTGCCGTGCTGAATTGCACAATACTAAGCGATATTACTGTTTGTGTTAAAAGGAGAAAAAGCTTTACGTGACTAGAATAATCTCCAAGGTTGAAAACATTGCCATAATGAAAAGAAGAAAAAGCATCTTCGCCATCTAGCTTTTCTCTTCCACGGACAATGGAAATAATGGCTACTTGCATACTTCTTGCTTCATCAGTGCTCTGTGAAAGGAACACTGACGGATGATGTGGAAGAAAATAACAATGCCTGCACAGAGTCACACCGTCTGCGCACATGCAAAGTACTTGTGACATTAAAAAAGTGCCTCACGACAACCTCAGGCACAGTGCAAATGGCAGTATCTTTGCGAGACTAAAGTGTGAAAGTGTGACAGAAGAAGTAAAGATTAAGTAACAGGAACAGCATAGACAGCATAACGCGATGTAGTTTTCAGAGAAATGCACAGAATTTCATTGCAAGAGGAGTTGCTTTTGCTACCAATAGGTGCCACTTGTGTTTGTGCGGTAGTGTACAACGATAACTGTGTAGCAAAAATGTAATAACTAATTGTAATAATGTAAAATGCAATAACATTAAGAAGATAAATTTTTCATCAAGTGCTCATCAACTGAATGAGACCTGAGAAACAATGACTCAGTGTGCATCATATCTTATCTTTGGTTAGAGCAGTTTTTTTTTTCTAGATCTCTACTTTGGCCAAACACCAACACAGTCATCACAAACATTTGAAATTGGCAAATGGAAAGCGACAGTACATTTTGAAGGAGTAGTTGGTTCAAGGTAACAAAGACCCGCCGTGGTTGTTTAGGGGCTCAGATGTTGGGCTACTAAGCATGAGGTCGTGGGATCATATCCTGGCCACGGTGGCCGCATTTCGATGCGGTCGAAATGCAAAAACGCCCGTGTACTAATATTTAGGTGCACGTTATAGGACCCCAGGTGGTACAAATTTCCGGAGCCCCTCACTACGGCATGCCTCATAATCAGATCGAAGTTCTGGCAGGTAAAACTCCATAATTTAATAAATCAGTAAAGTCAAGGTAACTTTCAACTATTAGCTATGCAAAATCGGGAAAAGACAACACAGGAGAATACACATAAGAGTAGCTTGGCCACTCAAACTTTGTGTCTTTCACATGCCTTTTTCAGGTTTTGGCGCTGTTAGTATCCAAAAGATGTCTTTTAGCTTGGCGCAGTGTGTGCTGTTGCTGAATTTCATGGTTTTACATTGTATAGCGTGCACTGTGGTTTGTTCACTTATACTGAGCATAGACAGACACAGTTGTCTGTCTGTAGAATTCATTCATTTTCGAGCAATGAACTTCATGTGGTTGCACTAACATTTAAGAAGGAAATCATGTTTTCTGAATGAAGTTCGTCTTTAATCTAGCAAATGTTCACTATAACACCTACATTTCAGCCCTGTTCACTATTCCAACAGGTAGACACAGGAAATCCATAGCAGTTGTCCTGGTAACATGACATAAAAACTGCTTTAAATATTCCTACTTGCCAAGAACAGTAATTGACCGAAATAACTTTTCTGAACAAACAGTAACACTGGATTCCTTATCACATTTTGAAAGGTATCTTTGTTCATAATATTGTTTACATATGTATTTGTATTTTTCTTGTTCTTTTTTTCTTGCAGTGTACTTGAGAAACTGCAATTGTGCTTTGTAAATTTTATTGTGTGTTTGTTTTGTATATTTACCAGCTGCAAAAATCTTGTATAACATTGTAGTTGCTATGAATAAAATGAATACTTTGAACAATGTTTCAATTTAAGCTCAGTGCTTCATTCTTTGCCCAATTCGAAGTGCTGAAAGTGTTCATGAGCAGTAAATTTTGCAACATTAAATGGCACGCAACACCAAATGGAAAGAGACATTATTCACCAATACGAGAAGTGCTGAAGCAAACTCAAAGTTTGTTCATTGAAACAGCTGTGCTGGATGTCAATGTCATGTGCTTAGGACTGAAAAGAAAAGCTGCTCATTGTCCGACATGCTGAACATGTGTTCTGAATGTGCACTGGAGGTTCAGGATGCGCTTGGGGGAACATGAACCTTTGGATCAATCTCTGCATGCTATCATTCTCTTTTCCACCTTCTCATTACTTCTTGCTCAGCTATCTACATATTCATTGCTACCCTGTGTGTCTGCTTCGTTTGGTGTAATAGGCAGAAATGTTTTAGTTCTTCCTGAGTAACAGTAAAGATAGATATGACGATACATTTCCAAGGCAAGGACGGGATGGCAAAACGACGCAGAGCACTATGAGCATGTCAAACTGACGAGCCCAACAGTGCATTCTTGCATAGGTATCAAGTTAAGCCTCACAAATAAACTTGTACTACACTAAGAGAATTGTAAATGCATCCTTATCGACGTCTATGGATGTCTTGTACGTAAGAGGGCATAAAAACAAAAAACATTTGACTAAAATTTCTGTGCTAGCTTTCATATAATTTGGGATATCACTTAAAAAGTATGGGCTGATTTTCGCGTGTTGGAATAAAAAATGCTTGGCAGGCAAGCAATGCAGAAAGTGCACTGACCACAAGAATGCTGAAAGAGACATAGACACAGCACCGTCTTCCAACAAATCTGCGCTTTCTAACTTACGTCACTGTCTGGTTATTCGGTCAATTGGTCAGTTGTTCAACAAATTGGTGGTCTTAAATTTGCATCCCATCAGCATTCATGCAGTAGTCGGCAAAACAGTATGACATTACTGTTTTGCCTGGGAAATTCATTGCTCACTTTTTTAAAAACTGTCATTTGCTCTTTTATCAGTGTAGTCTTACATGATGCGCACTTTTGCCGCCAAGGGTGCAATAATGCAATGCATAACGTTTTGTTCTGCTTTCCACATTGTTCATTTCATGGTGCTTATATTGTCAAGTCTGAGTACTAGTGTATTTCATGCATTCTCCCATTCTTGATCATCACACCTGCAGTGGCATGCCAGATACCTTGCTTGACTAACCCCTCCAGTTACCATTGAAAGGATAGTAAAGATAAAAATAATTTGAGCTGTATTGGTAACGTTCACAACACCAGAAAAAGCTACTAATAACCACAAGAGGAGGCTTGGTAATCCAGAGAAAACACGCAACAACAAAACATGGCTGCGATGCCACCTTGAAGTTTCTCGCACCAGCTAGTCGTGACGCCAGGTACTTTGACGCGGCCTGGCTCGGCACTCTTAATTTTTCGTCTCTATATATAGAGACAACATTGTATTCTAAAGGAGTCAAACGTTGAACCTAGCAAGTTTCAGAAACTTTCACTGCACCACAACAGCTCAAATAGATACCTTGAAATCTGGGACGTCGCACTGATTGGACCAACACCGAGGATTTTGGCTCAAAATTTGAAACATTGAACTGTCAGGGTTTAATTTCTTTTCTAGTAATCGAGCTTTGACTGCAATATTATTGAATGTAGACCTTTGAAAGAACACTTTGTAGGTTTAAACTGATTTACTTTCTCTCTCTCTCTCTCCCACATGCACACATTTTGTAACGTACTGGCTCGTGTGTATTGTGTCTTTATGAACAATTCTTGGAACATGTGCCGTTTTGTAGACAATGGGAAGGCGACGTGGTGCGAATAATGTGACACTGAGCTTTTGAGAGGCCATTGTTTTGAGGCCAGCAATATGGTACGATGTGGGGGCAGCTTCCTGAGTGGTCTAGCTTGAAAGACAAAAATGCTAAATGTGATCTCTTTGTGTCTGCTACTGTATGCGCACATGATTCACGCGCAAATTGGTCAGAAGACAGTGCCGTGTCGGTGTTTTCTTTAGTAGTCTTGCGGATTTTGTCGTTCCTGGACTGGTTGTCGGCGATGGGCTCTGTATTCCTTTAAAACATGGTGGAAGGAACACTGCATTCTATTAGAATGCAATGCAGCATTTTACAGACACTGGGTTCATGCACAACATTTTATTCTTCTAGAATGCAGTGTTGTTCTTCTTTAGCCATTAAACAATTAACTGGACTTGAATGGACAGCAAAACTCGATGACATCGCGGTGAGCTAGCCTGGAAGCTTCAAGACGCAGTGCCACCTGTCTTTAGTTCTCGCATCTTTTCTGTCTCACAAGTCTCTTCTCACGGTGACAGTGCTTGTTTTGCTTCTGCCGGAGCGCAATTTTCAAATAATGCTTAACACAATATTCTTCTTCCGTGTTTCTTTAAAGGCCAACTGCAGGAGAGTCTCACTTTGACTAAACTGGTTATAAATTAGCAGTATATAGTGCTTAGGCAAAGGTGTAGGGCTGGTAACTCTCTCATTTCTTTATTAGCAGCCCTTATGTAGCACCGAAGCAGATGACATGTTCACCTGGTGATTAGCAGTACGACAAATCTCAACACATCACCTCTGAGATGCTTCGGTACACCACAAGTAGTCAGGGGCACCACCGAACCTTGGAGAGGATGCCAAGCAACCGCGCTGGTTCTTAGCATTCTTGGTCATGTGCCACTTCTGCCGAGCGATAATGGTGTCTTTCTCTTTTCTTTTCTTTTTCTTTTCCTTCTTTTTTTATTAATTCAAATATCAAGAGCATCTATTTTGCTACCTTTTCATGACACATCCACCAGCATATAAAACGTAAAATGTTTAATGGCGGCTGTTCGATACCTCTACTGTTTGAAATTAGGCTTTCTACCCCGTGAAAAATGTTGTTGCAGTTTGACCTTTAGCAAAACCACAGTGGCGTAATCAACTTGGAATCCTGTACTGTGGCAGCCGTCAAAGCCCACTGTGCATCTTCGAGATGTTAAACCTCGCAGTTTAATGACTTTGCAATAGTCTGGTGACAATTTACTCACTGCCTGCATTATCACTTTTTCTGTTTCAGGGTGACAGAGCAGTCGAATGCCTTCTTCACCCTGCAGAGGCGGAAAGGTCACGGCACCAAAGGTCTATCATCGGTCCTCGTAGGCACACTGGATTCAGTATTTGACAGCAAGGTTAGTGCTTTTTTTTAATATTTTCTGGGGGACCTGCCCTATCAGTGCTGCTCACCCACTCGGCTTGTATAGTAGGAGAACTATGTTGTTTCACTCACTGCTTTGTAATCACTAGCATACAGAACCGTTATCTGCAGAAATGGCTTGTCAAAGCTTCTTAGTTTATTTGTTTGTATTTAGTCGTAAGATACTGTATGCATATGTTCAAGCAGAAAGATCACAGCTAAGTATAAAAAAAAGAACACTGTCGCACAATTTTTCGAAAGTTCAAACATAACACTGCAAGACATGACAGCACTTGAAGCACCAAAATACAGGAGTACAAAGGACTAAAAAAACCTAACATAATGTTTATAGTAGGTACAACTTATTGGCTAAGATTATTGATTGTTAATGTAATTATGTAACCTAACATAGGGAAGGGCAAAGTGGGAACTGGTACAGCATGTAGAATTATGCAATTTTACAAGTAGACCTAGTGTGGAAGACGAAGGTGGCAATATTTCTACTCTCATAGCATCGATTTAGCCCTTTACTGCCCAATTATTCTTCCATCTGCTACAAAGCCTTTGCCGGATTTTTTTTTCCTTTCTCTTTTTCTTCCCCATTTTCTCCCAGTTCAGTATTTGTGAACAGCTCATCATTTTCTTCGTCTGTCATAGTCCAGACATACGTACATACCATTCTGGTCATGGCCACAATAGCCCTTCCAATACTCGGTTCTGGCCATTTCTTTTTTTCTTGTTGGCTCAGCGGACATGTTATGCCATATAGAAACTGGCCGTGTGTTGTCAGTTTCTTTCAATTCATAATACAGCAAGTATTCATAAATTTCCTTACCTTTCAAAGTGTGGACAAACACGGATTCCCCTTGGCTGCCCTGCTATGACAGTGACAGAGCGCCAAGAGATTTGCACCACCTTAGAAGGTCTTTGTGTGTTTAGATGACCTCTCCATGGATAGCTCAACAGATACAGTGTCATTTTTTTCACGAGTTGCTTCTGGAGAGATAGAGATTGCACTGTAAACATAAGATGAGCACACTCGGGAGGTGCAGATGCTTTGCGAGGTTGGGTGCCTGGGCTCTGCTTTCACCAAAAGCACGCTAAATTGAGAGCTAAGGAGTCATGGTGGGGACAATGCTTCGTAACATAACCTGAGGCACTGGCAAGTTCTGTGTGCTCAAAAATTTAGTTTTAGCACATTTCTTATTTCTTTGGCATCATTAAAACCAGGCAGCGGCAGCACGGATTAAACATTTAGAACTTTTCAGGGAGGTTTCGTTGTATCAAGAAATGTGTCCTTTATCTCAGGGCCAATTGATGAAGTTATTTCATGTAAGTGCCATCTGTAATTGGCCACCAGATGCTGAAGCCAGGGAATGCATAGGAGAAGTAAGTTGCTACATTTGATTGAAATGCAGAAGTTATAATATAAAGCAAGCACGAAAAGATAACTTGCTGAATCCACATCTTCCGCATTACGCATACAGTACTTTACCAATTAAGCCACCGCAGCTAGCGATAAAGTGTATCAAGATGTATGCAATGAGCCTTAATTGCCATTGTTCTTGTTATGTGTTTTGATTCCTATGCAGTATCCTGGTGTGTATAACGGTGAAGACAGTGTTTGAAAGGAGAAAAAAAAACGGTCTTTAGCCTTACATGCATAAGTGCCTTAGAGTCTTTGTATGCGTGCATGTGCATCTGCACATGTTTACAGCCACATTCAATATTGAGCTTCAACACAGTGCCCAAGCTTGAAGGGGTTCCAAGAATGCATGGCAGCGCTGACATGAAAAGAAATTTGCTTAATAAATTGGAATGTTGCTTAGTTCTCTCATTTTTATATGTCAGGGCTGTTATGCAGTCTTGGAGCCCTTTCAACCATGGACACTGTGTTGCAGCTCACCTTGAATGCATCTCTACATATCACCGACTGTTGTGATCACATTCAGATGAGTGTGGCTGTTGTGCCTGGATACCCTGTTCCCCGCAATATAGTGAAGTCAGTAGCTTGTTTTGTTACAGCTTCATCATTATTTAAAAAAGCCATCATGCAGAAGCAGCTCTACAAAGCAAACAGACAGTGAAGCCAAGGAAAGCATAGGGAAAGTTTACTTTCTTATGCGAAAGCCTTAAGTGCCACATGGGTCAAAAAATCCGTTGTCCGGCGTCATCGAAAAATTGACCATCCGGTATTCATCATCATCAGCCTGGTTGTGCCCACTGCAGGGCAAAGGCCTCTCCCATACTTCTCCAACTACCCCAATCATGTACTAATTGTGGCCATGTTGTCCCTGCAAACTTCTTTATGTCATCCGCCCACCTAACTTTCTGCCGCTCCCTGCTACGCTTCCCTTCCCTTGGAATCAAGTCTGTAACCTTTAATGACCATCGGTTATCTCCCCTCCTCATTACATGTCCTTCTCATGCCCTTTTCCTTTTCTTGATTTCAGCTAAGATGTCATTAACCCGCGTTTTTTCCCTCACCCAGTCTGGCATCATATTATGGTATCAAAATTCAGTGGCACCATAGTTGATGGTGCCACCTATGACCATTGTTGGGACTTGAACCCACGACCTTTGGTGTTAATTAAGGCAAAGTTAGTCAGGGCACTTGAATTTACAACCTGTTGTGGGAGTCTTGCCCTTGACCTTTGGTGAGACCAAAATTCAATGGCACCTAAATTGATGGCCGAACCTGCAACCACTGGTGAGAGAAAACAAGTACTGTATTTGCACGATTCTAACGCACACATTTTAAAAATAAAAAGTGTGTTCAAGTTTGCATGCATGTTACAATTGCAACTAATTCTACTCAAAATAAAAAATGAAACCGATTTAAAAAAAAAATCATGTAATGCAAGGTAACTTGCCAGCCGCCATAGAACAGGTTGTTTGAAAAAAGCGATGCTCAAAGACTTCGCAAGGTGAATCCATGGTGTGTGGAATGCCATCCCACAGATGATAGTGGAACAAACCTCCAGAAATGTGGCATTTCTTAAGCATTAAATGGAACTGAAGATGACTTTCTGTGGTCAATGGACAGCGAAAAAAAGGTGTCACTGGACTCCGATAGACACTGGCTGCTAAGTTTCAAGCTGTATGCTTGTCTGTCTATTTTTGTATGTTCCACAATATCGTTTCAACAGGGTACACGTCAACTCAAGTTTCGTTACTTGATGTGCATGGTAGAATCGGCACTAAGTTATTTTCTGGATATTTGGGTGGTAATACAACTGCGCGTTACAATGAGCGGCATGGTACAATCATTCAAATACAGTAATAGGAAGTAGCAATGCATTCGAATGAGAATGTCAAGTAAATTAGTGAATGTCTCGTGAGCGCAGAGGCTTTCACCTTCATACTCTTTAACGTATGCTAAAGTGGCTATGAACTTTTTTTAAAAATTGAAATGTAGAATTAATAAGTTGTAATGTCGACTCTCACTGGTGGCAAACTGTCTTTTCTTCCACTTTCATTTTTCTAATTCAACATTCTAATTTTAAAAAAGAATACAGCTAGTTCTCCCTATGCTTTTCTTGGATATGTACAGTTGTTGCTAACAAGAAAATCAAGGCGCTTGGTTCCTTTGATTGTTCCTGCCGAAACAAGCGTAGGATGTTTGTGACATATTTTCAGCCAGTGCCAGCTTATGCATTTCGCTCTGCGCAATCACTGCATTGCGATCGTGGCGAAAATGCATTTTGTGCACTTAGCAGAAGTGTATATACCGTGCTAAGTATCGTGATGCTCGCACAGGCGGAAGGGGTATGCTGGACCAAAAATATGTGAGACACTCCTTTCATGTGGTTGCCACTCAGGTGTGCAGGCGTTATTCTTGACGGCTTGTAATTGCTACATAGAATCAGTTAGGTCCACTAACCCATCACCTTATATCTACCACAGTTATGCGAGGAAACCATAATCACAAGCTTTTCCCTTCTTCCCACAGCCTGCCCCATATAGAATACTGCACCGGACACCCCTTTCTGAAGTCAGCTATGGTGAGCGCAAATTTTGCAGCATGCGGTGTTCTATGAGTTTCTGTACACTGGTAAATGAGAAAGCTTTCGACATGTAAATGATTTACACACAATCGGGACACAACAGCATAGGGCGCCTTGTATAGTCCATTGGAGCAAATGTGTACTGGCACTTATGTGGAGTGAATGTTATTCTGTAATCATTTACAAATAAATTATTGTCATTAGTTATGTAGCAGAAGTGACACCAATAAACCTACTCTGAATGGCTCATTTAGTATTTGGGGGGTAAATATTTGCAATGTGGAAAGAAAAAAAAGATTTGTGAAGAGCGAGCAAGGTGAGGAACGTTCAGATTGTCTTCAAAAGACTAACAAACAGCCACACTATACTAAAGACACAGCAAAAGCTGCTAGTGTTGGAGCACTGGCCAACATGAACATGCACCATGTGATAGAAGCATGCCGCCATTATTGAAGGTGAATTCAGTCATTTAGTGAGTCTGAAGTTGGTTAAGCAGTTTTTGAAAACAGACGCAAGGCAGACAATGTAAGAAAATAAAGCAAATATATTGGATCTCGTCTAAAATATTGTGGCTATTCCCAAAGTCGTCATTATGTTCTCGAGTACCTTGTCACTCCGAAATGAAACCACAGTGACTCACTGCTTGTTCAAGCTGCCTGCTATATTTATATTGTGCGTACCGAAGCATTTGTTTTTGTTATTTTTTTATAAGCCTCAAAATAACAAATGTTTGTTCAAGCTGTAGGGTTCACCATATGTACAGTGCATCAAGTTATTTGTGTTGTAAGAAATGCTAAAACTATCAAAATCTTTTTAACTGTAGCGGTCACAATAACTTCTGATTGCATCAACCTCTGAGCATGATAACAACACTGCTGCAATGAACAGAGGCTTTTGCAAATTGTAACACTTTCATAGCGAAAGCAAGTTCATGTAAATTAATTTGTGTTGAGTTTATCTGCCAAGAATCTTCATGCTGTGAAGTAAAAGTTATTGCTTCGTGGTTCTCATTTATGTCTTACTTTCTTGTTGTTTTGGCTATTGTCTGTCATTTTATTGCATACGCGATAGCTGAGTATGGTATTGGTTTGGGCGCGTTGTTAACTGTAATCCTTCGTGAAGTACAATTATAAAGTGCAAAAGCCTGTGTAAGGCCTCTTAAGAATCACTCAAGACTGTACTCTCTATAAATCAGTCTGCAAGTAAAGACGGTAAATCACTCTCAAGACTGTACTGAGAAGCTTGTATGGTTACTCGGGTTTTGACAGTGCATAAATAAGTGATCATGACCTATCTCTCATTTTTCAGTTGTGGCCACCTCGCTGTCACGTGAAGAGATCTTCCAGAACTGGGCCTGGATTGAGCAAAACCTCCTCGAGACACTCAGTAAGTCGCTGCTGTTGTCGGGTGAATGTTGCAGTGTTCTCTGAGAGTTAGGCGTTTGCTCGCTGCAGTGGCATAGTAAATGAGGCATTGTACTGCCCAGCACAAGGTCACAGGCTGAGTTCCCTGCCACACCTGCTGCATTCCGATGGTGCTGGACTGTGGAAAAGCTGGTATAGAGTGCTTTGAGTGCATGTTAGTCTGGTAGTCAACATTAATCTGGAGCTCTTTACTACGTCATCTTGTTGTGTTAATTTTGTCGCATGTGAATGGTTTTCCTTCCCACTATCGTTTCCTTAGGGATGTCAGCAATATGTTTTCGTACCTGTAAAAGATGAACTTGCAGCATCAGTTCGTTGTTGCGTCACAAATGTTGGTGTCCGTCTTATCAGACTGCACACGACACACATTGTTACTTCCAGTGACAAGTGATAGACTGCTCAGTGATGCTTTACAAGCAGGGTCAATTGTAGGACAGGTAATTAAACTCAATAACCACCAGTTGTGCTGTCGCTGTCATTGCTGCCAATTTGTGCTAATATTTCGTTAGCAGACACGAGTTGCTGTGCTGTCAATATGCCACCAGGGAAGGTCTCTGGCACGCCTGCAAACACTCAACTGCTGTTGTTACGCAGAGTCCTTTGACTCCGAGGATGAGGCAACGGAGTTTGTGTGCTGCAAGATTCGCAGCCTGGTGGCGCAGCGTGAGGTCTCCCTGCCGGAGGTGGACCAGGACAATGTGCAGTTCCGACTCAATGCCAGCCGCTTTGCCTCCATCTTCCACCTGCCCCCACAGGAGAAACTAGTCAACTGTGAGTGCACGCACCTGTGGCAGCCGCATTTGTGGAGCCTAAGTAACAGTTATGTTTTGCATAAGTAATCCTCAGTGATGAAGAGAAAGGCATTGCAAATATTGCTGCACTGAATCATATCACCACTGCAATAGAAATGAAATGGCGATTCAAGGATAAGCCGCTGTTACTTCCTGTCATTATCATAATCTGTAAACTTAGCAAATGTCCAGCGTGTGGAGTGTCCCATTTTCGTGTCTTGGGTGTTAATGTTTTATTCAATGCTGTACTTGCCACAAGGTGTACTCTGCTGTCACCATTCTGCAGGTATATAAAAGGTAAAGGGGCATGGCCTTGTTTGCATAAACAAACTCATGAAAAGTTAAGCAGCCTTTGAAATTGAAAGCATTTGCCAAGTAGGATTGTCATCTGCCCACAAATCCTCTGTTGGGATCAATTAAGCAACTTGTCCTTCATCTTTCATCTTACATAGCCACAAGCGTGAAATGGTGAAGTACAGTTTTAGCTGTCTAAATACCTTTCCCGTGAACACTTGAAACATTGTTGCAAATAAATTCAATTCCGTTTACCTCGCATGATGCTGCCTTAGACTGATTCATCAAAACACCACTGCCTGTTCAGGGCAGAGCGACATCCAAGCCACCATCAGTGTATTTTTCTGCCTAGAATCTTTCTGGAGTTCATTGACAAAAAGCATCTGTATATGTTGCATATGTGAATACATATGCATGTACAGTGTACGCATATGTGGTTGTTTGACGTGAAATATATCATTTGACGACATCTTGTCTAATCGGGTAGTAAATCCATGACACAGGAGCGGACGCCAACCAGAAAGTGTTGTGAATAAGTATTAGACATTTCGATTTCCGTACTGTGAACAAGGTTTCCGTACAGAAGCTGAAACGTCTAATACTTATTCACAATGCCTTTGAGTCGCCGTTCTGTCTTTTTCTTGTGCCATAAAGATGTTGGACATGCTTATTTAGGCGCATTGAAATATGGTAAGTGTAGCATTAAGGAACAGGAAAGCAACAGTGTGATTTAGAGAGCAAACGGGGGTTGCCAATATTCTTGTTTACATTAAAAGGAAAAAATGGGCCTGGGCATGCCATGTAATGCATAGGTCACATAACCTGTGGTCTTTTAGAGCCACAGAATGGGGGCCTACAGGAGGGAAGTGCAGTTGAGGACGGCAGAATGCTAGGTGGAGCAATGAAATTACGAAAGTTGCTGGCATAGGAGGTCAGCCGGTGCAAGACACGGGTTATTGGAGATCGCTGGGAGAGACTTTTATTTGGCAGTGGTCGTGATATGACAGTGATGATATGCAACATCCAACTCATGCTGTAGTAGGCCAGACTATCTTCTGCAGGGGAGCGTAGAGCGTCAAAGGGGCACATCTGCTCATCATTTGTCGTCTTGCATGCAGACTACTCATGCAGCTTCTGGAAGGGTCGTCTTCCACAGCAGGGCTGGCTCTACCTGAGCATGCAGCACCTGGCCTTCCACTCGTTCCTCTTTGGACAGACCACCCGACTGCTGCTGCGATGGACCGACATCACGGTCAGTCAGTGAAGCACCCCTGCCGCATGTAGAAGCTGCTTTGTTGCTCTTTGTTTCAAGGAACGAATATCGAATGATGCTCTGGAAAACCATGTCAGCATAGTAATTTGCTCATGCTGATGACTTCGAATTTGTTAGCTGCAAGCAAATATCATATTTACTCAATTATGCCCTTGCTCGTAACTTACGACCGATTTTCACAGACAGAAATGATTGCCCCAATCGTTATATCTTTCAAGAAGAAAAATTAATGTCCTTCACTGGCTTTACGAAATCTTTATTGTAAGTGAGAGAACACTAATGACAATTGTATTTCTCGTTCGAAAATTAAGTAAATATGTTGCCCTGTTTACTCGATTGTAATGCATGTTTCTTTCATGATTCTTGTTGCTTGAACTCGACCTTCGCGTTACATTCAAAAAATGATAAAACTGATGAATTTAAAACAAATATTCTAAATCCTGCCGTTTGTAGCATTTTGTTAGCAACCTGTGTTTTTACATCTTGATTTAGTTTATAGATAAGTCTACTGTATTCAAACCTTTTTGTTTCTTGTTAGAATTACGTCATTTTCACTGTGCTTGTGTCGGGTATTATGGTGTATTGGAATAAGGCAGTGTCTCATCCGGCAGCAAACCGTGGATCTTGTTGCGATGGTGGCTTGGGGTGCTTGAGCACTCCAGTCTGCTGCAGTGCCACCTGTTGCTGCAGCCTGGAGCCATTGCTGGCAAATGGAGCCATAAGGGTGCCATGTGTTGCAACACGGGGCATCTGGGATCAACAGTTATTGTCGTCGCGTAGGTCATGCTTGTCTGTGCAGAGCTCACCAATTGCTTGCTGAGGTTTTTTTCTGCTGCGTTCGCACATTTATTATGTGCACTGAAGTCACTGAGTTTGCAGAAGTCTTTTGTGCATCGTGGTTCCTGCCCAACGATTAGAACAACTCCTGGCTTCTTCAGATCAGGCGCGTTGGCTGCACTCTTGCCCTTTGGCGCCCTTTTGCCGGGCAAAGTGTCCAAATGATGGTGGCAGCATTCATCAAAGAGCATTTTTTTTTCTTTTCTTCAGTGAAACCCAGCAATTTTAGTTGATGCAGCGTGAAAGGAATCCAGTGCAACCCATCTGGCACGGTGCAAGTGCTCCTCTGGACTGTCTCATCCTCGTGTCTTTTGAAATACTTTGATAGAAAAAAAATATATGCATGCTCACCGAAAGGAATGAGGAGACGAGAGTTTATCTTCTGCAACCGAAACGCTGAACAGACAATCAGGAACACTGCATGATCTGCGACTGGAAACGTGTGAGCTTAGATGGTGTCATTGATGTGTTCTAACAGTTTGTCTTATTGGTTTATGCAAATTATATTCCTTTCAATTGTGTTTTAAAAGTGTTTTAGTCTGCAAGCGCAGAAACATCACCATAATATATTTCTGTTTTTCGTGCTAGGCACACCGATAGATCACAGCGCCACCCATCTGGTGGCGCCATCGCAAAAGCAACCACACTGCTCTCGCATTGTTTTGCTGAATGAACAACACACTGCTCTATTCCAGTACATCATACTAGTATTATGGTTAGGGTGCTGCAGAAGACAGCGGCCTTTCATGCTTCAAGTTATGTTCATTTGCAACGTTACGGGAATGTAGCGCGTTCAGTGTGACTCCTGCTTTGAGAGACAAGCAATTTTGATGGTGGGGAGCTTCGAAACTCCGTGACGGCTCAGGGGCTCCACATCATTGAGCCGACAATTCGCAGATCGTGGGACCAGCAGGAGGCCCTCTTTAAATGCGAGGCCCATTGGAACGGCTCTGTGGACCTCGTAGTGCTGCCTCAGAATGAAATGGTTGTGCAATCTAATCTTGAACAAGCCGGATGGCACGGATGACTTGGTTTTTGGGCAATCACTTTTGGAGATAGTTTCACTTTCGCAATGGTCGGCTCGTCCGGGCACTGAACCCCTCGGAAGTATGCAGTCAACAGCGCTCTTGACACTGATAGCGAGCTTGGCGCAGTCCAGAAAACACTTGTCGAGGATGCTTTCGGGGCCAAGTCACAAAAAATTTCGTGAGAGTGAAACTATCTCCGAAAGTGATCGCCCAAGAATACCGGCTCTGTCTCCTCCTCAGATGTTGATAATAAGTGAAGTGAACTCGTTTCTGAATTGATTCCTTGAATAAAGGTACCATTTCTTTTTCTGTTCATCTTGCCTTACATTTGTGGTTTTACATTTTTATTTTGTGTGACTGGAAGGCCAACCCTTGCGTTATATTTGCAGATGCATTACGTTCAATTAAATACTGTGCATCCAAGCCACAGCCATCACTCACCCTTGCTGCTGCAGACAGGCCTCCTTATCTTGCTCCAACAAAATTTTGCACCCTTTGGGGCTTATTTTGGCCCCAAATAATATTCGTCATCTGTCTTGTGTGCCTTTCCTTTCTTTAAAGTGGCAGGCCCAGTACTTCCAGGCTACAAATGGCACGTGGGCTATCCGCGTGACATTGCATTCTTGACAGGAAAGTATTGAACGCATAGTTTTCAAAAAATGCAACGCAAGCAGGGATTCTCCTATCTATCCGCCATGGTGGCGTAGTGGCTAGGGCGTTGCACAGCTGTGCCTGAGGGCGTGGGATCGAATCCCAGCTTTGGCGGCCGCATTTCGATGGGGCCGAAACACAAAAACGTCCGTGTATTGTGAGAACCCCAGGTAGTCGAAATTAGTGTGGAGTACCCCACTACAGCATGTCTCATAATCATAAGGTTTTGGCATGTAAAACTCCTGAATTTATTTAATTATTATTTATTTAATGTCGGACCGATTTCATGCAACGAAAATATTTACGATTAGGGGTTACGCAAGTGCAGGGTAAGTGGGTATGAGGACCATGCTCTTTGACAGCCTTGTTTTGCAACATGCGGGGACCTCATCCATGTTTTTCTTACAGGATGCCGATTATTGTTTGAGGACTAGGTATGCCCCAAGTGGCATAAATGTGTTTTGGAGTGCACAATGAACAGCTCAGAGAATGTCGTCCTCGGTGCTGTGCACAGATATAACGACTTATCAGATACAGTTGAAACCCACGTTAACAAAATCCAGCAATTACAAAATTCTCCCAATGAAATATTTTCGCATCCCTGGCAGATTCAATGCATTTCACACCTCTCGACAATGAAATGTCGCTGTACTACAACCCTACATCAGTGAAATTTGCTGAATCGTTTACTATTCGCGCGAGGCTAGTAGGCTCCAAAGTGTGCTGCGATTGCTTAGCACTAAAATTGCATAATATAACACCATATTACAGTTGCGTGGGCACCGCCATTTTTATTCACAAATTCTAAGCAACCAGGTGCCGGAAGCAATCGGGCCGGAACATGTCATGGCCACCATCTTGTTTGTTCATTGCTCATTTGAAGTGGCAGCATGTTGCTACCGTCATGCGACGATAGTTTTTGCGTACCTAGTGCAGTGCGTAATGTGCCCCTCGATGAGAAAAGTGCAGCAAAAGCAAGGAAATCCATGTCCCACCGACTTAGAATTGTTTATGGCACATGAGGTGGCAGTTGCAGCATGGATTGCCACACATTGTGCCATGATTTAGCAGTCGCCCGGGAATATGCATCCCTCGCTTCAAGAACGCTGGTTTTGGTGCCACCTGACAGGCACCTTGTGCGGATTTAGCACCATGTGTAAATTTGTACAAAGGGGCCGTAATCTCGATCAACTGCCTTCAGGTATATGAGATGGGATCACTTTCGCACTCGGCACCAGATGCGTTGGCACCTATGGGCGACAGCGTGCGCTGGAGAAATGTTGCTGCATGCTTGAAGCACTGTTGCTCTGCGTCCGGTGCCAAGTTACACATAATCTCGCAAAAGTGATCGTATCCCCGGAAGCAGTTGACCGAGAATACTGCTCCACAGCAGTCCTGCCACTGTTGATCGACGCATACGGCACACTTTGTACTGTCGCAATGCGGTTCTATATCCTCGAGCAAGCTTGCCAAAGTAAGCTTACGGAATTTTGATTCATTCTGCTACACTTTACCTATCTACACTTTCTCATTTCGCAACAACGAAATTTTCGCGAAAGCAAATATTTCTGCGTTCCCCACCGATTTCGTTATTGCGTAGTTCAACTGTATAACAAAATAAATAAAAAGTTGTCTAGCCGGTATTAGTCTAACATACATATATGTTTATAATGAATGCCACATTTAACGAAGCTATTCTTGCACCAGATAACTTCATTAAAATGAGCCGCAACTGTACCACATTCCTTAACCACCATGATGATGATAAGACAATGGCAACCTGAACTCGCACAGCGGGCATACACAATGTTGCAGCTACTGCAGCTTTTACAGCTCCAGCTGGCATGCAGATTGGATTGGATTGAACTGTGGCAGCTTTTAATGTCAATGACAACAGCTGGTTACTACTACAGTTGTGGTTTCATACTTGATCTTGACACACATGTGATATTTTAATAAATTTTTCCAGAAGAGCGCACCAGAATCAACTAATTATGGAACATGTCTGACTAATATTCCCAAAACAGTTGAATCACCATACCCCGTAATAATGTGTCCAGTCAATTCAGCACTGCTTCTTTCATTTGTTTGATCCTCCTTTTCAGCAATACTATTTACTTTCCATGTAGACATAAACTTCTTTGCATGAGGGTGATATCGAGCAGTATTTCCACAGGTCGTTAAAGAGTACTAGTATATGTCTGCTTGAAAAATCAGCAGAATTTAATAGATTCTTTATGCTGACAACAGAGGTGTTTTGATCGAAATTTCTCCCAGTTGGGCCCTGTGCTTATTGTTAGTTATGCAATGTACCATAGGAAAAACAGTGAGCATCCAAAATTCTTGCCAGAGCGCACAATATGAAAAACCACTCGGCACACAGAGAGAGTCTTGAACTCCACAAGTATTAAAAACATGCCTTGTTCCAACTTTCAAACCAGGCTTAGAAGGGCCTTAGATACCCTCAGACACCCGGTAACCGAAGTCTGAAGTGTTGATTGTGTTTTGGACCATGCTTAAACCCCAAAATGAAAGAAACATGCATATTGATTTTGCACAGTAAAAGCTGATCCCTTAATATTACCTATTGAAAAAGTAGTAGATTTCATTATCGATTATCTGGAAGGTGCCATAAATCAAAAGATTCGGAAGGTTTATCACTGAATCACTGAAAATTTTTAAAACACTGAAATTATGCCGCCATCTGTGTGTATTTGGTGGTGAAGTCCTGAAAACTGCTTTCCGTAAGCATGTCCTCTCCTGATTGTCTTCCAGACCCTGGAGAGGAGCAACAACTTCCTGTTCCCAGAGACCATCATGGTCGCCAGCAGACAGAAGAAAGTAAATGAAAAGTCTTCTTCTTCTTTGACAACTTCTGGGAATGTCACAGTATCACGTAGTGACATGCAACCAATCGAAATGAACTTGAAACATTTAAGGGTGCCACAATGTTTTACACGTGGGTGTGTGGCCACTTGTGGTGAGGAGCCTTGCACAGTTATTTCTCTGTGTGTTTGCTTACTAGTATAATTTATCTTCGTGTTCGCTCTGTGCTGTAGATTGCATGCCCATCGTGGTCGGAAACCTTTTTTTTTTTTTTTAAGGCAGAATTTAGGAAGTCCTCCCGCTCTGAATTTGTTTACTGCAGCGACAGCCGACCCACACAGCAGACATTGCCATTTTCTCAAGAAAAGCTTCTTGATGCTCACAAAGTTGTCCTTGTTCATTAAAGTATTATTTGTTGCAACCTCCGAAATACATGCCCACAGCACCTTGCACAAATTGCTCAGTGTGAAAGTTGCTGTATAGACGTTCAGTGCTAGTGTAACCTTTCATATCCTGTATTGCCACAGTTTAACAACGCCTTTTGGGAAACTTGCGTAGTAGTGACGCCAGATTTCCCTCTCTGATAATTTATAAAACTCTGTGGTTGTTGCATTTTGTTTACGGAGGCACTCGACTCTTGTCAGCATGGTTCTTATGGTGCAAAGTAAGCAGTGGTGTCAACAACTTGATTTGGGCAAGTCGGTTCATCTAAAATTGAGTGAAATTAGCAGCGCTGCTTCTGTTGTGGTTTTCTTGTCCTCGTCTCGTTGTTCTGCATCAGTGTACCTTGAAGTGAGCAGTGGATAACAACAACGATGGCACATGCCACAGCTCTGCCTGCTAAATTGCGCCACTGTTGCGTTCAATGCACAGGACTTGCACATGGTAATGGCACGCCGTACACAGACCGCACGGCATGCTTCCACATTCGGGGCATGGTAGGAGCACGCCATGATTGATTTCAATGAAGACAATGTGTGGCTGTTGAAGGCTCATTTTCATACTCGACTGTGACGGGAACATGCTTTTAAGGCATTGGTTTCAAGGGGAAAAAAATAAATGTGATCGTTTAGAATACATTAAATGCACAACCAAGGAAACTGGAGGTGTGACAAGAAGTGACTGCTTTGTGTAAAAACCAACAGGTATTGAGATGTTTTTTCTTTTTTTTTTTCAGCACTATTTTTCCATGTTCACCAACATCGTAGAGACGTTCGCCCTCATGGAGCAGTTGGCAAACCTTGCCATGAGACAGTAAGTTCACTTCCTTGTACTTTTTTCATGTGCCAAACCTGAGCATTTAGGTGTCATTTATTTCTAACAGCTGAATTCCCAGCCTGTCCTACTACAAGTTTTTCAGAATCTGTCAGTACTCGTGATGACCTTGGTAGGGCACTGCTTGAGCTAGGGCAAAGCATGTTAAAGAAATATGATTCAAATAGAATAGTTACATTAAACCAACCCCAACGTCTTGGAAGCAAACTTATAAAATGTGAAGGGCAATAAAAGCGACACTGGCACTGGCAACCCCTCATAATTGAAACAATGGGTAATTTAAAATTCCATTTATTTCGAACCTATCTTGAGGGTGCTTAATTTTGACGAAAATTTCAGCTGATTCAAAATGTTTGAATTCAAACATCTTGGCTCCCCTAAGGCCTGACCAAGAAATGAAAGGTTCACAACACATGAATAGTCGTAACACGTCTTATGTTTGACATTCTTACTGCTGTACATGCTGACATATGGCGTTACAAGTTGGCGTCATCAGTCCTGGTTGTGTGTCTGGAGCTCTGGTATTCAGGATGTGCATTTGTGTCTTTCTCTCCTTTCTGCACTGTAATCTCATGGTGTCCAGTCATAAAATTGCCTTGGAGGCATGAAATCTTTTTATGTACAGTCAAACCTGGCTATGTTGAACTCGCAAAAAAACTCCTATCAGTTCGATATAGAGCATGATTCGATATAAGCCTGCTAAATAATTGGATGTCAAAAAAGCGCATACCATTTGTAAAACCACTTTATTGATGAACCTAGCTTAGTTTCGCATGAAACAGTCCTGCATTTCCTTCTGCTTTAGCAATTTCGCTGCCTGCGATACACACACTTCTCCAGATTGTCTAAGGAGTCGTTCGGAGCAGCTGAGGCCGCAACCTTCCGCATTCCCGCAGAAGCACCGGACTAGTTCGAGCACACCAATAGCATTGGAGGATGTGGGCAAAGGACCGTCGTTGCTTTCCTCATTGTGCCCACTTTCACTTGGGCTCGGTACGATGTCGGCAATGTAGTCTTCGTTTTCGGGCTCTCCCGTGGTCGCAACACCATCATCTGCACTCACACATTCGTCGACCGTTGATTCATCAACGGCTTCTGGAAACTCTGACAGCTCGCCCCAAACTTCAGCAACACCGGCAGCGGCTTTGTCGCAGTAATCAGAATTTAAAGTCATCACTGGGCCCACGAAAACCAGTACACCTGAAGCAATTTTGGGTGAACCACTTGTACACAGCGGTGCGTACGCGTCGGTTGCCACGGGCACCGGGTCACGAGTTTGTCTGCCTTAGCCCTAATCCCCCCCTTATTCTTCAAGATCGTGCTGAGAGTGCTCCTCAGAATCTTGCACACTGCAGAGACATCACCACATTCTACCCGATTTAAAGGGAAGCTGAAACACTTTTCGAAAAAAATGAGTTCTCTGCGGCATTCTACAGTTTTGAGTCCCCTGAACACGAATATCTCGTTTAAAAAGGGCGGAAACAAGCGCAAGCGGCTGTTTTTTCATGAAAACGCGCACCAGCGCCTCAGGGTATCGCGTGAACGCCACTGTTGCCCGTGATTGGTCGGAGCCGCTGTGACGTCGATGGCGGCGGTCGCCGGTCGGCGCCGCCGTTTCAGAGCGTAGCACGCTGTTCTGTTCTGGCGTCATAGCTGAGTTGTAAGCATTATGGAACGTTCTCGCTGTCTCGGACAGCTTGTATTTTCGCCATACATGTTCGAACCGACAGCCGATACGGAAAACGATGGCGGCAACGGTGGCAACGACGATGTTGAGTGTGCCAAAAGCGAGAGTGATGTGTGCACCTTCTCGCGCGTTGGAAATCTTAGCTGTTACGTATGCTTTTTTTTTTCGTGTAGCTGCACATTCCAATGATGGGAGAAAAAATGCACTAAAGTGTCACTGGGAACTTGCTGCTGGAAGAATGCTGAAGCACTAACTTCTCATTAGATTGTAAACACAGGTACAATTCCGCGATGTCAAGCACCTTGCCGCTGCTTGTCTAAAGTCCCGTGGTTTTCTGAGCGTTGATACACGATCGCGAACATAAGTGCCGCGTTTCAAAGCGCGCACATGCAGTGCTGCGAGGTACAGTCATGGAAGTTGCTTATCATACACATCCAGATCGAGATGGTCCGGGGGATTATATGTGCCATATTCAGAATATGGTTCGACGACTCTGCGATTGTGGCTCGATCAAGAATCGGTATGCGTGCTCCATGCTAGTGTTGACATAAAGATATTAGGCAGTTTTAGCACCGCCGTGTGGCTAACATGATAACTGCAACCGTACGTCGAATGTCACTAGGCAAGCCTATACTCCATTTCATACCTCAGGTGCAACGCTGTGGAAGCTACGCACAAAGTTCGGTTACCAAAATTTATTAGTGCGCGCGTTTCCGTCTATGGTTCGCAGCGTGCCAGCGGCATTTGCTCGCGCGAGCATGCACGTGAAGCTGCCGCGACGGACTGCAATTAAACAATGCTGAAAAGAAAATTGATTTAAAAGAACGTGTTAGCAGCCGTATAAGTACACGGATTGTTTCTATGGGTAAATTCTTTTTTTTTTCATTCAGAACCGAGCTTATATATGAAAAGTTTTCTCAAAAATCGGGTCAAGAAACACCGAACTTTTTCTAAGTGCGAACGCAGCCACTGCAAGAAGTATCTCAAGCCTCCACAGCATTGCACCTGATGTATGAAACGGAGTATAGCAACGCTAGCAACAACGCGTTTCCGCATTTGTCCTAAGGCCATCCGGCTATCGCGGAAATGGTCCGAGCACAGCACAGTTGATTTCATCGGCACGAACTTATCTCTCCTCACCGCACTGCGCTGCAAGCTTCTTGTCCTTCGGGAACCTGTGAAACACCACATCGTCTCACCCGCGTGTGTTCGCGCAGCCGAATGCTGCACAGAACGAGGGCATGTTGGGCGCCCTTGGCTGTAGGCACTCACGCAGCACAGAAGGAAAGAACAGTTTACGAAAATCGCAAAACAAACGTGAGCGGCGGTGGCGGCAAATATCTGGTAGCGTCGTTGAGTAAAGCACAGGATGGAAAGAGGCATGCCAGCGCATGCCAGCACGCCGGTCCGGCAGCTCGGTCCCCGCCAGTGACGTCACTCTCGCCGGTTCTCTCCTCTGGCAACCACCTCAGCCGGCGCTCCGAGAAGCGATGGGGGCGTGTCCGCGGGGGTGATTTAGAAAGCGATTTCCGCCCCTTATATTAACAAAACGAAGAAAAAATTTCGGAACCATAAATTATTAGGTCTGTTCTTCCCAATCCCAGCAATTCATGGAAATTGAAAACCGTTTCAGCTTCCCTTTAAGATTTCTAGCTTCACGGCTAAAGGCAATTTCTGCCGCTTCCTCACGGCAACAATGCGGGAGAAGACCCACGAGGTGCAAACACAATGGACCAGAAAAACAGCGAGACAACTCGCACCTGACTCACACTTGCGCCATCTTACACAACGAGGTCACGAGAGCCCCTGATTGGCTGTCTGAGCAAGCGCTGCGGGCAGGCCAGGATCATTTTTTGCAGGAGGGTGTCGACGACTCGCCCGATGCAGCGCGGTCACGGTGGGGAGAGCGGTTGGGTGGAGCCACACTGCCGGTTTTCCCTACCACCACGAGGGAAAGCCAACTTCTGGGGCCACTTTTGCGCTGCTTGACGTTCGACATATCAGAAGTTGCTGCTATTCTTGTTTGATGCAAGCATAATTTTTGCTATATAGACTCATAGTAACTATACTGTGTTCATAAATCGTTCGATATAGTCTGGTTTGACTGTATATGCCAGGCTTTATATATATATATATATATATATATATATATATATATATATATATATATATATATATATACCGAACTGTTTGCCTGTGGCAGATAGCACAATTCTAATCCTTGAATCGGATTGCTTGGAAGGACAAATACTGCAGAACGAGTTGAAATGCATAGTTGAGTAATTAAAAAACATTAATAATTAAGTTTTAAAACAAAGCTCGATGCACTATGTTACGATAGTGCTGACCACTTATCAGGTAGCATAGAAAGTGTTGAGCTTTCAACAACCGCAACACAGTATGTACAGGGGGGCTATTTGTTCCACGTGCAGGCTGATCTCGGAGGAGACGTTTGAGGCAGATGAGCAGCTTTCGCGAAAGCTCAGCTGTAATGCACCCAAGAAGCTTCCACTGCTGAAGAGGGACCTGGACGCCAGGGCCCAGAGCGAAACCTACAGGTGAGGTCCCATTTCGTTTGCTTCTGTTCATCTTGGCTGGTGTGATGTGACATCATGCATTTGTTGGAACGGCTGCCCCAAAAATGAGAAGAAAAAAAGGCTGGGAGGTTAACTATAACTGAAAATCCTGTTTGCTACCCTCCACTGGTGGATGGGGGAGGGTGTTGTAGAAATAAGAAGAGAACAAAGAGAGAGGCTACACAGAGAAAATACACACACTCGCAACCGTTCACAATCGCAGCACAGGATCAGTTAACATAAGTGAGGGTTATAAAGTCATTTATATGAGTCAGTTATCCTGAAGAATCAAAGCAACGCTTTCATCGCCCTCTGCTGTGTCGGCTAGTAAGATCAACACTTCAGGATTGTTCGTTCCAAAGTACCATATTTTCACAATTATACCGTGCTTCCATTGTAACTGAGTTACATTACCACCAAAATATTTTTTTTTTAAATAACTTCGTGCCAATTCTATTGTGCACATCAAGTAGCAAAACTTGCGTCATTGCGTAAGTGTTCAAACAACTTTGTGGAACCTACAAAGGCACACAGACTTGCACACAACTGAATCTTAGCGGCTAGTCGCTATCGGAGTCCGACAACACCTCCTTTTCGCTGTCTATTGACCACAGAAAGTCATCTTCAGTTCCATCTAATGCATTAGAATTGCCACACGTACAGCGAATTGGAAAACGGCGACCCGAAACCAAGGCATAAAAGAACAACATCCATTCTATGGCACTGTAGCTAGCTACCTTCTATTGAGCTTTTTATTTTATTGCAAATCAGTTTTGGTTTTGATTTTGAGTAGAATTAGCTATGATTGTAATGCGCATGGAAATTTGTATGCACTTTTCATTCAAGTAAGGTACACGTTAGAACCATGCAAATACAGTAGTCTGTCGTCCACGAACGCTACGGTGCAGTAATGAGCGATTGCCTCTGTGCACTAATCGGGGACAGTCACCAAGAATGTGTTTCAAGGGTCTCCACACAATCCCTAAAACATGGGCCTCTAGATAAATCTTGGTGCATACGGACCCTTCAAGTGCATAGGAATCTTTGTTATTGGACACCTTGGCACTCTCTGACCTTGTCCGAATGCAACTAGTACCATAGCAGCTGCCGTGGTTGGTACTCGCAGCCTTGTACTTGGAGTCAGTGACACAGAGAGGGCAATTCGCCATGCCAGTTGTTATTCTTGTGCACACATAGAAGGCCAACCACTTGCATTGCGACCGACTGTCTCAGCACTGTAGGGACTGAATGAACTGTTTTTTGCCAGTAATGCAAACAACTTGCAGGCCATTTTCAACTGATCGCAGTTTTGTACTTGTATTATTGAGCTCTCTGAATGCTTATGTTTATAACTGTGTCTGGAGCTAGCTTTCACCGGTAGGGTTTTTGCCAACATCTGGATTCACTGTGCGCTGCTGGCCCTCCTGTTCATGTTACAACAAACAATGTTATTTTAATTGACAGCTCCCTGTCAGGGAAATTTTGCGGGAGTAGACATATCAAACTCACCTGGGCACATATTCTCGGACAGCCACTTGCGAAAATATAACTTTCAGTGCGCGTTCATTGGCTGCTTGAGCGAAACCGCTAAGATCATCAAACGCACTGTGTGCTACATCACGCGAATGTGATGGAATCACCAAAACTGATCATCTGAGAATATGTCCTCAGCATACAATTGAAAGTCCAGCTCTGAAGGCACGAAAGCATGTTAACATTCTGTGCTAGTAGTAAGTTCCCTTGCTTATTAATAATCATGCCAGCTGCACTGAAGAGGCACTCGTGTAGCAATGCCACATGAGCTCAATTGATTGATAATTGAATTGAAATTAATGATTGCAGTAAGGTGTGTGCAAGCATTAGACAGTGTCCAACTTCACGATGACACCGTCTAGGAATTTTCCTATGCAACTCAGTGCTGTCTGCATGCAGGACAATGTTTCGTCTGCCATTAGACGAGCGGCTAGATGGAAGCCTAGAGTGCTGCCTCTGGACGCCTTACAACAAGCAGGCCGTCCGTGGGAAGCTCTACCTGTCACCAAACTACATCTGCTTTGAGAGTCGGGTGAGGTCTCTTGCTCACTCGCAGATGAAATCATTTCTTTAGGCATGCTGGAACTGCCACCCTTTTATCCTTAGTTATGACACAGCTCATTATGATAGAGACAGGGATAGTTGAAGTACACATAAATTCATGTATATTAAGCCTGCAGCGCATGCATTAGGCTTCTGTTGTAGCCTCTTACTATCTTAAATATTTTTGCATGAATAAAAACAAACCACCTAAATATACCATCAGCATAAATTGAAACACTAACAAAAAGTAACCCATGAGAATGCTTCTTTCACATATAACACAGAAGTGTGGTGCATTATCACTCTGCAGCCGTTTTCTAAACATGAAGAAGTTCTAAGTACAGGTTTCAGTCGTTTGATTAAGCCACCATTACAGACACAGGCAAGTTTGGAAGTGTAGCTACTCATTCAAGTCGTTTTCAACTTGTCCGCGTTTTGATTCGTGTTGATAAGACATTGTGAATCACGCTTGTGTAGAATTATTGAACGGCCAGTTGCGATCTTTACCAGCGTCGCCTAGTGGTAGCTGCTGTGCTCAAGACCTGTTGACTGTGAGCGGCAGCAGCACGCACATGACATGTCCACTTGCGGCCACTGCTACAGGGAACATGAGAGCCCGCGGCAGGGCTCCGCAGAGTGCCCCTACCGGTGCCTCATGAAGTCTTGGCAGAGAACTTACCATAGTAGACAAGTCCCCGGGCTTTTCACCAATCGCTTTGATTGAGCATCTCCTGTCGAATGATGGCGACCAGATCTACGTTTTTGCTTTGCTTGCTGCTGGTATAAGCCGGCGCTGCAATAAGACCACGCATGCATGCGCCTGGCACAGGTAGCCAAATGTCTCGAGCTCAGCAGCTACCTCTAGGTGACGCTGGCACAGTCCATACCTGGCTGCTCGACAACCTCGGAGAAGTGTTGATTCACACTGCACTTGCATGAGAGGCTGCACCAGGCATTATGTAACAAGGATATGAGGCTGCGAGCGTGTCTCACATAAACAACAACTGCAACACTGGTAGCGCCCAAGAAATGGCTGCAACGAAACACGAAATGCATGCAGCAATGTCCACGTGTCGTCATTTCTACTTGGTCCCCTTGCCCATGTCTGGCCGTTGTTGTGTTCTGTCGTGAGCTGCTTTCAAGTTAAGGTTACTGACTGACTCCAGGGATTTCTTGGGTTGCATAAGTGTCGGAAGAACATTCAATACGCATAGTATTAATCATTTTAAGCCACATTTCGTAGCTGTGCGGTGTCTCGTTCTTGCACAAGTAAAATTTCTACACCTGTGCTGCTAAGTGGGTAATGCTGCCCTCCACTTGTTACCGCTCACAATATCTCTGCTGTCACAGTGTTCAACAAAAACCTTAGTAGTACTCTTGTTTTTGCTTGTTTTAGAGACATTACTATATAAGAAAAACATTGCGCACTACCAGAGACTACCTGTGTGTGAGAATGCGCTGTTGATAATGTCTCTGTCATCATCAGGCTGTTCTTCAGATGCACCCCAAAAGTCATTTTTCTTTTCGTGTGCTGTTTCCTTGCCTGTGTTCTGAAGTTATTTTTGACTATTCCTCACAGTTCTCAAAATTAACTTCACTTATAGAGTAAAACCTCGTTAATATAATCCAATTTCATACTATTTCGCAGGGCCATCGTTCCCGATCGAGAACACAAGAGTCATTCTATACAGTTACACTTACTTTTTGCTGGTTGATGTGTTGCCAGAAAACACAGATCTTTCGGCACTAATGCTGCGATCCAAAAACTAATCCAAAACCTGCGATTGTATGATACGTCTTCTGGCCACTACATCTCACGTGAACAAGAACAGGCACGAGGCATGCGCGATCGAGAGTAGTAGGTGCCCACTGCAGCAGCTTCTCCAAAGTACTGACCCGCCCATGTCATGGGAAAATGCCAACACTATAAAGGAAAGCAAAACTGAGGAGAGCCCCCTTGCATCACTCTTTGTGAACCCTCCGGGACGGCTGAAGTCGGATTAACTCTGCCATTTTGTCAGCGCAAATTCTCCTCTCCTGTTTATGTTTCTTGCCTCCGGTGTGCAACCATGTGCAACCCCAGCGGGCTGTGCACACTTGCACGCACCGTAGCGATCCCGTCAACAAAGTCAATCGTGATGTGCGATCGCATTACTATTGACAAAGCCATGTTGTCCGAGTATGGTGCTCTATCATTGAAATACGTTCATGCTGAATTCCACAAATAAGACCACGAGGTCGATCCCCGCTACTTTTGCTGGTTTCTATGAAATCTGCACACTCTCACTGTACTGCAAGGGCGCACAAGCAATGACCGCCAGCACACTAAACGTACGTCATGACACATCGACCTACAGCTAGCCCATCTGCAGTTTACGAGAACAAACAGGTATGCCACTCGTGGCTTGAGGCATTGTTTTGCTTTATTGAGTAAGTTTCACGCGGCAGTGCACCACAAAGGTGTGGCAAGCCACAGTGCGCTGACACGGAGGCCAGCAGAAGAGAACGCTTTTAGACACCTGACTGCGTTTTGAGATGTATTCTTAATTCTGGTAAGCTAAGCTTCACAGAAACAAAGTTCTGTGCATATGCGTGTGGCTAGCATGTTGACCGGGCTCGCTACATGCAACCATGCAACCATCAGCTGTTTCATGTGCACGCAAGCTTACTTTCTTCTTTCAAGCCTTCTTCACTCTTGCACCAGCATCCGCCAACCTTCGCTACCCTATGCCCCTCGGGCTCACAGATAAGATGTCTGCGGTAAACAAGGTTCAACCCCTTATTATGTACTTATAGCCAGGAGTGTGCGAATACCGAGTAGTAAGTCTTGAATCAAAATCCGAATTCAATCAAGAAAAAAAAAACTGAATACGGCATCAAACATCGAATAACAAAATTTTCTAACAGAAACTCGAACATTTACAGATTCTCATGCAAAAAAAAGCAGCTGTTGTATGTGGTCACGGGTCGACTTCTCAACAATGTCACCAGCCATCAAAAATAACTTTTCGCTTGGTGCACTTGTTGGTGGTATGCCCATGTACTTCATGGCCATCTTGCACAGTCCTGGGAAGTGTTGCTTGCCTGTTTCTTTCCAGAATACTAGAAGGTCTTGGTCCTTACTGCAAGCAGGCTCTCGAAGGTACCGCTGAAACTCCTCGATGTTGGCCGTTTTGGAGCAGTGTCTTCTTTCTGGTGACGCTGCCAGCTTCTCAATGCTGTCCCAGATACTCCTGATGCGCTCCTTGTGAGCTGTAGATGTTGACACTTCAGTACAGTATGCTTCTTCTAGAGAGCTCTGCAACTCAGTTCTTGCAAGCTCCATGAGCCTTGTTCCCTGAAACAGAGGTTCCTAAACCTCAGGTCATAGGTGGTTGCCAACACATGCGCCTTTTGCTCGTCCTGCCCTGGAAACCTAGTCCTCATGCTTTTCAGCAAGTTTCTTGCAGACTCTGAGGTGTCATCACTGGCGGTAATGCAGTCTTTCAGGACCATTTATGTTCCATAGAGAAATGGTACAGCTGACGACAAAGTTGCATGCTTCTGGCCACTAAGATCTTTGGGTGCCGATGCGATTGGTTCAAGAGCTTTGCCGAGCCCAGCCACTGCTTTCCACCCCTGTGGTGTCAGGTTGGGCACAGTTGTCTCCGAAGTGGCTTCTTTCAGCTGCGCAAGACATCGAGAGCATGTCATGCTCACTGTTCCATCTTGTTCCCACATCTTGAATAAGTTCCAAAACAGAAAGCTCCATCTGTCGCTGGCAATCCTGCCATCTTGCCATAGCTTGGTCACTGTGTTTGTAATTACCAACAATGACACGACACTTCTTGAGAATGGCAGGAACTCCTGGTGTTTCTTCCTTGGCATCTTTTATAGCTAGTTATAGCTATAAAGCTAGTTATATAGCTAGTATATAGCTAGTTAGTTATAGTTATAGCTAGACTGCATTGGGACACAAGAAATGCCCATAAGGGCTGCATGGAAGTTTCATGCTCCACTTGTCCGGTTGTCCAATGCAAAGCTTCTCATCTCGAAGTTGGAGGTTAAGTAGTGACAGGTGAGGCTGATGTAACTTTGGTTAGACCACAACATCCACTTGTCATGCAGCGGCAGCGAAGAAGATGATGACGGCGATTTTGAAAACAAAGAGTTCAATGACGGCTACGACAAGAACCTCATGGGCACTTGAGGTCAGTTGCCAACGGTAGTGGAAGCGGCACCGTTCGAGTGACGATTATCATCATCTGCGATCTTCCCCTCCTGTTATTTAGGGTATAGATGAGTCATTAAATAACAGGAGGGGATGATCGCAGATGATAATTATATGTGAGTGATGTGTGCCGCGTGTGCCAGCGGGAGAGGGCCACCCTGACGCACATCCTATGGGATTGCACCAAGTTCTCCAATGAGGCTTCGACAAGTACAACGATTCCGCTGCGACTCGCGGCTGCGGCGGAATGCTACGACCACGAAAGCCAAACCTGGGCCGTCCAGCAGGTCTCGGCAGCTCTTGAAAGACAAAGGCCGAGTGAAACCGACGGAACGTTGCCTCTCAGGGCGACCGACCGCGGGAGTAATACGCGCTAGAGTTGAGTAGAGACCACCCGCTGAGAAAACGTCAGGGCCCACGTCACGGCGCCATTTAGTCATGGTGTCGGTCTGCAGGCGACTACATGAAGTTGTCTCTCTCTCCCCTCCTGTTAGCTGCGTGGTGCGGAGCCATGTGGTCACTGTAGGGTGGAATGGCAGCGAGCCGGCGGCTGCTACTTCCAGCGACCTGCTGCATGCACTCATCGGAATGAGGTTGAGTAAGAAGACCGGACCAGGTGTGCCTCCGTGAATGGTTTAGGGCCTTCTAGTTGCTGCAAGACCTTGAGAACTCAGAGGTTCCGCCACCTAGTCTGTCGCATTCTCGCCAAGCGTTCGTTCGGGAAGCCAGCCAGGTTTAGGGCCTTAGGGTTCCTGGAAGACCTTCGTGGCTTGGACGTTGCCTGCTCTGCCGATCCTCATTCGGTGTAGCAGTCTGCAAGGTTTGCCTTCCGCAGGGGGTGCGATGCCATCGCTGGAAGCTGCCGTGGACCAGTGCCATCATTGTCTTCACAGAGGGAAGGGCAGTATGGGAACTCCGGCATCGGAGCCAGCAGTCGAAAAAGTGGAGGGTAAAGTGACTCGTGAGCAAGAGCAGCGATTTGAGGCTTGGCTGGGCGCTCTTGGGCGTGTCTGGCCAGGACAGGAGCCTGCTGGCGTGGACTGAGGGACCGCAATGTTACCGCACTTGTAAACGAGATCGACTCTGTCTTCCTGGAAGTCCGCATGCATTCTCTCCTTGACAGCTGGGACTGTGTCTCTGTACAACTCTGGGATGATTGTCCTCGAAAACGTTGTGCAGCTTTGAAACCTCGATTTTCGACATAGATGTAAGGCTGACGGTCGAGCGCCGGCATCCGGGCAATCTTGGTGGTTATCGCTGTTCTCTCGTGCTGCAATAGGTCCTTGCCCAACTCCAGTGCACTTTTGATGAGTGGCTGTGCACCATCTGGTCTGCCTTGCTTCCCGCTGTCTCTCAAAAACACAATGTGCAAAAGAAATGCTTGTTCTTGAGATGGTTCGCAAGTGGCGTCACCTTACTCGATGGTGTTTGTAGTTTCGTTTCACAGTTTTTGCACGTTGCCTCTTGGGCCCAGTTGTTTATGATATGTTTCAAAATGGCACTTTTCATTTGTTGAGTCATGTCACCCCTGACTGAGAGCAGGATCATGGGACTACGTTTTCCGACAGATAATACAGATGAAATTCCGCATGTCGGCTTGGTTTCCGCTAGTGAGAGACTTGGCGGTTTCGGGTCGCCCGGCAGAACAATGCCAACGGGCAACGACGCGAAGTACGTGGGGGAAACAGTGGAAGAGAATCTAGTGCCACCTCTATCCCGCTTGCAAAAGTAGGAAAGAAATTGATTGGCTGTGCGGCCTAGAGGTGGCATGAGTGCCGCCCGCACCAGCCACGCAGCGATGCAACGCAGCCAACACTGCACGCTGTGGAGCCATGGTCCGCGGTTTTGCAGCAGTTTGCAATAGCGCGCTTTCATTTTGTGCTCGCGAATTGCAGTCTCCGATTTCTCTCATTTGTATCTACAACTTTTGCTTGTGAAGGAAATGAGACGTGGTGCAGCCTGTGCGAGCGGCGCAAACAAAAGGCAGTTTTAGTCGAGTTTCACGGTTCGGCTGTGTCACGACCACAATTAGATCTGCGTGCTATCAGGCTCGTGGCATTCAAACTTTATTTATTTAGAGTCTGTGTGCTAGATCAGGCTGGAACAGTAGAACTGGAGTGTGTTTCGCATATTACCCACCAACCAGGCTCGGTGAATATATTGAATATTCGAGTAACTGAATACTTCAGATTCGATTCGCGAATCGAACTATTCGAGAAGTTACAATTTGATTCGTGTTCGTGTATTCAAGTATTCGCACACCCCTACTTACCGTAAAAACCGGACTATAGGTCGGACCGGAATATAGGTCGATCCCCCAACTACGAATTCTAAAAATGAAAAATATCTTTTTCAATGGCAAAAGTACCGAAAGACATCCTTACATTGAAACAAATGCGACTCATGCGCCATAGTGACAGTATTTATTTAAATGCTGCTCGCATGTGCACCCGGCCAATTTTTAACAGTATCGTGCGACCATAGCGTGCTTGTCAGCACCTTATTAACGGCACTTAGCAACGAAACAAACAAGATAGGCGCATGTGTACACGTGCGCTTACTTTCGCTATTTCGTTGCTCTGTGCAGTGATGCTAAGGTGCTGAAAACATGCAGGTTGATGGTCGCGCGATACTGTTAAAAAGTGGCCGGGTGTACAGTACGCAGAAGGGCATAAATAAAGTGCGCAAGCACTACTCCGAATCAGAGCAACGCGTTTGATTAGAGTGGTCCGAACTAGAGTCGTATGACGAGTGCTTCTCGCTGCCCAGTCCAGAGGGGTGTGCAATCTCTACCGCTTTCAAACGGATGCCTTCGGCCGTCACAGGCAGCCATCTTACACGTAGCTCCTGGACGAACTCCGCAACCTTGTCTTCCAGTTTTGCGGTCCGCTGAGGTCCGCTGAGGTCCGCTTACAAAATGACGTTTTCTGTTGGTTTGCTGCTTCAGTCTCCGCCAGTACCGAATGCTCTTTTCAGATACTCCTAATTTGCGCTGTGCCGTGAGGTTGCCGTCGGCTTCCGCGCACTCAGTCGCCGTTTTCTTGAAGGCGACGGTGACTTGTCGTCGGCTTTCGCTCATTTTGAAACAAAATGTGAAAAACAGCCTTTAACCAATATAACTTTGTGACAATGTAAAGGCAAATTGGCGGTGCCACAATGTTGCCACGACGCGCTGCTGCTGATGGCAATGGCGAAGGCGCTTCTTTACTTCATCCGCCCATTGTTGCAAGACTTCCATAGTTTTTCCGCCAATGTCCGGTATATAAGACGAGGGTCGACTTTTCGCAATAGTTTTTTGAAAAAAAGTTCGACCTATATTCCGGTTTTTACGGTATAGCAGCTGTTTCTTTCCCATTCTTCTGCACAGCTGTTTTGCATGCCACAAACACATCATCCGCTGTCAAACGCAGTGACACTGCAGCATCGTGACTTACCTGCAAGGAGTTTATCGTACATTCTGAAGCACAACAGTTTCAATCTGTGATGGCTCGTTAGCATGAGTCCACCGAAGACTGCAACAATATTCCCAGACCATCCTTCGTCCGTGGCATGGTCCATGGTGTACAGTTTCATATTTACGCTCTATACCGCATTTACCTGCCTAATGAATGCACTTTTTTTCCCAATGTACCAAAGCAAAGTTGGGGGTGCATTCATTATGCAGGGTAAATTTCATGGAGACATTTCTGGAACAGCAAGAATTGAAAAGTAAGATGGTAATGATTTGGAACATGCAGAAGATAACTTATCGTTGTAGTAAAAATGCGTGTGTACCATTTGCAAACGGAAACTTCACTACGCTTCGGAACCACCAGACCTGCCGTTCAGGTTGCTGGCTGCTTCATCCACATTGTGGTTCCACCATAGAATAAAGAACAAAAGCGTCCGCTGCACAAAGTCGGCGGGGTGTAGGCCAATCGTGCACAGTGAAACTGGACGCGTGCTCCGAACAGCAATCTCCAATCGTTTCCAGCTCATTCTCACAGCCACTTTCGGCTGCATGCCGTTATTGCAAGTATCATTTTCAAGCACACACCTATCTTGACAAGCACGCTGTGTGCACCTCTTTCCTCGACAATCCTGCTCATCGGCATGTCAAAGTTCATCGGTGTCTGATCGGCGTTTCTGTTTTGTGAAGAGATAAGCTCTATGTCCCGCAGCAGGCGTATAACTCGACTGAAGGCCCGTCACACACATTGAAACCCAAGGCAGGCAGAAAAGCGAGCCACAGACATGCGAATTCAACACTATGCCCACTATACCAACCAAGTGCTGTCCACCACTTCACTATGTCTCTCCTGTGCGCCTCGCCACGCTGTGCCCCGCAGCGCATCCCACGCGCGCACTCTTCTGTTACATCAGTGTAAAGTCAACTGCGCATGTTGCAGAGAGCTAGTTGCGTTTTTCCTCTCTCGAATCTTTGAGGTGTCTTTAAGCTGGCACTGGCAGAAAGGATGTGTTAAGCAGTAAGTCTGCTTGCTTTAAACACGTGTGAGAGTCAAAGGTTGTAGTCTCTCCGATAAGCTACAGCACGGCCATTCAATTGTGGGCCTGCACTGTAGCAAAGTTGGGGGTGCATTCATTACGAGAGGGAAAAAACATTCGAATTTCTCACGACTAATTTGGGGGTGCGTTCATTATACGAGTGCATTCATTGCGCAAGTAAGTAAGGTACTACTTCTTCGAGTCCCACCTGGCTACAACGACAAATGGAAGAGCACAGTCTAGCTACCACGAGCTGCACGTGCGGCGCCTTTGCCTCAGTACGAGATCTACAGAGCAGCACGCACGTGAGCACTAACCACCACAACGAAACTGCCATTGTGCCCCAACAACATGGCCACTACAGCAAAAAATACCACGTGACTTCCTCCACACTTTTCTCCTAGCACAGGGACTGGGTGAGGCCTCTCCTTAGTTTTTTCCTTCCTCCATGACAGGCATGCAGTCAGTTACCTCTTCTGGTACCAGAAACTCTCCTTGCGGGTCATCGCATGCCGCCATTCGCAGCTATGACCACCAGCGATAAGCATCTTCATCTATCTTCTTCACACCATGGCAGGGTGTAGTGCAATTGAAAGCATACTGCACGTATTTAATAGGTGACAACCCGAATGCACTGCTGTTCACTGCTGCAGGCAACATGTGAGCCTTTATGTGCCTTTATGTGAGCCTCATGTTTTGCTCTGGCAGCGTCGCATTCCATTGTAGCCCACCAGCTCAATTTTGTTTCAGTTTGTCTTAAAAACCTATGCAACAGGAAAATAACAAAGCGCGTCTCTTGCCCAGACCCCACCAGCTTGAGGTGCGTCAGTGCCTTGTGCCGCAACATTTCTCGCCGCATATCAGAATGCCCCACCTGAAGAAACTTCTGACCCAGGCCGCATTCGAGGAGAATTAGAACAACTGAATCCACACAAACGTGCATCTCAGGCCGTTCTGGCCCTACCAGATCGGTGCGTGTCAGGGTCTCGTGCCATAACGATTCGCACAACGCTTTGCTTTACATAAATGTCAAATGCAGTTGATTCTGCCAAAATTTTTAGTGGCTTCGGATTGTACATTTTCCCAGCTACGTTTTTTTCTCGCATTTTTTTTCCATAATGTAAGAACGTGGTTCTAACATTAAGCTAACATTAAGCTAATGTTAGAACTAACATTAACATTAACATTAACATAGCTAACATTAGGCTAACTTGCGACAAGGGCACTTGTCTTTGTCAGGGCAACAACGGCCCTGACAAAGACATTTCTTGTCAGAGTGATGCAGCATTTACGCATGCATCACTCACTCTCACCCATCTTCCGTAAAGGAGGAGAACAAGGAGAGTAAGCTAGTGCACAAAGGAGGGTGAAGAAAGTTGAAGTGTTCAAGAAAAGAAAAGACAAATGGGGTTTGATATTTCATGGTGATAGAGAGGAGATGGGCAGGGGGGCTTCTGTTGGTTCTTCCAAGAATTGAAGGTGACAAAAAGAAAGAAGGACCTACATGTTTAAGGGGGGACGCGGCTTTTGCATAGCGAAAGTTAGCCAAAAAAATTGATTTTATGAAAATCACATTTTCAGTTTCTATAACTCTTTTTCTATCCGATTCCGAAATATCATCCCTGTAAACCACGTAGAAGTGCTAAAAAAAAATTGTTTTATCGGCCAAGGTGGCGAAAAATTTTTCGGAAATCAAGTAAGGACAGCGTTTTCCAAGCCACAATATCTCTGGAACGGCGCAACCGAGTGCCGCTATCTTGGTCTCTTTGGAAAGTGGATTTCTCCGTCTTTAAATTTGCCACTTGAGCTATCTCCTCCGTACAGACACAAGCGCACAGAAAGCAAATGATTGAAGGTCGTGCCGAAGTCTGCGATTGGCCGCGCCTGCCACGTGACTCCAGTGCGGTTCGCGATTGGTCCGGCGCTCGGGTTGTCTGCTTGCCTCTTTGCACCTCGCTAGCCTGGAAGTCTCCACTCGCCGTAATCTTGACGTGTCAAAACGGGTGCTACATGGACATTGCAGTAGTGTGGCCTATCGCTATGTTTGTGGATGTCTCGAACCCGCGGCTAAGCATTCCGAGCATCGGTGACGCGGACTAGATTCATGCGTGGAAGCCTTGGACACATGGCTATGCCTTTCAGCACTCGGTGTTTCAAAATTTGTGACTAAGCACATTGCTCACGCAATCTTGTGAGTCACAGCTGAGCATTTCGCATTTAGGTGTCTCCGACTCGGTGATTACGCATATCACCCGCGCACCTCTCGGACCCTCGCCTAAGCGTTTCATGCATCATTCAGCGCCTCTGACTGCGCGACTAAGCGCATCGAGCGTCGACTCCTCGAGCCCGCGGCTAGGAATTTCGTGCGTCGGCACCTTGGACTGTGCGAATAAGCACATCAAGCGTAGACTCCTCGAGCCCGCATCTAGGCATTTCGCGTGTCGGAACCTCGAACTGCACGGTTAGGTATATCACGCTTCGGCACCTCGAACTGCGCAAGTAAGCACATCAAGCATCGACTCCTTGTATCTGTGGCTAGTCATTTCGCCCGTCGGTGCCTCGGATTTGCAACCAAGCATATTGCACGTTCATTCTATTATCGTATTGTCACGATAGCTCGTAACAACATCTATCATACCACCCCATCATAAAGAGAACCTCATCATGAGCTCTGTTCACTAGGCCCCTTGGGCTGGCACAGACACCTGGCTGCAGAAGTGATCGAGGTATCACACAGGAGTACAGTTCTGGAAAGCACCTAGCAACTGCATAGCTATCACTGACTCTCTGATCCTAAGTTCCACAGCCATTGTCAGGTGAAGATGACTTGGAAGGCTACTGACACTTGGAGCCTTCATTCAGTACCAGGGTCAATTCTACCAAAAGAAAAAAAAATGCCTCACTGATTGTACTGGAGAGTGCTATCAATCAGGCAGCCTGCAGGTACAACACTGGAACTATGTTCATGCCCACACAGAGTTCTCCACCGTGGTTTGAAACCCAGGCACCATGCTCTTTGTAGAGCATCAGCAAAGAATGCCATACAATAAAAAGGGGGGGGGGGGGTGATGAAGGCACACCAGACCAGAAGCCACATGTACCAGAAGCCCTACATCACAAAACACCTGAAAGACTACAAATTTGGTGCCTTCTAGAGAACTGAAGAGAAGGTGGAACGTTGAGAGCCATTTTCTCAAAACTGTTTTTTTTTTTTTTGCCTTTCTGCTCAGTTTCTGGAGCTGATTTCTTTGTTACCGTTTAACATATTCTGACTCCGTTCTTTTCTTTTTTTTTTGTCACATTTTTCGGGCTACAGTGCAGGTTGTGACATTCTAGCTTTCTTATCTTGACCCTCTGTAAGTTTACGATATGGCTATTCGTCTACCCCGAAAGTGTGCTTGATGCGAAGGTAACATAAAAAATGGCACTCCAAAAAATGTGTGTTCTGAAAAAAAAAAGAAAGCAAAAATGTCACGACCTTCAGCACGCATTTAGCTATGCAGTCAATACCTAACTAGCCTTCTATCACGTTTCTTAAGTTCCCCAGGCTCTCCAGAAAATTAGGAGAAAAATTGTGCTCAATGAAATTCAATAAAGTGTTCTCAAGATATGGCTTTGAAACTTTTATGAAGCATCAGGGAGACATTCTAAACATTTGTGCCAATTTTTATAAAAATCCATAAAGAAATAAGGAAATTGAATTTCAAAGTCACGTCCCCCCTTAAGCAAGCATTGTCAACACAGTGGGCCTTGTTTTCCCAGAAAACCAAAACTCTTAAAGAAGCACGGTTCAAACACTTGAAAATTGAGCAAAAAATTAAAAAGAAGTTTTTCTTTAAGAAAAAAAAAAATTGTGTGTGTGTTTTTTTAAGGAACTGACACCTGTACCCCCCTACCTGTTCCCTCTCTATCACAATAAGATACCAAACCCCATTTTAAAGCGAAGCTTTCTTGGCCTCTTCCTACAATTTTGTATTCATTTCTTAACACTATCCATTTTTTAACTGCTGTCGACTGTGCAGCAACGTAAAAATGCCACGTTCCCTCAACTCATGGAAATCGTGCCACAAGATAGATAGCCTTGTATCGGCTTGTATTAGGTATCCCACATAACTTGTGCCCAAAATTTAAAAATGTGCAAGTGCGACATAGCTGGACAGGACCAAGCTAATGTTGTTTGCCGTCGCTTAGGTTCCATATAAAGTCCAAGTGCGATAAAATAGCTCCTTGCACACCTTTTGCTGTGCATGCAAGGGAAAACATGGGAGGGTGAGCTGAGAAGGACGATGGCTTGATGCACACCATCCTCCCGCATGCCCGATGTTGGGAATGACGAGATCATGTGATCTAGCGTCTACTAGAAGGGAGGCTTAGCTGAGCACGCAGTAACATGGGCAAGTACATTGTGCTGGAGGCTCCTTCCTGCTCCTTTTAAACTAGATGTGAAAGGAGGGTGCGCACCACTTTGTTTGCTTCCATTTGGTGTCGGTTTCCTGTGCCTCTGGTCATTTTTTATGGCACACGATATTAGAGTACCTAGTGATGCCTTGAATCTTCATCATTGGCTAAGGTTTGTCCAAAAAATGGTCCTTGAGAGAGAAATTTTCAAGCCAAGCTTGTATTGGCTCACAAGGGGCATTGTCGTGGTCATGCAAAAACCCAGTTACTCCCAGGGCAGAGGAGCTGCAGGAAAGGGTGGTTTGATGAGTTGACAGCTGTGCTGGCACCTGAGCATGAGTCATTAGCAAGAATTCCAGTGGCAAAGGTGCGCTCTCACGCCATGTGCAGCCGCTCAGAGCCGTTTCGCTTCTGCCGGGGAGAGAAATGACAGGAAATGGTCTCGCGCGTGCTGTGCTGGCTTCGTTTCCGTTCAGTTCAGTCTTGGAAAATGGATGGACTGCCATGCGTTGTGCGGTCCTCCAAGGAATGGACAGCATTCAATGAGTGGTGGCAAGAACTCACTCGTGATAGGGCTCCGATCCAGCTAGCGCCGATCCAGCCGTTAGAGCCGCCTGAGCCCAGGCAGTCCGACGGCAATGGGAAGAAGATCCCGAGCTGAGAGAGCGGGAGGCTGAAGCAATCCGGCACCGTTACCTGTCGGATACTTAACCGTGACGAAAGCCAGGTGCCTGCAGGACCAGCTTCGCTCATCCCTATTTTCCAGTAGAGGAAGGGTTGGGCATCTTTGTTCAAAAAGGACCATTCCACGGTTTCTGGAGTTCTCATTCATGGGACTAGAACTTGCTGGGACCAACAGAGCAGTTAGAGTTATCTGTTACGTCAAATTAAGAGATTTTTTAATTATCAGGATTTCACTCTACTGTACTCTCACTGCCCTCACCACTCTACCTGGTCCTTGTCACTGTTGATGTGCAGCTACTTGTTTTGAACAGACTTCCTCTGATGGAATGTTTGTGCAGTCTGTGTTTAATATTGACTTCTTTTGTTTCATAACTGTCGTCTTCTTTTCATTTCTTCTTTCTTCTCCTTCTTTTTTTCTCTAATTTTTCAGGCAGCAGTATAGTGTTTGAAGATGCTTATGTATACCATTGTGCCCTCACCTGCGTAAACCTGAACAAACTCGTACTGTTCACAAATAAACAAAATAATAATCCTATTGGCATACTGAAGGAAGCAAGTTCAATATGCTGGGTGGCATGCTGTGCAAACAAAAAGAAAAAAAAATTGCATGGCTGTGTATTTTTTGGACTCGTTTCATGCAAGTTGGTCACTGATTTGTCCCTGGTTTATAAACAAGTGGGGCTTCATAAACCACCTCCAATCAGGTGTCCTGATGGGGTCTCTTCGCGTGCAGGTCAAGAACCTGGTGTGTCTGGTGCTTCCCCTGCGGCTACTCCAGGTGACGGAGAGAGTAGACAGCCACCACTCCCTCTCAAACGCGCTTCTGCTCACCACCAGGAACAAGGTGCGTGTGCCTATGCCTAGGGTATTCTGCACTGCATTCACTGGTCGAATCGTTAATAAATTCAGCTATGTGGTTTAAAAACCCAGAGCACTACAGAGTACAATTTCAAACAGCTGTGGTCCTTTAACATGCAGCCAATGCACGTCACATGTGTATACCAATGGGCCCCCATTGGAATGTGGTTGCTGTTGCCGGGAATGTAGTCTGCAGCCGCGGGTTTAGAAGCACAACGCTGTAGCCACTGAACCACAGAGGTGGGTTTTAGTGAGTAAAGTAGGGCTTCAAGTCAGGCTTGGGCAAGCACTCATTTCCGAGAGTTCCTTAAGAGTGCCGTGGTAAAGGAGACAATGGCTACCGCAGTTGCAAAAGGACGCCGCAGTATTGTCCGAGCAAAGCAGCCGCTCTACTCCGTTCTTCAGAATCGCTCGCATCTAAATTACACATGCCAAACATCGTTCTCCAGTGTGTCTGCTTAATGTTGGCAACTCCATCTTCTATTAGTTGTATTATGCATGCCCATGGGACTATGTACAAAACAGTAAAAACGTGAAAGGGAAACCATAGTAACACGGGGTTCCCAGATTCGGAACTGAAACTGCTCCTGGAACTTGCTCAGTATGGGTAACAGTTGCAGTAAAAGAACTTCGCCGGCTTGCACTTGATTTTAAAATTTTATTTTGTTGTTAGAACCGAAACAGCTCAGCGCACTGAGCCACAGCCCTTCCCTACTTGCGTTGTTTTCTTTAGTTGCGAACAGGTGGCGAAAATTGCAGTCTTTGCTGCAGCTCATATGTCGGTACAAGACTGTGTGGCTTTTTTTTTTCTTTTTTTTTTTGATGATTTGGGCAAGGAGCGAAGTCAAATGCTGGTATTAAACAGTCTGGACTAAAAAACACGACCTTGGTGCAAATTTCGTTCAGAAAGAAAGAATTAGTAGGCACAAAATCATTTCTTAAAGCCGTTACAATAACAGCACTGTAAGTTCACGTTATCTTTCTTCTGTGCTGACACACTCTGTTGTCACTCTCTTCCTGTGGCTCTGTATATTTTCAAGGGATGTAATTAATGAGCGCAAAAACCAAACACAGCATGAAAGGAAGATGGGTGGCGGCCATCGGACAAATGAAACTAGGCCCTCAGCAAGTTTCATGTGAAATGTGCCATTTGCCTTTCAGGTAAACTTCCTGCTTGCACAAGTTGAGGGGCGGGATTTCCTCATCGAGAAGATTTCCGAGCTCCTGGCAAAACTTCCCCAGCACAAGGAGTACGTTGATAACTCGTTGTTTCTGCTAAATGCCTCGAAGATACGTCAATGTTTAAAATCTGGATCATTCCTGATAAAAGTCAAAATGGCAGTTAGCACGTGCAAAGACATGTAGCGGCGAGCACTTAATCTCTCGCAGTGCTTTCGCAGTGTCATTGCATCAACAAGGACAGTTAACTATTTTGGATGCAAACTGCACATTCCCTTTTAGTACACATTAAACCACACTGTACAGTTTCTTTAGGTGCAGATATAGTGCCACTTCACCTCCTATATTCATGCCCTATATTCCTAGCCTGAACCATTGAAGGGGTAATGCAGCACCTTTCATGAAACGTGTGGAACCTGTCTTGATGTTAGAGCATCGCATTGCAAACCTTTGGCAACCAAAACAAAAACTGCCACACCCTGACATCTTGCGCCTCTCCTTCGTTATCAAACTTGGCTGGAAGCCGTGCAAGGCACGCATGCGCAGCAAGGCATGCCGCTTCTTGCCCATTATCGCGCTGAGCTCTTGCACTGAAAGGACCTCCGTGCTATGGTGTAATCGCCTCTGTCATCCCGCCCATTTGTAGGCCATAGTAATAATAGTACAGTGATATCTTCCAACGCCAGATGGTGCCGCCATCCTACCAGTGATGAGAAAGATACAAGCGTTAATGATAGGCTGAAGGTGCTAGTCTGGCTGATCACCTGGCATGCTACTCCAGGGGCTGGGCAGCAGTGATGAGGTTCACCGCTCTTACTTTTTCTAGAGTAGACAGTAGCCATCGCATTTACTCTTGCATAAAAGTAAGTATAAAAAAGTGCGTGGGTCTTTCAAACCATTACTCATTATTGCATTCGTCTGTCTGAGCTCGCAGTCTGGCGGCGTTCATTTAAAGGCTTGCCGGTGCAGCAGAATCTGGTTAATACGACCACCCCTGATACAAATTTTTGAAATTTCCTGGCTCAAGTCCATTAGCTTACAACGTTCTAAATTTCAAATCTTGCAAACCGTCTTTCCTGCCGTAGCGAACAATATGAACAATTGAGTTGTGCGATTCGCGATGATAAGAATCAAGCCACCACCCCTTCCCCCAGAAATATACTATAAAATTAAAAAAGAAAGCATTGTAAAAAAAAAAAGGCTACTTGTCGGCCGTTTTCGAACACCTTGCAGCTTTATCAGGAGCCGGAAATCACATGTTATCCAGTCTTGTCACATCAGGACCGGTGGTATTCACTTTCATGAGCAGCCTTATCTCTGTATTCCACGCCATCCCTCCCATGCAGTGGTCGATAACAATTAGAAACTTTTCTACCTTTGCACTCGTGAGATCACATGATACAAAGTAGCTTCGCCGCCACAAAGAAAAGTAAGCAAATTCTCTTAGCTTGCGCCAATCATGTGCTTATCTTATCACCATCAAGTAGCAGCTAGGACGCAGCAATGGATGAAATTCGAGATAATCAGGTAGATCTTGAAATGACAACTTCCGAACACACGAAGAGTGCAGCACGCTGCTGCCAAAATGTCTGCAAAACAAGCGCAGCAGTGACTCAAATTCACATGAGCCAATAGGAGCGCTCCCTGTACACCATGTGACTGTAGCAGTGAATTGAATGCAACACTAGTTTTCTCTTTGTGCGCTCGTTTTCATTGGTTTTATTTCTGCACGGAGAAATACAGCACTCCAGCTACCTGAATATTTGATCTCTCGTGTTTACAGCAATGCCAAGAAGGTGATGCTGTGTCATAGAAAAGCCACTGTCACATGATCAGCGGTGCGATAGCACCTCTCAAAGCCCAATTTCCTTCTCCATTTTGAAGTTGACACATTAAGAAAGTGCAATTTTCTTGAAATTCTGCTGCATATTCCAAATATTTTACCATGATATGAAGGAAAGTCTTAGGATCGTGGAAGAAAAATGTAAGAAATTGGAAATTTTGAGCAAGTTGGCCATTTCAATGCCATGTCTCCCTTAATTTCCCGTTTTTTAAAGCGAGTAGCACTCTGCCTACTTCAGCCATTTTGAGCTTATCTGTCCATCTATATATCTAGCCTCTTATGACAACCCATTGACACAAGTTGTCTGTCTGCTTGGGCCGTAGGTATGTGATCCTGATCGTGATGCCGTCGTGGCCCTTCTAGTGTTGTCATTCCAGCTTCGTGATCTTACTCTCGTCATGCCATCGTCGTCATGCCTTCTACCTTGACCCCCTGGTTCAAGTTGTCTAACAGCTTGAGCCACTAGGTACGGGCTCCTCATCGTGATGGCGTCGTGGGTGTTGTATCTCTGTCATTCCAGCTTTGTCATCCAACACTCGTCATGCTATCGTTGTCGCGCAATCGTTGTCATACAGTTGTCACACATTCATTGTCACACCACCATTGTGATGCCGTCGTGATCATTCAGTCGTCGTCATTCCAGCTTTGTCATCCAACTCCTGTCATGCTTCCATTACGCCATCGACGTCACACTGTCATTTTATCACTGTCGTCATTTCAGTAGCGTCATCCCATTGTCGTCAGGCCGTTGTCAGCATCCTGCCTTCTTCATTCTATTGATGTCAGTCTTTCATCACCATTACACTGTAATCATACTGTCATCATTCAATTGTCATTAAGCCACCCTTGTCATGCCGTCATCGTCAGACAGTCACTACCAGTGCTCCACTGCGAGACTGTCGCTGTAATGCCATTGTGGTCGTGCCACTATAGCTTCATTGTCTGACTCTCGTCGTGCTATTGTTGTCACGCCATTCTCATCATACACTCGACAACATCCCATTGTCCTCATGCCATTGTCATGCCATCATCGTTACTGTATTGTAGTCATGCAATCCTTGTGATACCGCCGTCGGCATGCCTTCGCGGTCATTTGATTGTGATCATTGTAACTTCAATATCTGACTCTCGTAATGCCGTTGTCGTATGGTTGTCGCCATGCCATCGTTGTCATGCTGTTGTTCCACCATCGTCATCACTTCGATATCGTCATCCCATTGTCGTCATGCCATCGTCGTCATATCACTTTGATCATTCCATCAGCGTCATTCTTTCATCACTCTATCATAATCATACTGTCATCATTCGGTTGGGATTATGCTGCCATTGTCACGCCTCCGTTGTCATTGCTTCATCACAGAGATGTTATCATGCATTTGTTGTCATACTGTCATTGTCGTGCCATCTTGGTCAGTCGTGGTATCGTCATTCGGGCTTCATCCAATAGTTGTCATACCATCATCATCGTCACATCATCGTCATAATACAGTCATCATCTCATTGTCCTCACGTTGTCGTCATCACATTATCATCATTATAGTATCGTCATAATTTAGGACTCCACATCTCATGTTCGTCATGCCATCGTTGTATGCCTTTTTAGTTCTATTCATATCATTTCTTCATCATTTCATCATCACTACATTGGCGTCATACAGTTATCGTCATGCCTCCATGCTCGTGGGCAACCTAGGCCATCGAGTGCCATAGGAAATTGGAACAATATCGTAGTATGTGGCTTATAACCGAAGCTACGAAAGTCTCAGAATTACCACTTCACATATTAAAGAAACTTGACTGCAGGAATATGGTCTCTCGCTACATTGCTCAATTGCTATTCTCATTACTGTCAACAGCCATTGTGGCATGAGTCCTGCTGTAATATATTGCCTTTAAGTGGTACAAATTTTGGGTGATACGAATTTTTCTGCCATCCTGAGAGATTTGTATCAACAGGGTTCTACTGTGTAAAAATTTCGTTCTCTTATTTCATGTAGTTTGTAAACCATTACCATTATTTTTCTTTCCACGCCCTCTAGAATTCCTTGTCCAGAGGAAGACAGTACCTCCCTTGCGTCTTCAAGTAAGTGCACAGCTTATTTGATATCCTCACAAAAGAAAATATAAAACAAGCTGAGTCAGTCATGTGGTGTGTAAAAGAGATAACATGGGGCCTATTACAGTGATAGAATGAGTGCCAAGGGAAAGTAAGTGTAATCGTGAATGGCGAAGGGTTCGGTGGCATGATTAAACTGAGATTAGGGAATACATCAACTGACACAAGATCAGGGTGATCGAAGATCGCTCGGAGAGGCCTTTGTCTTGCAGTGGACATAACAAGAGGATGTTGAAGACGAGGAATTTCTTGCAGGCATTGTTACATTGGCCAAATGGGCTAATACTATAACAAAAGATTAAAATTTCCTCTTGCTAAAGGGTATTTCTGGTAACTGTCTGGCCAAACAAACACTGCAAGAAATGTGAGCTTCTTTTGCTGCACCAAGCAGTTGTCTGCTAGGAATAGGGCTATATACGTAACATCATGCACGAACAATTTGGCAAATAAAGAATCATCACCAGGTAGGTTTGAATGAAGAACCCACCTTAGGTGTGACACAAACACTCCTCAACTACCCAACAACAGTTTTGCGATTACCGGGGAGAAAAGTTACATTACTATAACCTTACTCTCCTTGTTCACAAAATAGTTTTAAAGGGTAACATTAAATATAGCATCATAAATATATAAGATACCTTTCATCAAGTATGCGCGTTGCTTTATGATTATGTTTGGAAGCTAACACCAGCTTAGATTATATGTTTGTATATTCTGAACAATTATTCTTGTTTGTTAGGTTCTGGGTATTCAAAAAGGGTTAAAATTTTAGGCTAGAAGAGACTAGTCATTTTGGTACAATTAATCGGAAAAGTAAATCTAATAATCCACAAGGTCTTTCAAAGCCAAAGGACGAAGTCTATGTAAATTCATGGATTTCCCATCATTTCTGTTCTGGCTGAGAGTCTTAACCATGATCCACACAGACACTTGCGCCAAATCTCACTCTAGCGTTCTTAGCATGGAACTGTGAGGTCTACACGATGGCAGAGGTCAGATGTGTTGAGTATGCAGTTGTTTGTTGCCTTTTGTTGCATTGTTTTGTGCATCTTAAATGTGAAGTTTCATTCAATACCGCATTGTACAGCACTGAAAGGGAAAATGTATCATCCACCTGGTACACTCCTGCAGAGGAAAACCCATTCTGGTTTCTCAGAAAGAAAGCTCAGCAGTTGAAGAAAAATTAAGGCTTGTCGAAGAATTGGACCTGGGACCATAATCTTTTTTCCCCCTTTGGGAAACTTGCTTTACCTCGCAAAGTTCTGCATAACTGATTTGCCATATTCAGTATCCCTGTGCTTCGAATTGTTGTTTAGTTCAGCCTTGTCATTCTGGTTAGTTCAGATAACAGAGCAACCACTCTAGAAAAACATTGGTTCCAGGTCTTGTCCCTGGACCTGTATGAATTTTGCAGTGACGCTCTTAAGGGGAGTTTCATAGTGGTTTTCATGTAGGGTTGGAGGCTGGCGTGCGACGGCATGGTTCATGGCAAATGTAAAGGCAATGCAACGTGCGTTGCCACCCTGAATTCGCTTTGAAATGTAATGATCAATGACTATAAAATAAATGTTACCTTCCATATAGTATCTCATTCAACTAAACGAGGACTTATATGTGCGATTTTTTTTTTTTTACCAGTAATCCGTAATTTTTATTTCTCATGTCACATTATACCGGTTCCACGTCAGCCAGGTGTTTATACGGCTGTGGCAGTGGAAGCAGAAGCCGTGGTGCTGCAACGCAACTACTGTGGGAGCAATCCCCAAGCACAGCCAGCCGCAACAATGCTTGAAAGTAGCAACAGTTGCTGCATTCAAGTGAGGCCATCAACCAGCAAACAGACCCCTAGTACTTCCAATAGGTTTGCGAACTTGCTCATATGGCATTGCTATCTTTCGTGTAACACTTGCAGATTGGCATACGTAGGTAAAGAATTTTTTTTACACGGAAGCGTATGCACCCCTCTCTGGAATTGGTGAGTCTAAGTCGACAACCACTTAGCTGGGATAGTAAAGCGAATGCCAGAGGAGGGTGTCAGGAGGTGGAGAGGGGGAGTGCACACTGGGGAAGGTACAGAAAAGTGTGCAGTCGACCGAGGGAAGAGGAAGGAGGCGGAGTGTCGCGGAGAAGGGTAGGCAAGGGCGCACTGGCTTTACCATCTCTGGCAGTTGCTATGAACTCTGTGCACACTATGGATGTATCGGGTTCCTCTGGCGATCGAGAAGCTGTGTGCCAAGCGGGAAGGACAGAGAAGCAACGCAAGCGGCAGCAGGCCATGCACGAGTCAACTGACCCTGAAGTTGTCCGGAAGTGCTGGGCAGGAGCTGATCAAGACCAGCAAGAGGTGTGGGCTAGGCCTACCCAGGGGGCTCCCAAAGAACGTGCTAGGCAGCTTGCGACAATGCTGGTGTGTCAGGCAAGGCGACATAGCTTAGAAACTCCGGAACAGCACCCATACACTTGCGTGTAAACCACGTTCACAAAGTGAAACATCACTGTAATTTTTGCTTGATCAACTGCTAAGGTTTCATTCTGAGAAACTCGTATGGCTTTCCTTAGCAGCTTGGGGCTGCTGTCTGGTAAAATGACATCTTGCTCCACTTTGTGGATTTGCGCAGTACTTATTTGCCATATTGTACAACATTGCCACAGGCTCGTCGGCATCGTGGGAGCCGGAAGCGTCGCTGGCATCGCGCTTTGAGCTGCCCCGTTCGCTGGAGGCCCAGGAAACCGAGACTCAGAAAGAGAAGCAGTGGGAGGAACACTTTGCCGAATATGGACGGTGTGCTCACTTTGCTCTTTGAATTCAGGTTGAGGCACTTCGGCCACTCACTTCACTTGTTTTGGCACTTAAGGCCCCTTTATGTTCCTTGGGGTGTCTGTGCTATGTTGCATTCTTGTGGAGCCTCACGTGTTCTGGGTTAGAGGGCCATTAGGGTTCTGGGTTAGGGGACGATAGATAGGGGGCCAATTTTAGTAGAAGCACTTGATCCACTCACCATCGCCCATGCTATCAGTCTCACTGCTATTGCAGCCATGTAGTTTTCTTTTGTGGGCCACAACTTTGTCCAAGAAAATGTGTTTCAACCTTTTACGCATTAGGAATTCATTGTTCTGCCTGCATTCTTTCCTGTCCCCATCACTGTTGCTTTATGATGCAAAGCCACACTTCCGCCCGAAGCAAGTGGTGTGTGCACAAACATTCGACATGTCGCTGTGCTTGTTCACAGCTTGTGATGCTGAGAAAAATGGTGCTAATTCTAATGTCATGTAATTTTTGCTAACCAGCATTGTAACAGATTCACCTTTAAGTGCAGACTTTGCTGTGGTTATTGTCGTTGCTTCCATTGTTGTTGTTCTTGTCGGTGCCATCATTATTGTTGTCATTGTTGTTCTTGTTGTCATTCACATTGTGATCACTGTTTTTGTTGTTATTGTTCGCATCGTGATTGTGGCAGTCGTCATTCTTGTTGTGACCGTCCCCATCATTGTTCTTGCTGCTGTTGTCATTGCTGTTCTTGTTACTGTTTTTTTTTTCTAATGCTTTTGCTCTCCTCATATTGCCCAGGGGCCTGTGTACCTATCGTACCAGCAAGGCGCAGGAGCTGGTCTTGATGGGCATTCCAGACAGCCTCAGGGGCGAGCTCTGGATGCTGTACTCGGGGGCCATTCACGAGGTACACGAAATTAGTTTAGTTTCTCCCAAAGCTTCAAATTCTTATGGAATGAGCATGTGTTTGGTCTTCTGGCCGAGGCCCGCTCTGGGTGGCTGTGGCATTCTGCTACAAAAGCATGTTTCAAACTGCGACGGACGCATTCCAGTGGGGGCCGAATACAAAATGGAGTATCTGCTGAGCATTGAGCACGCATCAGAGAAACCATGGTCGCCAAAAGTAGTTTAAAGCACTTTACCATAGCACTTCTTATTTCCCCTGTATTGTGTCAAGACATTAAACTCCGTTGATAAATCAGTTGGTCTTTTGGCCAAGCTCCTGTTGAGTCTTGCCAATCTTTTTTATAAGAGCGTAAAGCTACAAGACACAAAAGAAGAGGCGTTTGGTCTACTGTTAGCGGGAAACACACGGTTGATATTCTGGCTTTAATTACTGCTTAGATTCGGCATTACAGTCCATAGACATATTCTTAACCCACCGTGGTTGCTTAGTGGCTATGGGTATTGGGCTGCTGAGCACGAGGTCGTGGGATTGAATCCCAGCCATGGCGGCCGCATTTCGATGGGGATGAAATGCGAAAACGCCCATGTACTTAGATTTAGGTGTGCGTTAAAGAACCCCAGGTGGTCCAAATTTCCGGAGCCCCTAACTACGGCATGCCTCATAATCAGGTTGTGGTTTTGACAAGTAAGGAGGTGATTTCACGCTATTTTGGTTAAGCAGTACTACCGTTTAGTACATCTTTTTTCTGAGCTCCGGCCAACTATGGTTCAATGAGGTTTCGCTGTAGTTTGCAAATTTCATAGGAGGTGGACATTGGCTGCAATTTACATTGGCCATGCATAGAACAATGCTATATACACGATGACGCAACATCGCCCAACTTAATCTTCTCCAACAGCACCTTGTGGCTTCCTTTTGTTGATCTTAAGCGAGCTACTTCGAGCGCTTCTCTAGTACATACAGCATGGAATGCACGCGTTACTGCCATATCTTTTACGACACTTTTGTCGTGCTCGTTCACTTAAAGCATCACAGCATCGCGATGCACACCTAAGGCCTTTTGTCACTGTATTACCCACTTTAATTTTATGAGCTGCGCCAGCTTCTCATTACTTCAGCACACTTGGCATGCAGGCCTTTAAGAAATTGGCAATATCAAATGCGTTTTCTTTTTTCTTCTTTTTGTGGTGCAAAAGTTGGCCCCTCTTATGATATTCAGGTTTGTGATACTCTTTTGATACACCATCCTCATCCCGTTGGCTACAGCTGGAGACCCATCCCGGCTACTACCGGCGGGCAGTGTCTGAGAGTATGGGCAAGCACAGCGTGACCAGCGATGAGATCGAGCGTGACCTACACCGCTCGCTGCCTGAGCACCCGGCCTTCCAGAGCCCCCAAGGCATCAATGCCCTCCGGAGGCTTCTCAACGCCTATGCATGGCGCAATCCAGCCATTGGGTACTGCCAGGTATGCACTTCATTTCCAGTACTGAAAGTTGTACCAGGGTCCTTCAATACTTTGTATCCGGTCACAAAACTTCCACGTAGCGCTAAGGGAGAGCTTCATATAGCGCCAGTGGTGGGCAGTATCGAAGATACATGTATCTTAGATACTATTTTAGATAACGTATTTACTCGAATCTAACATGCACTTTTTTTCCAATAAAATGGGTCCATAAATTGCGTGCGCGTTAGAATTAAGTACGACCCTAAATTGCATTGCCTATCGCCATTGGCATTTCAAAATGGCCATCTTGTACGTGCTTCGAGCCTAGCTGCTGTAGGCCGTGGCTTGGATTAGTCCACCGTCAGTCTTCCCATTTTCTACATTTGCTCGATCAGCATAGAAGTGCCGACTGCGAAGACTCTCTAAGTTCATCACGATGTCGCAATTAAAAGGAAAGTGATCACATGTGTGGAGATGGATGGAAATCAGACCACATCATGAGCGTTCGGAGTTCCCAAAACTTGCATGCAGGACTGGCCCAAACAGGAGAGGTGTTCTACTCCACCGGCTGCACGGCTCCTATCTTGAAAGCAATCTGCTATGTAGGCAGGTCTATGCGTCTAGACGCATCGTGCTGTGTTCTCATTGCCTAGTTCGCGTTGAAGCAAGAGGCTGCACAGAGGGCAGTTTGCTCACTCCTGCTGCTGCACTTCATCACTCCAGTGTTTTGAGAAAAAGCTTCCGCGGCACTGAGTGAGACGTGTTCATGCTTGCTTGTACTTGTGTGGCACCTTGCTTGTTAATTTACTTAGCAAGCGAATGTTTAAAAGCTTATACGGCCGAAAAAACTACCTACTAACCTTATTTTTAGTTTGACGGTCTACTAATTTGCTATCGAAATCAATGCTTCGCCTTTTGGGCAAAACTGCGTCTTTTTTTATTTATTGCAACTTTAGTGCGTTTGGAGTAACTCTTTGTCTTTCCAAATGAGAGAAAGTTGTATTTCTCTATGAAAGAATGAGTTGCACGGTGCTGTAAAGGACTTCCGAAAGAAAGAATGAGTTGCGTGGTACTGTAAAGGGCTTCTCTTTTTTTTAAGGTCATGGCAAACGGGTGCGCGTTACAATCAAGGGTCCATTAGAATTGAGTAAATACGGTACTCTTTGGGTATTTTGTATCTGTATCATGATACGTCTGGCAAGACATGTATCAGTATCTGTATTTCCGATACATGGAAAAAGGTGTCGTGTATCTTAAAATACAAGATACTGCTGTCGCAACATCACCATGTGAAACCATAAACGTTGGCTAAACTCCACTTCACAAACTGATACTGCTGCCACTAAGCCACTTAAATAAAACTAAAGGCAGTGACATTCATTTACCTTTCCACCAGAACCCTCCAGCGAGGCCAGGCGATGAGGTCTTTGCGTCCCTATTGGTGGAGTAGAGTCACATGGTGCAGCTCATGCTGTCTCAACAAAAACAAGTGTACGAACGTCTGTGTGCAGCCAACCTCTTGTTTCCTAGATTTTTTGTTTTTAATTGCGTCGGTGCCACTTGCTTGTAATCACCGTGGTGTGCTGCGTGTGCCAATGCGTGTGGCATCTTTTGCATAAATTCTCATGCCGCTATAGTGTCATTTTGAAGTTTCTCTCTGGTGGTGCTTTGTCACGAAGTCTGCAGATTGCAAGAGTGTGGTTGCCTGGCATCTAGCGTCTTTCACTCAGTGTGTCTGAACGCAACGAAAACACAAACGAAAAAAAAAAACAATTTTTTTGTTTCGGAGGGAAACTAAAATATTTTTTATAGGTTTTCGGTTCAAGAGGAAAGTCGGTAATTTGGAACAACCTACGTCAGGCAGCGTCAGCGTTGATGCGCATTTCAGGCAGGGATAGTGCAAGCGATAGCCGGTCGAGCGCTCCACAAACCTATGCCTGTCGCTTGGTACGCTAGCAGAACAGCATCATAGAAAAACTCGGGGCTTGTGCACAGAAGAGCTCATCGTTTTGTTTTCTACGGGTGTAACGTTTTGTTATTGAAGTTTTGTCGTTCGTTTATGTTCATTTAAGTTGGTTTTATTAGAACAACGGTCTCTCAATTCAGCGAGTGTATACAAAGTCATGCTGCGTCTAAGATCTTGCCCGATGCCTTGGCTCATGGCACTGAGCATGATCTCAACACTCATAATTAGTTTATTGAGAAAAATAATACTTTGCATGCAAGAAACCATTATGAACTGTTACACATATTTTTCTTTTTTTCGTTCTGGAGCAGAACCGGAACAGAAAACATTTTGTTCTGACAGCCTGCATGTTTCACACATTGTTCCGGAATGAAAATACCATATTTACTCGAATCTAGGCTGACCCCAATTCTAAGCCGACCCCCTAAAGTCCGAAGCCAACAAAAAAAATATATATTACCTCGAATGTAGGCCGAACAAAAAAAGCGAGGACAGCGTTCACAAAATGCAAACAGCATTTATTGAATCTGAATGTGCAGAGCTCATTCAACGTCGTCGTCGCTGCTAAACTCTTCGCTGTGTTCCTTGTCACTGTCACCTTCATACAATGCACTATCTTTGGTACCGTCAAGCGCATTAGATATGCTGCACTTTTATAGGCGCGCATGATCAAAGTACCTGGGATGTCGCCCCCCCCCGCAGCTACCCAGCCCGCCAGCGATAGCAATGCACGTCTGATGTGGCCCATTGCCGTTAGCATGTGATCTTCGTTAGTCAACCAGTCCGTGTAATATTTCTGCAGACGATCCTCGAAAAGTTTGTTGATGCAGACATCAAGTGGCTTTCGCAGCATGTAGCGCTGAAAAGCTATTAGCTTTTCTTCGAAGTCGCTTGGCAGCTTCCGGGTGATTGAAGTGCGATGTCGGAGGCTGAAGCCGAAGCGCTTCATGAATTTCTGAAGCCAGCCCCGGCTGGCTTTGAAATCCTTCGGCGTCGAGCCTCGCTTCCTCGAAAGTTCGCTAGCTTTCGCTTGGAGCACTTCTGCTCTCTGCGTCCGAACAAAGTCGGCCAAAACTGTCTCCACTTCGTGGTGACGGCCTTTCTTTGGTCCGCTAAATGCCATCCTCGTTGCAGCGCATGCAAACAGCTGCTGTCGTTGTCCCCTCCAACGATGGACGTTTTTCTCGTCGACACCGAAGTCCCGCCTGGCTTGAAGGTTCGACGATGCCTATGCGGCTATCACAACTTTTCGCTTGAAAACGGCACTGTAGAGGCATCTCCTGCTTGGTGCCACCACGATAACACCACACTGCACACCGATACGGCCGACTCGACACAGGTCAAAATGGCAACCTCACTTGTGTACAGTTGGCTACTGGCACGGCTAGTAGCGGCTGCAATACTGACTTTTTCTAGATGGCGCTAGCTATGCAACATATTTAGCAGTTTCAACGAAAAACTGGCGCGTTTTTTAAGATCCTCGAATCTAGGCTGACCCTAAAGTTTGGAATATAATTATTTGAAAAAAACTATCAGCCTAGATTCGAATAAATACGGTGTTATACTTTGAGCAAGAAATATGAAAAAGTTTGAGATAGTAACAGACATTTCATTCATATAAAAAAAGTTTGGTCGGAGTTGAGAATTTTAAGAAATGATGGTCGGTGACGATGGTGAAGTGACGGCCGTAAAGGTATAGGCGAAACTTCTAAATCGGCCAAACGATAGCCAGGCACTCGTGCTCTGTAATGGTGTAGTTCTGCTCAGCTGGAGAAAGTGTTCGGCTGGCATATGCTTTGACTTGCTCTTTAGAGGCTGCATTACGTTGCAGAAGTACTGCGCCAATACCGTGTGCGCTTGCGTCAGTATGTAGTATGGTGGGGGCTCGATTATCGAAGTGGCGAAGCACTGGTCCGGAAGTAAGATGCTGCTTAAGAGCTTGAAAAGCCGACTCGCAGTCGCTAGTCCATGTGAAAGAGGCACCGGTATCCAGTAGCTTGTGTAGAGGAACTGCTATTGCAGTGAAGTTGCGTATAAATTGACGAAAATATGATGCCAAGCTGAGAAAACTACATAGATCTTTCAGTTGCTGGGGGCGAGAAAACTGAAGAACAGCACTAATCTTTTCGGGGTCTAGCTAGATGCCATCTTTTGAGACGACATGGCCCAATACTTTTATTGCCTTGCTTGCAAATTTGCATTTTTTTGTATTGATCTGGAGACCAGCATTTTCAAGGCACTTGAGAACTTCGTCTAATCGATGAAGCTGTTGGCTGAAGTCAGACGAAAAGATGACAATATCGTCGAGATAACAGAGGCAGGTCTTCCATTTTAGACCACGAAGTACGCTGTCTATCATGCGCTCAAATGTGGCAGGAGCGTTACGATACATTTTTGCGCATATGCGTTTGATGCTACATTATGTAGATCTGTAATAAGAAATTTTCGAGTGTATTGGGGGTATCTTAGGATACAAATGGAATGTATCATATTGGATACAGTAATTGCTGTGGTATCTTATATCTGTATCTCAAATACTTGTTGCCATAGTATCTTGTATCGTATCATGATACAATTGCAAAGCATCTTTGCCCAGCCCTGTATATCGCCCACAGTAGGCACACCGCATCGCTGGTGCAAGTAGAAGGTGGACTGTAGCAGACACTGAATAGGCGCCACAGGTGTTCTGGTTGATTGCTAGTATCGGTGTGTGAATATAGTCCACATAACATGCGAGTCGCCGCCCTGTTTCTGTACGGTGTTCAGAAGCTTAAATCCAAGCAATTTCGAAGCAAGTACAATGCCTTGTTTCATTTCCAGGTTCAGCTGCGTTCGCAACAGCAGCTTAATTCATAATTCAAATTGTACACTTGGACTGCTTGATAGTAAAAAAACCGACTAAAGAGCATGTTCACGTCATACTTTTATGTAACTGTGTGCAAAAAAAAACCTGTGTTTCAAACTAACAAAGCTAACCAACTGATTGCTAAACTAATTACTAAATTAATTACTACTGCCATATAGTTACTAAGTACAAGCTCATTACAATATTACCAGAGCCAGCTAACTGATTAACCAAACAAATAGGTCATTACTAAACTAATTATCAAACTTATAATTGGCCTAACTTACTGATCTAACAACTACATTAAAACTAAACTCAATAATAAGTAATGCAACAAACTACAGGAGCAAAACCAACTCAACCAATAAACTTATTACATAATAATATCTAATAAACCGACTAAATAAGTAAATAAATAAGGTAGCTAACAAAACTAATTAAACTAACAAAGCTAACCAACTGATTAACTAGGTTACCAAACTGAAATAACAAAATATTCATTGATAACCTACCTAACTATAAAAGCTAAGCAAATATAGTTAACTTACTAACTAATCAACAAATAACTAACACACCTAACTAGCTAACGAAATATAACTAACTTATGCAAATAACTAGACAAAGTACAAATGGAGACAGCCAAACAAAACAGCTTGCAAGGAATGTTACTCGGGGTAGAGGGCAACATCAGTCATAAAATGGTGCCATGTATAATTTGAACACAAACGCGTCGCACATTAAATTATTTTGCCAAAAGTTCCTGTTGTATGTTCACTCTACAAACACGGTGAAATAAATGTGGGAGAGGCGCCTTTCCTCGTGAAAGGTTTACATGATTGCACAGCCCGGCCATCTGGCGTGGCAGATTCTTCACCTTCTACTCGCGCCAGTGCCTCTGGTGCTGCCTTCTGTCCCTATATGAAACTTTCGGGGAAGTTTCATGATCAGACGAAAAGTATTGAAGGACCCTGGCCGTGCTTTTGTAATCTGCCACATAAACTGGTGTTTTCATCCTGGCCAGTTTGGTTTCTGCAGGTGTGTTCCAATACTTGCTGTAGACGTCTAAATAGACAGCAAAGTGAACTGCGGCCATTTGAAGCCTTGTTCCAGTTCTGATGAAGCCAGTAAGAAATACAGCTTCGTGAAGATAGCGTAGAAGTGAAAAATTATGTAGGCCACCTTGCCGTGCAATAACGTTGGCGACTGAGTGCCCTGCTTAGAAACCCAGTGGAACGGTCACTTGCACACAAGAAAACAGGGGCTCGCTTTCTTATGCCCTTTAAGTTAAGCTACATTGTATTTTTCATCATTTCTCATCATCAAAGTGTCCGCAATAGTATTTGTTTTAGCTGAGTGTATCCATCTGTTTGCAAGAACTTCAAGTAAGGTAAAAAATCGCTTTCTGCTGGGGAGAAATTAATCCTGTTTCGTGCTTTATGGTCCTTTCTACCAACAAATTTAGGCTAAAAGATGTGTGCCAGAATAACTATCATTCTGTTCTATATATATCCCATCCTCGCATTTTCTTGAACATTTTTATTTATTTATTTATTTGTTTGTTTGTTTATTAAATTGTATACAATCTTGAGCAACAACGATGGTTTTGCAAGAGAGGACATGTGAAGCTGAATGGTTGAATTTGAAGGAATGCCTCCATTTCAGAATTGCCCATCACCAAGCTTTCCATGCCGTCTGGTGCTGTTACAGAAAAAGGCAGAGCAGGAGACATGCTCAAGCCAACATTTGGACGGTGTCAAGAGCCTAAGCTTTCTTGGATGAGTTGTTCAGCTTGTCATCCGCATTTTCAGCAAATAAAATCTGAATGGGCTCAATTTCTCATCTTTACAAAAAGAGTCGATAATGTCAGCAGTAGCAAAGACAATGAAAATAAAGTCACATCATCAAAACATAGACAAAGAAAACTTGACACAAGGTAAATGTGTTATAAAATTTTGTAATGTTAACGCGTTAAAAACAGAACAAGAAGTGAAGTCCATTCGGAAGCGAGTCATTGTAACTAACTGCTATTTTTTGAGCAGGTGTTGCAATATTTAGAGGATTCCACAAGACGGTATTAATTCCTTTGCCTCTGTATGCTGTTGCTCTTGTGGTTGGCAGGCGATGAACATTGTGGCCTCGGTGCTGCTGCTGTATGCTTCAGAGGAGGAGGCCTTCTGGCTCCTGGTGGCCCTGTGCGAGCGACTACTCCCCGACTACTACAACACCAAGGTGGTCGGCGCCCTCATCGACCAGGGTGTGTTGGACTGCTCCATGCATCACAAGTGCATTGCTGTGCACCTTTGCATTGCTCTCTGGATCAGAGTGGCCGTTTCAGGGATTGTGGCATTCCGCTGACTAGTGCAAGGTCACGGGTACGATCCTCTGCTATGGTAGTTGCGTGCCGATGGGCGCCAAATGCAAAGTGCTCGTGTACCATACTTTACTTGCATGTTAAAGAACCCCAGATTGTCAAAACTAATGCCGGACCTCACCCCCCTCCAGTTTGTCTCCCGTAGACCCTGCATTGCTTCGGGATGTTAACCCCCCCAATCAGTCAACCAATCAATAATCAATCACCAGCAATTGTGCATGTCTTCTCTACTGAAGCTTATCTTGGTTTTAAGGCTGTACACTGCGCACCTCCAGGCAAATTTTGCTTTCAAGTACAGCTTGACAGCAATGTTAAGTGCATTGCTACTAAGCCGCATCTAAGGCAAAATTTGCAAATTGCTATCACTCTCATTTTTTGTACTTAAATTTCATCCCGAATTTTTCGACCCACTCCTGTGTGCATAAATGAACGTTGTTACACCGTCGCCTACAGGTGTACTGGAGGATCTGGCAAGGGACCACATTCCGGAGCTGTACACCAAGCTGGACTCGCTGGGCGTGCTGTCCATGATCTCACTCTCCTGGTTCCTCACCATCTTCCTCAGGTGCGGACATTGCAACTGGGTGGAGTTCACTGATCCCTGGGTGCAGACCTTGAATGAGCAGGGCTAGAGGCCAGCCTCTCATTTCTGTGCAACAGAAGTGCTTAGCTTGTAGTGGCACATTAGCAGCCGGGTTGTGGAATGGAGCTGACAATTCTATTTCATTCAGTTGAATGAATGGTGGCGTAATTGCATTCGCTTCGATTTTGTGGCGCTGAAAGTTCCAAGGCGATTCCCATTCCAGGCTGCACGTTGGTTCTGGCTGGACAATGGCTGCACATTGTCGTTCTGTTCTTCACATCGTCGTTCTTTTCCTTTAATTCCTACAGGGTGCCGCAAGGTAACAGCGTGTTTTTCCTGTTCAGGCGGCATTGTAGAAATGCGTGAGCGCTCCTGTGTGCATGTGGTGCTTCGGGGATGAAAACTATGGGTACACCTGTGCAAACGAAACTGCTCGACTACAACTAAAACAAGCTCAACCCTGTTCGCGCTGAATTGCTCACTATTCCCATCTCATTCTATCTGGGCCTTTCCGAAAAGAATGACTCTGGAAACAATTCAGTTCCAGGATGGAAACATCACAGCCATGGTTGGCACTGTTGCTCTGACAACCGCAAAAGTGCCAGACATTGAATCGAATTTTGTTCTGCAGCAAAGTTGCGAGAATGACCAGGCAAAGAAGCTGCATGTTGCTGCTTGAGAGGAACCTGGCCACCTAATACACAGGGCAGCTTCATAGCAGTTGATCGAAGGTACATGCTTTACATAATGCAGTTAACAAGAAGAAAACAAGAAAGAGAAAACTTTATACTGAAAGACACAAAAACCACAATCGGATTACATAAACAATATTATCATGGAAAGATCTAACTCAACTTTTTGAAATTGGTATTATAGCACTGAAACAAAAGAGAACAAACACGAACTCGTAATAGAAAGTTTTAAAATAGGGGCCACAATAGTTTGTAGCCCCAGAGAGCTTTGCGGGTGTTAACGTCGGGACACGCAGGAGTGAAGAGTTTTAGAATAGGGCTTTGTGTTTGCGGATAGCGTCTAGCGCTGACAGCACCACTATGGCGTCAAAGAAAAACTGTTAGAAATAATTAAATAAAATATACCATTTTATGATAGGAATAGTCATTTTGACTTGCGTGTATTCACGTTTAATTACAACTTAGAGGTTATTCTGTAAGCAGCAAACAATTAGTTGTGCTTAGTTTTGAGCAAACCAACTTTACGTGCCTTCACCAGCCAAGCTTAGCCGTGTTAGGCCTACAAGCCATAAAATGCACAATCAAATTCGGAATCAACGGTGTCTAATGAATCAATCTTCATTACACAGATTAGTTGAGAGAAAGCGATAACCGTAGTCACTTTTCCTAGCTTAGGAACTGCACGCGTTAGCACAAATCGAGCCCAGTTTGGTGCTGAGTTAAAGCCGTCGCTTCGATGGGTGCCGCCATGTTTGTTGACGCAAAGCTTTTGGGGCCACTATTTGGGCTCCCGCTAAATTGGTGAAATAGCGTTCCCAATGCAAAACCCAAATGCAGTTTGCGTCTCACGCATGCTCAGTGGCATCAACGCTATTTCTTTGCGGCCCCAAAACCTTTCGGGCCCCTATTCTAAAACTCTAATGGCAACAGAATCCACCATACAAATCTATTGCATAGCTTTTTTAGAGGCAGAATAGACACATTGAGACCAACTTCTCTGTGCATTTGGTTTAACAGTGTCAGTGAAGAAAACTTTATCGTGAGGCTTATGGCGCATGAAAACACAAGGACGAAAGGAAGACATGACACACACAGGCGCTAACTTGCAACATTTTTTATTTCGAGCAATGACAGCCACCAAACTTTACCGTTTGGTGGCTTTAGCTAGTTGTGCTTCTGTTGACATTCCAAGGTTCTGGCTGATGTACTGTCGGCCAAAAAAGTAAATGGACCATGGCTTAGGTGGCCAGAGCACCTGCGGGGCCACACCAGTGCGCTGCTATCTTGCTTCGTGCACTGACGACAAGACTGCCCCGGGTGACACCAAACTTCGCCCTCACTCTCACCCACGGCCTCGTCACGCTTGATGAATTTCTAGTGTGCCATTCGGTTGCTCTGGTGCTGACGGTTGTGACCAAGGGGACCGTGCTTTGCCGGGGGTAGTCTAGCACATGGTGCTGTTGCACAGTAGCAGACGGCTGCGGGGCATCAAACCGTGGCACTGAGAAGGAACAAAGACCCGTTCTGATTGTTGTTTTGCTTATAGTCACCTTATCCTTCATATTAGTGCATGTCGCCGGCGTCCACCGCTGCTCTATTTTAGGCATCATAACGCAAGTAGCCGCCACGGCCGCTACCGTGACGCGCACTTTTTTTATGCTGGCGCTGTAAGTTACAGGCGCCAAGCTTTACCGAGGGCAAGGCTTTTCTGTCGAAATTACTTTTCTGGCATTTTCTTCAGCAGTGGGTTTAGTATTTACGTCAGGAACGCCTCTGAAAAATGCTTTAATTAGCTACTACAATGCGTAGACCATTATGAAACTTTACATAAGTACAGCCAGGAAGAGATAATTGGGAATACGAATCAAAATAACTAGTCAGCTGTGAAAGTTTATTTACGAAAGCATTCCGTGGCTTGAAGGGGTCCTCAGTGCGACGAAAAGTTGCCATAGACCGCAATGACTTGGCTTAATTGCCTTGGCAACGAGTCGTAGAGCGCTGCCGCTATAGTTTTGAACATCCGTGCCGCACTTCCCGCTCTCTAACTTATCGTGCCGACGTGAAAAAGAGTGTGTCACTGTAGCCGCTATTGCAGCTACTTGCACGATGTTGCCTAAAATCAAGCAGTGGTGCATGCCGGCAACATGCACTAACACGAAAGATAAGGTGAATATAAGCAAAACAACAATCAGAACGGGTCTCTCTCATCTACTGTGCCAGCTCAAATCGCATATGCAGAGCACACAACTGTATAAATGAAGCACAAGTAAGAATATTTGCCACAACATTATGTCGCAATCTAACCTGATACGCCCTTCTGTATTTATAGTCCTCATTCTATAATGGCACACATTGCACTCGTGAACCTTGAGAGTATTGCATGAATTCAGAGCAATGGCTTCATCCAGATTTTGAACAAAGTATCACATGCATGTGTCCTTTGTATGAACGCACATCTGTTATTTCGATGTTAAGATAAAAACATTACACTGAAATAATTTACAAAAACCACACTTTAATCATCACTAACACAGCATGTGTGCCACCTGTAGTTTTTCTCTGGTATAAAGACATAGCTATAACAAAATACAGTCGAACATCGATATATCGAACAGCACAGTGATTGCAAAATAGTAGATATAGCCAGAATTCGATATATAAAATCACATAAAAAACACGTCAGAAACTTCTGCAAATCAATCTTGAATTTGAATACACCATGTTATTGCTGTCCTTTTTTTTTTTCTTTTTTATTGATCTACCCATTTTCGGGCACACCTTTGTAGCGCTTGTACATAAACATTTCTGTCTTATTTTTAAGTGCTGCCTGCAGCTCACAATTTTAATACGACCACTGCTTTGCATTTTTTTGTTGTGCAGCGTGATCCCGTTCGAGTCAGCTGTCAACATTGTTGACTGCTTTTTCTATGATGGTGCCAAGGTGAGGCTTCTTCATGTTTCGATGGTATGGCTTCTGTCGTGTGATGCAGGATACCAACAATATTAGTGGCTGCACATTTGCCTGAAATGACTTGCCAAAGCATGTGGTCACTACACAACGGAGCCCAGCCACTGTCAAATAATTTAATCTTAAAGCGAAGATTTCTTGACCCGCCACTCTGTAGTTTGACATGGGTCAGTCAGAAGGAGCATCTACTCGAGTAGATGCTTCTCCACTGAAAAAAGAAGCATGTCTGGCATTGGGTTTATAACAATAGTTACTTCAGCATAGTAGCCCAGTGCTCTACCCATTAGGCCACAGCCGCAGGCACCAAAGGCGCTTGTTGCACGCGGTGGCCTCTTCATCAGTTGAGCAAAATTCCAGCATGCATGGAAGGGTGATGTCACCTAGTAATGGAGTTAAGAGGCTTTTGCATCGCTTGGGTTGCGTCACTTGGGTGGCGTCACCTGGAAGTGGACAAAACACGCAAGCACAAAAGTAACTTGTTGCACATGGTGGCTTGTTAGCCTGTTGAGTGTAAAACCCACATCAACGTGCACGGAAGGCTGGCATAACCCAGTGGTGGAGTTGGGCAGCTCCTGCATCGCCTAGCTAGCGTTACCTGGTGACGAATGGAAAACTGTTGTGTAAATAAGGTGACTTTGAGATACCATGTTTAGTAGAGCTTTCTTTGTGGCGTAGAAGGTTAGGTGCTTTTGTTGGTGACGGTATTGTGTTGCGTTTCTCCAAAATCAGCTGTTGTGACTGGGGATGATTGTGGAATGTGTTTGTCACCAAAATGTGCTGCACATCTGTTATTGTGATGCACCAGTTCATCTTACTGGCACACCTTAGCTTCGCTTACACCGATTCTCACAATGAATGGAATCAGCATGATTTTTTTTCTTAGTTTTGAGAGGGTAAATTATGTTTATAGTATTGTTATACGTCCAGCAAAGCTGTAAACATTTGTGCCTTATTGAAGTATTGAAAGAGTGACAGAGTGTGTTCGAAAAGACGTTAACATCATTTTCACCTCTCTTTGCAAGACCTCAATGTGAGCCTAATTAATGCTCTATGCTTTGGCTGTGGCAATTGTCAACACTGCATTGTAAGACATAAGAGCCACACATTAATCAATGACAAAAAAAAAAGGAATGCTGGAGCTAGCTTACAACTGGCAGGTTGTAACCTCCTGTTTGAAGAGAAATCGCAATTGCGCACTTTTAAAACCAAGCCAGCAGAACAAAACTTGCTTCGTTGAGCTTGTTTTGTGACTGCCTGTCTACAGTTATTGTTTTGAAAGTTTTAATGGAACTCTCAGCAATAATTTTGTGCTTTAGGCTGTGCTTTCCTTTACATACAGCAATAGCTGTTGTGGGCCCTTCTCGTACTTACGTGGTAGTGTAGGTTGTTCGTAGCCGACCTCATGCACGCCTTTAATGTACAGTGCTCACAGAGTGAAACGGGTCAATTTAGAGCCAACTAATGCGCTCACTTTCGTTTCCACCGGCTGCAGCTCGTGTTATATCGACGCAGTTTTGCCGCATACCGTTAGATCGTAGGCCACGTCACCTCTGGTGACCAGATTCCTAGCGGTCATCAACGGTCACATGGTACTCTCAAGTACTGTGCACATATGCAGGGTTCTACTAAATGGTCCCTGTCGCATTTCATTCCGTGAGCACTGTACCATACAGGAAACACCTAAATCAAGAAAGACGATGCATCGTCACTGTGACTTCCCTTGCATTCTGTGCAACATACTGCTCACATGAACATTACCCAATTTTCTACTCAGCCATCCGTGCTCGTCTCGCATCTCTCTGTGACCTGACTTTCAATCTCAAGTTCAAGTTTATTCAAGTACAGCCACCGAGCAATTTTTTGAGACCTGCTCAATTATTCGGACTTTCCTGCAACACTGCCACAGAATCCACAGAACCAGTCTATAACAGGGACTGAAATTTCACACACCGTACGGTGCCTCCCTGAACTTTTCGGACACGATCTTCATGCACAGTGTCACAAACATGGCGGTTGCGAACAAAGTGCCACCATTCAGGAACAGATGCCGCCATTCACGTAGCTAGCTATTTAGTGTCATTCGGGGATCCAGAAAATGTTACCAAATGGTGCAACGTGTCTGCGTAAGGTGTGCACTGGTGTGATACAAGTGTGCTTGTGACAACAATGACAAGCGAACAAGAGGACAGCATTGACGGCATGACGAGTGATTTATGGCGCTCTGGCAGGGAAATGTCGCAACCTGTTTCATTGCAACAGTCGATCCTGAAGGCTCTGCCTTGTCACATAGTGTCTCCAGGTGCTAGCTGCCACTAAAGAAAATGGGGAAAACTTCGGTGCTCTTTCTTTTATAAGCGACTTGTTGCTATTGCGATGTATCACATGTAAGGGACTGGGGTAAAGTTGGCAATTACTCATGCATTTCATTCCTGCATTCTGTAGCCCAATGGAAACTGGCACATGTGCATGTGGTCTCGCTTTTCTAATTTTCTTTGTGACCTGGCACACTCACCATTTGTCTTAAACGGCTAGTTGGTATTTGCATGAGAGGAGGCGTTTCTGTTGTCTAATAGGTAGAGCTTCGGCTTCTGGCAGATCCCGGTTCAAATTCCACCGTTGGACACACAATATTTTTTTTAAGAAGCCCAAAATGAGGAGTGACAAGAAGCTACCTACCACAAAGTGCCTGGTATGAAAGTAGGATAGGAATTTTATGAACAGGGATTAAAGTGCCTCAGATGGGCTGGCCAACATTTAACTTATCTTTGACAAAAATAGGTCCACCTATCGAAACGTCGGCCAGACCATCTGAGGCACTTCATCCCTATCTAAGGCACTTTATCCCGGTTTATATAACTTCTATCCCACAGTGTGCTTCCATCTGTCAGCCCCCACCTTGACTTTATAGTACGAGGCAAATAATGCTTTGCACAAGAACTGTTTTAGCATTCGGCAAAAACAGCATTGAGACTATGATTACATGGTAGCCAAGCAAATGTGATAAGTCAAAGCAAGGCTGCAAATGTTTGGTTCGTTATGGCTGGAGCTGTCAGTGTGAATATAATGCGAATAGCGCAGCATTGGTGCGTTTTTTTTTTCTTACTTCGCTATCAGACAAGTATGACGAGTACTTCTCAAACCATCGACCAGTCGAGCATTTGCACTGCTCCATGTGGCCATAGGTGGTGTTCCAAGTGGCGCTGGCCGTGCTCGAGGCCAACCAGGAGCGACTGCTGAGCTGCAAGGACGATGGCGAGGCCATGATGGTGCTCTGCAGCTACCTCGAGAACGTGCACAACCCGCAGGCGGGCATCTGCTCTCGGGCAGCGTCTCAACCTGCGACCGAGTCCAAGGTACAACGCTGCAGCGATTCAAATTTTCCAGCAGGTGGCCGCATATCTCCCTCAGACCCAAAGACAGCTTAGAGACATAAGCGCTTTTCAAGTCGGTGCTTATGTTTCCCTTTTCGACTGAAAGGTCAGGCATACGAACCGAAAAGGAGCATAAGAACACTTTAGAACGTTAAGAGGTTTGCTGCTGGGCTAGCCAGTACATGGTACAGTAGAATCTCATTCAAATGCATTGAAAAAAAAAAATGCAAGCAAAAACATTCTAACCGGGAAAACATACAACACAAAGTCGCCAAAAAATTCAGCAGACTTGCCTGTAGTTGAATCTATGTAATGCGAACCATTATGTGAATCATTGCAGCACAAGACGCCAACACGCCCTGATCTAGTACAGCCCAAGCGGTCCGAGACACACATTGTGGTTTCTGCAGCCTCGGCAAGCTTACGTTCTTGCTGCTGTAGTTCGACCTGGGTCAGCAGCTTTTTCGGGCGGAGCATTGTGGCGGGAAGTTTTGACGGGCCCACTCAGCGAGAATCGTAGCAGCCACGCGACACTGACATGTGACAAGCTTGTGGAGCTCGAGCGACCCGTTAGGCACATTGTCATTTGAATACCGTGATGGGAAATCTAAACAAAACCGAGCTGGTGGGCAATACTGCAATACGATGCCACAATGGCTCCAAAGTAAAACATAGCTCTCGCTTCACGCTGCATGCAGCAGAAACCGACACTGCGTTTGGGTTATCCCCTAAGCATGCAGTACACTTCTTACGCCACGCGCGCTATGAAACAGGTTGAAGTAGTTGAAGATGCTTATTGCAATGATTTGGCGGCGGTAGCTGTGAAAGACAACGTGCAACGACCCAGGAGAAGATTTTCTGATACCGGTACCTGTCTGAAACCAAGTGCATGGTGACGCTTTCACTTGAACATGGCAGGCAAGTACTGCGTGGAAGCGGCCGTTGCTGTGCCAACGGCTCTCGTTCATGCATGCCTCACACCTTTTCTTGTTTACGTGGGATCTAGCAGCCAAGAAACATATCATAGAATCGCAGTTTGCCGATATACTGAACGTTGATGCTAAATGGTCATGCTTTCCCAGAATGTAGTAACTGGCAAAAAATAAGTGTAAATGTATTGGGTCATTTTTATCATATGAAACAAGATTCATCAACCAACTTCAATTTTAGAATGTATGTATAAGTACGTATATGAAAATTATCATTGCTTCTTTTTTTTCTTCTTTCTTTCTTTTCTTATATTTGTTCAAGTCTAAACATTTTCTACAAAAGTGTGCTTGAGTTATTTATACTTCTATAAACTGTGCATGAGCCCGTGACTAGCAGTTATGCTAAGGGATGGAATGTTCAACTCTACTGCATATATCTTTCATCTGAATGAAACTTTCATTCATTCAAACGAGGTTCTACTGTACTTAGAATAGAAACAGCACATGGAAACAGCTTTCAAGTTGGACTGGTATGTCACCAACGTTGAACAGCCATTCTTTAAGTACCGTGGTTTGATATTGAAAACAGTATTGTAACATATAAAGACAACATTGTGCTCATTGCAAAGTTGTTTTTGAAAAGACGATGGTGTACATTGAGAGAGCCTGCTGCGGTAGCAGTAAAAGAGTTCAGAGCCAAAGGAGTCGCTAAAGTCCAGTGATTTCTAAGTTCTTTTACTTCAATGTGGGTGTGTCGGGACGCGTGCTTTCGGTATCGGTGGCAGATGCCATGCAGATTGGACAGGAAGTGGATGTGCAATACTAGTAATCTACTAATTGCCACTTGCCTCCAGTACAAATTATTCAGTGTTCGACATAGAGTCAAACCTCATTGTAACAAAGTCGTATCCAACACAAAAATACCTTCAGTCTATTTGATACTCGTTATAAGCATACATTTGTTACATGCTGATATAGGCGATAAACATTTTAGATATACTTTGTTATATCTAATAAATTGTTGTGTACGTGTTTGTTATATTGAGATTCGACTGTACTTTGTGGGAAATGACTAGTCTTTGGCTGCATAATAAAATACAAAGGCTTTCTGACAGGGTCAAATTAACCAGCAATGCGGATCACCTAATGCCGATTTAATGGAAGTCAACTGCAATGAAGTCAACTACGACTGTTCGGTACAGCCTTATTTCCGCTACTCGTCATTAAAGAAACACTAAACAGAAACACCACATCAGCTGAGTTTAGTAAAGTGGTATTACGTAGCTTTATTTCCACTAATTTTACAGAAACAGGTTGGTTTCTAGGACAGGAAATGAGGTTTAAGCATTTATTTCTAGAATTTTGTCCGAAAACACTAGTGCTTGTATATCAGTGTAATGTCATAGATTTCAGAGTATTTCCTTATATTTTGGCCTCTTGTGTCGCAGTGAAACTTTTTAGAAACATGCTAAATTCAGTCTTTGGCTTCTTTAGAATAGACTTAACTGATATTAACTGATAGAACTTTAACGAGGTCCTAGCGGATGTCATAGCAATCCATGACGTTATGACGAGTTGGTAGCAGAACTTAAATAGAGGTGGCGTTTCCACCTATCGTTTGCTTTTATGTCTTCTCCGGCTTGCCAAGCTTCCTCTCGCAGTGAGAATGGCTTTTTTGGGGGGTTATTGTAGAACGGTAACTTACTGATGAAGTGCAGTATATTTTTCTCTTTAGTGTTCCTTTAATGTGACATTTTCTCTCTTCTGGTTTTGCGCAGGCAGCCGTGGATATTTCGACTCTAGTCTATGACTCGTACAGCAAGTACGGCTTCCTCACGTCGACCATGATAGAGAAGCTTCGCCTCAAACACAGGCTCAGTGTTGTCCAGGTGAGTCAGCACGTGTCAGCACACAGACATGTTTTCATATTTCCTTGATAGCCGCTTATAAACCTTTAGAAGAGTTAACTGCTGGGCTAGTTGGTGATCTTGCATACTGAAAAGATTTTGCGGCAAAAATCAACACACACAAGAAAGACGATGACACCACGAGCGCCCGTGGTGTCGTCGTCTTTCTCGTGTGTGTTCAGTAGCTTATAAACCCTTTCGCTGTTTACAAACATAGGCAGGCCGTGGACAGCGCCAACCAAATTTAGTGGACAAAAAAAGGCAATGGCAAATAGCAGGAGTGCGTTAAAAGGGAAGCCTGCAAATTTTGAATGTTTTTCTCCTGTATAAAATAACAATGTTACGAACCACATTTGCAATAGATAACACAGAAAATGATAAATGTTGGTGTTAAGGCATTATGCACCCCCTCCCCAGTTTTTTTTTATCTGAATATGTAAAAACACACTTTCCATACATCGAAACAACTTGAAAACAACTTGTTATTTTGTTGTAGTAGCTTGATAAGGTACATGGCTGAAAGTTTCTTGGGCTCGCAGGCTAGCTGCTGTTATCGCACATGCGAAACCATCTATATATCCCCAGCCACAGCGCTTGTCCTTGTTGGCTCTTTGGTTTATGTCCTTGTTCGAGGCCACGCTGTTACATTTTGAGTGATGCAGAATCGAGCAGGTGAATCTTTGGTGTTCCCAACCACGGGCTCGTCTGCTCTCTACAGACAATGGAAAGTACAATGAGCGGCAAAAGTTTACAGGCCATGAGATCAGAAAAAAAGCTGAAGATTTCTGTACATGCTATTCATATTTCCAGCCTCTACTACTAGCATTTGCAAACAACATAGTAGTATTGTGTGGTGTTACTGGCTACAGTCGCAAATTGCTCAGAAATTCAACATTTTCGCAGATCCCGCTGTTCAACAGCTTTCAACAACACCATCTGTACATGCTCCACAGAGTGTTGCCATTGTAGTAGACTTCTCATTAAGTCCAGTGGAGTTTCTGGCTTGTTTTGTAGCAAATTGGGCTTTTAGAAGATGGCAAATATTTTGGTCCTTTATGCAGGAATTTCTTCTGCACTCATATTTAGTGTATATGTAAGGACATCTAGGAAATTGTAACAGAGTCTGATTTTTTTTTTTCCCCTTCGTGTTTCCAGTGGAATTTTTGCTTTAACAAAATGGCAAAGTGACCTGCAGTGCTCGTCTTTTATGATGTACACATTGCAATGAAATTATTGTTCATCCAAATTTTTCATCACACCCTGTATTTTAAAACATAGAGCACTTGTCAATATGTTGTCAATAAGCTGTGCCGTAATAGACCTTTCTCATTAAATTTTGCCTTTGCAGGCCTGTCATGGTTGCTATGTGACTGAGGCATTCTCTTGCAGTGTGCAAGGTTGTGAGCTCAATTCCCAGCCACAGTAGTCACATTTCACTGAAGGCAGAATGAAAGAATGTTCATGTACATAGATTAAGGGGAACCCCAGCTGGTCAAAATTAACCTGGACCCCTTCACTGTGTCACTTCTAATAGCTCTTGTGTCCTATTTGGAGGTTTAACCCTATCACTCAATCAAGCTTCATAGCATATATTTAGTAAATTTGTTGGAGTATCTAGCAGATGTTGGGGGGGGGGGGGGAATTGCACTTTAGTGTAATCCTTGCTAAAAGTGATAGCAACACTCGTCATGCACAATGTCCTGTGCAGGGTCTGCAAGACGCCAGTGTGAAGAACGCGCTGAGGAGCCTGAGCTTGGACCCCCGCATCTCGGCACTCCTGACGCAGAATGAGCTCAGCGATCTGGTGGCACTCATCAGGGTAGGGTCACAGCTGAAGCATGTTGACGTGTTTTTCAGCATAAAGCATATAAAGAGCCACCAAACGAGAAGCCAAATTCACAGAGGCTGGATCGCTGCGCCGAAACAAAATGGTCAAAATTATGCCACGCTGCTCCAGAACAACTTTGGCTCTGGCAGGTGTTTACAAAACATTTGGAAGTCATGGCCTCTTAAAGGAGTTCTTAACCACCCCTTGAGCTTGGTGAAAAAACACATTCGGCTGGTAGCATACACTGCTGTGAGTATCTCAGCCAAATATTGCACTCGTGTGCAGTGCGGGGGGTTCGCAAGCAAAGCACGAAGTCTCCTTTTTCTCGAACACTTTCTTTTCAACGGAGGCCATCTCCTCACCCTTTTGGAGCTACTGGCAGCTGCCCCCTTGACCTCATTGGGCAGATTTCTATACAGAGCTGCCATTGGCCACTAGCCGACATCAATAAAAAAAAGGGTGTTTGAATCAGTGTGCTTCTTCCTGCTGTTACAGTGTACGTTTATTGACACAGTTTACTAAACAGGCTGAAGTAAGCAAAAATCTGCATTTCGAGTTTTGACAAGAATGACGCACTTCAGGAAGAAGCCGACTATCATCTGCACAGGCTCGGCTGTGCCCACCTGGCATAAATGAAACGTTGGCCACATTGCATATCAGAGTCATAGCTGTCAGGTCTCTCTCGCTAATTTAGATTAGTTTTGAACTCCCACTCAAACCATCTGAAACTTAAGGTCAGACCTCGCATACACTTGCCAGCGCACACTCCCTCCTGGCAGCTCCTGGCTAAACACCTTGGCAGACATCACTTGATATTGAGCTATTGACAGCGCTTCTGTACTCTGTTTCAGTAGTTTTGTGCTGCAGAACCAAGGCTGTGCAAGTCACGAGCACGGATTCTTGTGCAGCGAGATGGAATGCCACGGTTTGGAACCTGATAGATGACTAGATAGCCTTGACAAGTTTTTCTTGTCAGCAAATGGAAGCTTCTTTGCAGGTGGCAAGGTGGTTTATTGTGCGCTTTTGCTTTTTTCTTTAATAAAATAATAATTGAGGCTGTATGATACTGAAAATAAAGTTCTCCATTTGTTATGAAAATGTGCAAAGAATAAAAAGAGATTAGTGGAACGCTACTGTACAGATGCTAATTTGCATTTAAAAAGTACATTGCTTTGACAGTGGCTAAATTTATGCGTTTAGTCTGCGCAGCCACAACACCGTGGATGAATCCCTCCTGGGTAGAGCTTCACCCTATGCAAAAACGGCGTCCGCAAACTTGCTTGTGTGGTATCGTTCCAAGCTGCTCCTTTACGCGAAAGGAATGAACAAGCTGGCATTGAACATGCTTCCAGCAGTGTGGTAGAAGTGCGGCAAACGTGCATGAATCCTAATCAAGAAAACAGCTGCACTTAACTAGTGTCGGCGAGCGCACCATGTACGAGTATGTGTTACAAGAGGGATCAAGAGATGGCGCCACCATCTCGTGTTGAACAGCTGGATGAGTGCTTCTTCTGAACCCTCCACTTCTGCTGATTCTGCAACCCTCCTCCTCGTCTGTCTCGAAATACCTTTGAAGTCGCATGCCTTTTTTGGTGTTATCCAAAAACACTGCTATTCCCAACATCTGATCTCGCTACGCAGTTGCTAGCCGAAAAAAAATTTTTTTTTTTAAAGGGAAGCTGAACATTAAATGAAAATCAAATATCGGAAAATTTTAACACGAGGCTTTATGCTTCTCACATTACACAACGAGAATGTTGCTATCTATCAGTAACTTAGATACCTAGGAATCAAGATGTATAGTATGGCCTAAACTTATTAATTAAAAAGAAACATAAAATTAATTTGCCAGCACTGATAACAATTCAGTTCGTATATGAAGGTCTGGAAATTATTTTTTGTCGATAGAATGTCTCCTGAATAAAATCAAGTGCTTTTTTATCTCTCAAGCTGAAGATATGAAGAAGTTATGTTGCCCTAAATATGAATGATGTTTTCAGTTTAGTACTGGGCCACATTGTACTTAATGGCAATGTTCTATTGCTTAGAAAGTTTTGCTTTTCGTTTTTCTTCCAGAAGACGGCAAAGTTCCCATCTTTATGGAAAGTGGTTTCTGTGGGTTGTCATCAGCTTGTTGAGGCCAATCTGTGTGACACAGAAAAAAGCGGGGACTGCGAATCGCGTGACACGGCACCACTTCACACGGTCATCGGCTGCGAGATCATGCGTACGGGTGAAGTTGACGACCGGCGAAGTGGTGTTCGGCGTTCAGTTCTGCGAGCGACCAGCCGACGACTACTGAAAGCACGCATGCCAAGTTTGTCTGTCCAGGACAGAAAGCTCCATCCAAACTGCACAAATGTGTATGCGTAAACACTGAATGCGCATTATCTGATACAGTTTGCGTGCCTTCCAGTGGCTGATTGACCCCATCTTCACACATGCTTTCGTGCTTTTCTTTTCATAGGCACTGCTTTTTTTCTTTTGTTAATTGTTTTGATCAATTCCATCGGCCTAGTCGAACCTTGTACCGAAAGAGATCACGCGAGATCCAACTCACCCCTACAGGATATTGAGCAAATATGTTTGCCCCGTGCCGGACACCAACATCTAATTGTTCACCTGTACAGTCAAGAGAACGATGGCACATTCGGATGTTTCTGTTAGTCTATCCCAGTGCCCCGCTCTGAAGCCTTTCTCGGGACGGTCCGACAAAGTGTGCCAGGCAGCGTGCTAGACGTCCGTGCACCCCGCCGACCCCAAGCCAGAAAAGAAGAGGCGCACGAATAACCCCGCCATTAGGTGGCGTTTGCAGGGCAACACTCTCACCGCCTATCGTACGATTGTGCGACTACGTCAATTGGCGACGGCACACAGGAAGCCAAATTACAGGAAATGCGAGAGCCATGCAGAGAAAACATCAGGGGATGCGTGAGAGTCTAGCGTCCCCACAGTACCCAACTAGACAAGCAGGACAAAAGCAGTTAGTGGCACTGGGTACGTGCCATTGAATGTGCACCCTAATAGGCAACTTGGACCGTGGAGTATGTGCCAAGGTTTTGCCACCCCAACATGACTGCTGATGTGTTAGTCATTGTACTCATTATATGATATGTCTTTTTAGTGTAGTCGGCATTCTTAGAACACTTCACGCACTTTCTAGTGCCTACTTGCCTGTCTATGTCTCTAACCGTTATACCATCAAATTGGGTCACTGTCCATCGTCTAATGGGTGCAGCATTGGGCTGCTGTGCTGAGGGAACTAGGCTCAAAACCAGCTGTCGGACCACTGGGTATGTCACGCAAGGTACGGGCCGCTTTTCGATGAACCTCTTTCATGCCATCTGAGTGGGCCGCTCTTCAACGGCAAAAAATAATGAAACATTTTTCCGGTGCAGGGCAGAATCAAAACCTGCATCATGTATATTCACACAATCTTGTCTCAGTAATTATTCACACACGCGCCATGCACAGAATTTGCGGCTGCGCCACTAGGTGGCACAGTGTGTCCAGAGAGAAGCGTGATAAAATAGCCTGGCCGCACACACATGATGCATCTCTGCGGTGGCAATATGGTGTGTTGCCACGTTACTTCAACGCTAATTGCAATGACGTCGACATTCATCATGAGATGGGTTCTGCTGAAACTTTTTATTATTGTTCTTTGTCCATTACATTGCACTTTACAGAGTGCAGGTTAATTGGTTTTACCATCATAACGTTACGTAGGGTCAACAGATGAGGTGAGCAACAACACTGTTGTTCCGGTTACTTTCTTCTGCTTTCAACCCCATTGCCAGAACCATTTGACATGCATGAACAACATGAAATTTAACCCACGATGGATGGTCTTTCTGGAATCATGGACCTCATTGAAACTGGCCATTGATGTCCTGCAGGAGCAGCAACTGAGCCAGCACAGCTGGGGTACGGGACCGCCAGGCGTGGCTCCGCCCAACATCGACAATGGCGCCCCCTATGGCGAGCAGCTGTTCCACCTGGACATGGACCAGTTCCTCAGCTTCCTAGGCGCCATGGGTGAGTCCGAAAGTAGTGGGAGCAGGTGGTTAGGTTGCATGGCCATCGTTGCCGTCAACAGTGGTCTGCAGGAAAAGCCGACTGCAGGACTGATGGAACAGTCCACTGCAGGACGTGAACTGTTCCAGTGTGTCCCAGTGACCTTCAATTACCATATCCACTCGATTTCAATGTGCCCTCAACTGTAATGCCTACCTATATTGTCATATCCTGAAAAATAAAATGCAGAAATGTGGTACCCTTGTGTGTTTCTTCACCAAATTATCAAGGTGAGAGAGATAAATATCAGTTTGTTTTCACTTGAAAAAAGAAAAAAAAAATTTAACTATGAGGTCGCTGGAGTTGCAATTTGGGCACCAGCTATAGGTAGTGGTCAATGATGACAAACTTCTGACACCCACAGCGCATCAAAGCATGGCTTTCGAGATTTGGGGACTACAATTTCGGCACTGTCTATTACAGTTTTGGTTTTGCACTCAACTCTAGGACATGTCATATTTTATGATGAATTTTGCAAATCACTACATATATCACTTAAATATCTCTAAATAGGTATCATGGCTCCTGTATGATTCAAGGAATGCAGTAAGACTAGCCTTATTGCTCTGCCTTACCTAGAACACAAACTGTCAGGTATAGCATTTGAAACTCAAAAGGGTTTTTCTAGTAATAAATTTGGAAGTTTTGCAACTCTTGTTCCAGGTAAGGCAGAGCAATAAGGTTGGTCTTATTGCATTCCTTGAATTATGCAGAAACCACTGGTACCCTGTTTATCATAATTTTGGGAACTGATATTCTGCAAATCTTTGCACAAAAATTATTTACAGGAAGCTCGCACAAAATCAGAACCACAGAAGATGAACAAAAATTGACTGCATATTCAAAATAAGCAGTTAACATTACATATATGTACACGTTTTCAGCACCATATCTCAAAGAATAACATTTCTTTTTCTAAGAACCACCTCCCCTCATAGCCAAATGAGTCTTATGGGAATCATCCAAGAGGAGGAAGCTTGTAAAGCAAATGTATGTGTCCATCTGAGAGTATATTACAAAGCTACAAAGAAAACTCATGCGTGTAACTCAGAAAAAGAAGCATTGCAGTCGAACAAAAATTTATCCTTGTCCTTGAATCAAGCCGGATCAGTGAGACAATGTGTTTTGGCAGACATCGTGTTTTAATTTCTGCTGCACTGTATGTAATCATTGTTGAAGAACTTCAATGAAATGCTGAGTGCGTCGCATTACAATGGTAAACACCAACAGTAACTTAGCATGATACAGTCCTTTGTCACCTTGGAGGGACAAAGGACTTCGAGAAGCACTTGTTCACAGCAAGAGAGTTTCAAGCATGCGATATGCATACCTGCTAACTCTCCTTGATTTTCCATAATGTTTACAAATTGGGGCACATTTTACTAGTGTTGCATCAAGTTCTTGCAAAATGTGCTCTCTTCACGAGAATGTTTCACCTGTCAGTCTCTGAGGCTTCTCTTGGAAGTCTTCTGATGGTGAAATGATGCAAGATGGGTTATCGCTTGGAGCTAGTTAATTCAGAGAAGTTCATGAAGTCGACGAAACCTGCAATAGCGTAGTCGCTGAAAGAGTCACTGTGATTAAAAAAACTTTGCTGATTGTCAATTTGTGCTATGTGCTATTCCAAGTTTTATGCTGCTTGTATGCTGTACCTAGAGGCAAATCATAGGTAATAAAGTGCACAGGTATACCACACAACGTGTGTTCTCAGGGCAAGCATGAAAAAATAAATGCGTAATATGCCCTCCAACCGCGATCTTGGTGTTGCATCCATGGTTCTTTTGTTTTTCCTCTTTTTTTGGATTTTAAGGCATACAGTTAGGAAGGTGTGAATATGATGGATAGGCCAAAGTAACACTGCATCCTTCCACTGACTGAAGCAGTGTGACTTGTTTCCTGGCAGGCCCGTGGAGTAATGGCGAGCATCCACGTCGTCTGGGCGTGCGTCTGTTCCGTCTAGCCGACACCGACTGCGACGGATGGGTGAGCCTGGCCGACTTCTGCCGGATTCTTGCTATGTCTTCACGCGGCGATATGGACGACCGGCTGCGGCTCCTCTATGGCGCTCACTTAGCCGTCTGCCAGCCAGGTGATGTCGAAGATTCTCAACGAGACTCTGCAGACGACAGTCCTGAGCAGGGTCAGTATGCAGCACTGTGGAGCTAAACTTAGTTTCAGGTTCCATGTTTTTGAGGCTGTGCCGCAATTTTAAAGCAAATAGCTTTCTTTGGGAGCCAGACGCATTTTTTTTCTTATCTGGCCAAATGTGTGCGAGCTTGGGCATTCCCACTTGTGTGTGGCAGGCTGGTCATGTAGCTTCACCAGGGGCTGCAAAGAGGCGTCACTCACTTGCAGGGGCCTCTCCGCTTGGTTCACATGCATCAGAGGGTTCGTCACTGCATAACAAGGATGATAGCGTTCCTTCTCACATCCAGTCAGCAATGGCTGGAGAGGGAAGCATTGTGTCATTTACACAGTAGTGAAAAAACACAAGCAGTATTGTGTAAGTTAGTGCATTTTTGAGAACATCTAAAGGACAACCACAGAAAAGCTTCTAAATAAAACAAAATGAAATCCTTGACTGACCCACTATATATATTTGCTTTACTTGTCCAAAAGCATTACACAACACTACATTATACTTTAATCATCAAAGCACCATTATAGTCTTAAGCATGCCTGCTGCATAGTCTTGCTGGTTTGTCCAATGTATTTCAGTTATCGACCATGTTTTTTTTATTTATTCAGTGGATCAAAAAGCTGTTCACTTACTTAGATGACCGGCTTCTATGGGTGATGTATTATTTTTTTGCTTCCACTTCCCTCCTACACCCTGGCACCCACATAAACTGAAACCTATATGAAAAGGTACAGTGTGTAATTTGAGGAAAGTTGGGAAGGTGGACAGGTCTGAACATGAAATGCTCGCAGGTAATATCAGTGAAAGGGAGGGAAAAGAGGCATGGCCTCCGGGCAGTGGCTATTTCATGGTCCTGCCTTTTGATGCCTTCACCAGCCCAAGTTAGCTAGACCACTAGGTGGCAGCAAAGTTCACGAGTGTCTCAGTTGTATCCATTCAAAAATGGTTAACACAGGAAACAACAAATTTGAAACTTGCAGTCATTATTTGTCATGTCTTCTCCTAATTGCCTGTCCTTCACAGTCTTCGAGCTTGCTGTACAGGACAAGCAAACACTAAAGTAAATCTGCGACCCCGTCAGCATGCTTGTTGGAGCCATTGCGTCCAAACGAGCAGTTTCCCAAATAGGACAATCATTTGGACAACGTTCAGCCATTTCTGCCAACTCTCTCCTTTCTCCCGACCGCAGAGAGCACCGAAGTTGCTACCGAGGCCGAGGAGTACTTCAGCTCCCTGGAGGAGGGATCCTCCATCGACCAGGTCTTGTCTTCGTCGGCCCCGGAAGGTGGCACGGCTATTTCACAGCGGCAGCAGCTACAGCAACGCGTGGAGCTTCTCGACGCAGTGCTCCAGCGCAACCGAGACACCGACTCGTTCTTTGGCTCGACCTCGCTGAGCAGCAGCTGTGAGTGTGGAAGTACCTCCCCGCTCGGCCACTAAGAAGCGTAAACCATTTTGCCCCACAAACAACGGAATCCCGATAGTTTGAAATCTTTTCATTAGAATTGACGGATAATTCGAACTGCACTGTTGGTCATGGCAAGATCCTATGTATTTGAATAGAGAAGAGCTCCTGTGAATTCGAACTCCAAAAACAGCACAACGGATATTTAAAATAAAATTTCTCGCTCCTGTGGACTGTTTTTTGGACAAACCCGACCAAAAGGCTCGGGTTCGACATCGTCACTAGCTATCAGAATGTTGTGTGCCGTAAAAATTACGAGGAAAGGCGCGCGCCAAGACAGAATTGAAGCAAGCAAGGCGGCACGTGCCGTCCTTTCCTATCTGGCTTAAAAGAAGCAGGAAAGGGGCCCCTAACACGTGCGCTTGATCACATTACCACGCGCTTACCTGCACCTCCCCCCCTCCATCCTAGTGCACGCTCAATTAGTACGTCATCTCTTACACTAGGCATGTGGAGGATGAAGCACTACAAGCCCCATCCTGGCCCACTATAGGGGCTCTCCTTAGTTTGAACTCTGTTTTATTTGAATAAATTTCTGGTCCCCTAGAAATTCTAATTAATGAGATTCTATTGTAGTGCTATTAGCAGCATGGCTCATCAAAATGAGCTTCATCTCGAGTACAACGCATGAAACGTAGGCGCAAGTGGAGTATGACACAGACCATGCACTATTGAGGAAAATTCCAGCGTAAGTTGATTTAAAAAAAACATAAAAATGGCTGCCAAAGTCGAGGGCCTCAACTTTGGCCTCCTTGCATGTCATCAGTTAACATACGAGGGGTGATTGGTGAGGAGTTATTGACCTGTTCCTGATCTTCTAACGCCAGCTGCTAAAGGACGTTCTACATCCGCTGCCAAGGTCTAGGGTGGGGCTGTCTATCGCTTCCAGGTCTAGTCTTGCAGGCATACACAAACACTCAAGAAAGTCGACGGGAGGATGGCTGCCACAATTGGCCGAATTTTGGCTTAATTTATAAAGCACCACACACGTAATGCAGAAGATGTAGGTGCGGCTCCCAGCTGTGGCAAGTTATCTTTCCGCCCGCTTTAATTCCCCTTGTGAATTCAGCATTTCAATTGGACACAGCAATTAGATTCCCCCATTCTTTCTCCAGCTTCGTTGTCTTTGTTGTTGTTGTAACTAACACAAGATCGAACCACTTGCATCCCCTTATTCTTCTCGCTCGAAGAGTATATTGCAACTTATATCTTGGAGCAGCGCCCTCAGTGGTCGAGCACAATGCACCCGGGTGCGTGTGCCAAAGGTGTGTTTGCTGCCATTGCAATATGGCAAAAAAACCAAATAAAAGGTGCTTGGTGCTTTGCCATTTCTCAGCCCGTGTTCCTTGAAATAAGTACAAAGAAGGGCTACCGATGCACATATCCACTCACAATTAAGCATTTGCCTGCAATTCAGTTTCGCACTTCTAAGGAGATATCAATGACACATCGAATGTTTTTTTGCGATTGAACGCATACATGATGTCTTCTTTTTTGCTTTGCTTTGCTTTTTCAAGTAGAATTTCAACAATTTTTTATTTATTTTTTATTTATACATACTGCAGCCTGTTGGGGCTGTGGCAGGAGCAGGTGTACATGCGAGGAAAACCGATTATGATATGCAGAAACAAGAACATTGAAATATAAAAATGTGAAAGATCTATACATCAGCAATAGCATTTAAAAATTGAGAAATGGGTAACAAACAAACTTCGGCAGGTAACAAATTCTACTGTTCAATCATGCGGGGGAAAAAACTGTATTTGAAAGTGTTAGTGCGTGAATGGAGTGGTCTGATATTAGAGGCATGATAAGCTCTAGTTGAAGTCGGGCAAGCAGGCATTAAAAGGGAGGGATCTGATAGGTGACAAAGAGAGTTCTTATAAGAATAGAAAATCTTCAGAGATTCTATGTGCTGCCATCTAGAAAGAAACTGCAGGTTTAATTCCGCAAGAACAGCTGACGGTGAAAAGTCTCGGTCGAAGCAACAGTAAACAAAACGAACAGCCTTCCTCTGGACCAACTCAATACAATTAATTTCACATTGTTTGTGTGGGTTCCGTACGGAGGAAGCATATTCTAAAATTGGGCGAATCAGTGTTTTGTATGCTACTAATTTAGTGTCCCTCGGAGCAGCAGACAATGTCCGGCGGATGTAACCAAGTTTTTTTAACGCTTTACTACAAATGTAATCTATATGTTTAGACCAAGACAAGATGGGTGTAAAAACGACGCCTAAATATTTGTATTGAAAAACTCGTCTTAGTGGTACATCGTTGCATATATAATCATAACATACGGGCATGTGTCTTTTAGTAAAAGACATTATAACAGTTTTATCAAAATTTATGCTCATTTTCCAAGTAGCACACCAGTCACAAAATGAAACAAAGGCATCTTTAAGGCACTGATGATCAGCGAGTGAGTCAACTGGGCTATATATAACACATATATCTGCATAGAGGCGTATCTTTGAAGTAACATGGTCTGGAAGGTCGTTAATAAACAATAAGAATGGTAGAGGGCCAAGTACGGATCCCTGTGGGACTCCTGAGGTGACGTCGACTACAGATGAATCCGCAGAATCATAGCATACGAATTAGGAACGCAAAGAAGGGAAACTGGAAATCCAAGACACCAACTGAGGGTTATTTAGAATATTATGGAGTTTCAAAAGCAATTTAGAGTGTAGTACTGTGTCGAAAGCTTTGCTAAAGTCAATGAAAATGGTGTCAATCAGATTACCTAAGTCGATATAATGGGAAAGGTCATGAGTGAACTCAGTAAGCTGGGCTACAGTACTAAAACCACGCCTGAAGCCGTGCTGAAAGCTGTTCAATAGGTTATTATTTTCAAGGAACAGTATTATATGCTTATAGATTTGTTAATGTTTGTTCTGTATCCTAATCTGCTTTTGTGTACGCATAATTCTGCCTTGTACTCAGCATTAATCACCGAGTACAGCACCGAATTATTACCTCACCCAGCTGTCCCCTTTACTGAAATAGCTTATGCAAAAATCGGCAAGCTGAGGGAATCTTCATGTGAGGAAAAATCATTTAATTGCCATCGGCGGGGCTTTAACAGAATGCTACAGAGGGACCCTTTTCAGTATTTTCCAAAAGCTAACTTTGTGGTTGAAAGATTTGTCCTGGTTCGGGGTCAAACCTGAGATGACCATTCTTGCGGCACAATCACGCTCTGTCACATGAATTAACTCTGGGACTAGCAGTGGCATGGTGAGGCTCAAGTATTTGACAACTCGGAGCCCCGTAAGCTTGGCAGTAGTGAATTATTTAATGTCATTGTATGATTGTAACATTATGCTGCAGTCAGCTTAATGGATAGTTTTTTTTTCCCGTAGCAGCTCGCTTGCATTTCATGACAAACTGCCATTATGAGCTCTCCAGCTCTGGAGTTTGTGGTGAGAAAGGTGTGTGCCATGCTTAGCTGTGGAACATGTGGCTTCCTCTGAGGTGCCATTTTCTGTTTCTTCTGTGGCCTAACTATTCTTAAACTCTTTTGGGTGCAGGGTGCTTTTCCAAAGTAAAACTCTTGCTTGGGCTTGTTGGCTCATGCTTGAATTAGTAAAGGCAAGGCGCAGAAGACCAGGACTCGAGAAGAACACAAACGACAGGACTGGTGCCATTTTCCGAAGTGCAGCAAGCTAAAATCATGATATGTTGATGAGCATATTACAAATTTCCCAGTCTGAAAATTCAAGCATAAATTGAGAATTACACTGATTGTAGGTTTTAATTATGATAATTGCATTCCGTTTCCCTCGAACCTACCTCGTAATCAACGTTGAAGTGCTCTGAGTAAGAGTTCGTAAGTTCTTGTACTTCTGCATTGTTCCAAGTCCCTGAAGTTGTACATCATTAAAAAACACCCAGGCTATTTGCACCAGTCCACTATGTGAGAAAATGAGAGGTTCAAGCAGCACCGACAGTCAATAAGCTTTTTCTCATCATCTGTCTTATGAAAACAAAGCTTACAATAGTTTTTTGTTTAAGCAACTTCTGAGTCGATGGTGCTACCATTCTAGGGATGTTCCTCATACGTCCATGAATTAATTCAGGGCCCTGTCAGGGGCGGGCATTGACGGCGATACAAGTGTACATGGGCCCGTCATTCAAAGGGTTTAAGATCACTACTAGTCGCACTACAAAGTTGGTTGCGAGGCATACTGCGGTCTGTACTAAGCTGAGCAAATAAGGCCAGACATCTTTCAGGATCTCTTTTTGGTTTTTGTTTGCGAACAACGAAAAGTCGCAGGGTCACCCGAAAGGCGAAGCATTGATACATATAGCAACAGTAGCAAAACGCCACTACATGAAGTAAACGTTGAAAGTTTTGTCGACCGTACAAACTGAAATAAACATTCACTTACCAACTCGATTAACAAGCACAGTATCACGTGCTCAGAGCCAAACATTAAAGGGCCCTTGAAACGGTTCGGACAAATTTTGTAGACGCGTAGGGTACAGCTTAAGTAGAACATTCGCACCACAATTTAAGTGAAGCGTTACGTATTAATGGAGCTACAAGCGATTAGAAGTTACCCTCCTCCCCAGCCATGCTTTTCCTCCTCAACTCATTCGCTGAGCGAGCGGGGCTAAGCTCCGCCTTCACTGGTCCTGCGTCACGATGCGACGTCACATCGTCCACTTCCGGTGGTTTTGGAACCCGCCCCCGCCCACGCGAAACCTCTCCGCTAGCCGCTTGGCTGTCGACCCCAAGCGAGAGCTATCGAAGCAGCGTGCATTGCGAGCATTCTGTCGTAGCGCCGAACGTGTCTGGTATTCCGTTAACCACAGGCAAGCCGGTCATATAGGCAAATGACTGGAGGCATAAACTCAAGCTGATGAAGGAACTTTGGCGTAGACGTACGTGAGCGGCCTGATCGGTCTGCACGGTCCAGACACTTGTTGGTGCAGCGCTTAACCAGCCAAACAAAGCGCTAATATTGCTCTAACCAAGTGTAAAAATTTAACCATTTATAAAAACAACGTGTTGATGATTACATTCCTGCGAAAAATACGCACCAGCAGCAAAGAAGAATACGCTTCGTTGCTGCTACTGTGTATGGTTGAGCTCTATGCCACCAGGTGGCTGCACCGTGCAGACCATTCACATTTGCCCTTCTGCTCATCTCGGCTCGTCCCGTTACGGCACAGTCAAGCAGCCAGACCCTGTCCCCTTGCGCTTACGTTTGCCCTAATATGGGACTCGCGAAACGCTATTGCGTTAGTAATCTTCCGGTGTAAAGTGACGGCCACAAACGTGCAAATCCTGGCGCCGATCGGATAGCGGCAGTCCGATGCGCAGCAGGCAGTTCACTCGTACGCTGCCTTGCAGAGGGACATGATGTCGCAGCTTGACATATTGCCAGTCGCTACGTTTGCAGTCCACATGGCAACAAAGTCGAATCATAGTGCTCGCGAGAAGACTGAGACCAACTCTGGCCGCGGAGCTCTCGTCAAAATGGAGTACGTTGTAACACAAGCAGACGACGCTTGCTGTGTGCCGGAAGTGCTTAAGTGTACTGAAAAATTGTTCTTGTGCATTCTCTTTATGCTACTTTCTTTTTATAAAAACAAATTAACTAACATTCTAACTTTTACGAAGATCATTTGTTTACCATAAAGTTGGAAAAATTATCGATCACGTGCCCTGGTCAGCCAATCGGATAGCTCGCCCCACTGACGTCATATGGGTGATTTCGGTCATATGAGTAGGGGCGGCTTAAAATTCCGCCGAGCAGTGCGCTGCGATCGGCAGCGATGTGCATTTTTAAAACCTTATAATAAATTACACACTTTATGCAGAGCACTTAGATGTGTCAATTAATGATCAGAAGGACCTACTCTAACGACTCCGTACGTTTGTAGAAAATCGTCAAAAGCGTTTCAGGGTCCCTTTAACAGCTTTCACTCGATGACCTCGAACACTTGCTGTCACAACGCTGGTGTGATGAGCGCAAACAAAGAAGAGCGAATGCTTCTGCTGCCACTCCCTTCGACACGTCTACGAAACTAGAGGTTATGCGACTTCCAGCACAAAGCGCACGGGAAGAAAGTGCAGATGCAGCCGCCAGGTACCTTGGCTAGCCCAGCCTGTGCACCCGCCAGGTATTGCCTCCGAGATGCGGGGCGTGCTCATTCACACAGGCAGCCATGTGCAGCCACAACCAGGATAGGGGAGAAGACCTGCCCCCTGTACTCCTGCCTAAGTAGTGCATAACTGCATAACTCTAGCACACTGTTGATCACGTGACCCCCAACCCTGGGCGCACATCATGCCACCATCACATCATCAAATGCCATCGCACATCATCAAATGACGCACATCAAGCCACCATCTATCTTGGCTCACCTTCGCACGCTTCCCCTCGCACCCACAGCGTACGACATAAGGGGCACGATAGGTTCTTATGGCACTTGAGCTTTATATATGGAACATTACGGCGACGCCAATGCCAACGGCAAAATAATTCACCTAGCGTGTTCATATATTGAAAAGTTATTTGATACTGCCATTTGGAAGCATTGATGCCGTAAATTCTTGTTTTTTACTCTCATCAGTTCAGAAACTCCACTAGTTAAGACTAGCCTTCCTGTACCATCCCAAAATCTGTACTCACTCCTGCTATGTCTCGAAATAGAGAGAGCAGTATCTGTAAATAAAGAAAAGCAACATGCTACAGCATAATATGCTAGGGTCAGTATTGTGGCGTATACTTTCAAAGTCACTTCTCTATTCCAGCCTAGTTCTTGTATACCTTACTTGTTTAGTCTCATTTTTCCTGTTCTTTGCTGCTTAGTTTTTGCTTGAGTAAGAGTTACTCTAATGACCTTCATTCCTGTTCTGTCTCGTCAACACAATGTTTACTGTAACCAGCGCTTATTTGCTTCCTTTTTTTTTCTTGTTCTCACTAGATGGAAGCAGTGGAGATCCCTCTAGGTCTTCCAGCAAGTTGTCGGACATGACTCTTCCTGACATGAACCAGGTAGGTTGTCATGACTGCATGGTCTGTAAGGCCGTAAGGACATGGTCTGTAAGTTGTGACAAACAAAAAATTGTGGAATTTCCAGAAATATTTCACTGCTACTCAGGGTTCATAGCAGTCCTTTAGACCTTTGAAAACCCTTGAATGTAGAACTGACATTTCTATTTACAAGGCCTTGAAAGCCCTTAACCTTCATGGAGTGCTTAAAAATTCTTGAGTGTTGCTTTCACCTAAGATTAGAGGATTTTATTTGTGAATCTGACAATGAGGTTTATGCGAGCCAAATGTCAAGCCAATCCTTTCTGATTAGCATCTTCTTGATAGGGAGCCATCTTGTTTTTGGTGGCCGGTGATAGTTTATCCGCAGATAGCTTAGCAAGCATCTCTGTGCAATAAAGAAATGTTTGCTTATTTTTTAAAAGCGTTTTTCTTTCAAGCTTTCAGGCGTCGTCACGCTTTGATCCTTGAAAATGCTTTGTCCGAGCCTCGGAATGCATTGAAAATACTCCAACTTTTATCTACAAAAGCTGCTACAGGTCCTGGTTACCCTCTGCTCCTTCACCCCTTATGAAGTAGACGCTCCCAGATAGTACTAGCATAGGAGCACTCGCTCCATCTCTTGTCATAGCAGTGCACCTACTTATAGTGGCTACCACCATGGCGCACATTCTTTATGTGCTTATATTAGCAAGCAACTTTTTAGATATACTTGATATATATGATGATATTTGTGTTTGTTATATCAAGGTACAACTTATTTACTTCATCATATTCGTCTTCGTTATTTTGGGGTTCAACTGTACTTGCTGCTGTAAGACACATCACACTAAGAAGTAGTAACACCGATGAACTTGATCAGTGTTTGTAGCTTTCTCTGAGTGCCTTTGAAAGCAGTAGCTTTCTTCCTCAGTTTTCTGCCATCATCATTGGCCGTTGTCGCCCACAGCACAGACCTTTGCAGCACATGTGTTTTGCTTTGGTCAGCGGCGCGGACACGAGAGAGATAGGCTGTGTTTTCCTGGCGCATGCGGGCATGCGGGAGTTGCAATAAAAGAATGTGGGGACTGCACTAGGTACTTCGGATGCAGACTTTTGCCTGTTTGTCCCTGGCTAAGCTGCACTATGCTACCACAGATAAAGAGTCTGGAATAAGCTCTCCCTCACAGCGGTCACAGAGCTGCCCTCGTGATTGGGAGGTCAGTCATTCGAATGCATGTTAGAACATTTTTTCCCCTTTATATTTTCCTTAACGCTTTGAGGGTCGATTCTTCTTAGGGCCCTAGTTCGAAAAAAAATTTACCGCAAATTTTCTAGGGTGACTGTAAGGTGAAAAAAAAATATTTTGCATTTGTATATATGTACTCTTCATTCATGAATAACAACAGTAAAAAAGGAAATAAACTTATAAGAATTAAACATTTAATGCATTTTTATGCACATAGTTGTGCCTTGAATGTGCGCACATGAGAATATTTCGCAAGACTAAAATGTTCCTGCTCGTACACTAATATGTGCATCAATAGCGTAATCGAACTTCGTAGGTGCACGCACTCAAGAAAACTGTGTGGTTGTGTGCCTGTCAAAAAAGTACAACGTGTGACAAACTTCCGCTAATCTTCATTTTATCACCAACAAGGGGCATTTAGTTTTCACGAGTGTCAAAAAATTTTTTAAAAGGCAACGTAAACGCATGCACGGCGGCATCCATCCTATGCGCACCGCTCTGAGCACTAAACGAGCGAGAAAGAGGCGGTTGCCCTTTGAGCGATTAGTAACGAGATAGCCATCAGTTTTGTAAGCACAAGAATCCGAAACCGCCCGCGGAACAAAACCCGAACCGCCGCCCGCCCGCGTGCCAGTGCACGAGCGGTAGTATATAGACGTGCGGGAGCAAACCAGCTCTTAAACAAACTATGCAACAAAAACCAAAAGAGGGAGGTGCGCAAAAAAAATTCCCTGTATTCCCACATAGCGGCAGCACATGACAGAAAAGAAAAAGTTAGGAAATGGGCATGTTTTTTAAACATGCAGATGGCGCTGTAAATATACAGCATCGACCATTTTCGGACTTGTTCGCGGCGCCGTATATTTACGTCATTGACCCTCAAAGGGTTAATCTGCATTATTATATCGTTTCCCTCTTTCAAGTCTGCAGTAGTTGTTTTTTTACCTAGGTTTCACCACTAGGCTTTTACACGGAGGGTTTCTGCCAAAGGGATCAAAGTGACCTGGTGCGAAGCACAGTAGTGGGCTCTTAAGTAGATGTCAGTTTAGTGGCCGCAAACCAATGAATAATGACACATTCTTACTGTTTATTTGTTGTTCCCCATGACAGACTCTGTACCATCCACTGTGATCCTGTTTGAACGGAAGTTAAGCGTAATGCGCATTGCCATCGGCTAGGGACAAGCAGCGCAAACCACGTACTCCTCCGTAGTATGTACCTAGGCGCAGTCCCCAAATTTCTGTTTCGCAACTCACACATGCACACAAGCGTCAGTCAAAATCGGCACAGCTCTCATGGCTCTGCACTGTTGAAAAAACAGATATGCGCTTGCAGTGCACCAAGATCATTGGATATCAGTGCCAGTAGAAGCTGCTTCCATTGATGTAAAAGCATGCGCTGCCATGCGTGCTTGCAGGAAGCAGAAGGGAAAGTTCAGTTATGCGACGCAAAGCTCGGTTCTCTGCAACACCACCAGGTGGTGTTGCCCTCCATGCATCAGGGGTGGCAGAACTCACTGGTCGCGCCCGCACTATCGTGGAAGTTTTGCTGCAGCACAATCGCGCCTCACCTTTCCCTTAGCGAGTCAGTGGTGGTACAAGCGTTTGCTGCCACATTGCAACTCTGAAATCTCATGGAGGATGTAGGACCTTCAGTGATACGGTGAGCTCAAGATCGGGATTGAAAATGCCTAGCCCACACCACAGCTAATACTCAAGCATTTGTGTTGCACACTTAAGACTGTCAGGTGATTCTTTAGCGCAGATACGTACTTTGGCTAGTACCAAATAAGCCAGTATGCAGTTCTTGTTGAAGTACATTCTTAGTAAACTCTTTGCTCCTCTTTACTTACCTGGTGTCCTTTATGTGTGCAGGAACAGTTTGTCCAGATGTGGCAGACCGTGTACAACCTGTTTGTGGGCCACCCAGACGAGCAGGACTTTTACCATGCTCTCGCTTGCACAGGTACCCCACCACACTGTAGTACTGCACTTCGTGCTTCTACAGCATCTGAAGGAGTGTGGACACGTATCTTTTAAGTTGTAGAAACTGTGCCACATGTTTCTCGCACGTAATGGGATGACACTTAGCAAGTGTAAATGTTGGAAAACACTTGTAAGAGATTTTGATTTAACACTACAGTTGGTGTCAAAACGGAGGACCTGGAGTCATCAGCATTATTGTGACATCACCCATCATGGTAGCTTAGTGGCTATCATCATCATCAGCCTGGTTACACCCACTGCAGGGCAAAGGCCACTCCCATACTTGTCCAACTACCCCGGTCATGTACTAATTGTGGCCATGTTGTCCCTGCAAACTTCTTAATCTCATCCGCCCGCCTAACTTTCTGCCGCCCCCCTGCTACGCTTCCCTTCCCTTGGAATCCAGTCCGTAACCCTTAGTGACCATCGGTTGTCTTCCCTCCTCATTACCTGTCCTGCCCATGCCCATTTCTTTTTCTTGATTTGAACTAAGATGTCATTAACTTGCATTTGTTCCCTGACCCTATCTGCTCTTTTCTTATCCCTTAACGTTACACCAAGTTTCCATAGTATGATGTGCAAGGGGGTGCACAAGCAGGTGATGACATAGAATCACAATCCATGGCCACCACGATCCCCAGATCTGATGCCATTATACTTTTACTTGTGGGGTTATGTGAAGCAGCATTTGTACAGCAAACATATAAATGACATTAATCATTTAAAACGGAGAATCAGAAACGTTATTCACTCTGTTACACCAGACATCCTTAACCGTGCTTGGGAAGAACTTGAATATCATTTAGATGTGTATAGGGCAGCAAATGGAGGTCACATCGAACTGCACTGAGCAGGTGTGAAACATCAAGAGCTTTCCTTTAATTTGGTGAAGATTTCACATTTCTAGCTTGTTTTGTTGATTTCCTATGACCGGTCAAAAGTACACCATGACTTTACGGACGCACTGTACGTTGAGATCTGTGGGATAACAAATGAGACAGAAAAATGCACATTATATCTAGTCCTGCACTATAAGCAGTTGTTATAAGTAGCCTGAGCTGTAGTAAATTGCTAGATTTACTCAGTTCAAAGGCACTGTCAAATGTAATATGCACCTGAATTTCAAGACAAGGAATGAAAATTGCAATAGCCCTGAGTGTTAACTTATCATATTTCCATTGTACAATTTGTGCTCATTTGGATAAAAAGTTTATTGCATCCAAAGAACAGGTAGCAGACTGGGCATTACTGCCACTGTGGGAAGCCACATTATCACTATAACAACAGCCAATCTGGGGTGCCCTCAATAGTGGTTGAGGAAACGCGTTTAATATTAAACGCCTTGCATACTATGGCAGCCTTACAAACTTACAAAGTGGGCACAAGAAATGTCATCGCTTGTAAAGCTTCAGTCGTCTTGTGGATTGGTTTGGATTACAGCATGTATTACTGCATGCCAACAACAATAGCTTATCACCATAACAATTTTTGTGTTATACTGGAGCCTAACATGCTTGTAATTTTTTTAGTAAATTATCCTGAAAGAAGCTGCATGTTAGAATGTACTAAACATGATATACACGGGCACCTTGAGGCTTGCCACTGTTTATTCTAGGGTTTGGTGGGCTTGGCCCTTCATTTAATGCAAAAAAGAAAAACAATGATGAGTTGAAAATGTCATGCAGGTGTTCTTTTACCTGGTCCCTCAGCTGAGAATGGTGTAATGAACATTAAATTGCTCGTTCAGATGACTGCACTGATGTTTCCTTGTTCACACAGATTGCAGTAGTGTCAGTATGAAAGTAACCATGTTAGGTTGCATGTAATGTTTGCATCATCCGAAATCGGTATCGTCAAAAGCAAGTCAAAAGCGTATTGTCAGGCAAACGCAGTCGATGTTCATTTAGTAAACGAATCACTTAATTTATAAGGAAGGTAAACTTGGCCATTGCATTTTAAGTGTGCAAAGGATACCATGACACCAAATTATTCAGCTTGCATTGTGTATTGCATGTTAAACCGCACATATCCCTAAGCAAACTGGCAACATTTGAACACATTTTGGTTAGTAGGAAATTTGTATTTGGCACCACTAGGTGCCAGAGCATGCAGGGCGAGACGTGCAATGTGGTTTCGGAATGTTTTTGAGCAGGAAACACTGCGGTTGGCCCGCATTTTCTGACCTCACACAATCCATGCCAAAATGGCGGTCACTACAGTGGCTTGGAGGCAGCAATTTCAAATTGAAATTTCGAGTTGGGATGTTCTCTTGAGAGCCTAGTTTATCGTGTCTATAACCACAAAGGCCTCTCTACTCGCAGTTACAATGATCAATTGACAATAGCTGAATGACCATGTCATGGCCCCTATAACTGTTGTACCTCTCCCACCGTACAACTGCATGGACAGGAACCGAGCTGCTGCAAATGGGAGAGATGAACCATGAAGCCAAGACCAAGCCAGAAGGCTCAGCGGGTGAGCATTCTGGCGGTGATGGGACGCATCAGGTGAGTACAGCCGCATTGCTTATTTTAACCTCTATCGTGTCGTGCTATTATCCTGACTTCTGACCAGAAATGGCCGAGATTATTTTACCACAAATAACACAGTACAATGGGATGACACTGCATTGTGCTGGGACTGCACTACAGCGAGACAGCGGCGGCATCAATTTTCTTGCTGGGAAACCCAGCTGTTCATCGGTTACTGGGCCAAGCAACAAGGATAACAGCACATCAATACTTGTTGCTGGGCTAGTTGGTTCATCTTATTACGCAATTTTAAAATGCAACCGAGGGCGAAAAAAAGTTCAAGACAGGAAAGAGCGTCTTTGGTGACGTCATGGGTTGAGTATTTAGGGCGTAGATGAGTACGTTGAATGGTTTTCAAAAGACAGTCCACACCATCCAAAAGGCACCGTTCACAGTCGTCGCTTTCCGCATCGTTGGCTGCACTCCTATTGAGCCCCGGCAAGGCATGCATGCGCTGGTCTCCAAGAGACGCAGAATATTTGGGTCCTTTCTTCAATGTGTTTGAAATGTCTTCAGGTAACATATGGTCACCCAGGACAAGAAGCCAAGTGGGCTTCAATGCTTCCCTCCTGAAGTCCCTTGGAAGGTGATTAAGCATACACCACCACCAAAACTTGGCAGTCTTGGCAGCCACCTGCTTGAAGGCCTTGAATTTTCGTTCAGCGATTCATCCAGTGTTGTTTTGGTAGCGAAACACCTGCATACAATATGAGCCAAATTTGCCTCTGCAATTTCATTTTTCATAGGCGACAGAGCCTCTTTGCATGTCCAACAGAGGGCTTGACACTTCCAAAGAAGGCTGGAACTTCAATGTCGGAGAGGCAATAGACGCAATTAGTAGAGATGGATCCGTAGAAGGGCCCACTGCAGAAGAAATGTAACATATCAATACTTGTTGGTGGCTAGTTGGTTTGTCTTATTGGCTGTTTCCTGACTAACTTTTTTTCTGCCCTCCAGTTGTGTCGTAACATTGCATAATGCCAGCACGCGTACCTTCCATGATGCACCAACGCCTCCTGGTTGTTATTGCGCACCAACATGAAGAAAATTTGCTGCCCTACACAGTGAGCCTAAGATGAATAGCTTGTTTTTCCACTTACACTATTTGATGGCACTGCTTTCCCATGGACAAGTGTGCAGTGACATGGTATTTTTGATATAGTGCAGGTTTTCTTTCTTCTGTAGAAAAAGTAAGCTCTTACAATGTGTACTTTGCTGGAAACATATTATTCTAATGTCTCTTGTGATTCTCTGTAACTCTTTAACCTGGACTTCTTAGCAGTTAGAACAGCTAAAATTTTTGCTAATTACTTTTCATTCACTAATTGGATGTCAAGGACTAAAAAAAAATTATTGACGGTTTCTCAACAAGTCTTTGAACAAACACACTTGGTCATATTGGCATAGAATAAGCAGTGTTCTTTATTTAAAGCTTCATGCATGATTTCTGGGGATTTTTGTGCGCAAAAAGCTAAATCCTTGGTGGACAAACGATTGTACTGAAACCCAAAAAGAACAAAATAAGGCCTGGGGAATCCTACGGAAGTACCCCACTTATAACAATCTTCTAAATTTCAAATAGGCCACGGCCAAAGCACGATTTATTTAAAGAAATGCAGAGAAATTATCATGTCAAAAATACATATCTTCAATCAATAGTACAATCACATCAAAACGAATGTGGGACCAGGTGAAGAAATTTAGAGGAGAGAACTCATCATACATAATACCACTATACTTACATGTCCAGGCACACAAACAACACTACAGGACCAGGCCAACTTATTAGGTGAACACTTTTATAACATATCCAGCTCAGCAAACTATTCAAACAAATTCTTAAAATATAAAGAGTCAACGGAGAAAAAGAAACTCCCCACCACTAGGGCTCCAGCTGAAATGTATAATAATCCCCTCACAATACATGAATTAAACAGAGTTCTTTCTGCTGGTAAAAAAACGGCAACAGGTCTTGACCGTGTCCATTACACAATGCTGGCACACCTATCTCAAGCATTGGTTGAGGCACTTCTTAAATTCTTCATAGGTGTGGGAGTCTGGGGTAATGCATACAGATCGGAAAAAAGCAGTAGTAGTACCTTTTCTAAAACCTGGTAAACCCGCAACATGCCCTAGCAGCTATAGACCCATTGCACTAACAAGTTGTCTAGCCAAATCCTATGAGAGCATTATAAACATGAGACTCACATTCATCCTTGAAACAAGAAGCCTAATAGACAGGCACCAGTGCGAATACAAAAAGGGCTGCTCCACAACTGACCATCTCGTGCGACTAGAGCATGAAATATGTGACGCGTTTCTTCACAAGCAATACTGCCTCACAGTTTTTTTTTATTTTGAAAAGGCATATGATACCACATGGCGATATGGAATTTTCAGAGACCTAGCTGACATAGGAATTCGCGGAAGAATGCTAAATTATCTATGCAATTTCATGTCAAACCGAACACTTCAAGTACATCTCGGCTCAATACTTTCGCGCATATTCACACAAGAAAATGGCGTTCCACAACGTTGCATTCTGAGCACGACTCCCTTCATAGTCAAAATGAACTCTGTAAATAAGATCATCCCACCATCTCTTATGCATTCAATATATGTCGATGATTTGCAAATGGCTTGCCGTGCCTCAAACTTACCCACCTGCGAACGACAACTACAAATACAGTAAAAGCTCGTTAATTCGAACCGCAAGGGGAAGCCGCTTCAATTCGAATTAACGAAAGTTCGAACTAACGAAAGTGAAGGAGGGCAACAGTACACTGCGATTTGCAAGCAGTAGGGCATGTCAGGAATTTGGCGTGTCAGAAAGTGATGGCGTGTGCCGCGGGCACGCGCCATCTTCAAGTCGAAGCTCTGGGTCCGACTGTGCCACACCACCGATGTCCACGGAAACGAACGTTAGCCGAGGCTTAACACCATCACAATAAATCGCGACGGCCGATACCTCCTAAGCTGAAAACAGAGGTGCACAACCGATGAAGACTGCCGAGACTAAGACGCTGAAGGTGGCTAAGGCCCTGATTCGTTAGTTCTTGATTGCAAGCGCAGCTGCGACGTACTTGATTCGCTGTGTTTTGGAGCTTGCCATGCCATCTCCGCACAACATTAGCAGCTGTACAAGATTTGCAAAGCCTCCGAGATTCGCAACAGGCAAGAAGTCTCGGAGGTTACGTAGAACGGAGAAGCCGCAGCCGCCACTGCCTTCTGGCTGACCCCGCGTCGGTTAGATTTTTTTCCGATTTTGCCTTCTCTCGCCGTTCTCTCCGTTTCGGAGGCAATACAGCCTTGTGTGTAGGCAGTAGGCGCGTTTCTCTAGACGTGTGCCAGGCGAGCGTAGTTCGAATTATCCGTGAGGGAACCGTCTCGCGTTCGAATTAACGGACTTTTTTATACATAGACTTCTGTGGAGCTTGGCCGGACCTAATCGTACAGTTTGAATTAACCATAAATTCGAATTATTGAAGTTCGAATTAACGAGCTTTCACTGTAATGATAAATAATCTTACACAATGGGCTGACAAAAATGGTTTCCGGTTCTCAACACACAAAACTGTTACAGTTCTCTTTTCCCAGAAGTGAGGGTTACACTGCACTCCAGCTCTCACATTGCATGGTACAACGCTGCCGGTCAAAGAACACTACAAATTTCTAGGCGTAATGTTTGACACTAAACTTAACTTCCTGGCCCACATTAACGCAACAAAAGTTAAAGCAAATAAAGCGCTAAATATCCTCAAGGTACTTAATAAGAAGTACAAAATGAAGATTGTACAGGCCTACGCCCCTACATCCAGTCATGATGACCAGGAAGTCGAAAGCTTCTATGAAGACGTGGAATCGGCGATGGGTAGAGTGAAAACTAAATACACTATACTAATGGGTGACTTTAATGCCAAGGTAGGCAAAAAACAGGCTGGAGACAAGGCAGTGGGGGAATATGGCATAGGCACTAGGAATATCAGGGGGGAGTTATTGCTAGAGTTTGCGGAACAGAAGAATATGAGGATAATGAATACCTTCTTCCGCAAACGGGATAGCCGAAAGTGGACGTGGAGGGGCCCGAACGGCGAGACTAGAAATGAAATAGACTTCATACTCTGCGCTAACCCTGGCATCATAAAAGATGTGGACGTGCTCGGCAAGGTGCGCTGCAGTGACCACAGGATGGTAAGAACTCGAATTAGCCTAGACCTGAGAAGGGAACGGAAGAAACTGGTACATAAGAAGCCGATCAATGAGTTAGCGGTTAGGGGGGAAAATAGAGCAATTCCAGATCAAGCTACAGAACAGGTATTCAGCTTTAACTCAAGAAGAGGACCTTAGTGTTGAAGCAATGAACGACAATCTTGTGGACATCATTAAGGAGTAACCCGCCGTGGTTGCTCAGTGGCTATGGTGTTGGGCTGCTGAGCACGAGGTCGCGGGATCGAATCCCGGCTACGGCGGCCGCATTTCGATGGGGGCGAAATGCGAAAACACCCGTGTGCTTAGATTTAGGTGCACGTTAAAGAACCCCAGGTGGTCAAAATTTCCGGAGTCCTCCACTACGGCGTGCCTCATAATCAGAAAGTGGTTTTGGCACGTAAAACCCCAAATATTATTATTATTATCATTAAGGAGTGTGCAATGGAAGTCGGTGGTAACTCCGTTAGGCAGGATACCAGTAAACTATCGCAGGAGACGAAAGATCTGATCAAGAAACGCCAATGTATGAAAGCCTCTAACCCTACAGCTAGAATAGAACTGGCAGAACTTTCGAAGTTAATCAACAAGCGTAAGACAGCTGACATCAGGAAGTACAATATGGATAGAATTGAACATGCTCTCAGGAACGGAGGAAGCCTAAAAGCAGTGAAGAAGAAACTAGGAATTGGCAAGAATCAGATGTATGCGTTAAGAGACAAAGCCGGCAATATCATTACTAATATGGATGAGATAGTACAAATGGCTGAGGAGTTCTATAGAGATTTGTACAGTACCAGTGCCACCCACGACGATAATGGAAGAGAAAATAGTCTAGAGGAATTCGAAATCCCACAGGTAACGCCGGAAGAAGTAAAGAAAGCCTTGGGAGATATGCAAAGGGGGAAGGCAGCTGGGGAGGATCAGGTAACAGCAGATTTGTTGAAGGATGGTGGGCAGATTGTTCTAGAGAAACTGGCCACCCTGTATACGCAATGCCTCATAACGTCGAGCGTACCGGAATCTTGGAAGAATGCTAACATAATCCTAATTCATAAGAAAAGGGACGCCAAAGACTTGAAAAATTATAGACCAATCAGCTTACTGTCCGTTGCCTACAAACTATTTACTAAGGTAATCGCAAATAGAATCAGACACACCTTAGACTTCTGTCAAGCAAAGGACCAGGCAGGATTCCGTAAAGGCTACTCAACAATAGATCATATTCACACTATCAATCAGGTGATAAAGAAATGTGCGGAATATAACCAACCATTATATATAGCTTTCATTGATTACGAGAAGGCATTTGATTCTGTCGAAACCTCAGCAGTCATGGAGGCATTACGGAATCAGGGTGTAGATGAGCCATATATAAAAATACTGAAAAATATCTATAGCGGCTCCACAGCCACCATAGTCCTCCATAAAGAAAGCAACAAAATCCCAATAAAGAAAGGCGTCAGGCAGGGAGATACGATCTCTCCAATGCTATTCACAGCGTGTTTACAGGAGGTGTTCAGAGACCTGGATTGGGAAGAAATGGGGATAAAAGTTAATGGAGAATACCTTAGTAACTTGCGATTCGCTGATGATATTGCCTTGCTTAGTAACTCAGGGGACCAACTGCAATGCATGCTCACTGACCTGGAGAGGCAAAGCAGAAGAGTGGGTCTAAAAATTAATCTGCAGAAAACTAAAGTAATGTTTAACAGTCTCGGAAGAGAACAGCAGTTTACCATAGGCAGCGAGGCACTGGAAGTCGTAAGGGAATACACCTACTTAGGGCAGGTAGTGACTGCGGATCCGGATCATGAGACAGAAATAATCAGAAGAATAAGAATGGGCTGGGGTGCGTTTGGCAGGCATTCTCAGATCATGAACAGCAGGTTGCCATTATCCCTCAAGAGAAAAGTGTATAACAGCTGTGTCTTACCAGTACTCACCTACGGGGCAGAAACCTGGAGGCTTACGAAAAGGGTTCTACTCAAATTGAGGACGACGCAACGAGCTATGGAAAGAAGAATGATAGGTGTAACGTTAAGGGATAAGAAAAGAGCAGATTGGGTCAGGGAACAAACGCGAGTTAATGACATCTTAGTTGAAATCAAGAAAAAGAAATGGGCATGGGCAGGACATGTAATGAGGAGGGAAGATAACCGATGGTCATTAAGGGTTACGGACTGGATTCCAAGGGAAGGGAAGCGTAGCAGGGGACGTCAGAAAGTTAGGTGGGCGGATGAGATTAAGAAGTTTGCAGGGACGGCATGGCCACAATTAGTACATGACCGGGGTTGTTGGAGAAATATGGGAGAGGCCTTTGCCCTGCAGTGGGCGTAACCAGGCTGATGATGATGATGATCCTCAATGTTTTATCGCATAAGCACTGGGGATCTGACCGAACATGTCTACTATGTATATACCGGTCCCTTGTACGTAGCATCCTCGACTACGGCAGTATAGTTTATGGTGCAGCTAGGCAGTCCTACATTAAGCTACTTGATCCAGTTCATGATCTCGGCCTACGACTGGCAAGTGGTGCCTACAGGACATCGCCTGTACAAAGTTTATACGTTGACTCCAATGAGCCTGCATTACAGCACCGCAGAGCACAACTTACACTTTGCTATGTATTAAGAATTCGGTAATCACCACGACATATATGCTACAACAACGTAACACAGGGCAAATCACGAGTACACTACACAAATAAACTGAACATGATTCGGCCACTCATCCTACGACACGAAGAATACTGTCAGACTTATGATGTTCCTCATGAAGCCCTGCAGGTTGCCGAAAGGCCACCACGATTGCCCCCGTGGTGCAGTTTTACACAGCTATGTGACTGGGCGCTAACACATGTAAAGAAAAAAGACATTCCACAAGAACACATAATACAAGAGTTCTGAGCTATTCAAGAAAAATATAAGAACTACACGGAATTTTACTCTGATGGCTCTAAAACACAAGAATATGTAGGTGTCTGGATCGTAACGAAAAATTGGGAAAATAGCATTCGGATAAATAATTTTTCATCAGTGTTTACCGCCGAAGTTTATGTGATATGGATGGCAGTTAAGAAAATTACTACCGACAAGCAGAAGAATGCCGTTATTTATACCGACTCGTTAAGTGGCCTTAGAGCTCTAAACTTAAGCTCCGCGTCTGAACTCCGGTGGCAATATCTTAAACACAGTATTTAACAAGAAATACGGAGGAACCATACGATTCTGCTGGGTCCCAAGCCATGTTGGGATAGCAGGCAATGAAGCTGCAGATAGAAACGCATCCATGGCAGCGCACAAAAGCGTAACACACATAACACTTCCATACAAAGACAGTATCCAAGCGATTCGTAAGGCACTTCGCGTAAGAATGGAAGTTGTGTGTAAATAACAAGTTACGTATGACTAAACCCCTGCTTCGCGAGTGGAAATCATGCATTCACCAAGAACAGTTCCATGAGGTTATGTTATGTCAACTTCAGATTGGACACACGCATCTAACACACAATTTTCTGCTTCGAAACAAATACCCACCAACATGCAAAAAATGTCATGAAACGCTTACAGTAACCCACATCATTATATCATATCCACACACTGAAACACAGAGGAGGAAATATTTTTAAAAATTTGTATCACTTGTATATACCTTTACACCCTGCCTTAATATTGGGTGATGATCCACTAGTGCCATTCACTAACTTGTTCGAGTTTTTAGATGAAACCGGTTATCTACATTGACTTTAAAGTAACGCAGCTATTGCTGCCTTAACATTAGATGTTATACTGTCCTGTGACTGGCACAGCATGGCCGTAGTTGCTTTTGCGCCATTAAACCCGAATTAACTATTTCTGGGGCATCCTGCATACAGTGTTATCTAGCATTATCTGAGGTGAATGTGGTTCATATTGCTACAAGCGTGTGGTATTTGAATGTTTGAACGAGGTGCGTGGGTGCCATCACTCAAGAGAAGAGGAGGAAGAACGAATTGGGCTTGCGCTGTGAATCTAACCGGTCAATGCTGGAACCGCTGTTGAAAATATAACCTGTAAAATAGTTGCTCATCTTACTGACTCGTCTTTCGCACAACACTGTGTTGGAAGTGGAACGTTCCCCGTCCTCGCCACGGAGCTCCGAAGCGGCCGCACAGTCATCATCTCAGCCATGGCTTCCAATGGAACCACCCCATCGCCACCTACACCTGCGGCACCAACCACAGCATACGTTACAGTTCCTAGTCTCCATGATCCGGGACATTCTCCGCCCAAAATGACGTTGGCATCGACGACAGGCTCAGCATGTATGAGCATGTTAGCCAAAGCCACCACTGGGACCCTACCATCATGCTTGCCAATGTGATCTTTTATCTGGACGGGACACCGCGTGTCTGGTTTCGCACCCATAAGATTGAGCTCTCCAGCTGGGACGTTTTCAAAGAGCGACTTCGTGACCTATATGGCAACCCGTCAGGTCGCCAACAGGCTGCGCAAAAAGAGCTTCCCACCCATGTCCAGTCGTCAACTGAATCATGTCTCCTACATACAGGAAGTGCTCGCGCTTTGCCGGAAAGTCGCCGAGCACATGACCGAGGTTGACAAGGTGGGCCACATCCCCTCAGGCTTTACAGGCATTTTCATGCCTTATCACGATTCTCACCAATCCATCGGTCTTGGACCACTTTGATCCGTCCGCACCTGCAGAGGTCCGAACCGATGCCAGTGGTTACGGGATCGGCGCTGTCTTATTGCAACGCCAACACCGACACGACCGCATTATAGCCTACGCTAGCCAGCTCCTGACAACTGCAGAGCACAACTGTTCGATTACCAAGCACGAATGTCTTGCTCTCGTCTGGGCTGTTTCAAAGTTCCGCCCATATTTACATGGCAAGCCCTTCTCAGTAATCACAGACCATCACGCGCTCTGTTGGCTTTCATCGCTCAAGGATCCTACTGGCCGGCTCAATCATTGGGCCCCCTGACTGCAAGAATATCCCTACACAGTGACTTACAAGTCGGGACGCAACATCAGGACACAGATTGCCTTTCTCACAACCCAGTCGAAGGCGTAACCTCTACGTCTGATACTAACACCGACGCCTGTGTTCTCTCTGCTTTTCCACTGCTCCATGTCGCCGGCGAGCAGCGCCGTGACCTGTCCTTGCGTTTCATCATTGACCGCCTGGAATTGTCACTTGCTGCCAGTTCCCTTCGCTTATTCACACTTCAAGATGGTGTACTCTACCACCACAACGTTCACCTCGACGACCCTGCATTACTCCTTGTGATCCCTAAACACCTTTGCTCGGCTGTTCTCCACGAACTTCACGACCTCCCCACTGCTGGTCACCTGGGTGTGTCACGTACCTACCTATGACCGGATCCGCCGACGCTTTTTTTCGCCAGGGCTTGCTTGCTCCTTTCGAAGATACATAGCTGCCTGTGAGAAATGCCAGCGACGCAAGACAGCATCGACGCTCCCTGCTGGGTACCTTCAGCCACTCTACATTCCCGCGGAACCATTCTTTCGGGTTGGTTTGGACTTACTTGGCCCTTTTCCTCTTTCTACCTCTGAGAACAGGTGGATAGCTGTGGCCATGGATTACACCACATGCTATGCCATCACTCGAGCGCTTCCTACAAGCTGCGCCACAGATGTCGCTGATTTTCTTCTACGCGACATGATTTTATTACATGGAGCTCCACGAGAACTTCTCAGACTGTGGCCGGGCATTCCTATCAAAAGTTATCACGGACATCCTGCAGTCCTGTGCCACGAGGCACAAGCTAGCCACGTCATACTATCCGCAAACAAATGGTCTCACAGAGCACCTCAATCGCACTCGTCCTTCGCGTAGCAATATCTCTTATATCCACTTTCTCAAACCTGTCTGTTGGGTTGTGCGTCATGGCTCAATGCTTAAGGGAATACTAAAGGCAAATATTAAGTCAAACCAAAGTGATAGATTAATACTCGAGAACGTCTAAGCATCAGTATTATCGCGGACAAAGCTTTAGTAATTGAGAAATTGAGGCACATGCAGGACACAATTTGAGACTCCCCCAGGACATTTGAGCACTAGCCCAATGACATAAGTGCTCCTCATTCTGTCACTAAAATTCAACCACTCGTAATAGAAAGATCCTTGCATTGCATTATAAGACGGAAGAAATGCTACTCATTATCACGTAGTGATGCGCTGGTTTCACTGGCTCGCGAAACTCGCACAAACTGCAAGTAGCAGAAAATGCCACGCCTATGTGCTGTCATGGTATGCCCATACGGACTGTGCCACTTGACCAAGAGCAGCTGCAGCGGTGAATCTAATACTCTCTCTCTGCTCAGTTTCTCTATGGCGTTTTGCGCTTGGGATTATGCTAAAGGGGTGCGGACCCTTCTAACACGATTTTCTCTTAATCTAACTCTTTTCTTGGCACGAAGCAAGTGCTCCGAGTTTTCTGTAATGGTATTTTAACAGTCCATGTTGACCTAGTAATTGCCTTTAGTGTCTCTTTAAGACACTCGTTAACATCGCTCGGTAGGGCAGGTGGCAAGATTCAGTTGCAATTGGTCGCCGATTTATGGGCTAGCGTGGCCCAGCGTCCTCATTGCTAATGCTTTGCATAGCATTGATTGCCACAGTGTCGCATGATTTTTTTTTTCCCTCCTTGCAGGAGACTCCCCGAGATGGCAGTGTTGCGGCAGCGACCGTGTCGTCGGACATATGGGACCAGCACTGGCACCTCAGTTTCCAGCAGTTCCGTGCGTGTCTGCACAAAGACGAACACCTGGCACACTTTTTTGACTCCAAGACAGCTGTGTCCGGAGCACTCGAGGCACTTCGCAGCAGCCGACTCCAGCAGCGAGCCTCCACCACGCCTCCGCTTACGGGTGCTGTCAAGGTCTGAAGAGGCTACGTCCCGCAGTGCCAAGTTGTGTCGGTACTGTGCCGAGGAGATGTGATGATTTGAACACTATAATGGGGACTGATCAGCAAGCGAGTGCTGCCAGTGTGCCATGATGCGCATGCCACTTAAAGAGAAAGGGTCTATAAATATTCGTCTGTACAGCAGCAAACATTGTTTGTAAATTGTTGCTGGCTATGACCTTGTTGACATGTTGCAACCTTTATACAGCACAACCCAAATACTGCAGCGTCACCTGGAGCTGTAGGAGTCCCAGCGCTGCAAGTCTCGTATGAGAAAGGAAGGCCTTGCAGCAGGTGACAATCTAGCTCCCACTTGCAAGATGCTCTGAAACGCCATGCTGCAGCAAGCTTTGAAGAAGAAAACAGATGGCTGTTCATTATGAACGTCCTTGCGTAGCTGAAGAATCTGAGTATTTGAACACAACTGCAAAACATCCCTGCAGAGAACATGTGTTTCAGAAGCATCTGGAAGATAAATATGCATGCATCTACACCCTATGGACAGGCTGGCGCTTTCTGTGGAACAAAACTGCAGGGCGCTGGTGAAATTAGCAGTTGGAGAGGATGACGCGTAACAGTTTGATTTCGGCATGGCTGTCCAGCAATGCTAAGAGGTGCATGCTTCACTAGAGCTGAGATCACTGTGAGCTCCAGTTGTCTGTACACCTCGGACAGCTTCTTCACTGAGGCAAGCTCTGTACTATGGCACCCTTGGAAGTTCAGTGAGACTTATCATTCTAAACTTAAGCTCCTGCTTCTGATATTCCTTTTGTGGCCAACTCCAGAGGCACGAGCCAAGTAAAAGGGGCAAGAAATCGCAAAACTGGAAATCATTTCTCATATGATTGTTAACCTGTTCAATGCTGAACCAAGTTGGAATTTTTCAGAAATTGTTACTGCGTTGCGCTGCTGGAAGTGGACTGCGGCGCCTCTGCATCACGCACCAATGCGCCATTTGCCGGATGAACATTGTGCGGATGTGCTCTTGCAGCAGCTGGAGAAAGTGCCATGGACCAAGAAGTGATTTCGCAGTGTAATTTGTGGGAGCTGTGCTCTGCTGGTGCCGTCCTTCGATTGAAGTTCTAATTTTTTTATGCACCACGAGAAAGATTGCCTGTATGAAAAGGTACCTTTTTGCGTTGCGTGGCCTGACCATGTTTATTGAAGCTCTGACCAGTATTGGGCTGCCTGCACATAGCAGCTCGCATTTCGGAATAGGCCACCCTAGGCCACACTGGTACACTCTTTTAAAGACTTACACCCTGTGTGGTGTAAAACTGCACCTATTTTCCACCCTTGTTGTGTGAAATTACACCCTTTGCGATGTTATCCCTTCTACATTGTAAAATTGTGCCTTTCGTGCTGCAACATTGCCATGCAGTGATAATGACCATTTCTGAGTGTGTTTGCTTTTTTATTCTCTTTAAACGCTTCTCGCCTTGTACTTTCTTCTTGAGGAAACAGTGGGATGCTTACGAGATGCATAGCACTACTTGCAGGAAAGTGACGGGCACACAGCGTTGATGGGGGGAAACGCGTGCATGAATGACAATATTGTTGCGTGGTGAAAATTGTTTCCCGGAGGGTGCAAGCTTTCAGACAATGCACTGTGTGGAAGTCACATTCTTGATTTATATCGGCATGTGGGGTTTTATCTGCACGATGTCTGCTCGCACTTTATTGGAATCTTAACCGGCATGCATTTGCCAACAAGCCAAAGCCATTATCACTTCTGCAGTGCTTGCGCCTGCTAATTGTTGCATGATCTAGAATCCCAATTGACGGAACTCTTTGAACTTGGAAATGACCGCATGAATTTCGAAGGCTCCTTTAGTTGCTCTATAATTCAGAAGACATCAACTCTACATAGCCACTGCATGAATACTTGTCTTCTGCCAGAGGAGCTGAAGGGTTTTCTTGTAATTTTCTTTCCTTCTTCTCATTTCTTTTTTTTAGATCTTATTGTGTTTCCATCAACCATAATTGACCGGGCGCCGCAAATGTCTGTTGTGGTTTCCTACATCACTCGCGGGCCGTTCAGCAATGTTTACTCGCTCATACTGCCCTATCTGTTGCCTCCAATACGGCAGGTACGCTGCTCAATTTCGCACATCTAGAATTCGACGTAGGCTGAATGATTTTGCTCATGTACGTGTGAAGTTTGTCAGTGGTGTCATAAATGCGTGTCATTGCATCCGTATTTTTGGTTGCATACCCTGTCTGTATCCGTTGAAGGGGGGGCCAAGGTGGCAGGCAACCCAAATTTGAGGAGCTTGTGGTCACGTACTGAGTGCTGCAGTCTTCTTAAAACATGGATAGACACAGCACTCCTAGTTATTCCGCTTCCTTGTTCACTCTCCTAATTGCTGCACCGAGGCATAGCATTTGACAGCAAGTCTTGTAACTAATACCATGTTACCAGTGCTACATATGGGGGCAAGTACTTTCCCATTTTGTCCAGGATATAATGCAATGTATGTACTGTCATGGCAATGCTAAACCTGGCAAGAAAAATGAATCGGCGGAAAGAAGAGCGGCACCATCTACAGGCGCAAGGGCAATACGCCTGTTGCTGGGCACAGCTAATGGATTGCACCACCATTGGTTGCACTGATAAAAAAATATTTCTTGATCTAGAAGCGTTGCAGATGTGCGCTTTTTATGTTTTCTGGGTAAGACGGGTTGATTACACACACAGACATGCATTGTTGGCAAAGTGCAGATTAGGACTCATTGGTTGGTACGGAAATATTACAATTAACGGCCTGAAAAGACACTTTGAAACAAAAGAGGCAAGTATGGTGGTGTCCTCGTCTCTCCAAGAGTGTTGTTCAATTCTGTTTATGTGCTGTTAACTGTAATTTAATATCTGCTAGAATGCACTAAATATTTTGCGGATCCTTTTAAGATTCACGGATGTAACAAGAGGAAAGGCTCATGATGGATTAGAAAGATTTTAAAGAAGAATAAAATGTATGTGATGTAAACAAGTAATGCATAGTGCAGGAATCGAGTTATCTTCAAAGCATAGTTCTGAATATAGTGATAGGTGGTTTCTCAGGCTAATACATAGAAAAAAAAATTTGCAATATATTTGCACAAATAGTGATGCTAGCTAAAACATCAAATAATATGATGGCAATGTTTCCTGTGCTTTACAGGCAAATCTGAGAAGAGAAATGTTTTTTTATGGGGTGGCATTTGTTGATCACAACAGCAAAGTTGTCATGGGATGAGCTTTTCAAAAAGAGGCTCGTGCTTTGTGGAAGAAAGTGCAGTGTTTACATTGCATAACACTCATTTCAATATAACAGCAGTGGCAGTCAGTGTTGCAATTATTTTTTTTTTTCGACAAAGCTTATACAAAAATGAAATTCAACACCTGCTACAACCCACTACATCTCTCACAGTTTATCTGATCAAGATTTCATTCAAAGCATCAAAGAATTTGCTGTCCATTGAAAGTGTATTTTGGCCACTAAGCACTGATTGAACTCTCGCGGGTCGAGCAGGTAAATTTGCTGAAATTAACTGTTTGGGTAGGGTGTTTAACAAAACTCAATGCCAAATGCTATGTCTGTGTAAGTTTTGAGCTCAAATCAGTTTTATTTTAACCAGGTTGTCAATTTTTTCGGCAGTGCTCAGTACATGACTCACTCTCGCTTGGAACTGTCCCTGCCCGCAGCTTATTTATTATCATGTGCCTGTTTCTTGAACACTTATTGCTTGCCTATATATTGCCAGGCTGGAAGATAATGCCAGGGACATACTTTGCATTATTACTCTGATGTGTGGCATGACATTGTTCCGCAATCATTTCCTGAACATGTTTCTGTCATTGCAGATCACACCACGAAAGAAATAATTGCACCACTTGCTTACATGTGGAAATGCAGAACCACAAGTGGCGTGCAAGTTCCCAGTTAATGTTAGTTGTTTGCATTCTATTACGGCCCAGAGGGGCATGGTTTCAATGCAGCTGTTTTACCGGCAGATTCTGGCCTTGCATTTTGACCGAAGCGCAAATCCTGACCTGTGCTGCAAAGCTGGCAAAAGCCACCGCTTTTTGTGACAGTGCCTGTTTGTGATGCTGCATGTGTTGATGAAGCCTAGCTGCGTGCTTTTTCGCATGTTTGGTAGCACAGGTTAAGAGACGTTTGCTTGTTTAAAAGCATCAGCAGAAGCCGTACTTGACCTTGCCTTTGCATATGAATGTGTGGTTACAGCAAACAAGCCTCGTAAAGTTGCGTGCATTACGTAGGTGCGAGTATCATGTTAACTGGTTATAACCAAGATGTTGCTTTCGATGCAGAAAGCAAGATCAAAGATGTCTTTGCCATGCATGCATTTGGCTTTTTAGGCACACACTTGTTACAGCTCACGTCAAATATTTTATCAAAAAGACTAGCACGGTCTGTGCACAGTAGTAAAAGACATGTTTATAGGCATATATTTTGTTATACGATACACTGAACATGTAATCTGTGTTCTTGTGCAGGAATTTTAACAGGACGACAAGTACAGTGCTCACTTAGGTCCGGCACGCATAAGCCAAGGTATCCTAGAAACTAAACCACATATATTAACAGTTATTAAACTTTGATCATGCATAAGCGGTCTATGTAAACTTACCTTTTATCTAATGTGTACTGCATTAGGAAGAACATGTCTAATACATGGCAACCAGCATTGCCATATTAACAAAGTTTATGTAAATCTTGTAGCAGCCATTTTAATCTAGAATTTTGGGAATCTAGTCATAATCAATAATGTTCTGCTCAAGCACATTTCTTCTTATTACTGTTATTTTTTTGTCCGGGTATTGATCTGGATTTCTATTCAACCTTCTGCAACTCTGCAAGCTGTCCCAGTGAGCACGCTTTAAACACCTTCAACCACAGTCTCGTTTAAAAAAAATTAAACTCTCCATATGCAAAAACCTTTGCGGCGATTCATCTCTGAATATCTGTGAATGTGAGCATTGTCAGTGAATGTATAATTGCAGCTAACCACAGTCAAACCTTGTTACGACAGTTTCAATAGATTAAAAAATACCTTCATTATATCTGGCATTCGCTATAAGCATGAATTTGTTGCGCACGGATAGTAGCAAAACATTCTAGGTTTACTTCACTATATGGAATAATTCACTATATCTAATAAATTGCATATCCATGTTTACTATATCGAAGTTGGACTGCGTATAATTGATGATTGCTCCACAATTGAGTTAGAATGTTACTTTTTACGTGTGTAGCCTGGATATTAGAATTAAATTAACCCCTCATTATAGTGAATTCATCTGGACGGGAAGTGGCATTCGTTGTAAACTGTACTTTGTTAGAAGCAGAGATGCCCCAAGAGAACCATAGAAATGCTTCCAGTGCACTCCAACGGCCCGGGGACTTGTAAAACACGTACTGAAGCATAACAGACTGACATGAGGAACCAACCAAAGCTTGTGTGGAACAATAAAATGAAACATGTGGTTATTTATTGGCCATTTTGTGAAAACTACAGAGCATTTAGGGCACGTTTCAATTATCTGTACATTTGTGTAAAAAAAATGTATCTTTCAACAGGACATCATTCATGAATGGGCTGCATATTTTGAGGTTTGGAAAGTACAACAGGGTAAAAAAGGTTGTCACTGGGCAAAATTGCCACACGATGACTTAGTAGATTGGGTGTGCACCTGAAAGAGATTTGTAGAACTCGGTTTTTTCGAACTGAGTTTATTCATCCTAACATTTTTTCGTAGGATTCAGTGTAGCACTCATGATAGATTTTAGATGAATTTGCACAACTGAAATTTTTCTTCAATGGAATTTCCATAAAGTGATGTTTTACTCTTTAATAAAGGAAAATTTTGTGGGAGCATGATCATTATGAGTACATAATAAAAGTGCTTCAGTGGGGATGAAATCCAGGCCCTCTTGATTTTGATCCTGACGTTGCACCAGTTGCATAATCGGGACATCTTAGCATGCACCAAGACCATTCAATCTTTCGTAATTCAGTGCACTGTTTGCGTGCACTGTACCGCATCGCATTCCAGTGGTTACAACGTATGACGGTGGGGCATTCCATGAAATAACGCTTTGATGAAGGAGCTCTACGTAATACCTCTTCCAGCTAAATCACTGGCTTCTTTCCTCTAAATTTTTCCCACAGGCAGCATTTGGTGGTTGATTAGTGGCGCAGCAGTAGTCGGCTTCATTCACTGTAGACCAGGTGTTCACATCATTTTTCACAGTACCAGAAAGTTTGAAATAGCGATTTTCTCATCAGAAGGGACAGGGGCGCCATCAGGGGTTTCCTGTCCTTCTCATTCTGAGTTCTCTATGGTGAGCGTTTTGTCCTCTGGAACAGGGCTGAACGCCATCCCTCTCACTCAAAAAATTCTGTTTTTGATGCAACATTGCCACAAGCAGCACACACCTCTTGACTCATTCTTGATAGAACAAGCGGCGCATACTACATTGAAACATGTTATGCAAAATTCAGCGCATAGTGCAAGATTAGAGTACAGACAAGTCGGGGGTTTAATTTTGAAGAACAGAAGTTTTATTCTAGGTTGTTTGCTTTCAGGGATTTAATCACCTTTCATATATATATACACCTTTCATCAGGTATTGCATGACTATCAGTGAATGCACTAGCATCCACGAGCAACAGCATTTCTGGCACGATGCCAAGAATGTTGACGTTCTGAACAGTTCTGTAAAAGCTGTCATCCATCCAGGTAGGCCACGCCAGTGCGTCCAGGGCTAGTCATGCAAAGTCTCGCAAAAGGGATTGACAAGGACTGCAGCCTATGTTTACAGTGTGTTGTTGACACAACATTCAGTGATGTCGTGACAAATTGTGTGTGATAGCAGCGATGAGAGAGAGAGAGAGCACGCTCAGAGGCATGCACAATTATCGCCTGTAACGCTGCAAGTGAATGCTGCAACGATCAACCTTGGGTGGCTGTTTTTTGTATGCTAAATACTTTCTCCACTGAAGCAGCGGTGCAGCATTTTCTTAATAGTTTGGTGCAGCAACAAGTTTTTTTGCTTTTGAATTTAAAAATGGGTGTTTCCTGTTACATCAGGCCAGACTGTACAGTCAGCCAGAAATGTTTGCAGGGGCACAGGATTTTCAAAGAAGCTTGATTCCCTTGAAGCCCAGGCTCATAGCCCTTAATTCAAAGTGTCAACCTGCACAGTGATCCATTAAAAATTAGAAGCGCCATGCATTTACAAAACTGAAATTCATATTTGTCATAGAACCTGTGTCCCGTAAACTTATGTGGATCACTGTACATACAAGAACAAGTATACGCATGTAACTGTGCCCTGCTTCGCCTCCTCACTTTCACTGGAGGGATGAGGAAATGCTCAGAGGTGGTGTCGTATATAGGAAGGCTTGTGCATTCCATGCAGCATTTGTGCACGATGTTTTCACTGCAGGCATGCGCACTTGTTGACAGTGATGCTTTGTGTGTTTAGCAGTGTTGTTGATGGCCTTGTTTGTTGTGCTTTGTGAGGCAAGCAGTGCGAGAGGGAACAGTTGATTAACACTGAGATGCTATTTTCATGTTACTGGCACTTTCCGTACTGCTGATCACCTCTCTTCTTACAGTGGTCTACCTTCTGTACATGTTCTCACACAGTCTTTCTTGAATATATGTTGGTCTTTCCTTGTGAAGCATTTTTCATTGCATAACTAGTAAGCTGATAGCACTACATCACAATGCAAACGAGTTTGGGAACTGTTATGGGTGACGATGGGACCACTAGAAACCACTTTTGGTTCTGTGAGCGATGATCGGATTTTTTTTTCTTGGACAAGCTTGTGCTCTGTTATATCTGTGTCATTTTTTTCTTCAGTCCTCTTAAAACGGGTGAATATATACTCTTTGCACAACTCTAGCATGGTTATTAAGATAAGTTTGTTTCTGCTTGCATGTACAATGAGTAGAATCTGCAACACTGAAACTGGCTGGTTTATTGCTTGTTAGCAAAAGTGAACAGCAGTGCATTCCTTGAAGGGAGCATACCAAACGGGTAGCAGAAAAATAACGATCACACCTTGAGGAGCACTGCTGACATTATTTTCTGCAGGACGTGGTACATTGAACATTGTATACCTTGCAATGCAGCTTTTACTAGTCGTTTGTAGTGCTCAGCCAGTTCTGTGGCCTTCCCGATGACATTGGTCTACATATTCTGGAAATGCTATCATTGCAGTGCCACCATACCCGTATTACTGGTATTACTTCACTCTGAGTTCTTGGAAGAAACATCAAAGTGTCCCTAGCTAAGTATTTTAAAACTAAAATGCACTAGCAAATGATGGCACAAGTGGTGATGCAGGCCACTCAATAACACGCTTTAAACTGTGTTTTTTTTTTCATAATTACCGTTTTTGTCACTGCTTGTGTCATTGTATTTTTCTGCATTTAAGCTTTACATTTGTCAAAATTCTCTCTTTGTGACAAATATGCTGATCAAGATTGGCTGCCCTGGTTTTTTTTTTTTTGCTTTTCTTTTGGCACCTCGAACCTCTGTTTTTTATACAACTTATTCAACTTGTCCTGGGAACTAGAAATATCTGAATCATTTATCTGAAGTTGAATAAAATGCAGTCCAGAACAAGTATATTATTTGATGTGCACATCTGGTCGTGTTGGAACAGACGTATTACTGTTAGAACTAATACAAACAGATATACATAATACCCAGCGTAATTTGTAGTAACTGGGTCAGCAGCATCATTTCATATGCACATAAGCCTGAATATCAAACATCAGCATGTTGCGGCTTTTTATGCCTTTATGAATGACATCTAATACACTGCTCTTCAACTGAATTGCTCTGGCCAGGCAGCCAGAAAGTGATGTGGCCACATTTCAGTGTAGGTAAAATGCAAATAAATGCTAGTGCGTTCAAATTTGGGTGCAGTTTAAAAACCCACTGCTCATCTTAGTTAGTGTGAACCTTTCAACTAGGTTGCCTCTCGTAGCCATAGTGTTGCTTTAGGACATTAGACTTCACAAAGTGAAAAATGGAAATGCGTAAAGATGCAGCGAACTATCCGCAATTTTTCTATGTATATTAATTAACCGGAGTTCTGAATTATCGGACTTGAAATTATTGCAAATCCGCTGTACTTGAAAATGTGCCAGTTGTGCATATAGTCTAACAAAGCATGGCTAATGTTTGTCATAACCGCATGGGTGTTTCACTGCTAAGGTTTCTAAAGACATCGTAATGAGACAAACAAGAATTCTGTGCAATTCTTTGGTTATTCGGTGCTCATTGTTCTCATTTGCCTTTCCCGCATATTTTTATGTAGTTACCTTGGAAATTTAGTCGAGGCAACTCTGGCGCTGCAATCGTTCATCAGCGACCATGGGAATGAAGTGTAGTACACGGATTTGTCTAATCTTTAAGCTTGTGGCTCCAGATGTTCCCACAGCATTTTTTGTAACAGTTTATCTTTTGAAATTTAAGAGCCTCGTCTTTCTAATAGCAAAAGGCAATAAGACTCGGCGCATCTGCATAGTCATTCCATGTTGTTGCATTTATGATGGAAGGTTTGTTAAATGCAATCAACTTGCAAAGTCACTATGTCATTTTGAGCCAGGAGGACGAAGTTTAGGCAATTACGTGCAGTACTCGACATTCCCTTGGGGAATAAACCGGCATACTTGCAGCTCCCACAGACGCAAGCGCAAGAGTTTGCTGTGGTGATTTTTGTAGGAGACGTACATTTTAGTGCCAACACATGTAAAGTCAGCGCTGTGAGGCACATGGATGTTTTTACGGACTTTGCACCGTGTGCGTCATGTAGTGTGAAATGTTGACATTGTACTGTGTTTCACTGCCTGCGGTAGAAAGTAACGGCTCGTGCACAGCGACTTGTATTTTTATTCTAACATTCTTTTTTAATTAATTGTGCTTACTGCTACTTCATTTGCACTTAAGTTTTACAATGAGATAGCATTTCATGGTCCACATCATTCAACAAAATACTTCGCTCTATTGCTTGCCCAGTTCATTGGGGGGGAAAAGATTTGAAGACCGTCGTACACACATAAGCGAGCTGCCAGTTCCGTCCGGTTTTGCCGGCCTGGATAGTGGGGTGCAACAGGGGTAACATCACAACCTGAGCTCTTTCATGTCTATCCTATATCAATAATGCAAAACTGCCTTGTAGTCTCATCAAAGCGGGAAGACAAAATGAAATATTTGCGCCAATGCGAGCCTGCAAAGTTGTCCAGTCCGACCTGCCATCTTCATTGTTTTCTTTAGTATCCAGCACGTGAAGCTAGTCCATGTCCATGCAGCAGCTTGCTCATGTTAATGCACTGGTGGTTTCCATTTTTTTTTTCTTTTTTTCTTTTTTTCAAGGTGAACCAGGCAAGAAAACAATGCCATAAGTTCTGTTGAACAATGTGGCCCACAAAGTGCAGTTTCTTGTGAAATTTAGGTGCAATGAAAATAGTGATATGTGCAAATGCCTCTTTAAAAGGGCACTAAAGGGAAAGTAAGTTCAGCCATATTAGTAAATTCTCCTTAGTATTAGTGAAGTGATCCTTGTACAGCTCCAAAAACGTGACTCTTACCGTGCCAGGAGGCCTGGTAAGCCAGGTGCAAAAGACGGGAGGTGGCGCCACCTTGGAAGTTTCTCCACCAGCTCACCGTGATGTCAAGGATTTCGACGGCGTCTCCTAGGGCCCAGTTAATTTTCTATCAGAAAAGATTAACTACATTGTATTGTAAAGGAGCCAGAGACAGAAGTTGGCAAGTTTTGGGAACTTGTGACTTTGCCACAATGGCTCAAATGCAGAAAAATAATTTGAAATTTGTGACATCATACTGGCATACCTGCACTGATTTTGTACATGAAATTCAAGAAATTGAAGTTTAGCCTTCATTTTCTTTTTGAATAGACAGCCATTTATTGTAAAACCAATGAAAGAGTTTCGAAAGAATAATTAATGGTCTAAACATGATTTGGTCTTTCTCTTTATAGTGTCCTCCTAAAGTTGTTAGAATAAAAACAAAGGTCACTGTCAGGACGTTATGTGAGTGAAAAGGGAGTGTCTTGATTAGTAGGGCTCACCTCATACTTTCCAGGTCTGTTAAACTGTCATAGGGCAGCAACGGACACAGAAACCAGTGTGTATTTTTCTACGGTTTGGAAGAACCGTTGTGCGCAGGGTATGAGATTTATATGTCCTAGGAAAACCCAGGCTGCACTGCGATTAATGTGTGGGATTAAATTAATCGCACAAGCAGTAGTTATCATGCTGTGCACTTGTTGCTTATGACGCAGGTCGGATGTTGTTGGCTGCCCCACTTGGAGAGGCTGCACTTATGTCCGAACAGAGCTGTTGGTGGCTAATGAAGTCATGCACCTTATTTTTGTCGTGCCCCCTTCTTTTTATGGCACAAGTTGTGTGCGCCTTTTTATTGCCACAGCAATTACAGGGACACTACAGCTGTACCCATGGCATCGGCGTCATCTGCGGGTCACCTGCTGCTCGCCTCGGCTAGCAAAAAACAATGCAGAACTGGGACTCTACATTCATTTTGAACATGACGCGCTATGCTGGAGCACTGGCACCTGAACACAGGACCCAAGGGACACTTTGCAGCATGGCCGCTGTGCTTCGCGAGCTGCTGGCCTCAGCATGTCAGACGGTATAATCATGGGTGCAGGGAAAATGAATAGTATGTACATTAGCACGTGTTTAGTCCCGTCACATGGTGAGGCTGAAGGCTACCTGCCAAGTGAACTCCGACATATCCACAGGTCACAGCACCCATGCGTTTCATTGCATTAAAACCAATAAAGTTAGCCGTTAAGTGACCCAGTGGCATATATCTGGTTCCTGACCAATTTTTTTATCACAGTTAATTACATCTGTTCAGAACCTAGCACCATGTCACGTTGAAGGAGGAATATATTGCTATTGCTACACTGACGAACTGCAACATGTATCGTGAAGATGCCGTGGAACTGCCTATTGTGGGCTAACAGAGACCACTATTGTATGCGACAGTGTGACCAACGTTGAGGCAGATGGCACTAATGTGAGTTTTGTCTAAAGACTAGAGAAATGCTGCAGGAAAATCTTCTTAAACTTCTTGTGCCGAGGACTTACATTAATCATCGCGAGTAAGCCCAATTAAGTGCATATTCAGTATGTACAGTCGCCCTGTGCGCATACCTATGTAAGCCACTACCATGCAGCTTTTACGGTCTTTATATTGTTCCGATACAAGGGACTCTAAGAGACCAGCCGAGCAAGAGACCGGCAGAAAGGAAGCTGTTGGGTATGGGGGCGCAGCAGAGGCTACAGCAGATATTTCTGTGTGTGTGAGGAACGGCCACACCCTTGATTGAAAGAGGCTGCTGATGCTACACTGCAACAGTTACGTACCTCATTTAGCATATACATTTACCAAATTTTATGCAAACTGCACTGCGAAAGTGTTGTGCTTTCCTGTACAAATAAAAAAAAAAAAGCTCAATTGACCAAATTATTGACAAGAGGCAATGTCATTGTCGGAAAGCAAATTATCGTGGAACACTTCGATGATTATCTTCAGTGATTTTTTTTCCACTTGGCAACTCCGATTATGATAGTGTGTTGCTAAGAGGCATTTCAATGTTGCTGCACCTTAAATCTACAGCATCTCCAAGGCAAAACAATGTATTGAACGCTTTTCTGCGCAGCTATACGAAGTATTAGCGTATTTTTTTGTAGTTTTGTTTTTTATCTTTATGTTTGGCAACTCTTCCTATCCACATACCTTTAACTCATATAAAGAATAAAGAAGATGATGGAATGACTCTGTGATTTACAGCTTACTAGCACATACTGTAACACTGGACTATGCTTCCAGATTTAGCATTAAATTAAAGCAACACTGTGGCAGCGGGACAAGTGCACAATGGTACAAAGGACAAAGGAATACAGTAAAAAAAACTTCAATGTTCTCCTTTCACATGTGGCGAATGATTTCAATCTACACAAGTGCCAATTGGCTCTTGTATAGATCGAAGTCATCCATTTAAATTATAGCATTGACAATGGAGCTGCAACTGGAGTGTGAACAAGTCCTATCGCTTTCTCATATTCCGTTTTCAGCATCCAGTTTGACATTCTAGAAGTCTTTGTTGCATCATCATCAGCCTACATCTTATGTCAACTACAGTGCAATCTCCAATTACCCCTGTCCTGCACAAGCTAATTCCCTCTTATGCCTGCAAATTTCCTCATGCCATCGCATCACTGTCTTGCTCTCTGCCATCTTCAACTGCGCTTCCCCTTCCTTGGCACCCATTCTGTACATCTAATGATCGCCGGTTATCCACTCTATTCATTAAATGGTATGGTATGGTATGGGGAACTTTATTGGGTCCTGAAGGTCAACTGTACGTTGACGCGCGCCGCTCCCACGTTGGGACTGTCAGGCCGAGCCCTTCAGCCACATCGCGGGCCTTCTGGACTGCCCATAATTGGTCAGAGAGTGATTCACTGTGTAGCATTTGCCGCCACCATTCTTGTTCCTTGTCACAGTCTGTGAAGACCGCGGGGCAGTGCCAAAGCATGTGGTCAAGAGTAATGATGCCATTGCACTTATTACAGCTGGTTTGAATTTCCCTCTCCGGATAGATCCTGTTAATAAAATATGGACTTGGGTATGTTCTTGTCTGTAGCAAACGTAATGTGACCGCTTGGGCTCTGCAAAGCTTACCGTGTGGCAATGGGTATTCCCTTCTGCTTAAATAATAATGCTTCGTGATTTCGTTATATGTTAATAATCGATCCCTGTGTTCCCCGGGTGAAGTGTAAGTTGCTCGGTCTTGAAGAGCACGGCTAGAAAGTACTCGTGCTGCTTCATTTGCAACCTCATTGAGGTTTCTCCGAGCTCCATCCACCACCCCCAGATGTGCAGGAAACCAGCGGATTTCAATCCTCTCTCACTGTTGACCTTCTCTAGTAATTTTGTTGCTATCCGTGTCACATATCTGTTGGTAAAGTTGCGTATGGCTGTTCTAGAGTCGCTGTATATATGTGTCCGCCGATTACCCCGGATGGCTATGGCGATTGCTACTTGTTCTGCTACTGTTGGGTCCTTATATTGGTATAGACGGTGATGGCATCCCGTAATACCTTGGGTATCTACAACAACGGAGGTATACGCATCCTTATTTTTAACCCAGGCAGCGTCAACGAACACCGCCTGCTGCTTATGTTGATCCATGTCTTGAAGGAGGGCCTTCGCCCTTGCCTTCCGTCTCTCTAGGTTATGTGTCGGGTGCATGTTCCTAGGGAATGGGGTCGTCTTTATTGTTTCTCGTAGTCCCGCTTGCAATTGCGTTAATAATTCTCCTTCGTTGGTGTGGTTGTTAATTTCTACGCCAATTTCTTCAAGTAGCGCCCTCCCAGGTCGTGTCCCCATTAGTCTCTCCTGGTGGGCCACCTGTTGAGCCTCAGCTATCTCCTCTAGTGTGTTATGCAGCCCTAGGCGCAATAAGCTATCATTGGCCATGCTGATGGGAAGTCCTAGTGCAGTCTTTATAAGCCGTCTGATTAAAGCGTTTAGCTTGTTCTTATCAGCCTGTGTCCATTGTAGCATGCCAGCCATGTACGAGAAGTGGCAAAAGGCGAATGCATGTACCAATCTTATGGCACTGTCTTCTCCTAGCCCCTTATGCTTGTTGGTAACTCTACGAAGAAGCCTAATGGTTTCTTCTGACTTGTTAGATATGTGTTCTATCATCCTGCTATTAGATCATTCGCTTGCAGGAGAAGTGCTAGCACTCTAATAGTCTCCACCTGCCTGATTGTTTCTCCATTCTTGGCGTATATGTCAATGCGGGGTTCTTCCTCTGGGATATATCCGTTCGGCTAGCTTGCGCCCACGCTTACTGTTCCGTAATACCAATAGTTTTGATTTTTTTAGCAGAGCAGTTCAGTCCCATACCCTCAAGTGTTGTTTCCACCACATAAATGCTTTCCTGTAGTTTGGTCTCTGTTTGTCCCATATGACCTTCGGCACTCCAGATTGTTACATCATCTGCATATATGGCAAAGTGGATACCCTCAATCTGCGCGATACCTCGAGCCACTTTTGACATTGCCAAATTAAATAACATGGGAGATAGCACAGACCCTTGTGGTGTACGTCCCACGATTCCCAAGTTCCAGGGTTGTCGATTGGAGTTCGCCTAACCTGAGACAAGCAGAACGGCCACTGAGAAAGGCTTTGACTATATTGTGCAATCGCTTACCCAATCCCATCTCCGAGAGGATATCCAATATGGCCCTATGCTTGATGCGGTCAAAGGCCTTTTCTACATCTAGGCCTAGAAGAGCTCTCGTATGTAGCGGGCTAGCAAGAATAAGGTGATGATTAATTAAAAGCATTGCATCTTGAGTCGAAAGTCCAGGACGGAAACCGATCAGGTTATGCGGAAGAACATTTCTGTTTTCTACATACTTAGTCAGCCTATTGAGTATGACATGCTCCATGGTTTTGCCCAGACATGGTGTAAATGATATGGGTCTTAGGTTATCTAGATTGAGTTGCTTGCCTGGTTTGGGAATAAGAATTGTGTTAGCAATTCTCCATTCCTTCGGATAATCACCATTTTTCCAGAGTTCGTTGAAATTCTCTGGTAAATATTTTATAGAATGATTGTCCAAATTTTTCAACAGCCTATTGGAAATGCCATCTGGACCGGCAGCAGATCTACTGTTGAGGTCGTACAGGGCTGTGCGAACTTCGCTTTCTGTGAAGTCTTGATCCATGGGCTCACAGTCTTCCCCTGTATATTCAGGCAGGTCTGTACTCTCATTGCAATCCTTAAGTGGTAAATACCTAGCTGCGAGCCGATCCAGAATGGCCTCCTCCGTTGTGTCCTGACTCTCACGATGGACGAGTCGGCACTCCAGATTGTTACATCATCTGCATATATAGCAAAGTGGATACCCTCAATCTTCGCGATACCTCGAGCCACTTTTGACATTGCCAAATTAAATAACATGGGAGATAGCACAGACCCTTGTGGTGTCCCACGATTCCCAAGTTCCAGGGTTGTCGATTGGAGTTCGCCTAACCTAATGATATGGGTCTTAGGTTATCTAGATTGAGTTGCTTGCCTGGTTTGGGAATAAGAATTGTGTTAGCAATTCTCCATTCCTTCGGATAATCACCGTTTTTCCAGAGTTCGTTGAAATTCTCTGGTAAATATTTTATAGAATGATTGTCCAAATTTTTCAACAGCCTATTGGAAATGCCATCTGGACCGGCAGCAGATCTACTGTTGAGGTCGTACAGGGCTGTGCGAACTTCGCTTTCTGTGATGTCTTGATCCATGGGCTCACAGTCTTCCCCTGTATATTCAGGCAGGTCTGTACTCTCATTGCAATCCTTAAGTGGTAAATACCTAGCTGCGAGCCGATCCAGAATGGCCTCCTCCGTTGTGTCCTGACTCTCACGATGGACGAGTCGTGCTACTGCTGTTCTCCTATTAGATTTCGTGTCGTTCTCATGAAGCAAATGTCTAAGTAAGTTCCAATTTCCACCACGTCTGATTCGACCATCTATGGAATTACAAAGCTCATCCCATTGTTGTTTCTGTAAATTTTTGGAATGTTCTTCAATCTCCCTATTCAACAATGCTGTGCGCTTCCCGAGTCTCCTGTTCAGCCGTTGCGTTTTCCATCTATTTAACATAGATTGTTTGGCTTCAATCAAGTGCGCCAGCCTACTGTCCATGATTTCGATATCCTCCTCTGTGGTAATATCCTTCGTCGCCGCCTTTACATCTTCCCTGAGCTGAGTGGTCCAAGTTTGGAGTGTTTTCTTTTGTCCTGCCTCTGTCTCAGCTCTTCTTTTCCTTGCTTTGCGAAAAAGATCCCAGTCAATGTAGTTAGAGTGCATTATCTCATTACTTGGTGTTTCCAATAGTATTTGTAATATGTAATGATCACTACCCAGGTCAATATCGGAGTTATTCCAGCCAGCGTTCGCTAAATTCGATACAAAAGTAAGGTCTGGGGTGGAGTGCCTGCATGTAGATGTACCACACCTAGTGGGATAAGCTGGGTCTGTGACGAGGGAGAGATTAAGATCTGTAGCTACGTGCCAGAGCCCCTCCCCTTTCTTAGTATTCCAGCGATATCCCCAGGTTTGATGTGGGGCGTTGAAATCCCCTCCAATAATGAGTGGAGCGTGCTTAGTAATGGCCATAGTCTTATTAAGAAGTGCCCTGAAACTCTGTTTCATGTCGCTAGGGCTGCTATAAACATTAAGACAAAAGAGGCTTTGCGGTTTGCTTCTATTCCTTTTCAAAATTATTTCCACAAGTAAGTATTCTAATTTGTTTAGTCCAAGGTGCAAATCATGTTCTATGTAAGGTATTTTCTTATCTACGAGCGTGGCTAGCCCCCTACCCGGCTCTTTGCCCCTGCATATCGCTTTGTATTTGGATAGGCTGATCTCATCCGCCAAGGTTTCCTGCAGCATAATTTGGGTTTGTCAGGAGAGGTTTTTATTAACTGCATGAGAGGTGCTTTTTTGTGATAAAATCCTTGACAATTCCATTGCCACACGGTAAAGCTCCCCCTGCTAGCCATTGCATGGAACCCGCCTTACTGCTACCCGCTAGAGTACGCTTCGTAGAACCCCCCGACGCGCCAGGGAGCAATCTGACGCTTTCTGCTTCTGAGGGTAGGTATTCTTCGTCCTTGCCCTGTGCTTCTACTTTGGTGAGCCTCTTTTCAGCCGTCAGTCTCCATTTCCATAACTTATCAACTTTGAAGGTAGTTTTATCTATGGCATCTCTAAGTTGTTTAATCGCCTCCTTGATCTCTTCCAAAGCAGAGCACACTGTCGTCTGCCCAACTTTTTTCTTGGTCTTAAAATATAAAGTTTTTATAATCATCTTAATCTGAACTAAAGATATGGAGGACACTTAAGCTTCACCTTTAAGAGTGGAACGTGACAGCATTCAAAGGTCCCCGACTGCTTCTCGAGCTTTCTGGCAACTGAAGCATATGTGACCGTTATGTTTACCAGGAAGCGCTGGCGGCGAACACTATGCACGAAGGTGGGCTTTCTGGTAGAAACGCGGCATCTTGCGTGAGCCGCGATGCGGCGAAGGCGAGCACCATCTGGAGGTTTTGCATGACAACGTGCGCGCCGCCACGCGCAAATGGCAGACGGCGTGGCCGGTCTATGAATAGTAGAAACTCTGGAAAAGGGGCTTCTTTTCATGTAACAGAATTATGTTTTCCCGTATAGTCAAATTACAATGCAACACTATCATGTCTGCAGGTTGTTGTGTGTTAATCATCCTGTACGATTTTTCTACTTACTTTAGCTTGAGAAATTCAATTCAGTAACTTCCTTGCGTCACATGGAGGGCCTGGGTATGGATGGTTAGAAAATATTTTCGCCGGAACGACGTCTGAAGTTGGACGCGAGATGCCGCATCTTCTGCGACACGGGGCCCTTAACACTCTCGCGTTAAAATATTGGCTGCGCCGTTTGCTCTCATCAACACCACTGTTATCCTGTCTTCTAATGTTATGCAACATAGTTATAAAAAAACTGCAACTAAGCCAGAAGAATGCAAGCATTTTTTTTGCTTGAAACTCTTGCAGTAAGCAAGGAGAAAGTGTAGTGAAGCAAGGACTGCAACATGCACTGCATTCTCACCTGTGCTGAGCACTTCTTATAACTAAATTTAAGTAGCGCCATTCATTGTCCGCTTCTTCCACCTCTTCTGAATGTTTCATTGATGGCTGCAATCATGTGGCAGCAGCATCATGTTGAATGTCCACAGGCTTGTATTCACTGATTGGTGTCTACGTAGGTCAGATCAATGCAGTGACACCGTCTCGTCGAAAGTTGAGCATACTCATTCAACAGGACAAGTAAAACATCTGATACAAAAATACCGTCATTGTATCCAATATCTGATATAAGTGTATATTTGTTGCACAAGTGATGTACAAGCATGTCCAATTTACTTAGTTGCACAGTTGAGCCTCTTGTACAGATATGCGGATAGAAGACGCGTATAATTAATTGAAGGTTACAATGAAATAAGTACAAAATCTCGTTGGTCATGCTTTGCTTCAGTGGAGTAGTCTCCCGCTATAATGAAAGCAAAAGTGCGCGATATTGGATACTGTCGGTTATAACAATTTTCTTAAAGTTATCTCAAAATATGTATTCTGGTAGCAATAATGTCAAATACAGTGGCCGACCAATGTTTAATACGTCTCGTTTTTCAGACACTTGGCACCGCCACATGACCCTGTCTTCACTAACGACAACTGAAATTTCGAGCGTCGCTATGAAGGTGGTGCCGCTGTACTTTTTGTACATGATCCGCGCTCTCGGTGCCGCAAACATAGCGGCCGTGAACGAATTTGCCGCCGCGTCGACATGGCACCAAACCGACGAAGCGGAGATGGAATTAGGCCTAGCGGTAAAAGATATCACCGACGGACTGCCTGCGGCACGTGACAAGACGCTTCACGGGAAGCTAGCCATCAAAGTTTTTGTACCTGAAAACCTCATCGGCGATCGAGCGTGAGATCATGCGCATAGACTAGACAGACGGCAGCAGTAGCATAGTTCGGCTCCGGGTGTGGCCGAAAATCGCCTGCGGAAATATGAGTTGCCGTGTCCGAAAATCGGTCGGTGGCTACTCGGCTTTTTCGGCTACTCGACCCTAGTTCAAATAACATCCAAGATGGGCATGTGCGTTTTCGCAAGCGGCCGGGTGGTTGGTGGACTGCAGGCCCGCAGTGGCCAACCAACGCATGGCGCAAAACGCGACGTAAAAGAGAGAAGTTTAGGGCACGCAAGCGGCTTGCGTACGCAAGAACTAGGGGCGGCGCGGTACTGCGCATGCGCCGACCCAGACGTAGAGGTCTGCGCATGCGCAGTACCGTCGCCCCTAGTTCTTGCGTACGCAAGTCTCTTGCGTGCCCTAAACTAAAACTCTCTAATGTTGTTCCCATGCACACATGTCGGCACGGCGAGCCGCGGACGGCCTATCAAAATCCTTTCTGGCTTGCTCGTCTTGATGACTTTCTCCATTTTGTTTTTTTCTCGCTGACGTTTGGCTTCTTTCGCAAGGTGTGGGATAGCGATTTTTTTTTCGCCAATATCAGCGTGTATGCTTATAACAATTATCGGTTGTAAAAAAAAGGTATTTTCGTATGCGATATGAAACTTCGTCATAACGAAAGTCCACTGAATCCATTTGTCTCGATTCGGAAAGGGGCTAGAGGATATAGGGGGAACGACATGGGGAAATGGGGCAGGATTAGATGAGATGCACATGTACGCGTGCTCAATTCCCTCTATACCCCAGCCCCTCTTCCTTCCGTCAAAACAACAATGTATTCCGCTTATAGCGAAATGCGCAATGCAACTAACCCATTTACGCCATCAGGAAAGCTGCGAGGCACCGGCAGCGAGAACAGCTATAGGTTTTCAGCCTAGCTGTTAGTCGGTCTTTTAACGGAATATTAAATTTCTGCGATTCCTTCAGCAGCGCGCTACTGGCCCACCTATATGTATCGTTAGTGATATGTTTAGGAGACACTATGATACTCTTCGTACGTGGTTCCGGCATCCATGTAGCGACTTGCGTTTTAATGCAATCTTGCAAAAACACCCGTGTACCGTGCATTGGGGGCACGTTAAAGATCTCCTGGCGGTCAGAATCAATCCGGAGTTCACCACTACTGTGGTTTTTCCTCGTAATACCCCAGAATTCAAACTTGTGCGGGAAGCTCAAAAGTATGTTTACAAGTTACTAGGATAAAGACGCTGGCCACTGGGCGTCTACACTAGTCAGATTTCGGCTATGCTGATCATCTACAAGATCTAGCGGCAATAAAAACATAGTTCAGCAATTGCCCTCCTAACGGCGCACTGTTTGCCTTCAAATATCGCGCCACCAGCAGCGGCGCTAGCAGTCACCATCGTCAGTACCGTGGTCAGTACGATCGTTCCAGCCAAATCCAACAGCACGGTGAATCCAGCCGCAGCCGTCCCCTCGCACGCATCGCAAACGCCAGCGCGGTTCTTGCCTGTCAGCCTCCATTGCTTTTTGTTCCCGCGCCCGGGAACTTATCTTTCGTGACTTCGACCCCCGCACGGCCTAAAACTGTACGCCAACATGATGGCCCAGTCGTACCAGGTTACGCCTGGTGTCCTCAAAACAGTCATACAGCCGGGTATAGGGCCTCGACCAAACGTCGGCGACAGCATCACCGTCCACTGCACCGGCCTGCTAACGAATCCGCCCAGGAAATTCTGGAGGTATGTCTCTGCCGTCCGCGTCGCCTGCGGCCTCATTTTAAAGTTGAGCCGAACGCTCGACCCTAGTATTTTCGATATGCGGCGACGCAGATCTGAACGAGGAAACATCGCAGTCTTCACGGCCTTTGGTTACGTAGAGCTTGTTATGAGAGAAAAAAAAAAGGAGGGGGGGTGGCAGCGGGGGAGTGAACTCTTGCGAGGCCGGCGAGGCGTCAAACGAGGCTTCGCGCTTGCCTCGCCGTAGCGGCTTTGCTGAGCTCGTTAACCGTAGCCGTTTTTCAGGCACGCTTAGCTTGGTTAAACGGCGGCTATACGTGCCAATCTGCGCAATCGTCTGTCTAGTGCCATAGGAGTTCCCCGTGTGAGCGAGATAAACCCTTGGATCTAGTGCGCGCGAATTGCATTGTCATTCGAAGTTCGCTCGGAGGAAATGACCTTGTTTCCTTGTTTTTCCTCGAGACCGCCGTTATCGTCGGCGTACGTTTGCTTGTAACAGTTCTAATTTCTCGATGCAACAATTATTTCGACTAATTTTGCGTCGCTTGCTTTTAAAATTGCTACCGGCGCGGTTCGACGAAACAGGCCTAGGCGGTGTCAAAACGCGGAGTCATATGCGGCAGTACAAACTCGGGCGTTATTTGCGAAGTGATTGGTTTTAACAACCCCACTGTGGTGAGGCGTGAATTGTGCCGCGAATGCGCTTTAGAATCGTAGTGCTGTTTTCTCTTGCTTCGCGTGCCGTTACACGAGGTCGCCGGTTCTGGTTACCGGCTGCGACGGCCACATTCCAGCGGTGCCGGATTGCGAAAAACGCTCGCTTGCTGACGCTTCGGTGCACTTAAGGAACCCCCTACGTGGTCAGAATTTACCTGAACGTAGCTCTCTACTGCGGTGCCTATTGACAGTGTAGCCTTATTTGGGACGTCAAGCGCTACTCAATCTATTTGTTAATATATTTTAACTAGCATGCCTCGTCACCGACTTAAAACATCTATTTGTTTTCTTGCGTTGCCGACAGATCTTTATCTCCGGACACTTATCTAGTTGCAGAACACGCCACTAAGGCTTAAATGCTAGTGGAAGGTGACACTCGGTGCTAGTCGTTGTCTTCTGCTGTTTCTCTTAAAGTTGTGACCAATACACCATACTGCCTCTTGGCATTCAGTAACATATTAAAATTTTCTGTGAGTTATTTGTTAGGCTTGATGGGATGTGGACAAAGGGCTTCAGGTAACGAAGTCAGCAAAAATATTAGTAAGGAAGGCAAGCAAGGAATGAAAGACCAATTCAACCATGTCAGTTTATGAAGTCGCAATGCAGTCAAACCAACTAGCCAGCCTTTCAATCTTACTGTATGAAAATACTAGTAGCACTTGTTTCTGCATATTTAAAGTTTGTAAGCCACTCTTGTAATCCTTCATGTATATTAAGTACAGTAGCTTTCTTCGGCGTGTACTAAAAATTGTTCTCCTTATCTAGCTTCCCCAATGGCAGTTAGTTGCAGTGTGAATGAAGTTGAAAAAAAAATTATGCACACCTGGAAATTCACGGGGAAAGCAGTCGTTACTGAAGTTTATTGGAAACAAAACACAAAGAAAATGGCTTGTGCAGTTGTTGCAGTCTTTTCCAAAAGACGTGTGCAAGAGAGGCGTAAAATTCATGGCATGAATTCAGCAAAGAGCACCAAAGTGCAGCGAGATAAGTGTGTGGTCAGTGGAAAGGAGTAAACACAAGTGTTGTGTTTGTACTGCTTTTCGTTAACCACGCACCCATCTTCCCACACTTTCGTGCTTTGCGCGCTGCATTCACGCCATGAACTTGGACCAGCTCATGCAAACTTGCCGTTTTATAGGCTTGAAATTCCTGTGCTGGCTCCTTGTTATATCAAGTTTAGGCTGTTTGCTTGGGACTTTTTACTCTCCATCCCAACATAGTGGCTAAGTTGTACTGGTTAGGTCGAGGTCATGAGTTTGATGCTGGCTCTGGCAGCCAAATGCAAAAAAAAACAAAAGAAAAGAAAATGCTTGTGTACTTTGATTTAGGTGCACATTAAAGAACCCCAGTTGGTTCAAATCCAAAGTCCCCCGCTACGACTCGCCCTATAATCTTATCGCGATTTCAGGACAAGAAACTCGAGAGTTAAATACAATTTTAACGTGTTTAGCTTTGAGAAGCTTCTTAACACAAACAGGCCCACACTTGTGAAAGCACCTTAAAACCTGTGACACTGTATTAGCTTTTCTCATTTTCTCTGCTAATGATAGAACATTTTTCGGCCAAATGGAAAATTATTGTTGATGCCTTTGATGTTTCAAAATGGGGCGCAATAACATGGAACACGTTGAGTCTGTGCACCTCAATTTACCGCCAAATGAGCAGTTGCACTTTTTTGTGGCCACAGTGCACCGTTTGCGCTGGTGACTAGAACATAGTATGTCGTATACTGGAAGCAAAAAATAATGCATCAATGGACATAGCCTTGTGTGGAGTTCTAGTATTGCGTAGAAATCAGTGTAAGCAAGAAATTACTGCGAAGTATTAAAAGAACTATAGTTGACAACGTATCTTTATGATGAAGCGCAAGGCAGCCTGAAATGGTGATAATTTGCCAGTGTAGGTGTTCATACAGTCATGCTAACAAATTTGGTTAGTTGCTTGGTATAACACTGTTGCATGGTATATTAGTTGCATGCAGGTGTAATTTGTTATCAGCGAAATTGTCATGCAAGTATTTGACGCCTCTTGCAGTCCACTGATTTCAGTATGTTTAAGGTAGATCCAATGCCATGGGTGGTGCCATGGTGCCGTGATGAGCCTGACAATTGTGTGAATATTTTTGCCTAACTGTAAAAGTTTGTCTAATCTATGTTGCCAGTGTTTTCAAGTGTGCCAAAGTTCGGGGCACCCAGTTCCCAATTTCCAATTTTGGTGGTAGAACTTTGTTGACCTGTGCACTTACGCTAACACTCCTGCAAATTTGCAGCTTTGACTGCACACTTTGTTGCATCGTGTGGCATGGTCCGGCTTGTGGTGCTCAAGCTTTCTTCACAAGACTATACATTCCTCAAGCAAACTTCAGCTCTGGCATCATTACGTTGCAGAAGGCAGTGTTGCGAACTGCCCTTATGGCATGGACCTAACGTGATGAAAACTTTGTGTTAGTGATAGCCTTTTCTTACGGTGTATAGTGCAGGCATAGGTGTCACTGTGAAGTGCGTAAAGCTGTTGTGCCACAACACATGATCAGGTGGGCCAGATATTGGGAAGACTAAGGCCTTTGGCTCCTTAATTACTTCCGTCATTTCTGAAGCCATTGCCACACATGTATTTTTCATTAAACAGCATGATGGCAATGTCTGCTGTCAATGTGGCAAGTTAGTTTCTGGCGAGGTTTCCACACAAGAAAATAAAAAAAGCACTGCTTATTGGTTGAAAGTGCCAGCAATATAGTTAAAACGTATTGATATGCCTATTTAAAGCAGTCATGTCATTGAGCGTACTTGTCAAATTTTGTAAAATTAAGCTGGAGGTGGTAAAGTAAAATGGCACCTTCAATATTGCTTTGAAAACTTGGAACCAGAAGCACTGATACTTCTGATGTGTGGTAATATTTCAGCAAATAGTCAGTTGCCTTCATAACAAAGTTGCCGGGATCTGGAATATCTTTATGCAGACCACTTCATTACAAATGTCGTGTTCCTGAGAGCAGAATCTTAAAATTAGACATGCCGAAACAAATCGCTTCATTCAGACAATGCTGAGCTATTTTCATCTGATCTTTTTTTTTTTGCGTGCATCTTTCAGAGTAATTACATACTGCTGACTGGTATTGCTAAGGGTGACAGTGTTCTCCCGACACCGCTGATTCGAGCAGCTGTGAGCTGAAAGGAGTTGAATGCTCGTAACCTCTCAAATCGCCATCACTTATTTTCTACTGCCTAATCCTCACCACTGTCCTCAGTCAGAGTATGCTTGCTTTCTTCCACCACAGTTACAAAAGAAAGGTGTGTGTAGGCGCTGTGGTGTTTCCTCCCACTTAAGGAACAAAATATGACCAGGGCAGCATAGGTAACTGTGCCAAATAGGCAAGTGCATTTGCAGGTGCAACCGACAAAATTTCCAGCGTTTTATTTGGCCCTTGTCTTCATCCATACTAAGCCATTTAAACAAATTCTTTAATTACGCTTTACAATTTTTGGTGTAACATTTCCAAAGGGGTCTAGTATAGGGCCCTTCAAGCTTGAGTGCAAAGCACAGGCAAAGATGACAAACCACAGGACATGTTGCATTGGCATATCGTAATGTGGCTGGACCCAAAGTACAGGAACATGCTTCCAGAGCTTCTGGGCACACTTTTTTGTTCCTAGGCAGTAAAAAAATTTTAAATGTATTCTGCTGCGCCTTTTTGCGGCATATGTCCAAAGTGGCAGTTCCAGCTGTTGGGGGCATGGGGAAATTTTCTCACCGTGGAAGAAATGTCACTTCAGCTCGTTGACCGGTCACTGTTGCCATGTACCTGGTGCCAAAAATTTGAAGCCCACTAAATTTCAGCTAGCACTGCTCACACTGGAGTGTATGTTTCCAGGTTGCGCAAGTATGCATTGCTGTTGGCCCTCGTTTGGGCTTGCATGAAATTGCCTTCAATGTGTAGTTGCCTGTGAGTTGCCTGTCAATGGCCTTCCTGTTTTCTTTTCCTTTCTTTTCCCCCTTTTTTCCTTTCTTCAGAGGGTTTTTTGAAGGTTATAGGGGCCCGTTCCCTGTGACGGCTGTGAAATGTTGCTAATGCTCGGTGGTGTTTTGGGAGCGGGTAAGTATCGTTGCCCTGCATGGCCTTGGACTGCTTGTTTAGCTTCGGCCCTCCATAGAATGTGTTCAGTTTTTGATGACGCTGGTTCTGCCGTCCTCGGCTGTAGTACGTGCATATTTTACTTCAGTACGGTGTGAGGCATACTTGTAATGCTCAGTACGTTTGCATGCTTATGTTCATGACATTGTGTTGACCTCTAATGAAGAAACCCTTATTAAGAGCTCGTGAAGACTCTAGTGTAGTTCAGGGGCTATAGTTTGTACGTTTGATCCTCGGATGTGACTGTTTCAGGTTGGGCAAAATATAATTGTGCACAAATGTAATAAAAAATTTATCGAGGGTCACTCGCTACAATATCTTTCTCAGCCCAGGCGTTTGTTCCGGACTTCAGTATAACATTAAGCAATTGTGACACTTACTGAAATTGTCTATAGGGGGTCGGAAACACTAAACAGATGGCTTAGACTTGCTTGCTGCTAACGACACTTGCCATGCTCTTATGTTCAACTTGCAGTGCTGTTTTCCTTCACGTCGTTATTGCCGGAGTGCATGTGTTTGACAGTGACTGGCTTTATAACGTTTTAAGAAAATATAGGGGCCATGGTACTTGTGTTTAATAGCAGTCGTGTTCAACCAGAAAAAAAGATTAAAATTGGGGTTGGCGATGTACTTCAACCCGGTAAATCTGTGCAGCAGAGCGTAGCATGTGGCTTGCAAGAGTGGGCTAGTTAGTGAAGCATCGCTATTGGGGTTATGAGGCACCATGAACACTCGCAGCGATGGTGCTCGTCCTGTCTACTTCGTCTGTGTGTTAATTTGTGGCCCTCTTCTAGTACCGAGGGCTCGTGTCAGCCAGTCGGTAACTATAGACAGCTGCATGTTCCAGAGAATGGAGGAGGAGGGCTTGTCCATTGTGCACTACTTCTGAAGCTTCCATTCTGTTCATGTCACGCAGAGTGCAGTGAGCATTGGACAATGGATGACCCCTTCTGGTTCTTTTTGGTTGGCTGGCACAACCCGTAGGTTTCGCTAAACAGCTGAGTTGGCGAGATGTATAGATCTCGTGTGTACAGGGAAGCTCTTGGAAACGAGAGGTGGGCAGGAAAAAAAGATGCTTGCTTCCTGTGCTAAACTAAGTAGGGTAATTGGCAAGATGTAGACTGCTGGATGCATATCGAAACACTCAGATTTGAAGACCCGGTGCAAGTTCTTTTCTAGAACGTACACCCAAGTTATTGCATAAAAAAAAATTTGGAAGGCGGGTAGATGACGGTAAGGCAAGGGTAGTATAACTATATATTTTGTCGTTTATCACCTCTCTAAGTATTTTAATAAAGTGTTGTGTCACTCTAAGTGCACCTGTGAATTGTAAAGGTTAGATGTAGCATTATTTTATTGCTACTTAGCAAAAAAAGTCTTCCAGGGATATGAGTGAAAGAACGAGAAAAAGTATTCCCCTGTATTGCAAGAATCTGCAGCCATGTTTCTGTGCTTTCAATTGCTGTACTAAGTGGGCACTGAAGTTGCGATTGCAAGTACAGCTGTCAGACTGAAGTTCTCTAAGTTGTGCATACAGTAGTACAATACAGCCTTTTTTTTTTTGCATGATGCATGAACAGACTTTTTGTTCTTCCTCTCTTCGTGTCTTTCAGATTAACAGGCATCTCTCAGCTTTTTAAATCTAATCGTAGAAGTGAATGTTTGCTGTTCAAGACCCTCAGGCTTGCATTTGCATGTTTACTGTCTACATACTATTGCCTTGTTGGTTGAATAATGTAGGCATCCTCTTCCAATGCTATAGCGAAGGTAATACCAGTCTCTTGAGTTATGGAAGTTACTGTGCACCCTGCTTGCACTGCATAACCAGTGTGCCACCACGAACATAAAAAGGTGAGCGGAATGGCGTCTGATTGACCGGACCTCAAAAGCAGTTGGAAAAGTGCAAGTTGTCGCCTGTCGTTCTGAGCCGAGCCTGATAACTCATCGCGAGGGTCCGCCTCTGAAAATTCATGTTAAGACTTTGAATGCAGCCTTGCTTGAGCAAGATGTTTAGTTGTCATCGCGAGTTTTTCATAGCTCCCACCACTTCTCAACAACACAATGTGTTGGAAGCAGACTGGGAAGGCCATTGCTGAATCATTGCTTGTATAATTGTGTGCACTTCGACACAGTGCAATTTTTTTACTCGTCATGGGAATAAAACTTTAAAAAATATGTTTATCGGCAGCGTTTTGCTTTTGATGTGTTGCCTTATTCATGTACTGTTGAGCATGGTGATCTATTAAGAGGGGCAAGCATGCCTCGGCAATTTTTTGGCTGTGAAGTCTATTATCACACTGGAGGCAATGATGGTTTCCCTCCCGTCCACATCACCTAGCTATAGGCAATCGTATGTAGCTTCCCTGATGCCGTTAAGGAAGGACGTGGGTTGTGATATTTCCTGTTTTTTGGCCAAACATGGTGAAAATCGACTGCTTTAGTTCATGTTGACTTCAAATATGCAACGATTATTCTTGTTGGTCAACCAGCTCAGGAGATAAAGCTACCACTATATTGTTTTCTGGAGACTTTAGAAAGTCCTAAGCATAAAGCTAATATTGGATATGTGGATATACCAGAAAATGCAAACTGTGCAGTGCTGGAATCGGCTTTCAAATCAGTCATACTATAGTTTGTACCACGACTATGGAGAGGAAAAAATCTAATATTTAAAATATACCATGATACACTGATCGGACTTTGTTAGAAGAAAGGAATTGTAGTTTCAGCAGCTGTTTCTAGATCACGAGATATTACTCCAGTAGGCTAGTGAAGTGACCAAGAATGGTTTGAGAAAAAGTGCCGTTTCAATGCAACTTTGGCTCAGATTCAACTCGTATATGTAGCATAAAATTGTAGCTAAAATAGTAATCTTGCAAGTATAAAATTAGGTTTATGTGTACAAGAGTAGCTGTAGATTCTAAAAAATGCATATTTCAACAAATTCACTTTTACAAAGCTTTTTATTTTTTTTCGTCTCGGCAGCTCTGAGCCAGATTTCATCCCTTAGGTAGCTTGGCTTCTGCAAGCATCTTGCAAGAGGCACATTATTGCATTAATGTGACAACCCATGTTTAATATTCTGGTTCTCTGTCACAGAATGAGAATTGTGTAATCAAGTGTCCATCTCTAGTCCACTGCAATTATTTGGAACTTTTAATTTTTTAAGTGTTGAAGCTTGTGAGAAGGAAATTTTGCCCACCATAAGAATTTCATCCGATTACATGCTCATTTGGTGAGACATTTTATAACTTGCTTCGTCATGACCAACAGTTCCTTTTATTGAGGTTTGTCCACCTGTAGAAAATTTTAATATTTCTGTTCTGTAATGCCACCTCGTTGTACCGCCTAAATTCTCTGAAATATATATCTACTTACCTGAAGTGTTCCTGCAGTGCTTTGTATTCACATGGACACATATCTGTGCTTGGGCAGCGATGCAGCAGACAAAAGAAGATGCAGCAAACACGAGACATTCCTCTTTTCTGTTGTCTGTTTTATCGCACTGCCCTAGCGTAGCTATGAATCCGCACCAACTTGTCAATCTTTTTGTTCTTCAGGTGCAAGTGCTGTTCGCAGGGGTAATTTTAACGTGCATGCAGCTTGCATTGTCGCCCGTTGGCTGGTTAGCTGCAATGGAGTTTCTGCCATTGTTGTAGCACGGGCTTTAAAAAAAGTTTAAATGTATTCTGCAATATTAAAAAATGACAGTAGTAGAATGTAACATCGCACAAGGGACCCAATGGAGCATACATGGATATTGAGCAGGCTGCAACGCATTAAGTAGCAGTGGTGCCTCTGTATCTAGATCTGTCAGATAGGCCTCATAAATTTCATTTCTTGTACTCTAATTGGTTTTACCCAGCCCATTGGCATTTTCAAGGCATATATTGGTAATAGTTCGTTCAGGGTGAATTGGGGCGATGGCTAATGTATGCCTGTCAGGAGGTTGAAGTGGCAGCTTGCAGTACCTGCAAAAAATCTAGTGGTTTCATCATCGTAATTTATTGACCCTTAAAGGCCCCTGTCGGGGTATTACATAAGGGGGAGCGTATACAAGGTAGATAATAAAAATAAAGGTCATAAAAATATAACAGAGCAACACAGGGACATAAAAAGAAGCAAAGAACTCGATAGTTAAACTGGTGCTTGTCAATATTACCTTTATGCCACAAGTGCCACACACGTCGGCATATGGTTAGGGCAGCAGGGCAAGTACACAATGGTTAGGTATTCAGAACTGGACGAGTAACGACCCCTGTTTGTTTCTGTGTGCTAGTAACGCCACGCGTATTTTGTTACTCGCAACCATGTAAAGCCAACAGACAATAAAGCAAAGGAAAATATGAAAGGAAGCAGGAGAGGAAAACTGATCTCAGTGGAATATTTCTATATAATTCTATACATTCCTATATAATGTACATTTAAATTAAAAGCACTGTTAATTTCGCCTATGCCTTTCCTAGCTCCATTGTATGACGGCCTTACATGGTTGCGAACAACAGTCTGCCCCCTCAGCTGCCCCTCTATGCTGAAGGTAGTCGTTCGATGTAGCCCAATACTTCATTGCCGCTGGCTTTTGTAATGTTAAGCCCGTGCTGCTACCTAGGCAAGTCTATGTTGGTGTATTCTTGCACCCCTTGAAGCGTTCCCTTGCTTTCTTCCTTTTTTGGCGCACAGCACACGTGACCCTGGGCAGCAACCATTCTCATTCCGTGTGGGCGTTGGCGAGGTGATCCGTGGCTGGGACGAAGGCTGCCTGTCGATGCAGAAGCACGAGCTGTCGCGCCTCACCATCTGCGGCCTCAAGGCATACGGCGCACAGGGATTTCCAGCGTGGGGATATCCTTTTTGTTGCTGTGTAGGCAATGGAGCCCCTTCCTTGAATCCTCCTCTCTCATTTAATGAGCTTGTCTAAAACAGATACAATCTCCTAGGCAGACTGCTAGGTTTTGGTTGGCGACATAAATTTCACCCATAGCTTTTTGGAGCAAGCCACGACGACATAAATGCAGTGCCGTAATTATTTTAATGCAGGCAGAGACATATTTCTTTCTAAACAAGAAGTGTAGTCAAGTTGAGGGTTGACTTTAATTCAAGGATGCGGTTTGGCCACTACCTAGTTTTCACCACGTGGCCACATCGTTCTAGGTGCTATAGAGCGTAGCCTCGAAGGTCTGGTGGTTTGCCGCCAATTTAAATTTGCACCCTGTGGCGACATCTCTTGTCCCCAAACTACAGTCGTCGATTTTGCGTTCCTTTCCTTTCTTTCGTACTGTGCTCGCAGCACTCCCATCCCATGTCGCAAACGGGGTGCGCAGTATCAGTGTGACGTAGCATTCTCAATGGGAAAGTAGCGAGTGTAAAGTATTCAAGAAATTAAATGCAAGTAAGACAAGACCAATATTGTTTGGGAACTGGACGCACCTCAAGAGGTGTGGCCTAACATTTTTTTTTCTAGTGTAGCAGTGCTGATTTATTTGTAGTCAAGTTTCTAGTTCGATCCCCAGACTAGGAGAAAGGTTTCAAATGGAGCGCTTTCTCTGAGAAACAAACTTCCTTTGTAACAACACGCCACTTTGTGGCAGATGCCACTATTCCCTTTTATAAAATCTGTTCAACTTGTCTGCAGAATGGATTTGCCATATTTGGTGTCCATGTGCTTCGTGGTGCTGCTTAATTTGCCCTCACTCTGTCACCTAGCCTCTTGGTTAAATCGCACGGCAGAGCGAGCACCCCAGAAACACATCGGTCCCGGGCATGATTCTTGGACTGGGATGAATCTTTCAACTGTGAAGCTTTCTGTGCAGCCCATATGGTTGTCCTTGGTAGTGTCTTGCTGATGTCGGGTGAATTACCGTTTTCCTTTCTATTAAAATTTGTGTGCACTATTGCAATCGACAGTGCATTAGACTCGAGCAGGTAAAGTGATTTCGATGAGTGTACTGCTTCCCCCTGTGTGCATGTCCGGATGTGTTTGTCCTTAACCCGTTTCCCTCCACGATCCCACCAAATGCAGACCTGCAGTTTGAGATCCAGATTTTGGCCATCAACGGGATGTGAGCAAGCCAGCTGAGATCATGGGACAGTTGTTGTTTCCACCTGTCTGTACGTTTCACCATGGGATTCTGTAAGCGCCGGCCCCTGTTTGTGGTATGCATTAAACTTGCTGAGAAACTGTGTACAATGGTGGCTATTGTCTGGAAAGTGGATAGCGTGCTCGATTGTGAGAAGCCCATACTTGCACGAACGCTCCTGCGAAGTCTTGCATCCTCATTAGCTTACGCTGCGGAACAGAAGGCTTCTAGAGCGTGCTTTCACAATGGCAAAATAGGGCAAAATGGATGGCCGAGGGTAAAATCTGATGACTTATTTTTCTGTTTTTCTACTCATCATTTGGCCAAATGCAGAACTGCTGCATGTGGAAGCTACAGATTCAGTGTCTATTCCAAGAAACCGTTGTTTCTTAAAATGTAAGAAGAAACTGAAAGGGCTGTTCACTGTTGCAGAAAATGGCCGTGGAAAGCTTTCTTTTTCTTGCAGATTGTTTAGATGATCGGCAAGGGTTGTTATGCCGTATTGGAGCAGGAACAAAAGACGATGTAGTATCTTGGCATGGCACTTTTTTTTTTAAAGCAAGGTCGGAGGGGCAGGATTTTCGGCAGCAGTAATTTCGCACAAAACGTAGAGAAAATGCGTTGCGCAGTCACATTCAGTATGAGCGGCAACACTGCCTTTGCTCAAAGGATCTTCACGATTGCCTGTTGGCACCGACGTAGCCAAAAATGGGTTTGACAAATGCCAGTAATTAATACTACGTAGAGCTCAAATTTTTCTAATGTCGTCTTGAGGGCCCTTTCAGCCATCGGCACCATCTCGCAGCTCGTATTGAATGTGACAGTACAGCTGCTTCACAGTTCAGCTGCTATGGGAACTGTCTGTGCAAGTTTCACACAAAGCCACAGGTGGCTTGGTGCACTGCTTGCATCCAATTTTCTGGCTAACAGGCTAGCCTTAGTCTGTGATGAGCTTCAATATGAGCTGCAACATGTTAACCAGGGCTGCCGCGACACACAGAAGAAAAAAGTGGGGGGTTTTGTGAATGGAGGGAAACCACTGTAAATAGTCGCTATGACAAGTTCTCCCAATTAATGTACATTCATAAGCCCAGAAAAGTTTTTACTCAGAAATGCTGAAAATGTACAGGAACATCAACAAAGGCTTAGGGGCTTGTAAGATAAAGTAAAAAGCACTCATAGTGTAAAGCATGCTGTTGTGCACTATTCAAGCGAAGCTTGTATTGCCTCACTCGTGTTGGTCTTGCCATACGAAAAACCCAAGCAGCACGAAAATAAAAGTCTTGTCGAGGTGTGACCTCCAGGTTGCGAGACCACCAAGCTACGTATTCAGTCACTGTCGGTTCATCCTAGGCGCCCTTTAAAGCAGGGTTTTATATGCATGAACTAGGCGCAGCGCAAGGTGTGAGCCAATCGCAGGCATTCCCTCCCTTTGGAGGAGGGTAAGGGTGCGCTCATTGCGCCTGCCGTTTCCTGCCAGTTCAAGCTCTGGCAGTCGGATGGGGAGGTCACGTTTGGTTCGTACTACCAAAGAGCAGGCTGTGTTGAAGGAGTGGGCTTTGCATTGGGCCAAAGAGGTGGCATTTGATGAACGCCATCGGGAACTCTCTTGAAAACACGCTTGTCATCGACGTGACGACCTCGCCGTGAGAAAGCGTGAAGCTGAGGCGTTAGGACAACAGAGCTTGGCTTGCACCCCTCTTGACTGTAGTGGAAGGACAGTCATTTTTTTTCTTCTTTTCTGTTCAAAATGCAAAGAACCAAGGGATCGTCCAGCTGTTGTTTTTGCTTGTCATTTTGTTGAGAAGCATGAGGATTTGCATAGATGCTTTCATTGCATGACTTGCGAGCAGCTCTCCTTGTCATATGTTCCAGAGAGTGAGATCACTGTCTGCATTAGCCGTTTTCGGGAGCTACCAGGAAATTTTCTAACTTCTTGCTGCTGGCAATAAAATCCCAATTTCTCCCTGGATTTTCTTTTTAAATATAAGGCCAAATATTTTACCCCTCAAATTTCAAAAAATATAAAACTACACATAAGCAAGATGCCTCAGTACCCCAAGAGGAAGTGCATGCCCACAGAAGAGGTCACTGAGCAGCAACACTGCGCTGCTGCTATGCCCACAAAATTGGGAAATTGAGATGTTTCCCATATCAATTCACGCCGTCCAAGGCGGGGAAGTACAAAAATGAATAAAACAAGATGGCATGGCATAGCAGTGTGAAGTGGCTTATAAACTGCTTGATCAAATGGAACTGACAGTCCCAAATAATGGACTGCGGTGAAATCATGTGCACTTTCCAAGAAACAAGAAAATGTAGCTCTGAGCATTCATTCTCTTGCAGGGGTGCATTAGATGATGGTACTCTAGCAGCCACCGTCCGCTTCCTCAGCTGCCTTTTATACACGGTGTGCACTGGCGCATGTGCCTCTCGCTGCGAGAGAATTGAATAACACACTTTTTTGGCTCCTGTCGTTGGTCTGAACGGTTCTCGGGTCTGGGTCTTTCGCTTGCCGACTTGCGCATTATTAGAGTCTGCCTACCCTTGGTTCCTGTAATGTGGTGACCGGACGTGATTGTACGGAGAGCATAATGTCGTGGATGAGGCCATGAACAAGAGACTGACGACCAGCACAGAAGACCTTGCCCTGGTGCAAGTTCACCTGCTGTGCTATTGACCACAAAATCCTGCAGCCTGGTTTATTTATGGGGGGGCTATCTTTGACCTTTGGCGCATTACCTCGCAGCATGGGAGGTTCTTCCACGCTGTCGTGGCGCTATTTGCAGAGGTAGCCAGCGAGTTCCAAGACGCTCTGGATGTACCCCATGACACCATCCAAAACAATGGTGCTGCAAGTTTCTGTCTGTGCACAGGTGCCTCCAGCAGCTTCTCAACAAAGAGGAGCTCGGTAGCCATCAACTGTTGGAATTTATACGTCGTATGCAGTGGCTTCTCGGTGGCTATAGGTTGGGTGCAAACAGCCCGCTGCAGCATGAACTGCCGCAGGATCTGGTGGTCGCCTTGACTACCACACCAGATGACATGGCCCTGCAATCTTGCCAAACTGGCCAACCGCATTGCTATCAGCAAGACGTACCGGTGCAATGATGGCCGTTCTGCTGTCACGCCTCGAAGATCAGCAGTCTTGCCTTGAGCAAATGGTCGACGAACATGCTGATACCATCACTGCACTACGGTACCACGGTCATCACTCCATTGTCACTAGCATGACTGCGATTGCCATTCCAGATTCCCTCCTTGGTTCAGCTTCCATACTGGCCCTCATCGCAGCGCATACTGCTGGTATCGCAAAAAATTCGGTGCCAGTGCACGTCAGTGCCATTCCCTTTGCAGCAGGGACACATGCCGCAGAGTCGCTGATAGTGGCCGGTGACTCTTGCCGTATGACAAGTCGCCTGTTCTGCGTCACTGACAAGATTTTCTACGTCGCGGAGCCAGGTTTCGTTCAAACTTTCAGGCAGTGTTCGAAGAGTCCTTTTGCGGGGACCTTGTAGCAGGCTTTGCTCACTTCAAAAATTTGTTCCAGTAGCTTTGCTTATTAAAACATGGTGCAGACTGATTGCCCTTCATTAGCAGCCTGTGTTGGAGGGTTGCATGTTGACGAGTGGAATTCAGTCCTAGTTCATGCCGTGCTAAAGATCCTCTCACTATGCGGTATCACGAGTAAATTGAGCATCACCTTAGCAACTCCGTGAAACATGTTTTCCATCAGTGTTTTTAATTTTTCCAACCATAGACTAGTGCACGTCCCACCTTTCTCCATTCAGAATGTCCTGTTGAAGACCGTACGCCTGTAGTGTGGTAAGCTCAGCTTCGAGAGCATCTAAAGCGTCTTTAACAGATTCATTGGAATCTTGGGGCAGCAGCTGAGGGAAACACTGAATAAACAGACTCGAGAGCGATGCCTGTGAAATAAATTTCAGGTTGGCCACCTCCGCATTCTTCAGAGTTGCATCCACATCCATAGTTCACATCCATTTTGCCTTGTCGCATTTCGGAAATGTTTTTCGTAGAAGAGGCGTAACATGGTGGCTGACACTGAGGGGTAGGTCGTGTTTGACGAAAAATCCCGTAAACAGGCACTCTACACGTATAACACTGTCGTCGCAGTTGTTCCAGAGAAAGTTCACTATGCTGTCTTGCTGCTCAGCTGTGCGAGCATAGCTTTGATGCTTTGCCGTGGAAACGGGCAGTTTCAAGTCACCTTTGCCACCCTGAGACATGCTGACGTCGCATCCACACATTATACAAAATGTAAAATGTTCTCCTTTTCTTGATGTCAAGAAAACACTGCAATTCAGATGTATAAGATCGCAAAAACTTCTGCAAATACCTTTTCTTGGGCTTTGATAGCACCATGGCATCAAGAACACGAGGCTTGTAACCTTACACGGTGCACTGCACACACATGGCCTAGCCAGCACTAATACACACAAGTGGCATAGAATAAAGAACCAAGCAGCAGCAACAAGGTGCACGAAGGCATGCATGAAATGCAAGAGCTACATTAACTCTGGATTTGGTCGGCTTACTAGGCACCGTAGTCGTGTTTAGTGGATGATACCGATGGTGCTAGTGCGGTGGTTGTTGGTGATGCTGACGATTATGACGTGGCTGTAAATTCCGCAGTGCCGGTTTTGCAAAAACCATTATTACACAGACAGAGACCACTTTTCGGGAGATATAAGACAGTGATGTACATTTGGAAAGTTCAGTAAAAAGGCGGGAGTCTACTGGGCGAATCTGGAGGGCTGGCAGGTAGGAACAGGGAGCCTATGTTGCCAGTGGACTGCAGGAGCAGGTGCTTACCTTGAGAGGCTGTTGCCCAATGCAACTGACCAGGCCACCACATCTGAGAAATGTAACACAGTGATGAGTACGAAGTCAGCAGAGAAACCAGATTCTGCAATCAGTTGCTTCAATGTAGGTTGTGCAAAAATGTATGCTGTCAAGCAAGAATAGCAATCCTGATTGAGACTAGGAAGTATGGGAATGAGGAAGCTTGCATTCAAGAAAGAAGCTACCTTGCAAGCACTGAAAGTCAAAAACATTAAGAAAAGTTCAAGGCTACACAGCACATGGTGCAAAGGCGCGCACCAATGCCACATCAGCTATTTCAGGAGAGGAATTGCGTATGGCAGCATATGCTAGAAAATACTGCTACAGAAATGTTATGCTACAAGACAGTGACTGGCATTATGTATGAGCAAAGAATGTTGAGCTGTAATGTTTGGGTGAGGAAGGGGAATGATCTCTAACAAGAATATGGAATGAAAAAGCTTGCATCCACTGAAAAAAAAAATGTATAATTTGCACGAATGGTATTTGGCAAGGCCAGGGAGCTCATTAAGGAAGGGCAAGCTGACTGAACTCTTGGCCAGCGTCGCCTGTGCTTGCTCAGAGGTTCCAGGTACATCTGAAGATGCAGAACTTTTGTTGTTGAGGTAGCTGGTTGACTCGGCCTATATCCGTGCTGCTGGAATGATGGCAGAGGCACATCTCGCTCTTGATCCAAATACTTCTGGAATGGCTTTTTTGTTCGTGGTGTAAAGCCTTGCGAATTCGGCTCCAGCCCCTTTCTGTTGGTGTAGATTGGGGCTCCTGTGATAACCAAGATGTACATGGCACAGACTCTGTTGGGGCAGAACAGTGGCACATGAGATACAGCAGAAATTATCCAAACTCGTGTGTTTTCTTTATGTTTGAACCAATTATGTTGAACTGTAAATATGAACAAACATTCATATCATCTGCTACAAACAAATGACATGTATATCAAGACTACCAAGCTAATATAGCATATATCAAGCAGATTTATTTCTGAACCTGGTTTTGTTTACCTTGTGGCAGCCAAAGTCCACACAATGGCCCTGTAGCAGGCAGCAGCTTCTCTTTAGTGCGTGGAGTGTGTTGCTTTATACTGGTGCCGTCCTCATTACTGCATGTCTGGAACATTTTGGCTGCATCAGAAATTGAATCGGCACAATTTTGCAATAGGAAATGCGAAGAGGTGCAACTACAGAACACATGCAAATGTACGCTGTTTGTTCTAGGGTGCTCAAGCAGCATGGTAAGTAAGTATTGCTACTCCATAAAATTGATGTCTGCCTAACTAGAATGCATGTCAATAGCCTAAGTATTATTAAGATCACAAATGAGAACATTTGTGCGCTCATTTATATATTAGAAGAAATCTAACAGCTGGTTTCGCAAGCAAATGCATGAAAGACATGAAGCTATTAGAAATGATGCATTTTTTCTCTGTATGAACGTGATGCACCGCTTCACTACTACAAAAAATAAATGCCCCAAGTTAAACCAAACTGAACAGCAAGAACATTTGGAACCGATAGGTACGAAATATGGGTGAATTTTGCGTGCAACTGTTTAATACATTAAATTCAGTACTTTGCTTTATCAAAGGGTTATTAGGTTCTGTGTGTTGTAAGAACTTGCAGGTGGACTCGAAAGAAAATATTGGTAAGGTCACTCAGTCGCCCATAGCTACGGTACAGCGAGATGAAAAATGACATGCGTTCCGATGTCTCTTTCTCTTTCGTGCATGTGTGCATAATGATGGCCTCGCAACTAAAAGTTTATTTCGGAAATGGCAACGAAGGGTCCCGACTGCCCATATGTAATGCAGCATCTAGTTCGTTAACTTGTCTCCGCCTGTAAGTTAACGCAATATTACATAATGACTCATGCAGCGATTAATAAACGACTCACCGGTGCTGCTGTCCTCAGTCGCAGAATACGGTTCCTGTTTCATTGCAGACGCATGGCTCACGACCGAAACGTAGCTTTCGGGCTTGCATGTTCGTTTGTGAACACTTCACCCCAAGTTAAATAATGCGAGACATTGAAGCGCAAGAAACTAATTTTAGCAACAAAGAATCGCCAGTCTTGTGTATGAATGAATGAATCTGTGCTACCGTGCACTGGAAAATACCGGTAAAATTTTTTAATACGTGCCCGAGGTCGCACGGAAAATCGATGATGCTGAACGCTATTTGCATTTATAATGACAAAAAACAACAAACTTACTAATAAAGAGTACAATATCTAATTAGCAATGATAATGTTGTGCTCTTATGTAATAAAAATGCTTCAGTAATTCTAGGAGAAAGTTTAATGAAAAATGGATGGGTGGATTAATTTTACGAGCATCCCCTTTGGAACGGGGTGGTAAGTTGCGCTACCAAGCTCTTGCTATTACACTGCGTAATGTCCTACCTAGGTTCAAAAAAAAATTTACAAAACACCGAACTCCCACAACGAAATTTTCTGACTCCCTATTGCGAACTTTGCTTTTCTACGTCTCCGTTTTTTGTCGTTTCCCTACTTCCAATCGCCTCTTACTAATCTCTGTTGCGAACATGTCTACTTTTCCAATGCTCTCGCTGAACCCAAGGGCTCCAAGGAGGCCAGTGGTGCCTAAATCAACCGCATGGTACATGTTTTCACATTCTACTAAAACCTGCTCCATTTTTTCCCTAGTTTTACCACGGCAAGCGCATGCATTTTCTTCCTTCTTATATCTCGCTTATAGGTGTGTGTTCTAAGGCATCCCTATATCTCTTCGAAAAGTAATGAGCTTCCCTTTGAGTTATCATAAATTGTTTCTTTCCCGATTTTGTTTTTTCCTCTTAAGTAGTTACTCATGGCAGGTTTCTTTTCCATTGCCGCCACCCATGAGCTTATTTCAGCCTCTGTGACTTTCCGCTTGACATTCTTTATTGCTGTGTTGCCCACCCTACAGGCCGCATACTTGCTGGCAAGCTTCCTAGTTCTTTTTACTCTGCTGTGAATCAATGTTTTTCCTGTACAGATACCTGAACACTCTCCCAGCCCATTTACTTTCTTCCATATTCTTCCGTCACTCTTCATAGTCAATTTTACTATGAGCTTTCCTCACTTCAAAAATAGTCTAGCCCATATCGCCCTGCACAGCTTCATTTGTAGCCTTCCCAGTAGCGCCGAATGCGAGGCATCCCACTGACCTTTGGTTCCCATCAAGTCCAGATTGTTCCATTGATTTAAAGCAAACAACCGCATTTCCAAAAGTAAGTCCTGGAAGAAGAAGAATAACTTTATTGAATAAAACGCTCAATGGGTGGAGCCCGTAGACAAGGGCCCCACTGGCATCCGTGCGCCGTCTTGCTTGTCGGATGATGGCTCTTTGGACCTCTTCCTGTGAACTGGACAGCCCCACCTCCCATTGTGTATGCTCCGTAATTTCTGTGTTTGTCTTTTGTGGACATGCTGTGCATGCCCATGAAATGTAGTCTAAGGTTGGCGTGGCTCCGCACCATAGGCATGTGTCCTTATATCTCTCGGGATGAATTTTATGGAGAATGTGCAGGTTGTTACACATATAGGTTTGCAGCTTCCTCCATATAACCTGTTCTTCCTTACTGAGATTCCTATCTGTTGGTGGTAGCTTCATTCTATTTCCTCTGTGATAGTTTAAAATTGCGGAGTAGTTCTGGTCAATCGGGTCCTGGAACCATTGCACCTTTCCACATACCCCGGAGCACCTCGTACCTGTTGTATCCCCATAGCACACTGTGCTTCATTATGGCTGCATTCCTCTTCCCCTTCGCTGTTATTGTTTTTCTTGTGTTTTCATATATCTGTTGCCTTCATTTATCCATATACCAGGCTATTTATATTCTCTAACCCGAGGTATTTCCTGGCCCTGTATTGCCACTGTCTCTTCACTGTTTTCATTGAATTCCGTACCACCTGATTTTCCAACACTAAATTTCAGACCTAAATTGTTGCCTTCCTACCCACAGATATTAGCCAGACGTTGCAAGTCACTTTGCTTGTTAGCAAGCAACACGATGTCTTCAGCACAAAATAAACCTGGAAGCTGCTGCTCTACTACTGTACCCGCCTGTTTGTATGAGAGAATGAACCCTATATTACTTCCTTCTATAGCACCCTCTCCATCCTCACCATGTACATCATAAACAGCAGGGGGGATAAAGGGCACCCCTGCCTCAGTCCCTTGTTGATATCAACTTTCTCCTCGCTCCTCATCCCTTCCCATTCAGCGCAAACGGTATTTTATAGGTAAATATCTCTCAAAAGCTGTAGACAATAGTCACCTACGCCTTCTCCTTACACCCCTTACTGAATATCTCATAAATGGATGGATGGATGTTATGAGCAGCCCCCGTGGAACGGGGTAGAGGGTTGCGCCACTAAGCTCTTGCTAGTATAATTTATGTCCTAACTGGGTTAAAAAAGACAAAAAAAAAACACTGAACTCCCACAACCAAATTTTCTTATCCCCTATTGCGAACTTTGCTTTGTACGTCTCCGTTTTTTTGTCGTTTCCCTACTTCCACCAATCTTTCAATCGCCTCTTACCAATCTCGGACTTCCACTGCTCTCGCTGAAACCAAGGGCTTCAAGGAGGCCAGTGGTGCCTAACTTGAGCGCTGGGCCGGTGTCTTCACGTTCTAATAAAACATGCTCCATCGTTTCCCTATCTTTACCGCAGCAAGCACATGCTTCTTCTTCCTTCTTATATCTCGCTTTACAGGTGGAGAAGTAATGAGCTTCCCTTGAGTTATCATAAATTGTTTCTTTCCTGATGTTTTTTTTTTTCTCTTAAGTAATTACTCATGGCAGGTTTCTTTTCCATTGCTGCCACCAATGAGATTATTTCAGCCTCTCAGACTTTCCGCTGTGTTGCTCACCATACAGGCCGCATACTTGCTGGTAAGCTTCCTAGTTCTATTTCTCCACTGTGAATCAATGTGTTTCCTGCACAGATGCCTCAACACTCCCAGCCCATTTACTTCCATATTCCTCAGTTGTTATTCATAATCAATTTTACTGCGAGCGTCCCTCACTTCAAGCTAGCGCCATCTGGCGTCTACCTAAGCAAGTTTCATGCGCTGCCGGAAATGCAAACGGAGCCAGTGCGAGGGTCTAGCCACCCTAGCGAGGGGTGCAGAGGTAATCTAGTAACGTTGGCCGAGACGGACGGATGCTGACAGCTAAGTTCTATTTCTATTTTTATTTCTAATTGCAGCGGCAGGAAATCTGACTGGAGATAGGACCAGCATAGAAACTTAGGTTGCAGAGAATCGGAGTACTGCGAAGCCAGGAGAACACTTAACCAAACTAGGGCAATAAAGTAGGTCGTGGCCAATACATAACAGTTATGACTAAAGGTTTAATAGTAAGGGCTAAAAGTGTGTATTTTTTGTCCTTTTTTTTTCCAGGTTATTGGTTTGGCTATTTTACTAGCTCTCTTTATTCTTATAGAGATTCCCAGTGGTCTTTATTATAGTTAATTTTTTTCCTCGCTTTTACACTGTTAAATAACAGTAGGACAAGAGAATTCATGGGACGGCCGGCTAAAAAAGCCATGGAGGAAGGTGGGGACCTCGTCCAGTGTGAGAGGTGTGAACGATGGTGTTATTTGGATGAAACGACATTCAAAACCGTGGCGGAGGCGGAAGGGAACGGCTTCGTGTGCAGGTTGTGTAAGGTGATTGAGAATTTGGAGAAGCAGCGAAAGAGTGAAATAGCGAGATCAAAGGAGGAACTCAAGAAAGAAAAAACGAAATGCGCAGAGTTTGAGGAAAGGGTCGAGAGGGAGTGGGCCTCAAGAATGGAGGCTGTAGAACGGAAATGGAGTGAGGAGCGAGAGAAAGGGCAGCAATTGGAAAAACAATTGAAAGAGATGAGAGCGAGAGAAGCCGAGAGGGAGGCACAGCAGGAACTGAAGGAAAAGGAAGCAGGAGGATCACCCAGTGGAGCAGTATTGGCGGCGGACACGTTAACATGGGGACCACAGTAGACACAGGTACAGAGGGATGAAAAGACAGGAGGCAGGGAAGACCCAGCCGACAGAGACAGGAGGGAGGCATGATTTGCTTGAAGACAGAAAGGTCTGGGTCGTTGGAAGCTCCGACGTATCGCGAATGCAAACAGCACTCCTCAGAACAGTGCAGTATGACAGACGAGTGAAGGTCGAATGCATACCGGGGGCTCGATTTGAAGCTGTGGCGGAGAGAGCCAAAAGCAAACTGAATGAAAACAGAGAGGGAAGAAACCTGGTAATTTTGCACACTGGGGTGAATGACGTCCTGCAGAATAGGGGGCGAATGCTGGGCAGGCAGATTCAAGAGCGAGTGGCGAAATTGAGGGCGACCTCTGAGGCAGTGCACATTGCCCTGTGTACTGTCCCAGAGGTCAGGGGACAGGGCCCTTTCATTAAAGAGCAGGTAGTGGCGGCAAATGTAGTGATTAGGGAGTTGGGGAGAGCCCTCAAATGTGATGTGGTGGAGGTGAACAGAATGATTGGGGGGAAAAACTTCCCCCCTTTCGGCCCGGATCGCATTCACTACACTACACCAGCAGGATGGCAGGTAGTAACGAGGGTGGGTCGTTAGGCTCCGGCTTTCTTGCAGGCGCGCAGGGTGACCCTGCAAGCCAAAACGTAAAAGATGAAGGACAGGGGAGGGGGGGCAGGACAGGAGCACGGAAGAGGAAGAAGGCAGTAAATGTGGGGTTCATCAACATGCAGGGGGGAAGAAACCGCATTAAGTGGGACGAAATAGAAGAACAGTTACAAACGGAAAATTTTCAGGTACATGGAGTTGCCAAAACCCATTTAAGAGAGGAGGAAGAGCCACCATTCATTGCGGGATACACCTGGATTGGGTGCAACAGAAAAAGGAAAGAACGCAGAGGAGGAGGCCTAGAGGCGCTAGTGAAGGGGCAGGACTGAAGAAGGGTAGGGGAGAGCTGCAGTGAGCACATGTGGCTCAAGGGCACCGTAGGGAATGTTGAGACAATCCTGGGAGTTGTGTATCTGAAAACGGGGAATGAGTCTAAAGAGGAGAACGCAAAACATTTCAAATGTATGGCCAAGGACATCAGGGAGTTAGCTATGAAAAGGGAGATAATCAACCTGGGGGACATGAATTCACATTTGGAATACTTTGACGGGGCAACAGATGCAACAGGGCAGATGTTAGTAGATTTTTGTGAGGCTCATGATTTTGTGATAGTTAATACTGAAATTAAATGCGACAGGAAAATAACATGGGAAAGAAATAACACCCACTAGACAATCGACTACTGCCTAATGTCCCACAAGCTGTATGAACGGTTGGGATGTATGGATATTGATGAGGAAGGTGCAAAAAGCCTGGGGAGTGATCACAAACGAATCAAAATCAGTTTTGGAAGGACAGTACCACTGGTAGAAACTAAAGACAGAAAAGGTATGAGCAAATTGAATGATAGGCAGCTACAAGAAGTGGCGAAAAACATTGAAAGCATGGTATCCAAGCAACTGCAAAGGGCATGGACATACGACGAGTTAATAGATATGTTTAAACGAGAGCTAGAGAAGGGACAGATTAGGAAACTATGAAGTAAGCAGGGAAAATATAAACCGAAAAGCTGGTGGGGCCGAGAAGTTAAGGAGGCCATAGAGCAATGCAAAGATGTGTGCAGAAAACACAGAGCAGCGAAGAAAAGGGGAGCCACACCAGAAGAGGCGGAGACAAAATGGGAGGATTACCTTGCAATGAAAAGAGAAGCATTGGCATTAATTCAAACCAAGATAGCAAAAGTTGGGGTACAGTGGATGTTAGAGATACGAAAAAAAGACAAATGCCTCTAAGAAATTTTGGGAACACATAAGACAACAGAGTAAGAATACAGAGGTGGTTCAGCACTCACTGACCACACCAGAAGGAACAAAGGTAGAGGGAGAGGAAGCTCAGGAATATATTAGGTTAACAATAGAGGCAGCAATTGCAGAGCCAGTGGGTAGCGAAATGGAGAACAATGACAACAGCAGCACAGAATTAGAGGAGGAGTACAGAAGGATGGCAAGTAAGGAATGGGACAGAATTGAACACAAGGTCCCCGTGGGAACAGCGACATGACCTGATGGCATACCTATGAAATTGATAAGCATATTAGGCCAGAAAAGTAAATTAAAATTACGACAACTTATTGAACAAATAGGTAGTAGTAGGGGGAGATGTTCCACAGGACTGGAAATCAAGCAGAATGATATTAGTTTACAAAGGTAAGGGAAGCAAGGACAACATTAAATCCTACAAGCCAATAACTGTCACATCAGTCATATACAGAGTAGCAATGCAGATGGTGAAAGAGAGAATGGAGGAATGGGTGGAACGTGAAGAGATCTTGGGAGAACTGCAGAATGGATTTAGAAGGAACAGAAGGCTAGATGATAATTTATTTGTTATAACGCAGTGCATAGAGATAGCGACAGCCAGGCAGAAACCGCTGTGGATAGCTTTTTTAGACATTAGAGGAGCCTATGATAATGTAAACCGAGAAAAGTTATGGTGCCAGTTGAGGGAATATGGTCTAGATAGAAAGATGATTGAGTTCCTACAACAGGTTTATACAGATAATGAGGTAGAGAAATCATTGGAGGGGAAAACTACAAAGCCAGTTAAAATAAGGAGGTCTCAGGCAGGGCTGTCCATTGTCGCCTCTGCTTTTTATAATCTACATGAGCCAAATGGAAAAGAGACTAGAACAGAGTACAATAGGAACTGACATAAGCTATATGCTGGAAGGGCAGAAGGTAGCTCAAGTACTAGCCGGACCGATGTATGCAGATGATATTGTACTGCTTGCTGATGCCCGAGTAGGGCTACAGGAACTAATGAGCATATGTGGAGAGGAGGGAGAAAAATTGGGACTGCAATTCAGTAGAAGTCTGGGATAACAGTATACAATGAAGAAAGGGGGGAACCATTGGAAATACAAAGCACTAAGATTGATCATGTTGAAAAATAATAGCTGTGGCTTAGCTTCGCATCCTGGGCTTAACGCCCAGGATGCGAAGCATACTATCCTTTATTTTAAGGCGACATCGTTAAGGAGCTCGTGTCGCAGAAAAGCCGGTGTCGTCTGCGGCGTTGGCCGTGAGCGATAAATCCCAGCAGGCACTTCATGAATAAAAAACAACTTGCAATATGGGCAGGGTGGGAATTGAACCAGGGTCTCCAGAGTGTGAGACGGAGACGTTACCACTAAGCCACGAGTTCTTTTTTTTTTCTTTATTTCCTGCTTGGCTACAAGCTTCAAGAGAGTTTGTGATCCTAGATCACAGTCGTTTTATACGTGTCAAAGTGTCAAGCATTGACACCACAGCTTCATCACAGTCCTTCGTCTTGTACACGTCACGTACCTTCACAACCATTTCCACAAAATATTCATACACAGATCGGCCGTTAACATCACAATGTCTATATGCCAACAGACTACGTCAGACTGCGTGCATTCCAAGTAAAAAGATGACATCCATCTGTTCAAAATCGTGTTCAGGTGGTAAAAAACGAATGCCATGTGGATTGAGGGGTAGGTCTATCTTTAACGTTCTCTGTAATATATCCCAAAAGAATATGGCATTATTACAATCAATGAAAACATGTTCGATCGTTTCAGCTTTGTTGCACAGAAAGCATCTGCTTCCCCATGGCACATAAATTCCTCTTTCCTCCAACCACGTTTTAACAGGCAAGGTTCCCGTGTGAAGCTTGAAGAAGAATGTTTTAACGTTTGCCGGTATCCACATATTTTTAACCCTTTTAAGTATGTCTTGCCCAGGCCCGTCTTGAAACATTAACCGATACAATGGAACAGGGAATACACTTTCAATGAGATCCTTCATAAGACGCTTTCTTCTTACATTGGAGAGGTACTCAAGAGAGAATCGCGCCCTAAGGAAACGATAGGACATTACAACTTCACGCAAGAACCTTGAAATTGTGTAATGAGGGCCAATGGCTGAAGAAACAAAAAAATCAGGCATAGACTCTGCTAACATAGTTTGAAAAAAACTGCACAAAAACGGGTCTCTTTCGTCCCTTATCAATATGAAACGTGATGCAACTTGCTGAAGAAACAAGTGGCACACCGACAGACCACCTTTCTTTACTCGACGAAACAAATTTGTCCTTGATGTTCGCTCCCACGTAGAACACCAGATAAACGTGGCAAATATTCGGTGAAATTTTTGGATGTGCTTACGTGTACAATACAGTGCCTGCAGAAGATACATAATTTTCGCAGCGAGAAAAACATTACAAATAGTGGCACGTGCAAAAATCGACAATTCGCGGCCACCCCATGCATCGGCCATCGCACGCATTTCATCCGTTTTTTCGAGCCAGAGTGACTCGCTTTCACGATACCCATCCAAAGGCACCCCCAGGTAAGAGCTAGGTGTCGTGAGCCACCGGATATTTTCAAAAACACCGGGCGTGACACTCCAGTGGCCATGCCAGAGACCAATGCACTTTTGCTTATTGATTTCACTACCGCTTTTCTCGCAAAACCTTTCAGTAATTCTTAATAATGCGCTAACACTCTCCCTATCTTCAGCAAATAGGGCAACGTCATCCGCATAAGCAAGAACATGTACTTCACAGGACTGTATCTTAAAACCCCTGATTTCTGTACTATTAACTATTTTTCTACAGAGCGGCTCCAAAAATAAAGCAAAAAGTAAAGGACTTAACGGACAACCCTGTCGAACAGAAGAGAGTACTTGTATGCGTTGTGAGAGTTCACCATTAACGATTAAATTGGTACATGAGCTTTTATATGCCATTTTGATGCCTGTACATATGACTTAACCAAGTCCTACATAATTAATTAATAAAAAGAGAACACTATGTGGTACCATGTCAAAAGCCTTAGCTAGATCTATTTGCAGCATCGCTACCTTGAGGAGAGCGCTATCGCAATATTCCAAAATGCTTCTGGCTGTATGAATATTTGTAACTATTTTCCTACCCCTGATGCCGCATGTCTGATGCAGCCCAACTAACTTCCATATAACTCCCTGCAGCCTTGCTGCTAGAACTTTCATGAAAACCTTGTAGTCTACATTTGTCAACGTGATTGGCCTGTATCCTGTTACTTTAAGTAACGTATTTCTATCTTTGCCTTTTGGGATTAGTACTGTGTGGGCACGATTGAACGATGGAGGTAAAGACCACCGCTCGAGTGCCTCTGAAAATACTTCATGCAATGCTATTGCCATATCCGTCTTGAACGCCTTGTAAAATGTCGCGCTAATCCCGTCCGGACCAGGAGATTTGCCCGAGCCTAGTTCCTCAATAGCCCTCTCAATCTCTTCGATACTAATATTCATTTCTAATAACTTCGTTTCCTCTTTGCCTAGCCTCGGCATTTCTGCCAAAAAGTCATCCTCATAGCCCGGTACCTTTGGCTCACGACAAGCGAACAATTCTCTATAGTAACTTTCAAATGCCGTCATGATAACTTTCTGTTCTTTGGATATCTTACCATTACATTCTATTTCCCATATTTCATTTCCTCGAGCGTACGCCTTTTCATCTGATAAAGCTCGCTTTGTTGGTACTTCCCCCGCGAGATATTTTTCAGCACGTGCACGTATAATTGCACCTCTGTATTTATCCTCCTCTAAGCTTTCTAGTTTTCTTTTAATGACTTGCAGTTCTTGCGTCACCAAACCCGGATTAGCTGTTTCGATTCGCACTAAGTCCTCGAGCTCCTGCCGCAGACCTTGTTCATGTTTTTGAGCTTGATATTTTAAATGCCCACCTCTTTCTATAGCGTTCAATTTTACCCTTTGTTTAAATAACTCCCATTTCTCTGCGGCACTGCGAAGTGTGTCATTAAAAAACTGCTCTATTTCTTTCTTTGTTTTATCTATGAACACGTCATCCTTGATAAGCTTGGCGTTCAATTTCTACCTTTCCCATTCAAGTTTCCTTTTTTGCTTTTGTCCGATCTCGAAGACCACTAAACAATGGTCACTGAAAGAAACGGCATCAACATCGTAGTTCTGACAAAGAGGCGCAATCTCCGAACTCACATACACTCGATCTAGTCTTGCATGGCTGGTGCCTTGAAAGTGTGTGAAGTGCTGGCGACTTCCACCTCTTGCAAACTGTGCCACATCATTTAAAGAGAATTTGCTCACGCATTCTTTAAGATACACAGCACTTTCATCATTTACACTAGCAGTGGTTGAACGGTCTTCCTGATTAAGGACACAATTGTAGTCACCCAACACAATCAAGCACCTCTCACAATCAAAATACATACTCACTTCGCGAAAGAACAGACATCTTTCATGCGGCTTTGTAGGTGCATAGACACAAATAATTCTAAATTTCGCTTCCCCGTAAGAAAGATCGCACAAAACAAAACGTCCTTGCGAGCAACTTGTAACCGTTTCAACGACAATGCCAATTGAATTTTTAACAAGCAATACACACCCGGCTGATGTTCCCACCGCATGGCTCACGCATACATTGTACCTTAAAGAAAATTTTCCTACCAAGCCTTCGGTCGCTTCCTCTCTGCTAATCTTAGTTTCCTGGACCGCCAGCAAGTCTAGGTCTCTTTCTTGCATTATGCGCTTGACCTGATATTGCTTGCGGCTGGCCCCTAGACCCCGTACATTGAGCGTACCGATGCGTAATGGTGCAGATATACTAATCATGGTGATTGTAAGCGCGAACCACCAGTACACCGCTTACCGTGGTTCTACCCTGCAGTGGGAATACCGGGGTATTACTTGTCGCGTCCCTGACCCCGAACCGGCGACGAAGACGCCGACCGGACTTCGGGGGCATATTTTTTACCCTTGGCGCCAGCAACGCGATGCCACTGACGCTCCAGGCGTTTGACCTTGCGTTCGGTGCTGTCCTCCGTCAACTTCGGAATGCCTGTTCTGGGACGCTTCCCGCGTGCCGCGGTCGCCCCCGTAGCGTCTGCTTGATCTTCGGCCGTAGTGATCTCGGTGCTGTCGCTCATGCCTTCCTCTTCACTTGCTTGACTTAAGGGCAGTGGCTCTTGCGTGTCGCCTATTTCGGCACGTTCCTCAGTTGCCTTCCTCAAATCGCGGCTGTCAGGTGTTGTCCCTCCAGCTTTCTCGGCGTCCATCTCTCGGGCCTTGTCTTCGCGTTCCTTGGTGTTGCTGTTCGGGGCAGACTTTTCGGCCTCCTCCGCGTCCATAATATTCTCTTGGTCTGCTTCTGCAGGGAGAACCGTTTTGGTTACTCTAGCGTAGCTCCTTGCACATTCATTGGTTTCGTGGCCGAACGCCCGGCACACACCACAACGTGGCGTCTGGCAGTCCCGTCGAATGTGTCCTTGCCGGCGGCACCTCAAACGTAGCGGGGACCGGCCCGGCGCCACAAGAAGTACAGTGCCACTTCCTAACTTGAAAAGACGAGGCAGGTCATCAAGCGAAACACCCTCCTTAAGTCTCATTCGCACGACTCTCGTCGTGGACGTCGCATGTTCAAAACCGGCGACGGACCAGTTGTCATTCGACACATCTAGCATGTCACCAAAGCTGCTCAACGCTTGCCGAAAGCTCTCACTTTGGACAGCAAAGTCTACCCAGTGCACTTTCACGGTGACGTCTTGTTGGACGGGGTCAATGACAGCGCAGAAGACGCCCTTGACTTGAAGTCCACCCGTTTTCACGAGAACATCCTTGTCCACCTTGCTGCGCAACTTGACTAGCCAGACGTGATTCATCTGGTAGGCTCCAATACCCGTGATGTTCTTGATGATACCAGCTTCCTCCAATGGCTCGCGAAAATCTTCCAGCCGATATGGTCTTCTTGCCAGGTCCCCGTGCAAAAAAACGCACTGCTGCATGCTCTCGCCTGAAGGCAATGTTGGCAGCAACATCCTATAATCCGAGGGTGCAGAAGAAAACCTGTCACCGCGGCCAACGGCGGCCGCCAAAGAACTTCGCACGGAGCGAGCCATCACGCGTCCTTCCTCCTCGAAAGCCGAACGCGGAGTGAAGCCACGAGTGCGATGCTTCAAAGCGGTACAAAAGCGCCTCTAGTGAACGCGGTGTTGCCTTAGAAACGAGCTGTTTCTAAGGCGTGCGTCGCTTGCTCAGGCGCACATTTCGTTGTCGCGCCGAACGCTGCGTTGCTCGACGCTCACGCGTCCGATGCGGGGCGCGTAGTCGCTGCGCCGTAGCCCATTGTCTTACACCCCTTGGCGGGTCGACGGGAACGCTGTCGCGTTCTACTCTTGAAGGCGAAGCTTAAGCGTCCGCTTTTGCAGCTGTTATGACGTCATATAGTAGCTACGCGGCCGCGCGCGGCGCAGCAAGGAAGAGCGTGGTTGTGCGGCTAGTATGCTTCGCATAATACAAGTATTTGGGCATATGGCTAAACGAGGGCAAAAAGTAGTTGGAAGAACAGGAAAAAATTATGATTGAGAAAGTGAAAAGGAATTCAGCTTTAATGAAACAAAAGGCACTTTGGAACTATAATAGGTACGAGGTGGTTAGGGGCGTATGGAAAGGGGTTATGGTGCCTGGCCTCACATTCGGAAATGCAGTACTGTGCATGAAATCGGAAGTTCAGGCATGCATGGAAACACGACAGAGAAGTGTAGGCAGGTTGGCCTTAGGAGCACACGGGAACACCCCTAATGAGGGAGTGCAGGGGGACATGGGATGGACGTCATTCGAAGGTAGAAAGGCAATAAGTAAACTAAAATTTGAACAGAGACTCCCAGCACTGGAGGAAAAAAGGTGGGGAAGCGAAGAAAAAAACGAGGAAGCTGAGGAATAGATACCTACAGCCGAGGGAAGGGGTCCAACGTGGTTCAAGTGTGGGAAAGGAGGTGAAGGAGACGGAAAGAAAAATGTGGGAAGAAAGAATGCTCGGAAAATTAAGCCAGCGCTGTCAATGTATAGGTCACAAAAACAGGAGATTAAGAGAGAGCTCTTTATTTATTTATCAATACTGCAATCCCCATTGGGGATTTTAGCAGGGTGGGAAACAATACATATGTAAGAATACTATAGTATAGGCAACGAAAAACAATACAAGTCAGGTTAACGGAGCTTAAACATAGCAGTGGCACAGCAAGAAAACAAATTGTTACTCAATACTTGAAACAAACGCCGAAAGGGATGATTTTAAAACTTGGTCATTGGTTAGATGATTCCATTCAACGATTGTTCGAGGAAAGAAGGAAAACTTAAAACAATTATTACGTGTACTAAATGGGGTTATTGTTCGGCTATGTCGCTGTCTAGTAGCATAACCAGATGAAAAAGTAATTATTCCCGTGAGATCTGTCTTATAATGATCGTTAATAAGTTGAAAAAGAAATTTTAGTCGTGATACACGATTTCTTTGCATTAATGGTGGCAGGTTAGCTTTTGTTAAGAGGTATGTCACTGAAGTGCGTCCGAAGTTGTTATAAATGAAACGAGCTGCTTTTCTTTGCACCATTTCTATCTTGTTAGTGCCAGTTTTAGTAAAAGGGTCCCAAATTACACATGCATAGTCTAGCATCGGTAAAACTACAGCTTTATATGCGAGTAGGCGTACAGTGGGAGTAGAAAGTTTCAAAGCCCTTCTTAAAAAATAAAGCTTGCGGTTAGCATTAGATACTACATATTCAAGGTGCTTAGCCCAAGTGAGGTCATTTGTGATCCAGAGTCCTAGATACTTATAATGTGTTACTTCGGAAATATTTATGTTAGTAATACCATATGGAAACGTTAGTTTATGTTTCTTATGTGAGATGGACATAAAAACCGTTTTCTCGAAATAATTGACATTTGCCAGGCAGCGCACCAGTCGACAATTTGTCGAAAAGCATCATTCAGCAACTCCTGGTCAGTAACATTATCTATCTCCGAGTACAATACACAGTCATCTGCATAAAGCTTAGCCATAACAGGAATACCATGCAGCATATCATTAATGAACAAAAGGAACAAGAGAGGTCCAAGGACCGAGCCCTGCGGAACACCAGAGCCTACCGGAAGTCGTTCAGAAGCATGATTATTAAAAACAACAAATTGTTCTCTGCTATCAAGGTATGCTGTAAGCCAATTAATTAGTCTGGAGTTTTTCAGTATCTTGCTCAATTTGTAAAGTAGTTTTTTGTGAGAGACCCTGTCGAAAGCCTTTGAAAAGTCCATGAAAATAGCATCTATTTGTTTCCCATTGTTAATTGCTTTCGCAAAGTCATGCACTGTTAAAACTAGTTGGGTAATTGTAGAGTAGCCTTTTCTGAATCCGTGTTGATGCTTTGTTAGTACATTATTGTTTTCCAAGAATTCTGAGATATGATTATGGATTATGTGTTCCAAAAGTTTACATACTGTAGATGTTAAAGAAATTGGACGGTAGTTTTGAATGCAGTGCTTTTTTCCTGTTTTATGTATTGGCTTCACTCTGGCTGTCCACCAGTCACTCGGTACTTGTCCTTCGCACAATGACCTTGTGAACAGAATGTGCAAGTACTTTGATGTCCATTCTGCATACCGTTTTAAAAATGTGTTTGGAATGTTGTCCGGGCCAGAAGATTTTTTAGTGTTCAATTGTAAAAGCATGTTGAGTATACCTGGTTCGCTTATTTGAACATCGGGTATAGGCGGCACACACATTTCGAAAGGTGGTATTACATCATTATCATTTGTATAGACGGACTTAAAGTGTTTGTTAAACGCATTTGCTATTTCTTTGCTTCCGTGAACTGCCTTACCATCAACATGAAATAAATCACATTCCTGGGAGGTCGGAGAAATAGAACGCCAAAATTTCTCTGGAGCCGTGGTTATGAAACTTGGTAGCGATTCACCATAGTAGCGTTGTTTATCGGCGTACACTTGACTTTTGAGTTGAGAAGAGATGTCGTCGATCTTTTGTTTTACCGACTGCTTGTTTTCGATTTTAAATTGTTTCTTTACACGTTTCAGTTTCCTTTGGAGCCTCAATGTCTCGCGGGAGATCCAGGGATTATTGCGATTTTTCTTTTTAGTCGACAACGGACAAACGTACAAACGTACAAACGTAGAAACGTACAAACGTACAAACGTACAACGGACAAACGTAGCGGGGACCGGCCCGGCGCCACAAGAAGTACAGTGCCACTTCCTAACTTGAAAAGATGAGGCAGGTCATCAAGCGAAACACCCTCCTTAAGTCTCATTCGCACGACTCTCGTCGTGGACGTCGCATGTTCAAAACCGGCGACGGACCAGTTGTCATTCGACACATCTAGCATGTCACCAAAGCTGCTCAACGCTTGCCGAAAGCTCTCACTTTGGACAGCAAAGTCTACCCAGTGCACTTTCACGGTGACGTCTTGTTGGACGGGGTCAATGACAGCGCAGAAGCCGCCCTTGACTTGAAGTCCACCCGTTTTCACGAGAACATCCTTGTCCACCTTGCTGCGCAACTTGACTAGCCAGACGTGATTCATCTGGTAGGCTCCAATACCCGTGATGTTCTTGATGATACCAGCTTCCTCCAATGGCTCGCGAAAATCTTCCAGCCGATATGGTCTTCTTGCCAGGTCCCCGTGCAAAAAAACGCACTGCTGCATGCTCTCGCCTGAAGGCAATGTTGGCAGCAACATCCTATAATCCGAGGGTGCAGAAGAAAACCTGTCACCGCGGCCAACGGCGGCCGCCAAAGAACTTCGCACGGAGCGAGCCATCACGCGTCCTTCCTCCTCGAGAGTGAAGCCACGAGTTCGATGCTTCAAAGCGGTACAAAAGCGCCTCTAGTGAACGCGATGTTGCCTTAGAAACGAGCTGTTTCTAAGGCGTGCGTCGCTTGCTCAGGCGCACATTTCGTTGTCGCGCCGAACGCTGCGTTGCTCGACGCTCACGCGTCCGATGCGGGGCGCGTAGTCGCTGCGCCGTAGCCCATTGTCTTACACCCCTTGGCGGGTCGACGGGAACGCTGTCGCGTTCTACTCTTGAAGGCGAAGCTTAAGCGTCCGCTTTTGCAGCTGTTATGACGTCATATGGTAGCTACGCGGCCGCGCGCGGCGCAGCAAGGAAGAGCGTTGTTGTGCGGCTAGTATGCTTCGCATAATACAAGTATTTGGGCATATGGCTAAACGAGGGCAAAAAGTAGTTGGAAGAACAGGAAAAAATTATGATTGAGAAAGTGAAAAGGAATTCAGCCTTAATGAAACAAAAGGCACTTTGGAACTATAATAGGTACGAGGTGGTTAGGGGCGTATGGAAAGGGGTTATGGTGCCTGGCCTCACATTCGGAAATGCAGTACTGTGCATGAAATCGGAAGTTCAGGCATGCATGGAAACACGACAGAGAAGTGTAGGCAGGTTGGCCTTAGGAGCACACGGGAACACCCCTAATGAGGGAGTGCAGGGGGACATGGGATGGACGTCATTCGAAGGTAGAAAGGCAATAAGTAAACTAAAATTTGAACAGAGACTCCCAGCACTGGAGGAAAAAAGGTGGGGAAGCGAAGAAAAAAACGAGGAAGCTGAGGAATAGATACCTACAGCCGAGGGAAGGGGTCCAACGTGGTTCAAGTGTGGGAAAGGAGGTGAAGGAGACGGAAAGAAAAATGTGGGAAGAAAGAATGCTCGGAAAATTAAGCCAGCGCTGTCAATGTATATAGGTCACAAAAACAGGAGATTAAGAGAGAGCTCTTATTTGATAACTCGCAGGGCAGCTCACTATTATTCGAAGCTAGGACGGGGGTTTTGAGAACGAAAACATACAGGGCTAAATTTGAAGACGTGGACCTTCGGTGCACAGCTTGCGGAGCCGAAATGGAGACCACTGAGCATGTAGTGCTGAGATGCACAGACCTTCGCCCGACCCTGGAAGAGGGAACAGTGGCAGATATGGAAGGGGCATTAGGTTTTCCCGAGGAACAAGGGCAAATAGACGAGAAGAGATTGGCAGTAACGAAGGGAAGGCTAGAGGATTGGTGGAGGAAGTCAAGGGATAGATAATACCATAAATCGGGGAGATAATGTTTCCTCTACTGTTTTAGATAGTTATTTTGGGGCGAGGAGGCGAGGGAAAACTAGGTTAAGGAAAAGAGGATATAAAGAAAGAAAAAAAAGAATAATGATAAAATAGGAGGGGGGAGCAAAAGGCTAGGTGGCGCCAGCCACCGCCCGTTACAAATAGTATAGCCGCCATCCATCGATCCATTCATCCAAGAAAGCAAACATGGCGCGATGCCTCCCCAAGGGAGGCGGGAATACGGTCACACGGAGTCAAGGCAGACGAACTCGAAGCCGTCTTTCACTTCTGCCGCCCCGCTTGTAAGCGCGGGCGTTAACGGTCCAGCGTCAGGCGCAGTTCACGTTTCTCGAGATCGTCCGTAATTGTCAAAGCTTTGCTACAATATTCTGTGGTACATTACACGCTCAAACAACGGCTCAAGAGTTCACACAAACTACGAGACGGAGCAGAATGTCTTCTGGTACCACTGCGAAAGGTACAGTTCGCCTCCTCTAATGATGGTTCTTTATTCTATGCCGTCGTTGGGGTCTTTTCGATTATACCTTGCACAAAGGTCAGAGTACTTCTCGTAGTTTAGCACGGTTACTTGCTCTTTGCAGGCGCAACCGCGTTTGCGAATTCGTGCGGTATAATGCGGTCCCGAAATTTCAGCTAGCGCGCAGCGGTTGCTGCACTCGCAGAGATCGCGAGGTGCCTTGTATGAGCACTTCAGCAGTTTCTATGCGCTGCCCCTAGTTGAAACAGTAGAGTGCCACTGTTCGCAACGCGCAACCAGCGTGGGTTTAGTCGCGATGTGAAAAAAGTGCCATACGCGCCAACACATGCATATGCACTGAACTGTCAGTGCTGCGAATGCTGTCGCATGGGTCTTTCATGCTGTCGAATGGGTCCACCTTTATCAGATGACAATGGGCACGTTGCAAGTGCTAGGCGGCGCCCTGTCTTTCCGACCCCTAGCGCCATCTGACGAATAGTTGCGCGAATGCGGTAGAATTACTCACGGCGTCAGCAGCTTGCGCTGCGTGTTTGGCGCCCTGTCAAACGGTAGCGATGGCGCGCAAACAGCGTGCCGATATTAATTTTAACCGGGTTTCGGGAATTCCAAGATCTTGACAGCTTTTTTCGTGAAAAAAATTATCTCATAGGAAGTCGTCTATTTGAAGTGGGGCATGTCTACGACGTGACGAAAGTGTTGAACTCGCACTGATCGAAGTGACTGCTAGGTGTATTCTGCAAACGAAACATAACGCACCAGCGAGATGCGTGAAGCTCAGCGTAAGTTACTTCGTTATCTGCGGTGTGAACGCATGAAATTATAGGTGACATTGATTCTTGAAGATCGATGACAGCAGACAAATCCTAGCGGGGAGCTGCGATTGCCGTGCTGGCTTCGCAGGGAAGTACAAGGACGCCGCGGTAGTTTCCCTGTACATACAGGACGGCAAATGCGAATCCAAAACATATCTTCCAGGAGGTGGCGCGTACGAACGACTCGTAAGACCTACCCGAGGTATTATAACGTTGCTCTCCCTAAACATAAATAAAGGGGAGGAACTTGCCAGTTGTGTTAGACTACGCTGGGAAAATATTTTCGCCCAAGTTACTGAAAGTGCGATACTTTTATGTTGCGATTTTTCAGTGCGTGCAAAGGAGGTTCCAATAAACCACGTCTTCAGAAATGTTGGTGATCTCAACTGCCCCTTAGTTGATATGCTGGGCGCAGAAGGGTGTACGCCAGCTTAGCCAGCTGCAGCCCCTCCTCAAATCTCTCAGCAAGCCCTAGCGCTGTTTGAATGGGAGAGGAATGGGAAAGAGTTCCACAGCTTTACTGCGGTACAGTGTGCAAACAAACTACTTTGTTTGCTGCATATCCTGGTACGCACTGCAGGTGTCCCGTTGCTGCCATAATTGCTGTAAAAGCAAAGAATTCAGCGTTAACGCACTTGGCATAACGCCGGGACATAAAACAGCTTATGCCGTCGGACGAGTGCTATCCAGTGTTGATGCCATTCTGCTTCATACGGTCGGCTTGAAAACCTGTAAAACTTTGTTCCTTGTGAGTTGGTGTACATGCTGTTGCAGCCCACTACGCAACAGCTCGGGTTGCACTTTGGCATTGCTCAGAAAAGGCAACAGCTACGCGCGAAACAGTGCACAGACAGGCTTTCTGAACTCAAGCGGGCCAGTCGTATCCTGCCAGTTCCGCACTCGCCGCCGCGAGGGGCGCCCTAGTAGGTGCGGGAACGACGTTCGCAACCTGCCTATAGGCTATGCGTCTCTCATGCGGGTGTCAGGGGATGGCTGTGCTATTGTGCTCATCAGTGGTCACGCACGACATGCCTGCATTTCTTTCCCTTCTTCACTGCTTGTGCTGACCACTCCGGCTGAAGTGGCAGCACTTTCCGTTTGCTGCTCTCAGATAGTGACAGTGCATTTTCTGCACTTAAAAGTTTGTTAGCAGCTCTTACGTGTCAATTGTGGAGTTGTGTCGTGCTATATGCACGTAGTGAGCGAGCAGGTAAACAAACTCGCTTCCTTGCTGCTGCCGCTTACGAGCACCTTCAAAGGTAAACACGGATGAGCGCACGAATCAGCTCATTATACCCACGTTCGTTGCTTTCCTTGTTCATGTTGTAACGGCACGTTTGTACACACGAAGAAGAACAGGAGAGGGGGGAAGAGGAGGACTTTGCTTTTGGTTTGGCGGCCTCGCCCCATCCAGTGCTTTAGCCATGCTTTAGCGCTGAGGCATAGCCTCCTCTATACTTTCAGTGCCTGCTCGATCATGCGGCGCACCATTATTTAGCGACGTCGAGGCTAGTTCAAGGATCCGCCAATGGGTGGCGCCAGCAGCCCTGGAAGAGCTTGGTGGCGCAACCCACCAGCCCGTTCCTAAGGGGATGCCCATAACATCCATCAGGAGCAGACGACAAAGTCGCTGTGCATAGCACCGTATTCTGCTGAGGCACTAGCTGCAATGCACTTAATAAAGCAAAAGAAAAAATATATATATTGTTCTGTTGTGAGGTACAAGTGCATTACATTTGTAAGGTTCTCTTGTGCTTGGTTTTTTGATTGTTTGTTCCCTGATATTCATTAGTTTAAACTTGCTTTCAAATCTTTTCATGGAGCAGCAGTACGTCGTTGCACTTAACAAGTATCTAATGTCACGGCAACTTTTGTGTGAATACAGGCACCTTTTCTCATTGCAAAATTGTCACTAATTGCCCAACTTACTGACCACGATTCATGCTAATTGCATTGCTTCCGGCTCACTTCATTTTTTTAGAAGTGGAAGCCGCAAAAACAACTGAACTGCGCATCGTCCCTCTAGTTCGAGGTTTCTGTGCAATTCTTTCTCAGCCTCTCTTTAATTGTTGATACAGGTCTGTCATTTTATATGCGCTCAACATGCAATTATTTTCCAGCTCAGTTACTGCCTACGAGCACAGCACAGCGTTATTATGCCAAAAGAAAGAAGTGCAAACATGCTGATGCACATCGAACTTTATTACCATGTCGGGCTTCACTTAAAGCTTTAGCTGTTTCCGGGAGAGTGGCTTCACAAAGAATGTCTCCACCATGTCATTCTTGTCTGTTACAGACAATGCATAATTGGTGAATATCGGCCTGAAAAAAGAGCTGCAGGTGGTGCTCAGGGCAAGTACACTTCAAAACTCCACTGTCTGCCAGTATGGATACAGCATTCTCGACGGCTTCTTGCAGTGGCTTGGCAAGGTTTCTTCTCTTGCTCAGGATCACCTCAACATACATTTTCAAGGCATGCAGCACGTGTACAAGTTAATGTGAAGGGAACAGGAGCTCTCCTTTGTCCTGATGTCAGATCAGACTGTCGCTTGGTGAAGCAGAAGATGGCTTTGACACAAGCGAAATACAGCTGCTGCAGTCAATCTCTTCTTGAACGGCACAAGCCAGGTAGCCTCCTACCATCGAGATGGCTGCCATATCTACCGTTGGAAGAAGGCTGGCTGGTTTTTTCAGCCGATCTTCAAGCAGCCTTATTGCTTCTGCTGGAAAGTGGCCTGAGTGATCGTGTCTTGATTTACCAGCATTATGCAGTGCCCCTGATGCATGACTTGTGATGTCAACTACATAACTGCGTTTAGAAACTGAAATATTACCAGTCTTCAGCACCTTTCAATCCCAGAAAGAACAGCTTGGGCATTTGTCTGGTCATTGCTGCCAGCAGATCTTTGTAGCCATCCAAGAAAAGACATTGGGTCTGATGAAAGCTTGCGCGTCAGAGCGAACTTGAATTTGGAAGTTTACAGCAGGTACTTCACACATTCCACATTCGACTTGGTGGTCATTACCAGTGCATGATGTTTCCTTGCTCAGGAACTGCTTTTCTGTGCACTTGTTCTTCATCTCTTCAAGATATTCAAGAAAAGATGTCAAGAGCCAGGTCAGGCGGATGTCGTCAGTGGTCTCGTACTATTTGCTGTCTGGCAACTTTTGGTGAATGTGCTGGACACAGTTACTGATGTCCATCAACAGGAACCAGCCGTGCACAGTTTCCATGAACTGAACTGTGGGACCCACACCTGCAAAACGTATGTCAGCTGTATGGCCCGCTTGCTCTTTCAGCACCTTAAGTGCTGCTGTGACCGGTGGCAAGAAGACTTGAACTGCCCTAGACGCGTTCATTTTCTCAATACAGTGAAAGCTCGTTAATTCGAACTTTAATAATTCGAATTTATGGATAATTCGAACTGTACGATTTGGTCCGGCCAAGCTCCACAGAAGTCTACAGTGAAACCTCGTTATAACGAACAGTTAAAAAATCTGAAATTAGTTCGCTATATCCATAATTCGTAATATAAAATTTCGTAAAATATACATGCAAGAGGAGCAAAATTCAATCAGAGAAGGCACAGCAACTCGAACGATGCTTACTTGGGTCACGTTCATTTATTTACGCACAAAGAACTGCGTTATCGCGGCCTGCTTCTTGGTGTTGATCGCACTCCGTACCACGCCCTGTTCCACAGTTTGCAAACAATCAACATGGGCAAACCCACTGCCCTCAATAGCACTGCAGTGGCGGCGCAGTAAATCCAACGCATCACGTGCTTCTTGTGAAGTCGGAATGTTCTCATCGTCTACAGGGTCTACAATCTCGAGCTTGGTCTTTAACGTCAGTGCCACTCTTTTTTTCACATTCATCGCCATTACAGCACTATGCACACCCGCGCACCGCACTCGACACGACCACCGAAAGAGCCTCCACACAACGCTACGACGGCCACGCCACTGCTAACACTAAAACGCAAAAGCAACATTCGATCACGCCGCTGCCGCTGCTGCTGAAGCGGCGCTGTCAGCGGTTGTGAGATGCGGACGAATTCTTTGGCTGTCAGCTCTCGATGACAACGTGGCATCTGTGGTGCTGTCAGCGCCTGCGAGGTAGTCCTGAACGTTTCCTGCGCCGCACAACACACTTGTAGTGCAACGAAACCTGCCGCCTGCTATTAAAGTGAGGTAGGGCTTGGCGTCGCGAAGTTCGTTATATCCGTTTTATGCCAAGCCGCGTTCGCTATAGGAAGTTAAAAATACATGTGTTTGACAAAAATATTTCGGAAGAGTTCGATATATTCAATAATTCGTTATATGCGTGTTCGTTATATCGAGGTTTGACTGTATGTATAAAAAAGTCCGTTAATTCGAACGCGAGAAGGTTCCCTCACGGATAATTCGAACTACGCTCACCTGGCACACAGCCAGAGAAAAGCGCCTACTGCCTACACACAAGGCTGTATTGCCTCCGAAACGGAGAGAACGGCGAGAGAAGGCAAAATCGGAAAAAAATCTAACCGACGCGGGGTCAGCCAGAAGGCAGTGGCGGCTGCCGCCTCTCCGTTGTACGTAACCTCCAAGACTTCTTGCCCGTTGTGAATCTCGGAGGCTTTGAAAATCTTGTACAGCTGCTAATGTTGTGCGGAGATGGCACGGCAAGCGCCAAACACAGCGAATCAAGTACATCGCAGCTGCGCTTGCAATCAAGAACCAACGAATCAGGGCCTTCGCCACCTTCACATGTTCAGCGTCTTTGTCTCGGCAGTCTTCATCGGTTGTGCACCTCTCTTTTCAGCTTAGGAGGTATCGGCCGTCGCGAATCATTGTGATAGTGTTAAGCCTCGGCTAACGTTCGTTTCGGTGGACATCGGTGGTGTGACACAGTCAGACCCAGAGCTTCGACTTGAAGATGGCGTGTGCCCGCGGCACACGGCATCACTTTCTGACACGCCAAATTTCTGACATGCCCTACTGCTTCCAAATCGCAGTGTACTGTTGCTCTCCTTCACTTTCGTTAGTTCGAACTTTCGTTAATTCAAACTGAAGCTTCTTCCCCTTGCGGTTTGAATTAACGAGCTTTTACTGTATTTGATGGATATACGTGCTTTCTTGTGAGAAATCTTACAGGCTTCACTATGTTTCCTTCCTGCATGCGGTATAGTTGTTTCAGATGAGTGGACGAAACCTCACCGCTCTCTCCAAGGTCTCTGGCTAGAAATCTGACCTAATGTTTTTGATCCAGTGACAATGGTCAAATTAAAGAAACAGCTTCCATGCCGGATTGTCGGGGTGCTGAATGCATTGCGTCAGGTTTTCATTGCACAGGAGTTTTGTGGCAAGAAAGTTGATCTTGTGATTGTCAGTTACTATGAGCACCACGACAAAGCCTGCTGCTTCGACCTGCTTACCTAATTGCATACTGCATTAGCACAAACAGCTGCCGTCCAGTGTGGTTAAGAAATACCCTACAGGTATTCGAATGTGCACTGAAAGTCCAGAAAGTACAAAACAGGGAATTGGCCAGCAGTGGTTCGGCAGTGCTTGTCGTTGGCAGACGCTTTCCACTGTCCACCTCTCCAACAAATGCATCTCAGTGTTTGTTGTATTAGAGTCGCTGTTTGATCCTCATTTCATCAACTACCAAAGAGCAAGTTTTGGCCTGTATGCTTGTAAGGTTTGCCACCTCTGTTTGAAGCCGCTGCTGGACTAACAATGTAAGTCCCACTTCATCTGATGTTACTCCAAGAAATCTCTGCAAAGTAGCTCGGCTTGGAAGCTTCAGGATTCCCTCTTTTCGGATGTGTTTGTAGGCTCGCATTTAAAGGTTCCTTAGCACTATGGAATGACGCACTGTTATCTCCGACCACGTTGGCCAAATTGAGAAGTTCATTACTTGGTCCAAGTGCACTAGCACCCAAGTGCTTTTCGTTTACTGCTTCCACGACACTGGAAAAAGCAGTCAAGTAGCTGCCTTATTTTGACTGTAGCAATGCCTGTTTATAACAGTCTGCTTCATTCGCTCAATCTTGGCCTTTAGGTCACGCTCTCTTCATTACCACCTCTGACGTTCTACTACCGAAATAGCACTATGCACATCAACCTGGATACTTTGGTGTCTTTGTGTGATGAGCGTGGCACGCACATCCGGCTCAATTTCGTGCTGAGAGTCAACACAGACAACTTCGGTGTCCGCATCTAGAGTAGAAATACCTGCTGCTGGAGTGGTGAATTCGTCCATTTTACCACTCTGTGGTGAGTTGATTGGCAGCAGACACGGCAGGGGCCGCAGATGCACTGCGACGAACTGCAGCTTCCCGTTTCCGCACAGCAGAGTTGCTCCGCGGTTTCTTTGCAGCCGGCTGCATGTACTCCGGATATTCGTCGAAGACACTGGGATTAGCACCCCTTTTCAGCTTGCAAGTCTTGCATCCTTCTTTGTAGTCTGTAGCGATGAAGTGCTGGCTACAAACTACCGAATAATGTGACGTTGTATTCGGTCACCAGTCCTTCCTTGCGGTTACCCTTAACTAACTTTCTTGTAGCTTTTCATCAGAAGGGATTTTATGAAAAGAAATGCCCGGAACTTACCGTTTCAAGTCCGATTTACACTTCGGCACAAAACAGTAGGCCATGATGGGGCAAAACACATGCGAGCGTGAAGCGCAGAACCGCGAGCACAGCTAGTGTCGATCAAACAAGGGTTGAACTGGCTGGCCAGCCTAGCCGCCTGGCTACTGTTGCCCAGGGCTGGTGGCACTACCGCGTGGAAAAAGCCGGCAGAGCAACGTTGCCAACCTACGGCGCTTCCCCTACCTTTGAGCAGGCACTCCCAAGTATAGAGTAGGCTATGGCCGAGGCTTCTAAGTCAACGGTATCTGATGTGAACGAAGGTTGTGGGATCGTTGCCTACTTCCTGCAAGTTCTTTTTTATCCAATTTAATTTCCATTAATTTATCGTTTCTTTATTTCATTTATTAAGCACAAGTAATTTTCCCTATGTTGACCTTGGTGTCAGTGTGTTGGCTTCTCATGATATGACAAATAAAAATCGGGCCCCTCGGTTAACCCCCATCTTCTTGTTTGTTTCAAAAAAGGTGAGTTTTCTTCACTGTAGCAAAACCCCTATGGTAGTGATACCAACATGGTGGAAGTCACTGACACAACTGAGCTCTGGAAGTGCGTCGCTGTTTCTAGCCTCTATATTGCTACTGATGGTGAAACAGGTGATGCTTCAATGGAGGAGCTTTTGAATGCAGATAGAGCTGCCTCGTCTGGCAAAGAGATCTACTACAAGGCGATCATTGTCGCTACGAACGGCGACGTTGTGCGACGACAGCAGCCGCAGTGGCAACGATGTTGATGATGGCCTAACTTTGGTGTCGACCTTGATCACTCAAAATGCACTGTCATCAATCAAGTCCCTCATTGATTTCACACACTCCTAAAAGATTGCCACCAGTGTATGCACCGCTGCTGGATTTCATACTGACTGCAGTGGTAAACATGAAACTAGTGCAGAAGCAGGTGGATTTCTGACTATTTCTGCCATGCTATAAACAAACATTATATTATTCAAAGCCTACTTTCTACAATGTCTATATTTAGCACAACTGGCACATTTGTGTTCTGAGCTACAAAGGTATGTTTGGCAGGTCTTTTTCTTTGTACAGCAGTCCAGATATAGCAATGATTGGTTGTAAGATTGACCTTTTTGATACTGTCATAACTTCACTGCACTGTAACCCCTATGGCTGAAACAAACCCTCAAATCTTCCTTCATACTTCTGAGGGGCGCTGGCAAGCGCTCCTAGGTCAAGGATCAGTACACATACTAGTGTCGGGTAAATATCTGAATTTCCGAATAATGATTTTGAATATTGTGCCATTTGATGTTTTCCCTTCAAAATATCTAGTGGCCAACAAGCATTGGGGTTTCTTGTGTGTGCTCATATGCGCGGTTTGATTACGATATTGGTGCGTGCACTGGTTGCCCTGGTGCAAGTGAGTCGAGTGGTGATTCCTTCGATGCCGACTACTCCCCATGTGCTGAATTGGAACATATATGTTTTGGTGTATCTACTTTTTAATTATAAGTATATATGCAAGCCCGTCTCTATTCCTGAATAAATAATGCATTTTTACCTATGGAAAATTTTTTTTGTCACTTTATTGTCGCTCTAAGGAAGCTGCGGTAACTTTTTGCAAAATAGGATAGTCTAAAAATTTTAAATCTGCAATAAAATAAACTCGACCCTGAGGGGTCGCATTTGGAGAAAAAGACTGAAAGGTTTAAGATGAAGCAAATTGGTGGTGCATCCGTTCTTTAGAGATGATTGGCTACTTTAATGTCATTCGCAGTCTTATGATTGGTGCACAATTGTTGTTTATGTGTTTTATATGATGAATAATATGAAACGGACCCAGTGGCACATACCATGTGACCCAAGTTGGTGTCAAAGAGTTTCTTTCGATGCGGAACATGCACAGTAACCCAAGTTGGCATGAAAGTCGTCAAGCTGCCCAGTGCGGCTGCGGAGCACCTGACCAAAGCAGCGGTCACACCTGTAAAATGGAACAGGGTGCTCAGAATCTCTGTATCTGTACAGGCCGCCACTGGAATTTGAACCTGGCTAGCTCTTTGAGGTATTATGAGGCATTTGCCCAAGATATTGTTACGAATATGTTACGTAGGAAGACACCGACGAAAAGCTATTTACAAGTATATTTACAAGGCAATATGGCGCAGTTGACCAAGAGGCAACAGCCCGCGCTAGCTTCCAATCGTCGTCTTCGTCTTCTTCCTGCTCGGCTCTACGTCATTGGGAATACTACCCCGTACCACTACCCCCAGCGGCAAAAGCGCCGTCCCGGAGCGACTAAAGGCTGGACTCTGAAGCAGTGTAGTAGCTCTTGAGCCTACTGACGTTCACGACATCACTAGACGCCAGAGTAGATGACAAGGTTGAGCTCACAGGAGCAATTTCATAAGTCACAGGCGTCACCTGGCGCAGCATGCGGTAGGGCCCTGTGTATCATGAAAGGAGCTTTTCGGAAAGTCCAACGTGACGACAGGGCGACCACAGGAGCACGAGTGCACCAGGCGAAAACTGTACGTCACGGTGGCGGGCGTTGTACTGACGCTGCTGCGTGGTTTGCGAGTCCGTCAGTCGAGCACGGGCAAGCTGGCGTGCATGATCGGCGAGGGCGATGGCGTCGCGCGCCTACTCGGTTGTTGAGGTCGCAGCAGGAGGAAGTACCGTGTCAAGGGGCAAGGTCGGTTCGCGACCGTAGAGTAGATAAAATGGAGAAAATCCGGCGGTGTCGTGCCGGGAAGAATTGTAAGCAAAGGTGACGTAAGGAAGGGCAACGTCCCAGTCGTGGTGGTCCTTCGAAACGTACTTGGACAGCATGTCGGTAAGAGTACGGTTTAAGCGCTCTGTCAGGCCATTGGTTTGAGGATGGTATGAGGTAGTCAGCTTGTGTTGAATAGAGAAGGAACGCACAATGTCGGCGATAACTTTCGAGAGGAAGTTACGACCACGGTCAGTAAGCAGCTGTCGCGGGGCGCCATGCACTAAGATAATGTCACGCAAGAGAAAGTCCGCGACGTCAGTGGCGCAGCTGGTAGGTAGAGCCCGCGTGATAGCGTATCGGGTGGCGTAATCAGTTGCGATGGCTACCCATTTGTTCTCAGAGGATGACGTGGGAAAGGGACCGAGGAGGTTTAATCCAACACGAAAAAACGGTTCCACAGGGACGGTGATCGGCTGGAGATGACCGGAAGGTAGCACCTGAGGCGTTTTCCGACGCTGGCAGGGATCACAGGCAGCAACATAGTGTCGGACGGAGCGAGCAAGACCAGGCCAATAGAAGCGGCGGCGGACGCGGTCGTACGTGCGGGTTACGCCAAGATGTCCTGCAATGGGCGCGTACTGCATCTGTAAGAGCACAGTCTGTCGTAGATGTTTTGGCACGACAAGAAGAAGATCAGGGCCATCAGGGAGGAAGCTCCTTCGGTACAGATTGCCGCCCTGGAGGACATATCGGCGAACGGATGCATCGGTAGGTGTAGAGCGCAGACGTTCGATGAGTATTCGAAGCGATAGGTCTCGGTACTGCTCATCGGCGATGTTAGCGAACGCAGACACAGAGAAAATGCCGTCGGCGGTACTACTGTCGGCGTCATCAGGCTCATCTACCGGGTAGCGAGACATGCAGTCAGCGTCCTTGTGTAGTCGGCCAGATTTGTAGGTGACAGAGAACGAATATTCTTGGAGGCGTAAGGCCCAGCGACCAAGTCTTCCTGAAGGGTCTTTCAATGAGCATAACCAACAAAGCGCGTGATGGTCTGTGGTAACGGAAAAGGGTCGGCCATATAAGTATGGGCGGAACTTCGCAACTGCCCAAACTAAGGCCAGACACTCACGCTCAGTGATGGAATAGTTGCGCTCCGCGGGCGAGAGGAGCCTGCTGGCGTAAGCGATAACACGGTCGTGGCCACGCTAGCGTTGTGCCAGTACTGCGCCAATTCCGTGACCGCTGGCATCAGTATGGACTTCGGTAGGCGCAGAAGGATCGAAATGGGCCAGAACGGGAGGCGTTGTGAGAAGATCGATGAGAAGCGAGAATGCAGAGGCCTCGTTATCGCCCCACTGGAAAGGGGCGCCTTTTTCAAAAGCTTGGTTAGTGGTCGTGCTATGGCCACGAAATTTTTGACGAAACGGCGGAAGTACGAGCAAAGGCCGATGAAGCTGCGCACATCCTTGACACACTTCGGAACAGGGAAGTGCATAACAGCATGGATCTTGCCTGGGTCCGGTTGCTCTCCGTTCGCGTCAACGAGATGCCCAAGGACGGTAATCTGGCGACGGCCGAATTGGCATTTCGATGCGTTCAGTTGCAGACCGGCGCAACAAAAAACGTCCAGGACTGCTGAGAGGTGCTCGAGGTGCGTAGCGAATGTTGGGGAGAATACTATAACGTCGTCCAAGTAGCACAGGCACGTGGACCATTTGAAACCGTGAAGAAGGGAGTCCATCATGCGTTCAAAAGTGGCAGGAGCGTTACATAGGCCGAACGGCATCGCCTTGAATTGATAAAGACCGTCGGGTGTTACAAAGGCAGTCTTCTCGCGGTCGAGATCGTCCACGGCAATCTGCCAATAGCCGGAGCGAAGGTCAATAAAGGAGAAATAGCGAGCACCGTGGAGGCAGTCAAGGGCGTCATCAATCCGAGGTAGGGGATACACGTCCTTTTTGGTAACCCTGTTAAGGTGCTGATAATCCACGCAAAAGCGCCATGAGCCATCCTTCTTTTTTACCAGCACAACCGGTGACGCCCATGGACTACATGACGGTTCAATAATGTTCTTGGCAAGCATTTTGCGAACTTCGGTGTGAATCACTTGACGCTCAGCCGGTGATACTCGATACAGGCAGCGATGAATAGGAGGGGCATCTCCGGTATTAATGCGATGTTTAACAGCTGTTGTTTGGGCCAAAGGACGATCGTTAAAGTAAAAAATATCTTGGTAGGAAATCAGAACACGGTAGAGCACACGAGCGTGCTCGGACGGCACGTCGGGTGCAATCATTTTCTGCAAGTTGGCGATGGTACAACTTGCCGACTGCAATGGTAGAGGAGGATCGGTTGAATTGTCGTCTACTGAAATCGATGCTACAGAGTGATCCTCGAATGAGCAAAGTTGGGCCAGAGACATCCCGCGTGGCAGCACTTGTGTCATCAAGGCAAAATTGACTACTGGCAGGCAGACACAATTCGCCGTAATAGATAAAATATTATGAGGTAGTGTGATCCCGTGTGTAAGGAGCACGTCTTGCATAGGAGCCGCGATGTAGTGACCGTCGGGCACTGGTGGGGATGATACGAAGTCAACGTTAGTCAGTGTCGAAGGTGGCAAGCGAACAAAGTCGACGGAACTGAGGCGAGGAAGGTGTTCCTTAGCGGGATCCAGAACAGGCAGGTCGAGGCGGAGAGTACTGGCGAAGCAATCGATGAGAGCAGAATGTGCAGAGAGGAAGTCGAGGCCGAGGAAGATGTCGTGGGGACAGTGAGCGATGAATGAATAGCATGGTAGTGGAGCGATCGGCGAAGGAGACGCGGGCGGCACACATACCAATTACGGGGGCTGTTCCGCCATCGGCGACACGGACAACAGGCGTCGTGGCGGGCGTGATTATTTTCCTCAGCCGGTTACGAAGATCCGCGCTCATTACCGACAAATGCCCCCCAGTGTCTATTAGAGCTGATACAGGAACACCATCGACTTGCACGTCAAGAAGGTTCAGATAAGTGGGCAACGTCAGGAGAGGATTTGGCGGCGTAGGCAGTAATGCAGCGTCACCTCGAGGCACTGCATCGTCTAGTTTTCCGGCTGGGAGCGGCGTCCGAAGGGAGTTGGCGAATAGGAACGACAGGGCTGGGGAGAGCGAGATTGTTGTCGTTGAGGCGAAGGCGAACGAGAATAGGGGCGGTTTGGCGCAGGACAATCGGTGGCGGCATTATCTGAGCGGGCAGCATAGGGACGAGAAAGGCCACCTAGGGGGCGAGAGTAGGCAGTACATGTAGACTGGTTCAGGGAACTCCAGCGACTGCGGCAGTGCCGAGAAATGTGCCCAATTTGATGGCAGTGAAAACAAATTGGCTTGTCGTCTGCAGCGCGCCATTCAGAGGGGTTGCGGAAACGTGGTGGGTAAGAAGGTGCGGGACGGGGAGGAATCGAAGATGCCGTGTGGGGATCAGGGCGATGGGCCGAGCAGATGGTGTGAATACCCATGTTGGCGAACTCCTGGCGGACAACTGCCTGGATCAGGGAAACAGTGACTGCAGGTGCATTGGAGGGGCTGGAGTCGAACGCAGCCGGATAGGCGGCCTCGATCTCACGCCGGACAAACCTGGTAACATCGCCAGTGTTGTTAGAACGAGGAGCGTCGGCACAGGAAGATGTCGCTGGGGTGTTGGGCAGACAGGCAAACTGTTGGTCAAACTTCACTGCACTGTAACCCCTATGGCTGAAACAAACCCTCAAATCTTCATTCATACCTCTGAGGGGCGCTGGCAAGCGCTCCTAGGTCAAGGATCAGTACACATACTAGTGTCGGGTAAATATCTGAATTTCCGAATAATGATTTTGAATATTGTGCCATTTGATGTTTTCCCTTCAATATATCTAGTGGCCAACAAGCATTGGGGTTTCTTGTGTGCGCTCATATGCGCGGTTTGATTACGATATTGGTGCGTGCACTGGTTGCCCTGCTGCAAGCGAGTCGAGTGGTGATTCCTTCGATGCCAACTACTCCCCAAGTGCTGAATTGGAACATATATGTTTTGGTGTATCTACTTTTTAATTATAAGTATTTATGCAAGCCCGTCTCTATTCCTGAATAAATAATGCATTTTTACCTATGGAAAATTTTTTTTGTCACTTTATTGTCGCTCTAAGGAAGCTGCGGTAACTTTTTGCAAAATAGGATAGTCTAAAAATTTTAAATCTGCAATAAAATAAACTCGACCCTGAGGGGTCGCATTTGGAGAAAAAGACTGAAAGGTTTAAGATGAAGCAAATTGGTGGTGCATCCGTTCTTTAGAGATGATTGGCTACTTTAATGTCATTCGCAGTCTTATGATTGGTGCACAATTGTTGCTTATGTGTTTTATATGATGAATAATATGAAACGGACCCAGTGGCACATACAATGTGACCCAAGTTGGTGTCAAAGAGTTTCTTTCGATGCGGAACATGCACAGTAACCCAAGTTGGCATGAAAGTCATCAAGCTGCCCACTGCGGCTGCGGAGCACCTGACCAAAGCAGCGGTCACACCTGTAAAGTGGAACAGGGTGCTCAGAGTCTCTGGATCTGTACAGGCCGCCACTAGAAATTGAACCTGGCAACGTTTAACACGTGAGCCCTCTCAAGTGAGGCTAGATCTTTGAGGTATTATGAGGCATTGCCCAAGATATCATTGGCTGTAGTGAGGTTTGAAAAACAGGAAGCTTATACAGAGCTGAGTAATGGCCACGCCCTCTGCTTCAGAGGTCTTCAAGATGAGTGGCAATATAGGATAGGGCTTCTAATTCATAAAGACATAGTGGGCAACATTCATGAATTTGACAGTATTGACATGCATGTAAATAGTTTGTTTTTGACGAACATTTTTTACGGGCCAATCTCTGTTACAATGTCATCACTCAGATTAAGACACACCTTTCTGTATCAGATATCTAGTGTTATCGCTGATTCTATCTGTTGTCTCTTGTCACTGAACCTGGTATAAGCAAATAGTATGTGTGACATGAATTGTGTAGTACTTTCTGGAAGCCATGAAAGCGCCAGCGATTACAGTGGAACCTTCAACAAGTCATGTATGAAAGCTGATTTTCTTGATCCAGAGGTTATCTTTCGACAATCGATGAGTCTGCTTGCTGCTATTATTGTGTTGAGTGTTACTTGTTTTGCTGGGTACAGGTTTGTCCAATGCGTTGTGCCACTTTAGTTGTTCACCGTCACTACAACGTCATTAGTTGGACTACACCACTAGCTTTAAAATGTATCAGATGAAAAAGTGTCTGAGATACATTCTGCCATAATAAGCCTTCCACAAAAATGAGGTTGCCCTGCTTTCAGGTATTCATAATAACTGAACCGAACGGCTTATTTTATGTTCCAGGGCTATGCATGTTAAAGTGCCCCTGTTCTTATTATATTGTTATATTTACCTCTTGTTCTTAGTGCTGTCACAGAACTGCAATCATCCCAATTATTTTTTGCAGGCCTCACAAATGCAATGAGCCTAGGTGAAAGTATCGCTGCCAAAACGGAATGCCTCGTCCCTTCCAAGGTCGTTGGGCAGGTCGAGGTTGGCATGCAGTGCAGCTTGCCTCTGGCTGACAAGTCTGTCGGGTGCTCCTTCAAAGCATGGAGCTTGTCGAGGTGCATGCAGACTACGGAGACTGTGGATCATTTAAGCTCCACCTCAGGTGGGCACAGTGACTGGCACTTCTCATACTTTTGCTTGCTTGTGTGAGTTGTAAATGGCCAAGTCTGCCTAGCTTGGTACGACTTGCTCAAGTGTGTGACATTCTGCTGCCGAGGACAAATTACCTAGTTTGTGATTCTTGTCTGAATACTGATTGGAGCAAAATGCAAAAATACTGCTCTACTGAACACTTTCAAGCACCTCAGATGGTATAGCTTAATCCAGAGCACACTTGCCCTGATGCCTGTAGTAGCCCTTACATTGCTTTACGATAACGTTAACCCCAGTGACCCTCTTCGTGAGGCCTAAATCTAGGTCTAAGAATGTGAATATAGATCAGTGTGGAATGTGAGTCGACCCTTATGTTTGAGGTGAATAATATAGAAACAACAAATTTTAAATGCTCTAACTACAAGTATACTTCATTTTGGTATAGCAATATAATTGACTGAGAGGGACAAAAACCGCATTGAACTGTCAGAACTGTCATGCAGAACACTGTCATCGGGCATTGAGCAGCATGTACTGGGCACCTGTTGTGTATGTCAGGAATCACTTCAGTCGACTTGTAGGCATCTTTAGGTGACTGCTGGCCATACACTTGTTTTGATGCTCTCCCATCGATAGCAGCTTCAGGTTTTTTGTCCAGTGTTTGCAGACTGCAGTGGCTGACGGGACATCTTCCATATCACTATTTTGTCCCAGCAGATAGTTATTCTTCCCCAGCACTCTTGTTACAATGTTCATCCACTTTTGCTGATGCAAAATGTCAAGCCTTTTTCTTTTGCGAAACGAGACACTAGTGAGTAATTCAATTGCCTTTACAATGAATTGAACCTCCGCATGGCACTCGCAAAACAAATTCAATCACAATGTCTTTAAGTTCACCATCAACAGGGTAGCCATTGCATAAGAAAACTTACCGGAAAAATTGACAGTTGCACTGTTTTACTTTCTATTCACAGAATGCACGGCTACAATCCTGCTGTACAATACCACCTATTTTATCACATTATTTTCAAATGCAGTTATAAAGTTAAGCCCTGACATGTTGGCATGTTTGCCATAATAACGACAAAAACGATGATGCTGTCTCAATTTTTTTACAACTACAAACAAGAAACCTTTATTTTGTTTTACAGTATACTACATGGCAAACAGAAAGATTGTGCCAAAGGTATCTTGCAACACATGCCCAAGACCCAACCTCTCCTTGGCAACACTGTGAAACGCCGTCTACTTGTAGAACGCTGAGCTGCTGCATTGTTGTATCGGTGCGTTTCTCTTCCTGGGCAATTTCCATTGCTTTCTTGATGGTAACGTACGCTCCAAGTTCAATGAAGCGGCGGCGATACTGATGCGACTGCAAGCCGCAAAGGAACACCGCTACCGACCTCATGGTCTTGAACCATGAAGTCGGTAGCGGTGCCAAACTTACCCAATTTGGCGAGCCGTTGAACATCTTGAAAGGAATCTGTAGTTGGCTCAGCAGGACTCTGTACTCTGTGTTTGAAATAGATGCGACTGCAAAATTCGTCCTCTTCTTAACGAAAGTGCTTGTTGAGCACTTGAAGTGCCGCTTCGTATACGTCAATTGCCTTGGAGTCCCCTGTCCCTTCGTTGGCTCCGGCCTGCATCTCAGCCTCGATGAGGTTGTAGTGTATACTGACACCTTCCACCCCCAGTGTGTTGAGGAGGGCCTTCTTGTGGTCCGGCGTAGCGGGCTTGGCGTCGTCGTCAACGTATGCCTGCAAAACATGTCGTGATTTGAGCCAAGGAATAGCTGGTACCCCAGGACATGACAAGAAGGGGGGGGGGGGGGGAGAATTGCTGGAATCAAGCTGAAGTAGTAGGAGGCAGGTTTGAGGCATGTAGACAGCTGCAGACGCTGCAGTAGTGTCGAAGGTCAAGCAAATGACGTCACAGTCGCGTCAAAAAGCAGAAAGTGCAGAACTACTGCTTGCAAGGTGGGCAGCGGAAGTAGAAGATGCGGTGAAGAAGCATGTTGGGAGTCGTTACTCACATGTAGGTGCAATGTATGTGGATTATCCTCGTTGCCAATGGTATGTCACGAATGACAACAGAACGTGTGCGCTGGTGCAGCGCTAGTAGCGTTGGCTCCGGCGTCCGTGGCAGCAGAATTGCAGAATCGTCTATACTTGTGGGCATTGTGGAAGCAGTTGACAATGTGCAGACCGCACAGAAAGTTGATTCTCGTCGCCAATGTTACATCGGTGTAGCCGCCATGATCGCCATGCATTGGGCACACTGGGACGGCGGCCTGAAGAGAGATACGGACGCAGCCGGAGACAGAGTCTGAGAGCCAGTTTATTGAAAGTGCAGCACCTTAAATAGGCTCAGCGTCGCTATCACAGCGGCCCCTGAGGGCGAGTAAGTTTCGGTCTCGAAACTGAAACCCCAATGTAACAGGTACCTGCTTTGGCAGCTGGTACGCCAGTATTATGTCTGGTCAGATCTTAATAAAACAAGGAAAGGTTGTGTTGTCTGTGGTTTCTTCACCACATGGTTTCAGTGATAAACCTTGTGGGATAGGAAAAGGCAGGTACATTTGCGACATTATGACATATGGCAGATTCAGTTTCTTTTTTCATGCATGTTACAATGGAATGGCGACAATAGTAGTTAGATAAAATAAAGCCAACTGCTAGATTTTCACTCGCTTAAGTGCCAGTTTGAGTGATGTTCAATTTTTATCCCAAATGGTAGATGTTTACATATTCCAGATTTGAGCAAACTAGGGGTTCGTAGAGTGTCAGTTTCTGCAGAAGAGGCGGAAAAACGACAACCAAGATATTTTATTGTGCGATTAGCATTTGTAGTGAAACAATTATGATGCATATTCGCAGACAGATCATTAGTTACGCAAAGGTCAAGATATTTCTGGGTGTTAACTGATGATAGCAAAGTGTTATTCAGTCTGTATCTATACTGATTCCCATTTTTCACAGTAGGTCATAAGCACATTGTTTTACACTTCTCAGTGTAACATTTTATTATCCATTTGGTACACCAGTGACACATGTGGAGACACATGTGGAGATTCCAGAGTTTAAAAATATGCAGATGCCATGCAGCTGGACAGAACAAAAGTAATGTTATTTGCCGTCGCTTGGAGATACTCAAATTATGCTTTTCATTCTGCCTGTTTAGATAATTAGTCTTGATTAGTTAACGTAATTCTCTAATATTATAATTAAATGAAAAGCGTCAATCAGGAAATTGTAGGTTTGCTGATGCCAAAACAAATGCTTTCCAAAAAAAGAAGCTTCAAAGCTACTGAGCTTGGCTATCCACGCAGTGATGCTACCGCTCCACCGATTGCGCTGAATCCTGCTACGTCCTGTTACATTTCAGCAAAGTACGAGAAATCTGCGCCTACCACTCACCGAACGTGTTCGTTGTGTTTTTCAAAGCGGAACTTGGTCCCCAAGAATCGTTTCTCCACACCATTGAAAGCAGCGAGGCGAAGACCAGCAGCTGCGTTTACTTCGCCATGGATCGAGTCAGGCCTCTCTTATTGAGCCTGGATCGTGCCACTGTTTCATCCTTGGACTGTTGTCTATTTTGAATGCCTTCCACCCCACCAAGTGCAGGGTGCTTAAGCAATAGGACAGCATTGCTTTTCAGGCAGCAATGAGTGCTCATGCTGGCGCCGAGTAAGGCCACGCTCTCCTCTTGTATGACCAGTGTAAAAGGGTAATAACAGTTTTGAACACTGTGTAGTGTCTTCTTCAATATTTGCAACAATGTGCACAATGTCGCAGGCTTGGTGATCATGAATAATTTTAGAGCGCAGCTCTTATTTGCCCGTTCTTGCAGCCAGTGGCGGTTGCAGCGTAACCAAGCAAATGAGCACAAGAGCGAAGGAAGAAAGAGAAAGGTGTTGTTCCACCTGGTGCTGTGCACCGTGATAGCGTGCGCGACGTGTTCTGTGACGATCGCTACGAGATGGCACAGAACACTTCTTTACCTTTCTACGGTCACTGCTTTTCATCCGCTAAGAAATGTTAAATGTTAGCCGTTGACGCACGATGCGCCTGCATGTATCGGAAGTTTGTCGAATGTTATTGATAATTCTATGCATAAGCTGTTGTGACCAAAACTTTTTGTAATCTGATCGTATGCATGACGCGCATTGTGTAGTGCTTTCTGGAAGCTGCACAGGCAGTAGCCATTATTCTTGAACCATCAATGAGCCATGTATATAAGAGCTGATGCACTTTACCTGCGGATCAGATTTTTGATGAGCGCTGGCTCTGCTCGTCGCTATCATTGTGCTTGAGTGTTACTGGTTTTGCGACGGTTCACACTGTTCTCAAAGCGCCGCATGAGACAGATTGTCTGTGCCAGCCAATAAATCACGATATGAAAACACCTGTAAAGCTGCGCTCAAATTTCGCATTACGTGGTATCGTAATCGTCTGTGAATTTTTTACACTATTTAATTTGTCCCCTATCCCTCTTTTATGTTGGCGAGGCAATTGCACCGCTTTAAAAATGACGTAAGGCGGCTACTAAGATATTGGTCGACTCTGCACCAAACAGCAACTTTTGCCGTGGTATTGATACTAACAAAGCGCTGCTGGTAAGCCTAAGTTTAAGCTCCTTGTATTGCATGGCCATAAGAAGAAAATTCTCCGACGATTGCGATACTCCCTGGTGCCGGATTCGAGTACAGCTGTGCACGTGTTCTCATTTCACCGTGTATTGGCAATATGTTAGTGTGGAACATTGCAAATGGAGTTGGGTGTGGTGTGACTGCCTCGCTAACCGAGTGACCACAAGAGGAAGCGCATGTACGATGCTTGGGCATGACTGATGGCAGCTATCGCAGAAAATCTTTGCTCATGCAGTGCTTTGTTTCTATACGGGTGACGCATACTAATTTGGTGCTCTCTCTTGGCCATTGTCGCTGCAAAGCCCGTCATGTGCGGCACTGCGCTTTTCTTCTCACGATTTTGCCATACCCTCCTCCTCTGCTTTCCTCCTCGTGCTCTCTTCGCTCTCGCTGCTTTTTTCATCTCCTGCGCTCCGCATTCGCTCTCATCTTTCGCTGTGCTCGTTCGCTCAGTTACGGGGTAGGACGCTGACGCCGACACTTGCCGCAGGAGCAGGCGCCTCAGAGCTGGGCTCTAAAATTCACTGTCAGCCAAGGTGGTGGTGGCTGGGCAGAAGGTTGTGACAGATAGGTGGCCTCTAGTTTGTTCAAACCAGTAAAGCATCTCGATGATTGGTTTTGAGATTATGCAGTAGTCTTTTGGCCAGAGGCTGAGATGGGTCCGTGGACGACATGTTGGCAACTACTGTGAATGATTTCACGAAGCTGAACTCGGGCATCAAAGCCTAATCGGACGGCATTGCAGAGTCCACGCTTGGCAACATATATCTACATTTTAAGATGGTATGCGAGGGTGTGCGACGAGCTACAATAAAATCAAAAGTGAAGTGCCTCCTTGGTGTCCACCATTGCAGAATTTCAGTCGTGCAGCATATGAGTCGAGCACAGCACAGGGCAAAATTAAGTAAATTTTTCATACTGCTGGTGCTGTAAAAGCACTTAAATTATTTTCCCCACTAATGTTGTTGTTTTCAAAATGCCCATGCATTCGGATGTTCTTGCAAGAAATTCAAAATTCTGGTCGATTACTTGGTACGCTAATTTAACATTCAACGGTGAAAGTGCCGACACTTACACACCCTCCATGTGACATGGGTGATTATGTAGCACGCCAGCCTAGAACTCTGGCATAGCTTGTGGTAGTTGCACTACTGCCCTCCATCAGACGCCCTATCCCCTTAATAAGCGATGCCAATTGTGGGGATCTTTGTGTGGATCGTTGTGCCTTTTTTGGTAGGCTCCAGCCTATGAATCCAGAATTATCCTACTGAGTGTCAAATTTGATAATTATCTTGTAATGGAACTGTTCTTGAAGAATCAAACAAAATGTCGTTTTTTTCAACATGATCACTAAAATATCTAATGTTAACATATATATGCCATGAATCGTCAAATAAACAAGAACAAATTTTTGTTTGCCAGCTCTGTTTGTCTGAAAAGTTGTCTGCCAGAGCAGATAAACTACCTATGCAAGCAACTATTTGCATGGACAGCATTTGTTTTAACAAAATTACCCATACTTGAACTATTAAAAACTTGTATAGAGTGGAAATAATGGCCTTGTGGGAGCACAAAAAAAAAAGAAAGAAAGATTAGCCAATTCCATGTAGAGAGGTAAAGGAGGGTGTGCCTATATTTAGAGTGTGCTGTATTATTAGCATGGTTGAGTTTCACAAATATCTCCATATTAAAGAATACATGTATAGCAGCAAGGTCATGGTGAATGTTCTGAAAACTTCTCTGAAGTCTGCTGGTGGCATGTCTAAGTGCTCCCATGCTTTTCTAAGCCACTGAAGTGGTTTTCAAGCACATGTTAGGCACCACCTCTTTGTCAGTCTACAGTGAGCACTGCAATGAAGGGGGTGGGTTATTTTTAGTGTTTGGATTGCGTAGTGACCACTTACTGCTTTCACATTGTAAAAACTGTGTTTAGTATAGTTTGCAATTGCTTTGAAAACCTGCTCCAAATGTCTGTTTTACGGCTTCAAAATGCATTTCTAGCTGCAAATACTTCTCAGACATACACACTCTGGACTCCGGGGCACGAGCCCCTGGCGGGAAACGCGGTGGCATACGTCAGAGCCAAAGAACACACTCTCCTAATTGACCACATGGAGGAGAAGCCACTTGATTGGCACTTCTGCTATCAGAGCTTTTCGCACAAGCACAGCTTTGAAGGGCCCCTCTCAGGCCTGGCTATTATGTGAGTGCTCATTAAGGATCAGAGAGCAAGCTGGGTCAAAGTACTTTTAAACTGTTCCCTAAGGTACAACAAACTTTTGAACATCTTCAAGCATTCCACATTCTCTCACTTTGGAATCTTTTGCCTTTCTGAAACATAATTTTATAGGTAGACGTCACAAAGGGGGTCATGAGGCATTCAAATGCAGAAATATTTTGTAAATTAAAAAGGACCATTAGCAGTTCTTTGTTTCATTGTACTTAAAATCGCCCTCAATATTTCCCAAATCAATAAAAAAAGCTTGTCATTAAACTTAGCATTTGTGTTTCTTTTTGGCATTTCATAACTTTTATTTATTTTTGTTTTACTTGTGCAGCATCGAGGCCTTCTATTTCTCCATCAATTGCCGAATGTGACAACTTAAAGCAAGGATGCTTCCACCGATGTCAGCTATGTGACTATGTGGCTGATGAACTATTTCTTCTGGAAGCACATGCCAGCATCCATACTGGCGAGAAGCCATTTCAATGCCCTTCATGCTCTCGGAGCTTCTCACAAAGGGGCAGCCTGAAAGCCCACCTGCGCACCCACACAGGCGAGAAGCCATTTGACTGCCCTTCATGCTCTCGGAGCTTCTCACAAAGGGGCAGCCTGAAAGCCCACCTGCGCACCCACACAGGCGAGAAGCCATTTGACTGCCCTTCATGCACTCGGAGCTTCTCACGGAAGAGCGACCTGAAAGCCCACCTGCGCACCCACACAGGCGAGAAGCCATTTGACTGCCCTTTATGCTCTCAGAGCTTCTCTATGAGGAGCGGCCTGAAAGCCCACCTGCGCATCCACACAGGTGAGAAGCCATTCGACTGCCCTTTATGCACTCGGAGCTTCTCACAAAGGGGCAGCCTGAAAGCCCACCTGCGCACCCACACAGGTGAGAGGCCATTTGACTGCCTTTCATGCACTCGGAGCTTCTCACGGAAGAGCGACCTGAAAGCCCACCTGCGCACCCACACAGGCGAGAAGCCATTTGACTGCCCTTCATGCTCTCGGAGCTTCTCACTGAGGAGCGGCCTGAAAGCCCACCTGCGCACCCACACAGGCGAGAAGCCATTTGACTGCCCTTCATGCTCTCGGAGCTTCTCACAAAGGGGCAGCCTGAAAGCCCACCTGCGCACCCACACAGGTGAGAGGCCATTTGACTGCCTTTCATGCACTCGGAGCTTCTCACGGAAGAGCGACCTGAAAGCCCACCTGCGCACCCACACAGGCGAGAAGCCATTTGACTGCCCTTCATGCTCTCGGAGCTTCTCACAAAGGGGCAGCCTGAAAGCCCACCTGCGCACCCACATAGGCGAGAAGCCATATCAGTGCCCTTCATGCTCTCGGGGCTTCTCACGAAAAGAAGACGTGAAAATCCACCTGCGCACCCAGAGGCAAGAAGCCATTTCACTGCCCTTCATGCACTCGGAGCTTCTCACAGAAGAGCGGCCTGAAAGCCCACCTGCACACCCACATAACCGAGAAGCCATTTCATTGCCCTTCGTGCCCTCGGAGGTTTTCATTGAAGAATGCCCTGAATGTACACCACCGTGTTCATACAGGTGACCGTCCATACAGTTGCCCCGTCTGCTCCAGGTCCTTTACGCGGTCTCATCACTTGAGCGCACATAAGAGAGCACATCACCACACTAGTGTAGGGTAGGTCAACAACCACGTTGAACTAGAGTGACTATTAAAAATTACGGACGTGTTACATGTTGCATAGTGTTTTGCTGCATCAGTTAGCAAAAGTGTTTACATGTGCTCTTAAATGGTCCCTGAAAGAAACACTTTTTCGGAGTCACATTCTTTTCTCTATATCTTTTCTGAGTATGTCATAGAACATGGAGCAAAAGAAATGAAAACTGACCGACACAAAGCTGTTGCAACCGAGAAAATGTTAAAGATACAATTAAAACTCGATATTATGAAGACAGTAAAATTAGCGATTTGCTTTGCTATGTTGTGACTTTTCATTATTTGAAAAGTATTTAATATTTGTTTCGATCCCAAAAATTGCTGTTTGCATGCCCCTACAAAATATGCATGTTCATTGTAATACTTATTACATTACAGATGTCTCTATAATCTACTTCCTAAGTTCTGTATTTTTTTTCACCATTGTTTTTTGGTACATATGAACTTGTTTTGTTAGACCTATTCATGTATTTATTGCCTCTAGGTTCTTGTATACATGGTTCATCCTGAAGAGTCTCTTCTGATTCTACTCGCACCACATTTGATAGATTGGCACATTTTAAGAGCAATTGAATATTTCATATTTTTTTCCATGATAAAAACAGTGCAGCCAGCACTTTCCATTGTCTGTTTCATCAAAGCACCAAATAAATGCCTGTGTTGAGTATTCAGTGTCTGTTCTCGGTATTTCAGTATAGTTATGTAATATAGTTATGCTATCATTTTATTGTATCGAACGACGCGAGAGAAGTTCAGTGACGATAGTTGGAAGTTCATTATTAGCACAGAAGGCACTTGTAATTAATATACATGAGTAATTTTTCTTGAGTTTCCCATGCCTAATTAATTCCTGCATTTTATTTCAACTAATGTATTAGCATTCCTACAAACACTAATGCGACATATATCTGCAGGTATATTTGTATAAAATTTACACTTTGAATCGAACATACAATAATACCTTCACTGTATAGTACATTTGTGCACAGAAGGCAAGGAATTTGGTCAATCCTTTTTTTCAACATTTGGAAACCTTTTTAATTGCAGCTGTGCCAGTCTCCCATAAGGGATTTCCTCACCAACAAAATTGTGCACAGGACATGTTTTTAAGATAATATATCCAAGAATTAACTGTTTTGATTAAGGGTGTGTGGATATTTGATGCTTTTGAATAGGCGCTTAGTAAGTAAAAATATTTTTCGAATAGCCTTTGAACACTTAAAACAATACCTGCGCACAAATAAACCTCAAATGGAAGCAAAAGTATGATAAATGTCAACCCTGTGGGCATAGTATAGACATGAAATGTGAGGACTTGCATTGTAGAGGCTGCTCTACATTGTATACGTTGCTCAGGGAGCTAGACCGTCCTGTCTCTACAGGGGTCATTTCCACTTTCCAAAGGGCCTTTGTGTGCGAGCAAATTCCCCATTTGTTCCCAAACTGTTTCCCAAACTGTTTGTAGTGGTCTATTATGCTGGAAAAATTATTGTGAGCTTATGATGCACGATTTGTGCCATGTGCGCTTATATTGAGCAGTGATCCGCCGGAGAAAGTCTGCAGTGAGCATCGCTGATTCTGCGCTACGTGAACTAGCAAGACTGCAGGCTTGCAAAAAAAAAAACTGATAAGGAATGAAAAAAACAAATAACCTATCACATTCTTGAAAATAATTTGTGAAAACACAAAACAAGAAATGTAAATCTTATGGTATTTAAAACCAAGAGTACCTATATTAAGTTATGAATGAAGCATTTTTGTATCTCCCCTGTCTCTATCGTCTTCTCGGCCCAGGTTTGTAATGGTCTCGATAAATGCATTTTTTAAAAGTTATTGGTAATTAGCAACTGATCCACTTTAAGCTTGGAAAAGGAGTGGTAAATTTATTTATTTTTATCCATTTATACATACTGCAGCCCGTCAGGGCTATGGCAGGAGTGGGTGTGCATGCGAGGAAAACTGATCATGATATGCAAAAACAAGAACATAGAAATATAAAATGTGAAGGAACTATACATCAGTAATAGCATTTAAAAATTGAGATATGGGTAACAAACGAACTTCGGCAGGTAATGAATTCCACTGTTCAATCATGCGGGGGAAGAAACTATTTCAAAGTGTTAGTGCGTGGATGGAGTGGTCTGATATTAGAGGCATGATAAGCTCTAGTTGAAGTTGGGCAAGCAGGCGTTAAAAGGGTGACAGATAGGCGAGAAAGAGAGTTCCTATAAGAATAGCAAATCTTCAGAGATTCTATGTGCCGCCATCTAGAAAGAAACTGGAGGTTTCATTCCGTAAGAGCAGCTGACAGTGAAAAGTCTCATTCGAAGCGACGGTAAATAAAATGAATAGCTTTCCTCTGGACCGGCTCAATACAATTAATTTCAAATTGTTTATATGGGTTCCATATGGGGAAGCATATTCTAAAATTGGGTGAGTCAGTGTTTTGTATGCTACTAATTTAGTGTCCCTCGGAGCAGGAGACAACGTCCGGCGGATGTAAACAAGTTTATTTAACGCTTTGCTACAAATGTAATCTATATGTTTAGACCAAGACAAGGTGGGTGTAAAAATGACGCCTAAATATTTGTATTGAAAAACTCGTGTTAGTGGCACACCGTTGCATATATAATCGTAACATACGGGCATGTGTCTGTTAGTAAAAGACATTGTAACAGTTTTATGAAAATTTATGCTCATTTTCCAAGTAGCACACCAGTCACAAAAACTCGCCGCGGTTGCTCAGTGGCTATGGTGTTGGACTGCTGAGCACGAGGTCGCGGGATCGAATCCCGGCCACGGCGGCCGCATTTCGATGGGGGCGAAATGCGAAAACACCCGTGTGCTTAGATTTAGGTGCACGTTAAAGAACCCCAGGTGGTCAAAATTTCCGGAGTCCTCCACTACGGCGTGCCTCATAATCAGAAAGTGGTTTTGGCACGTAAAACCCCAAATATTATATTATTATATTACCAGTCACAAAAAGAAACAAAGACATCTTTAAGGTGCTGATGATCAGCGAGTGAGTCAACTGGGCTGTAGATAACACAATCATCTGCATAGAGGCGTATTTTTGAAGTAACATGGTCTAAAAGGTCGTTAATAAGCAATAAGAATAGTAGAGGGCCAAGGACGGATCCCTGTGGGACTCCTGAGGTGACGTCGACTGCAGACGAATCCGCAGAATCATAGCATACGAATTGGGAATGCAAAGAAAGGAAACTGGAAATCCAAGACACTAACTGAGGGTTAGCGAACGATGGACTATGTACATGTAAACCAGGGCGAAGGCCACGCAGAACTGCCTTTTCTACTTTTATCTCTTGCAGTGAAGCTAATAAGCAGACGATGTGCAGCATTGTAGAAGGCACAGGGATATTTTTCTCTCGCAATCCAACGTGTCCTGTAGCTTTCCAATCATAAGAGCTCTACCAAGCCAGTCATCAAAATACAAAAGTCTTTTATTTATACGGAGAATTGCGCGTTTTCGCAGCACAATTTTTTGAGCAGGACTACTTTACTCGTGGAGGAAACTGGCTGCCGCGCTTCGGTCATCTGGGTGAGGCCTCCCCTTCTACCTAAAGTTGTACCCTACTATAGCAGCATCACACTGGAATAGACGTCCCCACGTCAAGTTTCATCCTAGACGCCAGCGCTCATTTCTCACCATTTCTCACAAGCAGTTCGTCACAACACAACAGCTGCCGTACTAGTTACAACGCCGCACAGCCGCCCACCGCGTAGCAGACGAACAGTAGAGTTACTGTATATGCTACCGCAGGTAGCTGTGGTAGCATATACAGTAACTCTAACGAACAGGTTATTAAAGCGCCACCTACGGCCATCGGTTGAACGAAAGTGGGCGCAAGCTGCTCCCATAGAAGTGGCATACCTGTGCAGGACTGGAGTTCCAGTAGGTCGTGGGTACAACCACTCCCATTGCAGCTCCCGTAGACACTAGCGCCAGAGTTCCCTCTAGTAATTTTTGTAAGAAACTCTATGGGTTTACGCACGTGGTGAGCGGGCAGGTAAACAAACTTCCCTGCTGCTGTCGCTTACGACCACCTCCAAAGGTAAACATGGATGAGTGCACGAATCAGCTCATTATACCTACGTCCGTTGCTTTCTTTGTTTATAGTGTAGCGGCACGCTTGTACACACAAAGAAGAAAAGGAGCGGGTGAGCAGGATTTTGTTTTTGCTGTAGCGGCCTCGCTCCATCCAGTCCTTTAGTGCCGAGCCTTCTAAATAGACGTCTCCCGCCTTGTAACAATATGTCATGCGCGTAACTTTGCATCCGTGGTCGACATTGTAGTAACACAAATACGGTATATTACACAGGTAGTCTGTATGCCTTAATTTTGTCTGCTGTTTTTAGGACATCTATAACGCGCTACCCGGACAAACGCTACGCATAGGAGAGTTTACAGCTAAAAGAAAATTTTTCCTTGTCGCGCGAGGAGCACATTTTTTCACTTTGCAACAGTTACGCGGTGAAGTGCTCAAGGCACATATCCCAGGATGGTTGTACCGTCATTTGTCTAATTTGTTATACTGTGCTACTGCCTTCGTTACAGCTTCTGCTGAAGTTAGTTGGGCCCGTCAAGGTCTAGGCTAACTCTGCACCGTTGACAACATTTAGCTGCAAGCGCTGATTGCTGCTGGTTGCTCAGTTTAGAATCTGGTATGTATATTCTCTTGCTCAAGGCATGCTGATGCTTCTCTTACTTGAGCTGCTCCGGTAAAGGAAGATTGAATTAAATGTCGTTTGAGTGATGCGTGACACCATATCACTGTTGTGCTATACAGGTGGCAAGGCATTTTCAGATCTAGGCCAGTAAGGCCGGCCAGTTACCTGTTAGAAATTCCCAAAATGCATTAAATGCGCATATAAACTTGTCTAGGCCAGAACTCTTATGATACTGTGGTGCCCTTCGTGCCTGATGTCATCACAAAAGAAACAATAGATGAATCCAGAAAATTTGTGCCCAGCTGCCCCGAGACAATAAATCATACAGAGATAATTGTGTTGCAAACTGCGACTGAACGTCCGCAGCTGCAAGTAATTTCCTTGTGGGAATATTGTTACTTTTCAAGGTCTTTTGTGGCAGGTGCACTACCACTTGGCAGTTGCAGCTTCAATGTCTGACTCATTGTCATAAGGCTGTGCCTATCTGTACAGTGCACTTGCTGCGCCACAAGCGATGCCTGCGAGTAATGGCTAAAGTGTTAGTATAGATCAGGTCTTGTACATGGGAAATGTCAGTTGGCCGAAACAATCGCTTAAATTGTTTCAGCATCAGAAATAGCTCTGCAAGGCTGCAGTTATGCTTAGATGTCTCGGTGTTTGTCTGAGTTGTGATCGGCAATCGTCCTTATGGTGGTATATTATTGAAACTTTGCCACTTGCTCTGGGCTTTATGTGTAGCAGTGTGGTGTACTCTGCATTTCATTCTGACATGGACGTGTGGCTGCGACGAAATCTTTTGAAGTGAATTTCTTCGGCTCTTTCGACCATTTTCGTTGTTAGTTGGAGGTGTGTAATGGTTGGTGGTTGGACTGTGCAAGGAAAACATTCGTTCGCTCTTTCTTGTTCTTTTATTTGCTTGTTCTTTTGTTTGTTCACATTCCTTTAGGCTATTCGCTTACATTGATAGTATCATCTATGGTCCCTGCACATTTTCTTCACACAAGTTCATGCTCTAATTTGACAGCAATCTTACCAACAAGGGCTTAGGGCTTGCACTCTTGCTTGCTAACATTGCACACCTTTGATAAAGTTTTGTCACAGCTCCGTTACTACAGGAACCCATTTCTTGAGTTCTACGCCATTGTTCATGACTTACGAGAGGGTTGAGTATTCTCATTCCTTCTCATGGCACATTGTATCATGGCACATGTGTTAAACATAAATATAATTATGAGGTTGTATGTGTCAACGCTACAATCAGATTATGAAGCACGCCATAGTGGCAGACTACGGATTTTGACACCTTTGTGTTTTTTAAGGGGTTGCTGAAACGGTTCAGGACCCACTCTGGTTGCTTAGTGGCTATGACGTTGGGCTGCTGCACATGAGGTCCTGGGATGGAATCCTGGCCACATTTTAATGGGATCGAAATTCGAAAACACCTACTTCTGGTTGTCTTGGAGCCAGTGTGTGAAGCCTCTACAACCTCTCTACCAGCTGCGTGGCAGCCGGTTCCAAACGCGAGCTATCGAAGCAGTGTATGTTGTGAGCATTCTGTAGCAGCACCAAATGTGTCCGATATTCCGGTAACCACTGTTGAGCTGAATGCTTTGACGGGTGGGTGGAGGCCTAAACTAAAGCCCCTCCCCATACTACTATTGCTGTAATGAAGGAGTTTTAGCCTAGACGTATGTGAGCGACCTGATCGGTCTACGTGGTCCAAGGAACTGGTGGTGCAGAGGTTAACCAGCGAAACGAAGAGCTAATATAGTTCTAACCAAGCCTAAACAATTTTAAACATATAGAAAAACATGTTCATGGCTAAGTTCCTACCAAGAATTTACACCGGCAGGAAAATACAATGCACTTGGTTACTGCTATATTAGTTCTGTGGTTGAGCACTCTGCCACCAATTGGCTGCACCATGCAGGGCGTTCACATTTGCGCTTCCACTCGTCCAATAAAACACCCAGGCCCAGTCCGCTTGTGCTTGGGTTTACTTGAAATGTCGCACATGCGAGACACTGTTGTGGTATATGGTAATCCTTCAGTGTGGTGTGACGGCTGCAAATGCGCAGATCCTGGTGCCGATTGGATACCGACGAGTGCTGCAGCCACTTTGCTCACGTTTGCCTTGCCAAGGAACCTGATATTGCAGGTTGACATGTTGCCAATCGCTAGGTTTGCAGCCCACAGTCCAAGGGCAATCTGTATTGCTTGCGGAAACACAGATAGAGACCAATAACGACTGCGCAGCTCACGTCATAATGGGGCATGTTATAACAGAAGCAGACAACATTTATTGTATGCCGGAAGTGCTTGAGTGTAGCGATAAATTGTCCTTGTGCATTCTCTTTCTGGTACTTTCTTTATTGTAGGAACAACTTAACTTACATTTCAACTATTACAAACCACATTTGTTCACCGTAAAGTTGGGAAAAGTATCGATAATGCGCCCTGAGCAGCGAATCGGATAGCTCGCCCTACTGGTGTCATGTGGTCACGTCAAGTCACTTAACCAGGGGAGGTTGAAAACTGGGAGGAGTGGCGTGCTGCGATTGGTAGTGATGTACAATCACGCTCAGAATGAACTACAACACCAAAGCGCATGGCGAAGCGTCGCGTGTTGTAGATTATGCTGAGTGTGATATTACGCTTTTAAAACCTTATAATAAATTACCCGCTTTTTGTCACTTAATTATCACAAGTGCCTACTCTAACAACTCAGTACATTTCTACAAAATTGTCAAAATTCGTTCAGGGTCTCTTTAACGTGCACTTATATCTAAATGCAGAAGCGTTTTTGCATTTCACTCTGGTCGAAATGCGGCTGGTGCAGTCAGGATTGAACCTGCGACCTTGACTATAGCCGCAAAGCTACCGCTGCGAGCACAGAAGGGTCGATTTCACATGCTGCTTCTTCTGTTTTGTCGCCTAGACCCTACGGTGATGTAATGAAGCTTGGCGTGTACGCACCCCACGCCAATTGACCACTTGGCAAATTTGTGTGTTGTCTATATTTTAGATATAGCAGAAATTTAATGTATTGCACCTTTAGTTTGCGAGCATGGGCTGTCTTTTTTTTTTTCTTATGTCACCTTTTGCCTCTCCCACCTTCCTCTCTCCACTCTGTATGGAAACTGGGAGGGGCAAGGCTGTTCACTCATTTCACAACTGCGTAGGTTCTACCCATCCTCTGCATTCTGTATTATCTCCTGTCGAGACTAGCACGTTAACAGAAGAGTAAAAAGCGCTGCAGTTTCTGCAATGATTTTTGGGGTCTCACGGATAACTACAGCTGTCAAGAGGCTTATCTGGTGATTACCCCGAAGGTCTTTGGAAAATGCAGCAGGATGGAAAAAAATGAAACGAGCCTCTTGCATCACCTTTCCTCTCCACCTCACTCCTGCCATGTACATGCACACTTCCATCCACTGCCTGAAGCGGCTTGTAAGGCAGTAGCAGCAGTAAAAAATTCGAACAAACATGCAAGGAAAGATTACCTTTAAGAATCCATATAAAATGACATGTTATCATAGCATGTTAGACACAACCATCAGTTATGTCTTCTGGATGGTGTTTTCATACTGTGCTTGACATTTCCATTGCTAAGTTCCCTTTAAACGAACAGTGTTAAGGCAGGGTGGAAAGGTTACCTATGAGACTTTGAATGTGCCACCATTTCCGCGCAGTGCATCTCGCAAAGCCACGGAGGGCATCGCAGCTTGGCGCAAGTGGCGCCAGCTGCATTGCATCTGCACCACTCATAATGGTACTTCATATGGATCCAGAGAGAGATAGAGAGAATGAAAGAAAAAAGGGCTATAAGTGAAAGGTGAAGTGGCCCCTTGGCACTCCCCTTTCTGCCATTTCTCTCTCTAGGTAAGCGCAGAAACAATGTGGAACATTTGCTGTAGAAGCAGCCCAAAGCAGCAGACAGCCTAGTTTGTAAATGATAGTGCTGACCACGGAGCATGAAACATTTAGGAGTGGAAACTCCGCTGTTTGGGGCGACCAGAAAAGGTCACAAGCCCGCGGAACCATTTTCGTGCTGGCGCCCTGGATAGAAATTACCACCGTTTCGGTTGCCAGGGCAACCAGCCGAGCGTGTTGCTCCCGTTCAGCTGCGCACGCCTGGCACGGAAGAAGTGGCCAAAGAGCGCACCAAAGCCGCATGCGCGCGCGCTGCATATTTTTTTTCGCGGTGGCTTCTACGACGCGCCGCATGGCGCCGCCACTGCATACGGTCCCGTTGGCGCATGCAACTATTGTGACCTTATTTGGTCGCCCGCGCTCGCTCGCGCTGACAGGAGTTTCACCTCCGAAATGTCTTACTCCGTGGTGCTGACAGAGTGCAACACCGTGTTGTTTCACACGAAGCTGCAAATTTGGAAGACTGGAAGAAGTATGAGCTCGCATTCAATGATATTGTTACACGGGAAAATGCAGACGAGAAGCTATATGCACGTATATTTACCAAATGAATACGCTGCACTTCACCAAAGGCGACAGCCCGAGCTAGCCTTTAATCATCGTCTTCACACCGCTGGCCTCTTCTGCGTCGTAACTACTGGTCCATAGCACTACCCTCGTCGGTAAAAGTGCCAACCCGGTGCAACTAAAGGCCTGGCTCGGAAGCACTGTAGTAGGCCTTGAGCCTACTGACATGCACAACATCACTGGATGACCTAGTAGAGGGTGACATTGAGCTGACGGGAGCAATTTCGTAGATCACTGGTGTCACCTGGTGGAGCATGCGGTAGGACCTTGTCTATCAGGAAAGGAGCTTCCCTGAAAGTCGAGCATGACGAGAGGGTTACCACAGGAACATGTGCACACCAAGGAAAAATTGTCTGTTACAGTGGCAGGCATTGTACAGTTGCTGCTGAGTGGTTTGCGATGCCGTTAGTCGACCACGGGCAAGTTGGCAAGCTTGGTAGGCCAAGGCGATGGCACTGCGCATATTCGCCTGTCGAGGAGGTTCAGAGAGAAATGCAGTATCCAGGGGCAAGGTTGGTTTGTGACCCTACAATAAATAGAAAAATTGTGGCAGCATCATGCCGAGAAGAATTATAGGCAAATGTAATGTAAGGAAGGGCAACGTCCCAAACATAGCAGTTCTTCAAAATGTACATGGACAGCATATCTGTGAGGGTATGGTTCAACCGCTTCGTCGGTCTGTTGGTTTGAGGATGATGTGAGGTGGTCAGCTTGTGTTGTGTGGAGCAGGAACGCATAATGTTGGTGATAATTTTTGATAGAAAGTTGTGACCACTATCAGTAAAAATCTGTCACGGGGCGCCGTGGAGCAAGGTAATGTCATAGAAGAAAAAGTGCAACGTCAGTGGCCCAACTCGTTAGGAAAGCCTGTGTGATTGGCGCCACCCTTAGTAGGTGGCGCAATCATTTGCAACGGCTACCCATTTGTTTCTAGTGCATGGCGTGGTAAAAGGGCTGAGGAGCTCTAATCTAGCATGGAAGAATTGTTCTGCAGGGACGGTGATCAGCATGTAGCGCCTGAGGCTCTTTCTGGTGCTGGCAGAAATCACAGGCAGCAACATGTTATCAGATGGGCTGAGCGAAACTAGACCAGCATAAGCGACGGCGGATGGGGTTGTACCTGAGAGATACCCCAAGGTGTCCTGCAGTAGATTCATCATAGAACTCAAAGAGCAGAGTGCGTTGTAGAAGTTTGGGCACGACAAGAAGATATAATCAGACCCGCCATGGTAGAAGTTCCCTCGTTAGAGAATGCCAACCTGGAGGACATATCGGCGAAGAGAGGCATTGTTAGGTGAAGAGTGCAGATGCTCAATGATTGCTCGAAGTGATAGGTCTCAGTACTGCTCATCGGCGTTGTTAGGGAATACAGACACAGAGAAAATGCCATTGGCGGTGCTACAGACAGTGTTGTCAGGCTCGTTGACCGGGTAACGAGACAGGCAATCAGTGTTCTTGTGGAGACAGCCAGATTTGTAAATGACAGAATACGAATTTCCTTGTCAGCGTCATGCCCAGTGAGGAAGTAGACCTGTAGGGTCTTTCTGTGAGCACAACCAGCAATGTCCGTTCTAGTGTGTGATGACTGAAAAGGTTGGCCATATAATTATAGGCATAGCTTTGCAACTGCCCAAACTAGTGCCAGATACTCGAGCTCAATGATGGAATCGCCATGCTTGAAGGTTGGGAGGTGTCTGCTGGCATAAGTGGTAATATGGTCGTTGCTGTGCTGGCGTTGTGCCAGTACTGCACTGATTCCGGGGGCTGCTGGCATAGGTATGGACTTAGGTAGGTGCAGAAGGATCGCGCCTTTCCCTGTAAGTTTTTGAAAATGACGCCGTCATCAATCAGTGGTCTCTTTGTGACGCTCAGGAGAGGGTGACATTGTTATCTTGAAATGAGCTGTCATTTCTGGGTGCTTGAAAAGCTGAAGATCTGGAGCGTGACTGCCTGTTCTACTACTCAGGCAACGCTGATTGAGCTTCCTTGAGTGAACGATGAGACGTGATCAGCGCCCATGATAGCCACATGTCTGCCGGTGAAGCATCTTTTTTCTGAGGGATTGTCAGGCACAACACTCCTGCCACCAGACGGCGCATCAGGACATTGAGTTGTTCGATGCAGCTCGGCTGGCTTGATGCTTGCATTTCTCAAAGCCATTGGGATGCAGGTTCCAAGAATTAAGATCTGGCCAAAGGCATCCTAATAGGTGGGCTCCGACTTGACTGTATAGATGCAAGATGACAAGCTCCACGGAACGACCTTTGTCAGCCCTGCACAATGCCGCAAGCGCCACATGCAGGCCACTCATTGCCAGCCTGTACAAGTTGAAATAATCTGACAACCCCCTATCTGAAGGGAAACCATGAAACACACGGTTCACATTAATCTGGACAAGCACGAGGAAACTTTCAACTATGTCTTCGTGCAAACAGGCACAAATGGAGTTTATGTAATGAAGCTAAGTAATCATGAATTATAGCTTCCACAGATCAGGAAGACGAAGGGAGAACTGACTTTGATTGATTGATATCTGTAACACTTAGCACAAGATAGGTACATGATCACATGATGCCAAATTGCGAAATAAACAAATGTGAAAACCATCTACAAGCCTTATCACTTAAAAATTGGCTCAGAAGGCCTGATTTATTTTGCCTTTCTTCTAGTTCACTTTTAAATTGTGCTACTGTAAGGCTACGCCCTACCCGAACAGGTGGCCATATTTATGTGACGTACCTTTGGATAATACGATGCAGCGTGATTAGAATAAATCACCAATTCTGACCTGTAAAAAAAAGAACTTCCAACAAATCATGCAAACTATCGAAAGCAAGTTACAAGCAATTACACTGAGGCCTTTTATCTTCACTGACGCTTTCCTTTCTCGAGTGTTTAATTATCTGATTTTTCATGGAAGTAATCAAACTAACTAAAGAAAGTCTGCTATACCGTGAGCAGAACAGACCAACAATGTCCTCTGTTTGACAAAAGCTCCTAAAACGTTCAAAATTTAGTATTGTTGAAGAAATTGAAGTTCTTGTGCGCAATCTACAAAGCATGCCTAAAAACACTCCTGGACGTTATGACTCGTTATGAACTCCTGCAAAACCATAACTTATCCACTTGCGCAACTTGCGTGCGAGCTTCCAAACTGTATGAATGAGAAGAAAGGTGGTTAACTGAGGGGCCTAGTTCTTATTATTCACATCATGAGAAGCTAACAAACAGGGAAACCAAGGAAAACATTGGGTAAATTTCTTTACTTATTAATTGAAATAAAGAAAAATAATGGCAATGAAAGTCGATAAAAAAAAACAACTTGGCGCAGGTGGGGAACGATCCCACGTCTTTGCTTTATGCGTGCGATGCTCTAACCAATTGAGCTACTGCGGCATGGTTTCCCCATCCACTTTCTTGGTTATTTATGTGTTACTACGAGAATTAACCTTGGGAGTGTTAGCCAGCACCCTCACTCTCAAGCCTTGTCGGTGGATGTCAAACATCCTTTCTGCCAGAGGCAGTGTAAGTACATGATTTTTCAGGGTGCAGGCAACTGGTCAATAAACCTGCACATGTTACCTGAAGGCATCAATGTTGTCTGATTCAAGACCCTCATTATGTAAGAATGAGAAGAAAGGGGGTTAAGCGATGGGCCCAGTCTTTGTTAATCATACCTTGAGAAGCGAACAGACAGAGACACCAAGGAAACATATGGGAAAAAAAACTTTTATTTACTAGTTGAATTAAAGAAATTATAAATTAACGGCAATGAAAGTGGATGAAAAAACAACTTTCCGCAGGTGGGGAACAATCCCACGTCTTTGCATTACACGTGCAATGCTCTAATCCATTCAGCTACCGCGATGCGGTTTCCCCATCCATATACATTGGCATTCATGTGTTACTACAAGAACTAACCTCTGGAGTGTTAGCCTGTGCCACCACTCGCAAGCTTTGGCAGTGAATGTGGGTCATCCTTTCTACCACAGGCAGAAAGGATGTTCCAAACTGTGTGCTACACTAACCCCGTTTGGCTGGCAATTCTACGTGTGTTGTGACATAAACTTTGTTTGTAATTGGAGATCTAACGTGAGCCGAAAATGCTAACCACCTAACAAAATTTTGTGGTATTCCTTATGCTTCTTAAGCATTCATCGTTCAACTAAGCTAATTACAACACGAATCAAAAGAACAAAACAATTTGCAAACCTGTCTGCCTGATTTCAGATTTCAGACGAGCTGGAGAGGGTCGTGCATTTCACGGCTTTTGCAAGGTGCAGTCTTGAAGCAGGCAAAAGCCTCTAATTTGCCTGACGCATCTCGTAGCTACAACTTTAGGACAGCAGCCTCCAAGTACTGAGAGAAGATTACATTTACAGACCCACACACGCACTGTTCCCTTAGGTGCTAGGCATTTGCCTTTCTTTGCCCCCGTGAGTGACCAGCTCTTGTAGCAGCCTACAGGATGCTTGCCTTTGTCCCTCTGCTTACGAAGAGACGGCTGCAGTGCTGTTAGGTGACTGTTACTACATCTGAATCTTCATGAAGCTCTCCTTATTGCAAAGCGTGTCACGTCGATCTCTTTAAACGCCTAAGCTGGGGATTGACTGTCCTTTGCCTTTTTCACAGTCTCCGGCCGGATCCTGACCTTCGTGCATTCGCCTGTGTTGCCTTGTCGCTTCACATGTTTGGTTCCATGCTCCTTACCCCATCTGCCTTTCTCATCTTGGGCCTATCCCTTCGCTTCACCATCTGCTCTGACGTATGCAAACAGCCATAGGCAACTTTTCCTGGCAGGCTGGCCGAGCTTGCCGCCTCCGTACACACTTGGACTAATGGGCCCTCCGTTTCCTGCGCGGAAAAACCGCCGCTGTCTACTGCCTTCCCCTCGCTTCCAGCTACCAGCATGTTTGACTCATCACTGTGCTCAGCTGCTTCAAGAATCATTTCATGGTCCTCTGACTGCTGCGCAATAGGGAATGTGCCTATCAGTCTCTGAGCCTCCTCCCATGTTTTTGCCCTGAAAGCTCCCATATTGGAGAAGGGTTCTGCTCTTTCCGTCAGTGCCTGCTCTGGCCTATTCGACGATCAGTAGGTTACTTGCTCTGACAGGCTGGCCGATATTGCCGCCTCTGTACACACCTGGCCGTTCAGTGAAAGCTGTCCCATATATGGCTGCATGCTCTTATTGGAGTCCTTAATTATGACAAATACCACCCGCTTATCACAGCTCCTGGCTGTGTGGTTTTTTCCTCCGCAGTTGTAATACACAACGGTCTTCCGTGCCTCCAATGTGTTGCACCATCAGCGGGAGCATCTTCATTGCTTCTGCTACTTTAGGTGTGTCACCCTCTTTCTCCTGATGTGTGCTGGGGGGATTTGAAGTCTCCGGTTTAAAATTCCTACGGAAATACTTGTTACCCTTTGGCTTCCGGGAACCATATCCTGCTTTGTCGTTTGTTTCTGATTGTCACGACTTACTTCGGAAACTTCGGAGCGGGCGGTAATGCTTGGCGAGTTCTGCTGCTCTCTTTTTTTGCCCTTCGAAGTCTGTTTGAAATGCTAGACAGAAGGGTGTAAAGAAATTCGTAGCCCTATTGTAGTCTCACACTTTGTCCTCAGACAAGCAGTTCATGAAACAGCAATACTGAACAGGATTAGTGCTGGTAATATCTTGGTCCCCAAGTCCTGGCTGACACCCTCTTTCTCAGTAAACCTTCATTTGGGCCTAGTTGGTACATAATTCTGAACTTAAACTTACAGCACAAACACCTGAGACAGACCACAAAAGGAAAATACAACACACACTCTTTCAAAACCGGCGAGGATATGAACTATATCCTCTTCTGCCCTGAAAGTATGGAGCAGGAATCGCGCTATTTGCCATCTAAGTATCTGACTTTCCTCCTCAAGCTCTTCCATTCCAAGAACATGCCATTGTGCTGCCTCCTGCACATGCCTCTGGTGTGTTTCTGCTTCAAGTTTGCATCTTTTTGCCTCTTCATGCTTGCACCTCTCTGCTTCACGGTTGTGCCTTTCGGCCTCTTCATGCTCGCGCCTCTCTGCTTCACGCTTGCGCCTTTCTGCCTCTTCATGCTGACGCCTCGCACGCCTCTTTTTCTTCACATTTGCACCTCTTTCGCCTCTCTCCTCTTCAGCTTCCTGGACCGTCGCATCTTCTGCGTTCGTGACGTCGAGAACTGCTTCTTGTGTTGTTGCGGAGCTGGCGAGAATGCCCAACTCTTTGCAAATTAGAAGGAGGTCCTGCGCTTTGAATTTCTCCATGGCGAATTACTTAGCCTTCAAAATTCACCCTTCCTTAAAACTGAAGTTTGCTATTTAAGGAAGGTGAATTTGCAAATCAATCCCCACCAGAAAACACAAACATACTTTCCTAGCATCTGCTTACTTGTACTAGCAAGAGTTCTGGTGACATGAAGAGCAAACATCAGGGAATAGCTAGTCCATCCTTGTCACTATTAGGAGACTGCAGAATTTCTTGTTCTTCGTGCTCTCTTTTTTACAAAGCAATTTTCCTTGCCTCACCAGCCTCCTCCCAACTCCTCTCCTCATTCTGCAAAAGCTCTAATTGCTACATTTTGCCTTTCGCAGGGCCAACCGAAATGTTCATCTGCTCATGACTTTCAAGGAGTTCTTGGATTTGCAACTTCTCCATGCTCACAAAGCACCCTGTGTTCCTTCCCCTCTAGCAATCAGCCCACGAGACACTATATTCTTGATGTATGTAATAATATAACTAACAACACCAAACACTATTATGGATTACCTGCGCTATGAGTCTGGGGAAAAGAGAAGAAAACACGTAGCACTCACCACACCAATGTAGCCAATGCCAATCGATCTCATAAGCTGCCAGCCTGTATTGTGAAGTCGGTTCCATGTGTGGTGCCATGCCAGGTGCCGGCAGAAAGAATGGTTCCGAGCGACAGTTACGAGAACAAGAAAAGGTTTTATATTCAGAAGTACATGGTTGAGTTTTATACACACGGTTCTTAACTTTAAGAGCACACTTCATGCTAGAGTGTGTATGTCAGAGCTTCTTCCTTCTCGCATCCATCCCAGTCCACTTTTTTTTATGCCGTTTATTTCCCTCTTTCTCTCGTCAAGGGATTTCACAGGACAATCGGGGTTACTGAATTCTTATCAATCGAACTGACGTGGAATCCTGGACAGCAGACAGGTAGAGTGATGAAATAGAAAATTTGCAAGCACGGCATGGTATTGTCACGTAGTAGTGACGGTGAGGAAAGCAGCAATACTAAACGTGAGAAAACTAGCGTTTTATTGGGTCAACTTGTGCCCTCAAAAAACATGTGATACTCAGAGAACAGCGATAGTGGCAAACACAGTCCGTGATCCGTGAAAATCTGAACAGCGGGTCAAGCACGTCGGCTTTTATCGATCAGTCGTCAAATGTTCCAGAGTAGCCGCTGGGACCTGCATGCCTTCCACAAAGTTCTACACCATTTGTGTCATGCTTACATGCACTCAGCTTATGCAAGGTTTGGCGACAATAGACAGCGGATAGAAGCATCAATAACATTTTAAAAACTTCCGATACATGTAGACGCGTCCTGCGCTGAGCGATAACACTTTGTAAATGGTAAAAGCGCTCACCCGTAAATGATAAACGAGGTCATGTGTCTGTATCATCTGGCACAAGGCATGGTGTGACAGGAGATCCTACAGTTGACATTAAATATGCTGATGTCAATGACCTTAGGATGGTGCAATAACTTTTCATTACTTGGACTACACAAATAGCTTTATAATGCATGAGATGAAAAAGTGTCTCAAATAGGTTGTGCTGTCATAAGCCTTCCACAAAGAAGAGGTTGCCCTGCATTCGAGTATTCAGTGTGGATTGTCCTTTGTAGCCCTGTAGGAATACTGAACTGGAAGGGTTATTTTCTGTTCCTTGGCTATGCTCCTGTATTTATTCTATTGTATTTTACCTCTTGTTTTTGATGCTGTAACAGGACTGCAATCGCCTCACTTATTTTCTGCAGGCCTCACAAATGCGATGAGCCTAGCTGAAACCATCACTGCCAAAATGGCATGCCATGCCCCTTCAAAGATCGGTGTTCAGGTCGAGGTTGGCATGCAGTGCAGCTTGCCTCTGGCTGACAAGTCTGTTGGGTGCTCGTTCAAGCCAGGGAGCGAGTCTAGGAGCGTGCAGACTACGGAGGCTGTGGAACAGTTAAGCTCCACCTCAGGTGGGCAGTGACCGGCACTTCTCTTGCGTTTGCTTGCTTGTGTGTGTGTGGTAAATGGCCAAGCCTGCCTAGCTTGGGCACAACTTGCTCAAGTGTGTGCAACGTTCTGCTGCTGATGACAAATTAACAGGTTTTTTATTCTTGTCTGCATACTGATTGAGGCAAAATGCGAAAATAATGCTAGCACACTGAAGCACCTTAGATTGCAGAGCTTAATGCAGAGCCGTGTTGAGCTGGTGTTGTTGCAGCCCTTACATTGCTTTATGATAAGCTTACACCCAGTGAGTCTCTTAGTTATGTATAGATAGGTGTAGGAGTGTATGACCATGAATATAGATCAATGCAGAATGTAAGTTGACCTCTGAGTTTGATGTGAATAAAATTCAAACAAAATTCTTTAATGCAGTCAACTATAATACATACCTTGATTTTTCAATATGCTCATTCATTGAGTGAGCTGAGTACGGCACGGGAACTGTAAGGATTCTTGTCCTGGGACAGGTTTTGGTCACAACATCCCAGAGCACATCATTAGTGATGACTAAGCGGAACTAGGCGTGCGCAACACTGCCCTCAGGCAATGAGCAGCATGCACTGGGCTCCTGAGTTGCACGCCAGCAATCGCTTCAGACGACCTGCACGCATCTTGAGATGGTTTTAGTCCTCTCCCGTCGATAGCAGCTTCAGGTTTTTTTTTTCCATGTTTACAGCCTGCAGTGGCCGACGGGACCTCTTTTATACCACCTGTTTGTGTCAGTGGATAGTTATTCCATCTCAGCACCCTTGTTACAACGTGTTATCCACCTGTGCTGATGCGAAGAGTGAAGCCTTTTCCCTCTGATAAATGAGGCACTAGTGAGCAATTCAAATGCCTTTGCAATGAATTCAATCTGCTGTCATCAGGAGAACTGGTCCGCGGTGCTCACAAGAAAATTTCATTGCAGTATCTTCAAGTTCACTGTCAACAGGGTAGCCATTGCACAACAAAGCCTCCAATGGAAATCGACATTTGCTCTGTTTTACTTTCTATTCATATAAAACCATATGACGCACTGCCACAATCTTGCTTCGCGCTTCCACCCATTTTATCACGTTTTCAGACGCACTTATAAAGCCCTGACATGTTATTTTTGCACAACTCGTGTTTGGACAAAGTTTGCAAATTTGGCATGTTTGCCATAATAATGACAAAAACTATGATCCTTTCTCCACTTTGACAACTGCAAACAATAAAACTTTATTTTGTTTCACAGTATACTACATGACAGACACAGGCAGATCGTGCTAGTTATTCTGCGACAACTGCCCAAAACCCAACCTGTCCTTGGTAATTCAGGTGCGTACAGTTGCAGTGTAAGATTAGCACAATGGTTTACAACATGTTTAATAACATGAAGTCGAATTCGAATATGTTTTTTTTTTCACAGCATAATAATGACACAATCGTCGACTGATTTTTTTGGACGGCCTATTTTCTGGGCCGGTCGGAATATTTTAATTCTGCAATATTAGTGCCAGTCTGCTCCATATAGTTATGTATAATAATAACGTAAATTTTGAATGTTTCGAAGTGTTCTCGTTTAATTTTTCTGAATTTTTCTCCTGATCGCAAGTTTGACACTACCGAAAATGCAAACAACATCGCTGTCATTTTGTTTTCCTGCAGCCTCAAAGCAGCGTTGCACACATCTCGCATGCCAATTCAGAGCTACCATTTCAGGTGCAGCCTCAATAGGCACCGCTTGATGCACTCTCCCACGTGCCTTTATGCTCTCATTGCTGTTGGCACTCGTGAGTCGCATATGGCCAGTGGTCCTCTTTGTATCGCCTCTCATGTGCATTGTGGTTTTCTTCAGCTGCATACTGTGATGCTAGGCTTAGCCACTTCAACAACCGATTCTATTCTGTGGTTTCATCGCCAGTTGTTAACAATGGTGCCGACACTGGCTTTGTCATCCGCCGCCTTCCGACAAAGGCTTTGAAGTGAGGAAATCATAGCATAGCGACGATGGAAAAGAAGACCACCGTTACCAGGAAAGTGCAAAGGGGCTTGTCGCAATCACACGTCGCAAAATAATTAGAACTCTCGAAGCAGACAATATCAGTCTACATAAACAACAAGGTAAAGATTTTGGAAGCCGCTGAGAAATCTTCCCGATCTCGACAGAAGAATGTCAGCCACCGTGCCCACCCAAAACTTGACGCTATTCTAATGTGACTGAAAGCCATGATCGCCATGCCAGTGCTGGTGTCTGGTGATGTTGTAAATTAAAAGGCAGAAGCCGTAGCGCTTCATATGAACATTGAGGATTTTCAACTTAGTGATGGCTGGGTCCAAAATGTTAAGGGGCCCCCCACCAGATGTCGCCATTTTGAGCCGACAAGCACCGTGTATACAATGCGTGCTAGCGATCGTGTCTGCTAAGTATTACATCGCTATGTGCCATGGAAAGAGCTGAAATTTCAAACCAAATGCCGTTTGCTCTTCTTGCGAGCTTTGTGCTCCCAGCAGGAGAGTTGACATATTTCTCACAAGTGCGCCTACGTACATTGCACTGCTGTAACGTCACGCATAGTGACACATGACTCTGTCTGGTCTATGGTGAATTCGTCAGAGAAAGATGCTCAAGACAAAGAGAGGCCAGTGAGTGAGTTAGTGTGGACACTCAAGCAGGGTGGCTCCGTAGTCGCACCTGGGGTTCTCAACTGCACTCGTGGGGCAAAAAAGCAGGCAGCGAGTGGGAACAGAGCATGGGGGGTGCTAGTACGCACCTGTTTCACGCGCGTCTCAAAGAGTTGAGCAAACCCAAAACTGGCACGGCTAGGACTAGGGTACACCTGTAGGTGGTCGACGTGACGAAAGGGGTTTCCAAAGAAGGGATAGCTCCCGGTGGCCAAAAGCAGAGGGTACGCACCTCATGCTGTATGTGTCATCTGCATTGAAGAAAATTAAGTCCATGGCCAGGGTATCAAGCAGCAACGAGGGCTGAAAAGGGGCCTGCAGTGACGACATGCTGAAACCAAGTTGGGTGGCAGTTATATGGAGGTGGGTTTGCGCAAGGCTCACCCGACGAGCAATGGTCACGGAAGGGCATGACGCTCCTACACTCCGCAACGCACAAAAGCACTTGGGCAAGGTTCATCCAGTCTGACAAGACGTAGAGAAGGCTCCAGAATCAGACCGCCAACAAGCATAGGTTTATTCAACCAAGACACAGCACAGTGTGACAGTCGCGGCACTTATGGGAAAAGGCTCACCGCAAGACCAATCGACTATGCATGCCCGCTGCGCTAGGGCTAACTGCGAAGCGGCCCACCAAGTGTGAAAACGAAAGAATTGCGGGAGCAAAGGTCCTTGTAACCACCTACGTGCAGGCATGTGAGCATCTGCCGTGGCAATGAAGCGCTCAGCAAAAGAGAGCTCGGGTGGAGAGGTGCCCGGGGCCCGCCACTCGGGAGGCCAATTGGGGCGCATCTTGGTGACACTAGCTCACGCGGTGATTCGGCCCTGGGAGGGATAAGCACGGTTTGTGCAAGAAATTAGCTTCGGCACGCTAGTTGTGTCAGCCATGTTGCCGTTATGGTGGCAGTTCCCGGAGATCAAGCTAAACACAGCGCAGGAGTTGGGGGACAAGGTACAGGAAGGCACCTCAATTCCCACACCATGCAATGTCCGGGGAACAGATGTCAGTGACCAGCCGAATGCTATAACCCAAGTTAGCCCATGATTCATACACACCTGCCCACTTGCCCTACATTGTGCGAAGGGTGTGGCAGATTCGGAGCCTGTCCAGTGGCCATCATGCTACCACACTTCATCCTCCCAACACCGCCACCCCAGTGAGGAGAGCGAACAACACTGGCGAAGCAGTGTTCGGAACCACAAGTATGGGTGCAACATATCGACGACAGAGTCAAGGCCTCCTAAGACCATTCACAACCACAAAAAGGACACAAGCTGCTACAAACACCGTAGCACGAATGACTACGTTACCACTGAAAAAGACTGCTGCTAGCAGCCAGCCCAGTTTCGAAGAGACGCGCGTGAGCCAAAAGGATCACCTTCATCGACGAGCAGAGATATTTTCCGTGAACTACACCGCAGTGTCCGCTACCACCGAAGGCACCCAATGACTCAACATTAGATGACTTAAGTTCGATCGAAAGTGCTGCGACACAGTCATGATGTACAGCAGATCGTCTTGCTGGTGTATCAGCGAACGCCTTCCTGGCGCCTAAGTCAAGAACAAGAAAGACATGGACTAACTGCTATTGATGAACGCATCCAAAAAGAAAAAGGAACAAACCCCTCTGTCAACTCTACGGCTGCTTGGACATTGTCAGGTGATTCCTGGGCTTCCCTTCCAGCCTCGTGAGATGCAAGTAATAACTGTAGTCGCTGCTGCAGCGAGCGTGTTGGCCTGCTGCAGACTCGCAAAGTGACAAAGTGAGCAGGTACAACTTGCACCGATTCGACTGCTGGCAGCTGAAGAACTCCGTAAGGACAATGTGCTTAAAGGAGCCACCAAGAAAGCCTGGACAATGCCAATGACTTCCTCACCACAGCTCACTGAAGAGCATCAAATAGAAGGAGCATTGTAATAATCGACCGACTCGTCGATTTTCTCGCATGTAGCAGTGTGTTGCGAACAGAAGAACGGTGACAAAACCTTGCGTACAGGTCAGGCAGTACGAGGTTCCATTTATTGCTTCCCATTAACAGTCACATAGAAGCCGTTGCTGTCACCGTTATAGCTCACAAAACCATCACCATTTGTTCACTGTATATTCCACTCCACACCCATTTTACTACTAAACATTTAGAAAATTTAACAGGTCAATTACTGGAGCCATTTATTTTAGTAGGGGACTTTAATGCTCACTGTACTCTTTGGGGCATTATCAAAACTGACCAAAGAGGGCAGCTGGTTGAAGATTTGAGTCTGTCAAATGATGTCTGCTTTTTAAATTCAGGTGCACCATATTTTTCACCTACTTCCCACACCTTTAGTTGTTTAGATTTAGCTTTTTGCTCACCATCTCTTTTTAACGATGGGAAGCCCTCGACACGTGTGTCTTATGGTAGTGATCACTTGCCCGCAGTTATCAAACTTTTATCATCACCACCAACCTTAGTCACTAGGCCACGCCGGTGGAAATTACAGCTCGCTGAGTGGCTGGTTTTTATGGAGAACGCAAAACTGGATGTCTTTTTGCCAGAACTAAGCATTGACAAACTTAACAAAAAGATCACTGAGATCATAATCTCAGCGGCAGAAAAGGCAATACACCAGTCATCTGGTGTTGTGCGCAAAAGACTAAATCTCTGGTGGACAAACGAGTGTACCGAAGCCAAAAAAGAACAAAATAAGGCCTGGAGAATCCTACGGAAGTACCCCACTTATAGCAGCCTTTTAAATTTCAAACAGTCCAAAGCCAAAGCACGATTCATTTGAAGAAAGGCAGAGAAATCATCATGGCAGAAATACATATCTTCAATCAATAGTACAGTCAAATCAAAATGAATGTTGGATCAGGTGAGGAAATTTAAAGGAGAGTACACATTATACACAGTACCACTACTTATATATCCAGGCACACAAACAATACTACAGGACCAGGCCAACTTATTAGGCGAACACTTTTATGTCTCCAGCTCAGCAAACTATTCAAATGCATTCTTAAAATATAAAGATTTGGTGGAGAAACAGAGACTGCCCAATACAGGGGCTTCATATGTAATTTATAATAACGCCCTCACATTGCAAGAATTGAACAGAGTTCTCTTTGCCGGTAAGAAAACGGCAACGGGTTTTGACCACGTCCACTACACAATGCTGGCACACCTATCTCAAGCATCAGTAGAAACACTTCTTAAAATTTTCAGCAAAATATGGGAATTTGGAGTAATGCCTACAGATTGAAAAAAATGCAGTATTAGTGCCTTTTTTTGAAATGAGGTAAACCCACAATATCCCCAAGCAGCTACAGACCCATTGCACTAACAAGTTGTCTGGCTAAACCCTACAAGAGTATCATAAACATAAGACTCACATTCATCCTTGAATCAAGAACCCTAATAGTCATGCACCACTGCGGATATAGAAAGGGCTGCTCGACAACTGACTACCTCGTACGACTAGAACATGAAGTACGTAACGGATTTCTACTCAAACAACACTGTCTCGCAGTTTTCTTCGATTTAGGAAAAGTGTATGATACCATGTGGCGATATGGAATTTTAAGAGACCTGGCTGACTTGGGAGTTCATGGCAGAATGCTAAACTGTGTCTGATTTTATGACAAATAGAAGATTTCAGGTGCGTCTCGGCACAATACTTTCATGCACATTTACATAGGCAGATGGCGTTCCACAGTGTTGTATTCTGAGCACGCTACTCTTCATAGTCAAAATGAACTCTGCTAACAAGATCATCCCATCCTCTTTTATGCACTCAATATATGTCAATGACTTGCATGTGGCTTGCCGCGCCTCAAATCTACTCAGTTGTGAAAGACAACTACATATAATGAAAAATAAACTCACACAATGGGCTAACAAAAATGGATCCCGTTTTTCAGCAGACAAAATTGTTACAGTTCTCTTCTCCCAGAAGCGAGGGTTACACTGCAATCCACTTCTCACATCGGATAGTACAACGTTGCCAGTCAAAGAAGACCGCAAATTTTTAAGCATAACGTTTGACACAAAGCTGAACTTCCTAGCCCACACTAACAAAACTAAAATTTAAGCAAATAAAGCACTAAATATCCTCAAGGTGTTATCACACAAGCCCTGGGGTTCTGACCAAACTTCTCTACTACACATATGCCGGTCCCTTACACGTAGCATCCTCGACTACGGTATTGTGGTTTATGGTGCAGCTAGGCAGTCATACATCAAGCGACTTGATCCAGTTCATAATCTCGGCCCACGACTGGCAAGCAGTGCCTACAGTACATCGTCTGTCCAATGTTTATACCGTATTTACTTGCATAATGGCTGCACTTGTGTAGTGATCGCACCCTTAATTTTGTCGTCAAAATTCAGATTTTTTCTTTTCCCATGTAATGATCGCACCCCAAACTTGTTGCAGCGATATGTCATGTGCCAAGTCTAGCTAATGATGATCGCGCTTGTTATCTGTCGAATGGTACATGAACGAATCTTGAAGACTTATCAAGCGGTCTGCACGCACCCAACATTCTTAAGCAGATGCCCCATTTGATTCCTTTCATCACTTTCCGCACTTCTATAGAAGAAAAGGCTACACCCGAACATGCCTGAGCTTTATTATTTGTAGGCATCATAATGGTTTTGGTCAACAACACCAACATAAAAGGCACCTTTCAATTCTTCTCGTCTGCACTCGTGGGCTTGCAACAAATCGCGAGCGGCAACGATAGTGGCCACATTTGCACTGATACGTTAGAAGTCTACCCTATTCATATGCTGACACTTTTAGCACAGCTAAGATATTCACCCACCCATAGCAGAAACCTACCTTATTAGGATAGCAGTGAAGACAAATGCTGAAGTTTCCGTAGCATGCCCGCCATGGGTTTCTGTCAGCTAAGCGCGCCCATCTCTCTTTCTGTCCACTCAAAGTGGACATGGCTGCGTTATTTTTGCAAACTTGCCGGTATTAACGGTATTATTCATTACTGATATGGAAGAAACTGTTTCCACTGCTGCCGCATCGGCCACGTCGCTCGTCACTGCCGCAACCGATGGCCACCACCTCCTCGGATATACACCGCTGCTCATTCCCGCCCCTTTGGACCTTCTGTTCCCTATACCACCCGCCATGAACCCATTGCCGCTGATGCTCCTGCACCGAACATTCGCTACAGCCGCTCTCCCTCACCTCGACGCCATCAGTCTCGTTCGCCCCAACCCCGTCGCTTCTCTCCGTCGCCTATCGCCTCCCGGATCCAGCCGGAAAACTAGGCACTGCAGCTTCTGGAGGTGAAGCTGCGTTGTCCACCCTGCCCTCAAATCCTCTGCTCACGTTACACATGAACCAAAACCTTCTTGACGTTGACAGATGGCTATCCTGTCACGGCACTCATCGATACAGGTGCGCATCTTTCTATTATGAGTGCTGAGTTCCGACAACGACTGAAAAAGCTCCTCACCCCAGCGTCGGCACGCGTCGTCCGCGTTGCGGATGGCGGTACTGTGCCTATCATCAGCATGTGTGCGGCACGTGTCAGCATCGCCGGCCGCCACACTTTTGTCCTCTTCACCGTGATTGCTCGTCGCCCCCACAACCTCATTCTCGGCCTTGATTTTCTCCTTGCATTCTGCTCTTATTGCCTGCTCTTCCAGTACCCTTCGCCTTGAGTTTCCGATTCTCGCAGAACCTTCTGACACACCCCCAGTGCTGCCTACGCCCCACCGGCTTTATTCGCCTGCCGCCAAAATCAATAGCCTATATTGAACTCTTGTCTTCACTACCAGTCCCTGATGGCGAGTACCTCGTCACTCCTCTGCCCGACATTCCACTACAGTAGGCACGGTATTCTGTGCATGGCACGGGCACGGCACGGTACAGTATACTGTGAGGCACGGTATACTGCGCCTCACAGTATACTTACTATTACTGCGAACCGCACTTTCATGCCTATCTTTAACTTTGGATTAGCAAAGCAAATTCTACCGTAAGGTATTTGCCTTGCCAACGTTGATGTCTCGGCGACCATCACGTGGCAACTTTATCGACCGATGCTTGCGAGCTCAGCAGGCCCATCGTGCCAACCTGGGCCGCCGATCCCAAGATACAGAAAATGGTTGCGACAGACTTGTCTTCTGCGCAGGCTGAAGACCTTTACCAACTGTTATCGTCCTACAGAGATATTTTCGACTTCGACGATCGCCCTTTAGGCCAGACGCTCGCGGTCAAGCATCGGATTCTTACTGGGGGTGCTACTCCTATTCACCGACGACCTTATCGAGTTTCTGCGTCGGAACGCCGAGTAATTCGAAGTGAAGTCAACAAAATGCTAGACAAAAACATTATTGAGCCTTCTTCAAGTCCCTGGGCGTCACCTGTAATGTTTGCTAAGAAGAAGGATGGCACGTGGCGCTTCTGTGTAGACTACCGCCATCTGAACAATATTGCTAAGAAGGACGTCTACCCGTTCCCACGTATAGACGACGCCCTTGACTGCCTCCACGGTTCCAGCTATTTCTCTTCTATTGATCTTCGTTCTGGATACTGGCAGATTGCTGTTGTCGATATGGACAGAGAAAAAACCGCGTTCATCACGCCTGATGGCCTATGCCAATTTAAAGTAATGCCGTTTGGATTATGCAACCCCAATGCCACCTTTGAGCGTATGATGGACTCCTTGCTCCGTGGTTTCAAATGGTCCACATGTCTTTGCTACCTCGACGACGTCATCGTCTTCTCGCCCACGTTCGACACTCACCTTGAGCGTGTAACAGCTATACTTGATGTATTTCCAAAGGCGAAGCTGCAACTTAAGTCGTCGAAATGTCGTTTCGGCCGCTGCCAAACTACTGTTCTGGGCCATCTCGTTGACGCTTCCAGAGTACAGCCTGATCCCGCCAAAACTCGCGCTGTCTGAGATTTTCCGGTTCCGAAGACAGCCGCGGACGTTCGATGTTTTGTCGGACTATGCTCGTACTTTTGTCGTTTTGTTCAAGATGTTGCGGCAATTGCTAGACCCCTCACTAATCTTTTGAAGAAAGGCATACAATTCTCGTGGGGTACTGCAGAAGCCGCAGCCTTCTCTCGTCTCGTCACTCTTCTCTCCTCACCACCCATTCTCGCCCACTTCGACCCTGATGCCCCTACAGAATTGCGTACAGATGCCAGGGGTCATGGCGTAGGTGCTGTCTTAGCCCAGCGTCAGCATGGCCAGCATCGCGTTATTGCTTATGCGAGCCGCCTCCTCACACCATCGGAGCGCAACAATTCCATTACGGAACAAGCATGCCTTGCTGTAGTCTGGGCGGTTGGGAAGTTCTGTCTTTACCTCTACGGTTGCCCCTTTTCCGTAGTCTTTGACCATCATGCTATCTGCTGGCTCTCATCCCTAAAGGATCCTACAGGCCGGCTTGGTCGATGGGCTTTGAGACTACAAGAATTTTCGTATTCCGTGGTCTACAAGTGTGGCCGCCTGCACCAAGACGCTGACAGCTTGTCGCATTGCCCTGTTGACGACCCTGACTCCTCCAATATTACCAGTGCTGCTTGTGTATTCTGTGTGTCGCAGCTGCTTCATTTCGCCGACGAGCAACGTCATGACGCCTACATCAGAGCACTCATCAACCGTTTTGAACACTCTCTGGCCGACGTCACTGTACGCCTGTTCGTCCTCTGCGACGGTACTCTGTACCGTCGTAACTTTCATCTGGACGGCTCTGAGTTCCTACTTGTCATACCTAAACACCTGCACTCAACCGTTCTAGAAGAGCTCCACAACGCACCGACGGCTGGGCACCTCGGCGTATCTCGAACCTATGACCGTGTACGTCGCTGCTTGTGAACTTTGCCAACGACGCAAGAAGCCTTCCCAGCCCCCCGCTGGTTACCTGCAGCCGCTCGACATCCCTGCCGCGCCCTTCAATCGTGTCGGCTTAGACCTTCTCGGCCCATTTCCGGAATCTACATCAGGAAACAAGTGGGTTGCCGTCGCGCCGGACTACGCGACCTGTTACGCCGTAACCCGCGCTCTACCGACCAGTTGTGCAACTGATGTTGCGGACTTCCTCCTGCATTATATCATTTTGATTCATGGTGCTCCGCGTCAATTGCTAACAGACCGTGGCTGTACGGTTTCGGCGAAAGTCATTGGCAACAACATGCGGGCCTGCTCCATTCAGCATAAGTTTACTACCTCCTACCACTCTCAAACGAATGGCCTCTCTGAGAGTTGGAACCGCACCTTTACAGACATGCTATCTAAATACGCTTGAGACGACCACAGTGACTGGGACTGAAATAACGGAACGTAGCCAGCGGGTAGTGGCAGATCAAAGAACGCTTTATTGCTTGGTGTCGTTAGTTTTATAACGAAACAGAAAAGGTCACATGACTGGACATGATAGCAAGAGTGCGACACATGTAATCTGTCTTGCTCAGGCTATACATCAGCACGCGGGCTTGATAACGCTACATCACGCATGCTCGATAACACTACATCCCTTCCCCCTAAGCTGGAGTAAGTGAGACGGTCTGGGGGCTTCCGTAGGCATGTCGAACGACGTGGTGGCTGTTGGTCTTCGGCTTGAGAGCCGACAACCCGTGCGTCCGAACCTTCATGAGCTGCGGCCCTCTCGGCGCTACACTGAGCTTCGTCGCCGGTCTGGACTTCGCTCGGCTTGCTAGGTGACGACCCTGTGCCGAGCCGTGGCCGGAGTTGGTCTACGTGGCGCCGCTGCGGTCCCTCCGGTGTTTCCAATGTAACCATGCGTGCTCCCGTCATGGACACTACTGTCGCCGGCATCCACTTCCGAGCAGACTGAAACTGGCGTGACCATACTTGCCTGCCAGGTTGATACCTTGTTGGTGTTGTTGCTGCTCCTAGAACAGGTTCACAGGAGCAATCATTTTCCGGCACCTTTTTGTCTGTCATTGAAGCTGTCAGCCTGGTCGGGGACGGAAGCCCAACAGCAGTTCGGCAGGCGATTTTCCTCCTTCCAATGGTGTCGTTCTATAACGAAATAAAAACTTGATTAGTTGCTCCTGCAATGTACCTGCCGGATTCTTCCGAAGCCCTTCCTTTACTGTCCGTACAGCCCATTCCGCCAAACCATTTGACTGAGGATGGTACGGGGCTGTTCTGATGTGTTTCACTTGGCTTTCCTTCAAGAAACTGGACAGAGTGGCACTTGAAAAGTGTGGTCCGTTATCAGACACTAAGCAGTAGGGCAGGCCAAAACGTGCGAAAATACCTTGAAGTACTTGAATGGTCGTTTCCGCTGTGGCGGTCTTTAAAGGTATGGCCTCAGTCCACTTCGTCTCGGCATCCACCAACACAAAAACTTGGAAGTCACTGATGGGGCCCGCGAAGTCCATATGCAACCTGTACCATGGTTTGTTGCTCGCCGGCCATGGAGACGGAACTTCAGCAGCCGGCATGGGCCAACATTGTATACACTGAGGGCAGCTTTTAACCAACACTTCGGTGTCCCTATCTAGTCCAGGATACCAAAAAAGCGCTCGTGCTGTGCGCTTCATGGCGCTGATGCCGGGGTGACTTTCGTGCAGTTCCTTTAGCATGCATCATCGCGGCGCGTCTGGCAGCACTACTCGATGGCCCCAGTAAAGCAGATCGTGACAGGCCGTGAGCTCGTTACGGCGAGAAAAGTACGGCATCAGGTGTTGCTGTGCCACCGATAACTGCCGCGGCCAGTTATGTGTGATCCACCCCCTGATCTGATTCAGCGTATCGTTTGATCGGCTCAGTTCCGCTAAGTGCTGAGCGGAAAGGGTCGTGGAATTTAGGCTCCGCGTATAAAGCACGTATTCCATGGGTTCTTGCCCTCCTCAGTCACCTAAGCACGGCAGTGGAAGGCGACCGAGAGCGTCTGCGTTAGCATTTAGCTTTCTTTGGCGGTACTCGAGGTCATAATGGTAAGCCGACAGTAGCAATGCCCATCGTTGAATTCTCCCTGCTGCCATGTGCGGTATCGGCCTCTCCGGGTGAAACAGTCCTGTCAATGGTTTGTGATCCGTCACCAGAGTAAAATGCTTCGCCAACAGGTAATCCCTAAACTTAGTAACGCCGAACACCAAGGCCAATGCTTCTTTCTCCAATTGCGAGTAATTCCGCTCAGCAGGTGTCGACGTCGAACGGAACGATATGGGATAGTCTGTGTTCCCAATTCGGTGTGTCAGCACCGCGCCAACTCCAACTGGCGAGGCATCGCATTCAAGCCGCAAAGGCTTTTCGGGGGCGTAGTGCATGAGTAGTTCCGCTGCCACCATAGCGCGCTTGGCTGCCTGGAAGGCTTTCTCGTGTTCGGCTTTCCATTGCCATCGAACTCCTTTAGTCAGCAGCCTATAGAGTGGGACTAACGTGGTTGCAAGGTTAGGCAAAAACTTGGCGTAATAAGTGAGCTATCCCAAAAAGGATTTTAGCTGGCTCACCGTCTCCGGTCTTGGTGCGTCGGTGATGGCTTCCATATTCTCAGGAGGGTGCAGGCCAGTTGCGTCGATCTTGTGGCCCAAAAACGAAACTTGCTTCTCGCGGAACCTGCATTTGTCACGGTTCAACTTGAGTCCATTGTCGCGCAGCCGCTCGAGGACTTGCCGGAGAGTTGAGTTGTCGTTCTGCTTTTCGGCTATAATGATGTCATCCAAGTACACCTTGACGCGCGGGAGGCCTTGCGGAACGGACTCGAGGCGGCGCTGGAACAAAGCCGGAGCCGATGCAATTCCGAACGCAAGGCGGTTGTATGCAAACAACCCTTTGTGTGTGTTCAACACGGCCATTTCTCGTGCCTCGTCGTCCAGTGGAAGTTGATTATACGCATGCCGCAAATCCAAAGTGGTGAACAACTCCCCCCCGTACAAAGAGGCAAAGATGTCCTCAATTTTCGGTAACGGGTACTGTTCCAGATGTGTCGCCTGATTAACGGTTAGCTTGAAGTCGCCGCACAGTCTAATATCACCGTTTTGCTTCACTACGGGCACGACGGGCGTAGCCCACTCGGAAACTCACTGGTGAAAGCACTCCCTCCTGTACTTCGCGGTCAATTTCGGCAGACACCTTTTCCCGAAGAGCGTACGGCACTGGTCGAGCCTTGAGAAAGCGTGGTACAGCGGCCTCCTTTTTGTGTAGTTTCACGGGCGGCCCCTTGCAACACCCCAACTTCTCCTCGAAAATTTCTGGAAATTTAGCCAAAGGTTTCGCTGTCGCTGCGTCGCAGTGAACCACATTTACGCTCTGCGGCGCGCATTCTTCCAGTAGTGGTATGCCAGCACTCCGAAAGGCTTTTATGGTGTTGCGGCCACACAACAGAGGCCTGTCGCAATCCACTACCACCAGCGAGCTGTCTACTTGCGTATTATCGCATTCGAATTTCATGGCCACTTGGCCAAGGACAGGTAGAGGCCCCAGGAAGCATGTCAACCGCAGTGAAGTTTTCTCCAGTGTCGGCCACCATTCGCGATGATTTTCGAATACTGTAATTGGAATTACGCTGATAGTGGATCCTGTATCCACCAACATGCGCAGTTTTCGGCCTTCCCAGATGAAATCCCTTTCGAACGGTCGTGCGGACTGGTTACTACTGTAGCTGTGAGCCACCAAAGCGTAGAGCATTTCTTCTCCGCTTTCGTCACTGCCGTCTAGCTCTTTCACAGCGTACGTGCCTGAGAGGTTAGCGCGACCACTAGAGCACATCCTTGCCAGGTGTCCCTTCCTTCCGCACTTGTAGCACGTCGCTTTCTTGTGTCTGTACACTTCCGAAACATGATTCGAGCCACATCTCGGGCATTGCGTAGCCTCGGTCATGGATCCATGTCCACGTCCGGACTTCTGCGGATTTAACTTGTGCTTCTGTATGAAGTTCGCAGCACCGTTGTCGTTGAACCTCCCGTCTTGCATAGCCCGGACATTTGTTTCTGCGGTTTCCGCTGCTAGAGCAAAAGCTTCGGCCTCCGCCAAGGTCAACTTCTTCTGAGACAACATGTGTCGTCGAGCTTGTTCATCACGGATTCCGCAGACAATCCGATCCCTCAACATGCGATCCAAAAACTTATCGAAACTGCAATCTTTTGCAAGACGTCTCAGGTCGGTTATGTAGTCCCGTACCTTTTCGCTTTCCGCTTGGTTCCGCATGAAAAGAGCATAGCTTGCTGCTATCTCGTTGACTTGGGGATCGAAGTGGTTGTGCAGGTGCTGTACAACGGCCTCATAGCTCAGGTGGTTCACCGATTCTGACAGGCACTGGCCTTGAAGTACGCGAACCACGTTGTCACTTAGTGCTGACACAAAAAGCGCACGCCGTTTCCCTGGATCTGTGATGCTGTGGCCCTCAAAAAAGGCTTCCAAACGGACCCGGTAAGTGTTTCAGCTACTGGTGGTGTCGTCGAACTCAGGTGGCCTGGACGTCATCGTGCAGCCGGTCTTATCGCATCCTCGTCGCCACTGAAATTACGGAACGTAGCCGGCGGGTAGTGGCAGATCAAAGAACGCTTTATTGCTTGGTGTCGTTAGTTTTATAATGAAACAGAAAAGGTCACATGACTGGACATGATAGCAAAAGTGCGACACGTGTAATCTGTCTTGCTCATGCTATACATCAGCATGCAGGCTTAATAACGCTACATCACGCGTGCTCGAAACACTGCAGGGACCAGGCTCTACTTTGCATTACATTTGCGTATAACTCTTCCCGTCTTGAAACTGCTGGCTTTTCACCTTTTTACCTCTTGTATGGCCGTGAACCGACACTACCACTGGACACTCTGCTTCCGGCCACCACAGCTTCAACTAGCGCTTATGCCCGTGATGCTATCGCCCATGCTGAACATGCTCGCCAACTTGCGCGCACTCATCTACAAGTCTCTCAAGGCAAACAAAAGCAACGCTACGACTTCCGTCATCGTGATGTCCATTTCGTGCCGGGCGCCCTCGTGTTGCTTTGGTCACCATCGCGTAAAGTTGGCCTTTGTGAAAAACTGCTTTCCTACTACACAGGCCCATATCGCGTGCTTCGCCAAGTAACTGATGTCACCTACGAAATCGCTCTAGACACGCCCACTACGTCCGCTACGCTGTGACAACCACTGACATTGTCCACGTCGCCCGACTCAAAACCTTCAACTCTCCACGCGCCTTGGATATTTAACGGCACCGTGACGGCGCTTTTGCCGCCGGGGGTTAGTATTACGATATCAACGACGACGAAGTGGGTCTGTGCCCTTTGCGCGGGCGAGTGTCGGCCTGTTTATCTGGCTCCTTTGTGAATACCCTGTATATAGCCTCTTTCATCTGTGTTTTTCCACACGTAACAATATCTTGTGGCTGGTGCAGCATGGCCTTAGTCGCTCTTGTGCCATTAAACCCGAATTAACTAACCAACTTTAAAATGACGCGTTTATGGTCACTGCCTGTGCTACTATACCCTTCCTCGTCAATGACCATTTCTCTCGACTAATCATGAATTCCTTCTATCATCCGGCAGTAATCAATTGTCGAATGGCGGTTTTCCACTTCCCACGTGGTCTGCCTGTCATACTTACGCCCTATAATCATGATAACGAGGTTATGTTGCTTACAAAGATCTAGCATTGACTTCCCATTGTTGTTGGTGTTGTTGGTATAGCCATATAGATCCTGTATGTGGGCATTCATGTTACCTAATGGAATAATTTCGGCACTATTTCCGAAATCCTTGATATTGGCATTTAGACATTCCACTAACTCTTGATTCTTCTCTCTGCAATTATTTCCAATCCACAAGTACATTACGCCTGCAGCTAAGTTTTCTTTCCCCTCATTCTACGTGACAACCATAGATGCTCTTGACATTTTGAATTTATTATTTTCCATTTGGCTCCCTGATGGATGAGCGTTCCGACTCCCTCTCCCTTTCTTTCAGATTTATTTCTATTGCACCCTTCCTAAACATAATTCTCAATCACTGGCGGCTCTTTCGATTCTCTAATTGGTGTGTTTCTGAAACTGAATACACCCCTATTTATTCTTTATTTAACTGCTCCTCACTCTCTGCCCACGTCTCCTTTCTTCTGTCGGCCTGCATGTTTATGTAGCCTTTTGCATGGCGAGCTCTCTTTCTTATTTTCCTCCTTTTGCTTTTATTTTACAATCATGCTATTCCGAGGTTTCTTTAGGGGGACCTTCTTCATCACTACTTACACTGGCCTCCTGATCGTCCGTGGGCCCGTTAAGAAAGCAACCGCACGACCAGCAAGTCGCCAGCTCACTTTTCGTCCAAGCCTGTGGTTGAAGTAGACCCCATCTCGTTGGAAACCACCACACCTCTTCACTTCCCTGTTTACTTTACAACAGGGTGTCTACCAACCGGGAAAACCAGGAATTCTCAGGGATTTTGAGCAGTCTGGAAAAACTCTGGGAATTTGTTCCTCTATCAGGGAAAATTTGCTGTAATTTTATTGAAAGGGTCGAAAGTCGTGGTAATGCTGGCTCAAGTAACAGACAGAAATCGTAATGAATCGTAATTGTCTGTCATCGGCTGGAGGAGTTTCCAGTGTACAGCCAACAACCGACTTTCAGGATTCCCGATAATTTGGATGGATTCGTGGCACCACCACGTAGCCCATAGTCGATGTATCAGAACGTCAAAAATTTCGGACGCAAGCACTCTTCGACGTCCGATTTTCCGGATGTTTTGCCTTAACCGCAGGTCCGAAACGGCGTTAATCGAAGCCACCACCGCTGCCATTTTGATTACCTCGCCGCCTCGTACCGGCGCTCTCGCATGCAGATCCGCTGGCAGCCGTAAGCAGCACTGCAGCAACGCTAGGCCTAGCTGTTTCGACGTTCACTATGAAGCTTCTTGCCATTGGGTGCCGTGTTTTTTATTGAAAGAATTCGCTGCTGTCAGCAATGGCACGGACGCTGCCTTTGTGGTCTTCGCGATTGGCTTAGTATTTTGGAAAGCACAGTGCGTTGCATAATGCCGGCATATGCCGGTTCCCGAAAGTCAGCTTCGCCTCCGTACGGAAATGTTACTTGGTGAAGCATACGTAAAAGTAATGCAGTGAAGCATAACAAGCGTGGGAAGCGGCTATGCCACCGGACACAGTATGTATTCCTTAATTATACGCGCATGCACCCGGTCTGCCCTGTCACAGTATGAGCACCGATATGCCTAATACGTGTACCGACAGGCCTTCAGAGCGTTTTCGAATGTGCCTATGGTGGTTTGAGCCATTAAGGGCAGTAAATGAAATGCATTTATTTTTTCCAACAGGCCAATTTTTCGGACGTTTTGCCGGCCCCTAGGGAGTTCGGAAAATTGGACGTGGACTTTGCAATTGACCAAGATGATGCTTCAAATGGTCCGTGGGGCGAACGAGTGGCAGAAGGAGGACAAGAACAGAAAGGACCTATGCATTGAGGAAAGAACGGGAAAGGAAGCATGCTGCCGCCGTTTTGAAGGAGCTTGAGCTCAAAAAACAATGTTGGTTGATTCCGAGACACAGATGTTCCTCATCCAAGCCAAAATAAACTCTTTAAAGCAGTGAAACACAAGAATGAAGCGTCATGCGCGGGCTGAGAGTATATTAGGACAGTTGAGGTTGACTTGCGAGCTGTTGAGAGAGAATCTAAATTGTGACAAAGTTCGGGCCTCATACCACTGAGCTTGCTATCAATTGATAGAAATAGCTCATATTCGAAAGTATTTGCTTCTTTATGCATCTCCTTTTCATCCGTATTTGAGAATGTTCAACTCGATTTGCAATTTTTTTCACAGACGTTTTATTTGCTGTGCTTTTTACTAACCCCTCCCGTCTATTCTCTTTTTGCATTACATAAACACTACTCCTTAGTATTCAAATTGAATTAATTTGTTCTTTCTTTAAAAAATTTTCATATGCTTACTAGAGAGTGACAGTGTCGGGTGATATGGTTTCAGCTTGTCTTGACATAAAACATAATTCTGCATCACTCTGGGAATCTTGCAAAGGCACTCAGGGAAAACCTGGAAAACTCAGGGAATTTGGAGATGTCAACTTTGTAGACATAGTGTACAACGTCGAAGCCTTTCTCTCGGCTCAAAGTCCATGTAGCCTCATTAGTAGCCACTATGGCTCTTTGTACGTTACTGTCACGTACAGGCACATCCGGCACTGTGCACACCACGATCTGCACCTATGGGGACAGCTCACGGAAGTCGTTTGCCTCCTTCACCTACGGCTGGGCTAGTCCTGTCTTTTCTGTTTGGGACATTAGTTAGCGCACTTGTGACTACGACAAGGTCGCGCCCGTGGGCTATTCTCGCAAGCTTTGCTTTTGCTTGCTCCATCGCAGTGCCTACTAATGTCACTCATGGAAATATCCCTACCGCTACCCTTTTTTCAGCTTTCACCCTCTCCACAGTTGCCTCTGAGCACCTAGCCAGGTTTGAGCCGTCGGCGATAATCATCCTTTCACTCTCTCCTACTGCCGAGGCCTCCCTGCTTCCCTTTGTCATGCTTTTCTGGTCGTGGTGGCGGTAAACATTGAAAGTGGGAAGGGGAAAGGGGGAGGTTTCTGTGTGGTTTGGACTTGACAAGGGCCATTGACCTCTGCGTTCCTGCTTTTCATTTGTGGTCGCATCAAGATAGGTGAAGCTCTTTCCAGGTGCTCGCACCCTACTTTGCATACCTTCCACGTGCTTTGTTGACACTCCCTCTCCTGTCATGTTGGCAGACTGCTTTGCATTGTTGCGACCATTCTCCTTCATGATGGCGGCCCTGTACAGCTTTTCTTCAGCGGCTTCGCCTTTTTTCCACCACCTTCTGTCCATCACACTCCAGCACTTTGACCTGTTTCTCAAGCTCATCCTGGAAAGCCTCCATTTTGTTCAGCCTAGCATCGGCATCACAGTGTCTGGTGATTGACTTGATTTCCTCCCTGTTCTCATCCGGCCCCTTGTCTACCTTGGGGGACTCCCTGTACACTGCACACTTTACCATCTTTCTTGCCATGTGTTCCACTTTGCTTTTTCTAATACAAGCACCGAAGCTTTCAGAGCATGTGCCTTCTAGCAAAGGCCTATACGCACAGAATCTAGATCCTTAAAATGCTGCAAAGTTGTTATCACCAATGATTTAGAAGCAATGAATGCCACACAGACTTAAGGTACGACACGTATTCACACGTGTTCAAACACGCTCTCACTGTCCTACCAAAGCAGTACTACCGATACCAATGCACACAGACTGCAACCACTAATAGCCAATGGTATTGCGACTTCCAAACTACTATTTAAAAGCTACAAAGGCTAACGTCCCAAAACGGTTGCACGTGTTGAAACACGTTTCGGAAATGGATGCTGTGGCTATCCGGCAGAACTAAATATGCACAAAACACACTCACACACATAAATACACAAAAGTAAAACTAGTCAATTACTATTTAAAGGCTAAAAAATCGGAAGCAAGCTCAAAGCATGAAAAAAAAGCTAACCATGTTTTCGTTGATGCCACGGGGCCCTGGAAAAACACGTCCATCCGTCGCGAGCATCACCGACACCAGCAGGATGGAAGTGGTAAAAGTGGTCTACCAACTATGTTTCATTGAGGGGGGAAAGTCAAACCACAAACGATCTGTGCTCTCTCTCTCTCTCTCTCTCTCTCTCTCTATATATATATATATATATATATACACATACATACACACACACACACACATACATATAATATTGCGAATAACTATAACAACATGTGAAATATTGTCGAAATGCTGCACTCAGTTATATTAGTCGCTGACCGATTTCTCAGACTACAATGGGATGGGAAAAATGTCCGAATAAAACAACAGTCCGAAAAAACATGTGAATAGGAAAAATGAACTTTATATTTGCGGATCAACTTTGAAATAGTCACGGATTGTGCCTTGCCTCATTTTGCACCTGCTTGCGACAACATCCGCTTGTATTTGCGCGAGGGTCGTCCTCTCGTCGTACACATTTGACAGCAACATCACCGCACTGTTAATGTCCAATGTCGTTGGTTGAGGACAGCTGAAGCATCGGATCCGGAATCACTTTGAAGCGTAAGCACTTGTGTCACGATCTTGTGGTGAGTAGGCTCTGTGCACAGTTCAAGGTTCAGCAGCGCAAAATCCAGCGTGCCTATTTGCTATCGTTGCTGGCTGAACGGCCTTCCACGAATCACCAAGCATGCAGACTGCCTTGAAGAGGTTCACGGTGTGCACTTTTTCGTTGTCGATGCACAGGATTGTGCGGCGAGGCAGACTGGCACGGTAGAGCGCTCTTAAGATTTTGTATCTCGCCCTGGCCCATGGGGTGTAGCACACTCGTGGTATTCGGGGGCAAAAATTCCAGCCGGATGGCCTGGAGGTTGTCTACAGCGCCATTGGCTGCACATTTGTCGACAAAAATCACCACTTGGCATTGCTGGGATCGAAGCATTCCGTCCATGCGGCGCAGGTAACCCTCGAATAATGATTGCGTAATCCATGCCTTTAAATTGCTCATGTACCATACTGGCAGGTTTCTGGGGCCCTTGAAGCACCTGTGGTTTCGCGACCTTCCAATCACAAGAAGTGGAATTTTCTCGGTACCGGTCGCGTTCGCACCGACCATAACTGTAATTATTTCTTTGCTGTGCTGCCATCCGGTACTTGGATCACCTGAAAAATGCAGCAAACGGTCCAGTAGCATCCTAAAAAATAAAACCGTTTCATCGCAATTAAAAATGTCCTCAGGGCTGTAGTTTTGCAGGACAAAGATCAAATCATTGCTGCAGTATTCTGCCACCACAGCCTGGTTGACGGCTCCACTGTCACCGCACATCTTCTTAAAGGATACTCCATGCCTTTTCTTAAAGCTGCGGAGCCATCCGTCAGTGAACTTGAAGTTCTCAATGTTAATCTTGATGGCGAGATCTTTGGCCTTCTGTTTAAGCGTGTCACCAGAAACTGGGATATTCTTTGTCAGCACCCCTTTAAGCCACAATTTAAATGCGTCTTCCAGCTGCAGATGATCACCCTCGCGGTCCGTTTTTTTTCTCTTTCGAGTGAATTCTGGAAGGCAGACAGTATCTTGCTCTTGTTTCGGATGTAATCTGAAACTGCTTGCTTGGACAGCTGGAACTGCTTCGCCACGTCAGCTTGCGTCCGTCCTTTCTCCATGAGTTCAATGATCGCAGCTTTCTTTTCCAAAGTTAAGGTGGTGTAGTTACCACGTTTCTTCTTTGCAAAGTTCGGCGGAGAGGCGTGAGGCGAGGCCATAGAGAAATTCAACTCCGAAAGGCGAGAATATGCCGGGAGACAAGCAGGCTGCACACAAGTGGCAATGGTAACCGTTCACGATAGATGGATAGATAAGGCTTAACCCTTGAAATCGGGTGGCGGCTCATGCCACCTAGCTGCGACACCAATGCAATTGAAGCCACCAGCGGTTCCAAACAAGCCTCAAGCCAGCATATTCAAAATCGTCGCATGCGGGGTGCCGGTTGAGCCCCAAAAGAGGAAGGCATAGGCGACGATTGTCTACAGCTTATCACAGTGATTTACCTAGAAAATACAGTTTTCGATGAATGGGAAGGGATGAGGAGCGAGGAGAAGGTTGATATCAACAAGTGACTGAGGCGGGGGTGGCCGTTATTCCCACTGCTGTTTATGATGTTCATGGTGAGGAGGGAAAGGGGCTACAAGGAAGTAATATTGGGTTAAATCTCTCATACAAACAGGCCGGTACAGTAGTAGAGCAGCAGCTTCCAGGTTTATTTTATGCGGACGACATTGTGTTGCTAGCTAACACGCATAGTGACATGCATTGTCTGGCTAATTCTGTGGACAGGAAGGCCATAAGTTAGGTCTGAAATGTAATGTTAAAAAATGAGGTGCAATGGTATTAATTGAAAACAGCGAACAGACAGTGACAATACAGCGCCAGGAAATATCTTGCATAAAAGAATATAAACACCTTGGTATACAGATAAATTAAGGCAATAAATATATGGAGACACAGGAAAAAAGAATAAAGTTAAGGGGAAGAGAAATGCGGCCATAATGAAACACAGAGCACTAGGGAGATACAATAGGTGCGAGGTGCTGTGGGGTATGTGGAAAGATCTGATGGTTCCAAGACTTACATTTCGAAATGCGGTTGTTTGCTTGAAATCAGGGATACAATTGGGACTCTACTGGAACCAAAGGTGAGCAGGACGCCTCGCATTGGGCACTCACAGGAAGACTATAAATGAAGCTATCCAGAGTGATATGGGCTGGACAAGTTTTGAGGTGAGGGAAGCTCACACACAAATTAATCATGAATAACGACTGAGGAATATGGAAGAAAGTGAATAGACTGGGAGAGTGTTCAGGTGTTTGTACAAGTATAACATTCATTACTGAAATACAGTACAGTAATACATGCTCTTGTTATACAGTACAAGTATAACATGCTTTTCTGAAAGAGGATGTGGGTTGTAGGTGTTGGGAGGTTATGTGAGAAAAACTGCGAAATTTCCTAGCCAGCTCCTTGCAATCTCAACTTACGATAACATTACCAAAGTTCAATGTGTGGTCAAGAAGAAACTCGCTGATGAAGTCTCATATAAAACAAATTTGTTGTGTCAGCGAATCATAAATTTTGCAAGTGCCTAATGTGATTACTGGGCGTCAAGTGATCATTGAGGATATGAGAGCAGGCTTGGTCAAAGCATTTTTGAAGTGTTCTCTAAGGGTCATAGTAGAGAGTAGTCAAGCACTCCACATTCTGTCACTTTGTAATTCTTTAGCTTTCTGAAAAATCCCTTTTATAAGTGGACTTCACAAACAGGGTCATGAAGCATTCAAATGCAGAAATACAGTAAATAAAGATGACCATTAGTTCTTTGTTTCGTCATAATTAAGGTCACCCTGAAGATCTCCCAAATCAAATGAAAAAGATAGCTTGTCATTAAAGTTAGCATGTGTTCTTTTTTGGTATTTCCTAAAACCCTTATTTACTTCTTTTATTTGTGCAGCATCGAGGCCTTCAATTTCTGCGTCAACTGCCAAATGTGACAACTCAAAGCAAGGATGCATCCACCGATGTCAGCTATGTGACTATGTGGCTGATGAACTATTTCTTCTGGAAGCACATGCCAGCGTCCATACGTGTGAGAAGCCATTTCATTGCCCTTTATGCCCTCAGAGCTTCTTATACAAGTGTTATCTGAATGTCCACCTGCGGACTCACACAGGCGAGAAGCCATTTGACTGCCCTTCATGCTCTCGGAGCTTCTCAGATAAGGGCCACCTGAACGCCCACCTGCGCACCCACACAGGTGAGAGGCCATTTGACTGCCCTTCATGCACTCGGAGCTTCTCACGGAAGAGCGACCTGAAAGCCCACCTGCGCACCCACACAGGCGAGAAGCCATTTGACTGCCCTTCATGCTCTCGGAGCTTCTCACACAAGAACGGCCTGAAAGCCCACCTGTGCACCCACACAGGCGAGAAGCCATATCAGTGCCCTTCATGCTCTCGGAGCTTCTCACGAAGAGAAGACGTGAAAATCCACCTGCGGACTCACACAGGCGAGAAGCCATTTGATTGCCCTTCATGCTCTCGGAGCTTCTCACAAAAGGCCCACCTGAAAGCCCACCTGCGCACCCACACAGGCGAGAAGCCATTTGACTGCCCTTCATGCTCTCGGAGCTTCTCAGAAAAGGGCAGCCTGAAAGCCCACCTGCGCACCCACACAGGCGAGAAGCCATTTGACTGCCCTTCATGCTCTCAGAGCTTCTCACTGAAGGCCCACCTGAAAGCTCACCTGCGCACCCACACAGGCGAGAAGCCATTTGACTGTCCTTCATGCACTCGGAGCTTCTCGCGGAAGAGCGGCCTGAAAGCCCACCTGCACACCCACAGAACCGAGAAGCCATTTCATTGCCCTTCGTGCCCTCGGAGGTTTTCATTGAAGAATGCCCTGATTGTACACCAGCGTGTTCATACAGGCGACCGGCCATACAGTTGCCCCGTCTGCTTCAAGTCCTTTTTGCGGTCTAATCACTTGAGTGCACATAAGAGAGCACATCACCACACTAGTGTAGAGTAGGTCAACAACCACGTTGAACTAGAGTGACTATTAAAAATTACGGACCCGTTGCATGTTGCATAGCGTTCTGCTGCATCAGTTAGCAAAAGTGTTTCCATGTGCTCCTAAATAGTCCCTGAAAGAAACACTTTTTTTGGGTCTCAGATCTTTTCTGAGTATGTCATAGAACACAGAGCAATAGAAGTGATGAAAACTGACCGACACAAAGCTGTTACAACCGAGAAAATATTAAAGATGCAATTAAAACTCAATATTATGAAGACAGTAAAATTAGCTATTTGCTATGTTGTGACTTTTCATTATATGAAAAGTATTCAGTATTTGTTTCGACCTCAAGAATTACTCTTTGCATGCCCCTACAAAATATGCATGTTCACTGTAATACTTATTACATTACAGATGTCTGTATAATCTACTTTCTAAGTTCTGTATTTTTTTCCGCATTGTTTTTTGTTACATATGAACTTGTTTTGTTAGACCTATTCATGCATTTATTGCCTCTAGCTACTTGTGTACATGGTTCATCGTGGAGAGTCTTTTCTGATTCTACTCGCACCACATTTGATAGATTGGCACATTTTAAGAGCAATTGAATGATTCATATTTTTTTCCATGATAAAAACAGTGCAGCCAGCACTTTCCATTGTCTGTTTCATCAAAGCACAAATAAATGCATGTGTTGAGTATTCAGTGTCTGTTCTCGGTATTTCAGTATAGTTATGTAATATAGTTATGCTATCATTTTATTGTATCGAACGACGCGAGAGAAGTTCAGTGACGATAGTTGGCAGTTCATTATTAGCACAGAAGGCACTTGTAATTAATATACATGAGTAATTTTTCTTGAGTTTCCCATGCCTAATTAATTCCTACATTTTATTTCAACTAATGTATTAGCATTCCTATAAACACTAATACGACATATATCTGCAGGAATATTTGTATAAAATATGCACTTTGTATCGAGCATACAATAATACCTTCACTGTATAGTACATTTGTGCACAGAAGGCGAGGAATTTGGTCAATCCTGTTTTTCAACATTTGGAAACCTTTTTAATTGCAGCTGTGCCAGTCTCTTTTAAGGGATTTCCTCACCAACAAAATTGTGCACAGGACATGTTTTTAAGATAATATATCCAAGAATAAACTGTTTTGATTAAGGGTGTGCGAATATTTGATGCTTTTGAATAGGCGCTTGGTAAGTACAAATATTTTTCGAATAGCCTTTGAACACTTAAAACAGTACCTGCACACAAATAAACCTCGAATGGAAGCAAAAGTATGATAAATGTCAACCTCGTGGGCATAGTATAGACATGAAATGTGAGGACTTGCGTAGTAGAGGCTGTATACATTGCTCAGGGAGCTAGACCGTCCTGTCTCTAGAGGGATCATTTGCACTTTCCAAAGAGCCTTTGTGTGCGAGCAAATTCCCCATTTGTACCGTATGCTCCATTTGTGCTTTTAGTAAACTATGCTTCTTAACATGCGGCGGAACGACAGGAACTTGCCAATCTTATGAACACAAGGATTTTCACAGTTTAATACATATTTTGATAATAGTTGTTCTTTTGAAAACAATTTCTGACCCTTTTCGATTCATATTCTATTCAATGTGAACAATTTGTGGAGATGAGACTCTCATACATCCCCTGATATTGTTTTCCCTGCATGGCTTTTGTAATCCGACTTCGCTGCGTGGCTTTCAAGAACATAGAAATATAAAATGTGAAGGAACTATACATCAGTAATAGCATTTAAAAATTGAGATATGGGTAAGAAACGAACTGCGGGAGGTAACCAATTCCACTGTTCAATCATGCGGGGGAAAAGAAGACTATTTGAAAGTGTTAGTGCGTGGATGGAGTGGTCTGATATTAGAGGTGTAATAAGCTCTAGTTGAAGTCGTGCAAGCAGGTGTTAAAAGGGAGGGATCAAATAGCTGTCAAAGAGAGTTCTTATCAGAATAGAAAATCTTGAGAGATTCTATGTGCCGCCGTTTAGAAAGAATCTGGACGTTTAATTCCGTAAGAGCAGCTGACGGTGAAAAGTCTCGGTCGAATCGACGGTAAACAAAACGAATAGCCTTCCTCTGGACCGACTCAATACAATTAATTTCACATATGTATATGGGTTCCATATGGAGGAAGCATATTCTAAAAGTGGGCGAATCAGTGTTTTGTATGCTACTAATTTAGTGTCCCTCGGAGCAGGAGACAACGTCCGGCGGATGTAACCAAGTTTTTTAACGCTTTACTAGAAATGTAATGTATATGTTTAGACCAAGACAAGGTGGGTGTAAGAATGACGCATAAATATTTGTATTGAAAAACTTGTGTTAGTGGCAAACCGTTGCATATATAATCATAACATACGGGCATGTGTCTGTTAGTAAAAACATAACAGTTTTATCAAAATTTATGCTCATTTTCCAAGTAGCACACCAGTCACAATATGAAACAAAGGCATCTTTAAGGCACTGATGATCAGCGAGTGAGTCAGCTGGGCTGTACATAACACAATCATCTGCATAGAGGCGTATTTTTGAAGTAACATGGTCTGGAAGGTCGTTAATAAACAATAAGAATAGTAGAGCGCCAAGTACGGATCACTGTGGGACTGCTGAGGTAACGTTGACTGCAGACGAATCCGCAGATCCATAGCATACTAATTGGGAACGCAAAGAAAGGAAACTGGAAATCCAAGACACTAACTGAGGGTTAGTGGACGATGGACTACGTACATGTAAACCAGGGCGAAGGCCACGCAGAACTGCTTTTTCTACTTTTATCTCTTGCAGTGAAGCTAAAAAGCAGACGATGTGCAGCATTGTAGAAGGCACAGGGTTATTTTTCTCTCGCAATCCAACGCGTCCTGTAGCTTTCCAATCATAAGAGCTCTACCAAGCCAGTCATCAAAATACAAAAGTCTTTATTTATACAGAGAATTACGCGTTTCCGCAGCACACTTTTTTGAGCGAGACTACTTTACTCGTGGAGGAAATTGGCTGCCGTGCTTCGGTCATCTGGGTGAGGCCTCCCCTTCTATGTAAAGTTGTACCGTACTATAGCAGCATCACACTGGAATAGACGTCCCCACGTCAAGTTTCATCCTAGACGCCAGCGCTCATTTCTCACCTGGCCGAAGAATTTCACCTCCCACGGGTATACGTTTCCGTCACTTCCCTTCGAGGTCGTGCTCGCCAGCGCCTCTCCTCTGTGCTCGCTCTTAGCTTGCACTGCGTGCCTAAGGTCTCTTGTTTGTGCCCTTTGGGAAGACTGGAAATTAATATTGCTTTATCAACTGCCACAAGAGCAAAGTAAACATCATGAAAGGGTTAATGCCACCAGTGAAATTCTGCCTATTCCATGAAAATGGTATGAAAAAGGCAGGTGACACACATGGATTACTGGGGCATGCTGAACAAAGTAAGTAAACAACTGGCAAATGAAACGATCTCGTTCTTTGATCGCTCGTGAGTGTATGATGATTTTTACAGGTCATTCACATGAATTTCATGAATACAGGGTATATAATCATTTTCTTCAAATAAAAACTTTCATTTGTTAGATCAACGCTTGTCCTGTCTTCTTTCTCATGTTTCGTATGGGTGTGCACTGCCCAAGAATGGAAACAACTTCTATTGCATGCGCTAGCAGTGGTCGAGGTTAACGTGTGCCGAGAAATTGAATATGTGCACGATGCCTTGGCCATGAGGGGAGTTCATTCCTGCATCACCACTGCACAACTCAACCGAGTTAGTGGAAGATACACGCCCGCATCTTGGTCGCTTTGGCATTGCTGAAGCAGAAATCATTCAACTCCTGTCTCTTGACCACTGTTAAAATATTGCCAAGCTATTTACGCTGCTGCCTCTATTCTACGTTATAGGGCCTGTACTAATTAAAGTTGTATACACTTGTCATATTTGTGCCATGTGGCGATATAATTTGCATACTTCAGCACAGTGCTGATGGAAGTCTGTTGGTCGCCAATAGAGACAACACGGACTTATAGCAAACATTTTGTGGAAAACTGCAAGAAGGACTTCAGCCAAAACGCACAATGTACGGCGACGATTTTTCTGGTGGCACATACGATTTCATTTCCGTATAACTGCTCCACGTCACCCACATGGCTAAGAAGTCTCTGCCCTTCTGCCACATTGCAGCCACGAAAATATTCGTTAGCTGCACAGAGCTTAAAGGCAGATTGAAGTGTGTGCATCCTGCACTTGTCCTTCGAATGAGACGTCCATACACAGAGACACATGCATGCTGAGCGAAACCTGCGCAAACACGTGTGGTGTGAAGCAGAGATTGGAGAGATATACACCCACTGGTTCAAATTTGGCCCTGCATGCGGCGCTCACACGCCGGCGCAGCAGCACCGCTCCGTGTTTGTTCGAATGCGCCATCATTCGTATGACTGTACACGTGAACAACCAGGCCTTGGTTGTCAGTATGGGGTGAACATATTCGTTCCATATCCAGTCGTGGTGAGTCTGACTTCCTAGTTTTGTCGCATGTCCATTGGCATATTCTGTGGGTAGCAATTCAGCTAGCAGCGATTAGTGTATGAAAGGTGCAATGAATACCCTTCTGGACTATTTGCACGACCAGTGTTGTCATTACTTTCTCCCTAGACCATGTGTGAGAGCGCACATCTGGCTGCCCAACGTGGACCTCTTGGGACATCGGGTGATGGCTTTGACGGTTTTGCTTTGTTTGAGACAACCTTTGTTTGAACCGAAGCATAGTGCAGACATGGAGTTTGATCGCTAGTGTCGGTGCCATGCTTTCTTGAGCGAAGCAACAGTTACAGTAGTGTGTTTGAACTTTTCAACATGTTGGGACTTTTTGCAAGTGTTTCTTTTTTTTGCTTACACGGCCAACATGGAGACTGCCATTAACAATACCTGTTGGGACCATTGCTGCTAGATATTGGACATATCAAGCCTTGAAAATCGTTTAGTGACCCCTTCTAAGCAGTTTCCACCTTCACCTTGCACCTGGCAGGGCAGAGTGTGCAACACCTAAAACTTCCAAGCATGTGCTAGGTGTGCCTATATACAACTGCATTATCTAGAACTATCTAGTTCCTCACTGATGCCTCAAAATCACAAGCAAGAGTATCGTTCGCAGTGGGACGTTCTTTTAATGTATGTGAGGGCATTAATATGCAAACAAGCATCTTTACAACCAAAGCACTATTTTCATTATAAAATATAGGCACAAGCATTCATAAAGTTGTATTACTACACACTGACGGCCTTAACGCAGTCAAAGTAACGGAAACATATAATTACATAATAAACGAACGATTGAAGCAAAAGAAATACCCTGAAGGCAGCTTTTGTAGGGTAAAATAGCTCCGCTGTTCAGGGAGCACACTACTTGCACAGATACTAATGCAGTCTATACTTTCTAATAAATCGCAGCCCATAGCAGCTGACATCCTTGCCCAACTGCTTCCTTTCTCATCACAGACATCACGTGTGAACCTAGAGTATCCTTACAATAAATGAGAGCTCAAAAGTACACATCAGCATTCCCGTAGTTTCCATGTCTCAATTTTTCTTCTCTTTGATGCTGTCTGTAATATTCATTAGCTTTCCTAGATGATTAAGTGTGGCAGGATGGCATAGCTTTCATATAAGGCTGTCCTTTGTGTAAAGTGGAGAAGTGTGCAAAAAATAGGAAAATAATTGATGTTGTAAACGGGATGATGATGGTGACCCATTCTTCATTGCTCATGAACATCATAGTCGCACAGTGTCCTCTAGAGAGACCGATTTCTCGTTCATAGCTACATGGTTACTTCTGCAAAGCTTTATTGTTTTATTGGTGCTGTACGGTGCCATACAGCAGGAGCTAAAAAAAATTCCATGTTTATGGAAGGATCTCTGAAGAACTGAGAAGAGAGAGCTGCGACCAATTTAGAGATTTGTTACTGTAGCTGGATTACATGCTTGCACAATTTAAGTATTTGGATTGAAATAAGACAACTCAGTACCATTATTGCCCTCACTTTTTGGGTGGTGACATCAAGTGTAGCCTAGTGCTAAGCACTCAGTCAATGAAACTGTGCTTGAGTGGTGATGCATTGCCAAAGCACGTACTGCGGAGAACCTCTCCGCAGTACGTGCCACATGGCTGTACACTGCGCATGCCCGGCAGTCGCCTAGCAACGGGCAACGGAGACGCGTGCTCCGCGATCGCGGCCGGAAGCAGCCGTAGCGGCTACACCTTCGTGTTTAATCGGAGTCCTTCCATTTTTTGGAAGGACTCTGGTTTAATGCAGCGCGCGCTAGCATACACCTAGCGCAGACGACCCAATAAAATATGTCGCTTTACAGTAGTCGAAATCAAGCTTCGAAGAACTTGAAAGATACGAAAGCTCTCAGGTAGGCATATCTGAAAGAAATGTTGCACTTACAGCTGCTGTAACAGCATTTATATGTGCTGCATGCAGGCAGCCGCCCGCGGCTGTGTCTTTGATGAAGATATGAAGATATTAAAGGTTAGCGCTAGTGTTGGTCTACTCTATCCGAACGTTTCTGCTGTACAGGTCATTTATTCGAGCGTTTAAGCACCGTCCTATGGTAAACGCGGCAAATGCTGCAATTGCTACCGCACGCAAACTTGGCGTGGCAAACACTTCGCATAGCAACGGCTACGCGCTTCCTTATTTACCGTACGGCTGTTGCAGCTGCGCTAAAGCTCTCCATTAACTGGGTCTCAGGAGGGTGCTCTGCTGTGGCGGCTGTGGGTATCTCCAAATAATGCGCGTATTGCGCAGCATATGGGGCTCTTGCATTGCCCAGGGGGCGCTGCGAAAAAGGTGCTAAAAAGCGCCCTCTGCGCTAAAATGGGTCGTACCAAGTTCGGTCGTCTGCTTCGGAAAGCACGTTTACACTATGGACCCGTCACTTTCGGTTGTGTTGTTTCACGGCCTGCAGCGAATATCGGGCGCCGAAGATTTTTTCAGGGGTGGCACGCTGCGTAAAGGCAAGAAATTATGCAGTGCCGAATACGTGTACGCCGTTCAAGAATTGGGCGGCGAAGTTTTAGCACCCTGTCAATCGCAAGTGAAGCGAGTCGCGTACGAAGTGGAACTTCAGGTAAGGTTTGCACGCTAGCTGCTAGATTCAGGCGCACAAACGCGAGGAAAAGCTTGCTAGAAATGAATCCACAGCGGCGATAGGCAGACATCATGTGTACGGAACTGCTCGAGCACACGACGGTACGCGCCGCGATGTACGAACTGCTCGAGCGCACGATCGTACGCGCCGCGACGGCAGCGGTCTTTCGACATGCCGCGAAACGGCGGGCCTCCTGCAATCTTTGTTGACTGCATGCCGCTGGACAAGTAGTTATGCCTGCGTTGTAGTAGCGGCCATCTCTCCTTTTTAGTAACTGGTAATAACTGGTGCAATTACATATGAGCTCGCACACGTGCGAATCGCGCTGCAGTGCGAGCTCGTACGCCGCTCGCTTGATGTAGGTTTTAATGACAGCGCTCGAACATCGATGTGTTGCAATCAATACTGCCTTGCTGCGTTGCCTCAACGTGATCAAGGATGAGCGCATTTAACTCTCTTAACCTGTGCTGCTCGTAGTGGGGTAGTAAAGTGTCATCGAATGAGCTTGACCATTTGTGCTCATTTGCACACACCTGGTCACTTCGCCACTTCGCATCGGTCGAATTGTTAATTGTCGCTGTGGCCGGGTCTCGAATCGTGAATTACCAGCCATGCCTGCTGCTATGTCGGTCTGCTGTCGGGACTGTAGGTGCAAAAGACCGAACATTAGAACGCAGATAATCAAGCAAGCTTCAAGACAGGCGAAGCAGTCAGCATGGCGCGAAGTTTCGATCGCTTACTCAGCGCGACGAACTGCAGCTATGCAGCGCGCCCGACGCTCCACTTCGTGAGGCCTTGAAGGAAAACGGCAGAATATGATGTTGGGATTCAGGCCTTCTTGTTCATGGCAGCCCACAACGCAGAAGTAATGACGGTGACGCCTTCTCGAGGCTGGGCTAGGTCTCTCCGTATCGGCGCCACCGATTTCGTCTGCTCCCAGCATTGCGTCCCACGGCACACGGAGAGCCCGTTTACGTTAAACTATAGGCTGCGGCGAGCTCGCAGCGTGGTCGGCATGGTCTGCGAGAAGTGACGAGCCTTTTCGCACTCGCAACAGGGCAGAAAAAAGTGCGAATTGACGCAAAACTCTGCCTAGAAACGTGCTTCGCCACAGCCAGGGCTCAATACGACCCAAGTTGGTACGACCCAGATGTCGTTTCCCGCGCCGCCACCAGGCGCCGCTGCTATACCTCAAACTCCAGTGCAAGACGCCCATGAGGCATATGGCTTTGGGGGCCAGTATACTGGCAACCAAAGCCATGCAAGCTAGACGTCCACGTATGTACTAGCAAAATATCTTGAACAACGAAAAGCCAACACTGGCAGCCGCACTGACCACTTCATAAATGGCTGTTGCGTGCGCGTGCATTACGTTTATTGCACTGATGGGCATGCAAGAAGAGAAAATGAGGACTGCTGACCACGATGCGTGAATAATCAAAATATAGTTTATTTTTGCTAAAGCTTACTTACCTAAATACAAAGCACATAATTAAGGTCTCGTATTCGAGGACTTGCCGTGGCAAGTAAGACGAATGTTGCTACAAGAAAGCTACATCACAGGCATACATTTATTATACACTGTTACAAATGAGTGTAAGGGATTGGTAAATCAACATAAAACTTAGATTTGAAAGTAATGAGTAATATATATGAGGTAAGTACACACGGGCAGCAGAGAAATAAATATGTATAGAAAGTACTACAAAAACATTGCTGCAACCCACAAGGACACATAAAAGACTGGTATATCTGTAGCATTTCTTCATCTAGCACACAAGACACACCAGGAAGGGGTGAAAACACAGACACGTGCTAACTTCCAACAGATTGATTTTCAGAAGCGTCCCACACATATATATGGCAATGAACAAGTGCATGGGCATTTACAACTGCGTTTGTAACATTTGACGTGATACAGGCACAACGAATAGGCCAATACAACAATCAAGAAAAAATGGACTTTCCAAACACATGATGGATAGTTCAGTTGTAAATTACAATAAAGAAACTAAAATTTTTGTTGGGTGGTTTTTTGTTGTGCTTCCCGCCAAGTCTTTCACTCCTTATGGTTGAGATATTTTTTTGTATTAAATCAACCAATGATGTGCACTCACACACACGTCCCGAAAAAATTTTTCGACCAAGATTCTCAAAAGCCATGGCAGGCTACGCAACCACTATTTCCAGCTAAGTATGAAATAAATGAAATACCAACATATTCTATATTTAGCAGATTCCAGTGAACCACAGTGCAGAAGAGCAAAATCACAGAACATCGTTAATGGAGTGTGAAGGAAAGAAACAAATGAAGGTGTCTCGCGAAATGTCTTTGTCATCATGCCAAGGATTCAGCCTACCTCTCACTAACTCTAGCAGTACAAACCAACAAAGAATACAACACAACATAATTGGAGCATCGAATACGAGACGGGCACAGCTAAAAAAAAAACATTGGCATAAAAGCTACGAAGGATGAAAATGAAGAAATGGTTTTACTTATAGTATTTTTACTTAAGCACCAAACATATATATAGGCTTACAATTATTACAATGGTGATTTGTAACATTCCCTCACAATTTCAGCCTTTCTGCCCACCCTTCCCCGTGAAACCCAGTGCTCCTTCTGGCGCAGATGGTCCTTGTGCAACTGCAATTTCTTCATTGCAACTCTAGTTGCCGGTGATGCCAATGCTCTTTTTTTTGCTTTCACACCTGAGCACCCTTTTGTCGGTGAACCTCTAACAGCAATTCCATTGCTTGTGGTCACGTTTTTTTCAGCGAGCATTCTTAGCTCATGTAACGATCCAAACAACTGCTGCAACACTGTGTCATCATGAATGTAGTGCAGGGAAGACAGTATGCGCTCGGTTTCAGCCCTTATCTGCGATTTGAAATGGCGCCTGCTCTGTTCAGATGTTTTCTGCAAATCGCACTCAATATGTTCAGTGTCTACATCACCTAGCTCTTCAGTGTGTCGTGCGTCAGATGTGCAGCCTGTAACAGCATGAGCAGTCATATTCGGCCCTTCCCTGTATTCTGCAGGCAGACGTGAAAAACCCCACCCATCAACAAGCAAAACAACTGCAGCAAAGTGCTTGCATGGCAATTTTGACCTGTTAAAGTCGAAGCATGTGCAGCTTGGAGTGCTGAAGTTAACTTTATGAAAGCCCCTCCCCTCATTGACAGAACGAATATGGAATGTTCCTTCGTCACTGCCAACTTCCACGTCCTCGGACCTGTAATCAGACGCTCGTGCAAGCCGCTCCATAATGTGTTTTGCTACAACAGGAGGCCTCCCATGGAGGAACTCGGGCACAGCATGGTGGTAAAGACGGTATGAAGGTGAAAAACTCAGATTCGCCTGCAAGAATTGCACCTCTTTCTGCGGAAAAAAATTTTCAACCAAGACCTTTAAAAGCCCCTGCAGACTACGGCGACCGCTATTTCCAGCTAAGTATGTCTTCAGCTCCTTGTTTTTTGATTCAGTTCCATTGTTCGTGCCAAAAGGGAGGTCCAACCTATACATCTTCACCCACATTTCCTTTACTGAGAGCCATTTACTGCTTACATAGGCTTACAACTTCTCATTTTTCTTCCATTGTGGTGACTGCTTCACAGCTTCAATAGCTTTTGTTAGATCATCTTCATTCGCACTGGATGCTACTTGCCTGAGCATTTTCTTCACAGTGTCAACATCTTCTACTTCATTTTCTTTTTTTGAAATCCACCTGTGCCAAGCCTGTTCTCTGTGAAAATCACACAGGACTGGCCGACTGTTCGGGAAGGCAGCAGAAAGTGCGCTGATTTCCGCCTGGCTGTAGTCCACCATCCAAAACTTAGGACTCAGAGTTGGGTTCCATGCCTTAAAGGTGTTTAGTGCCTCTTCGATGCAATCAGCTGTTTCAAATTGCACCATGAATGCACCAGCAATAGCATAGGAACTTGCAGTCTTCACTACAATAAGAAATAGTGGTAGGGCATAATCCGTTGTTTTATATGTGGCATCAAGACATACCACATCATCACTATACTTAAGCATCAGTTCCCTCATGAACTCAGTCTGAATGCAAAGCAGCAGTGTCTGCTCGCATTCCTGTGCAACAGTTTCCAAAGCGTCACAGTAAGGTAACTCATCCAGCGGCTCCTCTTGCCCTTCTGAATGATGTTCCATTGACTTCACATGATAGGGTCGCAAAAGACATCTTGTTCCAGGTGCTTTCTCAATCATTTGTTCAACATACACAGCTACATTTTCTTGATCAATTGAACTACATCTATCCTTACGGAGTGCCTTCTGGATATGATTTTTTATATCTGTCTTTGTAGGGTAGAAATCTCTGCATGTGGTCGGGGGGCACTGCTTGTTTGAGAACAGTACATCTCGGACAAAAAACCTCAGACAGCTCTCAACTGTTTTTACAGATGTCACACCTTGTTGTACAAGCTCACATATCTTTTTTGACACTTCTGAATTTATTGGCTGCGCATAGCCTGCACACCGGGCATCAATGTCGTGGTTGCAGTGACTTTCCCTGTCGGACATGCAGACATAGAAGCGATGCTGGCGCAGAACAGGTTTATCACTAGATTCTTCTTGCAATGCCAACCTCAGCCGGGACATCACCTCCTTCGAAGCTGTCTCGTGCTGCCATTTGCTACATTGTTCTGAGATGTTAATCTAGAGAGAAAAGAAAAGAGCAGATGGTAAACAGAGTAAACAAAATTAAGTGGTTCTGAATTTTGTCTGAAGGAAATAATAACCTCTTTCAGTGATAGAGAATAGAGATAAATTTGACATACGAAAGCAAAGGCATGACAGCTTAAATGCATAGGCATTAGAAGCTCATGTCATTATATTGATGACATTACAGAACAACATCAATACAATAACACTACAATAATTTTAAATAATTTTTTACAGCTTTATCAGCATTTGCCAGGGGGTCTATACATGGTCAAGCATCCTTTATCCACAAATACTGCAATTCAGTGCTGTAAAGCGCACTTTTTTTAATGCTTCTCAACCGACAGTTTCACCTGTGGCATCAAATGCTAAGATTTTGCATCAAGAATTGCAGTATGAATAAGTGAAAAGATCCAAACCAAAGGCAAGAAATAATAATGACAACAAACAAGAAAAATCTTGTACATTTATGCAACAGTCAAATGTATTACAAAATGGAGACTGTCCATGTTTGTCAGGAAGCATTTCAAGATGTCTGTACAACACTCTTGGTTTCTTGGGCCTTGTAACATGTGCTAGCAATTGTACTGTGAAATCAAACTCATGCGCTGACCCAGCATTCCAAACGTAGTGTAGAGAGCGATATATCTCATCTCAACAAGCACACTTGGAATATGAGGTTATCGCCATGACATAGAAAGAAATTATTAAAACAAGTAGTTACGTTCACAAGCTGAATAACATTTCATTCAGTGACTGCAAAAACAGTCATAAATAAAGCTGTAAGACTTGTAGGTTGAATAATTGTCCATACCATCTCTAAAAAAATTGATTATTAAAACAAGGGCGGAGGCGGAGGCATGTACAATTTAAAATTGCTTATACTCATAGGCATTACCCCATCAGTTCAGCCACTTTCAACCAGACACATTTCTGCACTCGAAGAGGAGCAAAGAATGTTGTTCAGTACTGATTGCACAATCCACGTGCATTCACAAAAACATGTCTTTCATAGCGCATATGTCAAACCACAAGTTTCTTTCACAAAATTAATGACAACTAGTTGTGCTTAGTGGATGCCCCCAATTTTAACACCCTAAATTGTCCAAAAATAATTAAAGTCAATGTATGGAGAGAGTAAGAGTTTTTTTATTGGAAAAGAAAAATGAGAATTTAGGCATCATTTGAAATTCGCTGCATGTAAGTTCATTACTTATTTCGCTGCAAAAATCAACATTTTATTCATGACCGCTAAGCTGATGAAGTGAATGTCTAAGCTGAAATGGTCTAATTTAAAGTCCCTTAAGTTAAAAATAAACATGCAGCTAAAGAAGGCTGTTTACGTTATCATCAATGTTGATCTTCCTGGGCTTCCAGCAAGTAAATCAATCCGAAAGTCAAGAAGTTATATATAGGCCATGTGTTTTTGCTTACCCTGAATTCCGGAAACAACTCCACTTGTTTTACATGCATCATTGCAGTGCAGCCCTTCTTCTTCGTTCCTTGTAACTTCACCTTTTTTCGTTGGAAGGTAGCTGCTGACCATTCTGCGTCTTTCTCCTATTGAATGAAGTGACATATCGAACATCAGTACGCTATAAATAATGACAATTATATTTGGATGAGTGCATGCAGTTAGTGCATTCATTATGAGTTCAGTATTGGTTCCTTGCTCATGCTCGTCCTTTATGGAACAATAAGTTCCATAGTCGCTTTAGCTCCTGCCAGTTGTCAATATTATAATTCAGCTTCGGAGCAGCACTTCGCACGTTCCCTTGGGCACAGGCACCAAAACATTTGGCTCACATTTACATTAGCATTATAGATCAACCCTCCCTCCCGAACTCCTCCCCTCTTCACCCCCCACTGAATTCCGTGGATTTTACAAATTTTTTAGTGTATAGTGATAGAAATGCTAATAGGGCTGGGTGCTTAAACACTTTAATCTGATTAATACCTAACGTTTGAATAACTAACCATCTTTTAACTATCGCTTTACTGATTTACAAGCACATAGTACCTAAAATGGAAGAAAACTGCATTTGAACGAGACAGGTCATTTTTAATGATGTCGACTTTCACATTATTTGATGCTCCCTGTGCTACTCATTTATGGATTTGCCTGACCTCTGCTGTGTTAATATTGCAGCATGCCATTGGTAACAAACAAACCCTGCAACCAACAAGCTGGTTCCAATGTGTCTTACAAAACACTGGGGAGTTCATGCTCACTCCTGCTTTTTAAGCACTTCACAAGGCACCAAAAGGATGACGTGAGGGATGTGTTTTGCAATATCTTCACCAATTTTCTTCAGGTTAATGTCAACTGTATGAACGGGCCACCCAGTTACCTTCATATTTCTCCGTGCTACTAATAATATCAGGCTTACAAATTTCGCTTATTGTATTTTTCCGTGAATTCTGCCATGACACACAGCACTGGAAGTCCTGCTACTAGAGTACGGTTAACTTCAGTCTAACCTCCCCCAAGTGCGTGTCACATTTTTAGATAGTATTTTTGACTAATATCAAGGTTAAGGCCTCCATCGTCATTACGGGCATAATAAATTGATCAACAGGGGAATGGGTAAATTTGCATACTTTAAATATTAACTAATTAAAGAAATATGAAAGAATCCTGAATAAATAGTAAATGTTAACGATGTTGACATGCATAGACTTGAATGGATGCACTGTCCGCTTCTGTTTCTTCAGAAGCATCGCCATTGCTCAGTTTTAACGGTATTTTATCATTACAGAAACTATATAAATACTCACTTGGAATACTTGTCTATAAATCTGTTAACGGTAAGCTCCTGTTCTCTATAATTAATTACTCACGACCAGTTTCCTCACTCCACATCCAACCGGTTCACTTCTACCAACAGCTATTCATTACCACAACCTAGAACTAATCATGGTAGATTCACTACTAATTTTTTCCGCCACACAACTCAGGAACTCATTAACTTGTTGTATAATTAAGATACAATGTCATTTATACACATTTAAATCGACCCTCCGTGAATTTTTTCACTTATGTTCATTTCATCCCCATTTTATTATCAATTATTTTGTGTTATTAAAATGCCTTACAGTGTTAGCTATAGTATCTCATTTTGAACAGTGCCTTATGTGGCATATTGGTGCCTTGGATTTAATTATTCTACTCATCTCTAGCGGAAGGTTCCTTGTGAAGTCTGTTGACTATGGAACCTCCCTCTGTATGCATGTATTATTTCCCATTTAAAACCTAAAGAAAATTATAACATTTCACTGCAGCAGTGATGCGGGCGGCATATATGCTATCGTGAACGCGCATAAGCAGAATTTCGTGCGACGTACCGATGCTTGCACGCTTCAGTGCGTAAGATATATGAGCGCGTTATACCCATATCGGCTCTGCGTGGTATCCGTTCAATTGCCACGTACCTGTCGAGCACTTCTTGAATCTTGCACCTTGTGAAGGTCTCGCCCAAAGAGGCAGCCTCTGTCCACGGCTTGGACAACCTTAAAAGGCATGTCTTCATTCACGACCACATGTCCGCGCTGAGTGCTGAACATCAGCCTGCCTGATATAAAATAAATATTTATATCATCGTGCCGTCGATCCTGACGCGGTACGTACTATACGTACTACACGCTTGCGATGAACATACCTTTTGGCTTCACGGAGTGCTCAGTTTGTAAGCACACATTAACAGCGGCTAGGTCCCTCAGAAGCTCTTCGTATACTTCTTTGGAGACTGCATAACCGGCCCAGGTGTTTCCACACTTTTTCAAGTCCCGCAGGTGCCTCTTTAAAACTTCTTCTTCAGGTGCTATCGGCACAGCAGGCTCCATCGTGACCCCCGCCACAGAAAAAGTGGCGCGAAAATCTGCTCACGGCCACAGGCCAACGCCAAGGAGGCGTTGCACAGGCACACGGGCGCGCCTGCTGGTGTAGTTGTATATTATAGTTTGTGTTTCTCCAGTGCGCTCATTCGATTTTCGTCTGCTGCACGCGCCGGCGCAAGCGGTGGTACCGTTGCTAGGCGACGGCCGGGCATGCGCAGTGTAGAGCCATGTGACACGTACTGCGGAGAACCTCTCCCTGGGGCGCTATTCTGGACATTCCGCCATTTTCTTCGGAGCGTGACGTAGGCGCGACGCAAACAAAATGGCGCTGGTGGCCCGGTTTTGCTTACGTAACGTGACGCCAACTTGACGTTTCGCCTAAGAAACTGAAATGAAGGCACTGAATGTAGCGTTATCGGTAAAGCAAAACAGTTTTCCTCCGCAGTAAAAATAAAGCAGCTATCTCAAAGGGTATGATTATTCTGTCGAAAACGCTTCTCGCTTCCGTCGTCTGCTGCGTACAAGCCGTCGTCTGCTTCAGTAGCTCGGATGCGTGTCCCTGGAAAATGGAATGAGTCATCGCATGTTCGTGCCAACGCGCTTGTTTTCTTTCTTGAGACAACATACGCGAACTACCAGTGGTGATGCGCGCACGTTCTAGGCCACGTTATCGCTATTTCGTGAAACGCAAGTGACTCAGCCCGACTCGGCTGGCTTAGAAACGGCCGAATATCACCGATAGCGTTGCGCGCGCCAGAGATATCCACTAGAGCGACGCAAGCGCCGGCGCTGCCATCTCTTGTTCATTTCGCTGGTTACTCGCACCGCGGGAGGAAACTTCAAGGCGCCGCCTTGCGTACATTTCTTTTTGTAAGTTAGAAAAAGGCCGTTGTCATAACTTTTGATTGTGCGAAAAGGCATTAATCTCGATTACAATACAAATGCAGCAGTGAAAAGTGGACAACATTGCTGAAAGTTTGCTATATTCAACCAATATTATTTCGTATTTACGCGTTCTTTTAAAAAACGATGGCCCAAAACACAAATGCCAACACCACCCGAGAGCGATGCAAATACTATGAGCACGCGTTATGAACAAAAGATTTTCGTGGCGCCAAACGACGGGGAAAATGTGGCGATACGCATTCCTCTCGGCTGCCATTGCATATGGCTGCCCATTAGCATAATTCGCGCGGCTCGTCGCAGCAAAAATTATGGCGGAAAATCTCAGCAATGGCGGCCCTGCGCAACGTCACGCATCGTCAAAATGACGTTTACGAAACAGCCCTTCCTGTGACGCTCCTCATGAGATATTCCTTCAGCCAATCAGCAAGCTGGCATGGCGCATATCTTGAATCGCCACCACATATTCGCGCAATTGCAGATGCATTGCACTGGCTTCTGCACGCTACCGCTCACATTCTTTTTGAAGCGCTAACATCACAATATATCTGTCAAGGACCAAAAAAATGTATTAGTCCATAACATTTGCAGCTCCACGTCACGTTTCGTCATCTTGATGAAAACGCAAAATTGCATTTTGCAATACTTCCGCTTCCCGGCACAAATTTCAAAACACGTGACCTTTCGACAGCCAATCAGAGAGTAAACATGGCGGATAATGGCGGCCGTGCAGCCGCCATGCGTGTCCAGAATAGAGCCCCTGCTGTAATTTGGTCGAATACTTTAATTTGTGCTTTCTCTGCTAGGGGCGCTAAACATGGTGAATTTTTTACTTTACACAAACCATTGACGTAAACAATCGAGGTGTCTAAAGATGTTTTGATACCTCAGGCAAATAGGCAGTTGATTTTTTTTTATTTGATTGTTGAAGCTGCTTTTTAGTCATACCGTCAATGTTTTTGTACTTGATTAACCACCGGCAGCCGACAGCCTATTGGTATCGATGTGTTTCCTGGCCGTTGGCGTTCGAATACTGCGGCGGTAAAACCAGGCCCCGTACACTCTCAAGTTCAACAAATGGCCACAGAGGGCGAAAAATCAATCGAGGCGCGTTTCAGCGTAAGCGCGCAAGTGGAGCTACTGTAATTTGGTCGAATACTTTAATTTGTGCTTTCTCTGCTAGGGGCGCTGAACATGCTGAATTTTTTACTTTACACAAACTATTCACATAAACAATCGAGGCGTCTAAGGAAGTTTTGTTACCTCAGGCAAGTAGGCAGTTGATTTTTTAAAATTTGATTGTTGAAGCTGCTGTTTAGTCATAGCGTCAAGGTTTTTGTACTTGATTAACCACCGACAGCCTATTGGTATCGATGTGTTTCCTGGCCGTTGGCGTTCGAATACTGCGGCGGTAAAACCGGTAAAACATTTTCGAAAGCATGCTGGTTTCGTCTGCGAGTCATTACATAGACTTGCTGTAAAGAGGTCTACTCTTGGCAAAAAATAGTGCCCCATTTTGTTTAGGCGTTGATTATCGTAATGAATGCGGCGGAGGTTGAGGGAGTACGCTTGAAGGTACGTTTTTATGCCGTTGATCTCCATAACACCGTAAGTACGCAAACCGATGTCACAGAACACCCGATGCATCATTGTGTGTTCTCCGTCATCGCTTGTTTGCTGTACACCTACTAATTCTTCATTTCTTCAAGTGTTGTATCCTCCTTTTGTCCTTGTTCTCTTGTGCTTCAGTTACAGTATGTCGTTCCGTCAGCTGTAACGCGCATTCGCAAAACCAATACGTTTGATAAGACGCAGTGGTTATCATAATTTCACTACACGTGTATAAGCTGGCACATATGGTTCAGATACGGATACCTGTATGCGGACTTGCACGACGTTGATGCGGACATTAGGATAAGTATGACACCCGTGAGGAAGAGGCAGCTGACGGCCGTAAGCTGTTGCGTTCTTTCGGCCAAACTACCCGACCTGGTAGTGCTGTAAAGATGCTGTATAAAAGTGACACGCGGTGACAGGGAAAATATTATACTTAGCAGCCGACCGTACGTTTTGTAGCTTAGATCTTCTTTCTTGTGCGTTTGTGCTACCCTTATTAATGAGCCATTTCTTGATTACGTTCTTGACTATGTAACCACGTTTGTGTGGATGCGTAGACGTGTGCTTTCTGTTTGTACTTGTAAAATGCAAATAAAATATTTCAGGCTTACTCAATCTTTGGTGTCATGTGCGTTTATTCCAGTCGAGGCCATCGTGCCACCTGGAAAGCGCATTCTGTCAGTAGCCCTACACGAAATGCAACAGCTGGCGCGCGGCGGCACAACTCGGGGTAACGGCGGCGTAATGAACAAAAAACCGCTCGGGATGCCCTTAAAAGTCAGTTCAGAGTGTGCCTTAATTCAACATGACTCAGCGCTACATGTATTCTGCTGCGCCTCGATCATGCTCCCGCCAGTTTGGTTGCTGTGTGGCAAACGTAGCGCCTACATAAATATATAGGCGCTACGTTTGCCACACAGCAACTAAACTGGCGGGAGCACGATCGAGGCGCACCAGCTAGAAACCCAGTAAAGCCACAGAACACCTGGTAAACTGCGCAAAACCGCGTTTCCGTTTCCTGTTGTACAGCGCCACCGTGGTCACATACTTTAGTTCACGACGCCACCGCTACGCTTATTTCCGTAGCACTGTGGAAGGTACAGTTTCCCTTCTCTAAATTTGTATAGGTGTTCTGTGGTAAAACCGGTAAAACATTTTCGAAAGCATGCTGGTTTCGTCTGCGAGTCATTACATATACTTGCTGTAAAGAGGTCTACTCTTGGCAAAAAATAGTGCCTCATTTTGTTTAGGCGTTGATTATCATGATGAATGCGGCGGAGGTTGAGGGAGTACTCTTGAAGGTACGTTTTTATGCCGTTGATCTCCATAACGCCGTAAATACGCAAAGCGATGTCACAGAACACCCGATCATTGTGTGTTCTCCGTCATCGCTTGTTTGCTGTACGCCTACTAATTCTTCATTTCTTCAAGTGTTGTATCCTCCTTTTGTCCTTGTTCTCTTGTGCTTCACTTACAGTATGTCGTTCCGTCAGCTGTAATGCGCATTTGCAAAACCAATACGTTTGATAAGACGCAGTGGTTGTCATAATTTCACTACACATGTATTAAGCTGGCACATATATGGTTCAGATACAGATGCCTGTATGCGGACTTGCACGACGTTGATGCGGAGGTTAGGATAATTATGGCAGAGGCAGCTGACGGCCGTAAGCTGTTGCATTCTTTCCGCCAAACTACCCGGCCTGGTAGTGCTGTAAAGATGCTGTATAAAAGTGACACGCGGTGACAGGGAAATTATTATACCTAGCAGCCGACCGTACGTTTTGTAACTTAGGTCTTCTTTCTGGTGCGTTTGTGCTACCCTTATTAATGAGCCATTTCTTGCCTATGTTCTTGACTATGTAACCGCGTTTGTGTGGATGCGTAGACGTGTGCTTTTTGTTGTACTTGTAAAATGCAAATAAAATATTTTCAGGCTTACTCAATCTTTGGTGTCGTGTGCGTTTATTCCAGTCGAGGCCATCGTGCCACCTGGAAACCGCATTTTGTCAGTAGCCCTACACGAAATGCAACAGCTGGAGCGCGGCGGCACAACTCGGCGTAACGGCGGCGTAATAAACGAAAAACCGCTCGGGATGCCCTTAGAAGTCAGTTCAGAGTGTGCCTTAACTCGATATGACTCAGCGCTACATGTATTCTGCGCCTCGATCGTGCTCCCGCCAGTTTGGTTGCTGTGTGGCAAACGTAGCGCCTACTTAATATAGGCGCTACGTTTGCTACACAGCAACTAAACTGGCGGGAGCACGATCCAGGCGCAGAAGCCAGAAACCCAGTAAAGCCACAGAACACCTGGTAAAGCGTGTGCAAAACCCCGTTTCCGGATGGATGGATGGATGTTATGAGCGTCCCCTTTGGAACGGGGCGGTGGCTTGCGCCACCAAGCTCTTGCTACTATGCTGCCTAATATCCTACCTAGGTTAACCCATGAGAAAAAAAAAGGCGTAAACTGCTGACACGCACGTGGTAGGAGCGAAATGCCATACTAAAACGCTGCTGCCACGCACGGAAGTGACGTCACAGTTATGATGACGTTTTTAAACAAGTATGGCGTGTTCCGGTTTATAGTTTTGCGCGCGCTGCTGGAGCTGCTTCAGCTTTTCAGCTTAGCTAAAACAGAATTTTACGGCTTCTTACTGTGTTGTGTGATAGAATGTTGTTCTAGTTAGTTGCGCTGGAAGAACCGGATGGTGTTCGAGCTTGCGATCTCGAGCCACACTTGGGCGCAACGCTGGAGCAGCTCGTTTCTTTATGCCTTGGAGCGCGTTTATGGTTGGTAGTGTGGTCTTGTGCAGCTCCTGTTACGTTTTTCAGTGCTGTTGCTCTTGTTTGTTGAATTTACTGATGTGAATGGAGCATATGTGGGCTCTCAGTTTGGCAGAACTTTTTGCTCTTATGGTAAAAAACGTTTAAACTCGTTCCAAATGCTTGTTGCTGCAGTTGCCGCTTAGTGTTGTGCATCGATCGCGAAAAAAAAAAAAAAAGTTTCATCCTTCGTAGGATTGCTGTTGCAGATATTGCCTAAGTAAGTGAGCTGTTGCAATTTTTATATGGCACTCGATGTCGCATTTACCTGTACTGTTTCTTGTCTTGCATGTTCATACTGTTTGTTTATCGGATTTTGGCGGCTAGCGAATCGCGACTTGCTTGAGCACCTGCTCGCCACAGTTCTAAAGGAACATGTTGAGCAACCCCAATGTAAACTATGAAGACAAATATTGCAGAACGTGGCCCAGCCGCTCATAGTTCTACTTTGGCTCAATTTTTGTTTACAAACATGATGTAGGTTCATTGCAGGAACCTGCATTAGGTTATAGATGTGAGATGCACGCTAATATGACCGGTGTGGGTTTGCGGGTCCCTGCATGCCACTCTCAAGCAAATGCCAAGTTTCCATTGTATGAATCTTCCTTGACTTCGCAGGGCTTGTTTGGTTAATCCCTTCATCTGTGCAATAGAATGCTCATTAGTCATGAGCCTTACCCTGATCCTCTTGTCCAACAAAAAAAAAAATCTTTTAGGCATTGCATTAGGGAATATATCTGAGTGCCAATGTGACAATTTTTGCCTCTGTAACCTTTTTTTTCTCCCATCTTATCAGTGAAGGCCTTGTTCGAACAGAGTGCCATGCAGTGACAGAAATTCTCATCACAGTAAGAAAATCTCTGAAGGAGATTTTTGAGTCTGACTAGGACTTCGTCTTGGGCAAATTGGTGAAGTCTGCTGCACATTGTTTTTGTGTGCGAAAATCTATTTACAGAGGAAGGACACATGAAAGTGCGAACTACTAACTGATTTAATGATTCAAAGGATGAAACATAGTGTACAAATTTTGTGCACAGGCAAGAGGTGAATGTTGTGACAGTGCTAGTTTGTCTTTTAATGCTACAAATAGCCATTAAACAAGTGCACCTCTGGGGAATTAAGGCAATTGAAGTGCTACTAACATGTGCACTCTCTGATAAAATATACCTTCATGAGCTCATGCGATGTTTTGTTGCTACTCCTGCACAGGATCATAATGTGCGAAAGCACGGCTCATATGAGCAGGCCTTGCAATGTGTGCTGCACCATCCGGTTTATTTAAATTGTTTGAATGCTCCCTCAAATAGTCATTCAGGCATTGGGCCGTTTGGTCCACGTAGAACTTGCCACAGCTGAGAGATATCTTATGACCAACCCACAGCACAATGCTCAATATGGTTGGCGTGATTTTTCATACACCCTTGTCTTTAGGTACGAGAACACAATTGGGCTAATTTGACAGGTGTATAAAGGGACAAATGGGACATTGCATCTAGCAGGCATGTTCTTGAAGCTGTGGGTAAATTTGTGCGCATATTTGTACATGAGGTGTACAATTTGTACACCTCAGGCCTAGTGGCGTCTGTTCCGCTTACATTTGATTAGCAAGTCCTTGTCGAGCTGCTCTTCAGCTTTCAGGAAATGGATTCGGCCATGGCACGCATGACCCAATTCCCCCACCTGTTCGCTAGTTGCGCTTCTGCTGTGACGGGTGTTGCGACGCTCGCCACCAAGGTGCTCTGTCAGGAGCATATACTAGATTGACAAGTAACCTTATTTCCGCATTTCTTGTCAGCAATTTGGGCACACTTAGCTAAAACTTTCATGTTTAGTGCACTAGTGAGTAGTTACTCTAAGCACCTTTATGACAAGTTGACTGTCTTTGCTATGCGCTTAGCTGAAAACCTTCTATGTTTTTAAAGCTGATTCTGAACAGTATCCACAATTGCCGACCAAGTCACTTCCTTTGGCCTCCTCGGATGTTCTTATCTTCCAAGCTGAATTAGCCTTTATCGAGCTGAGCCATAATTGTTTGACCAGATGATGAAAATAGGTAATGAACTCGGAGAAAGCATAGGGTAAATTAAATATGCATTTTTGGAATTTATAAATAGTATGGATAAGGGAAATGAAAGTGGACGAAAAGATAGTTTGCTGTAGGTAGGAGCTGAATCCACACCACCTTCATTAGGCATGTAGTGCCTTACCAATTCAGCTACTGTGGCACTCACCCTCCCATCCCCTTGGCATAAGCCACTGCCACTCACAGCCACAGCAGCAGACGTCTTAACTGCAGGCATCATAAAATACATCAGCAGGCAACTGTTCAAGGGCTCTGACTTCGGCTGCCCCTTGATGCCCTAAGACAGGGTATGATGGTTTATTGGCCATTTGCCCAATTGGGGCAAGTGGCCTGTTGATGTGATTTGATCAAATGAACAGGCATTTGAAATCCCACTTACTCAATTGGTTGTACATGCCGTTACCAAATCTGTTCTTTAAAAGGTGAAGCGTTCCTCACTAGGACACACCATCAGACATAAGAAGAACAGATATCACTAGATATGACTTTGTGCCATATGTGCTCAGAATTAGCCACAAATTGAAAAACTTGACTAGTAGATATGATGCCCCAATGGTTTCTCCCGCACCGAAGTGATTAGCCCAATTGTGTCTTTGTAACACGAGTACTGAGAGACAAGGATGTACAAAGAACCATGCCAAGCACTTTGTGTGTTGTGCTGTGGGGGTTATCAGCGCAATACCTCTCTGCTGTGGCAAGTCCTATGCAGGTCAGAGGGACTAGTGTCTAAAGGGACACTAAAGGCAATTATTAAGTCAAGCTAAAGTAATAGATTAGTGCTCGAAAACGTCGAAGGCATCACTGTTATTGCGAACAGAGCTTCAGTAATTGATGAACGGAAGTAACTGCAATACACAATTAGAGGCTGCCCCAGCACATTAAAGTACCAGCCCGATGATGAAGGCACTCCTCATTAAAGTTCTGTCGCTAGGACTTATCTACTAGTAATAAAAAGATTGCTGCATTGCATTATAAGATGAAAGAAAATGCTATTCGTCTAGTTCTATTTGATATTTAGAAAAAAGAACCCATTGAGGTTACCCTTGAAAGCATCGCCCACGCTTACATGTTTTAGTAGTTTCGTTATCACATAGTGCTGAGCTGGATTTTCTGGCTCGCGAAACTCGCCCAAACTGCAAGTTACAGAGAATTTGATGTTTATGTGATGTTGCGGGATTCCCGAACAGTCCGTGCTACTTGATCAAGAGCAGTTGCAGCGGCGAGTCCAACGTTCTGTCTTGGCTCGGTTGCTACATGGCCGGGCTTACGCATTTTGCACAGAAAACTGTAGCACCGTCTGTAGGGTACTGTTTTACTCACCAATGGAAGTGAAGGGCAGTGATGGCACAACGTCGCCACTCTGTCCTCAGGAGCAGGCGAATTGAATTGCTCTCTAGGTATGCGAACCCTTCAGATGCAATTTTCTCGTAAACTATCTCTTCTTGGCATGGAAGAAGCACTGTGAGGTTTATGGAATGCTACTTTAATAGGCAACATCTACTTAGTATTTGCCTTTAGTGTCCCATCAAATGGCCATAATAGGAAGCACTCAAACAATTCAAATAAATTTCATGGTGTGCATCTTGGCACGCTTTGCAAGGCCTACTAATGTGAACTGTGCTTTTTGCGTGTTATGATCTTGGGCAGTGCATGAGTTCATGGAGGCATATGTTATTAAAACAATCCTGCATGTGTTAGTTAATATAATTCATTTTAATTGCATGTGACCTTAGAAGCAGGCTAGTAGCCAATAAGCTGTTGTATGCTACCCCAAGGCATTTAGGCGGTCAAAGTTAGGGCCGTCGACCATTTGCCTGCTCCTAAGACCGATTAATGGCAAATCAGTTCTGTGGAAGCCCGCAAAATCAAGGAGGGTTCACGAAAAGGAAAATTCTCATCAACCTGACTTTAGCACAATGTCCTGGGTTCCATCCCAGGACCTGGAGAAAATTTTTTTTCAGCTATGAAGCTTTTTTTTTTCGAAGAAATCCCTTATGGGTTTTTAAAAAACTGCTTTGGGCTGAGAAACCTATGAAGCCATCGTTGTTTTAACATACATCACATGACATAGCCGTAGGTACGTACGATTGTATAACACATAATCACTGATAACTTGACAATCCATGCTTCTCTTTCATATGCTCGTCCAGTACACATGTAGAACGCAACAGTCTGCATGTTGTAAGCTGACTTCAAATGGCCGGAGTAGAAATCATGCTGTCACTGTCACACAATCATAGTCACTGACGTCTTTTTGCTTTTGTTACACACATAGTTCATTTTACACAAACATGTTGGTCCGCCTAGCAACACTTCACGTTAATCATAACAATGTTGGGTTACCAGCAAAATGTTACCATAACATTGGTTCCCATAATGCATGGGAGTCACTCCATTTTGATTTCCGACTTGTGTAGTTATTTAACCCTTTTGCTGGAATTCAAATTAAGAAGTCCTCATTGTTAATTACATGAATGCAATAATGACTTGCAGGCTAAGGCAATGTTTTCAGACTTGCGACGGAAGCACTGTGAGCAGAGGTGTATGTACAAAGAAGTTGTGCGAAGGCTAGGTTTGGTCGTCCTGGTCACCAATTTATGGGAGGCAGCATGAAGAGGTAACTAGGCTTATTCAAGCCAGCCAGCCATGGTGTCACGGGATCTTGGGAGCAGCCGTTCAGGTCGCGTGCACTAGCATGTTCTATTCTTGCTCTGCCTGTGCGTGAGCCCATCTTCTTTGCCTATGTTGGAAGTGATAGCCGCGCGGCTACAGAGCCCATCTCCTAGTGCGAAGTGCAATTGAAATAAAGTCCAATGGTAAAGCCCCCAGGTAAAGTGTGCAGACGGTGTCGTCATTGGTAGTGTCGGGTTCTCGCAATCTGAGAGATATACACCAGGCAGCACCGGCAGCATAGGTTGTGAGTGAAGCGCAGCCACATATGATACCAAAGTGAGAAATCGCAACCTGCCACAGGCACTCGTAGATGCACGGGCCTGTAGAAGTCGGAGCTCCGAAAGTAGACCATCTGGCAGCTTGGGACTTGCGTGGAGATAGCGCAAGTATTGGTCACTCATGTTGTTGACTTAGAAGTGATTCTCGAGCTGAAGAAACCAGATGGCAAAGTTGCTCCTGCAAAATTTCGGTAGGCCATGCATCTGCGAAAGATGTGAGCACAACATCGGAAAGCTTGCCTGCTGCTGCTTTCAGTGGAATCTCGAATGCCTATAGCATCAGGGTTGCAGTGGTCACTCAATGCATCACGAAGGTTGTGCTTGTGGCAACGCCGCGCCAGCGAGAGTGAAATTTGCGCCTTGTTGAGTCGGTGGCTGAGCCTCTGAATTGGCGATGAGTGAGTTGCCCCGAGTGGAAAGCGGGCAGCTTGTGGGGACGTCTAAGGAAGAACAGCGACGAGCTGTAAAGTAGCCGAAGGCACTTGCGTTTAGCCCAGTGTATTTCTTGGAAGGAATCGTCGAGCAGCTGCCTTTGAGCTGGGGGAGGAAGCTCATGGACCACGTAGAGGTTTGATGCTGGGGTCGGCGCATGCTGACGACCGGCACGGGTGGAAGCAGGTGATGTGGGACGACCATATTCAGAATGACACGATAGATGGCGAGAGCTGTTGTGATGGAGCACCAGCTGGAGGAGAGTGAGTGCTCGAGGTGACATAGTGAGCAAGGACGGCTGCCCACGAGTCCTTGTACAAGTCAGAGCAGGGGCTGAGAGCCGGAGCCTGGAACCTTGTTAAGAAGGAAATGGTTGTTTAGCGGGATGAACCAGATGTCCAGCATGTCTGTAGAATTCCCATGCCCCCTACAATCGCAAGACTTCTGCCAAACCGTGCGAGGCCACGTCACTACTCGCCTTGGTAAAGTCGGTGCGCTGATGCTGGCATGGCAGGGCTCAGTCGTCCTGGTCACCAAGTTGTGGGAAGGCTGGGCTCGGTCAGCTGTGTCATCACTTTGAGGGAGGCAGAGCGAAGAAGTAGCTGCCGTAGCCACTGTTTGTTTAAGCCAGCCATGGTGCCACGGGATCTCGGGGCAGGCTGACACCGCGGCCGCTTTGGTCAAGTGCGCTAGCGTGATCTATTCTCGCACTACCTGCTTATGAGCTCATCTTTTTCGCCTGCGTTAGAGGTGACAGTCATGCCGCTACGAGGTACTAAACATGTTTACTGTTTGAGCATCTCTGAATTGCATGAGCTAATAAATACACCCATCACACAAGTGCAGAGCCCTTCCGCTAAGTCTGTCTGGCAGGAGTCTTTTGTCCTGTAAATATTCACGTTTTCCCTGTCCATTGTACAGCTGTATCCTGCTACGTCTACTTGGTTAGATGCCGACGCCAAACTTGGAGGAAAAAGCGAAGCTAGATCCTTATTAAACGATTTCAATGTGATAGAATTTTTACAATTATCAGCATTCAAAATTAGCTCTCATTACAAACCACATTTAAATTTCCAAGAAACTCTCACTAAAAGGCAAAGCTTATACTTTCTGATGAGCCTACCTTGTGCATTTTCATTCCTTAAGAATTTGTGTACTTTTCCTTATAGCTTTTATTTTCAACATTAAGTGAACAGGGTTTTTCAACTTATGGTCAAAAGACATTTACACAAGAACTAAAATTCGTGCTATCTTGTGCTGTCAGGCCAAATTTAAGCTTTTCTGTGTTGTATGTCATCTTGCTTTTGTGTTCTACTTGGCGCTTAATAGACAATTTATGCACAAACAAACCATTTGTATTACAGACTCTTCAACTTTATATGCACAAAGTATTGCCATTGCAGACAGAAAACACTGAAATATAGTAATTCTGAGAATTGTTTTCCGCGCAAGAAATTTGGTTGGCTTTGGGCAAGGGTCTAAAAATGTTGCATAATTTGGTTTCCTAAAGTCAGTTTTTCCATAATACAGCTGTAGTCACAGGACATGTGTGTTCCTTAATTACAGACGTGCGCACCACATGTGCTTACACATGTGCTTAAGATACCCCGATAGACATTTTACACACAAACAAACCATTTGTATTACAGACTCTTCAACTTTAAATCCAAAAAGTACTACCATTGCAGACATAAAATACTAAAATATGGTAAAAAATTCTGGGAATTGTTTTCTGCATAAGAAATTCGGTTGACTTTGGGCAAGGGTCCAAAAATGTTGTGGAAGTCGGTTTCCTAAAGTCAGATTTTCCGTAATACAGCTGTGTTACGCGGTGAAGCATGTCAAAAATGAAAAGAGGCTGTTGTCACAGGACATGCGTGTTCCTTAATTACACATGCACGCACCTGCTGTTTCCTGTCATACTACAAATACCGACACATGTAATAACTACTGGCAGCCATTCAAAGCTGTTTGTGTGGAGATTTAAGGCCCATGTTCTGGGGTGAAAAGTGCGGCCCTAGCTGTAAGAAAGTAACGTTTTGTTTATCAAGCCAAAGTTTATAGTGTTCATGTTTTTTAAGTGTTTAATATTTCTAGAATAATAGCTACATCCTTGCAAGGTAGTTGAAATAACAGCTCACATTGCCCCAGCCATGTCCAAAGTAGCTCTGATGGCCTGCTAGTACAATAAATAGGTGTATTGGTGCTTTTACTGACAGGAGACGGAGGGTGCACAGACGTATCATTAAGGGGACACTAAAGCAAAACAATAAATCAGTTTAGACTAATAAAGCATTGTTTTAGAACCCTGCAGGCAGTCATTTTAAAACAATAGTTTGGTTATTAGATGTGAAAATGAAGTTCGAAGTATCAGTATTTGAAATTCACGCCAAAACCTCGACACAGCTGCGTCAGTGTGACGTCAGGGATTTCAAAGTATATTTTTGCATTTGGGCAGTGTTGGCTGAGTAAAAATTCTAGAAACTTCATATTTGGTTCCTTTAGAACACAATGTAGACAGTCTGTACCGCTATGTACTTAAGTAGGCCCTAGAAGATACCATCCAAATCCATGACGTCACAGCAACCAGGTCTGGGAACTTCAAGGAGGCGTCGCCACCCGTCTTTAGTTTTTGCACTTTTTCTGGTCTACCAAGCATCTTATACTGGTAAGAGTGGTGTTTTTGGTGTTGTAGAAAGGTAATTTACTAATGCAGAAGAAATAATTTTTCTCTTTATTGTCACTTTAAGGAACACATTATATGTCCCTGACAGTGGCCCCTTTCCACTTTTATAATATGCTTCGCCGTTGTACATTGCATATGCTTCACTGCATAACAAGACCGTACTGTGGCGAAGCTGATTTTAGGAAACTGAATTATGTAACATTTCTGGGAACCTTACATGGCTTCATTCTGTAGAGGTTCTAGGAAAAGGCACGCTGCTCTATATTCGCAGCAAACATAATCTGCGTCATAGAAAAAGAAATGTTTGTGATGTTTATTCGCAAAATATTCATGTAACGTCAGCCAAAATATTACCTGCCGTTTTATTGTGGCATTGCTGCCAGTAAGCCTGAATACCTGAGTGGGTCTGAGTAGTCTGGCTCTGAAAATTTCCCATTGATAATATTTGCATTCCGTTAAGATCAGTTTTTGCCTTTACTAAGATGCAAATGAAAAAATGTTACTGTGATGTAGCATTTAGCATGACCTTTAATACGTCCCGAAGACATGGTGGACCGATCACACTGAAGGCGCAGTTCAATCTTAAGCTGGGTCCCCACAAGAGATGAAGAACACGATGTGATGATGGTCATGTGCAGATGATGAAGTGCCTAAGAAATGCCCACATTATAATTATTTGTGTCAATAGAAGAATTATAAGCAACCTCTAAAAATCTGACTTGTTGTGATGAAATTGAAAAAGTTGGCAGGTATATATTATGGCATTGATGCAGAAAACATTCATTTTGTCATTAAAGAAAGTCATGTATGCATTCACTTTTTCATCTTCCCTCTTGTGCTTGGGCCTTCATTGGTCTGCATTGTGCAACAGGTAAAATGATGAGAAATATAACTAAAGACAAATAAAATCCTAGCCTGCTAACATACGCCTGCTCAGTACACTATTGACATGCTCTGGTTTATTAAGCGTGCTCACCTGTCAATTCAGGCACAGAAGCAGGTCCTGTTCTTGAGCTGAAACATACACAGCCATGCTTACATAGGAAACAACTTTCAGGAGGCCAATTATTGACACGCATTGCAGATAGTACTATGGATCAAGCATGAAGCTGACCACAATGCCCTCGAACTCTTCCCAACATACATATATTTTCTAGCATCCTGGGCCAACCTTCTGGCCATGCTTTGAAGCTGATGTCAGGTTTCGAACCAAGCCCAATCTTTCTGGCTTTGTTGTCCTCCTCGTCGTACCATTTCCCCCCTCATTTATGTTTGTCTTATTGAGATATTATGTGATGATTTTTCATTTGTGTGTAGTTTGGGCAAAATCAATTTCGAATAAAACAAGCCACCCAGCTATTTTTATGGCCTAATTATTTTTGCGCTCATTGATCATGGAGACCTACCTGCACGGCTGCATGTATATGGCAACTAAGTTCTCGTCAGATGTTATGTGAATATTTAATTAATAAACTTCATTTACATTTCTGCGCAGCACAGACCCATTGCGGCTGCAACTATACTGAGCTGCATGGCTGTTCGCAGCATCATTACGGAATAAAATCTGCCAGTCTTTATTTAATAAACAGTCAACATAGTGAATAACCGAATACTATTTTGTATATTCTAAATTTAAGTACTTTATGGCTTGCACTGTCGTGTTCTTATAACTTTGGCAGGCCTAAAAATCTCAACAGACCATCTAACTATGTGGAGTGATTTTTTAGCCATTACATATTCATTGCGTTTGCCTGTTTTCCACATGGCTACCAATAATCAGTAGATATCATGTCGCTTATTTATATTTGGAATTGGTGACTTTCCAAAAACATCATAGTACCCCCCCCCCCCCCCCCCAAAAAAAAAAAAAAATCCATCGCATACATGCAATAAAAGTTTAATGCACCCATGGAAGGGGAAGTAAATCGTAAAGATTTAAGTTAGAAGCTGAGAGTAAGATGGTATTTCGACGTGAACAGCAGACTACAACAAATAAAGCAGTGGCACAAAACAAAGCGAATGAAAAAAGTATTGTTCAGCCAATAAAAACATTTCACTGTTGCTGCAAGGTGAGAAGAGGGAAGCAGCCCTGCACTCACCCCAGCAACTACAGGCTTGACCGAAGGGTCCAAGACATCTCGAACATAATGTCCACACTTGGCCAAAGAAGCGGGAACCATATCGAGAAGCTTGTGTTCTGGCCACAGAAGCGGGAGCTCACAGGCCTTGTGTTAGAATTCTGTAGCCTGGTGAAGTTACAAACCGTACTCTTGTAGCGATGTGTTGGCCAGGTTTTGACTGGTTGCCCTGGTCCAGTGAAGTCTTGACTGCATGTCTTCAGCACAATCCATGGGGCAACCTTCCTATGTGGCTTTCATCCATGTTCCAGCTATTCCCTTCATTTTTGTCACCCGGGGCTTCGTGGTCCGCAGTGATTAGTCCCTTACTTAATATGTACAAATAGGTCCTTTAATTTTCCTGTTTTCTTGCCTTGAATGCCCTCATACCTATTGCAAACAGAAAAGGAAGATAGCACCACTCTTCTATCATGATCGTTCACATTAGAGTTCCATTAAAGGAGCAAGATCAGGGTATCCATGGCATCTGTCTCGATTCTTTACATTTTGTGCCATAATACCCAGGACTCGTACTGTGGCTGCAGGCGTCATCTGTAAGTTTGGGAGGTGGGAGCACCTTCTGCTTGCTTCAGCTCCTGTCTGACCTTGCCCTTCAGCACAACAGTCTAAAGTTCACAAAGCCAGGATGCCCCCGGAGGTGAATGACACAACCTGTCAGCCCAGCCCTTGGAGCAGCCAATGACCTGCCTATCGATGCGAAGGACAACTGCAATGACAACTGCAAAGCTTGCAAGGCTGGGACGATAAATTTCTTCAGTGACATCCATCTTGAAGGCCTAGTCCTTGAAGTGAATGGCGCATAGAGTGCAGACTTATCTTGCCACCACAACGATGACTGCTCCATAGCTCACAAGGCTGGGATAGCAAGTCTCATCGGAAGGCTGATCGTGCAGGCCTAGCCCTTGAAGCCACCAGCTGTGTGTCTGCCAATAATCTGTGCCTTCATCGTGATGGGCTCTCCAAGGTCTGCAAGGCTGGAACGCTGAGGTCATCCCATCTGAAATTTGGAAGCTTTGCCCTTCAAGCATCCAGTACCACCATGGCAGTATTAAAAATGGGAGGAACTGCAAGGAACACTAGTGTTTACTAACAATTATGTAGCATCCTTGTCTGTGCACTCACAAGTGCCCTAGGGACCTAAAAGACTGAAATATGGGACATTGAGTGGCTGAGAATTATGGGAATATTCTTGCACACTGACATCAAAGAAAAGTAATAGAATACTTACATCTGTGTCACAAATAGTTGTTAAGTTCAACTTAGTTTGCTTTCAACGAGAGTGACGTAGAGGCTTGTGAATACTTTGAATTGGACATCTGCTGCAGTAAAGTGAAGCTCGAGGTCCGATTGACCAAATTAGACAAAAAAGCGCGTTAAACATCCGCCAAGCCAACAGGGATTTTAATAAGCAGGCCATAGAGCTGGGTTTGTTCACATGACTAGAGGATGCCCATTGATAAAGCTAAGTAACTCGGTCTAAAGAATGCTGCAAGAATTTCACACTACTTTAGTAGCGATATTCTCACAGCAAACAGATGCGTTGCAGAAGCAACAGTCATAGCTCCAGAAACACAGAAACTCGGAGGCGAATCTGAATTTGTGCCACAAAAGCCATTCTGTTCTCTGTCAGCAGGTCTGCTATGCTGTGTCGGTGAATGGGTGCTGTGTCTGCCCTGAAGACGGCGACAGCTTACCTTTAACTGGGACTGATAGCCCATCTAGCACCACTGCTAAAGTAATGTTAAACATTTATCCTAAAGACAAAAACGCAAAACAAAGCAAGAGGGAGGGGGGGATGAAGCTTGCAGAAAAACGAGACAAGGATTCTTTGAGATAAGGTGTGGCAGTCATGATCAGAACCAGAACGATAAGTCAAAGGAGAGTTTTTGCACTTTCGTGTGCGATCAAACGGACAGGCATCATACTGAAGGCGTCAGGAGGAGCACAAGGATGAAGCAAAGGCACTTGGCAGCTTGGAAAGACAGTCATGCAATTGAATGCAGAAAAATTGCGGGAAACAACTCAAGCACCCGAATGCAAGAAAAGAGTGAAAATAATACGTTATGTTAAAGAAAAAGGATTTCCTTTTGAACACAATATTAATATAACACTGCCCCACTGTACGACACATCAAACATTATACACAGCTTCAAAATTGCATAACTGTGCAAACTCAGCCTGAAATAAATGGAATAGAATTTGTTCCTTGTGAGCAAATCGGGATGTGTGGCTTGCATAAGCTGAATGTGTGCAGTTATTGCTTAGCAGAAAAGTTATTAATTAGTCAAACTTCTATAGTGGTGACCAAAATAGGAGTTCGGCAATGGGAAAGAAAAGAACATTAACATTTGTGTGCAGTAGTGTGAGAGTTAACGTGGGCAGAAGTGCAATGTGTAAATAGGGTCTATTTTGTGCAGATATACCGAGATATAAATTGCACTGGTATTGTACTGAATCAAGTTATCTTGACATGAAGCAATAGCCTGCCCTTTAATTTGCATAGATTTTGCCATACAGTCTTGCATGGCTGTTAGACTACTGCATACTTTGGCAAAGCCAAATAGCTGTCATGCTAAATGTCGTGTATAAGGCAGCCATGTATGTCTATCCACGAGAAGGCATATCTGTATTTTATGACTGTGCGCAAGTTTATTGTTGACAGATACCGTATGTTGTGCATAACATAAAGTATGTCCTTGCATTCATAATGGATGGCAATATTTTTCAATTCTACCCTGCCCCCTCACTCTAGGTCTTTGTCCAGAGAAGGAATGCCCACTGCTTGAGTGCCCGTGACACAGTTGATGCTGCTTCAAGCTTCAACAATTGTTGTGTCAGTTACACCTATGCAAGCCAATATTTGCACCAAAAAGATGTTACTTAGCTCCTTCTGGTTTTTTAAATAAAGTACTTTACCAACAAAACTATGCCCGGGGGCTGTCCCCCTTCGACTTTTCTTTGGCATTTACAACACATCCTAAGACCATAAATGCTTATTCAAAGCACCCAATACACTTTAGGCCGAACATTGTCTGCAAGGTTCCATTTGAAGAGGTACTGACATGATATCTTCAATTATTCCTTTTTTTCTCTCATTAAATTAAGGCTTTAGAGCTCTAAAAATATAATAACAAGCCTTGGAGTGGCGTGATTTAGTATAATAGCTTTCCTGGAGCCGGTTTCAGTTTTGTTTTCTGGGAGGATACTATGTAGTGACATCACAACACAGTACGTGGTCATGTGAGAAAAGGACATTGCAATGTTTTGACACTCTCTTGAGGCCTGCGGCTAGCTCAGTCGACTTGTGCACTGCAAATTTTGAAGGTCAATGTAGCAGCACAGTGGACGACTGAATGAGCTAGAGCGAGTGTCATAACATCGTAATGTCTTGCTCCCACATGACCATATACTGTGTCGTGACATCAAGGCATAGTATCCTCCTGGAAAACAAAAGTGGCTGTAACGAAGCTACTATATTGAATTATTTACGGTATTTTGAGGCTTCACCCCTCAAACGCTGTCTGTCGTCTTCTCTCCGCCACTCTTCAGCACTGGTAAATTCAATTATAAACGTGCACTAACCAGCTCAGTTAAGCACACTCGTGCAGTATGTACTACCAAGCGCTTTTTTATCCTCTTCCATGTCGCACTGTTACCCCGATGGAGGCGAAATGAAAAGGCACCCATGTATTGTGCATTTGGTGCATATTAAGGAAACCCAGATGGTCATAATTAATGCGGAATCCCCCACTACGGTGTGCCTCGTAATCATATCATGGTTTTGGCATGTAAAACCCCATAATTCATTTCATTCTGATGAGAAGTGGCTAATGTATTTTTAAAACCTCAGTTGACAACGTGTTTTACCTGCTCAGAAAGAATAAATTTGCTTCTTCTTGTGCTGTCCCATGGATTATGCATTGCCTTCGATCAAAAGCCTGACTAAGCATTGAGACACATCTTGGCTTGTCCATGGCAATGCTAGAGAATGCGAAATAGTGTTTATGAGCTGAGCTTGTTTTTGGCCGTTTTTAGCAAAAAGCCACGGACGAACCTAGCTCGTCGAAGGCACGGAAAATGTTAAACATACCACTATGTGTACAAGTATTTCATTTCAGAATCAAGTAGGGGAACACAAGCTGCACACCTGGCAAGTATTGCTTGTACAATTGACGGAAAGCTAAGTCTACCAATCTTGCTAGAAAGCATGCCTGAAATGATGCACGTCAGCAATTCCAAAACTAGAAAGCAAGGACAAAAGTCTAAGAATGCAAGGCATGCGGTGAAAGATGTTGGGTAGCTTTTGCAAAGAAACTGCGGGTAAATTATTAGGCTACTATGATAATGACTTTGGCAGACCAGTTCTTTTTAATAAGCTTGATGACACAAATTTGCATTGCTTAGACAAAGGAATACTGTTAAGAGCTTGGGGTCATATGGCTTTCAGTGAAAGGCAGTAATGAAGAACAAGTCTTAGCACAGCCACTTACATGCTCTTTTTGTTTGGACAATGATTTAAAGCAAGGGGCCCGGCCCGGGTGGGGGGCTCAGAAGCAGATTAAGAATGATGTATGTAGGACATGCCCACACATCATTAACAATGGCAGATGAGATAGGTGATATTTCTGGCTCCTGTTCCAGACATTAAAATATGAACCAGATTCTCTCTACAATGACTGCTTTATCATCAGGTTTATAATATTACCCTTTTTTATACACCTGAACTTATAAAAAGGAGCTGCAGACAGGCTTCACACAAATCAGGTAGCAATGTCTTTTGACAAATTGGCTTAATAGCATCAGCATTAGGCATATACTTCCACAATCCTGTTCATTAAGTACTACTTGGAACATATGCAGAGGAAAGGTCACTTATATTGATATTAATTAGAGCTGCATGAATCTCGGAACTTTCAAGCAACCAGAGGGGCTCCATGCTGTAACGTCTTCCTAGTTGTATTAGTATGTATGGAATACAGGTTTAGTCAGATAAGTACACTAAAGGCAAAACATTTTTCTTAGTGACCATGGTTCTTTCTTTTGTGTTCCTTTTTCAACTTGGAAGGAGAGAAATGAGTGCAAGATGATGGTTGTCAGTACATTTAGATTGCCACAACAGAGTGATTAATAAAAATGGAGTTGCCGTGAACCCGTTAAACGCATATCCAATATATAAAGAAGGGAACCTTAGCAAAGCTGCACAACCATTAGTCAAATCAGTTCAAGTGCATATACTAGTTAAAAAAACAAGCTTAAAATATAATGTACCAAATATTAATTTAGCCGTCATGTATACCACTCATAGGTGCTAGCGTGGCTGAGTTAGTGATCAGATCAGAAATGATCCTACAAAAAAACCATTGTTGTAGAAAAAACAAAATCCGTGTTCCTGCTAGGGTTTGAGTTCATGACTTAATTTATAAGCCAGGTGTTCCATACATGACATGGCAGCAGTTTCATTCTTTTCTTTCTAATGTAGACACAATCCAATAATTGTAACCCAGTGTACTTGACCGCATTTGAATGTTTCAACAATTCAAATGCTGAACTCTTAAGAGTACTAAAAGTGAAATATTTTTATGTGGGTAGTTCCATCAGTCAATACAGTCATCCTTAGTCCACTATAACTGCTGTTGTCTTAAATATTAAATGGTGGGCAATATTGGGAGATGTTGAACAAGTAAGCACCATCGGAAGATAAATAATTTTTGTACACCACAGGTCTTAGAACAGTTACCCATTGACAAAAAGCTAATAAAATTGATATTGTGCTTAAGAAGCCCGAGTATGTGAAAGTGAGCAAAGGCTTTGCAAGTTTAAGAGCTGTCCATCAAGAAAGATGTGTTTTCAGGTAACACTATATCATAGTAAATAGAAAGGGCAAGTGGAACAGTAGGAGCTCCAGATTATATTTGGTCATGGCCAGGACATAACGTGAAATGATTATGAGACTTTCAGCTGTCCACAGAGTTGACAGTGCAAGCCTTACCTTAATTAGGTTTCCCTAAAAGGCTGCCACAGTAGGTTGACGCCTACTTGTATGTAATGGTTCATTTGAAGTTTGTGGGTTGTTTTCGTCACTCCACTTGGAAGAACACTTAGCACACCCCTTTTACTATTGCAAACTAATCCTTGCCTTCAAAGCCTTCCACTTCCCCTTTCCACAGCCTTCATTTTACTCTTACGCACCTGATATCCTCCTCGACCCTTGCGAGCGATGAGCTATGTGGAAATCAGTTTTTAATAAGGCAAGTCCCTTTGTCCAAACATTGACTCCAGGCAGAAGATTCTTTTGTTCAGTGACTGTCAGTCATTTAACTTATTGTGTGGTGATCTACTTTCTCTACACAAAACCTTGCACAATAAGGTGTAATTTAAAACCACCATTAATTTCTGGCAAAGTGGTACCTTAGTTGGCCAGGCCATTGCCTGACCAAGTGTGCTGACCAACTAGCTATCCCTAGTTAAGTACAAGGGCATCTCAGTCATTCAAGTGAGTATGGGAAAGAACATTTCAACAATAACTTTGGTTTATTCTCACATAAGAATAAGTTATTCTGACAGGGCGGCCTTTGTGGAATCGCTGGATCAAAAAAGCACACGTGCATGAATCACGTGCATGCATACTTTCATATGAAAAGCTGACATTTCTATTGCGTCATTCTTTCACGCTACAAGTAAATGATATATTTTATTAATGTGGAAAGCTGGGCTAGTTGCTGATTAATCATCATACCTTGCAGCTAGTGTCATAAATTCTTAGGTGTCTTCGCCTTGTCCTTGTCAGTGCACTGCTTCACCTCCAAGATATGATAATCTATTTCATGTTTCGCAAAGGCTAACTATGAAGCTTTCAATGACAGTAGACACAGAACTATCAACTGACAACTCTGACTACCTAAAAGATCAGAACACCAACATGATTGGGTAAAAATGAAGCAGAGCAGTTCCTGACTGCCACCTTTGTTTCCTATACTAGCAAACGTGCCACAAATGTCGGACACGTAAATTGGGCAGCCACAACACAACGGCTCCTGAATTTCACAGGTGCAAACACCTCGCCAAAAATTCTAATGTGTAGTGCGGAAAGACATTTTTATAGTGTATTCTGTATGTATTGGTAGTGCGCTATCAAAGAACTGCGGCGCAAAAAAATCGTGAAGCTATTACGAAATCAGCTATATTTATACATCCTTCACTGCAACCAAGAACGTTATACCAGAAAGGAGTTCCTGCCGTTTACACATATAACCGAAGACAAATTCAAAACCACGCATGTTTAGAGTGTTCAAAAAACAGAGCTATCTTAATAAATTTACAAGTACCGCATCGTTAGCCTGCACAACGCCTTGTATTGCATTGGAAATAAGAAAGGAAAAAATTAAAAAATGTAAATACAACACATAAAAATGAGTAAATCATTGCATATTGTCCCAGTTTCCAAGTACTAACACATACAGCTTTAATGGACGACTGCAAACAGCAGACAGAATGAATCACTGATTGGTAGCGCACACCAAAAGACACGTAGTATGAGCTGAATGAGTACTGATTTGCAGGAACTGTGAGATCACTGTGACCATTGTGAATATGGACAGCAGTTCATGGCGAGAACCACTAATTTGGTAGTCACTGTGCAACGAGTAAAGAATATGTACTTCTGACATGCAGCTTCTTTGCAGTACAACGTAATAATGAACCTCACTGACAAAAAACTAGAAAGTTGGAAACATCTCACTCGCACGAAGACATTAAAACTACGAAACTCAAGCTAAACAGCTATTGGCTTAATTTTGTGGATGGTTTATTGTACCAGTGCAGTCGGATATGTATGGTACACGTCGAATACATTTTCACTGCAGCAAAAATTTTATGCGATGAAGCCGATAGATTTTGGTGTAAGAGCTAGTTCGTCGCAGCCGCTGCAAGTGCTGAGAACATATCGTAAAAACTTGATTCGCACACAAATCAAGTTTTTACGATATGTTCTCAGCAGTTGCAGTGGCTGCGATGAACTATATATATATATATATATATATATATATATATATATATATATATATATATATATATATATATATATATATATATATATATATATATATATATATATGTACTGGCTACCTGCGAGACACTGAACATTGCGAAAACATGATGAAGCGCAATGTGTTTACCGGAGTTTAAAATTTTTACGATAGCGCTTCACTGCATAATACTTAATGCTGCTGCAAAGCCCATTTGCAGACAACAATTATGCATTGCAGCGAATAGCTGGGTTTATTAGTTGGCTTTATTGTTGTTCGCGAGCGGTTGTGTAAAGAGGGCGCAAACAGAGAGGAATCCTGAGGGCAAAAAAACGGTTTAAAACACCACACCAGAAACACCTCTGAATGCATGTCGGTACCCATATAAGATGGTTCTGTGCTCATACTGTGACCGGAGACGACGTGTACGCACGTGTGTAATTAGGGACTCTTATTATAGTCCCCGTGAGAGTTGAACTGAGCCCCCTTTCAATCTCAGTATGCTTCACAGCAATGCAGTTAGTTTGTATAACTCACCACATAACTTGTCTGTATTGTGGTGAAGATAAAGCAAAAAAACAACCATTAAGAAACACATACAAGACCTTTGCCCACGTGTAGGTGTGTGTGTGTGTGTGTGTGTGTGTGTGTGTGTGTGTGTGTGTGTGTGTGTGTGTGTATATATATATATATATATATATATATATATATATATATATATATATATATATATATATATATGTATATATATATATATAGCACATATGCTCCTCTGCACTGCATTTTGTACAATTTAGCCCACAAGATGTCTACGTTGCGGTCAAGTTTGCCCCCTGTGGGTTGTATTTTGTCCCCAAACAATAATCGTCATTTATCTTGCCCACATTTCCTTTCTTTAATGCTGCGAGGCCGGTACTTCCTAGTCACGAACGGCTTGTGCGTAATCAGCTTGACACAGCAGTCTCAACAGTAAAGTATCGAACACCGAGTTTTCAAGAAAGGAAATATGCAAGTAAGGCAGATATGACGATTATCGCTGTAGGACAAGACAAGCCCTAAAGGATGTAAACTTTTTTTAGAGTGTACTGTGGACTGTCAGTGGCTGTGAAATCTTCAACGTCTAGCTCTTCTCTCTCTTTCGAGATAAAATTTAATTGCATCTAGAGAAGCCCCAGCCCCAGGCTTGGAAAACTATTCTCCATGTTAGACGGCAAGGGACTAAAGAAAGGAAGTGAGCAAAAAAAGAAAAAAAGCACACTGACTTACACTTACATCCGTGCGAAATGCACTATCGCAAAAGTGATTTTCTCATTGCCTTTGTGGAGCACAGCTCACATATATTTTTGGTTGCACCACAAATCGTGTATTGTGTGGCTACTGAATTCCTAAAGACAGCCCTCACTGTTACAAAGCCTCTGCAAATATAAATCAATGGTCCCTGTCCTAGTTAACACAACAGGCGGGTACATGTGTGGCATATGCTAGACAAATAATTCTAAATAAATCCCTCTTGAGCACATGGCCGTTAACGAGACCTTTAGCATTTTGAAATGCAAGTTTAGCTCTGAAGTGGTTAAATTGGTGATACAGCCATGGTACGTCTCGAGGTAGCATTTTCTTGAATCTACTGTGTGTAAAACACACTCACGATTGTTGACAGTTGAATTGTTACAATTGCAATCAGCAGAGAGACCTAATCTCGGCCTACATAGCTATACATACTAAAGGGCTCAGAGCACATATTCAACATTCCACCATCTTGCTTGAGTACCATCTCGTTTGCTTGAAAGTGGTGAGCTCTCAGGCTACATTTTCAAAAACCATTGTTACTCACTAGCCTCCACTTTCAAAGATGTTTGCACGTGCTGCAACATCACCATTTCCCCTTCGGGGTGAGAGAAAGCCCTATTAGAACTGTTTATGACATCTGGGCCTTCTTTGTAACCCCTGGTAATTAGAGGCATACTTGATCAAGTGCCTTTACAAATTCACTGTCCTTTGTTATTAAATGTGACCACTGTAACTGCAAAAAGACCATTGAACACCTCCCCTGTCAGTCTTTGATATCCAATGTCAGCCCTTTTAGAGTTTACCCACACAACTGGATAGTCGACCTTTCACAGAGGCTAGGATCCTGGGTGCTTGGCCATATTAATGAAGAAAGCTATGCATACGTGCTCTTATGACTTTCTAAAATAAACGAATCTGAAAAGATACTTATAGACACCATCTGTCTTTTGTGCGAGTGAACTGTCTCGACTTGCCTCCTTTTTTTTCTTTTAAACCCTCATACCCTCACCCCCATGCAGGGATAGCCAACTGGATGTACGTCTGGTTAACTGACCCGGCCTTCCTTGTTCCTTTCTTTCTCTCTCAGATGTAAACCCCATGCAGAAAAACCAAAAACCGCACAATATCTAGTCAGCCATACCTGTTGAAACTAAGATGCGACATGCTTAAACAATTTCAGACATGTAAATGCACCTAAAATACAAGTACAAAAGAAAAGACAACACACATGTAGCACATGCACTACTGATTCTTGTGCTTTCTTTTAATTGTCCTTGTATCTTATATACATTTACAAGCCTGCAATGCTGAACCAACTCGCCCAACTACCTACATTGCTTAAACCAATTCAATTAATATTTTGGTTAATGTATACGCAAGAATTCGTGCGATGACTGGCAGATTCTTCTCTTGCAGAACTTCATCCGACCAAACACCAGAGAAACGAGTGATGCTGATACAGACACACAAGTTTTTTTGGCAGTGAAATATGTTAACTGGACAAACTGCTGCCAGCGTTGCATAGCAACATGCATTGAAGCTGGTGAGCAAGTTGAAGTGCATGATCTGCAAATTTTCTGCCAATAATTTGCATTGTCAGACATATGTGACGAAGGTGCAGAAAGGATTGCTGGCATCTGGACCAGGTTCTTGCTAAGTTCGTAGCAACTGCTATTACACTGGAGGACAAAATAAAGCAACCACTGGGCCACATGAAGCAGTATTCTCGCTTGTTGCTTAATCCAGCAAGGACAGAAAAAGAGTGGAGAATGCTGCCTTCCAAGCTTAATTACAAGCAATGCAAAAGCAACCTTGGAAATCGAATCAACTGCATCATCCTGGGCAGAAATGGGAGAAGTGAGAAGATAGGATGACATGCAAGAGTACAGAAATATCTGTACATTGGCCCAGCACATATTAATTTTATATTATTGCTGCAGCTGAAGGAAGCTATGCTTAAAAAAAAGAGCAGCAGCTGGGCTTGGAGTTTAAAAACTGCATGCCATAATCACAATAATATCAGCTTTTGCCATGACTGGCAGGAGCTATGTCAACGTGTACAAGCATCAATGACCAGCAAATTAAAGTCCACCAAACAGGAAGTGGACTAAACGAGACATTTGCTTGAGCTTTGGCAAGTGTTATCACCTGGCATTTCTACTTTCATGGCCTCATCAATAAAGTAATACGCATAAGTAATACAATATTGCTTTTGCTGTAATGGACTTTTTATTGTGTATTTGCTTATGTTAGTATACGTTTTTTTTATGTAGTTTTATAGGTGCAACAAAGCACAAAATTTTTTGTTATAGTTTGTATTGAAAGATTTCAATAATGGGGTTGTTACTCTTACATGTTTTTATGCCAACCCAGTAGCCCAAGTTGTATATTAGCTTGTGCCACTAGAAGTGTGGATGTGTTATTTATTTATTTATTTATTTATTTATTTATTTATTTATTTATTTATTATACCCTCAGGGCCAAAGGCATTACAGAGGGGAGTGGGTAATACAGGTTACAAAGACAATAAATACAATACAGTGAATTTTGTTAGGACATAATTTCAACATTCTCATAGTTAGTCATAGTCATTCTCATAGTTATGTTTGTGATGCCATCGTGTTCGCTGCGTTGTCGTCATTCCAGCTTTGTCATGCGACTCTCACGCTACCTGCGTTGGAACCAGATGGCTCACATGAAAAGATTCAGGTGTCTCAGCAGCAGCACACCCACCCGTTGTTGGTCACCTCCATTTGAAATTCAAAAGGAAGTTTCACACGAGTGTTCATTTCGAATCACCGATAGCAATACCTCACCTTGGCATAGCCAACTACCTGTAAAATACTTCACATAACATCAATTTTCACATTGCGTGGGATTTACGCAAGTTTATCTCATAGTTTTCATGTAGAGCCTTTTGGACCTTTATGTGGGGGATAATAAAATGGCTTTTCAAGTCTAGCTCCTCTGAAATATATATAATTCGACACCTTGCATGCTAAGCTGCAGCTTCTTAAGTCCCAAACTGGCATCAAGAAAGCCAGGACTGTAAAATGATACTGGGCTGGACAAATCAGTTTCCAAAGATTTATGTTACGTTCTTGACCTCCTTTCCAGAGTTCCTGTGATAAGTTTGTGTGAAAAGACATTCTCAAAGCTAACATATGTAGAGACCAGGCTGAGAAGCTTTATGTCAAGAACGGCTTAGCTGGCTGATGGTGCCTTTGGTGGAGCAATGAATTGCAATTTTTTTTATGATGTTATGAAGATAAATAACACCATAGCATGCAGACTTATGCTGCAGAAAGAAAGCAAGAAGCGAATGAGTAATTGCAAAGTGATCTGCATATTGTATCCCAGCTGTATTGTGCATGCCACATTACCAGAGAATCCTGCTGACCTTTAATTAACCTTTCCAGCACAACATGTCTTTATCAAGCCATACCTTTACATTGGGTTGATATATGCAGGGATGCCCTTTCACCTTCATGTAAGCTTAGCTCTGTCAACAGCAGATGCACTAAAGCTGAACACTCTTGCTACCTACTTCACATACTGCAACTGAAATGAAGGAAACACAAGTCTTAACAGTAAACTTTTAAACAGTGCATTTAAATACTTGTGCAACCTTCTTTTTGGAAAGACCATGTGGTGCCTAGAGATGTAGCTTGACAAGTAAGAAACTGATGTGCTTTTATCTAAAAATAGAATTGATGGATGTTTTGTGGGACAGGGTGCCTGGTGTCTCAATGAGCACACTTTATGGCTGAGAATATTTTTGCCATTGTGTCAGCTTTGAAAACTTGTCAGAATCTTTAATCTTGGTGCATTAGAAAACACCTTGACACAAAATGAATGTAACCCTTGATGTCATTGAAAGAACAGTGCTGAAAACAATTCGATAAATATAGCAGAATGAAAAGAATATTTTTGCCATTGTGTCAGCTTTGAAAACTTGTCAGAATCTTTAATCTTGGTGCATTAGAAAACACCTTGACACAAAATGAAAGTAACCCTTGATGTCATTGAAAGAACAGTGCTGAAAACAATTCGATAAATACAGCAGAATGAAATGGAGAGAACTTAGGTGGAAAATAGGTAAGCAATTTACCAACCACATTATCAATGCAAGCAGCTGACACTTAATAAAATAAGAAAGCCCTGGAGCAAGTCTCTGGCTTGCAGTGCAAGACCTGTGCACACTTATGATGATATTGCAGTATATATGGCAGGGACGGGACCATTCAACCTTACGCACTGTAACACTCTGTATATCTCTCTGAAATCTTCTTGTACAAACATGTACAAACTGCATGTTGCAAACAGCAAAATCATTGCTATTGTCCTACAGACAGTTTCCATGTTTATTGGATTCTCATTTTAACAGCTGACTTTAAGCTTCCATACTGAGAGCTGGACGAGTTAGTGCGTTTTTGAAAGAGTAGAAACAGTGCACAAAGTATGCAGGACAGTGAAAACGCAACAGGAGCACTGACTTGCAACTGAATTTTTTATTCAGGTATACATACAAGAATAATATGCACACACCATGCAATGTGAAAAAAAGCAAGCAAATGAAGTGCAAACTATTAATCATGATTGACATTGCTAGAAAACACAAGCATGAGTGACGTCGTGAGTTAACTGCGACATCATACTAAATCCATGCAAAAAACCATGTTAGAACTTACATGGGCATTATGCGATTCAATGAATTCAACAGTATGCTTATAACCTATGTATTCTAACATTTTACTTGAATAAGGTGCTAAGAAGATCAATCTATATATAGCTACAAATGCCTTAGTCACCAGATTTGAAAAGCGGGAGGACTTTCGTTTGTTTCAGAGATGAAAGAATACCTGTTGTGGGAGAATGCTGAGAAATAACAGTGATACTGAGGAGTCCATTGGGAATAATATAATGTACCAACATGCATTAGGAATTACGTGAGGATCTCCAAATTTATTAAATTTGCAGACATACTTCTATATTTTAACAATATTATTAAGGCATACAAATTTTAAAAAGAAATGCCACTACGTTAGTATTTGCCATAGCAAATGATTTCCTAGGGGTGCATGTACAATGGCACCCAATTGAATATTGTACAACTAAAGCTCTACCACATGTGTTTGACCCCTGTTGATTGCAAGTCGCACAAGCCTGTTCCCTTAGTGAGTGAAACACAGTGAAAGAAACTTGGCCTTCTTTGTGGAGCAAAGACAGTTGGCAAAAATGAAGCACACAAGGGTAGAGAGGTTTTGGTATAGCCTGCACAGTGAAAGATCCACTCAAGATCCAGGTGCTGTACCGTATCTTCAGAAGATAAAGCATTCATCTAAACACAAGCACAGGGTGTAAATGATCGCACTCCGATGCATGTGATACATAATGACAATCACCACGAAAGCCTATCGCATTACTATTACTTCCACAGGTAATTTTCATGGCTGCTATGGAATGGCTGTCTCGCTGCACCACAATCTATAGCAACTAATACACTGGGCATTTCAAATGGTTCATGAAAGCGGGTTGGGCCCTGGCCAGACTGAAGCAGCGGCACTCGAGAGACACTTTTCAACGCCCAGCCTCGTGTGAGTCACTTGACACTCGTCACGGACACTTGCTGACATTGCCTTCAGGCGGGAACAGGCCTTTCTGTTAGATTCACGTTTCACGTCCAGGCTTTCGTTACTACGCTTCTGCGTGCACGCGAAATGTTTGAACGCACTTTGCTCATCGACAAAAGGCGCCCTTACTTTGCACAACGATTTGGAAATGTGTATGCACCCTACATCGACGTCAATGCCGACGCGCACCACTTCTGCGTTTTCGAGCTCGAGAGCAGTGTGTCGACGTGGTGTCCAAGGCCAAATAGGCATCCGACTTTGCCAGAAGGCGTACACACAACTTAAAGAATCGCTACATACGACACACCCTGCAATATGCATGATCCGTGTCGGCACCATATGCAGTCGGCGCTGTGCTACCACGACTCTTCGAAACCGACAGTCCAAATGAGGCGACATGTCGTCCTGTTTCGTGGATGCAGCACAGTTCGTTCGAAGCTTCTGTAGCTTCGTAACGGCAGCGTTATTCGTACTCGCCGATATTACACAGTGACCCAATATGCAGTCGGCGCTGTGCTACCACGACTCTTCGAAACCGACAGTCCAAATGATGCGACATGTCGTGCTGTTTCGTGGATGCAGCACAGTTCGTTCGAAGCTTCTGTAGCTTCGTAACGGCAACGTTATTCGTACTCGCCGATATTACACAGTGATTTGTACACACCACACAGCCACAGGGAATCGCAACGGTCCTCCCACTGCGTGCACGCGTGTAGGCGCCGACAGTCATTTTCGATTTTAAAACGCTGCACAAAATAAATGCTTTATTTATTTAGGCGTAGTGTATTTAACAACAAAACGATAACGTTAGCATTTCATGTATTTTTTTCTAAGTTTTCTTTTTGTGACGTCATCATGCGTGGCAGCAGCGGACTCCACTTGGGGTCGTCTGCTGCCACGTGCGTGCACCCAGCGCCGGCCAAAAAAAAAACACTATGAACTACCACGTCCAAATTTTCTGATACCCTATTGCGAACTGTGCTTTTGTACGTCTCCGTCCTTTGTCGTTTCCCTACTTTTCTTCCACCAATCCTCCAATCGCCTCTTACTGATGTCTATTGCGGACCTGTTTGCTTTTGGCACCACTGCTCCCGCTGAACCCAAGGGCTTCAAGGAGGCCAGTGGTGCCTAAATCGACCGCTGGATAGATGTCTTCACATTCTAATAAAATATGCTCCGTCGTTTCCCTAGCTTTACCGCAGCAAGCACATGCTTTCCTGTTGTACAGCGCCACCCGTGGTCACATACTTTAGTTCACGACGCCACCGCTACGCTTATTTTCGTAGCACTGTGGAAGGTACAGTTTCCCTTCTCTAATTTTGTATGGGCGTCTTGCGCTGGAGTTTTAGGTATATTAGCGGCGCCTGGTGGCGGCGCGGGAAACGACGTCTGGGTCGTACCAGCTTGGGTCGTATTGAACCCTGGCTGTGGCGAAGCACGTTTCTAGGCCGAGTTTTGCGTCGATTCGCACTTTTTTCTGCCCTGTTGCGAGTGTGAAAAGGCTCGCCACTTCTCACAGACCACGCCGACCACGATGCGAGCTCGCCGCAGCCTATAGACCGTTTTTTCGTAGGCGCCGCCATATTGTGAGCTCATTGGTGCCGCCTATGAGCAGCGCCATACTGGCTTGTGTGAAAGCGGTCTTTTGCATGGCAGGTATACGCTCGGCGGTCGGTTCTGGCGTTTGTTTTCGCGGTCGTGCGCTCTGTTTAGTATGACGTGCGTATCCTACGTGGTAAACGGTTCTGTGAGACGTGCTGAAGTGGTTTAAGGCGTTATGGCCGGAATTCTTGCTGGCGTTGAGGTGGGCGGAACACGCAGCGCGATGTGTGCGTGCATATTTGAGCCTACAATCTGCCTCGGAGATCAATTGTGTATTTCTGAATGTTCTAGTCATTAATGTGACCTTATTGCAGTATTATTCTGTAATTCTGAGCTGCGGTTTAGGAGCCATGAAACATACGCGACGATCGTAACAGCGTGGGTAGCGTTCTGCTACGATAGGAGCTGTGATGTTATACTTTGGCAAGCGTTCGAACTGTTCGCTGCAGGTTACACTGCGTGACTACTTGGTTCGATGGATGAAGTTTTTGCCCCTGAATAAAATAGTTTCGGCAAGTAATAGCAGCATACCTTACAGTCTGAATTAGGCTTGTCCAGCAAAGGGACTGTTTACGAACTGCGCGAGCGTCCTAAGCAGTGGTAGGTGCTGGATTACATATATCTTTGTTCTCTATACCGCATGGTCCAAGCATACGGCATCAGCGGTTATAAATTTATAAACGTTGTGCGGCGTGACTATGCGAGGTCCAATTGCGGCGTTAGCCCGTTTTCTCTTGCTCTTGAAAGATGATGATAACCGATTTTTTTTGGTTGTGCTCGTTCCGTTCTCTACGACGCACTCACACGTATTACGAAAATTTTGTCCTCAAAAATAGGCATCGCATTCTTTCTATGCGATCCCTCTCATTTATTATGGCTGTATGCAGGCCAACAAGGCAATGCCGAAGCGCACAGCTTACATATATGCAACGTGCTGGTTCACCAACCGCAGTGATCGCTGTGCTGAGCAGCGCCATCGGCCTCATGCAGGAAGGCTAGCGTAGACATGTGGTAATTTGAAGCCTACTAGACTTGAAATGCGCGAGAACGATGCCGGCGCATCACAAATATTTGATAGCGCCTGCAGCTTAGGTGTTTTGTGGGTGCCTTAGGTTAGCCGTGCACGAGCATGCGCTCTTATGTTTTACTCCCTACGCCAACCGATCAGATAGTGAGCAGATTTACCATTTCATGCTGCTAATACAGGGACACCGCTTTCCTTTGTTGAATTGAAACCGATATAAGCTAAATAATTCACAACACATACACACACCGCGACTGATAATGTGCGTACACCGCGGCTGATGAAACGCGTCACATGTTTGCGCCCCCAAGAGATATTTCCGCCTACTGTAGTTACCGATGCACCGAAAGGCTTCCCTGACGACCTTATATGAACGGACATGGCGTAAATTTCACAGAGTACCATCTAAAACAACTCGAAATCGTTCCGCAGCACGCGACAGCAATACTTTCAAGGAGCGCCGCACCGGATCGCCCAAGCCAGAAGGCTCTCCACGCGCCCTATCCTCCTCACCCGATGAAACGGTCTATAGTTTAACGAAAACGGACTCTCCGTGTGCCGTGGGACGTAATGCTAGGAGCAGAAGGAATCGGTGGTGCCGATCCGGAGAGACTTAGCCCAACCTCGAAAAGGCGTCACCGTCATTACTTCTGCGTCTGGGCTGCCATGAACAAAAAGGCCTGAATCCCAACATCAGATCCTGCCGTTTTCCTTCAAGGCCTCACGAAGTGGAGCGTCGGACGCGCTGCATAGCTGTAGTTCGTTGCGCTGAGTAAGCGAAACTTCGCACCATGCTGACTGCTTCGCCTGTCTTGAAGCTTGCTTGATTATCTGCGTTCTAATGTTCGGTCTTTTACACCTACAGTCTCGACAGCAGACCGACATAGCAGCAGGCATGGCTGGTAATTCACGATTCGAGACCCGGCCACAGCGACAATTAACAATTCGACCGATGCGAAGTGGTGAAGTGACCAGGTGTGTGCAAATGAGCACAAATGGTCGGGCTCATTCGATGACAATTCACTACTCCACTACGAGCAGCACAGGTTAAGAGAGTTAAATGCGCTCATCCTTCATCTCAAGCTAGCACGTTGAGGCAGCGCAGCAAGGCAGTATTGATTGCAGCACATCGATGTTCGAGCGCTGTCATTGAAACCTGCATCAAGCGAGCAGCGCACGAGCTCGCGCTGCAGCGCGATTCGCACGTACGTGCGAGCTCATATGCGTTGCATCAGTTAATACCAGTTGATAAAAGGGACAGATGGTCGCTACTACAGCGCAGGCATAACTACTTGTTTAGCGGCATGCAGTCAACAAAGTTTGCAGGAGGCCTGCAGTTTCGCGGCATGTCGAAAGACCGCTGCCGTCGCGGCGCGTACGACCGTGCGCTCGAGCAGTTCGTACGTCGCGGCGCGTACCGTCGTGTGCTCGAGCAGTTCCGTACACATGATGCCTGCTTATCGTTGCTGTGGATTCATTTATAGCAAGCATTTCCTCGCGTTTGTGCGCCTGAATCTAGCAGCTAGCGTGCAAACCTTACTTGAAGTTCCACTTCGTACGCGACTCGCTTCACTTGTGATTGACACGGTGCTTAAACTTCGCCGCCTAATTCTTGAACGGCGTACACGTATTCGGCACTGCATAATTTCTTGCCTTTACGCAGCGTACCACACCTGAAAAAATCATCGGCTCCCGATATTCGCTGCAGGCCGTGAAACAACACAACCGAAAGTGGCGAGTCCACATTGTAAACGTGCTTTCCGAAGCAGACGACCGAGCTTGGTACGACCCATTTTAGCGCAGAGGGCGCTTTTTAGCACCTTTTTCGCAGCGCCCCCTGGGCAATGCAAGAGCCCCATAGGTGTTCTGTGCTACCACGTCCAAATTTTCTGATACCCTATGGGCGTCTTGCGCTGGAGTTTGAGGTATAGTAGCGGCGCCTGGTGGCGGCGTGGGAAACGACATCTGGGTCGTACCAGCTTGGGTCGTATTGAGCCCTGGCTATGGCGAAGCGCGTTTCTAGGCAGAGTTTTGCGTCGATTCGCACTTTTTTCTGCCCTGTTGCGAGTGCGAAAAGGCTCGTCACTTCTCACAGACCATGCCGACCACGCTGCGAGGTCGCCGCAGCCTATAGTTTAACGAAAACAGGCTCTCCGTGTGCCGTGGGACGTAATGCTGGGAGCAGACGGAATCGGTGACGCCGATCCGGAGAGACCTAGCCCAGCCTCGAGAAGGCGTCACCGTCATTACTTCTGCGTCGTGGGCTGCCATGAACAAGGCCTGAATCCCAACATCAGATTCTACCGTTTTCCTTCAAGGCCTCACGAAGTGGAGCGTCGGGCGCGCTGCATAGCTGCAGCTCGTCACGCTGAGTAAGCGAAACTTCGCGCCATGCTGACGTACTGCTTCGCCTGTCTTGAAGCTTGCTTGATTATCTGCGTTCTAAATTTCAGTATTTTGCACCTACAGTCCCCACAGCACACCGACATAGCAGCAGGCATGGCTGGTAATTCACGATTCGAGACCCGGCAACAGCGACAATTAACAATTCGACCGATGCGAAGTGGTTAAGTGACCAGGTGTTTGCAAATGACCACAAATGGCCGGGCTGATTCGGTGACAATTCACTACCCCACTACGAGCAGCACAGGTTAGAGAGTTAAATGTGCTCATACTGACCTCAAGTCAGCATCTTGAGGCAGCGCAGCAAGGCAGTATTCATTACAGCAGATCGATGTTCGAGCGCTTTCATTAAAAGCTACGTCAAGCCAGCAGCGCACGAGCTCGCGCTGCAGCGCGATTCGCACGTACGTGCGAGCTCATATGCAGTTATTACCAGTTACTAAAAGGGACAGATGGCCGCTACGACAACGCAGGCATAACTACTTGTTTAGCGGCATGCAGTCAACAAAGATTGCAGGAGGCCCGCCGTTGCGCTGCATGTCGAAAGACCGCTGCCTTCGCGGCGCGTACGACCGTGTGCTCGAGCAGTTCCGTACACATGATGTCTGCTTATCGCTGCTGTGGATTCATTTATATCAAGCATTTCCTCGCGTTTGTGCGCCTGAATCTAGCAGCGTGTAAACCTCACCTGAAGTTCCACTTCGTACGCGACTCGCTTCACTTGCGATTGACACCGCGCTAAAACTTCGCCGCTTAATTCTTGAACGGCATACAGGCATTCGGCACTGCATAATTTCTTGCCTTTATGCAGAGTGCCACCCCTGAAAAAATCTTCGGCACCGGATATTCGCTGCAGGCCGTGATACAACACAACCGAAAGCGGCGGGTCCGTATTGTAAACGTGCTTTCCGAAGCAGACGACCGAGCTTGGTACGACCCATTTTAGGACAGAGGGCGCTTTTTAGCACCTTTTTCGCAGCGCCCCCTGGGCAATGCAAGAGCCCCATTGCGAACTATACTTTTGTACGTCTCCGTCCTTTGTCGTTTCCCTACTTTTCTTCCACCAATCCTCCAATCGCCTCTTACTGATGTCTATTGCGGATCTGTTTGCTTTACCACTGCTCCCGCTGAACCCAAGGGCTTCAAGGAGGCCAGTGGTGCCCAAATCGACCGCTGGGTAGACGTCTTCACGTTCTAATAAAACATGCTCCGTAGTTTCCCTAGCTTTATCGCAGCAAGCACATATGCTTCTTCTTCCTTCTTATATCTCGCTTTATGGGTGCGTGTTCTAAGGCATCCTGATCTCGTTTCGAAAAGTAAAGATCGAGCTTCCCTTTGAGTTATCATAAATGGTTTCTTTCCTGATTTCGTTTTTTCCTGTTAAGTAGTTACTCATGGCAGGTTTCTTTTCCATTGCCGCCACCCATGAGATTAATTCAGCTTCTCTGACTTTCCGCTTGACCGTTGTTGTTGTGTTGTCCACCCTACAGGCCGCATATATACTTACTGGTAAGCTTCCTAGTTCTTTTCCTCCACTGTGAATCAATGTTTTTCCTGTACAGATACCTGAACACTTTCCCAGCCCATTTACTTTCTTCCATATTCCTCAGCCGTTCTTCATACTCAATTTTACTGCGAGCTTCCCTCACTTCAAAACTAGTCCATCCCATATCACCCTGCACAGCTTCATTTGTAGTCTACCCGTGAGCGCCCAATGCGAGGCGACCCACTGACCTTTGGTTCCCGTCGAATCCTGATTGTACCCCTGATTTATAGCAAACAACCGCATTTCCAAAAGTAAGTCCTGGAACCATTACACCTTTCCACATACCTCGGAGGACCTCGTACCTATTGTATCCCCATAGCGCTCTGTGCTTCATTATGGCTGCATTTCTCTTCCCCTTTACTGTTATGGTTTTTTCCTGTGTTTCCATATATCCGTTGCCTTAGTTTATCCGTATACCAAGGTATTTATATTCTGTTACCCGAGGTATAGTGAACTAGAATGTATTCTTCTTTCTTGGCCCTGTATCTCCACTGTCTGTTCACTGTTTTCATTGAATACCATAACACCTGATTTTCTAACACTAAACTTCAAACCTAAATCGTTGCCTTCCTGTCCACAGATATTAGCCAGACGTTGCAAATCACTTTGCTTGATAGCAACACAAAATGTCGTCCGCATAAAATATACCTGGGAGTTGCTGCTCTAGACGGATGGATGGATGGAAGGTAGGAGCCGTCCCCTTTGAAACGGGGCAATGGCAGTTGCCACCATGCTCAGATTTTTATTTTGCCTTTTATTTTTATCTGTGTTGTGTGTTATTGAATTTCTCGATTTTCTTTAAATACGTCTTCCTACCCTTTTAACCTTATGTCACCTCTTTGCTTTTGAGCCACCAATCCTCCAATCGCCTTTTGCTAATTTCCATCGCACATTTATTTACATGACTATCATTATCTCTGAACCCTAGGGCCTCAGGAAGGGTGACTGTGGCCGCATCGACATCGGGATGGATACCATCACATTTTAGTATGAGGTGTTCCATTGTTTCTACATATTTACCACACACAGTACATGTGTCTTCTTCGTTAAATTTCTTCTTATAGCTCCGTGTTCTAAGACATCCTGATCTAGCTTCAAAGAGTAGGGCACTGCCTCTTGAGTTATCATAAAACGCTTCCTTCCTGATCTGCTGTTTCCAGTATCGATATAGTTCTACGCTATGCTTCTTTTCCATTGAATTTATCCAATTTTTGCCTTCCGCATTTTTAACCTGTCGTTTAATGCTCTGTCCTTTTTCGTCCTCGTGTCTGGCATACTTACTGGTTAGCTTCCTAGTTCTTTTCCGCCATTGTGAGTCAATTAACGCTCTTTCTGTATATGTATTTAAACACCTTAGCTGCCCACCTGTTGTCATCCAATTTCCTCAGATGTTTTTCGTATAGGATTTTACTATGAGCTTCCCTTGCTTCGAATGATGCCCAGCCCATATCTCCCTGTACTGCTTCGTTTGTGGTTTTCCCGTGGGCACCTAGTGCTAACCTTCCCACAGCTCTCTGATTTACTTCTAGTCTCGACTGAACCTCTGCCCTTAAACACAGGACCACATTCCCGAAAGTAAGCCCCGGCACTATTACTCCCTTCCAAATGCCTCTTAGTACCTCATACCTGTTGTAACCCCACAATGCTTTATGTTTCATTATCCCAGCATCTCTTCGCCCTTTTTCTATTAGAGACTGTTCGTGCTTTTACGTGTACATCTGCCCTTTGTTTATCCATACCCCGAGATACTTGTATTCGGCCACTCGGGGTATTTCGTGGCCTTGTATTGTAAGCTCCTGATCAGTTGTATCGTTGAAAAACATCCCACCGGACTTACCTGCATTAAAACTGAAATCTAAACTGTCTCCTTCGTCCCCACAGTCGATGGATGGATGGATGGATGTTATGAGCGTCCCCTTTGGAACGGGGCGGTGGCTTGCGCCACCAAGCTCTTGCTACTATGCTGCCTAATATCATCCTACCTAGGTTGACCCATGAGAAAAAAAAAATACACTATGAACTACCACGTCCAAATTTTCTGATACCCTATTGCGAACTGTGCTTTTGTACGTCTCCGTCCTTTGTCGTTTCCCTACTTTTCTTCCACCAATCCTCCAATCGCCTCTTACTGATGTCTATTGCGGACCTGTTTGCTTTACCACTGCTCCCGCAGAACCCAAGGGCTTCAAGGAGGCCAGTGGTGCCTAAATCGACCGCTGGATAGATGTTTTCACATTCTAATAAAATATGCTCCGTCGTTTCCCTAGCTTTACCGCAGCAAGCACATGCTTCTTCTTCCTTCTTATATCTCGCTTTATACGTGCGTGTTCTAAGGCATCCCGATCTCGCTTCGAAAAGTAATGAGCTTCCCTGTGAGTTATCATAAATGGTTTCTTTCCTAATTTCGTTTTTTCCCCTTAAGTAGTTACTCATGGCAGGTTTCTTTTCCATTGCCGCCACCCATGAGATTAATTCAGCCTCTCTGACTTTCCGCTTGACCTTCTTTGTTGCTGTGTTGCCCACCCCACAGGCCGCATACTTGCTGGTAAGCTTCCTAGTTCTTTTCCTCCACTGTGAATCAATGTTTTGCCTGTACAGATACCTGAACACTCTCCCAGCCCATTTACTTTCCTCCATATATTCCTCAGCCGTTCTTCATACTCAATTTTACTGCGAGCTTCCCTCACTTCAAAACTAGTCCAGCCCATATCCCCTTGCACAGCTTCATTTGTGGTCTTCCCGTGAGCGCCCAATGCGAGGCGACCCACTGACCTTTGGTTCCCGTCGAGTCCTGATTGTACCCCTGATTTAAAGCAAACAACCGCATTTGCAAAAGTAAGTCCTGGAACCATTACCCCTTTCCACATACCTCGGAGGACCTCGTACCTATTGTATCCCCATAGCGCTCTGTGCTTCATTATGGCTGCATTTCTCTTCCCCTTGACTGTTATGGTTTTTTCCTGTGTTTCCATATATCCGTTGCCTTCGTTTATCCATATACCAAGGTATTTATATTCTGTTACCCGAGGTATTTCTTGGCCCTGTATCTCCACTGTCTGTTCACTGTTTTCATTGAATACAATAACACCTGATTTTCTAACACTAAATTTCAAACCTAAATTGTTTCGAACAGGTTCGAAAAGCCGAAAGTCGAACAGGTTATAAAAGCGCCACCAACGGCCATCGGTTGAACGAAAGTGTGCGCAAGCTGCTCCCAAGGAAGTGGGATATCTGTGCAGGTCTGGAGTTCCAGTAGGTCGTGGGTACAACCCCAGAACACCTATACCATAGAGTTACTCTATGACCTATACAACCACTCCCATTGCAGCTCCCGTAGACACTAGCGCCAGAGTTCCCACTAGGAGGTTTTGTAGTAAACTCGTTTATGCACATGGTGAGCGGGCAGGTCATTGAAAAATTCCCTGCTGCTGTCGCTTACGACCATATCCAAAGGTAAACATGGATGAGTGCACGAATCAGCTCATTATACCTACGTCCGTTGATTTCTTTGTTTATAGTGTAGCCGCACGCTTGTACACACAAAGAAGAAAAGGAGCGGGTGAACAGGACTTTGTTTTTGCTGTAGCGGCCTCGCTCCATCCAGTCCTTTAGTGCCGATAGACGTCTCCCGCTTTGTAACAATATGTCCTGCGCGTAACTTTGCATCCGTGGTCGACATTGTAGTAACACAAATACGGTATTTGACACAGGTAGTCTGTCTGCCTCAATTTTGTCTGCTGTTATTAGGACATTTATAACGCGCTACCCGGACGAACGCTACGCATTCGAGGGTTTACAGCTACAAGAACATTTTTCGTTGTTGCGCGAGGAGCACATTTTTTCACTTTGCAACAGTTACGCAATGAAGTGCTCAAGGCACATATCCCAGGATGGTTGTACCGTCATTTGTCTAATTTGTTTTACTGTGCTACTGCTGTCGTTACAGCTTCTTCTGATGTTAGTTGGGCCCGTCATGGTCTAGCCTAACTCTGCACCGTTGACAACAATTAGCTGCAAGCGCTGATTGCTGCTGGTTGGTCAGTCTAGAATCTGGTATGTATATTCTCTTGCTCAAGGCATGCTGATGCTTCTCTTACTTGAGCTGTTCCGGTAAAGGAAGATTGAATTAAATGTCGTTTGAGTGATGCGTGACACCCTATCACTGTTGTGCTATACAGGTGGCAAGGCATTTTCAGATCTAGGCCAGTAAGGCCGGACAGTTACCTGTTAGAAATTCCCAAAATGTATTAAATGCGCATATAAAATTGTCTAGGTCAGAACTCTTATGATACTGTGGTGCCCCTCGTGCCTGATGTCATCGCAAAAGAAACAATAGAAGAATCCAGAAAATTTGTGCCCAGCTGCCCAGAGACAATAAATCATACAGAGATAATTGTGTTGCAAACTGCAACTGAACGTCCGCAGCTGTGAGTAATTTCTTTGTGGGAATATAGTTACTTTTCAAGGTCTTTTGTGGCAGGTGCACTATCACTTGGCAGTTGCGTCCTAAATGTCTGACTCATTGTCATAAGACTGTGTCTATCTGTACAATGCAGTTGCTGCGCCACAAGCGATGCTTGTGAGTAATGGCGAAAGTGTTAGTATAGATCAGGTCTTGTACATGGGAAATGTCAGCCGGCCGAAACAATCGCTTAAATTGTTTCAGCATCAGAAATAGCTCTGCAAGGCTGCAGTTATGCTTAGATGTCGCGGTGTTTGTCTGAATTGTGATCGGCAACCGTCCTTATGCTGGTATATTATTGAAACTTTGCCACTTGCTCTGGGCTTTATGTGTAGCAGTGTGGTGTACTCTGCATTTCATTCTGACATGGACGTGTGGCTGCAACGAAATCTTTTTAAGTGAATTTCTTTGGCTCTTTCGACCATTTTCGTTGTTAGTTGGAGGTGTGTAATGGTTGGTGGTTGGACTGTGCAAGGAAAACATTCGTTCGCTCTTTCTTCTTTTATTTGCTTGTTCTTTTGTTTGTTCACATTCCTTTAGGCTATTCGCTTACATTGATAGTCATCATCTATGGTCCCTGCACATTTTCTTCTCACAAGTTCATGCTCTAATTGGACAGCAATCTTACCAACGAGGGCTTAGGGCTTGCACTCTTGCTTGCTAACATTGCACACATTTGATAAAGTTTTGTCACAGCTCCGTTACTACAGGAACCCATTTCTTGAGTTCTACGTCATTGTTCATGACTTACAAGAGGGTCGAGTATTCTCATTCCTTCTCATGGCACATTGTATCATGGCAGATGTGTTAAACATAAATGTAATTATGGGGTTGTATGTGTCAACGCTACAATCAGATTATGAAGCACGCCATAGTGGCAGACTACGGATTTTGACACCTTTGCGTTTTTTAAGGGGTTGCTGAAATGGTTCAGGACCCGCTCTGGTTGCTTAGTGGCTATGGTGTTGGGCTGCTGCACATGAGGTCCTGGGATTGAATCCTGGCCACATTTTAATGGGATCGAAATTCGAAAACACCCATGTTTTAGGTGCATGTTGAAGAACCCCAGGTGTTCCATATTTTCGAAGTTGTACACTGCAGTGTGCCTTGTAATCATATCTAGGTGTTGGCTCGTAAAAACACAGTTTAATTTTTTTTTAATGGTTCAAAAAAGTTTTGTAGATGCGTAGGGTACAGTAAACATTCGTACCACAATTTCTGTAAAGCATCTCATATTAAGAGAGCTACAGACAATTACAAGTTACCCTCCTCCATAGCGATGCATTTTCTCCTAAACTCATTTGCCGAGTGATGGGGATTAAGCTCCACCTCCACTTGCTTTGCCTCATGATAGGACGTCGTGTTGTCTACTTCTGGTTGTCTTGGAGCCAGTGTGCGAAGCCTCTACAACCTCTCTACCAGCTGCGTGGCAGTCGGTTCCAAACGCGAGCTATCGAAGCAGTGTACGTTGTGAGCATTCTGTAGCAGCACCAAATGTGTCTGATATTCCGGTAACCACAGGTGAGCTGGATGCTTTGACGGGTGGGTGGAGGCCTAAACTAAAGCCCCTCCCCATACTACTATTGCTGTAATGAAGGAGTTTTAGCCTAGACGTATGTGAACGGCCTGATCGGTCTACGTGGTCCAAGGAACTGGTGGTGCAGAGGTTAACCAGCGAAACGAAGAGCTAATATAGTTGCAGTGATGATACTGCTGCGCCAATTGCGCCGAACTGCGCCGAAACGTGAACACTGCTACATCCTGCTACATTTCCGCAAAATATGGTAAATCTGCGCCCACCCTGCGCCGAAGGGTGTACTCCGGTCCAGAAACGAAACTAATTAATCGAGTGCCGCTTATGTCACCATCGACAGCGGCATCGCTTGAGCTACCGTACTCGCGGCGCGCGCGGCAATCCGAGCCAAACCAAGCCTGATGGTGTTGCTGCTGTCAACTGCTGCTGTTGCTGCTATGGTCTTTGCGGCATGCGGTCGTGCGGTCGCCCTGAGTAGGATGTGCTAGCCCTCACCGTCGGCCGTCAACTACGCTATGGCGCTTGCAAAGCTGAAAGGTTGGTGCATCTATCATGCATTTTGTATTGCTTAAGTTTGCAGAGGCATAGCCAGCACGTTGTCTGCTGCTGTTCTATATGTCAAAAAATATGTGCCAACAGCGTAGGCAACAAAGCGGCAAACATGGCGGTCTGCTGTTCAGGAGCGATTGGCGTTCACCGCACGCGCTTCTTCTGCCTCGGCTGAACCACGTTGGCGCGATTTCAGGCGTGATGACGGCTGCGCGACGGGGACTAGCGATAAGTTTGGGTCGCGTGTGGGGAGGCGCGCGCTCGTTAAAAAAAAAAGCGGCTTGTCTGCCGAAAGCTCCTCAGGTTCAATATTTCACGGACGGAGGGAAGGTTCAGTCAAGCGACCAGTCGCGTTGGCCAATAAAAAAAAAATTTCGTATCTTTAACGTTTTAATTCCGCGCCGTTCTTCTAGCTACATATTAAGGCATCCAGAAAAAACGTTGCTTAGCTTAGTGAAACTCTAGTCGCTGTTTTCTCTCGGCGACGTCGCCCTGGGTGGTTTCAGCCGCGCTGCGATCACCAATTCTCGTCGCGTCGTTGCTCGCATACATACAGCTACTGAAGATGCCGCGTTAACTTGCTGTAATGTCTAGTGCACGGAGTTGAGTTTCTACCTTTTTATTTGACTGAAACATGCCTGCGTTATGCTTTAGAACTTATAATTTTAGCTGTTTGCGTGAGCTATTTCAGTCAGGACTATGGAACTGGCATGCTTGCTATGCCCGAACTTGCATGACAGCTAACGTATCGTGGCCGCTCGCAGCAATGATAATGCAAGCTGTTCACGGGGGCAGAAAGAGTTGAACAGAAAGGGAATCCAAAGGGCACGATGTTTTGTCTAGCGTCTCGGCGGGCCGCCGTTGTTTTTCTGCCAGGTTGAATTTGGACTTGTAGGCTCTGTTCTAATACAGGACAAAGGTTGAAGTGCTAAACTAAGAGATGAAGCGATCTTGATAAACATTTGCGCATGTGAAAGAATTAGTTTTATTTCTGGTATATCGTGTAATGCTAAAATATCGGTAATGAGCAATTTAACCTTATTTTCTTTTAGCATAGCGTAAATTGCATTATTTAGTAGAAATGAGAAATTGCTTTTTTTTTTGTGCAGGCCGCTCCACCAAGTTCAATCAGGACATTCTTCTCGAGACTGACCAAAATGGTGACAAAATATCACTGTGGTGCCGTCAAGCAAACGAAGCAACTGGCTTTTGTGTTTTGTGCGACAGCAGCATTAACTGCAGGCAGCACGGCGTAACGGCTATAAGGCGGCATGCCGCCACAAAGCGCCACATTGACTCTGCCAATCAGCACCGAGACACTTCAGGTGTCGTACAAAGACCGAAGACTACTCAGTCAACTCTGGAATTAACAAGCCAACGAAACATTCCACTGAATGACCAAGTGACACACGCAGAGACACTTTTTGTCCTTGGTATGACACTAAAGGGCATTCCGTATTCGTGGGCGGACACAGCAACTGACTTGTATCCAAAAATGTTCCCGGATTCAGAAATAGCCAAGAAATTTTCCTGCAAGAGGTCCAAAACTTCTTACATTGTTTCTGACGGCCTGGGTTCATACTTCAAGAAGCTTGTGGTCGACGAGCTCAACAAGGCAGACGTGTTTTATTCTATTGCTATAGATGAAACCCCTATTCCAGAGCAAAGGTGCCAGCAGCTTGATGTGGTGGTTAGATATTTCTCTGACAAAGCGCAGCAGGTAGTAGTGGAGCACCTGCAGTCGTACCGGCTGGGTTCCGCAACAGCAGAAATTTTGGCAGGTGAGATCCAGAAAGCAATGATGGACCTTCCGCAGAAGAACTTCATTTGCTTTTTTACCGATGGTCCAAATGTAATGAAAAGCTTGAAAAAGAAAATGCAAGAGGCTTACCCGAATATCATCGACTTAGGAGAGTGCTGCCTGCACAAAGTGCACAACTCGTTTGCTCGAGGATTGAATGCCTTTGGGTCGGACATCGAAGGGGTTGTGATAGATGTTTATTACTTTTTTAAGAATTCAGCTGTGCAGAGCGCAGCAATGAAAGCGGAACAAGTGACACTTGGTCTTCCTGAAACTGTATTTTTGCGCCATGTGAGCTCAAGGTGGCTCACTTTGGGGCCTGCTGTTGATCGCTTGATAGAGCAGTATCCTGCTGTGAAGAAAGTCCTGCTGTCAGACACATCCCGTCGCACAGGAGGCCAGTTGCGTGAACGACTGAGGAAGGTGTTCTCTGACAAGACCTTCTATGCCAAGCTCCTCTTCATTAGGAACGTTTCTGAAATTTTTGTTTCATTCCTATCACTGCTACAGGGAAGTGAACCACTGGTGCATCGACTCTATGAAGAGATGGTGTTTCTCGTTCAGAAGCTGCTTGGTCGCTTTATGAAAACCGAAGCTTACCGTACAGTTAACGGCAAGGACTTGCCACATTTGGATGTTCATTGTTCTGCAATGTGGAAGGCTGTTGTGGAAGTTGGTGGAGACACAGAAGCAGCTATGTCCCAGTGGGAACCAGCCGAGAAAAAGGCTTTTCGGTTGGGTGCCCGAAGTTTCTATTTAAAAGCCACAGAACATCTGCTATCACGACTGCCCTTTGAGAACATGGCACTGCGGAGCCTACGTTGCCTTTCTCCTAAGGCCAGGGAGGAGGAGTCATCAGAAGCTGAAATGAGGTGCTTAGCTGCAAAGCTGCCTCAGGTGATACAGCCAAGCGAAATCTCAACCCTGATGGATGAGTATACAGTTTTTCAACTGGAGACAGTTGAAAGTGCTCCAAGGGTTGACAAATATTGGCAGGTCATCTTTGACTTAAAAAAGAGTGATGGCTCGCACAAGTATCCACTACTTAATAAAGTGGTAAAGGCTTTGCTGAGCATTCCCCATGGAAATGCAGATGTCGAAAGGGGTTTTAGTGAGAATCGTAGACTTCTTCATGACAGGGCGCGGCTAACGGTAGAGAGCATCAATGGGATACGTCATATTGTGTCCTATGGCAAGCGTTTCGATAGTGACCCCTGCCGTTTCAGCATTACGCCTGAGGTTGTTAGAGTTGTGCGAAACGCAAAGAAACTGTACTCTGAACGCATTGCTTCTGAGGAAGAGCAGTCAGCGAAGCGGCAACGCAAGGCAGATGAGGCAGGCTCGAGCAGCGGTGATCAAGCAGACCTTCAAAAGGAAGTAGAAACCGCAAGGAAGATGCTAACAAATGCTGAACTTTTAATTAGCCGTGGCCTCAAGTCAAAGGACTTTGCTGACATTGAAAGTGGCAATTCTCTTCTGGCTGAGGGCAAATCTCGACTTGCAGTGTCCCTTCAAAAGATGGCTGATAGTAAAAGGAGAAAAGTGGCTGCACGCACGTGAAGTACTTTTCCGGGGTTTCACAGTAGTTTTGTGGACACAAGCCTGACTGATGTTGAAACTTGTGCGAATTTTCTTCATTGGACTTTTTAGTTGGCAGTTTATTAGAGCGCACAACCAGAATTTTCTTCATATTTATTGTTGTGCTTCTGTATATTCATAATGCTTGCTTAAACTTAGAAGATATGTTTTCATCAATGGAGTTCTCTGTCAAGGTACTATTGTTCCCGCCGTGGTATGTTTAGGTCCGCACAGTTAGTCATGCAGTTTCACTCAAGTGAGTGTATTCTGTGCAATTTTTTTCTTTTTTTGTTAAAGGTTTTTTCGCTAGTCAAGCTGCTTCACTTATTGCTATACACACAGTTAACTAGTCCTGTTGTTTCACTGAAGTGAGTGTATTCTCTGGTATGTTTTGTAAAAGGCTTGTTCTCTAGTCATGCTGCCCACTTGGCTGAGTGTATTGCTTAGTTTTGTAAAAAGGTTGTTCTCTAGTCATGCTGCCCCTCATTACTGGGTTCCTTGCTTTATTATCAACAAGGTTTGCTTGCTAGTAATGTTGCCTCACTAGGATAATTGTATTCCTTGGTTTGTCTCGTACGAGGATTGTTCTTTAGTCACGTTGCCTCACTATTTTGAGTATTCCTTTCTGTAAAACGTTTGTTCACAAGTCGTGCTAGTCCCATGAGCATATATTCATTTCTTTGTTTCATGACAGCTTTATCAGTCACATTGCCTCACCCATGTGAGTGTATTCTATTTCCTTTGTGAAAGGCCACTGTTGTGATATTTAATCATGAGGATCTGTTCTTGTGATCTTTCCTGTACAAGTACGTGCAAATATTTGCCCAAGCTGCTGTGATAGTCTTGTTGCCTTAAGACATTTTATAATAAAGTGCAATAATTGTATATTTACACATTGTTTGTCTGAAAACTTTAGTTAAAGCTAGACTAACTGGTGGTATTAATAATTAAAATAGGTGGCGTTTGTTATATTTTGGCTATGATAGAATACCACTCGGCATTTCTTGCTTTCCTATTGCTTGCTGTGAAAGCTGCACATATGTTTTGCAATTGTTTCAACAGACACCCGCTTCGAACGCTCGTTTTACTGCTCCGAAAAGCAATTTTGCCTGCTCCGAAAGCCCCATTTTACTGCTCCAAAAGGCGTTTTTGCCTGCTCCGAAAGCCAGCTTTACTGCTCCGAAAAGCATTTTTGCCTGCTCCGAAAGCTGCTCCGAAATGGCCAAGGCCAGTATCATCACTGTAGTTGTAACCAAGCCTAACAATTTTAAACATTTAGAAAGACATGTTCATGGCTAAGTTCCTACCAAGAATTTACACCGGCAGGAAAATACAATGCACTTGGTTACTGCTATATTAGTTCTGTGGTTGAGCACTCTGCCACCAAGTGGCTGCACCATGCAGGGCGTTCACATTTGCGCTTCCACTCATCCCATAAAATACCCAGGCCCAGTCCGCTTGTGCTTGGGTTTACTTGAAATGTCGCACATGCGAGACACTGTTGTGGTATATGGTAATCCTTCAGTGTGGTGTGACGGCTGCAAATGCGCAGATCCTGGTGCCGATTGGATACTGACGAGCGCTGCAGCCACTTTGCTCACATGTTTGCCTTGCCGAGGAACATGATATTGCAGCTTGACATGTTGCCAATCGCTAGGTTTGCAGCCCACAGTCCAAGGGCAATCTGTATTGCTTGCGGAAACACAGATAGAGACCAATAACGACTGCGCAGCTCATGTCGTAATGGGGCATGTTATAACACAAGCAGACAACATTTATTGTATGCTAGAAGTGCTTGAGTGTAGCGATAAATTGTCCTTGTGCATTCTCTTTCTGGTACTTTCTTTTTTGTAGGAACAACTTAACTTACATTTCAACTATTACAAACCACATTTGTTCACCGTAAAGTTGGGAAAAGTATCGATAATGCGCCCTGAGCAGCGAATCGGACAGCTCGCCCTACTGAGGTCATGTGGTCACCTCAAGTCACTTGGCCAGGGGAGGTTGAAAACTCGGAGGAGTGGCGTGCTGCGATTGGTAGTGATGTACAATCACGCTCAGAATGAGCTACAACACAAAAGCGCATGGCGAAGCGTCGCGTGTTGTAGATTATACTGAGCGTGATAGTACGCTTTTAAAACCTTATAATAAATTACCCGCTTTTTGTCACCTAATTATCACAAGTGCCAACTCTAACAACTCAGTACATTTCTACAATATTGTCAAAATTCTTTCAGCGTCTCTTTAACGTGCACTTATATCTAAATGCAGAAGCGTTTTTGCATTTCACTCTGGTCGAAATGCGGCTGCTGCAGTCAGGATTGAACCTGCGACCTTGACTATAGCCGCAAAGCTACCGCTGCGAGCACAGAAGGGTCGATTTCACATGCTGCTTCTTCTGTTTTGTCGCCTAGACCCTACGGTGATGTAATGAAGCTTGGCGTGTATGCACCCCACGCCAGTTGTCCACTTGGCAAATTTGCGTGTTGTCTATATTTCAGATATAGCAGAAATTTGATGTATTGCACCTTTAGTTTGCGAGCATGTGCTGTCTTTTTTTTTTTCTTATGTCACCTTTTCCCTCTCCCACCTTCCTCTCCCCACTCTGTATGGAAACTGGGAGGGGCAAGGCTGTTCACTCATTTCACAACTGCGTAGGTTCTACCCATCCTCTGCATTCTGTATTATCTCCCCTCGAGACTAGCACGGTAATAGAAGATTAAAAAGCGCTGCAGTTTCTGCAATGATTTTGGGGGGGGCTCACGGATAACTACAGCTGTCAAGAGGCTTATCTGGTGATTACCCTGAGGGTCCTTGGCAAATGCAGCAGGATGGAAAAAAATGAAACGAGCCTCTTGCATCACCTTTCCTCTCCACCTCACTCCTGCCATGTACATGCACACTTTCATCCACTGCCTGATGCGACTTGTAAGGCAGTAGCAGCAGTAAAAAAATTTGAACGAACATGCAAGGAAAGATTAGCTTTAAGAATCCATATATAACGACATGTTATCATAGCATGTTAGACACAACCATCAGTTATGTCTTCTGGATGGTGTTTTTAGACTGTGCTTGACATTTGCATTGCTAAGTTCCCTTTAAACGAAGTGTTAAGACAGGGTGGAAAGGTTACCTATTAGACTTCGAATGTGCCACCATTTCCGCGCAGTGCATCTCGCAAAGCCACGGAGGGCATCGCAGCTTGGCGCAAGAGGCGCCAGCTGCAGTGCATCTGCACCACTCATAATGGTACTTCATACGGATCCGGAGAGAGATAGAGAGAATGAAAGAAAAAAGGGCTATAAGTGAAAGGTGAAGTGGCCCCTTGGCACTCCCCTTTCTGCCATTTCTCTCTCTAGGTAAGCGCAGAAACAATGTGGAACATTTGCTGTAGAAGCAGCCCAAAGCAGCAGACAGCCTAGTTTGTAAATGATAGTGCTGACCACGGAGCAAGAAACATTTAGGAGTGGAAACTCCGCTGTTTAGGGCGACCAGAAAAGGTCACAAGCCCGCGGAACCATTTTCGTGCTGGCGCCCTGGATAGAAATTACCACCGTTTCGGTTGCCAGGGCAACCAGCCGAGCGTGTTGCTCCCGTTCAGCTGCGCACGCCTGGCACGGAAGAAGTGGCCAAACAGCGCACCAAAGCCGCATGCGCGCGCGCTGCATATTTTTTTTTCGCTGTGGCTTCTACGACGTGCCGCATGGCGCCGCCACTGCATATGGTCCCGTTGGCGCATGCAACAATTGTCACCTTATCTGGTCGCCTGCGCTCGCTTGCGCTGACAGGAGTTTCACCTCCGAAATGTCTTACCCCGTGGTGCTGACAGAGCACAACACCGTGTTGCTTGACACGAAGCTGCAAGTTTGGAAGACTGGAAGAAGTATGAGCTCGCATTCAATGATATTGTTACACAAGAAAATGCAGACAAGAAGCTATATGCACGTATATTTACAAAATGAATACGCTGCACTTCACCAAAGGCAACAGCCCGAGCTAGCCTTTAATCTTCGTCTTCACACCACTGGCCTCTTCTGCATCGTAACTACTGGTCCATAGCACTACCCTTGTCGGTAAAAGTGCCAACCCGGTGCAACTAAAGGCCTGGCTCGGAAGCACTGTAGTAGGCCTTGAGCCTACTGACATGCACAACATCACTGGATGACCTAGTAGAGGGTGACATTGAGCTGACGGGAGCAATTTCGTAGATCACTGGTGTCACCTGGTGGAGCATGCGGTAGGACCTTGTCTATCAGGAAAGGAGCTTCCCTGAAAGTCCAGCATGACGAGAGGGTTACCACAGGAACATGTGCACACCAAGGAAAAATTGTCTGTTACAGTGGCAGGCATTGTAGAGTTGCTGCTGAGTGGCTTGCGATGCCGTCAGTCGACCACGGGCAAGTTGGCAAGCTTGGTAGGCCAAGGCGATGGCACTGCGCATACGCGCCTGTCGATGAGGTTCAGAAAGAAATGCAGTATCCAGGGGGCAAGGTTGGTTTGCGACCCTACAATAAATAGAGAAATTGTGGCATTGTGGCTTCTCGGCGTCATGCCGAGAAGAATTATAGGCAAATGTAATGTAAGGAAGGGCAACGTCCCAAGCATAGCAGCCTTTCAAAACGTACATGGACAGCATATCTGTGAGGGTACGGTTTAACCACTTCGTCGGTTTGTTGGTTTGAGGATGATGTGAGGTGGTCAGCTTGTGTTGTGTGGAGCAGGAACGCACAATGACGGTGATAACTGTCGACAAAAAGTTGTGACCACTATCAGTAAAAATCTGTCACGGGGCGCCGTGGAGCAAGGTAATGTCATAGAAGAAAAAGTGCAACGTCAGTGGCCCAACTGGTCAGAAGAGCCCATGTGATTGGCACCATCCGTAGCAGGTGGCGTAATCAGTTTCAACGGCTACCCATTTGTTGCTAGTGGATGGCGTGGTAAAAGGGCTGAGGAGCTCTCATCTAGCATGGAAGAATTGTTCTGCAGGGACTGTGATCAGCATGTAGCGCCTGAGGCTCTTTCTGGTGCTGGCAGAAATCACAGGCAGCAACATGTTATCGGATGGAGTGAGCGACACCAGACCAGCATCAGCGGCGGCGGATGGGGTTGTACCTGAGAGATACCCCAAGGTGTCCTGCAGTAGATTCATCATAGAACTCAAAGCGCAGAGTGCGTTGTAGAAGTTTGGGCACAAGAAGAAGATATAATCAGACCCGCCATGGGAGAAGTTCCTTCGTTAGAGAATGCCAACCTGGAGGACATATTGGTGAAGAGAGGCATGTAGAGTGAAGGTGAAGAGTGCAGATGCTCAATGATTGCTCGAAGTGATAGGTCTCAGTACTGCTCATCGGCGTTGTTAGGGAAGGCAGACACAGAGAAAATGCCATTGGCGGTGTTACAGACAGTGTTGTCAGGCTCGTTGACCGGGTAACGAGACAGGCAATCAGTGTTCTTGTGGAGACAGCCAGATTTGTAAATGACACAATACGAATATCCTTGTCAGCGTCACGCCCAGTGAGGAAGTAGACCTGTAGGGTCTTTCTGTGAGCACAACCAGCAATGTCCGTGCTGGTGTGTGATGACTGAAAAGGGTCGGCCATATAATTATAGGCATAGCTTTGCAACTGCCCAAACTAATGCCAGATACTCGAGCTCAATGATGGAATGGTTATGCTTGAAGGTTGGGAGGTGTCTGCTGGCATACGTGGTAATATGGTCGTTGCTGTGCTGGCGTTGTGCCAGTACTGCACTGATTCCGGGGGCTGCTGGCATCTGTATGGACTTAGGTAGGTGCAGAAGGATCACGCCTTTCCCTGTGAGTTCTCGACAATGACCCTGTCATCAATCAGTGGTCTCTTTGTGACGCTCAGGAGAGGGTGACATTGTTATCTTGAAATGAGCTGTCATTTCTGGGTGCTCGAAAAACTGAAGATCTGGAGCGTGACTGCCTGTTGTATGACTCAGGCGACGCTGATTGAGCTTCCTTGAGTGAACGATGAGACATGATCAGCGCTCATGATAGCCACATGTCTGCCGGTGAAGCATCTTTTTTTCTGAGGGATTGTCAGGCACAACACCCCTGCCACCAGACGGCGCATCAGGACGTTGAGTTGTTCGATGCAGCTCAGCTGGCTTGATGCTTGCATTCCTCCAAGCCATCGGTATGCAGGTTCCGAGAATTAAGATCTTCTGGCCAAAGGCATCTTAATAGGTAGGCTCTGACTTGACTGTATAGATGCAAGATTACAAGCTCCAAGGAGCGACCTTTGTGAGCCCTGCACAATGCCGCAAGTGCCACATGCAGGCCACTCATCGCCAAACTGTACAAGTTGAAATAATCTGACAACCCCCTGTCTGAAGGGAAACCCTGAAACACAAGGTTCACATTAATCTGGACAAGTACCAGGACTCTTTCAACTATGTCTCCGTGCAAATAGACAGAGTTTATGTAATGAAGCAAAGTAATCATGAATTAGAGCTTCCACAGATCAGGAAGGCGAAGGGAGAACTGTCTTTGAATAATTGATATCTGTAACACTTAGCAACAGATAGCTACATGATCATGACATGATGTCAAATTGCAAAATAAACAAAAGTGAAAACCATCTACAAGCCTTATCACTTAGAAATTGGCTCAGAAGGCCTGATTTATTTTGCCTTTCTTCTAGTTCACTTTTAAATTGTGCTACTGTAAGGCTACGCTCTACCCGAACAGGTGGCCATGTTTATGTGACGTACCTATGGATAATACGATGCAGCGTGATTAGAATAAATCACCAATTCTGACCTGTAAAAAAAAGAGCTTCCAACATATCATGCAAACTATCGAAAGCAAGTTACACGCAATTACACTGAGGCCTTTTATCTTCACTGACGCTTTCCTTTCTCGAGTGTTTGATTATCTAATTTTTTCATGGAAGTTTTCAAACTAACTAAAGAAAGTCTGCCATACCCTGAGCAGAACAGACCAACAATGTCCTCTGTTTGACAAAAGCTCCTATAACGTTCAAAATTTAGTATTGTTGAAGAAATTGAAGTTCTTGTGCGCAATCTACAAAACGTGCCTAAAAACACTCCTGGACGTTATGACTCGTTACGAACTCCCGCAAAACCATAACTTATCCACTTGCGCAACTTGCGTGCGAGCTTCCAAACTGTATGAATGAGAAGAAAGGGGGTTAACTGAGGGGCCTAGTTCTTATTAATCATATCATGAGAAGCCAACAAACAGGGAAACCAAGGAAAACATTGGGTAAATTCCTTTACTTACTAATTGACATAAAGAAAAATAATGGCAATGAAAGTAGATGAAAAAACAACTTGCCACAGGTAGGGAACGATCCCACGTCTTTGCTTTATGCGTGCGATGCTCTAACCAATTGAGCTACTGCGGCATGGTTTCCCCATCCACTTTCTTGGGTATTTACGTGTTACTACGAGAATTAACCTTGGGAGTGTTAGCCAGCACCTACACTCTCAAGCCTTGTCGGCGGATGTCAAACATCCTTTCTGCCGCAGGCAGTGTAAGTACATGATTTTTCAGGGTGCAGGCAACTGGTCAATAAACCTGCATGTGCTACCTGAAGGCATCAATGTTGTCGGATTCAAGACCCTCATTATGTAAGAATGAGAAGAAAGGGGGTTAAGCGATGGGCCCAGTCTTTGTTAATCATACCTTGAGAAGCCAACAAACAGAGACACCAAGGAAACATGTGGGAAAAAAAACTTTTATTTACTAGTTGAAATAAAGAAATGATAAATTAAAGGCAATGAAAGTGGATGAAAAAACAACTTGCCGCAGGTGGGGAACAATCCCACGTCTTTTCATTACACATGCAATGCTCTAATCCATTCAGCTACTGCGACGCAGTTTCCCCATCCATATACTTGGGCATTCATGTGTTACTACAAGAACTAACCTCTGGAGTGTTACCCTGTGCCACCACTCGCAAGCTTTGGCAGCGAATGTGGGTCATCCTTTCTACCACAGGCAGAAAGGATGTTCCAAACTGTGTGCAACACTAACCCCGTTTGGCTGGCAATTCTACGTGTGTTGTGACATAAACTCTTCTTTTGTAATTGGAGATCTAACGTGAGCCGAAAATGCTAACCACCTAACAAAATTTTGTGATATTCCTTATGCTTCTTAAGCATTCATCATTCAACTAAGCTATTTACAACACGAATCAAAAGAACAAAACAATTTGCAAACCTTTCTGCCTGATTTCAGATTTCAGACGAGCTCGAGAGGGACGTGCATTTCACGGCTTTTGCAAGGTGCAGTCTTGAAGAAGGCAAAAGCCTCTAATTTGCCTGACGCACCTCGTAGCTACAACTTTAGGACAGCATCCTCCAAGTACTGAGAGAAGATTACATTTAGAGACCCACACACACACTGTTCCCTTAGGTGCTAGGCATTTGCCTTTCTTTGCCCCCGTGAATGACTGGCTCTTGTAGCAGCCTACAGGATGCTTGCCTTTGTCCCTCTGCTTATGAAGAGACGGCTGCAGTGCGTTTAGGTGACTGTTACTACGTCTGAATCTTCATGAAGCTCTCCTTATTGCTACGTGCGTCACGTCGATCTCTGGAAACGCCTAAGCTGGGGATTTACCGTCCTTTGCCTTTTTCACAGTCTCCGGCCAGATCCTGACCTTCGTGCATTTGCCTCAGTTGCCTTGTCGCTTCACATGTTTGGTTCCATGCTCCTTATCTTGTCTGCCTTTCTCATCTTGTGCCTGTCCCTTTGCTTCACCATCTGCTCTGACGTATGCAAACAGCCATAGGCAACTTTTCCTGGCAGGCTGGCCGAGCTTGCCGCCTCCGTACACACTTGGCCTAATGGACCCTCTGTTTCTTGCGCAGAAAAAACCGCCGCTGTCTACTGCCTTCCCCTCGCTTCCAGCTACCAGCATGTTTGACTCATCACTGTGCTCAGCTGCCTCAGGAATCATTTCAGGGTCCTCTGACTGCTGCGCAATAGGGAATGCGCTTATGAGTCTCTGAGCCTCCTCCCATGTTTTTGCCCTGAAAGCTCCCATATTGGAGAAGGGTCCTCCTCGTTTCGTCTGTGCTTGCTCTGGCCTATTCGATGATCAGTAGGTTACTTGCTCTGGCAGGCTGGCCAATATTGCCGCCTCCATACACACCTGGCTGTTCAGTGAAAGCTGTCCCATATATGGCTGCATGCTCTTATCGGAGTCCTGAATTATGACAAATACCACCCGCTTATCACAGCTTCTGGCTGTGTGGTTTTTTCCTTCGCAGTTGTAATACACAATGATCTTCCGCGCCTCCAATGTGTGTGCACCATCAGCGGGGGGCATCTTCGTTTCTTCTGCTACTTTAGGTGTGTCACCCTCTTTCTCCTGATGTGTGCTGGGGGGATTTGAAGTCTCCGGTTTAAAATTCCTACAGAAATACTTGTTACCCTTTGGCTTCCGGGAACCATATCCTGCTTTGTCATTTGTTTCTGATTGTCACGACTTTCTTCGGAAACTTCGGAGCGTGCAGTAATGCTTGGCGACTTCTGCTGCTCTCTCTTTTTCCCCTTCGAAGTCGGTTTGAAATGCTAGACAGAAGGGTGTAAAGAAATCCGTAGCCCTATTGTAGTCTCACACTTTGTCCTCAGACAAGCAGTTCATGAAACAGCAATACTGAACAGGATTAGTGCTGGTAATATCTTGGTCCACAAGTCCCGGCTGACACCCTCTTTCTCAGTAAAACTTCATTTGGGCCTAGTTGGTACATAATTCTGAACTTAAACTTACAGCACAAACACATAAGAGAGACCACAAAAGGAAAATACGTCACACACTCTTTCAAAACCGGCGAGGATATGAACTATATCCTCTTCTTCCCTGAAAGTATGGAGCAGGAATCTCGCTATTTGCCATCTAAGTATCTGACTTTCCTGCTCAAGCTCTTCCATTCCAAGAACATGCCATTGTGCTGCCTCCTGCACATGCCTCTGGCGTGTTTCTGCTTCAAGTTTGCATCTTTTTGCCTCTTCATGCTCGCACCTCTCTGCTTCACGCTTGCGCCTTTCTGCCTCTTCATGCTGACGCCTCCCACGCCTCTTCTTCTTCACATTTGCACCTCTTTCGCCTCTCTCCTGCTTCACACTTGCACCTCTTGCACTCCTCTGCCATTTGCTTTCTTTCAACAATGGTTTCCCAAGCCTCTTCAGCTTCCTGGACCGTCGCATCTTCTGCGTTCGTGACGTCGAGAACTGCTTCTTGTGTTGTTGCGGAGCTGGCGAGAATGCCCAACTCTTTGCAAATTAGAAGGAGGTCCTGCGCTTTGAATTTCTCCATGGCGAATTACTTAGCCTTCAAAATTCACCCTTCCTTAAAACTGAAGTTTGCTGTTTAAGGAAGGTGAATTTGCAAATCAATCCCCACCAGAAAACACAAACATACTTTCCTAGCATCTGCTTACTTGTACTAGCAAGAGTTCTGGTGACATGAAGAGCAAACATCAGGGAATAGCTAGTCCATCCTTGTCACTATTAGGAGACTGCAGAATTTCTTGTTCTTCGTGCTCTCTTTTTTACAAAGCAATTTTTCTTGCCTCACCAGCCTCCTCCCAACTCCTCTCCTCATTCTGCAGAAGCTCTAATTGCTACCTTTTGCCTTTCGCAGGGCCAACTGAAATGTTCATCTGCTCATGACTTTCAAGGAGTTCTTGGACGCAACTTCTCCATGCTCACAAAGCACCCTGTGTTTCTTCCCCACTAGCAATCAGCCCACGAGACACTATATTCTTGGTGTATGTAATAAAATAACTAACACCAAACACTGTTATGGATTGCCTGCGCTATGGGTCTGGCGAAAAGAGAAGGAAACATGTAGCACTCACCACACCAATGTAGCCAATGCCAATCGATCTCATAAGCTGCCTGCCTGTATTATGAAGTCGGTTCCATGTATGGTGCCGTGCCAGGTGCCGGCAGAAAGAAGGGTTCCGAGTGACAGTTACGAGAACAAGAAAAGGTTTTATATTCATAAGTACATGGTTGAGTTTTATACACACGGCTCTTAACCTTAAGAGCACACTTCATGCTAGAGTGTGTATGTCCGAGCTTCTTCCTTCTCACATCCGTCCCCGTCCACTTTTTATGCCGTTTATTTCCCTCTTTCCCTCATCAAGGGATTTCACAGGACAATCACAAATGCCTTACCATTCACCACCTCCCGCTCCCAACGTTGCACAATACGAGGCGGCTTCCACATCGCAAACTGAACCGGCCATTGATGCCTTTCCCGGTAGTTCTCGACAATGACCCTCTCATCAATCGGTGACCTCTGCGTGATGGTCAGGAGAGGGTGCCATTGTTAACTTGAAGCGAGCTGTCATTTCTGGGTGCTCGAAAGCCAAAGATCTGGAACGTGACTACCTGTCCGTAAGACTCGTGATGCTGATTCAGCTTCCTTGAGTGAACAATGAGGTGGGATCAGCACCTGTGATTGCCGCATGTCTTCAGGTGAATCATCCTTTGTTCTGATCGATCGTCAGGAACAACAGCAGCAAGATGGTGACCGTAAGGGTTGCCAAACAAGTTCTGCAGCAGCTTTTGTTTAAGTGTATCTCAACTGGTGAGGTCATCTGCGTGTGTCCTAAGCCATACTTGAGCTGTGCAACCCACCGGGGTAAAATGCTACGTTGGCAAGCATAACAGTTTAGTCGCACTGGTTAGTGGTGCTGACGCGTTGGTGCAGGCTGATCCAGTCATCAACGTCTTCCCCATCTTTCTCCAAGAATACGCCAGGATCACGTGGAGTGGAGAGTGCGATGTGGCTCGTCGGAGTAGCAGCCGGTGTCAGAGCCGGTTGAGTCGAGCTGTTGTCTCCGGGAGCCATGACAGAAGGCTCGATGTACCATCCACTGCGAGCCCCATGACGAGGACAGGACATGTCTACCTTCACCAAATATGTTACGTGGGAAGTCACAGACAAAAAGCTACATACAAGTTTATTTACAAAATGAATACGCTGCACTTTGCCAAAAGACAACAGCCCATACTAGTAGTTAATTATTGTCGTCATCTTCACACTGCTGGCCTCTTCTTTATCGTAACTACTAGTCCGTAGCAATATTGATGATTCTGAAAACTGGTAGTTCTGTGATCGTGAAGGTTGGACCCAGCGGCCATGCCTATCAATGGAAAAAGTGTTAGGGACCCCGTTTTCACCATTAACTGCTGTTTCAAAAAGGCGGGCTTTATGCACTAGAGAAGCGTACGGAGGCAGTCGGGGTAGCGGGCGATCATGCAGCTGCTCGCATTTCACCTTTTCTTTTTTTTTTCAAAGATTTCGCATTCCATTACCTTTTGGCATGGACACCCAGTAGCCAGACTTCATCGTTATAACCGATAATGCGGCATGGGAATATTGTAGTAAGTGGGTTATTTCCCAGTCGAAAACATACAAGATATCCATGTTCTTACATACATTAGTGTAAGAACATGGATATATATCAATGCAAAATGTAAGTAGACCCCTGGGTTTTAGTTGATTAAAATTCAAACAGTCTTTAATGCAGTCTTTAACAGTCTTTAAAATCTTTAATGCAGTGAAATATAAAAATTACTTTGTTTTAGCTATATGTGCATTCATTGAGGGAGGCGAAAACTGCACAGGAACTGTCAGGATTTTTTTCCTGGGGCAGCTTTGAGTCGTAGCATCCCACAGCACATAATCGGTGATGACTAAGCAGGACTAGGCGCACACAACACTGTCATCAGGCAATGAGCAACATGCACTGGGCACCTGATGTGCATGCCAGTGATCACTTCAGTCAACCTACAGGCTTCTTGAGGTGACTGCTGGCCAGACACTCATTTTGATGCCTTCCTGTCCATAACACCTTCACGTTTTTTGCAGGGTGCTTGCAGACTGGAATGCAATGTGCTACAGGCTCATCCAGCTTTGCTGGTGCGAAAAGTCAAGCCCTTTGTGAAACAAGACACTAGAGAGCAATTCAATTGCCTTTGCCGTGAATTGAATCAGCCGTCATCGAGAGAACTTGGGCATGGTGCTATAAATAAAATTCACCTCAATGTCTTCAAGTTCACTGTCAACAGGGTAGCCATTGCACAACAAAGCTTCCTGTGAAAATCTACATTTGCACTGTTTTACTTTTGTGCACAGAATGCACTGCCACAGTACTGATGTATGAATACACCTTTTTTATCACTTTGTTTTCAAATGCATTTATAAAGTTGAGCCCTGACATGTTATTTCTCCACCCTGAGATGTATTAACAAGCCTTTGCAGAAAGTTTGCAAAGTTGGCGTGTTTGCCACCGTAACATCATAAACAATGACACTGTATCCACGTTTTGACTACTACAAACTAGGAACGTTTATTTTGTTTCGCAGTGCACATGGCAAAGACAGGAAGATTGTGCCATAGGTATCTTGCTACACCTGGCCAAATCGCAAGCTCTCCTTGGTAAGTTGGGTGCATGTGGTTACAGCATAAGATTTGCAAAATGGTTTACAAAATATTTACTTGCAAAAAAGTGAAATTGGAATGTTCTTTTTTACACCATAGTAATGATACAATCGCCGACCGATTTTTTTTTGGGATGCCCAGTTTTGTAGGCCTGCCGGAATATGTTGATTCTGCCATGGTACTGGCATGTGCTCCATAGAACTATTGTGTAACAACGACCAAAATTTTGCATGTTTCAAACTCCTCTCGTTTGATTTCTTGAACTTTGTCTCACAATTGCAAGTCAAAATCTACCGAAAATGCAAACAACCTTGCTGCCATTTGGTTCTCCTGCAGGCTAAATCAAGTGTTGCATACATCTCGCATGCCATTTCAGAGCTCCCATTTCCGGTACAGCCTCTATAGTAGGCAGCGCTTGCTGCACTCCCCCACAAACCTTTGCGCTGTCATTTCTATTGGCACTCGTCAGCCGCATATGGTCGGTGGCAGTGTTTGTAACGCTTCTTGTGTGCATTGGGTTTCGCTTCAGCTGCATACCACGATGCTAGGCTTAGTCGTTTCAACAACCGACAGCCTTCTGTCGTTTCGTAGCCAGTTAACAATGGCGCCGACGCTGCCGTTGTCGTTCGCTGCCAACTCGACAAAGGCTTTGAAGCCAGGAAGTCATTGCACATTGACGATGGAAAAGAATGCCACCATTATCAGGAAAGTGCTGAGTAACCTGTCGCAATCGGATGTCGCAAGAGAATTGGAACTCTCGAAGCACACAATATCAGTCTACATAAACAAGGTGAAGATTTTGGAAGCCTCTGAGAAATCTTCTGGATCCCAACAGGAGAATGTCATCCAAGGTACCCACCCAAAACTTGAGGAAGATGGACCAAGGGATTATCCGGACTCTCAAGCAGCTCCATTTGTCACGCATGCTTAGTCACATGGCACTGTGCAAGGACAGTAATAAGAGCTACAACATTGACTTGATCTCTGCAGTCGACATACTTTCAAACCAGTGAAGGCTGTGACCGAAAATGCAATCAGGAGCATCGTGGGTTTTATGATCCAACATGAAATGCCGTCGTCATGCTGTGATTGCATCTCTAGCGATCCTGATCACTCCCCTTCATCTACTGACCTCATCGAGCATTTACGTACAGAAATCACGCTGGAGCAGTTCATCGATGCTGACAACGAGATCTATTTCTGTTCTAAACTTACTGAAGAGAAAATAGTTTGTCAGGTGCTTTAAGGTGAACTGGGCTTTCGCATTGATGAGCCAGTGATTGTGCTGCCAACTAACTCTGATCTAATGAGAGGCCGCATGGCGCTTTCGGCTGTTTACACTCAGTGTCACCTTCGTTGACGTGCAAGCTGATCTATTCATATGACAACATAGCACCTTGCCGAAACATATTTACACAAAGCTGTGGGGCTCCCGCACCACAGGACGGCATGCGCAAAGGTCGGCGCCATGAAAGACAATGAAGTGCGTAAGCTGCATGCTCTTCTCCTGGCCTGCCATTAAAGAGAAACATCTATTTTGTAAAACTCCCGTCTTCAATCTACGTTACATTTTTTCTGGTGGAGATGCTGGGTACATGCTACCACTCCCAGATCGAACGCCGCCGACAAGCCCAGTATGAAGTCCGGTCGAGCTGACTCCTGTTCACGTACAGACAAGCCGTCGACATCAAGGACTGCTACCTGAACATGAGCCTCTACCGAATAGAGTCAGAAGGATGAGTACATCTGTTCCGTCTTCTTCCTCCTCAACGGCACCGACCGAGGTCATCCTTAACCCGCCGCGAATCCCCACATCCTTCCATGGGGACACCTTCGAGGATGTTGAGGACTGGCTCGATCACTTTAAGCGTGTCGCAGAATTCAACGGCTGGACTCCAGAGCGCAAGCTACGCAATGCCTACTTTGCCCTTGAAGACTATGCGCGGACATGGTTTGAGAACCATAAGGCGGCCTTATCGACATGGGACGAATTCCGACGGCAGCTAATCAGCACATACGCCAGCCTCGATCGCAAGGAGCGAGCTGAATCTGCAATTCAGGCAATTGTACAGCGGCCGAATGAAAGTGTCGCAATGTTTGTCAAAGATATGTGCCGACTTCCATGCTGAAAGAAAAGAACGTCAGGAACTTGATGCGCAGTGTCAAGCAAGAGTTATTCGGTGGCCTAATACGCAACCCACCAAAGACCGTTGCAGAGTTTCTCGCCGAAGCCATATCAGTGAAAAAGGCAATGCAGCAGCGAATAAGGCAGTACAACCGCGACGTGTCGACCCTCTCGCTACACCCTCGGACAATACCGACGCCTTGCGGGAGCTCATTACGAGTGTCATTCGAGAAGAGGTCCAAAAACTTCAGGTGGCTCCGGTATCGGTACCGCGACTCGCTCTGGCTGAGGTCGTCCGGGAAGAAATCAGACAGGCAGTACAAGTCCCAGAGCGAAGCGAGACACCGCAGCGCGAGATACGACAGCCACACCTCGCATGTCGTATGCGGAAGCTGCGCGAAGTTTGCTGTCTCCGACTTTTTACGATGCGTGCGACGTCCCAGACTTTCATAGTATGCACGCCATTGAACAAGCAACTGGCGACTTCAAAACTCTCTGCACGCCATTCATGGCTGACACACGACTACTCCGCAAGAGCGACGTATGGCGCACCGCAGACCGGAGGCCCTTGTGTTTTCATTGCGGTGAAGCCGATCACCTCTACAGGGTGTGTTTTTGCCGCCGGACTGGGCTCCGTGGATTTTGCGCCATGCCCGCACAATGGTGAGCACCCCTGGAGATTGAAGCATACCTTGTGGACGCCAGGACCTCGTTTGCCCCACGACTCCGTGAACCCCGGTCACCGTCACCTGCCCGAAACAGGTCTTCCAGCCTCCTCTTCACGCTGAGAGCAACGAGGCGTTGCTCACCCAGCCCTGCCTCCCAGGAAAACAGTCCAGTGACCTGCGGAGGTGAGGTCGCTGACGTTGTGAACGCTGAAGATCCTCCACTACGACGACCATGATATGACGTTATTGAGATGCAAAGAAAGTAGTGTAGTTCCGTGTTAGTTCCCTGCGACGTACCAGTTACCATAGATGACCATGAAGTCATGGCGTTAATCGACACGGGTGCGGACACGTCTCTTATGAGCCAGAATCTCGCATATATACTGAACAAAGTTTTGACGCAATGGACCGGAACTCAGATCCGTACTGCAGGAGGGCATCTCATAACTCCAATGGGCCGGTGCACGGTGTGAGTCAACATTCGGGGCTTCACATACATCGGCAACTTCGTGATTCTTCCTGAATGTTCGAAGGACCTTACACTCTGCATGGATTTCCTTCAGGCGAACGGTGCCATCATCGACCTGCAAGAGTCTAGAGTCAGCTTCGCTACTATGCAAGCCATAGCGAACAGTAATGACAACGACCATGACATCGCGCTTCGCGTAGCTGACGATCACATCACGTTGCCACCTAAGAGCAGCGTGCTTACCCTTGTCGGATGCGACATGGAGGACGACGCCGAAGGAATTGCTGAGGTGAACGTGCCTCTGCTTCTTGAGCGCCACATTTGTATAGCCAGAGGGCTCCTTCAGGGGCGAAAGAAATGTTCAGTCGTTTTGCTAACAAAGTTTAGCAACGAGTATCAGCATGTACCGCGAGGAACAACAATCACATTTCTTCACGAAATCACTGATGTTACTGACATTGCCACCTAGGAAACCACATTGTCTCAGCAATCTGAGTTACCCAGGCTAAAAGAACGAATTCACGTTAACGCCACTCTGCCAGACCGTCAGAAAGACCGTCTACCGAGTCTCATGAATAAATTTGCGGACTATTTTTTAACGTCATCCAAAGTGCGGCACACGTCCATCACAAAGCACCGCATTATTACGGACGGGTCCGCATGTCCTCGTGAGCATCCTTATAGAGTGTCGCCAATGGAAAGGGTAGCAATCAAGCATCAGGTGAAAGAGATGCTCCAAGACTATGTGATCCAGCCGTCCACCAGCCCGTGGGCCTCCCCTGTAGTATTAGTCAGAAAGAAATACAACACACTATGCTTCTGTGTAGATTACAGAAAGTTGAACCGTGTCACCAAGCGCGATGTTTATCCATTGCCACGCATCGACGATGCAGGATCGTCTATAACATGCAAAGTTTATTACTTCGTTAGATCTTAAATCAGGGTATTGGCGAATCGAAGTTGATGAACAGGATCGTGAAAAAACAGCGTTTGTGACACCTAACGGGCTTCATGAGTTCAAAGTTCTCTGTTTCGCACCTGCCACCTTTCAGCGGATGATGGATACCATGCTTGCTGAACTCAAATGGCAGACCTGTCTCATATCACGACGTCGTCATGTTCTCAAGCACGTTTGACGAGCATCTCGCACGACTCGAGAGTGTCCTCGCTGCAAACCATCCTGCCAGCCTCACTATCAAGCCTGAAAAATGCTACGTTAGGTTTCAAGAGCTCAAATTTCTTGTCCATATCGTTGGTTCTCAAGGCATCCGACCAGATCCCGACAAGTTAGCTGCCGTCGCCGAGTTTTCACCACCCACAGACAAGAAGGCTGTCCACCGCTTACTTGGTTTGTGCACATATTATAGGCGCTTCGTCGAGGGATTCTCGAGAATTGCTGAGCCTCTGACATGGCTTACACGCGACGATGTGCCTTTCATTTGGGCAGACAAGCAGCAGCAGTCGTTCAATGAATTGCGCAAGCGTTTGCAAGAGGCCCCAATACTTGCAGATTTCAGCGAAGACCCTGACGCTGAAATTCATACTGATGCGAGCAATTCTGGTCTCGGCGCAGTTCTTGTGCAGTGGCAAGCTGGTGCGGAACGCACCATTGATTATGCAAGCTGCAGTCTTACCAAGGCTGAGAAAAACTACTCGACCACTGAAAAAGAATGCTTAGCGGTTGTGTGGGCAATCAGTAAATTCCGACCCTACTTGTACAGTAGACCCTTTAGGGCACTCAGTGATCACCACGCGCTGTGCTGGCTTGCCAACCACAAGGATCCTTCAGGCAGACTAGCATGTTGGAGCCTGCGCTTACAAGAGTACGACATTACAGTTGTCTACCGATCTGGAAGGAAGCACAGTGACGCTGACTTTGTCACGCGCACCACTCCCTTGGACGTCATCAAACCCTGACCGTGACTTGCCATTTGTCGGCGTTATCGATGTGATAAAGACGGCTGAGCACCAGCGCGCTGACCCTGAGCTTCTGCCGTTGATCGAGCACTTTCAAGGAGTTGAAGGTGTTTTACCCTGCTCGCTCGTGTGCGGCTTATCATCATACTACTTGCACAACAACGTCCTTTACAGGAAAAACTGCACAAGCAGTCCCAATACGTACCTCTTTGTCGTGCCGTCGGCGCTGTGCCAAGACATTTTGCAAGCCTGCCATGATGAGCCATGTGCGGGATACCTGGAATTCGCTAAGGCATTAGCAAGGATACGACAGAAGTATTACTGGCCCTGGCTTTGTTCTTCTGTGCAACGGTATGTGAAGACCTGCCACGATTGTCAGCACCGCAAGAAACCACCAGTCAAACTGGCCTGCTTTTTCCATCCTGTGGACCCTCTTCAAGTGCCATTCCAACAAATAGGAATGGATCTCCTTGGGCCATTCCCACTGACCTCTTTGCAAAACAGATGGATAGTCATCGCTACCGACTACTTAACCCAGTACGTCGAAACTGAAGCTATCCCTCAAGCAAAGCGCCGCATCGTCCTACGACATGGTGCACCGTCTGTTCTCATCACCGACCGCAGTACAGCATTTACAGCGGAACTTATGCAGGACGTTCTCCAGCATAGCTCGCACCGCAAGGGCACAGCGTTTCACCCTCAAACTAATGGATTAACGGAACGTCTGAACAGTACACTGGCTGATATGCTCTCCATGTATGTCGACGTCGAGCGCAAGACATGGGACGAGATTTTACCTTATGTGACTTTCGCGTACAACACTGCTGTACAGGAGACTACACAGTTTACGCCGTTCGAACTTGTGTACGGGCACCACGTCATGTCAACACTTGACGCCATGCTACCTCTGGCTACCTCTGGCTGGCTGGCCCGACCAGTGAACACGCGAAAGAGTTTGTACAAAGAGCTGAAGAGGCATGCCAGCTCACTCGGCATCGTATCCAGAGCCAACAGCATAGCGACACCCTTTGATGCAACCAGGGTCGACGCGACGTCCAATACAATACAGGCACCTGCGTGTGGGTCTGGAAGCCTGTCCGTCACTGTGAACTGTCGGAAAAGTTGATCCGCCAGTATTTTGGTCTTTACAAGGTTACACGCCACCTCAGTGACGTGACCTACGAAATCGTCCCCTGCAGCTCTGACCCCGATTCGCTCCGTCGTCGTCCTTGTGCTCAAGTTGTTCATGTAGTGCGCATGAAACCATACTATGCGCTTACATGAACGCTGAGGTGCACCTGAGGAGCTCCATTTCTTATGTCGCTGAAAGAACTTTGTGACGTGACCGAGACGGTCGCTTTTCGCATGGGGGCAATTGACACAAAGATGCGGGCTCCCGCACCACAGGACGGTGCGTGCAAAGGTCGGCGCCATGAAAGACAGTGAAGTGGGTAAGCTGCATGCTCTTCTTCTGGCCCGCCATTAAAGAGAAACATCTATTTTATAAGAGTCCGTCTTCAATCTACGTTACAATATCACATGTTGTTCAAGCCGATTGGCAGATATGAGATTTTTTGCCGGTGAATTTGTTTTTCAGAATGCCCGATTTTCTGGTGACAGTCTCCAATTGGTCGGCAAGTGTAAACTAGTACAAAAATAAAATCTATAAAGGGTGCGATATATTTCAGCAGTGCAAATATTTAGTGGAATCTTTATACGAATCTCTTGGGATGGCGTAAAAATTCATATTGCCTGAAAACAAAAACATTGGGAAATTATCGTGAGGGAATGTACAATGAAGTGGTCGACTTCTCAAAAATTTCACGCTTTCAAGATATTTTTTCTGCATTCTTCCAAGAAGTCCAGGTTCTGTTTTGATAGGCCGAGTTTTTTGTCTGACCGTGGGCTAGCTTGGTCCAATCAAGGGGAGCTTTGTGCAAGAATTTCGCCGCACAAAACGCATTGCAGCTAGCCTTGCCGCTGATTTTAATAGATCTTCACTTTCTACCCTCGAGATTTCATACCCTCGTAATTAGCCTGTGTCATGCCAGATGCTAGCGTTACAAGATATTCGACATGGCCTTTGCCAACTCCACTGCGAGAAAGGTTTTCTGGTATGTGCCAAGTGCGTTATATGTAATAGCAGTGATGATAAGGCTTCCTCTTTGATTAATTAGCACGGTGCAAGCACCACCTAGCACAGCCCTGCGAAATGTGTGATGTACAGCACACTGTTCTCTTGAATTGGACTTGCGCTCAAGGGCTTCGTGGACCCTGAAAATGCTTTTGCGAACCCCTGTTTAAAAATCACTGCTGTAGAGAACAGAATAATTAATCAGCAGTACCTTAGTGATAGCACTGGTAGACAGCACATGTCTCGAAGACCTAGGAAGGTTGGTTCCAGCAACAAACATGCTCTAAATAATTAGCACATGCACTCTTTGTGTGGGCAGCTTTTTTCCAAGTAAGCGAGCAGCGCTTGGTCATTATCAGTTGCCCGGGTGGGAAGTCTCAGCAGTTCAGCAATAGTCTCGGTACTTTCAGCTTCCTGTCAGCATTTAACTTTGATTGCGAGTTTTCAAGCAGGCATGATGTGATCGTCATTTGTGTGTATATCCTGAACGTGCTACGAAGGCTTAAAAAATGGTAGGCAACCCTAATCTTTGACCTGGGTGTCTACTAATGGCAATAGCACCTCAGCGTTGGTGTTCTTTAGGTTAACCTTAGGCAAATGCAACAGACGAACCAACCTCAGAGGCAGCTGCTTTCCGTTAATTAGCTGGCTAAATATCATGCCGCTTTCTTGTATATGGTGTCATTAGTGACATCATTACTTCTGCTTTTTACTTCCGGGCTTCCAGGAATTTCGCCGCAGTCGTGCTCACGTTGCAGGTCTCTATAGAGTCTACGATTCTGGCTTTGGTGTGTAATAATCAGTGATATTCAAATAGTTCTTATTATTCCTGACAGTTCAGTAACTCATCTTCTGACTTAACTTATGCTCTGATATATCTATAATGAAGCCCATGAATTTCGTATTATACATTTTTTTTCTTTTTCTGATTTATTTTGAATTCCCTTTCCAGTCGTTTTGAGAGATGAACCAGAAGTGCTGCGCAAGGAGCAAGAGTGTCAGTCGATGCTTGTGCCTCTAAAAATTTGCCTCGTAGTTATTTGGAGGCTGGTGACTCACTGTATAATGGAAGAGAAAATAGTCTAGAGGAATTCGAAATCGCACAGGTAACACCGGAAGTAAAGAAAGCCTTGGGAGATATGCAAAGGGGGAAGGCAGCTGGGGAGGATCAGGTAACAGCAGATTTGTTGAAGGATGGTGGGCAGATTGTTCTAGAGAAACTGGCCACTCTGTATACGCAATGGCTCATGACGTCGAGCGTACCGGAATCTTGGAAAAACGCTAACATAATCCTAATCCATAAGAAAGGGGACGCCAAAGACTTGAAAAATTATAGACTGATCAGCTTACTGTCCGTTGGCTACAAACTATTTACTAAGGTAATCGCAAATAGAATCAGGAACACCTTCGACTTCTGTCAAGCAAAGGACCAGGCAGGATTCCGTAAAGGTTACTCCACAATAGATCATATTCACACTATCAATCAGGTGATAGAGAAATGTGCGGAATACAACCAACCCTTATATATAGCTTTCATTGATTACGAGAAAGCATTTGATTCTGTCGAAACCTTAGCAGTCATGGAGGCATTACGGAACCAGGGTGTAGATGAGCCGTATGTAAAAATACTGAAAGATATCTATAGCGGCTCCACAGCCACCATAGTCCTCCATAAGGAAAGCAACAAAATCCCAATAAAGAAAGGCGTCAGGCAGGGTGATACGATCTCTCCAATGCTATTCACAGCGTGTTTACAGGAGGTATTCAGAGACCTGGATTGGGAAGAATTGGGGATAAAAGTTAATGGAGAATACCTTAGTAACTTGCGAATCGCTGATGATATTGCCTTGCTTAGTAACTCATGTGACCAATTGCAATGCATGCTCAATGACCTGGAGAGGCAAAGCAGAGGAGTGGGTCTAAAATTTAATCTGCAGAAAACTAAAGTAATGTTTAACAGTCTCGGAAGAGAACAGCAATTTACAATAGGTAGCGAGGCACTGGAAGTGGTTAAGGAATACATCTACTTAGGGCAGGTAGTGACGGCGGATCTGGGTCATGAGACGGAAATAATCAGAAGAATAAGAATGGGCTGGGGCGCATTTTGCAGGCATTCTCAGATCATGAACAGCAGGTTGCCATTATCCCTCAAGAGAAAAGTCTATAATAGCTGTGTCTTACCAGTACTCACCTATGGGGCAGAAACCTGGAGGCTTACGAAAAGGGTTCTACTCAAATTGAGGACGACGCTACGAGCTATGGAAAGAAGAATGATAGGTGCAACGTTAAGGGATAAGAAAAGAGCAGATTGGGTGAGGGAACAAACGCGAGGTAATGACATCTTAGTTGAAATCAAGAAAAAGAAATGGGCATGGGCAGGACATGTAATGAGGAGGGAAGATAACTGATGGTCATTAAGGGTTACGGACTGGATTCCAAGGGAAGGGAAGCGTAGCAGGGGGCGGCAGAAAGTTAGGTGGGCGGATGAGATTAAAAAGTTTGCAGGGACAGCATGGCCACAATTAGTACATGACCGGGGTTGTTGGAGAAATATGGGAGAAGCCTTTGCCCTGCAGTGGGCGTAACCAGGCTGATGATGATGATGACTCACTGTAACCAACAATGCTGCTGGCTAAAGTAGCTGCATTTTTTGACGGTGCATCGGAGGGCGAGGCCTTCAGTGGCTTTGAAGGAAGTGCTGTTGGTCTCCTGCACAAATTTTATTGTCCCAGAATTTGCAACTCGTATTAATTTTGGTATAGAAAATTTTGTGCCCCAATATGTGTAAGTGCGACATTTCACAATGAGTGTACAAGTGTGTTTAATTACGTTTTCTCAAGTCATTGAGTTGAAATAGGTGTGCCTCATACATAGGTGGACCTTATATACAGCTTTATTTATTACTTTATTTATTCATACTTTCAAGGCCTGTAGGCAATACAGAATGGAGTGGTAACAAAGCAAAACAAAAAATGCACTGACAATTCTACGGAGGAAATACGTTAAGCCATACTGTCACAGATTGATGGTATGAATGAAGGTGCGCCTGGTATTTGAACAGTAGAAGTAGGAAGGTGGTTCCAATTAGCACTTAATGCAGGGCAAAAACGAATCATTGTACCTGTTCGTTTGGTGGCTATCATGGCAATTTGGTCAAATCCCAATGAAACATAAAAAGGTGGTGTGATCTGTTTGCTTCACTACCTGGTTGGAGTTGTAAACCTTGTGGAATAGGCAAAGGCGAGCACATTTGCTGCATTATGAAATTTTGCAGGTTGTTACTTTTTTCTTGCATATTACACTGGAATAGTGGAAATACAGTTAAACCTCGAGTTAAACCTCGAACTTCGATATAATGAAATCCTTGCTATAACGAAGTATTTAACTTTTCATGACCTCTTTTCCATTTAACACCATTTATTTAGAAGCTCAATATAGCAAAGTGTGTTTGTATGCCATTTCAAAATACAGTGAAGCCTCGTTAAACCATAGCTGGAGAGCTCGGAAAAAGTATATACTAAACGGTAGTACTGCGTAACAGAAATAGCATGAGATCGCTTACTTACCTGTCAAAAACGAAACTGAGAGAGAGTGTGATGAAAGGGGAAAAAAACATGGAGTATTTATTCACTTCTCGCTGCAAAAGTGTTTTTTTCAATTGATGCCCTGACGGCCGAGCAGCGACGACAGTGGCCACAAACTGCCTGAAGCTGCGAGCCAGCTTTTCAGCCACCCCCTCTTCTCTGCAGATACTCGCATGGCAGATTCCTCGTTGGCAGTACGTATTCTCTGCGCACTCGCGCGGTTGCGCTGCAGAAGTCGCAGGGCGCCTTTTTTATGGCAGAGGGCTGTTGTCGTCGCAACAATTGCATTCGTGAGGCTGACATAACCCACAGCTTCTGCCCCTGTAGGCCTGAATCGCCCGTGCATTTGCTTTCCGTGTCGTCTTAATTGTAAGCAAGCTGGTTGTTGGTGAAGAACAACGTTCATTGCCGGTGAGATGCTGGTATATATGGGAACAGGAGTGTGACATTACAGGTCACCCTGCCGCGTTGCTGGCAGCTCTGCTAAATCTTCCCTTTTTTTTTATATGAACAATTAGTTCAATGTCTCTCAGGCAATGGGTACAGACAGGGCGTGCAGCGTGAAGGAGGCGCAATATTTCTGCTGTCTTTGAGTGTGGTACGATTACCTTATTGCTACGGAACAGTAGGCCATCCTGGGTGTGTATGTCCTCCCGGTATGACCAGTAAGGGCGCACGGCTTCCGGGATGTCACGTTTATCGTCCGGCTAGCTTGTTTCCGCATGTCCTCATAGCGTGAGCAGGGTTGGATCACTATCGGTTGCTGCAAGGAGGTCTTCAATGCTTGCTTTGGAAGCAGAAACAAAAGCAAGCACATTTACTTGAAACTGTTCGGTTTCATCAGCTATGCACACTTTGCTGGGAAATCGTGACAAAGCATCTGCAAGGAATACTCCTTGCCCGGTTTGTAGATAACATTGATGGGATAGGGCTGCAAGGTTAGCCTCATGCGTTGCAAACGAAGGGAGCGATGGTGCAGCTGCTTCTTGCAAATCGACACCAAAGGATGATGATCGGTTTCAACCGTTACTTCTGGCTGACCGTAAATGTAATCGTAGAATTTTGTGCAACCGTGCACAATTGCGAGCGCTTCTTTTTCAATTTGTGCGTAGTGCTGTTGTGTGTCTGTGAGTAACCAAGATGAAAAAGTGACAGGGTGGCCTTCTTGAAGAAGCATCACACCAACACCGAATTGGCTCGCGTCGACTGAGAGGGTGACATTTTTTTTTTTTCAGGTCGAAGTAGGCTAGCACAGGTGCTTGTGCCAAGGACTGCCGCAACTTTTTGAAACTTTTTTTTCCTTGCTGTTTGGTCCATACCCATGCAATGTCTTTGCACAGTAAGGTTTGCATCGGGGCAGTAACATCAGACATGCTTGGAATGAATCGCTGTATGAAATTGATCATTGCAAGAAGTACTTGTAGCTCCTTACAGTTCATGGGCGCCGGCATTTGTAGTATGTGTTGCACTCGTTGCGGGTCTACTCGCAGGCCCTATGCACTGAATATGTGGCCCAGGTAACACACATGGGGCTGCACGAATGCGCATTTCCTGAGGTTCAATCTAAGATTGTGTTCTTTACAGCGTGTCAGCAAGAGTTTCAAGTGGTAATCGTGCTCTTCTTTAGTCCTTCCCCAGAGCAATATGTCGTCCACAACTACCGCTACACACGGTAACCCTTCTAACAGGCGGTGCATTGCTGCTTGGAAAATCTCTGGGGCCAAGGCTATGCCACACGGCATTCGAAGAAACCGATTGCGACCATATGGCATGCTCATAGTGCAGAGTTTTGAGCTTGACTCATGCAGTTTAATCTGCCAAAATCTAGATGCCGCATCTAAAGTTGAAAAAAAAAAACAGCCTCGGAAAATCACGGAACTATGTCCTCTATTGTTGGCATAGGATAGTTCTCGCATAATGGTGACTTGTTTAGCTCTCTTGGATCCAGGCAAATGCATACTTTCTCCTTTTTCACTACTGTGATCATGGGATTGGACCATTCCGTAGATTCGGTTACCTTTCGTTTTACTTCTTGGTCTTCCATGCACTGTACTTCTGCCTTCACCTTATCTTGAAGGGCCACAGCGAATCTTCTAGCTGGCATGATGACACCCGCAGCACCGGGCTTGAGCTTCATCTTGTACTCAAAATCCCTTAGCTGGCCGAGCCCTTTGAAGACTTCTGCAAAAGGCTGTGTTGGGGGGTAAATATGTTCGTACTCAATGCTCTGGAAGTGGTTGATGAACCCCAAACATTATGCCGCTGAGCCTCTCAGTGTTATCGGCACGTTCTGCTCTACATTGAAAAATGTTTCTTCTTGAGATTTTTTGTTCACTAAAAGCAACAGCCATACTTTTTCATGCGATGCAGTTTTGTGTCCAAAAAATGCCGTAAGCTTGACCTAACAGGATTCTGTTGGCTTATCTGGTTGCGTCTCAATAACTTGTTTTGAAATAACGCAGTAGTTTGCGCGTGTCTAATTTGAACGTCACTGGTGTGCCTTCAATATGAACCGTCGCATTCCTGTTTTCTGTTGTTATGGTATGCATCGTAAGAGTTTTCAAGAAATAGTCCTTGTCTGCTTCTAGACACAACTCATGCAAATCTCTGCATCTCTGAACCACGTCTTGTGAAGTTTCCGAGAAAAAGTCCTCGTCTGGTTCTCGACGCAGCTCAAGCAAATCTCTGCGTCTCCTGAGAGGTTGTGGCTGCTTCGCTTATCTCGCGAAACTGCTCTTTCTCTTGCTCATGGGCGTGACAGATTTCGACAGTCTTCTGATGCGAAGGGTTTTCAGCGATCAACTTTTTCTGCAAATTCTTGTCTCGAATGCCCAAAATAATGTGGCTGCACAGCATGCGATCTTTTAGCTCTCCAAATTCACAGGTTTCAGCTAGTATACGCAGTTCGGTCAACAATTCACTGAGGCTCTCGCCTTCCTTTTGGTTTCCGAAATGGAATTCCTGAAAGGTTAGATTCGTTTCAGGTTTGTAGAAATCCTCAAATTTCTGTAACCACATTGACGTGGTTTTTGTCTTCTCTTGCTTCAAACTTGAACGTGCTGTACGCCTTTCTACCCTCCTCAGCAATCATTACTAGCAACATGGCTGCCTGCACATCTTTGCTCTGCTTGCTCAGCTGAGTGGCAGTAGAAAACAAGGTGAACTCTCTTTTCCAAGTTTGCCATCCAAGCCAAGCGTTGCCTGATGTGTCCAAGGGCTTTGGCGGTGGAAGAAGGGATGCTGGCATCGACATGCCGACTAGGGACCACTGCCACCATGTAAGCAAGCCAGTCGTCGTTGAAGAACAACATTTATGGCCGGTGGGACGCTGGTATATATGGGAACAGAAGCGTGACATTACAGGTCACGATGCCGCATTGCTGGCAGCTCTGCTACATTCATCACTGTCGCTAGTTGACACTTCGGCAACAAGAGGGGCAATGGTGAAAAGTCAAACCTCGTAGCGGACATCTCTTCGCATTCGCAGCAGCACTGCCAAGCAACTTCTTCGCATTCCAAATACCACAGACTGCAGTCAACAGCAAATCCCTGTCGCGTGCCTATGCAGACTTCTTCGTGTCATGTTCAATAGCATGAACAATGTCTAGTTTTTTCTTCTATCCTGAGCATCCAGCATCTTTTTTATCTGAGCTTCGGCATGACACGAGTTCTTGATTGCACAATGCCACAACGCTCTCTGGCATGCCGCCGAAATGACGTTGATGTTGATGTGGCTTCACGCGCAAACGCACAGGGCACTTCGAGGCCGTTGTTCCGATCTCTGAGGCTTGTTCTGCCAGGCTGCCCGATAGAGATGACGCACCACCGTGTTTGCGCAGCAAAAAGTGGAAACAGTACATGTTAACCGATATGTGCGCAGTAAGCTGGTACGGTTTATGCAGATACAAAGCTCCGAGTTGATAAGTTTGACTTCGCTCTGCCATCTGCGAGCCACCTGGTTAGCTCAGATGGTTGAGCGGCTGCCCCGGAAAGGCGGTGGTCTCTGGCACAAGTCCCAGACCAGGGTGAATTTTTCTTCAACTGCAAGGCTTTTCTTTCAAGGAAACCCATATGGGTTTCCTTTGTAACATAGCAGTTACTACAATTATTTGGACGACTCGTTTTTTCTTAATTAATCACTTCTCTCTGCCTTGCCGGTTTCCGCAGAACTGTTATCTCAAAAATAATGTTTCATTGAGCTGTGTGTTCCAGTCGTGTAGTAATGCGGTTGTGCTGCATGACAAAATGCTTGTTGAGCTTCAGGAAAAGAGTCCTGGGCTTCTCTTTTCATGAGATACCTTCCGACAGTAGTTTGCATGACCAATGGCTGAATGCAATTTCGAGAAAGGATTGGGGGCCCTGTAGTGTGCAGTCTGCACTTTTGCACTGCAGATTTCTGGAAGGACTGCAAGAAGCGGCTTCTCAGGCCAGGTGCCTTGGCCAGTGTTTTTGATGGACAGGCATCATGCACTGCACACGCCGACGTCACTGAGGCTGCGAAACAACGGGATGAAAGGGCCCATAAGTGCAAATGAGAGTGTTTGCCAAGTGTCTTATTGCCAGACACCTTGTTCACTTGCAGAAGCAAAGCAGAATGTGTCTTGATGGTTGCAGACATTGCTGACCGGCGAGCAATCACTGAGCATCCACCAGGCGCTAACATGCATAATCAATCTCCTGAGTGGCCTGCGTGTTCACTAGAGCTATTGCCGTGGAGCAGCCATTTGCCTTTGGGTCAGCAAGATCAAGGCAATGTATGTGAGACACAAGCTGATGTTGCATCTGGCAAGCCCGATTCAAAAGAAAACAAATGAGGGAACATCTGAGGAATTTGCAAAATTCAGTGGTGGCCAGCAACAAAGGAAATTGTGTACCAAGCGCTTGTGGAAAACGCAGACAACCGTGAATCCTTGTTCATCAACTTTGTTTATTCAGTGTAAACGATGGTGGGAGAGAGAACGGTCACTGAAAGCGAGAAATGACTGACTGTACTAGACCATAGACAAGACCTAGAGAAACTAAAAGAGGAATGCAATGTCAAGACATTTCATGAACTAGCTTTGGACGCAGAGAATGGAATATAGATACTTCTTGACCAAGTGAAGAACTACACGAGAAGGAAGCCACACTGGTCAGAGGGAACGATTAGGCACAGCATTGTTCTTTGGAACCTCTCCGCGAAAGCACACAAGTATTTGCAATCTGAGGAATTGGTCAGGCCGCCTTGCAGGAAGACACTGCAGAAATAAATAGCCGCAGTTTCTGAAGTTGATTTCACTCAACTGGTTTACTGCTGCCTTGAAACTGAAATCCAAACACTTTGGTTGCCACAATACAAGATGTGCTTGCTGATAAAATGAGAATTCTGCAGAAGCTAGGGTACCACAAACAGAGGGATGCTTTCATCGATGATGTTGACATGGGATCGGAGCTTGAACATCTTACTCCAAATTTGGAGACAGAAACCTTGGCAAATTCTATCTTGTGCTTCCTGCTCTGTGACCTCCATTGTAAGCACAGAATTTATGTGGGATACTTCACAAAGGGGTGCACAGGATAGCAGCTTAAAGAGGTGATCGGTCACGTCATACAGAAGACAACTAGTGTCAGATTTGACATTGTCCGTGCTATAAACGACAACCACTGAATCAATGTCAGAGCCATGCAGATCTTGTGCCAAGGCGACACAAACATAATCACTTGGCACCAGGCAGGCTCTTCAAACGGCATCTTCCTTTCTTTTGACCAGAATCGCTTAAGAATATATTATCCCAGTTTTCGGTTAAATACATCAGTGGAACAAAAAAATCTCATCCAAGTATTTCAAGAAGCTGCACAACGTGCAACGAAACTCTACAGTAAAGCCAATTATATTCTTGACGTGCGAGTACCTTTACCTGTCGAACATTAAAAAAAATGAATGTATGATTGGTAGTTCAGCTGTTTGGCATTGCAGCAACTGCAGCACTCAAGGACCAAGTAGGCCACACGTCTGTCTTGGGATTTGCATTAGCAGGGCCTACGATAAAGTTCATGGAGGCTATGCAGAAATGGTTCGTGCTAATGGATGTGGGCAATTGTCAGCAGCATATTCACTGCAACAACGAAGATGCTCGTCATTTTGCCGACATTGACAATTCTAGGCTTCATTGACTGGAAGATGTTCTCATCTCTGACATCGAGAACTTGAAGAATGCCAGCAAACCTGAACATTTCTTAAAGGGCCCCTCACCAGGCTTCATAGCAAATTTCGATTATGCACTGGAAGTTATGTGTCCTCTAGGGAGCGTTCTGCTGCAAAATTTTGCAGGTCTGCTCATTATTAGTAGAGATAGAAATGTTTCAGTGCCGTGAACCCATGATTTCAGCAGGTGGGCTCCACTGCATATTGAGACTCTCTCTCCGCTCGCCCTGTCTAGCCTCCGCAAGCGAAATTCCTTCCCTGCGTTTTCGCATGCCGGACCTCAAGCATCACGTGACACATACGTCACGGGCCCCGCCTTCAGTTTTTATTTTGGCAATGAGCACTTCTGTTGGCGGCGTTGCACGCAAGCTGTTATCGTTTCGTGCAGCGCATGAGTTTGTGCACTGTGCACAAGGACACATGACTAGCGGTATAATTCAGTGCTTCACGAATACTTAGGCAGAATGAGTGGATCGCAAGGCGTGATCATGCGCTGGAACACAGTAGAAAATGGCATAGTTTCAGTACCTGCGCACATGACCGCACCACCGTGGGAACAGGCAGACGAACCGGAAGTACATTTCTCTTGCTTCAGTGCGAAGTAAAGCAAAAAACACGGAAACATTCCGTTTGTGTTTTTTATTATTTTATAAACTTCAATTTGTCAATTCAAGCAACAGATCACACAAATAACAGATGGTGCCTTCAATAATTCTCAAAGTCACGCGTCGCCACGAGTTACGTCACACTGCAGACACGACTACGTAGGTGCAGGGACGGGAGTATATCATCCTCCGGCTTGGAGCGCGGCGGCCGCGAGAAGGAATAACGGTGTTCGGTTTGAAATTTAGATCTGTCCGCGGCACATGGCAATGAAAAACTTTGCAGACACGATTGTTATCACGCACTGTATGCTCTGCGCTTGTCAACTCAAAATGGTCAGACCTGGTGAGGGACCCTTTAAGCAAGAAAATTTATCTCACTGATTTTTCCGACAAAATCAAAAGTTGCCTGCATCCATCATCTACTTACAGCGAAAAGAGTTTCCAGTTCATCCTGACTCAGAAAATGTCCAGTGACCCGATCGAGGCAATGTTTGGCTTTCTGCACCGCAATGCCGGGGACAATGACAGACTGGACATAAAGAGTGCAGCACGTGTCCTGGAAAAGATGCTGAAGACCAGAATCGAGGCAGCTTCAAGTGAAAGCAATGTTAAGAGCTTGGCCACGTTCTCATCGCAGCATCTTCTTCTTATTCAACAGGAATTGCATGTGCGACAAGCACCTTTCATGAGGTCCTGAACACGGCAGCGCAGGGGTTAAAAAACTGCCTTTCAGTGCAGCCATTTGTCTCCACCCCTCAGATCGCCAGTGTGGCCATGATTGGCAGATACATCGTGTGTGCGGCGGGTGAGCACATTCCCTGTGCAGGCCGTATAGCGTTCCTACGACGAGCAAAAAGCAGCACTCCTAAGCACTGGTCCATCGCTCATCGAGACTGTGGTGGCCTGTTTTATCGATCTCGGAAACTGCTGAATCTGCTCATAGGTCTTTGGAGATTTGTGGAATGTGTGCTTCCTCATTGGAGGTGCATCGCAAAGCCCCTTGAACTTTATGCACACAGGATTGGGCAAGAGCCCATGAGCCCACTAGTGTTGAGCTGTGGAAACACGGACACTGACCACCGCAAAGAGCTGTTGCTGCTGCTAAGTTCCAGGAAGTATCAGGCCGTTCTTTTTAAATTTTGCTCAAAGAGTGACTGACAGGAAGGCTGCCGCTAAGCTGCTTGAAAGGAAACCCCTGTCACGAAAAGTTCTCGGGTTATAGTAAAAATTTCTGCAAGGAAATGATTGTCGCAATCTTCTCATGCATCCCTGAAGCATAATTAATGAGTAATGGAAGCAAACCCTGCTGACTGCTGAAATACCTCTTCTCTACCTTTGCCTCCTCCTTTCCTTACTTCCTGCACACTTGTCACATCGATGAAGCGCAATACTTCAAACAGCCGAGGCAAGGTGTGTTTATCATGTTCTGCAGCAAAGGTGAAGTGGACGAATTGATGAACAGCGACGAGCTGGATGCCTGCTGGATGTAGTCATTGGACAGTGGTGTGGAGACTTTTGATGAATCATAGTCGTCATTGTCGAACAGTAACGAGCAGGGAGGTTTGAGGAGACACCTGCTTGAGTATCGTGTCAGCATTCCTCATGTGCCTGGCTTCATTGCGGCTAAAGAAGAGAATGTCATCCATGAGCTTGATGACTCCTGTTAGTCCGATCAGGATTTCGGACTTGCACTTTCCGCAGTATTTTGGGGTTGATGTTATGCCGATCAAATGGGAGTCTTGTGAAGCGCAAGATGCCCAGTTGGCAACATGAATGTCGTCAGCTCTAGGCATGGCGGGGAGAGAGGAATGTTGGTGGGAGCCTGAATATGCATTCTCTTCAAACAACTGTTGCCTCACCTAGCTGTTAACATGCCCTTTTCTTTCCCTGCGCCAGTACATACTTCAGTATGTTCCATTTACATAACAAAATTTCTTCGTTCTTGAATCAAATGTCTTGTTTGGTTCTTTTTCAAGTTTTTTGTGTTAATTCATAGCAGTGCCTTAACACAAAATAACGTAACAGTACTGAGAGCGTGTCCCATTCATGTTCAGTCAGAAAGAAAGGTATTTAATGTGTAAGATTCAAAAAATATACTTGCTAAGGTGTGCCTCACAGTCTTCTTGGCAATGGTCAACTTAAGGAGCCTGCCAGCCCTGAGCTGCGGTCACCGTGGTTGCAGCAACCAAAACTTCAGACCGGCTCAGCAATGCTAAAGCTGATCGAAAAAAAAAAAGGAATCAGCAGGAATTTTGAGCATACCTTTCTTCACCATTCATTTTTTTAACACTAACTAATCCTGACAAAATTTTATCTTTTTGAAAACTGCCAAATTAATGTAATGCTCAAAACATCAAAACTCATTGCACGACAGTGTCGAAAGATGGCCAAATGGTTATAAAAATGCTAGAAACAAGTTGCATCAATGGAAACCATAAATGTTCTGTTATGTCCGAATACAAAAAAAATTAAAGTAGCACGTCATATCATTCACATTAGAATATTTCTAATAGCTTCAAAGAAAAATTTTGTGACGAAGCAGGCGTGTGCTCTACGTCGCGCCTCCAGTGCATGTTACAAGCATAAAGCAACCGCCTGCACAACGTGTAGCCAGATGCACCGCTGCACCAACACAATGTTCCCAACAGCATCACTCCGGCTCCAGCAGTACAGTTGCGAGCACGACTACGGGGCGATCTGCTCGCATTTTGTGTTGGCAAACCTCTAATGGCAAAACAAGCGACGTCCAAGGCATAATTTTGTTTAGAGGAGGCATTGGTCAGTGCTACACAGATACCGAGGCTGGCACAAGTGGATCACAGAGCATGACCACATGCTGGAACAGGCTAGAAAATTATATATAATGTTTCATTGTGTTTACTTGCAACTGAACGATGTGGGAATAAGCAGACAAAACAGAAATACAGTCGAACCTACTTATAACAATATTGATTCAAGTGCCACAAAAAATCCATTGTTATAACCGGGTTCCACGAAAAAAGAGGAATGGCGTAGCGGTTCCGAGAAAAGTATAATGGCGCGAAGGTCAGTTCTCCCCGCCACCATCCTCCATCTGCCTTCTGATTGTGTTGACTCGATCAACTGTTTAACTCTGCTTCCTGCACGCTTCGATCACATGTTGTTAAGAAGCCGCGACTGTCGGCGTTCAAGAACGGCACTGGTATAACAGCTGCAAAGAAGAGTCGTGGGCGGCAAATGACATACGAGCTCCACCGAGGCATCCTTTTGGTGGCCCCAAGAGGCGCCTTTTAAAATATGCGAGAAGGCTGCTATGGCAACATCTCAGCTTGAGAAATCCAGAAGAAATGCTCGAGCGAGATCGCCACAAGCATCTCGCCACATACCTCCCCACTGGCTTGCTTGAAAAAAACGTATTTCCGTCAGCCTTGCTCGCTTTATGCGAAGTTTGCCGACACCCTTCTCCAAGACATTTAGGGCCCCATGTAGGGAAGCGGAAGGTCCCTCGCAAAAACAAGCTCATGAGGGACTGAATCATATGCAGGGCCTCCCGAGGGGACAATGTTGACACAGCCTGCCCTACTGTGTCATCGCTACGTTTGTGACGATTGTCTCATCGGTTAGAAGCACTTTGTTTCCAAATTTATAGCAGTCCGCTTTCTTTTCACCAGCAATGTTTTGCATTGCTGATGATCAGTGGGCTGATCCGCCATCTTCCGTTTCGGTGGCATGTCAAACTAAGCTGAGAAACAATGTGGCCAGGAATGACTTAGACACAATGAACAAAGAAAAGCACGAGCAAGTTAATCCATTAGCAGAATTGTGCAGAATGAGGGCCAGAGATGAAAGGCCCAACTGTTAGCGCTGAGCGAGCAATCTGGAAGCAGCGCCAGTGGTGCAGTCCAGTCATGTTTCCGAGGGTGGCGCAGCCCAGAGATATGGGCGCAGTCCGTTTGTGTTCGGAGGAGTGCAAGGGAGAGGGAAGAAATTCGGATGGAGCGGCAGTTGGGGTGCCGGGCGATCATGCAGCCGCTCGCATCTCACTTTTCCTTTTTTTTTTTTACAGGATTTCGCATTCCATTACCTTTCAGTATGGACGCGCAGCAGCCATACTTCATCGTTATAAATGATAATGCGTCATGAAGACATTGAAGTACCCAGGTTATTTCCCCATAGAAAACTTACAAAAATTTATGGTGCAGCTGCTTTTCGTTGTGATAACCGATATATTGTTGAAACCGGTATAGTTATAAAAAGGGTTCGACTGTACATCTCTCTTGCTGTGGTGCAAAGTAAAACAAACACAGCAGACATTCGGTTTGCATGTTATATTATTTCTCTAAACTTTAATTTGTCTCTTGAAACAACAAATTACACAAATAACACATGTTGCCTTGAATAATTCTTGTAGTGTCACATGTCACTATGAGCAACATCACAGCATACACATGTATGTAGGCGCTTTTGCTGATATAAGTCATCCCCTCATCTTGGAGCGCAGGCCTGTGAGGAAAAGAGCAAACGGTGTTTAGTTCGAAATTTTAGCTGTTTCCACGGTGTGTACTGATGTAATTTTAGCATCCTTGATTGTGAGTCCGCATTGTATGCGCTGTTCTTGTCAGCTCAAAATGGCCAGACCTCCAGGGGCCCTTTAATGCGAAAGTGGGGGAAAATCGGGTGGGGGAACAGGTGACTGGTAACTATGTCATGAACTCTATAATTAGAAGATGAGAGATGTGGCAAACTTCATGGAAATAAATTGCCTCTGAGTTATACCTTCTTCTGGAAGCGGAATGACAGGAAGTGGGCCTGAAAAGTCGTAATGGGGACACAAGAAATGAAATGGATTTCATACTTTGTGCCGACCCTAGCATAGTGCAAGTGTAGAATTGTGAGGTCGGCTAAATAGTAGTGATCATAGGTTAGAGAGGTCTACGATTGTTCTCAATTTGAAGAGAGAAAGACCAAATTAGTTGGGAGGGAGCAGGCCAGCCACCCTAGACACAGTCAGGGTAAAAGTAGATGACAAGACAGGGGTGATTGAAGATCACTGGGAGAGGCTGCTCATTGAACAGTGGCACATAATAAGTACCACATACCCAGTGACCCAACCTGGCATCAAAGAAGTTTGTTGAATAGCAGCACATGCCCATTGTTACATGCTGAGCGACCGAAGTTGGGCCGGCAGTTAGTTCTGAACCCAGTTCCCAGGGACAGCACAGCGACCAAATGCTCTACCCATTTGATCATAGACTACATACAAACACAAGTTGGCAGGAAAGAGGTTATGTGCGGTCATACATACATACGTGCAGACCTACTGCTAAGTGGGTAAAGTTCTTAAAGAATGCTGTTGCATTGAAAATGAACTCTGGACCAGCAATGTAATGTGTAGGGCAGGTAACCGACGGCCTATCAGGGTTACTGAATTGTTATCAATCGAACTGACGTGCAATCCTGGACAGCAGACAGGTAGAGTGAGGACATAGAAAATTTGCAAGTACGGGATGGTATTGTCACGTAGTAGTGACGGTGAGGAGAGCAGCAATACTAAAAATGAGGAAACTAGCATTTTATTGGGTGAACTAGTGCCCTCAAAACACATGTTATACTCAGAGAACATCGACAGTGACAAACACAGTCGGCGATTGTTGAAAATCTGATCAGCAGGTCAAGCACGTCGGCTTTTATAGATCAGTCGTCGAATGTTCCAGAGTAACCACTGGGACCCGCATGCCTTCCACAAAGTTCTACACCATTTGTGTCATGCATACATGCACTCAGCTTACGCAAGGTTCGGCGACAACAGACAGCGGATAGAAGCAGCGATAACATTTTAAAAACTTCCGATACATGTAAATGCGTCCTGCGCTGAGCGATAACACTTTGTAGATGGTAAAAGCGCTCACCCGTAAAAGATAAACGAGGTCATGTGTCAGTATCATCTGGCACAAGGCATGGGGTGACAGGAGATCCTACAGTTGACATTAAATAGGCTGATTGCAATGAGCTTAGGATGGTGCAATAACTTCTGATTAGTTGGACTACACCAATAGCTTTAAAATGCATGAGATGAAAAAGTGCCTCAAATAGGTTCTGCTGTCATAAGCCGTCCACAAAGAAGAGGTTGCCCTGCTTTCGAGCATTCAGTGTGGATTGTCCTTTGTAGCCCTTTAGGAATACTGAACTGGAAGGGTTATTTTCTGTTCCTTGGCTATGCTCCTGTATTTATTCTATTGTATTTTACCTCTTGTTCTTGATGCTGTAACAGGACTGCAATCGCCTCACTTATTTTCTGCAGGCCTCACAAATGCGATGAGCCTAGCTGAAAGCATCACTGCCGAAATGGCATGCCATGCCCCTTCAAAGATCGGTGGTCAGGTCGAGGTTGGCATGCAGTGCAGCTTGCCTCTGGCTGACAAGTGTGTTGGGTGCTCGTTCAAACCAGGGAGCGAGTCTAGGAGCGTACAGACTATGGAGGGTGTGGAGCAGTTAAGCTCCACCTCAGGTGGGCAATGACCGGCACTTTTCTTACATTTGCCTGCTTATACGAGTGTGGTAAATGGCCAAGCCTGCCTAGCTTGGCACGACTTGCTCAAGTGTGTGTGATGTTCTGTCGCTGAGGATAAATTAGCAGGTATTTTATTCTTGCCTGTGTAGTGATTGAGGCAAAATGCAAAAATTCTGCCCTACTGAGCACATTGAAGCACCTTAGATGGCAGAGCTTAATCCAGAGCCCTCTTGTCCTGGTCTTGTAGCCCTTACATTGGTCCACGATAATGTTACACCCAGTGAGTCTTTTAGTTATGTATAGATCGGTGTATGAGTGTAAAAACATGAATATAGATCAATGGAGAATGTAAGTTGTCCTCTCTGGATTTGATGTGAATAAAATTAAAACATAATGCAGTCAACTATAAAAAATACCTTGTTTCATCAATATGCTCATTCATTGAGGGAGGCGTATACTACTCGGGAACTGTAAGGATTCTTGTCCTGGGACAGGTTTTGGTCACAACATCCCAGAGCACATCATTGGTGATGACTAAGCGGGACTAGGCGTGCGCAACACTGCCCTCAGGCAATGAGCAGCATGCACTGGGCTCCTGAGTTGCACGCCAGCAATCGCTTCAGACAACCTGCACGCATCTTGAGATGGTTTTAGTCCTCTCCCGTCGATAGCAGCTTCAGGTTTTTTTTTCCATGTTTACAGCCTGCAGTGACCGATGAGACCTCTTTTATACTACCTGTTTGTGTCAGTGGATAGTTATTCCATCTCAGCACCCTTGTTACAACGTGTTATCCACCTGTGCTGATGCGAAGAGTGAAGCCTTCTCCCTACGAGGAATGAGACACTAGTGAGCAATTCAAATGCCTTTGCAATGAATTCAATCTGCTGTCATCAGGAGAACTCGTCCACGGTCTCACAAGAGAATTCCATCACGTCTCTTCAGTTTCACTGTCAACAGTGTAGCCATTTTACAACAAAGCTTCCAGTGAAAATCGACAGTTGCTCTCTACTTCCTATTCATGTAAACCACACAGCAGACTGCCATGATATTGCTTTGCACCTTCACCCATTTCATCACATTTTCAAATGCAGTTATAAAGTCAAGCCCTGGCACATTATTCTTGCACCTCCAGCAGAAATAACTCGTGTTTGAGGAAAGTTTGGAAAGTTGGCAGGTTTCCCACAATAATGACAAAAATGATGACGCTTTCTTCATTTTGACAACTAGAAACAAAAAAACTTTATTTTGTTTCACAGTATACTACATGGCAGACACAGGAAAATCGTGCTAGTTATTTTGCGACAACTGACCAAAGCGGAACCACTCCTTGGTAATTCAGGTGCATGCAGCTGCAGCGTAAAATTTTCAAAATGGTTTAGAATATGTTTATTGCCACGTTTGTGGAATTCGAATATGTTCTTTTTCACAACATAATAATCATACAATAACCGACCGATTTTTCTGGACACCCTATTTTCTGGGCCGGCCGGAATATTTTAACTCTGCAATATTATTGCCAATTTGCTCCATGTAGTTAAGTATAACAATAACTAAAATTTTGAATGTTTTGAACTGTTCTCGTTTAATTTTTCTTAATTTTTCTCACGATCGCAAGTTCGAAGCTACCGAAAATGCAAACAACATCGCTGTAATTTTGTTTTCCTGCAGGCTCAAAGCAGTATTGCACACATCTCACATGCCGATTCAGAGCTACCATTTCACGTGCAGCCTCAATAGGCACCGCTTGGTGCACTCTGCCACAAGCCTTTATGCTGTCATTGCTGTCGGCACTCGTCAGTTGCATATGGCCATGGGTACTCTAGGTATCGCCTCTCGTGTGCATAGTGGTTTTCTTCAGCTGCGTACTGTGATGCTAGGCTTAGCCACTTCAACAACCCATTGTCTTCCTTGGTTTCATCGCCTGTTGTTAAGAATGGTGCTGACACTGCCTTTGTGATCCACCGCCTTCCGACAAAGGCTTTGAAGCGAGGAAATCTTAGCATATTGACGATGGAAAAGATGGCTACAATTATCGTGAAAGTGCAAAGGGACTTTTCTTAATCGGACGTCGCAAAAGAATTAGAACTCTCGAAGCAGACAATATCAGACTACATAAACAACACGGTCAACATTTTGGAAGCCGCTGAGAAATCTTCTGGAACCCACATTGCCCACCCAAAACTTGAAGCTATTCTAATGTGACTGAAAGCCATGATCGCCATGCAAGTGCTGGTGTCCGGTGATGTTTTAAATCAAAAGGCAGAAACCGTTGCGCTTCAGATGAACATTGAGGATTTTCAACTTAGTGATGGCTAGGTCCAAAATGTGAAGGGGTCCTTCACCAGATGTGGCCATTTTGAGCCAAAAAGCGCCGTGTATACAATGTGTGCTAGCGATCGTGTCTGCTAAGTATTACATCGCTATGTGCCATGGAAAGAGCTGAAATTTCAAACCAAATGCGGTTTGCTCTTCTTCTTGCGAGCTTTGTGCTCCCAGCAGGAGAGTTGACATATTTCTCACAAGTGCGCCTACGTACATTGTACTGCTGTAACGTCACTCATAGTGACATGTGACTCTGTATGGTCTGTAGTGAATTAGTCAGAGAAAGGCGCTCAAGACAAAGAGAGGCCAGTGAGCGAGTTAGTGCGGACACTCAAGCAGGGTGGCTCCGATGAGGCACATGGGGTACTCAACTGCACTTAGGACGAAAAGCAGCCAGTGAACGAGAACAGAACATTGGGGGTGCTAGTAGGCACCTGTTTCACGCGCGTCTCAAAGAGTTGAGCAAACCCAAAACTGGTGCGGCTAGGACTAGGGTACACCTCTAGGCGGTCGACATGATGAAAGGGCTTTCCAAAGAAGGGATTGCTCCCGGTGGCCAAAAGCTTACGGTACGTACCTCATGTTGTATGTGTCATCTGCATTGAAGGAAATTAAGTCCATGGCCAGGGTATCAAGCAGCAACGAGGGCTGAAAAGGGGCCTGCAGTGACGACATGCTGAAACCAAGTCGGGTGGCAGTTATATGGAGGTGGGTTTGCACAAGGCTCACCCGACGAGCAATGGTCACGGAAGGGCATGACGCTCCTACACTCTGCAACACACAAAAGCACTTGGGCAGGGTTCATCGAGTCTGACATGGCACAGAGAAGGTTCCAGAGTCAGATCGCCAACAAGCACAGGTTCATTCAACCAAGATGCAGCACAGTGTGACAGTCACGGCACTCATGGGAAAAGGCTCACCGCAAGACCGATCGACTATGCGTGCCCGCTGCGCTAGGGCTAACTGCGAAGCGGCCAACCAAGTGCGAAAACTAAAGAATTGCGGGAGCAAAGGGCCTTGTAACCACCTCGTTGTGGGCCTGTGAGCATCTGTCGCGGAAATGAAACGCTCAGCTCGGGTGGAGAGGTGCCCGGGGCACGCCACTCGGGAGGCCAATTGGGGCACATCTTGGTGACATTAGCTCACGCCGTGATTTGACCCTGGGAGGGATAAGCACACTTTGTGCAAGAAATTGGCTTCGGCACGCTAGTTGTGTCAGCCATGTTGCCGTTATGGTGGCAGTTCCCGGAGATCAAGCTAAACACAGTGCAGGAGTTGGGGGATGAGGCACAGGAAGGCACCTCAATTCCCACACCATGCAATGTCCGGGGAACAGATGTCAGTGACCAGCCGAATGCTACAACCCAAGTTAGCCCGTGATTCATACACACCTGCCCACTTGCCCTACATTGTGCGAAGGGTGTGGCAGATTCGGAGCCTGTCCAGTGGCCATCATGCTACAACACTTGATCCTCCCACCACCGCCACCGCAGCAAGGACAACGAACAACACTGGCGAAGCAGTGTTTGGAAGCACAAGCATGGGTACAACATATCGACGACAGAGCCAAGGCCTTCTAAGACCATGCACAACCACAAGAAGGACACAAGCTGCTACAAACACCGTCACACGAATGACTACGTTACCACTGAAAAAGACCGCTGCTAGCAGCCACCCCAGTTTCGAACAGACCCGCATGAGCCAAAAGGCTCACCTTCATCGACTAGCAGAGATATTTTCCGCGAACTACACTGCAGAGTCCGCTATCGCCGAAGGCACCCAATGACTCAACATTAGACGACTTAAGTCAAGTTCGATGGAAAGTGCTGCGACACAGTCATGATGTACAGCAGATCGTCATGCTGGTGTATCAGCGAACACCTTGCTGGCGCCTAAGTCGAGAACAAGAACGGCATGGGCAAATTACTATTTATTAACTCGTCCAAAAAGAAAGAAAAAACAAACCCCTCTGACGACTCTGCGACTGCTAAGACGTTGTCAGGTGATTCCTGGGCTTCTCTTCCAGCCTGGTGGGATGCGAGTATCAACTGTAGTTGCTGCCGCAGCGAGCGTTTTAGCCTGTTGCAGACTCGGAAAGTGACAAAGTCAGCAGGTACAACTTGCACTGATTCGACTGCTGGCAGCTGAAGAACTCCGTAAGGACAATGTACTTAAAGGAGCCACCAAGAAAATCTGGACAATGCCAATGACTTCCTCATCCATAGCTAACTGAAGAACATCAAATAGAAGGAGCATTGTCATAATCGTCCGACTTGTCAATTTCCTCGCACGTAGCAGCGTGTTGTGAACAGAAGAAAGGGGACAGAACCATGCGTACAGGTCAGGCAATACGAGGTTCCATTTATTGCTTCTAAAACATTGGTGATAATTACTGTGCAGTATTTTAAAAATTTAGATACTGTTCGTTTCGGCTTTTGCTTAAAGGCACATGCTCTGAAAGCATTGGAGTTTCCGTTAGAAAAAGCCAAGTGCAACACATGGCGAGAGAGAAGGCAAAGCGTGCAGTGTGTGGGGGGTCCCTCAAGGTAGAGGATGTGCCAGGTGAGAACAGGGAGGAAATCAAGTCAATCGCCAGACATTGTGATGTTGATGCTAAGCTCAAGAAAATCGAGGATTTCCAGCACGAGCTTGTGAAACAGGTCAAAGAGCTCAAGAATTAGCTAAATATGGAGTGCGATGCACGAAAAGCAGTCGAAAAAAAAGACTTTAAGCAGCCAAAGAAAAGCTGAACAGGGCGGCCATAGTGAACGAGAATGGATGGATGGATGGATGGATGTATACGATGAGTGTCCCCTTTGAAACTTGATGTAGGGTTGTGCCACCAAGCTCATATATTGCCTCATGTCCTATTTATGTTAAAAAAAGAAAAGAAAGGAATGAGACAAACACCTTAATGAATTCCCATAACCAAACTTTCTGAACCACTGTTGTGAACTTTGTTTTCGTACGCGTCTGTTTGTAGTTTTCCTACTTTCACCAATCTTCCAATCGCCTCTTACTAATCTCTATTGCAGACATCTTTCCATTTCCCCAGCTCTCTCTCAAACAAATAGCTTCAAGGAGGCCATTGGTGCCTAAATCAACTGCTGGGCAGATATCTTCATATTCTCATAAAACATGCTCCATCATTTCCTTAACTTTTCCACAGCAAGCGCATGTTTCTTCTTCCTTCTTATATCTCGCTTTATAAGTGCGTGTACTAAGGCATCCTGATCTCACTTCAAAAAGAAATGAGCTTCCCTTTGAGTTATCATAAATTGTTTCTTTCCTAATTTGTTTTTTTTTATTTTTAGTAGTTACTCATAGCAGGTTTCCTTTTCATTGCCACCACCTATGAGATTATCTCGTCTCTCTGACTTTCCGCTTGACGCCCTTTGTTGCCATGTTGCTCACCATAGAGGTTGCATACTTGCTGGTAACCTTCCTACTTCCTTTCCTCCACTGTGAATCAATGTTTTACCTGTACATATACCTGAACACTCTCGCAGCCCATTTACTTTTTTCCATATTTCTCAGTCGCTCTTCAGAATCAATTTTGCTGTCATCTTCCCTCACTTCAAATCTTGTGCAGCCCATATCACCCTGCACAGCTTAATTTATAGGCTTCCTGTGAGTGCCCAATGCGAGGCGTCCCGCTGACCTTTGGTTGCCATCGAGTCCTGATTGTACCCCTGATTTCTAGCAAACAAACAAATTTCCAAATGTAAGTCTTCGAACCGTTACACCTTTCCACGTACCCCACAGCACCTCGTACCTATTGTATCCCCATCGCTCTCTGTGTTTCATTATGGCCACAATTGTCTTCCCCTGTATTCTTTTTTTTCTGTAGTTCCACATATGATAGCCTTCGTTTAGCCATATGCCAAGGTATTTATATTCTGTTACCCGAGGTATATCCTGTCTCTGTATTGTCACTGTCTGTGCGCTGTTTTCATTGAGTGCCATAACACTTGATTTTTTTACTATAAATTTCAGACCTAGATTCTCGCCGTCCTGTCCACAGATATTAGACAGACGTTGCATATCACTTTGCATGTTAGCTAGCCACACAATGTCGTCCGCATAAAACAAACCTGGAAGCTTCTGTTCTACTACTGTACCTGCATGTTTGTATTAGAGATTAAACCCAATATAACTTCCTTCCAGCGTTCTTTCCTTCGTCGCCATACATCATAAACAGCAGTGGGGACAAAGGACACCCCTGCCTCAGACCCTTGTTGATATCAACTTTATCCTCGCTCCTCACCTCTTCTAATTCAACACAAACTTTATTTTCTAGGTAAACTTTTCTCAAAAGCTGTATACAATCGTCGCTTGAGCCTTCCTCTGCCAGAATATCTCACAAAATGTTGCTGTCCAAATTGTCATGTCCTCCTGTAATGTCTAAAAAAGCTGCATATATTGGTTTATTTTCTACTCTGAATATTTCAATAGATTGAGTAAGGCCAAAAAATCACCATCCAGATGCCTACCTATAATGAAGCCATCCTGATGGTCTCCCAAAATGCCATTATTCTCTGCCCATTGTTGTAGCTTTAATTTAATTGCCTGCATTGCTAACCTTTATATTACCGATGTAATGGTCAATGGCCTATATGAGTGAATTCTATCTTTCTGCCCCTTACCAATATAAATTATATTCATTCTACTTTGTGGCCAACTGTCTGGTATTCGTCTATCTTTCGGACATTTTTCTACTCCTTTCAACAGAGCTTCCTTACCTTTTCGACCTAGTTTATTATACAGCCTAACGGGAACTTCGTCTAGCCCTGTGGATGTCCACTTCGAGATTTTCTCTTCGTTTTTCTTGCAGTTGAAATTTGTGAGCACCAGCTCCTTTTCCATCTGATTCTCTTTCATGCTGTTTCTTTCCTCAAGTAAAATCTCGTCATTGCCTTGAAAAGATCCGGTTGTTATATTCTGGACGTAATTTATTGCTGTTTCCTCGTTCAATTTTTCTTCCGTCTTCATCTAGGATATGTTGTATTGTTCCAGACATCCTGCCGAATAAGTTTATGTGGTTCCAAAGTTTTCTAGGTGCAGCCTTCTTTTTCTCATGTATTTCTGACAACTAATGGTCACTTTCAGCTTTTATCTTTGCTTGAACCAGTATTTGAGCCATAGAATTTTTCTCCTGGTATATTTCCCATTTCCTGGCTACTTCATCCTGCCTCAACTGTGCTTTTCTTTTCTTGCCTGTGCTCTCGGATTGCTTTCTGTTGTTCGACGCCCACTTCTCGGATCTCCCTGTTCCGCCAGCTTTTGCGTTTCTTTTTTCCTTTCCAACAAACATGTTGCTTCTCTTTCCGTATTTCTGTCGTTACTACACTTAGAAGCTCACTATATTCCCAGTTTTTGCTTGACCATTTGCGCAGTTCTTCCTCAACTCTTGTGACTATATCTGTTATTTGTTCAGCGTTAAAAATTGAAGTGGCCATTTTCTGCTCCTTGCTCTGTTTCGCAACTACATATCCAGTTTCAATATTCCCGCAGGGGCATCTGCGTCAGCAGGCGTTTGTTGTGTTGCGACACCGCGTATGCGAGCACACGAGGGTTGGACCCTCCCGCATGTAGCTGTGCACATTTTAGCCATGCTCATGGAAAGGGGGATCCTGGAGGTTGAGCCGATGCCGGGTGTTCGGACCTTTACGGCCCCCTGGCAGAGGCAACACACCTCTTTCGCCTCTCCTTCACATAGACGGCACCCCCGGACTGGGCCACCCGCCGTGAATTGGCAGTCGCCTTTTCCTTTCTCTCTCTCCTCAAATCTTCGTCTTTCTCTCTCACTTTTTAAACTTTTCTGTCTTCTTCTCTCTTCCATTTACTTCCTTTCTCCACGGTGGTGACGGTTAAGTTTGTGTTGCTATCCTACCGTGGGTATTTATATTTGGTTATAGTGATGGCATACGGCTGGCATCGAGCAGGCTTGAACACAAACTCTGCCGCGTTACCTCGTTGGGCTCCGTGGTGGGCAGTTAGCACTATTGCCGAACAAATACATTTTCTTATGGCTGCGCAAACTTCTGTCTATGATCGGTGTCTTAAATGATGCCGAACCATTCCAGTTCTCTTTTCAGAGCAATGCCCAATCATTTCCCAAGTACTATGTTGTCCACAGCGAAAACAACATACCAATAAGAAAGTTCTCCCCATTCCTAGTGGCCAAGTGTCTAAAAGACGAAATCGGACCTACGTACAATGTCTAAAAAATGTCTAGCAGAGATGTCCTCCTAGAACTAAATGACAAAGATCAAGCGCGAAAGCTCTCGGCACTTACTAGTATTGGCGACGCGACAGGGACAATTTCACCACACAGAACACTAAATACAAGCAGGGGTGTGATATCAGTGGAAAACCTTATTGGCTTGAGCGATGAGGAACTGCTGGAAGGTTTCCACGAACAAAATGTTACCAAAGTACAAAGAATTGTCATCCGCAGAAACGACCAAGAAATCCCGACAAAACATGTTATGCTTACCTTTGGAACGATTGTAATGCCTACATTGCTGGATGCAGGGTACGTAATAGTAAATGTCAGACCATATATCCCGAACCCCAGATGTTTCAAGTGCCAAAGGCTCAGACATGCTTCACATGCATGCCGAGGCCAAACAACCTTTGCTAAATGCAGCTCCAATGATCACCAATCTGACAACTGCACTTGTTCCCCACATTGCATTAGCTGCAAAGGAGACCATCCAGCTTACTCAGTCTTGCCCTTGCAGGAAAAAGGAAAAAGAATTGCACTAATTGTGAAAGAAAAAATCTCGTTCTTTGAAGCCAGAAAGCGACTATCGTACCTTTTGCGACGTGGTTATGCCAATGTGATGAAGGTGGGGGCAGCATCACAGAGGCCTCAGAAGTCCTCCAAGCCCATGCACAGTGGTACCATAGTGACCCCTCCCACCCCCATGGTGGAAGCAACCAGTGCTGCTCCATCATCGTCGAAGGGCCTGTAGACACTAGTTCAGCAGGGCCATAAAATCAAACGAACCCCAAGGCCCGAGACACGTGTTTCAACACCCAACTCTCGGTCCTCCAGCGCTTCAGAGAGAGTGATGGAGGTCGACCCAAGAACCCCGGTGTCATCGACGCCGAAGGACAAGCGCTCTCTCGAGCACCTAAACTTGGACAAAGTCCCAATAGCCACTCTAAATAAGAAAGTGATAACCTAAAGTTTGTCATTCGTTTGTATCAGCCTTCTTTAGATCCATCTTACCTAACATCTTTATCTCCTATTCACTCGGAATGCCATTTTTTACCTTTAAATTTCATAATGTCTTTCATTATGCACTTGAATTGCACAGGTGCCTTACATAACTTAGGTGACATCAAAGACCTGTTATTTAACTTCTCTCTTGTAACCTTATGCTTACAGGAAACAAACCTATGCGAAAAACAAAAAATATTTTAAAAGGTTTCACTGTTGTATGGCACGACAGTACTCAGGTGAACCGGCTTTCGGGTGGTGTAGCCATTGTTCTGCAGGGCGGTATTGCAGCTAGAGAAGTTCCCATTAACAGTCACATAGAAGGCGTTGCTGTCACTGTTATAGCTCACAAAACCATCACCATTTGTTCACTGTATATTCCACTCCACACCCATTTTACTACTAAACGTTTAGAAAATTTAACAGGTGAATTACCGGAGCCATTTATTTTAGTGGGGACTTCAATGCTCACTGCACTCTTTGGGGCAGTATCAAAACTGGCCAGAGAGGGTAGCTGGTTGAAGATTTGAGTCTGTCAAATGATGTCTGCTTTTTAAATTCAGGTGCACCATATTTTTCACCGACTTCCCACACCTTTAGTTGTTTAGATTTAGCTTTTTGCTCACCATCTCTTTTTAATGATGGGAAGCCCTCAACACGTGTGTCTTATGGTAGTGATCACTTGCCCGCAGTTATCAAACTTTTATCATCACCACCAACCTTAGTCACTAGGCCACGCCGGTGGAAATTACAGCTCACTGAGTGGCCGGTTTTTATGGAGAACGCAAAACTGGAAGTCTTTTTGCCAGAGCTAAGCATTAAGAAATTTAACAAAAAAATCACTGAGATCATAATCTCAGCGGCAGAAAAGGCAATACACCAGTCATCTGGTGTTGTGCGCAAAAGACTAAATCTCTGGTGGACAAACGAGTGTACCGAAGCCAAAAAAGAACAAAATAAGGCCTGGAGAATCCTACGGAAGTACCCCACTTATAGCAGCCTTTTAAATTTCAAACAGGCCAAAGCTAAAGCACAATTTATTTGAAGAAAGGCAGAGAAATTATCATGGCAGAAATACATATCTTCAATCAATAGTACAGTGAAATCAAAACGAATGTTGGACCAGGTGAGGAAATTTAAAGGAGAGTACACATCATACACAGTACCACTACTTACATGTCCAGGCACACAAACAATACTACAGGACCAGGCCAACTTATTAGGCGAACACTTTTATGTCTCCAGCTCAGCAAACTACTCAAATGCATTCTTAAAATTTAAAGATTTGGCGGAGAAACAGAGACTGCCCAATACAGGGGCTTCATGTGTAATTCATAATAACGCCCTCACATTGCAAGAATTGAACAGAGTTCTCTTTGCTGGTAAGAAAACGGCAACAGGTTTTGACCATGTCGACAACACAATGCTGACACACCAATCTCAAGCATCAATAGAAACACTTCTTAAATTTTTCAGCAAAATATGGGAATTTGGAGTAATGCCTACAGATTGAAAAAAATGCAGTTGTAGTGCCTTTTTTGAAATGAGGTAAACGCGCAGTATCCCCAAGCAGCTACAGACCCATTGCGCAAACAAGTTGTCTAGCTAAACCCTACAAGAGTATCATAAACATAAGACTCACATTCATCCTTGAATCAAGAACCCTCTTAGACATGCACCATTGCGGCTACAGAAAGGGCTGCGCGACAACTGACCACCTCGTACGACTAGAACATGAAGTACGTAACGGGTTTCTACACAAACAACACTGTCTCGCAGTTTTCTTCGATTTAGACAAAGTGTATGATACCATGTGGCGGTATGGAATTTTAAGAGACCTGGCTGACTTGGGAGTTCATGGCAGAATGCTAAACTGTGTCTGATTTTATGACAAATAGAATATTTCAGGTGCGTCTCTGCACAATACCTTCGTGCACATTTACATAGGCAGATGGCGTTCCACAATGTTCCATTCTGAGCACGACACTCTTCACACTCAAAATGAAGTCTTCTAATAACATCATCCCATCCTCTTTTATGCACTCAATATATGTCGATGACTTGCAAGTGGCTTGCCACGCCTGAAATCTACTCGCTTGTGAAAGACAGCTTCAATTAATGATAAATAAACTCACACAATGGGCTAACAAAAATGGATTCGGTTTTTCAGCAGACAAAACTGTTACAGTTCTCTCCTCCCAGAAGCGAGGGTTACACTGCAATCCAGTTCTCACATCGGATGGTACAGCGTTGCCAGTCAAAGAAGACCACAAATTTTTAAGCATAACGTTTGACACAAAGCTGAACTTCCTAGCCCACACTAACACAACTAAAATTCAAGCAAATAAAGCACTAAATATTCTCAAGGTGTTATCCTACAAGCCCTGGGGTTCTGACCAAACTTGTCTACTACACATATGCCAGTCCCTTACACGTAGCATCCTCGACTACGGTATTGTGGTTTATGGTCCAGCTAGGCAGTCATACATCAAGTGACTTGATCCAGTTCACAATCTCGGCCTACGACTGGCAAGCGGAGCCTACAGAACATCGCCTGTCCCAAGTTTGTACCGCATTTACTCGCATAATGACTGCACATGCGTAATGATCGCACCCCGAACTTGTTGCAGCGATATGTCATGTGCTAAGTCTAGCTAATGATGATCGCACTTACTTTCTGTCGAATGCTACACGAACTACTCTTGAAGACTTTTTAAGCGGTCTGCACGCACCCAGCATTCTTAAGCAGATGCCCCATTTCATTCCTTTCATCACTTTCCACACTTCTATGGAAGAAAAGGCTACAACCGAACATGCCTGAGCTTTATTATTTGTAGGCATCATAATGGTTTTGGTCAACAACACCAACATAAAAGGCACCTTTCAATTCTTCTCGTCTGCACTCGTGGGCACGCAAGAAATCGCAAGCGGCAACGATAGTGGCTGCGTTTGCACTGATACGTTAGAAGGCTGACACTTGTAGCACAGCTAAGATATTAACCCACACATAGCAGACACCTACCTTATTAGGATAGCAATGAAGACAAATGCTGAAGTTTTCGTAGCATGCCCGCCATGGGTTTCTGTCAGCTAAGCGCGCCCATCTCTCTTTCTGTCCGCTCAAAGTGGACATGGCTGCGTTATTTTTGCGAACTTGCCGGTATTAACGATATTATTTATTGCTGATATGGAAGAAACTGTTTCAATGCACATAATGTACTTAAGAGAAGAAAAATAATTGTGTTCGGCGCGTTTGGCTTGCTCTGGCGGCCGCCATTTTTGTTTCGATGTCCCACACTGACAGCAGCAGCCACCTGCTTGTTGACCCGTTGTTATCCCGCAGCAAATGCGGGATGAAAAAAGAAAATGTTTCTTTCACGGGACATTTAACCCGCCTAATGTTCGCACCCATGAATTTGCGTCAAAGTTCTTGACAGAAAAGTGTGATCATTATGCGAGTAAACACGGTACGTTGACTGCAATGAGCATTCCTTACTGCACTGCAGAGCACTACTTACACTTTGCTATGTACTGAGAATTTGGTCATCACCACAACATATATGCTACAGCATCGTAACACAGTGAAAATTACGGGTACAATACAGAAACCAACCCAACACGGTTCGGCCACTTGTCTTACGACACGAAGAATACTGTCAGACTTATGATGTTCCTCATCAGGTCCTGCAGGCTTCTGAAAGGCCACCAAGATTGCCCCCCATGGTACAACTTTTCACAGCTATATGACTGGACACTAACACATTTAAAGAAAAAGGACGTTGCACATAATGCAAGAGTTCCGAGCTATTCAAGAAAAATATTAAATTTACACAGAATTTTACACTGATGGCTCTAAAACACGACAATACGTAGGTGTTGGAATCATAACAAAATATTTGGAAAATAGCATTCGGATAAATAAACTTTCAGTCTTTACTGTTGAAGATTATGTGATATAGATGGCAGTAAAAAAATTTACCGCCGACAAGCAGATGAATGCTATCATATATACCGATTCGTTGAGCACACTCAGAGCTCTAAACCTTAACTCCGTGTCTGAACGCCTGCTTGGCGATACCCTAAACATTGTGGCCTGTAATAACTACGGAAGAACCATACGATTCTGCTGGATCCCCAGCCATGTTGGGATACCAAGGAATGAAGCAGCAGATAGATGCGCATTCAATGCAGCACAAGAAGGCATAAGACAAACAACACTTCCACACAGAGACAGTATCCAAGCGATTCATAAGGCCCTGGCATCAAAGTGGTAACTAGAATGGGACTTTCGAATAAATAACAAGTTACAATAAAACCCTTGCTTGGCGAGTAGAAGTCATGCAGTCACCAGCAACGCTTCTATGAGGTGATCCTATGCAGACTCCGAATTGGGCATACACATCTGACGCACAATTTTCTACTTCAAAACGAAAACACGCTAACTTGCGAGAAGTGCCATGAACCACTTGCAGTAATGCACATTATTATCCATGTCCACATACTGAAGCACAGAGACGGAAGCTTTTACAGAATCTCTATAACTTACACATACCTTTACACCCCGCCTCAATATTCGAAGATGATCCGCTAGTGCCCTTCACTGATTTGTTGAGCTTTTTAGAAGAAACCTGTTTTTGCACAGAGTATAAAGTAATGCAGCTTTCGTTGCTTGAGCATTTGATTTCTTAATATTATTACAATGTCATCGAGCGATGCTCAAGGGTCGAGCCGCCACGAGAACGACAACGAAGTAGGTCTGTGCCCTTGGCGCGGGCGAGTGTCGACCTGGTGGCCTGGCTCCAGTGTAGATACCCTGTATATAGCCTCTTTCATCTGTGTTTTTCCACATGTAACATTCTGGTGGAGGTCAGCGATCCCCGTCCTCACCACAGAACTCCGGAGGGGTCGGTACATCGAGCTTGTCACCATGCCTCCCGGTGACGAGCCCGCCTCAGCAACGGCTTCGGCTTGTCCGACTTCTCCAATCATCACGGTTGCCCAACATCGCGACCCTGGTGTGTTCTCTGGCCTCAAGGGAGAGGACGTTTATCAATGGATCAAGCTCTATGAACACGCCAGTGCTAATACAGTCAAACCTCGATATATTGAACACGGATATATCGAATTTTTGCGTATATCGAACAATTTCTATATCACATGGAAAATCGCATGCATTTTTAATTCTTCATTTCGAACGGGGCCGGATGTAAAATGGATGTATCGAACTCCGCCGCCCCAGACCAAGTGCGCTCTGTTGACAGGAGGCGAGCTTTCCCGCAACACTCCCGAAGATAGCGGCGGCGCGATCGGCGTTCCAGACTGCTGCGTACGACAGCCACCCACATCGGTTGCGCCGAGGGCCCCATTTGAACGTAGCGGCGTACACGCGCGGCGGCTTGGAGCCAGCACGGCCGCCTCGATAGATCACGCGCGCACCTATGCCCGCACGGCGGGGCAAGCCGCCTCGACCACGCGCGCACGGCGGGGCTTGCCCCCGCCGTGCGCGCGTGATCGAGGCGGCCGTGGAGCCTGTTGGAGCGCTTTGTCGGTGCTGAGCCACACAGCATGTGCATTGAGGACTTCGTTGGCGGTGCTGACAGCACCGGAACAGTGGCGGAGTCAACAAACGTGGAGATCGCGGCAGAAGTGACTGCTCAGCGGCCAAACGAAGACGCTGCCGAGGCTGATCTAGCAAGCGCTGATGTTGCCCCGCTCCCGACTGCAACTGAGGCTGTAGCTGCTTTGGCCATAGTATGCCGCTACTGCGGCGCAATAGAAGGCACTGGACTGTCTCTTGTGGACCGTTTGGACTATGTTGAGGACGCCGTGGTCAAGCACGCGGTTGCCAATATGAAGCAGGCTACGCTGCTTCAGTACTTTCAGCGAACTAAATAAATACTTTGTTTGAAGCTTTATGTGAGTATCTATTGCGCTACGATTGGTTCATTGATTGATTTGCGCTAGTTTTTGGCACGTTTTCTACGTGATTTTATATATTGAATTCTGGCTATATCGAACTATTTTGCGATCAACGCGCTGTTCGATATATCGAGGTTCGACTGTAACAGCTGGGATCCAACGATTATGTTCGCCAATATCATCTTTTATCTCGGCGGCACCCCACGCGTGTGGCACCAAACGCATCAGGACGAGATAAATAGTTGGGACAGTTTCAAAGAAAAGCTCAGGAAACTGTTCGGCGACCCCATTGGGCACAAGGCTGCCGCGAGAAAGGCTCTTGCGTCTCGTGTTCAGACATCTACAGAGCCGTACGTTTCGTACATCCTCGACATCTTGGCTCTCTGCCGCAAAGGTAAAGATACGATGTCTGAAGCATATAAAGTGTCGACTGTGCTAAAAGGCATCGCCGACGATGCTTTCAATTTGCTTGTTTTCGGTCACGTCTCGACTATCGACGCCATCATCAAAAAATACCGTCGCCTTGAACAAGCTAAGAGCCGCTGTATCACACATCACATCACGCGGCTACCCACCACTGCTGCTACGTTGACATGTGAGGGTCGACCGCGTCAGACCACCCCCTGTGAAGATGTAACCCGTATTGTTCGCCGCGAGCTCGAGGCCGTCTGTTTGCCAGCTTTCTCCGCGACGCCTCCCGATCCACCAGCAACCACGATTGCGCTGATTCAGGCCGTCGTCAGACAGGAATTTGAGAACATGGGTCTCAACTTCGTGTGTTCATCGTCTCCACCCACGGTTCCCCAGTTCTCTAGCAGCCCTCCTCATCCCCGGAAGTCTTTTTCAGCCACATCTCGCTACAACCCGTCCGAATGGCGTACCCCTGAGGACAGGCCGATCTGTTTCCACTACTGTCGCATCGGCCACGTCGCTCGTCACTGCCGCAACCGATGGCCACCACCTCCTCGGATATACACCGCTGCTCATTCCCGCCCCTTTGGACCTTCTGTTCCCTATACCACCCGCCATGAACCCGTTGCCGCTGATGCTCCTGCACCAAACCTTCGCTACAGCCGCTCTCCCTCACCTCGACGCCATCAGTCTCGTTCGCCCCTACCCCGTCGCTTCTCTCCGTCGCCTATCGCCTCCCGGATCCAGCTGGAAAACAGGCACTGCAGCTTCTGGAGGTGAAGCTGCGTTGTCCACCCTGCCCTCAAATCCTCTGCTCACGCTGCACACGAACCAAAACCTTCTTGACGTTGACGGATGGCTATTTTGTCACGGTACTCATCGATACAGGTGCGCATCTTTCTATTACGAGTGCTGAGTTCTGACGACGACTGAACAAGCTCCTCACTCCAGCGTCGGCACGCGTCGTCCGCGTTGCGGATGGCGGTACTGTGCCTATCATCAGCTTGTGTACGGCACGTGTCAGCATCACCGGCCGCCACACTCCTGTCCTCTTCACTGTGATTGCTCGTTGCCCCCATGACCTCATTCTCGGCCTCGATTTTCTCTCCGCGCATTCTGCTCTTATTGCCTGCTCTTCCAGTACCCTTCCCCTTGAGTTGCCGATTCTCGCAGAACCTTCTGAGACACCCCAGTGCCGCCTACGCCCCACCGGCTTTATTCGTCTGCCGCGAAAATCAATAGCCTATATTGAACTCTTGTCTTCCCCACCAGTCCCTGATGTCGAGTACCTCGTCACTCCTCTGCCCGACATTCCACTACAGTAGGCGCGGTATTCTGTGCACGGCACGGTGCAGTATACTGTGAGGCACGGTATACCGTGCCTCACAGTATACTTACTATTACTGCGAACCGCACTTTCATGCCTATCTTTAACTTTGGATTGGCAAAGCAAATTCTACCGCAAGGTATTTGCCTTGCCAACGTTGATGTCTCGGCGACCATCACGTGGCAACTTTATCGACCGATGCTTGGGAGCTTAGCAGGCCCATCGTGCGAGCCTCGGCCGCCGATCCCAAGATACAGAAAATGGTTGCGACGGACCTGCCTTCTGTGCAGGCTGAAGACCTTTACCAACTATTATCGTCCTACAGAGATATTTTCGACTTCGACGATCGCCTTTTAGGCCAGACGCTCATGGTCAAGCATCGAATTCTTACTGGTGGTGCTACTCCTATTCACCGACGACCTTATCGAGTTTCTGCATCGGAACGCCGAGTAATTCAAAGTGAAGTCAGCAAAATGCTAGACAAAAACATTATTGAGCCTTCTTCGAGTCCCTGGGCGTCACCTGTAATGTTGGCTAAGAAGAAGGATGGCACGTGGCGTTTCTGTGTAGACTACCGCCATCTGAATAATATTACTAAGAAGGGCGTCTACCCACTCCCACGTATAGACGACGCCCTTGACTGCCTCCACGGTTCCAGCTATTTCTCTTCTATTGATCTTCGTTCTGGATACTGGCAGATTGCTGTTGACGATATGGACAGAAATAAACCACGTTCATCACGCCGGATGGCCTATGTCAATTTAAAGTAATGCCGTTTGGATTATGCAATGCCCCTGCCACCTTTGAGCATATCATGGACTCCTTGCTCCGTGGTTTCAAATGGTCCACATGTCTCTGCTACCTCGACGACGTCATCGTCTTCTCGCCCACGTTCGACACTCACCTTGAGCGTGTAAGAGCTATACTTGATCTATTTCCAAAGGCGAAGCTGCAACTTAACTCGTCGAAATGTCGTTTCGGCTGCTGCCAAACTACTGTTCTGGGCCATCTCGTTGACGCTTCCAGAGTACAGCCTGATCCCGACAAAACTCGCGCTGTCCGAGATTTTCCGGTTCCGAAGACAGCCGCAGACGTTCGAAGTTTTGTCGGGCTATGCTCGTACTTTCGTCGTTTTGTTCAAGATGTTGCGGCAACTGCTAGACCCCTCACTAATCTTTTGAAGAAAGGCGTACAATTCTCGTGGGGTACTGCAGAAGCCGCCGCCTTCTCTCGTCTCGTCACTCTTCTCTCCTCACCACCCATTCGCACAACCACTTCGACCCTGATGCCCCTACAGAATTACGTACAGATGCCAGCGGTCATGGCGTAGGTGCCGTCTTAGCCCAGTGTCAGCGTGGCCAGAATCGCGTTATTGCTTATGCGAGCCGCCTCCTCACACCATCGGAGCGCAACAATTCCATTACGGAACAAGAATGCCTTGCGTTAGTCTGGGTGGTTGCAAAGTTCCGTCTTTACCTCTACAGTCGCCCCTTTTCCGTAGTCACTGACCATTATGTTCTCTGCTGGCTCTCATCCCTGAAGGATCCTACAGGCCGGCTTGGTCGATGGGCTTTGAGACTACAAGAATTTTCGTATTCCGTGGTCTACAAGTCTGGCCGCCTGCACCAAAACGCTGACAGCTTGTCGCGTTACCCTGTTGACGACCCTGACTCCTCCAATATTACCAGTGCTGCTTGGTATTCTCTGTGTCGCAGTTGCTTCATTTCGCCGACGAGCAACGTCGTGACGCCTACATCAGAGCACTCATCAACCGTTTTTACCACTCTCTGGCCGACGTCACTGTACGCCTGTTCGTCCTCCGTGACGGTACTCTGTACCGTCGTAACCTTCATCCGGACGGCTCCGAGTTCCTACTTGTCATACCTAAACACCTGCACTCAACCGTTCTAGAAGAGCTCCACAGCGCACCGACGGCTGGGCACCTCGGCGTATCTCGAACCTATGACCGTGTACGTCGCCGTTTTTTCTGGCCGGGCCTTGCCCGTTTCGTACGACGTTACGTCGCCGCTCGTGAACTTTGCCAACGATGTAAGAAGCCTTCCCAGCCCCCCGCTGGCTACCTGCAGCCGCTCGACATCCCTGCCGAGCCCTTCCATCGTGTCGGCTTAGACCTTCTCGGCCCATTTCCGGAATCTACATCAGGAAACAAGTGGGTTGCCGTCACAGCGGACTATGCGACCCGCTATGCCATAACCCGCGCTCTACCGTCCAGTTGCGCAACTGATGTTGCGGACTTCCTCCTGCATGATATCATTTTGATTCATGGTGCTCTGCATCAATTGCTAACAGACCGTGGCCGTACGTTCTTACCCAAAGTCATTGACGACATCATGCGTGCCTGCTCAGTACAGCATAATTTTACCACCTCCTACCACCCTCAAACGAACGGCCACACTGAGCGTTTGAACCGCACCCTTACAGACATGCTATCTAAATACGCTTAAGACGACCACAGTGACTGGGACCAGGCTCTACCTCGCATTACATTTGCGTATAACTCTTCCCGTCTAGAAACTGCTGGCTTTTCGCCTTTTTACCTCTTGTATGGCCGTGAACCAATGCTATCACTGGACACTGTGCTTCCGGCCACCACAGCTTCAACTAGCGCTTATGCCCATGATGCTATCGCCCATGCTGAACATGCTCGCCAACTTGCGCGCACTCGTCTACAAGTCTCTCAAGGCAAACAAAAGCAACGCTAGGACTTCCGTCATCGTGATGTCCATTTTGTGCCCGGTGCCCTCGTGTTGCTTTGGTCACCATCGCGTAAAGTTGGCCTTTGTGAAAAACTGCTTTCCTGCTACACAGGCCCATATCGCGTGCTTCGCCAAGTAACTGATGTCACCTACGAAATCGCTCTAGACACGCCCACTACGTCCTCCGCTGTGACCACCGCTGACATTGTCCACGTCGCCCGACTCAAAACCTTCAACTCTCCACGCGCCTTGGATATTTAACGGCACCGTGACGGCGCTTTTGCCGCCGGGGGGTAGTATTACGATATCAACGATGACGGAGTGGGTCTGTGCCCTTGGCGTGGGCGAGCGTTGGCCTGGTTATCTGGCTCCTGTGTAAATACCCTGTATATAGCCTCTTTCGCGATGGGTAGAGTGAAAACTAAATGCACTATACTAATGGGTGACTTTAATGCCAAGGTAGGCAAAAAGCAGGCTGGAGACAAGGCAGTGGGGGAATATGGCATAGGCACTAGGAATATCAGGGGGGAGTTATTAGTAGAGTTTGCGGAACAGAATAATATGAGGATAATGAATACCTTCTTCCGCAAGCGGGATAGCCGAAAGTGGACGTGGAGGGGCCCGAACGGCGAGACTAGAAATGAAATAGACTTCATACTCTGCGCTAACCCTGGCATCATACAAGATGTGGACGTGCTCGGCAAGGTGCGCTGCAGTGACCACAGGATGGTAAGAACTCGAATTAGCCTAGACCTGAGAAGGGAACGGAAGAAACTGGTACATAAGAAGCCGATCAATGAGTTAGCGGTAAGAGAGAAAATAGAGGAATTCCAGATCAAGCTTCAGAACAGGTATTCGGCTTTAACTCAGGAAGAGGACCTTAGTGTTCAAGCAATGAACGACAATCTTGTGGACATCATTAAGGAGTGTGCAATGGAAGTCGGTGGTAACTCCGTTAGGCAGGATACCAGTAAACTATCGCAGGAGACGAAAGATCTCATCAAGAAACGCCAATGTATGAAAGCCTCTAACCCTACAGCTAGAATAGAACTGGCAGAACTTTCGAAGTTAATCAACAAGCGTAAGACAGCTGACATAAGGAAGTATAATATGGATAGAATTGAACATGCTCTCAGGAACGGAGGAATCCTAAAAACAGTGAAGAAGAAACTAGGAATTGGCAAGAATCAGATGTATGCGTTAAGAGACAAACCCGGCAATATCATTACTAATATGGATGAGATAGTACAAGTGGCTGAGGAGTTCTATAGAGATTTATACAGTACCAGTGCCACCCACTACAATAATGAAAGAGAAAATAGTCTAGAGGAATTCGAAATCCCACAGGTAACGCCGGAAGAAGTAAAGAAAGCCTTGGGAGATATGCAAAGGGGGAAGGCAGCTGGGGAGGATCAGGTAACAGCAGATTTACTGAAGGATGGTGGGCAGATTGTTCTAGAGAAACTGGCCACCCTGTATACGCAATGCCTCATAACGTCGAGCGTACCGGAATCTTGGAAAAACGCTAACATAATCCTAATCCATAAGAAAGGGGACGCCAAAGACTTGAAAAATTATAGACCGATCAGCTTACTGTCCGTTGCCTACAAACTATTTACTAAGGTAATCGCAAATAGAATCAGGTACACCTTAGACTTCTGTCAAGCAAAGGACCAGGCAGGATTCCGTAAAGGCTACTCAACAATAGATCATATTCACACTATCAATCAGGTGATAGAGAAATGTGCGGAATACAACCAACCCTTATATATAGCTTTCATTGATTACGAGAAAGCATTTGATTCTGTCGAAACCTCAGCAGTCATGGAGGCATTACGGAATCAGGGTGTAGACGAGCCATATGTAAAAATACTGAAAAATATAGCGGCTCCACAGCCACCGTAGTCCTCCCTAAAGAAAGCAACAAAATCCCAATAAAGAAAGGCGTCAGGCAGGGAGATACGATCTCTCCAATGCTATTCACAGCGTGTTTACAGGAGGTATTCAGAGACCTGGATTGGGAAGAAATGGGAATAAAAGTTAATGGAGAATACCTTAGTAACTTGCGATTCGCTGATGATATTGCCTTGCTTAGTAACTCAGGGGACCAACTGCAATGCATGCTCACTTACCTGGAATGTAAAGTAATGTTTAACAGTCTCGGAAGAGAACAGCAGTTTACAATAGGCAGCGAGGCACTGGAAGTCATAAGGGAATACATCTACTTAGGGCAGGTAGTGACTGCGGATCCGGATCATGAGACAGAAATAATCAGAAGAATAAGAATGGGCTGGGGTGCGTTTGGCAGGCATTCTCAGATCATGAACAGCAGGTTGCCATTATCCCTCAAAAGAAAAGTGTTTAATAGCTGTGTCTGACCAGTACTCGCCTACGGGGCAGAAACCTGGAGGCTCACGAAAAGGGTTCTACTCAAATTGAGGACGACGCAACAAGCTATGGAAAGAAGAATGATAGGTGTAACGTTAAGAGATAAGAAAAGAGCAGATTGGGTGAGGGAACAAATGCGAGTTAATGACATCTTAGTTTAAATCAAGAAAAAGAAATGGGCATGGGCAGGACATGTAATGAGGAGGGAAGATAACCGATGGTCATTAAGGGTTACGGAGTGGATTCCAAGGGAAGGGAAGCGTAGCAGGGGACGGCAGAAAGTTAGGTGGGCGGATGAGATTAAGAAATTTGCAGGGACGGCATGGCCGCAATTAGTACATGACCGGGGTTGTTGGAGAAATATGGGAGAGGCCTTTGCCCTGCAGTGGGCGTAACCAGGCTGATGATGATGAGCCTCTTTCATCTGTGTTTTATCACACGTAACAATATCTTGTGGCTGGCGCAGCATGGCCTTAGTCGCTCTTGCGCCATTAAACCCGAATTAACTAACCAGCTTTAAAATGACGCGTTTACTGTCACTGCCTATGCTACTATTGGCGGCAAGGAGTTACGGAGTCGCCATCTATCGGAAGCGGCTCGCTGGCGTAGTATGAGGGATCACGTGGCGCGCTCCTCATAGGTTTTGCTGTCAGCGCTCATTGAAAACACCACGCGCGAGCTCTCCCGGACATTTCTGTAAGTACTTTCGAAATGAGAGAAGTTTTTTACTGTCTAAATAATAATCTTGGGCAAACTGAAAGCACAGAATCGTTTTCAGACGCTATCTCTTTACCGAATACGTACAGTGAACGACTGCGCACGGTCGCCACGATGGACTCTCCCGAACCGGCTTCTTGCGCGAAAGGTAGCCAAACGCTGAGAGTAAACTATGTGAAATATGTTGTTAGAGTGGGCTTTCTGTATAACCAAATGGGGCATAACAAAATGAAGCCTCAATGCAGCGATCGCACAGGTTTGCAGCGACCGACTGCGCGTCTGCATGCATGTCCGCGAACAATGTTTTGCTTTCGCTGTGAGCGCGTTTTCGCACCGTGCCATGAGCTTTAGGCCGCAGAATATGAGCATTTGACAGTATACAAGAAGCCATTGTTGCTTGGGTGCTATCAGAGCTGTTCAAAATAATTTCATTGTAGAGACTTCGACGCCTATGGGGACTGTAATGTGCCGTCGCGACGATTCAATCTTTTTTTTTCTTCTAACTTCTTGGACGTTTTCATATTATTCCTTGAGTTGCGTCGCACTGTATATTATCGGTGTTCTCAGCGCGCGATTTCCCGCTGCTTCTTTTTTGTAATCCAGTGGATTAATTCAGAACACAAACATGACCATATGCATGCTTTTTTTAAATGTGCTCCTTACCGCTGCCTTTCCACTCCGCTGAACTTGCCCGTATCTATTGCATCGACAAGTTCATCGACCAAACCGTCATGACATTAGTCTGGCAGCGGACTCGGGCGAGCGTCGCAGTGCGCGTTTTCAGAACATCGCGGACCAGGCACCGTAGCAGAAATCTTCCTCGCGTCTGTGCTTGCTGCATACCCGAGTTGTAGCCGATTACTGTTTGCCGGTTTTATGTTTCGCGAGCCAAGCTTCGCGCAGCTTCTTGTCCTGCGGCTAGGTGTGAATAAGGCGGACACCGGCGTCCGTTACGTGCATCCGGCCCTGCGGCACCGAGCAGTAGCTTACCATGTTGCGCGCCTTCAAAGGCAGCCACTACTTATTCTAGCGCTTTCAAGCGTTGTAAAGGAGACACTCGAAGCGGGAAAATCTCGCCACTAAATGAGGACCGCAGCGTACGAGGGAATTTAAACTTTCGTTTTCAGCACGCTTCGGCGCTCTCGAAGCAGCCGACGCGGCCGCTATGTCCACGTGATCCCTAATAGCACGTCACACCGACGGTGGCGCCAGCTTTTCCAGTGGTGGAGCTCGAGGCCAATACCCTTCCTCGTCAGTGACCATTTCTCTCAACTAATCATGAATTCCTTCTATCATCCGGCAGTAATCAATTGTCGAATGGCGGTTTTCCACTTCCCACGTGGTCTGCCTGTCATACTTAGGCCTATAATTATGATAACGAGGTTATGTTGCTTACAAAGATCTAGCATTGACTTCCCATTGTTGTTGGTATAACCATATAGATCCTGTATGTGGGCATTCATGTCACCTAATGAAATAATTTCGGCACCATTCCCGAAATCCTTGATATCGGCATTTAGACATTCCACTAACTCTTGATTCTTCTCTCTGCAATTATTTCCAATCCACAAGTACGTTACGCCTGCAGCTAAGTTTTTTTTCCCCTCATTGTACATGACAAACATAGATGCTCTTGACATTTTGAATTTATTATTTTCCATTTGGCTCCCTTATGGATGAGCGTTCCGACTCCCTCTCCCTTTCTTTCAGATTTATTTCTATACACCCTTCCCAAACATAATTCTCAATCACTGGCGGCTCTTTCGATTCTCTAATTGGTGTGTTTCTGAAACTGAATACACCCCTATTTATTCTTTATTTAACTGCTCCTCACTCTCTGCCCACGTCTCCTTTCTTCTGCCGGCCTGCATGTTTATGTAGCCTTTGCATGGCGAGCTCTCTTTCTTATTTTCCTCCTTTTGCTTTTATTTTACAATCATGCTATTCCGAGGTTTCTTTAGGGGGACCTTCTTCATCACTACTTACACTGGCCTCCTGATCGTCTGTGGGCCCGTTAAGAAAGCAACCGCACGACCAGCAAGTCGCCAGCTCACTTTTCGTCCAAGCCTGTGGTTGAAGTAGACCCCATCTCGTTGGAAACCACCACACCTCTTCACTTCCCTGTTTACTTTACAACAGGGTGTCTACCAACCGGGAAAACCAGGAATTCTCAGGGATTTTGAGTAGTCTGGAAAAACTCTGGGAATTTGTGCCTCTATCATGGAAAATTTGCTGTAATATTATTGAAAGGGTTGAAAGTCGTGGTAATGCTGGCGCGAGTAACAGACGGGAATCGTAATGAATCGTCATTGTCTGCCGTCGGCTGGAGGAGTTGCCAGTGTACAGTCAACAGCCGACTTTCAGGATTCCCGATAATTTGGATGGATTCGCGGCACCACCACGTAGCCCAAAGAGTCAATGTATCAGAACGTCAAAAATTTCGGACGCAAGCACTCTTCGACGTCCGATTTTCTGGATGTTTTGCCTTAACCGCAGGCCTGAAACGGCGTTAATCGAAGCCACCACCGCTGCCATTTTGATTACCTCGCCGCCTCGTGCCGGCGCTCTCGCATGCAGATCGGCTGGCAGCCGTAGCCACCACTGCAGCAACGCTAGGCCTAGCTGATTCGACGTTCGCTGTGAAGCTTCTTGCCATTGGGTGCCGTGTTTTTTATTGAAAGAATTCGCTGCTATCAGCAATGGCACGGACTCCGCCTTTGTGGTCTTCGCGATTGGCTTAGAAGCTTGGAAAGGACAGTGCGTTGCATAATGCCGGCATGTGCCGGTTCCCGACAGTCAGCTTCGCCTCCGTATGGAAACGTTACTTGGTGAAGTATACGTAAAAGTATTGCAGTGAAGCATAACAAGCGTGGGAAGTGGCTATGCCACTGGACACAGTATGTATTCCTTAATTATACGTGCGTGCACCCGGTCTCCCCTGTCACAGTACGAGCCCCGATATGCCTAATATGTGTACCGACAGGCCTTCAGAGTGTTTTCGAATGTGCCTATGGTGGTTTGAGCCATTAAGGGCAGTAAATGACATGCATTTTTTTCCAACTTGCCAATTTTTCGGACGTTTTGCCGGCCCCTAGGGAGTTCGGAAAATCGGACGTGGACTGTGCAATTGACCAAGGTGATGCTTCAAATGGTCCGTGGGGCGAACGAGTGTGGAAGGAGGACAAGAACGGGAAAGGAAGCGTGCTGCCACCGTTTTGAAGGAGCTTGAGCTCAAAAAACATTGTTGGTTGATTCCGAGATACAGGGGTCCCTCATCCAAGCCAAAATAAACTCTTTAAAGCAGTGAAACACAACACTTAGGCGTCATGCGCGGGCTGAGAGTATTTTAGGACAGTTGAGGTTGACTTACGAGCTGTTGAGAGAGAATCTAAATTGTGATAAAGTTCGGGCCTCATACCACTGAGCTTGCTATCAATTGATAGAAATAACTCATATTCGAAAATATTTGCTTCTGTATGCATCTCCTTTTCATCCGTATTTGAGAATGTTCGACTCTATTTGCAATTTTTTTCACAGACGTTTCATTTGCTGTGCTTTTTACTAACCCCTCCCAAGTATTCTCTTGTTACATTACATAAACACTACTCCTAAATATGCAAACTTAATTAAGTCGTTCTTTCTTTAAAAAAATTTCATATGCTTACTAGAGAGTGACAGCGTCAAGTGATATGGTTTCAGCTTGTCTTGACATAAAACATAGTTCTGCATCACTCTGGGAATCTTGCAAAGGCACTCAGGGAAACCCTGGAAAACTCAGGGAATTTGGAGATGTCAACTTTGTAGACATCCTGTACAACGTAGAAACCTTTCTCTCGGCTCAAAGTCCATATAGCCTCATTAGTAGCCACTATGGCTCTTTGTACGTTACTGTCAGGTACAGGCACATCCAGCACCGTGCACACCGCGATCTGCACCTGTGGGGACAGCTCACGGAAGTCGTTTGCCTCCTTTGCCAACGGCTGGGCTAGTCCTGTCTTTTTTGTTTGGGACGTTAGTTAGCCCACCTGTGACTATGACAAGGTTGCGTCCGTGGGCTATTCCCGCAAGCTTTGCTTTTGCTTGCTCCATGGCAGTGCCTACTAATGTCACTCTTGGAAATATCCCTACCGCTACTCTTTTTTCAGCTTTCACCCTCTCCACAGTTGCCTCTGAGCACCTAGCCAGGTTTGAGTCGCCGGCGATAATCATCCTTTCACTCTCTCCTACTGCCGAGGCCTCTCCCTGCTTCCCTTTGTCATGCTTTTCTGGTTGTGGTGGTGGTAAACATTATTGAAAGTGGGAAGGGGAAAGTTTCTGTGTGGTTTGGACTTGACAAGGGCCATTGACCTCTGCGTTCCTGCTTTTCATTTGTGGTCGCATCAAGATAGGTGAAGCTCTTTCCAGGTACTCGCACCCTACTTTGCATACCTTCCACGTGCTTTGTTGACACTCCCTCTCCTGTCATGTTGGCAGACTGCTTTGCATTGTCGCGACGATTGTCCTTCATGATGGCGGCTTGGCCTTTTTTCCACCACCTTCTGTCCATCACGCTCCAGCTCTTTGACCTGTTTCTCAAGCTCATCCTGGAAAGCCTCCATTTTGTTCAGCCTAGCATTGACATCAGTGTCTGGCGATTGACTTGATTTCCTCCCTGTTCTTGTTCTCCTTGTATGCTGCACGTTTTACCATCTTGTTCTTGTCCCTGTTCTGTTCTTTCCTCCCTGTTCCTGTTCTCCTTGTATGCTGCACGTTTTACCATCTTTCTTGCCATGTGTTGCACTTCGCTTTTTCTAATACAAGCACCGAAGCTTTCAGAGCATGTGCCTTCTGGCAAAGGCCTATACGCACAGAATCTAGATCCTTAAAATGCTGCAAAGTTGTTATCACCAATGATTTAGAAGCAATGAATGCCACACAGACTTAAGGTACGACATGTATTCACACGTGTTGAAACACGCTCTCACTGTCCTACCAAAGCAGTACTACCGATACCAATGCACACGGACTGCAACCACTAATAGCTAATGGTATTGCGACTTCCAAACTACTATTTAAAAGCTACAAAGGCTAACGTCCCAAAACGGTTGCACGTGTTGAAACACGTTTCGCGTGTGGATGCTATGGCTGTCCGGCAGAACTATATATGCACAAAACACACACACACACATAAATACACAAAAATAAAACTAGTCAATTACTATTTAAAGGCTAAAAAATCGGGAAATCAAAAACAGAAGCCAGCTCAAAGCATGTACAAAAAACTCGCCATGTTTTCGTCGATGCCACGGGGCCCTGGAAAAACACGTCCATCCGTTGCGAACATCACCGACACCAGCAGGATGGAAGTGGTAAAAGTGGTATACCAACTATGTCTCATTGAGGGGGGAGGGTCAAACCACAAACGATCTGTGCTCTCTCTCTCTGTCTGTCTGTCTCTCTCTCTCTCACTATATATATATATATATAATATTGCGAATAACTATAACAACATGTGAAATATTGTCGAAATGCTGCACTCAGATATATTAGTCACCGGCCGATTTCTCAGACTACAATGGGATGGGAAAAATGTCTGAATAAAACAACAGTCCGAAAAAACTTGTGAATAGGAAAAGTGAACTTTATATTTGCGAATCAACCTTGAAATAGTTACGGACTGTGCCTTGCCTCATTTTGCACCTGCTTGCGACAACATCCGCTTGTATTTGCGCGAGGGTCGTCCTCTCCTCGAACACATTTGACAGCAACATCCGTGCACTGTTAATGTCCGATGTCGTTGGTTGAGGACAGCTGAAGCATCGGATCCAGAATCACTTTGAAGCGTAAGCACCTGTGTCACGATCTCGTGGTGAGTAGGCTCTGTGCACAGTTCAAGGTTCAGCAGCGCAAAATCCAGCGTGCCTATTTGCTATCGTTGCTGGCTGAACGGCCTTCCACGAATCAGCAAGCATGCAGACTGCCTTGAAGAGGTTCACGGTGTGCACTTTTTCGTTGTCAATGCACAGGATTGTGCGGCAAAGCAGACTGGCATGGTAGAGCGCTTTTAAGATTTTGTATCTCGCGCTGGCCCATGGGGTGTAGCACACTCGTCGTATTCGGCGGCAAAAATTCTAGTCGGATGGCCTGGAGGTTGTCTACAGCACCATGGGCTGCACATTTGTCGACAAAAATCACCACTTGGCATTGCTGGGATCGAAACATTCCGTCCATGCGGCGCAGGTAACCCTCGAATGATGATTGCGTAATCGGTGCCTTTAAATTGCTCATGTACCATACTGGCAGGTTTCTGGGGCCCTTGAAGCACCTGTGGTTTCGCGACTTTCCAATCACAAGAAGTGGAATTTTCTCGGTACCGGTGGCGTTCGCACCGACCATAACTGTAATTATTTCTTTGCTGTGCCGCCCTCTGGTACTTGGATCACTTGAGAAATGCAGCAAACGGTCCAGCAGCATCCTAAAGAATAAAACCGTTTCATCGCAGTTAAAAATGTCCTCAGGGTTGTAGTTTTGCAGGACAAAGATCAAATCATTGCTGCAGTATTCTGCCACCACAGCCTGGTTGACAGCTCCACTGTCACCGCACATCTTCTTAAAGTATACTCCATGCCTTTTCTTAAAGCTGCGGAGCCATCCGTCAGTGAACTTGAAGTTCTCTATGTTAATCTTGATGGCGAGATCTTTGGCCTTCTGTTTAAGCGTGTCACCAGAAACTGGGATATTCTTTGTCAGCACCCCTTTAAGCTACAATTTAAATGTGTCTTCCAGCTGCAGATGATCACCCTTGCGGTCCGTTTTTTTTCTCTTTCGAGTGAATTCTCGAAGGCAGACAGTATCTTGCTCTTGTTTCGGATGTAATCTGAAACTGCTTGCTTGGACAGCTGGAACTGCTTCGCCACGTCAGCTTGCGTCCGTCCTTTCTCCATGAGTTCAATGATCGCAGCTTTCTTTTCCAAAGTTAAGGTGGGTGTAGTTACCGTGTTTCTTCTTTGCAAAGTTCGGTGGAGAGGCGTGAGGCGAGGCCATAGTGTCGAGAACACATAGCAAAAATTCACTTCCGAAAGGCGAGAATATCCCGGGAGACAAGCAGGCTGCACACAAGTGGCAATTGTAACCGTTCACGATAGATGGATGGATAAGGCTTAACCCTTGAAATCGGGTGGCGGCTCATGCCATCTAGCTGCGACACCAATCCAATTGAAGCCACTAGCGGTTCCAAACAAGCCTCGAGCCAGCATATTCAAAATGATCGCATGCGGGCTGCCGGTTGAGCCCCAAAAGAGGAAGGCATAGGCGACGACTGTCTACAGCTTATCACAGTATTTACCTAGAAAATACAGTTTGCGATGAATGGGAAGGGATGAGGAGCGAGGAGAAGGTTGATATCAACAAGTGACTGAGGCGGGGGTGGCCGTTATCCCCACTGGTGTTTATGATGTTCATGGTGAGGAGGGAAAGGGGCTACAAGGAAGTAATATTAGGTTAAATCTCTCATACAAACAGGTCGGTACAGCAGTAGAGCAGCAGCTTCCAGGTTTATTTTATGTGGACGACATTGTTTTGCTAGCTAACACGCATAGTGACATGCATTGTCTGGCTAATTCTGTGGACAGGAAGGCCATAAGTTAGGTCTGAAATGTAGTGTTATAAAATGAGGTGCAATGGTATTAATTGAAAACAGCGAACACACAGTGACAATAAAGCGCCAGGAAATATCTTGCGTAAAAGAATATAAACACCTTGGTATACAGATAAATTAAGGCAATAAATATATGGAGACACAGGAAAAAAGAATAAAATTAAGGGGAAGAGAAATGCGGCCATAATGAAACACAGAGCACTAGGGAGATACAATAGGTGCGAGGTGCTGTGGGGTATGTGGAAAGATCTAATGGTTCCAAGACTTACATTTCGAAATGCGGTTGTTTGCTTGAAATCAGGGATACACTTGGGACTCTCCTGGAACCAAAGGTGAGCAAGACGCCTCGCATTGGGCACTCACGGGAAGACTATAAATGAAGCTATCCAGAGTGATATGGGCTGGACAAGTTTTGAGGTGAGGGAAGCTCACTGACAAATTAATCATGAATAACGACTGAGGAATATGGAAGAAAGTGAATAGACTGGGAGAGTGTTCAGGTGTTTGTACAAGTATAACATTAATTCATATTGGAGGAAAAGAACTAGGAAGCTTACCAGCAAGTATGCGGCCTGTGTGGTGAGCAACACAGCTACAAAGAACATCAAACGAAAAGTCAGAGGCTGAAATAATCTCATGGGTGGCGGCAATGAAAAAAAGAAACCTACCATGAGTAACTGCATAAGAGGAAAAAACTAAATCAGAAAAGAAACAATTTATGATAACTCAAAGGGAAGCTCATTACATTTTGAAGCGAGATCAGAATGCCTTGGAACACGCACTTATAAAGCGAGATATAAGAAGGAAGAAGAAGCATGTGCTTGCTGCGGTACAGTAGGGAAACGGTAGAGCGTGTTTTAGTGTTTGAATGTGAAGACATCTTCCCAGCGGTTGACGTAGCCACCACTGGCCTTGAAGCCCTTGGGTTCAGCGAGAGCAAGTGAAAAGTACACATGTCCGCAATAGAGATTAGTAAGAGGTGGTAGGAAAATTGGTGGAAGAAAAGTAGGGAAACGACAAAAAACGGAGACACACAAAAGTGCAGTTCACAATAGGGGGTCAGAGAATTTGGTTGTGGGAAATCGCTTTTTTTTTCTTTTTTAACCTAGATAGGATGTTAAGCAGTATAGCAGCAAGAGCTTGGTGGTGCAACCCACCGCCTCCTTTCCTCTGGAGCAAGGAGAGGAGGTGCCGCTGGTGAGGGGAGCAAGGAGAGGAATGGAGCAATGGAGCATGGTATATTAGAATGTGAAGATATCTGTCAGCGGTCGATTTAGGAAGCCCTTGGGTTCATCAAGAGCAGGGGGAAAATAACCATGTCCGGAATGGAGATTAGTAAAAGACGACTTGAAGCTTGGAAAAAGTTAGGTAAACTAGAAACAACAAGGGCGTACAAAAACAAAGTTCACAATAGGGTTTCACGAAGTTTGTTTATTGGAATTCATTACTAGGACATTGGGCATTAAAATAGCAAGAGGTTGGTGGCGCAACCCACCGGCCCATTCCAAAGTGTGTTGTACGGGAGCACTTCGGCGCCAGTTCTGTGCCAGCACGGAGGAAGAAGTTGACGTTCGTGTGTGTCTCACTCTGTCAGTTTTTCAATCTGGCTGCCTTGTGTTAGTGGCCTTTTTCCAAACGCCGTGCCCATGTTGCTTAGACGAACATGCCTATTAAATAATATATATATATATATATATATATATATATAAGCAGCCTCGCTGCAACCGAGGGGTAAGTTGGGCACGATATGAAACTAATGCGTGTGTCATTCCTTCGGAGCCCCCGATGGTGCTTGGTGCCTCCATTCGCACATACTACAATACCTTCACCCGCTAGTGTGTTAAAATCCACTGCACTTTGCAAAGGGAGCATACCATACATTGTCGGTTCCAGCAATCATTTGCCAATATTTTGTGATGGCAGAGCACAAAGAGGAGAGCGCACTCCAATAGAAGTTGCCGTATTTTTGCACCTCTAAGCGGCACCAAACATCGTAAAAATTTTGCTGTAAGGTCAGGATTGGGGTGTGAATTACTGGAATTTGGATTTGAAGTTTTACTCCATGACAACACAGCGTGCACAGCCCCAAAGCCACACTTCAGGGCAAGGTTCTCGAGTACTCACACTTTCGCTATCTCCTGGGGAATCCCACTCTTTTTTCACCCCTGTGTGTTGAAGCTCCCTTCTCTCCTACACGGTTGGTCATTTTCCTCCTCTGTGTGGGTCGTCATTTTGCATTTAGCAGTTAGTGAATAGTGCACATGATGCTAGCAAAGTTGAACTTAGGTCACGATAAGCCGTGCTCAAAGGCCCAGCTCCCGTCTCCGGAAACAGTAAAGCAGATTCATTGGCTGAATATACGACACGCACAAGTGGTTTATCCCCAAATGGATGCTGTTTTGTAAACATCTAGGGATTGCGTATGCAGTTGTTACCATGGGTTATAGACGCATATTATTCTTTTTTTCTTTCTGGGCTGTTCTGAAAGAGGATGTGGGTTGTGGGTGTTGGCAGGTTATGTGACGAAAACTGCGAAATTTCCTAGCCGGCTCCTTGCAATCTCGACTTACGATAACATTGCCAAGGTTCAATGTGTGGTCAAGAAGAAACTCGCTGATGAAGTCTCGTATAAAACAAATTTGTTGTGTCAGCGAATCATAAATTTTGCAAGTGCCTAATGTGGTTACCGGGCGTCAAGTGATCATTGAGGATATGAGAGCAGGCTTGGTCAAAGCATTTTTCAAGTGTTCTCTAAGGGTCATAGTAGAGAGTAGTCAAGCACTCCGCATTCTTTCACCTTGGAATTCTTTAGCTTTCTGAAAAATCTCTTTTATAAGTGGACTTCACAAACAGGGTCATGAAGCATTCAAATGCAGCAATATTGAGTAAATAAAAATGACCAATAGTTCTTTGTTTCATCATACTTAAGGTCATCCAGAAGATCTCCCAAATCAAATGAAAAAGATAGCTTGTCATTAAAGTTAGCATGTGTTCTTTTTTGGCATTTCCTAAAAACTCTTATTTACTTTTTTTATTTGTGCAGCATCGAGGCCTTCAATTTCTGCATCAACTGCCAAATGTGACGACTCAAAGCAAGGATGCATCCACCGATGTCAGCTATGTGACTATGTGGCAGATGAACTATTTCTTCTGGAAGCACATGCCAGCGTCCATACGTGTGAGAAGCCATTTGACTGCCCTTCATGCACTCGGAGCTTCTCACACAAGTGTTATCTGAATGTCCATTTGCGGACTCACACAGGCGAGAAGCCATTTGACTGCCCTTCATGCTCTCGGAGCTTCTCACAGAAGAGGTTCCTGAAAGCCCACCTGCGCACCCACACAGGCGAGAAGCCATATCAGTGCCCTTCATGCTCTCGGAGCTTCTCACGAAAGCTCCACCTGAAAGCCCACCTGTGCACCCACACAGGCAAGAAGCCATATCCGTGCCCTTCATGCTCTCAGAGCTTCTCACGAAAAGAAGACGTGAAAATCCACCTGCGCACTCACACAGGCGAGAAGCCATTTGACTGCCCTTCATGCTCTCGGAGCTTCTCACGAAAGCCCCACCTGAAAGCCCACCTGTGCACGCACACAGGCGAGAAGCCATATCAGTGCCCTTCATGCTCTCAGAGCTTCTCTCGAAAAGACGACGTGAAAATCCACCTGCGGACTCACACAGGCGAGAAGCCATTTGACTGCCCTTCATGCTCTCGGAGCTTCTCACAAAAGCCCCACCTGAAAGCCCACCTGCGCACCCACACAGGCGAGAAGCCATTTGAGTGCCCTTCATGCTCTCGGAGCTTCTCAGAAAAGGGCCACCTGAAAGCCCACCTGCGCACCCACACAGGCGAGAAGCCATTTGACTGCCCTTCATGCCCTCAGAGCTTCTCACGAAAGCCCCACCTGAAAGCCCACCTGCGCACCCACACAGGCGAGAAGCCATATCAGTGCCCATCATGCTCTCAGAGCTTCTCACGAAAAGAAGACGTGAAAATCCACCTGCGGACTCACACAGGCGAGAAGCCATTTGACTGCCCTTCATGCTCTCGAAGCTTCTCACAAAGGTCCCACCTGAAAGCCCACCTGCGCACCCACACAGGCGAGAAGCCATTTGAGTGCCCTTCATGCTCTCGGAGCTTCTCACTAAAGGCCCACCTGAAAGCTCACCTGCGCACCCACACAGGCGAGAAGCCGTTTGACTGCCCTTCATGCACTCGGAGCTTTTCACAGAAGAGCGGCCTGAAAGCCCACCTGCACACCCACAGAACCGAGAAGCCATTTCATTGCCCTTCGTGCCCTCGGAGGTTTTCATTGAAGAATGCCCTGAATCTACACCAGCGTGTTCATACAGGTGACCATACAGTTGCCCCGTCTGCTTCAGGTCCTTTACGCGGTCTCATCACTTGAGCGCACATAAGAGAGCACATCACCACACTAGTGTAGGGTAGGTCAACAACCACGTTGAACTAGAGTGACTTCTAAAAATTACGGACGCGTTGCATGTTGCATAGTGTTCTGCTGCATCAGTTAGCAAAAGTGTTTCCATGTGCTTCTATATGGTCCCTGAAAGAAACACTTTTTTTCGGTCACAATCTTTTCTCTAGATCTTTTCTGAGTATGTCATAGAACATACTGCAAAAGAAATGATGAAAACTGACCGACACAAAGCTGTTACAACCAAGAAAATATTAAAGATACAATTAAAACTCAATATCACGAAGACAGTAAAATTAGCTATTTGCTTTGCTATGTTGTGACTTTTCATTATTTGAAAAGTATTCAGTATTTGTTTCAATCTCAAAAATTACTCTTTGCATGCCCCTACAAAATATGCATGTTCATTGTAATACTTATTACATTACAGATGTCTGTATAATCTACTTTCTAAGTTCTGTATTTTTTTTCCGCATTGTTTTTTGGTACATATGAACTTGTTTTGTTAGACCTATTCATGTATTTATTGCCTCTAGGTTCTTGTGTACATGGTTCATCCTGGAGAGTCTTTTCCGATTCTACTCGCACCACATTTGATAGATCGGCACATTTTAAGAGCAATTGAACGTTTCATATTTTTTTTCCATGATAGAAACAGTGCAGCCAGCACTTTCCATTGTCTGTTTCATCAGAGCACCAAATAAATGCCTGTGTTGAGTATTCAGTGTCTGTTCTTGGTATTTCAGTATAGTTACGTAATATAGTTATGCTATCATTTTATTGTATCGAACGACGCGAGAGAAGTTCAGTGACGATAGTTGGCAGTTCATTATTAGCACAGAAGGCACTTGTAATTAATATACATGAGTAATTTTTCTTGAGTTTCCCATGCCTAATTAATTCCTGCATTTTATTTCAACTAATGTATTAGTATTTCTATAAACAGTAGTGCGACATATATCTGCAGGAATATTTGTATAAAATTTACACTTTGAATCGAGCATACAATAATACCTTCACTGTATAGTACATTTGTGCACAGAAGGCAAGGAATTTGGTCAATCCTGTTTTTCAACATTTGGAAACCTTTTTAATTGCAGCTGTGGCAGTCTCTCATAAGGGATTTCCTCACCAACAAAATTGTGCACAGGACATGTTTTTAAGATAATATATCCAAGAATTAACTGTTTTGATTAAGGGTGTGCAAATATTTGATGCTTTTGAATAGGCGCTTAGCAAGTACAAATATTTTTCGAATAGTCTTTGAACACTTAACACAGTTTCCAAACAAATTCCCAATTTGTTCCGTATGCTCCATTTGTGCTTTTAGTAAACGATGCTTCTTAACATGCGTCGGAATGACAGGAACTTGCCAATCTTATGAACACAAGGATTTGCACATATTTTAATGCATATTTTGATAATAGTTCTTCTTTTGAAAACAATTTCTGGCTCTTTTCGATTCATATTCCATTCAATGTGAACAATTTGTGGAGATGAGACTCTCATACATCCCCTGATATTGTTTTCCCTGTATGGCTTTTGTAATCTGACTTCGCTGCCTGGCTTTACGGCAGAGCTTGGTGTGGTTGCAGAGTAGTACGAGAGATGGGACGAGTGTTGCGCTGCCAACGCCACCTAATGGCGGGGTTACTTGGGCACAAAAGGGAGAAGGCTGTTCCTCTTTGGCCCGGGCTCGGCGAGCGGCGTGGATGTTCTGTGCGCGCGCGCGCCGATCCATGCTTGTGTGAGACTTGCGAGGCCTATAGTCGGGTACAACTTCAGAAAAAAAGGGGCTTGCACTCGCCGGTAATGGAGAGAGAAGATGACCGCCTGCACTTCGAAAGGCCAAATCGCATCAGTTGTGTGTCTCTGCCCATCGTTGGAGTGAATTCCCAAACTGTTTGTTGTGGTCTATTATGCTGGAAATATTATTGTGAGCTTATGATGCACGATTTGTGCCATGTGCGCTTATGTTGAGCAGTGATCCGCCGAATGAAGTCTGCAGTGAGCATCGCTGATGCTGCGCTACGTGAACTAGCAAGACTGCAGGCTTGCAAAAAAAAAACTGACAACGAATAAAAAAAGAAACCTATCACATTCTTGAAAATAAGTTTGTGAAAACACAAAACAAAAAATTCAAATCTTATGGTATTTAAAACCAAGAGTACCTATATAAAGTTATGAATGAAGCATTTTTGTATCTTTCCTGCCTCTATCGTCTTCTCGCCCCAGGTTTGCAATGGTCCCGATAAATGCATTTTTTAAAAGTAATTGGTAATTAGCAACTGATCCACTTTAAGCTTGGAAAAGGAGTAGTAAATTTATTTATTTTTATCCATTTATACATACTGTAGCCCATTAAGGCTATGGCAGGAGTGGGTGTGCATGCGAGGAAACCTGATTATGATATGCAGAAACAAGAACATAGAAATATAAAATGTGAAGGAACTATACATCAGTAATAGCATTTAAAAATTGAGATATGGGTAACAAACGAACTTCGGCAGGTAATGAATTCCACTGTTCAATCATGCGGGGGAAGAAACTATTTGAAAGTGTTAGTGCGTGGATGGAGTGGTCTGATATTAGAGGCATGATAAGCTCTAGCTGAAGTTGGGCAAGCAGGCGTGAAAAAGGGAGGGATCAGATAGGTGACAAAGAGAGTTCTTATAAGAATAGCAAATCTTCAGAGATTCTACGTGCCGCCATCTAGAAAGAAACTGGAGGTTTAATTCCGTGAGAGCAGCTGGATGGTGAAAAGTGTCGGTCGAAGCGACGGTAAACAAAACAAATAGCCTTCCTCTGGACCGACTCAATACAATTAATTTCACATTGTTTATATGGGTTCCATACGGAGGAAGCATATTCTAAAATTGGGCGATTCAGTGTTTTGTATGCTACTAATTTAGTGTCCCTCGGACCAGTAGACAACGTCCGGCGGATGTAACCAAGTTTTTTTAATGCTTTACTACAAGTGTAATCTATATGTTTAGACCAAGACAAGGTGGGTGTAAAAATGACGCCTAAATATTTGTATTGAAAAACTCGTGTTAGTGGCACACCGTTGCATATATAATCATAACATACGGGCATGTGTCTGTTAGTAAAAGACATAACTGTTTTATCAAAATTTATGCTCATTTTCCAAGTAGCACACCAGTCACAAAAAGAAACAAAGACATCTTTAAGGTGCTGATGATCAGCGAGTGAGTCAGCTGGGCTGTACATAACACAATCATCTGCATAGAGGCGTATTTTTGAAGTAACATGGTCTAAAAGGTCGTTAATAAGCAATAAGAATACTAGAGGGCCAAGGACAGATCCCTGTGGGACTCCTGAGGTGACGTCGACTGCAGACGAATCCGCAGAATCATAGCATACGAATTGGGAACGCAAAGAAAGAAAACTGGAATTCCAAGACACTAACTGAACTAACTGAGGGTTAGCGGACGATGGACTATGTACATGTAAACCAGGGCAAAGGCCACGCAGAGCTGCTCTTTCTACTTTTATCCCTTGCAGTGAAGCTAAAAAGCAGACGATGTGCAGCATTGTAGAAGGCACAGGGTTATTTTTCTCTCGCAATCCAACGTGTCCTGCAGCATTCCAATCATAAGAGCTCTACCAAGCCAGTCATCAAAATACAAAAGTCTTTATTTATACGAAGAATTACGCGTTTTCGCTGCACAATTTTTTTTAAAGTGGGACTACTTTACTCATGGAGGAAATTGGCTGTCGCGCTTCGGTCATCTGGGTGAGGCCTCCCCTTCTTTCTTAAGTTTTACCATACTATAGCAGCATCACACTGGAATAGACGTACCCACATCAAGTTTCATCCTAGACTCCAGCGCTCATTTCTCACCTGGCAGAAGAATTTCACCTCCCATGGGTGTACGTTTTCGTCCCTTCCCTTCAAGGTCGTGCTCGCTCGCGCTTAGCTTGCGCTGCATGCATAAGGTCTCTTGTTGGCACCCTTCCCGGAAGACTGGAAATTAATATTGCTTTATCAACTGCCACAGGAGCAAAGTAAACATGAAAGGGTTAATGCCACCAGTAAAATTTTACCTATTCCATGAAAATGGTATGAAAAAGGCAGGCGACACACATGGATTACTGGGGCGTACCGAACAAAGTAAACAGCTGACAAATGAAACGATCTCATTCATTGATCGCTCGTGAGTGTATGATGATTTTTACTGGTCATTCACATGAATTTCATGAATACAGGGTATATATTCATTTTCTTCAAATAAAAACTTTCATTTGTTAGATCAACGCTTGTCCTGTCTTCTTTCTCGTGTTTCGTTTGTGTGTGCACTAGCTGCCCAAGAATGGAAACAACTTCCATTGCATGCGCTAGCAGTGGTCGAGGTTAACGTATGCTGAGAAATTGAATATGTGCACGATGCCTTGGCCATGAAAGGAGTTCATTCCTGCATCACCACTGCACAACTCAACCGTGTTAGTGGAAGATACACGCCCACATCTTGGTCGCTTTGGCATTGCTGAAGCAGAAATGATTCAACTCCTGTCTCTTGACCACTGTTAAAATATTGCCAAGCAATATACGCTGCTGCCTCTATTCTACGTTATAGGGCATGTACTAATTAAAGTTGTATACGCTTGTCATATTTGTGCCATGTGGCGATATAATTTGCATACTTCAGCGCAGTGCCGATGGAAGTCTGTGGTCGACAAACACACAATATATGCCGACGATTTTTCTGGTGGCACATACAATTTCATTTCCGTATAACTGCTCCACGTCACCTACATGGCTAAGAAGTCTCTGCCCTTCTGCCACATTGCAGCCACGAGAATATTCGTCGGCTGCACAGACCTTAAAGGCAGATTGAAGTGTGTGCATCGTGCACTTGTCCTTCGAGTGAGACGTCCATACACAGACACACATGCATGCTGTGTGAAACCTGCGCAAACACGTGTGGTGTGAAGCAGAGATTGGAGAGATGTACACCCGGTGGTTCAAATTTGGCCCTGCATGTGGCGCGGCAGCACCGCTCTGTGTTTGTTCAAATGCACCATCATTCGCATGACCGTACACGTGAACAACCAGGCCTTGGTTGTCAGTATGGGGTGAACATATTCGTTCATATCCAGTCACGGTGAGTCTGACTTCCTAGTTTTGTCGCATCTCCATCGGCATATTCTGTGGGTAGCAATGCGGCTAGCAGGGATTAGTGTATGAAAGGTGCAATAAATACCTTTGTGATTGTTTGCCCTACCACTGTTGTCATTACTTTCTCCCGAGGCCACGTGTGAAACTCCACATCTGGCTGCCCAACGTGGACCTCTTGGGACATCGGGTGATGGCTTTGACGGTTTTGCTTCAGTCGAGACAACCTGCACCATGCTGGCACCATGCTTTCTTGAGCGAGGCGACAGTTACAGTAGTGTGTTTGAACTTTTCAACATGTTAAGACTTTGTGCAAGTGTTTCTTTTTTTTTTGCTCACACGGCCAACATGGAGACTGCCATTAACAATACCTGTTGGGACCATTGCTGCTAGATATTGGACATATCAAGCCTTGAAAATCATTTAGTGACCCCTTCTAAGCAGTTTCCACCTTCACCTTGCACCTGGCAGGGCAGAGAGTGCAACACCTAAAACTTCCAAGCATGTGCTAAGTGTGCCTATATACAACTGCATTATCTAGAACTATGTAGTTCCTCACTGATGCCTCAAAATCACAAGCAAGAGTATCGTTCGCAGTGGGACCTTCTTTTAATGTATGTGAGGGCGTTAATATGCAAACAAGCATCTTTACAACCAAAGCACTATTTTCATTATAAAATATAGGCACCAGCATTCATAAAGTTGTATTACTACACACTGACGGCCTTAGCAATGTCAAAGTAACGGAAACATATAATTACATAATTAACGAACAATTGAAGCAAAAGAAATACCCTGAAGGCAGCTTTTGTAGGCTAAAATAGCTTCGCTGTTCCGGGAGCACACTACTCGCACAGATGCTAATGCAGTCTATACTTTCTAATAAATCGCACCGCATAGCAGCTGACGTCCTTGTCCAACTACTTTCTTTCTCATCACAGACATCACGTGTGAACCTAGAGTATCCTTACAATAAATGAGAGCTCAAAAGTACACATCAGCATTCCCATAGTTTCCATGTCTCAATTTTTCTTCTCTTTGATGCTGTCTGTAATATTCATTAGCTTTCCTAGATGATTAAGTGTGGCAGGATGTCATAGCTTTCATATAAGGCTTTGCTTTGGGTAAAGTGGAGAAGTGTACAAAAAATAGGAAAATAATTAATGTTGTAAACGGGATGATGATGGTGGTGACCCATTCTTCATTGCTTTGAACATCATAGTCGCACAGTGTCCTCTAGAGAGACTGATTTCTCGTTCATGGCTACATGGTTACTTCTGCAAAGCTTTATTGTTTTATTGGTACTGTACGGTGCCATACAGCAGGAGCTAAAAAAATTCCATGTTTATGGAAGGATCTCTGAAGAACTGAGAAGAGAGAGCTGCGACCAATTTGGAGATTTGTTACTGTAGCTGAATTACATGCTTGCACAATTTAAGTATTTGGATTGAGATAAGACAACTCAGTACCATTATTGCCCTCACTTTTTGGATGGTGACATCAAGTCTAGCCTAGTGCTAAGCACTCAGTCAATGAAACTGCGCTTGATAGGTGATGCATTGCCAAATTGTAAAACTTGCGAGCTGGTGAGTCACCTCCACCTGTACTTGGCTCAATTCTGCATACGTAGTGCAGAGTCAAGGCCAATGACTTCTGGACTGGCGTAGGCCAGTTCAGCCCTGAACCTGGATGATGTATTTCAAGGCTCAGAAAGGTTGCTCTTTTGCTCTTTCATTTGTAGCATGAGTGATGGGTTGATTCCTAGCTTGAAGTCAGTTTTTAAGACTGAATTTTCCTTATCTTTATTGTTTGTAACATGAATGCAGCAGGACTTTCCTATTGAAAGTTTGGGACCAACAGTCTGTGCACACTGACGAGTACATCAAGAATATTTTGTAGCTGTTTACACTCGTGTCAAGATTCCCATACATTGATAAGATTGTCATGTCATCAGCATAGATCAAGGACTCTGTGTTTGTGATGTCTTGTAACCTCCATGCAGGACGAATGATAAACAGCAACAGGGCCAGAATAGAACCATGTGGCACACCGTGGTTTGAAGTGCAGCTAGGATCCAATGTGAAAACAATGCACCATGCACAGAAATTTTTCCCAGACACAAAAATATGTGCACCACTTTTGTTATCTGCTGTGGTAGACAAAAGTCTTTCAGGTTTAAAAAATTACCTAGAATTATGTTCTGCATTGGTTGTATGCATTGACTGTACCAGTTGCCACCACTGTCTGAACCTAGTGGCTGTCAGGGGAGATAATAGGGACACCATCTGGCAGGGTAGCAAGGCCGTCCTCTGCGTCTAAGTTCAATCTTAATACATTGCGGTGAGTACTTTTTAATTGCTATGCTCAAGCTGCCATGTTTTGTAAAATGTGTACATGGTTAGCGTTATCTTCATCGACACATTTCCATCTGTTGCAGTACTGCAACCTTCAGTCATACTCCTGTCTTGCATTAGTTTACTCCATTCTATCCCAATGAATTATGTAATCTCAAATTACACCTCCTAATCCTCTGCTGCACGTTACTGCCCTCCTTTCTTTTGGCACCCGTATTTGTACTCTAATAGATCATCAATTAACCATTTTGCAGATTATATGTGTTGAATTGTAATTTCAAACTTCATATATTCCTTGTTAATGTAGAGCATGCTATACGTGATTCTGCACATCAAATTTTTCTGTCTATTTTCAGGGCAAATGTGGCACTCTATAAAGCACGTAGGGTACAGTAGCAATACAAGGAAAATAAGTGATGGTTGACTGGCTGTGAAATGAGATGCAGGCAGGTGCTACCCAAAATTTTTTAAAAGATTTGCTATATGGTGAGATTACAAGCAAATCTTTACGATTTCATACTGCGATTGTGCAAATATTCAAAATTTTAAACATGAATCGTATAGACTTTGCTGTTGAATTGTTCGATAATTGACTATTTGAAGTTGTCAAATAGCAATGTTTGTTTTGTTTTATTATTGTAAGGCGCAAGAGTAGTTTTTGCAGCCTACAAGGAGAAAGATTGATATAAATGGAGACTCATTGAATGATTCTGGTGCAGAACTGTTGTCGTTGCACAGGTGATCCCATTTCTGAACAAAGATGTGGAGAAGGTTTTTTGTGCACTATAGTTGGGTAAGCATGTCTTGCTTTAGGCAGGCATTGTCTTTGCTGTGTCTCATTAGACAAAGCAATTTTTGTTTGGTCAGTCTCACCATATGTTTCGATTCCTTCAAAACAGTATGTGGGGGAGCAGTATTGGCGTTAGCTTTTTTACTGAGCTCTATACTCAACTACACATTTCTGGGACATGCTGTTCATTTTTTTATTAGTGTCATTATCATAATGCACAAGATATGATCGTACTTTCCTTTGTTTCTCATTTGCTAGCTCCTTAGTTGACTGACATCCAATTGTTAATGGCCTTACACATATCAAATAACGGAAACAAGCCTTTGATTGCCGAACGAACTCTTATGTACTTTTCAGTTCAGTATTTTAGAATTTTGGAATGTTCAATATATAATCCGATATTGCACAGGTAATTTTTCTTGAATATTGATTTGGTCATACAATTTCGCTATTCAAACAAGCCTATTCGATGTTGAAACTGCAACAATAAGAAGCTTAGGTTTCAGTGCATGAGCCACTATTCACTTATCCATTCTAAATGGAGCCTACATATGTTGTGCATAACTTCTATGCTTACATTATGAGGAAAAAAATTGTAAAAGGATTGCTTGGGTGCAGGGAACAGTTCGAGAAGTGTAGTTTGCTTAACATCATGCCAATAATTGGGGGTACCCAAATAGTGATGATGTCTAATGTCAAGCTGGGGTATAAAACTGGCTACGTGTTATTTTTTTCTTCACAATGGCATTGACGATGTGGTGGAGGAGCATTGTGTCACGAAGGATGCAGCAGACTCGCGTGCTTTGAATATTCCAGAACAAAAGGAGTGACAGACTAAGAAATTGAGGAATATGTCTTAATTTTCACAGCTGATCCTGTGTTCGGCATATATATGCTATTATCTGAAGGTTGCATATATCTACGAGGGTTTCCTTGAAATTTCCAGCTTTTCTTAACAGTGCGGTGAATTGTGTGCAAAAAGCTAAGGAATGTTTTCATTCATATCGTGATCAAAACCATTTGTTATTGATTCAATATTTTTTTGTCTTTCAACTATAGTGAACTGGCTTTAGAATCCTTAAATGTTGCTATATAAGTGTGTATATGTTGAAATAGCTTATTGCACCGCACAGCGCTTCCTTCTTTTCACACACCTATATCAACACTTTCGTGCAAAGAGTAGAACGAATGTTTGCATTCACCTGCGGCCGCTTGAGTGCTGTACACGCATTCATTAAATTTCCTAAAAACCTCAGCTGCTGGAAGCTTTATGGCAATGCTGCATAGTGTTGTGAAGCTTGATGGAGTTGAAGCAAAATCCTGGAAATAGATGCATTGAGACATAATTGTGTAGAGTGGCAGTGAATGTTTTCATTGCACGTCGCGCGCAAGAGCGCCCTCTGTGCATTCATGCGATTTCATGCAGGCCTACCTCTGCCGCATGCTTCACCGCAACGCGTGTCGCGGTGCGGTGAAGTTAGACAAAATTGTAACGACAACGCACGATATGGTAAAATTGCACGCTCCGAGGCTGAATTTATTGCGGAGTGGTAGCGAATGGCTACATTCGCATTATGTACAGCGCACTATGCAGGCGTTTATTTAATTTCGTGATGTCTTATGTCTGCCGCAGGCTTTACCGCAATGCTTGAGCAGTGCGGTGAAGTTTCACGAATCTTTAACAACGTCGCGCGATATGGTATCAATTTCGCGCTCTGAGAATGAATCGTGTGCGGGGCGGTGCCAAATGGTTACATTCACCATATACAGAAGCGCACTGTGCATGCATACATTTGATTTGTGATGCCCTATCTCTGCCATGGGTTTTACTGCACTGCTTGGGTAGCGATGTGATGCTTCATGGGGTTGTAATAAAATCGCATGGTTTGATGAAACTTTATGCACTAAGATGTTGAATTTTGTAGAGAGGCAAGGAAACTTCTTACTGGACTCGCATTTTCTCAGGCATAGGTGCTTTTCCGAGGTCAATGTTGTGATGTGTAAGTTTATTTTGACGGTAGCCCTTACAGCATAAATAGTAGCTATGATGTGAAGCGTGCAGCTTCAATTATCCGCCATAATCTGCGCATTGCGTACGACTTTTTCGAATGTCCCTAGTGTGCATCTGTAAAGCGAGCCTATAAATTCGCGTTTATACCTCACATACGACTTGAGGGTGATCTCACAGAAAAAAAGCTTAGCAGGAACGTGCGATAAGGGCTGCGGACAACGACTGATTCAGAGGGCACGAAGTGTGCGATGGACGTTAGATGCAACTCTGGCAGCGCGCTCGGGGAATTTTCGTTTCTACACCGCTCCTTGCAGAACTGGTGCATTGTAATGCCACATTTACTGGGAATGAGAATGCTAAAACCAGCGGTAGGAGAGAGACTTTGCAAGCCAAGCCAATCCACTTGGGGTGCTAGCGTCATAGTCAGTACTACACAAAAGCAACAACTCTTGCAGTCTTTGCAGGATCAATGACTCCTTTGACAGGAGCTGTCTCGTTACAACACTCGGGACCCTTATGCTACACAAAAGTGGCAGCTGCTGCAGTGTTTGCAGGAGCTGTGGCATTGCAGAAGTGGGGTACTGTAACTTCACAAAAGCAACAACTCTTGCAGTCTTTGCAGGAGCTGTCTCGTCACAACACTCGGGACCCTTATACTGCACAAAAGTGGCAGCTGTTGCAGTGTTTGCAGGAGCTGTGGCATCGCAGAAGTGGGGTACCATAACTACATAAAAGCAACAACTCTTGCAGTCTTTTCAGGAGCTGTCTCGTCACAACACTCAGGACCCGTATACTGCACAAAAGTGGCAGCTGTTGCAGTGTTTGCAGGAGCTGCGGCATCGCAGAAGTGGGGCACTGTAACTACATAAAAGCAACAACTCTTGCAGTCTTTTCAGGAGCTGTCTCGTCACAACACTCGGGACCCTTATACAGCACAAAAGTGGCAGCTGTTGCAGTGTTTGCAGGAGCTGTGGCATCGCAGAAGTGGGGCACTGTAACTGCGCAAAAGCTACAACCTTTGCAGTCTTTGCAGGAGCTGTCTCATTACAACACTCAGGACCCTTATGCTACACAAAAGTGGCAGCTGTTGCAGTGTTTGCAGGAGCTGTGGCATCGCAGAAGTGGAGTACTGTAACTACGCAAAAGCAACAACTCTTGCAGTCCTTGCAGGAGCTGTGTTGTCACAACATTCATGGACCCTTATACTACACAAAAGTGGCAGCTGTTGCATTGTTCGCAGGAGCTGTGGCATCGCAGAAGTCGTGTATCTTAACTACACAAAAGCAACAACTCTTGCAGTCTTTGCAGGAGCTGTCTTGCCACAAAAGATTATATGATTTGTGTGCGCAATGTAGGATCTCTCCACTCAGATTGACTTGCTTGGTCAATCACTGGTGAGAAAATAGCACACGCTTTGTGAGAACATGTCTGAGGTATGCACCGCGCTCCTGCTCAGTGCAGTGCCTGCTGATTTCTTTAATTCGGAGAGTGATATACTTTTTTTGGAGCACTTTTGTGAGCCTTATCACATGCTGTGGGTCCTCAGAGTAGTGTGTGCAATCGTGAAGCATGACTTCATGTTGCTTAACAAATTCTTGGAAGGCCCTAAGAGTTATCTTGTGAATATTGTCTCCTGTCGTGGTGCCTTGGCGTAGTACTGTCTCCGCTGCACACATTACTGCATGCACAAAGTGCGATGGTTCTATAAGACCACCATTGTCCTTTATGAATGTGAGCAAGCTAGTCACAGTGTCATTGGTGAGCATTGCTGCACAGTCCACACAGTGAAGGTGTTTGCTGGTTGCCCTAACCACGAAGCCACCGATGTAGCGGACTACTTCACTGGCTTATTCGCTCGGTGCAAAATAGTCATGCTCGAGCAGAGCATCCACTGTTGCAGCTGACTGCTCTTCATAGCTGTCGCTCGAATTGCTGCTGGGTTGCCTCTGGCTTCTTGAAAGGCATATCCCCTCAGTCTGTGCAGTGATGTTGGTATTCTTTGAGCCGAGAACAGCTGCATATACTGTCTGCCTGTAGGCATGCCGGAATTGCACCGCTGATGGGTTGTTATTCCAGCCACCTCTCTGCCTTATGCAACGAAAGTACATTTCCAAGGGGTCCTGCTTCAGGTTTCTCGTGCAGATGTACCTGCAAAAACAGGCAAGTTAGTGCCTTGCTGCTTTATGCCGCACACTTAAAACTAGTCAGGAAAATATTTGTTTGTAATTATGCAGTTTGTGAGCCACCAAATGTATGTGTTGTAATTGGAAAATGTGTTCTTTATTTTTTTCCAACAACACATATTCTGAACTACCATTTGCTTTGGGCTGCGAACCCATATCTTCACCACAGCCAAGGTATTCATTCTTTCATTTCTTCTGGCATTGGGCTTACGGTTCTGATACTTGTTGAATTGGCACCTGAGCAAAGCAGCACTTCTTGATCTTGTACAAACGCTTTCCCTATTCCGTGCTTCCTTGTACAGTGCTCACGGAATGAAACGCGTCAATTTAGGGCTAAGCAATGCGCATACTTTCGTTACCAGCGGCTGCACTTCGTGCCACATCGACGTAATTTTGGTGCGTACACCTATACCGGAGTTACCCTTGGCGACCAAATTTCTTGCGACATGACATGGTGCTCTCGCGTACTTTGCACATATGCAGGGTTCTACTAAATGCTCCGTGTCGTGTTTCATTCCGTGAGCACTGTACTTTCTTTAAATGCAACTGGCCCAATAACGTGCATGTGAAGCAGTTTTTTTCTATGCCAGGCTTTTGTCATAGCAAAGCCAAGCATTCACATTTGAGGACAGCAAGCAATAAATATATGCATTTCATAATAGCAGGTCCCATGTGTGCAATATGTATACATCAGGCAAATATATGATTGGGTTGTTTTGTAAGTGTGGTCCTTATGTTTTCATGTGATATCACTTTCTTCTCAAATGGCAATATAATAATGTGGTGTCTTCAATTGAGAGTAATGATTGCTAACACATTTTTTATAATGATTGGCTTTTGCACCTAGCAGGTTAATTAGCTTTTTCTGTTCATGATAACACCATTACAAATGATGTCTGAAATCAGACTAAACAAGAAGCGAGAATAGTCAACCTGAAATACGATAAAATACTAGGTACATCGAATAAAATCTGGTGCCATCTTCTGTTTGTTATGAGTGACTATGAGAGCATTTGTGAAATCTTTCCTGTGTAAATAAATATGCTTTGATTTTGTGGTTCAAGGGGTGCATATCAGCAAACAGCACCAATAAAGTGGTTGTCAGTTGCAAAGGAGATGTCACATTCTATGGATAAGTTTAACATGGCTGTAAAGCGACCGAAAATCAGTTGCTGTATGAGTGCACAAAATATAGTGTCCCAACTACCATCACCAAAATTTAAGAAGCTGCAAATTCCACGTAGCTGGATAGGACCAATGTAATGTTGTTTGCCGTTACTTGGAGATACTAGGAGTATTTGCATTCTGCCTAATTACATAATTAGTCTGTATTAATGAAATAACCAACTTCTGAAATATTACAACTAGATGAAAAGTGTCAACGAGAAAAGTGTAGAGCGACATGAGAAACTCCCAATAGACCTTTCTGTTGCTCAATAAATGCTACTTATAAGTGTTTTTTCGAGTGTGAAAGAAGCCTGCGAATATATGCAAAATGCCTTGAGCACCCATTCATGTGTATTCGCAGGCTTTTTTCACACGAAAAAACACTTATAAAAAGCATTTATTGAGCAACAGAAAGGTGTATTGGGAGTTTCTCATGTTGCTCTACACTTTTCTCGTTGACATTTTTCATCTAGTTTATGTCCTGGAGGTTGTTCGTAGACGTCACAAAATCAGGATTTTCTTGTTCAGCTGTGTTTACATGCTGTTGTCTCTTACATACTGGTAGGCATAATATGGGGATGTTCAGAGCACAGTGGGGAGGAAAAGAAATGTATTAACACACATATGTCACAGTGCATTGTGCACCTGGCACCACAATACTGAGCCTTTAAACCAGGCTTGACCAAAAAGTATGATATGCCACATAACCAAAAGCAGACAACAACAAGAGCCAGGGCAAGACAAGTTACTAATATGGGTGATATTATCTATCCTGAATCTTTTTTGTGTGCTATGCAGTTCTTTGAAAGTTAAGAATTATATTCGTAAAACCTATTTTTCTTTTGGGCAATTGTTCCATACGCGAAAAGGTGTACCTTTTGTTAATAATAAACATTTTGTAGTGAAGCTTTACATACCTATTTCTCACATTACTGGGTGTGCTGTGAACCACAATAAGGAAAAATGTGCAACAACGTTTCAGTGAACTGCCTTTTATAGCAATGCATGCCAATTCAGCAAAGCATATTTCTTGGGTTATTCAATTATTGTGCTCCAAGGCTTCACTGGATACCATTAGGTTTGGTTCAATGCACAGCTTAATGGTGTGCTCCTATATTGCTGCCACAAATTGTTTAGCTGTGGTAACGCAAATTAAACTTGTGAGGGTTGGCATGAAACGAACGTTTATTACTTTTGTGAATGAAATAAACACATATTGTTGCCCACATTATGAGGGTGTTGTGTGCCTAAAAAGAACATACTCCAGAACAGAGTACAAATCTGTACTCGTTATCTACTACATGTGTTTTGCTGGGTCTTGGCCTCATACATTGAAATTCTATCAAACATTGCCACCTGTGCACTACACTACCTATGCACTTACTTGCACAGGTCAGCATCGAAGAGCCTTTCTGCCAGCTGGAAGACACTCCTGAGTGTGAATGCCAGTGCAATCACAGACATTCGCCTGCCATCCTGGGCGACTAGCCTTTCATTGGCCAGTCGCAGCTGTATCAGTGGTAAGCCAGCGGCCTCCATGGTCTCTCTCTGGCAAGCGAACGCTGATGGCCACAGTGGAGCCTTGAGGCCAGTGGCGACAGGGTTGCTGGAGTTCGGCAGGTCGAATTCACTGGAAAAGAAGTGGTAACTGTAGCATCAGATTACATGACCAAGCAATTTCTGAAAGATGCTTTCTACACAAGCACATTGTCCACAAGGTATTCATGATGCCTACAACATTTGTTACATGTATGGGTTTGTTTGTGAAAATGCACTTGCTGTTATGGTGTCCCTAACAGACATATAAGCACCACGCTCAGCTACGGAACACAAACAAGTCCCTTGAAAGGATAAGTTTGTTGCTCTTTTTATTTGTTTATAATTTTTTTTGTCAAAATGAAGCACTTTTCTAGTCATTTAAATGCAACATTTTTGCTGCACTTATTGCTTGGATGTTATCTCCATATTCTGTGAATGATGCAAGTATTGTATGTGCTTACATCTGTAATGCAGCATACACTGCACATGAGTAGTTTTTTTCATGAATAATTCTCAGGGTTAGGCATTCATATGTCACGAGAAGCCAACAAACAAAGAGACCAACGGCAGCATAGTGGAAACTACATGTGCTTATTAATTAGATAAAATAAATGATAAATTAATGGAAATGAAAGTGGACGAAGAAAGAACTGGCCATAAGTGGTGCACGAATCCACGTCTCCTCATTACGCCTGCAATACTGTTACCATTTGAGCTACTGTGGTGCCGTTTTGCCATTTATTTCCTGGGGGATTTATGTCTACCTACTAGAACAAAAGCTGGGAGTGTTAGCCAGTGCCACACCTCACCGCCTTGACGGCGGGTGTGGAACATCCTTTTCGTTTCGATGAAATCATTTCTTTAATTCAATTAAGTTCATGTAATTTCGTGTATGCAGTCTTTGGTGTCTTTGTTGGCTTCTTACATCAAATGCCTTTTATTGAGTGAGGGAATGGACATGTATAAGCATGGACACCATCAGTAAAATTAGGTCATGGTGTGACATAAAGTAGCCATAAATGCACGTAAAATTAAGAGGTACATGTCCTATCCTTCTTCAAGCAACAGAACAACACATTTCCAACTTACATTGGTTGTTTGATACTGTTCTTATTGGTCAGTAATGTTGGTTGTCCATAATTAAAAAATACCAATGATGCATTAATTTGCTGTCTGTAAACAAAACATTCGCTATGGTGATACGAAATAAGTAGGGGGACATAATGCTACATAATAAGCACAGTGACAACCAAGGCAATATGTATTACAATAAAATTCGCTTCGACCCTCCCATGGGTGCCTTGTTCACATTGACTAGGTCGTCGTTCACAGGGTCATAATCGAGTCATTGTGAACAGCTGGTAATTGCGTACAAGGTTCTCACGGGGGAACTGAAACATCTTTTCATCTAATACATTGCCTTGGTCAGCACTGTGCGTCTTACTTAGCATGTCTCTCTGCTTCTCTCTTATCATCACAGTGATTATGTGTAATACAGACAGCAAATTATTGTGTCATTGTTTTTCTTTCTTTCTTTATGGACAACGAACATTATTGATTATGGTGTAGTACTATGTAAGCGTCCCTTTAGATTTCTGGTGCATTTGAAATTGCGTAGTGTGCATGTGCATGATTACTGGCATTTTATGTACAGTATCTCAGTTGGTTCATCAAGTCCACTGTTGTACCATTCTCTTCTCTCCAATATATTTTGCAAAGCCATCCAAATTTCATCTCTAGTTACAGTTCGGGCCTGGCCTCTCTTTTCTGTGCCTATAAATGTGCTTATTGTTAAAAATGTCGTGTTATGTTATGTTCTAAACAGGTTGTGACTCCATATTTAAAATTGTAGTTTATGGAAAAGAACTGCTAGTACAGTGAAATGCTAACATTCAAATGCTACATACAAATGCTAACATAGAAACAGTCACATGATATTATTATTCAAGCATGTACTCACATGAAAGCTGAAGGCTACTGAAGGCAGCATTATATACTCAAGGCCTTGCTTCGTTTTGCACGCTAAGCTTACATGGCCTACTGCACCATTGTTTCAGGTACATGTATTAATATTTATATGTTTGGCTGTGTGAATAAGGCAGGTTTTCATATTGAGAGGAAAAAGCACCTAATGAGTTATTTGTGTCACGAGCTGCATGCATCACTTCATAAAGCATCGTATAGTTTGTGAAAACCGCAACCTATGCCATTAGAAATCTACATGTGATTTTGTGAAATGCTTGCCTAGCACATTCATTCTAGCTAATATTAGGACAGCATATTTACTGAAATGAAGATAGCATGCAGGCAAAGTGCTTCATTAGTACCCTTACCGGTCCACCATGGCTATGAAGTTGGCAGTGCCCATGCAGTTGCCAAAGCCTGGCAGCTTCAGCAAAGAAGCGAACTCCAGCGCCTTGCTGACAGAGCTGCTGAATGCCTGCGCCACCAACTTCACTTTCATGACCTGTTGGAAGCAAAGAAGGAAGATCTGCAGAAGTTATACATGCAATTATTTTAGGGTTGCATCACCTGTTGGTAGTAATTGATGTGCGCCTTTGACAGCTTGTGAGCTGCACGCAGGCCTTCCTTCTCCTGCAGCTCTTGCAGCGCCTTGACGTGCTTCCTCAGCACTCTCTGTAAAAGGATCTAGCAATGCAATTGCTTCTTTGCTAACCCTGAGATATTAGTCTGACAGCTAAGTATGTCTGCTTACATCTACACATTCACAGCATATCTGCGCAAAAAGCCTCACAGATGCTCACTCGGTGTTCTGGTGAACAAATTCTACAACAGAAAGGTTCATCTGAAATTATTACAGGAAAAGCACCTTCCCCATTCGAGGTCCATGCGACTTGCTTCCTATAGTAACTGTTTGCTTCTTATGGCTGAGACTAACTATAGCAACTATTCTGCTAAGTTTTTTGTAAGTTCTAGATTTTGTTGCCACATTACCTTAATTAACCCTGCACTAATAACATGTTTTAACACAACGTTCTTGTTTTTCTTTGACTTCTGTAATTCTGTAATTAAGTACCATTGACATGTTCTTATTGCTTGTTTATTTGGACCATAGATGCTGCAAGTGATAGATAACTGTAAATACCATGTAGATGTAACATATCTGATGCATAATAAAAGCTGATTCTTATTCTGATAGTACAGTGCCTTTCTGTCTTCATCTACTTCAGTGTTTTATTTGGTAGTAGTGCTTCTGACATTAGAAATCCATGTGTCTCTTCTGATATATCGTCTAGTGTGTATGTATAGACTTAATGGAAAGCCAGACTTGATGCTGTTGGTGTCATTGTGTGAATCGTATCACATTTGGAGTTCCTTCTATAATTGTCCTGTACAGTTACATACAACCTACCACCTTGTTTGTTGCATTGGCACAAAGTGCACTTCGTTCTTGTTAGCATTGTCTAATATTTGCAGGACTAGGTCAGCAACCACATGCAACATGCAGTTAAGCTTCTAACAAGCATTCTGGTGTTACTACACTTGCTTCCTTCAGTACTGCTTCAAATGAGAAGCCAAGTGGGATGCTGCCTCAGCCTCTGGTTCCCGAAAGTAGGAAGGGAAGCCTTTAGTGACGCAAGCAAAAATGCTCCACCCCTAACAATCATTGTCGCTCACTTTCTCCACGCTGCGCTAGGTTACTAACCAGTTTAAGGAGGTATCATGGTGGTTGTGTCAATGCATCGTCAGCACTTCAGCAGTGATGAACAGTGAAAAAAAGTAAAGACTACTAGTAATATTTGACAAACTGAGTGTACACAACTACTGCTTAGTAGTTTTTAAAACTGCACAGCATCTACCTATGAGGTAATTTGTCTAAATGGCTTTCGAATTTAACATATGAAACTAGTTAGATATTAATAAAGTCTATAACTACATTAAGCCAGCAATAGCAGAATAGCGAACAGTTCAGAAAGATAGTTGTTTGTCTAAAAGATACAAAATAATGGCTTGTCTGAGTATGTTATCGTGGTCCTAATACTGTGAGTAAGGTATTTCCTAAACTACTAATAAAAAGATTAGCCGCATTTTAAAAAGCATGATTGCCGAGCCGGGAGATTTTTGAAAAGCATGTGTTAAGAGAAACCGCGATGTCAATGCAGCATGTATTATGCCGCACCTAAGGTAGAAATTTTAAACCCGAATAAACCTCGTTTAAACACAAACATGCGTGGAAAAAACAAGATTTATCACATTATGGGGCTTTACATGCCAAAACCACCTTCTGATTATGAGGCAAGCCGTAGTGGGGAACTCTGGAAATTTGGACCCCCTGAGGTTCTTTAACGCGCACCTAAATCTAAGTACACGGGTGTTTTTGCATTTTGCACCCACCGAAATGCGGCCACCATGGCCAAGATTCGGTCCCGCGACCTCGTACTTAGCAGCCTAACACCGTAGCCACTAAGCAACCATGATGAGTAAGATTTATCAGTGAAATGGAGCCTTTCATCGATGGGTGCATTTTTTTACAGCACCTACGTGAAAAGTGACATTTCTTAAAGACCCTGCACGTGCTGCTCAAGAGAGCACCTTTGTCCCCAAGGAGGTTCCGCAGAAGCTTTAGCCCATGGCAGGCATCAAAAATCATGAAGATGATGTCCTTTGCATTGCTTGGATGTCGGGAAAAAGTCTTGAGTGCCTTGAATGACTGCTCGTGCACGCGGAAGCCGAGTAGCTTTGCCATAGCCACATTAGCGGTAAGGCAGTCGCATACAACAGCCACAACTTGCAGCCCACATTCACTGATGCAATGGATTGCTTCAATTAACAGGTTCTTGAGCACTTATCCAGAGAGACCAGCAGTCAGAAAATAACCAAATGGCATCTTCCAGGGTGCTGCAAGTCCGACCACCATGAAGACAAGTGCGTCAGTGGCCAATGGCACATCATCTGCATCACTGGGCTCTTGGCTATGACCCAGCTCAACAAAGCCAATGAGGCGGCCAGTTGCAATGTCAAGCTCGCAAGCTTTCTTTATGCTCATGCCATCGAACACGATGCTACACAGGCGCTCTCTTGGGGCATCATTTTTGTGACAAACCTTCAAGTCTTCCAAAACTTCAGCTGTGAAGCCTGGCCACCCTGAGCCACTTCCTCATGGCCTGTACACTTGGCATGGGAAACAATGTGCTCAGGTACACGTATGCTCGTGGAGAGTAGCAGTGCACTGTTGATGCAATGTTCTTCATCTCATCACTGTACCTTCTCCCACGAGGCTGTTCTGCAACATTTTTACTCCAGCTGTGTATAATTTCCAACGGTAGGTTTTCTAATTATTCCAGTTTCCTTTCTGCTTAATCTTAGAGAATGTTCCTCTCTTTCATGTTAGCTATGATACTCTGCAGGCTCTCATTTTTCTCTTTGACTCGAGCTGTCCTCATGCCAAGTGCCTTTATCCTTTTTCTAGCGGTTGTCAGCATGTCTCCCAGCCTCATCGCTTTTGTTTCCAGGCAATCTTGCGAGTAGTACTCATGGTCGAAGGTGCTGGGTGCTGTAGCTGGAACACTGCGTGATAGCTTTGGTGAATGATCACTGCTTGTTGGAAACGCTTGCTTAGCCAGGACTGCATGGCTGTTGGACCGTGGCACATCCTAGAAGGGATGATAAAACTTTCTTTATGTGCGCAAGGGAGCATATTGCAGCCTAGACAGATTACACATTCTACCTTCAACTTCATGCACATACTTTACACTAGACACAAAGGCTACATCAAAACCATACCAATACATTTTAAAGTTTTTAGCACAAATGCAGATGTGCAGTACAGAAACTTACCACAACAATGGATAGGTTAATTGGATCATACAAACATATCTATTCAGAAACACTGCTTCAAGCCGTGGGTGTGCAAGCTAACTGGACATGATTCAGGAAATATAATTCTTTTTTTCTGACATGCACAGCACATGCACAGATGGTGGAATTATGTCTTTTTTTGTTGGTTGAAATTACAGAACCCGTATACACTGCAACAATTCACAAAAGTAAGTGCATTCCGGATGGCTACCCCTCCACTATGACATGTGGATGCAAGCCCCCACTTGAAAAATGCCTCGTTCGGTCCAGGCATGAAGAAAATCTCATGTGGCTGATCACTGAAGGAGAAAGAGGTAAGAAGAATGGGTATGCTGTCCGGGAACATTATGTCCCTGTCAGAAAAAAAAAAAATCTTTCCTAAATGATGTCCCACTTCCACCTGGCTTCTTTACTTTCAGCACTGTACATTCTCTCTGAATGTTTCCTCTTTCCCGTTTGGCAAAATTGACATTCATATTGTGTCCTTTTCATCTATGCTATGAACATACTAATCTGTAAACGAGCTCAAGCTAGCACCCTCGCCATTGAAATTATATCGAAAATGATGAGCATTCTGCATCTTTTTCTTTATGCTATTCTTTATGTCCTTGCACACGTTACACACATACTTCTATCCTTATGTTGCTTTGCAATATTTGTGTAACATTATAATTAGGCCAGTATTGTTCATCTAAAATGCCTGCTCCTGGGTTTCAAAAAAGGTATTACATATGTGAGCATACGTGTGTGCTTTCAGTGACATTTGGACGTTCAAACTACGATGGAACAGCGCCTTCAAGCAGCAGGCGTTTACGCAGGCCACTCCTGAAGTCGGCTGGCTTGAAGTGTGTGGAGCACAGCAGGTGGTGACCTAAAGGTTTGAAATCAGGTTCTCCCATTGCTTCAAGCCATTTCTGCAAGAGAGCTGGGTTTTCCAGAGGAAACCTGCATGTATTAAGCGAAAAAAGTCCAAATAAAGCCGCAATAGAATAGATGTTGACGCACTGTGATTGTGCTTCCTCTTCGCTGCTTTTACAGCGAAGCTGTATACCTCTACCGTCCAAGGAAATTTTCGTGTCGTGGTAAGCAAAAAAGCCCCATACGTGGGCCGACCCGCGGAGACAGTGCAATTCCGGCCCGAGCCGCGGCGGAGGTGCAGTTCGTCATGCACAGCTTCGCTGGTCATGCTTCACAGAGCGGAAGGGCACTCAGTCTTTTTTTTTTTTTTTCACCCTTATGCGAATGCTGGCTAAGCGAGTGACTTTGCTCAACATTCGGAAATGGTTTCACAGAATACGTTTTCTGTCTGACACTTATCTTGTAGCGCTTGTGATTGCGTCTCGGCAAATATTTATTTAAAGTTTAGTTAATGCAACAGGAATACCGTGACTTCGGAAAAATAAAACTGCGCGAACAGTGGTTAATGACAGGGGAACACTGAACAATTAGCGCTTTCGCTCCTTCGTCGCATTCAGCACTTTGCTCCGTTTTCTTTCTAGTATCCGAGGCAACCTGCCCGATGAGGCATTCTCTATCGCTCACCTGTGGTACGACGCCTTTCCCCTTCCAGGTTCGTACTTTTGCAAGCAAAACAAGTAAGCGCAACGCCAGCACATCCTTACGGCGGTTCAAGTACCGGCACTTTGCGCGGGCACATACTGGAGCAGACGAGAGAAACTCGACTTTCTTATCGCACAAACAATACATCGTATCGAATCAACTACTTTGCATTATTTCAAATGCTAATTAATAACATGGCAAACACAAGGAACACGAGGTATAATTATTAAATGCTAAATAACTTTACCGGCGCATGGCTAAATCTGGAAGAGAAACAAATAAGTCGTGCTCTAACAAAGCGCAGGTCAAATTTTTCTTTTACTAACTTCTCGCGTTGTCTTCATTTCGAATTGTCGGTAAGCATAAAAGTGTACATAACATTTATTATGAAACATTTCAGGCCTTTTGCGCATAAATTGTTCTATGAATCTTGGTTTTTGCAGCCATATCCACGTCCTAGACGAAGCCTCTTACAACACCAGCCAACACAAGCCTCGCAAACAAGAAACTCCACGGTGGCGCTAATGGCGCCAGAGTTCCAATGGATGTCAAATGGAAAAAAGGGTTCCAATGGATGTCAAAAATAAGCAATAAAAAAGATAAACAGACAGCTAGGAAATTCTGGCAACATCTGAACTCCTTGGGTAATAGGACAAGCCTAGAGCAGAGGTATATAGTAACAGCTCAAGGTACTCGGTTAGAAGGAGAGGGGGCAATGGAGCATATAGGAACCATGATGAGGGAAAAATTTACAAAACAGACAAATGGTACATGCAGTACGTCGAAGAGGGATAGCCCGGTCAACCCACTGCTTTCGCTTGGACAAAAAGAGTGGGAAAGGGCGGAGAAGAGGGTACCAAGTAGCACATCGGCAGGCCCCGATGGTATTCCAATTATGTTAATAAAGAAATTGGGCCCGAAATCTAAGAAAGCATTGAGGGAGGTGGTGAGCAAAATGCTAGTGGATGGTAAAGTACCTGACGAATGGAGGCTAAGTAGGATGAGAATGATATATAAGTGAAAGGGGGACAAAGCTGACATAAATAACTACCGGCCTATAACAGTGACGTCAGTGGTTTACAGGGTGGTTATGCAGATTATAAAGGACAGACTGCAGGCATGGGTAGAGAACGAGGGGGTACTTGGAGAGCTACAAAATGGGTTCCGGAAGCATAGGAGGCTAGAGGACAATCTGTTCTGGCTAACACAGTGCATTGAAATAGCTGAAAAGGAACACAGACCCCTATGGCTGGCTTTCTTGGACATCAAGGGAGCCTATGACAGTGTACTTCAAGAGGGCTTGTGGGGCATTCTGGAAACTTTAGGAGTGCAAGATGGAGTAACCAATTTCTTAAAAGATATCTACAAAGGTAACCGGGTGATTATACAATGGGAAAAGCAGGTTTCGGAGCCTGTAATGATTCGGCGGGGGCTTAGGCAGGGGTGCCCATTGTCGCCTCTGATGTTTATGCTGTACCTACAAGGTCTAGAGGCCAAAATACAGCAAAGCGGACTCGGCTTCAACCTATCATTTCTCAAGCAAGGAAAATTGATTGAACAGTCATTACCAGGACTGATGTACGCGGATAATATTGTATTAATGGCTGACAATGCAGAAGATCTGCAGGAATTAATGGACATATGTGGTACAGGAGGAGACAGATTAGGCTTGAAGTTTAGCAAAGAAAAATCAGCAATCATTATTTTTAATGATAACAGTTGCGGCGAGCATAAGATACAGGAGGCCACGCTGGAGATAGTCGATAAATACAAGTACCTTGGGGTGTGGATAAATAATGGCATTGAGTATCTGACAGAGTACGAAAAATATCTAACGACTAAAGGTAACAGAAGTGCAGCGATTATGAAGAGTAGGGCACTGTGGAACTACAATAGGTACGAGGTAGTACGAGGGATATGGAAGGGGGCAATGGTACCAGGCCTGACTTTTGCCAATGCGGTTCTATGTAAACGTGGGGTAGGTAGGCTCGCTCTGGGAGCACATGGCAAGACACCAAATCTTGGAGTGCAGGGGGATCTGGGATGGTCTTCTTTCGAGGGCAGAGAGGCTAGTAGCAAGATAGCCTTTGAGGAGCGATTGAGAAAAATGGGGGAAATTCGGTGGGCTAGGAAGGTTTTCAGTTACTTATACACGAGGAATGTTGACACGAGGTGGAGGAAGCGAACTAGAAAATTGGCAAGCAAATACTTGGGCAGTAGCGGGGGAACAAGTAAGGAATCATCTGTCAAGAAAAAGGTTAAGGAGGCAGAGAGGGGTATGTGGAGTACAGAGATGCAAACCAAATCGGCATTGGAGACATACAGGACGTTTAAGCAAGAAATAGCCAAAGAAAATATTTACGATAACTCTAAGGGAAGCTCATTGTTGTTCGAAGCCAGGACAGGTGTACTGAGGACTAAAACGTACCGAGCCAGATACCAGGAGATAGATTTGGTATGCGAGGCGTGTAGAGAGGAGGAGGAAACGGCGGAACACCTTATACTTGCTTGTAAACAACTTCACCCTGCAGTTGAATCTAACGGGGAACTATTCAAAGCCTTGGGTTTTAAAGACAGTGAAAGTAGAATAGACTTTGAACAGGTAGAAATAACTAAGCGGAGGCTATCTGATTGGTGGACAATATCAACGCAAAAGTAAAGGAGTAAATACATAGGTATGCATGCATATAGAACGATTAAAGGCTAGGTGGCGCGCGTCGCCGCCGCCCGATTCAAAGGGTTGAGCCACAATCATCCATCCATCCATCCATCCTTCCCTCTTTATAGGTTTACACACGTGGTGAGCGGGCAGGTAAACACTTCCCTGCTGCTGTCGCTTACGACCACCTCCAAAGGTAAACATGGATGAGTGCACGCATCAGCTCATTATACTTACGTCCGTTGCTTTCTTTGTTCATATTGTAGCGGCACGCTTGTACACACAAAGAAGAAAAGGAGCGGTGAACAGGACTTTGTTTTTGCTGTAGCGGCATCGCTCCATCCAGTCCTTTAGTGCCGAGCCTTCTGAATAGACGTCTCCCGCCTTGAAAGTATGTCATGCGCGTAACTTTGCATCCGTGGTCGATATTGTAGTAACACAAATACGGTATATTACACAGGTAGTCTGTATGCCTTAATTTTGTCTGCTGTTTTTAGGACATCTATTACGAGCTACCCGGACGAACGCCACACATTCGAGAGTTTACAGCTAAAACATTTTTCCTTGTTTCGCGAGGAGCACTTTTTTTCACTTTGTAACAGTTACGCGGTGAAGTGCGCAAGGCACATATCCCAGGATGGTTGTACCGTCATTTGTCTAATTTGTTTTACTGTGCTACTGCTGTCGTTGCAGCTTCTGCTGAAGTTAGTTGGGCCCGTCAAGGTCTAGCCTAACTCTGCACCGTTGACAACAATTAGCTGCAAGCGCTGATTGCTGCTGGTTGCTCAGTCTAGAATCTGGTATGTATATTCTCTTGCTCAAGGCATGCTGATGCTTCTCTTACTTGAGCTGCTCCGGTAAAGGAAGATTGAATTAAATGTCATTTGAGTGATGCGTGACACTCTATCACTGTTGTGCTATACAGGTGGCAAGGCATTTTCAGATCTAGGCCAGTAAAGCTGGCCAGTTACCTGTTAGAAATTCCCAAAATGCATTAAATGCGCATATAAAATTGTCTAGGCCAGAACTCTTATGGTACTGTGGTGCCCATCGTGCCTGATGTCATCGCAAAAGAAACAGTAGAAGAATCCAGAAAATTTGTGCCCAGCTGCCCCGAGACAATAAATCATACAGAGATAATTGTGCTGCAAACTGCGACTGAACGTCCTCAGCTGTGAGTCATTTCCTTGTGGGAATATTGTTACTTTTCAAGGTCTTTTGTGGCAGGTGCACTATCACTTGGCAGTTGCATCCTCAATGTCTGACTCATTGTCATAAGGCTGTGTTTATCTGTACAATGCAGTTGCTGCGCCACAAGCGATGCCTGTGAGTAATGGCGAAAGTGTTAGTATAGATCAGGTCTTCTACATGGGAAATGTCAGTCAGCTGAAACAATTGCTTAAATTGTTTCAGCATCAGAAATAGCTCTGCAAGGCTGCAGTTATGCTTAGATGTCTCGGTGTTTGTCTGAGTTGTGATTGGCAGCCGCCCTTATGGTGGTATATTATTGAAACTTTGCCACTTGCTCTGGGCTTTATGTGTAGCAGTGTGGTGTACTCTGCATTTCATTCTGACGTGAACGTGTGGCTGCAATGAAATATATTGAAGTGAATTTCTTTGGCTCTTCCGATGATTTTCGTTGTTAGTTGGAGGTGTGTAATGGTTGGTGGTTGGACTCAGCAAGGTAAACATTCGTTCGCTCTTTCTTGTTCTTTATTTGCTTGTTCTTTTGTTTTTTCACATTCCTTTAGGCTATTCACTTACATTGATAGTCATCATCTATGTTCCCTGCACGTTTTCTTCACACAAGTTCATGCTCTAATTTGCCAGCAATCTTACCAACAAGGGCTTAGGGTTTGCACTATTGCTTACTAACATTGCACAACTTTGATAAAGTTTTGTCACACCTCCGTTACTACAGGAACCCATTTCTTGAGGAGTTGTACGTCATTGTTCATGACTTACAAGAGGGTTGAGTATTGTCATTCCCTCTCATAGCAGATGTGTTAAACATAAATATAATTATGGGGTTGTATGTGTCAACGCTACAATCAGATTATGAAGCACGCCATAGTGGCTGACTACGGAGTTTGACACCTTTTTGTTCATTAAAGGGTCGCTGAAACGGTTCAGGACCCGCTGTAGTTGCTTAGTGACTAAAGTGTTGGGCTGCTGCACATGAGGTCCTGGGATTGAATCCTGGCCACATTTTGATGGGATTGAAATTCGAAAACCTCAATGTTTTAGGTGCATGTTAAAGAACCCCAGGTGTTCCATATTTTCGGAGTTGCCCACTGCAGTGTGCCTTGCAATCAGATCTAGGTGTTGACTCGTGTTGGCTCGCGTAAGGTTCGGTAAACATTCGTACCACAATTTGTGTGAAGCATCTCATATTAAGGGAGCTACAGACAATTACAAGTTACCCTCCTCCATGGCCATGCATTTTCTCCTAAACTCATTTGCCGAGTGATCGGGCTTAAGCTCCACCTCCACTGGCTTTGCCTCATGATGGGACATCATATTGTCTACTTCTGGTTGTCTTGGAGCCAGTGTGCGAAGCCTCTACAACCTCTCTACCAGCCGCCTGGCAGTCAGTTCCAAACGCGAGCTATTGAAGCAGTGTACGTTGTGAGCATTCTGTTCCAACACCAAGTGTGTCCGATATTTCGGTAACCACAGGTGAGCTGGATGCTTTGATGGGTGGGTGGAGGCCTAAACTAAAGCCCCTCCCGATACTACTATTGCTGTAATGAAGGAGTTTTAGCCTAGATGTATGTGAGCGGCCTGATCGGTCTACATGGTCCAGGTAACTGGTGGTGCAGAGGTTAACCAGCGAAACGAAGAATATTGCTGTAACCAAGCCCAAAGAAATTTTAAACATTTAGAAAAACATGTTCATGGCTAAGTTCCTACCAAAAATTTACACCGGCAGGAAAATACAATGCACTTGGTTACTGCTATATTAGTTCTGTGGTTGAGCACTCTACCACCAAGTGGCTGCACCATGCAGAACGTTCACATTTGCACTTCCACTCGTCCCATAAAACGCCCAGGCCCAGTCTGCTTGTGCTTGGGTTTACTTGAAATGTCGCGCATGCGAGACACTGTTGTGGTATATGGTAATCCTTCAGTGTGGCGTGACGGCCGCAAATGCGCAGACCCTGGTGCCGATTGGATACCGACGAGCGCTGCAGCCACTTTGCTCACGTTTGCCTTGCCGAGGAACATGATATTGCACCTTGACATGTTGCCAATCGCTAGGTTTGCAGCCCACAGTCCAAGGGCAATCTGTATTGCTCGCGGAAACACAGATCGAGACCAATAACGACTGCGCCGCTCACGTCATAATGGGGCATGTTGTAACACAAGCAGACAACATTTATTGTATGCCGGAAGTGCTTGAGTGTAGCGATAAGTTGTCCTTGTGCATTCTCTTTCTGGTATTTTCTTTTTTGTAGAAACACGTTAACTTACATTTCAACTATTACAAACCACATTTGTTCGCGATAGAGTTGGGAAAAGTATCGATAATGCGCCCTGAGCAGCGAATCGGATAGCTCGCCCTACTGGCGTCATGTGGTCACCTGAAGTCACTTAGTCAGGGGAGGTTGAAATTTCGGAGGAGTGGTGTGCTGCGATTGGTAGTGATGTACAATCACGCTCAGAATGAGCTACTATACAAAAGCGCATGGCGATGCGTCGCGTGTTGTATATTATACTGAGCGTGATATTACACTTTTAAAACCTTATAATAAATTTCCCGCTTTTTGTCACTTAATTATCACTAGTGCCAACTCTGCAACTCAGTACATTTCTACAAAATTGTCAAAATTCTTTCAGGGTTTCTTTAATGTGCACTTATATTGAAATGCAGAAGCGTTTTTTGCATTTCACTCTGGTCGAAATGCGGCTGCTGCAGTCGGGATTGAACCTGCGACCTTGACTATAGCCGCAAAGCTGCCGCTGCGAGCACAGAAGGGTCGATTTCACATGTTGCTGCTTCTGTTTTGTCGCCTAGACCCTATGGTGATGTAATGAAGCTTGGCGTGTAGGCACCCCACGCCAGTTGTCCACTTGGCAAATATGCGTGTTGTCTATATTTCAGATATAGCAGAAATTTAATGTATTGCACCTTTAGTTTGCGAGCATGTGCTGTCTTTTTTTTTCTTATGTCACCTTTTCTCTCTCCCACCTTCCTCTCCCCACTCTGTATGGAAAGTGGGAGGGGCAAGGCTGTTATTCACTCATTTCACAACTGTGTAGATTCTACCCATCCTCTGCATGCTGTATATCTCCCCTTGAGTTAATAGAAGAGTAAAAAGTGCTGCAGTTTCTGCAATGATTTTCGGGCAGCTCACGGATAACTAAAGCTGTCAGGAGGCTTATCTGGTGATGACCCAGAGTGTGTTTGGCAAATGCGGCAGAATGGAAAAATTGAAACGAGCCTCTTGCATCACCTTTCCTCTCTACCTCACTCCTGCCATGTACATGCACACTTTCATCCACTGCCTGAAGCAGCTTGTAAGGCAGCAGCAGCAGTAAAAAATTCGAAGGAACATGCAAAGAAAGCTTAGCTTTAAGAATCCATATATAACGACATGTTATTATCATAGCACGTTAGACACAACCATCAGTTATGTCTTCTGGATGGTGTTTTCAGACTGTGCTTGACATTGCTAAGTTCCCTTTAAACAAACAGTGTTAAGGCAGGGTGGAAAGGTTGCCTTATTAGACTTTGAATGTGCCACCATTTCCGCGCAGTGCATCTCGCAAAGCCACGGAGGGCATCGCAGCTTGGCGCAAGAGGCGCCGGCTGCATTGCATCTGCACCACTCATAATGGTACTTCATATGAATCCGGAGAGAGATAGAGAGAATGAAAGAAAAAGGGCTATAAGTGAAAGGTGAAGTGGCGCCTTGGCACCCCCCGTTCTGCCATTTCTCTCTCTGGGTGAGCGCGGAAACAATGTAGATAATTTGCTGTAGAAGCAGCCCAAAGCAGCAGACAGCCCAGTTTGTAAATGATAGTGCTGACAGAGCACAACACTGTGTTGCTTGAGACGAAGCTGCAAATTTGGAAGACTGGAAGAAGTATGAGCGCGCATTCAATGATATTGTTACACGGGAAAATGCAGACAAGAAGCTATATGCACGTATATTTACAAAATGAATACGCTGCACTTCACCAAAAGGCAACAGCCCGAGCTAGCCTTTAAAGGAAACGGACACAAAAGTTGGTGGGTGTTTTTTTTGCATCAGAACAAATGTTGAACTGTTGAAAATGATGAATACAACAAGCTGCTTAGAAAACAGGAACGAGAAACAGCTTTATTTTGCGATTTTCTGTTGCACCTTGCCTCCAAGCAGCCACCGGGAGAAGCTGAAATTTGATGTCATGACACCCCCGCACGCGCGGCCAAGGTCAGCTACAGCCGGCGCAGTCTTTCCGAAGTGTCGGTCCCTTGCAGCGTTTGTTTATCGCTGTCGGCTATGATCGCACGTGGTCTGTCTGAAACATTATCCCCGTCAGCGCTCCATGCAGGTGGTGCGTCTTACACGCGTGCTCGCACGGTCGTCGATCGCTATTGACGCGTTCGTCGCGGCGGAAGAAAATGCCCAGACATTACTGCGCCCACGGCTGTTATAACAGCATTATCGGTTGTGACACACCATCGCACACGTTTCCCAGAGACGAGAAGGTGCGTAAACTTTGCATACGTGCCTGTCAGCCACCACACCCAGCATGGAGACTTCTAAAAAATTGCTTCATTTGCGCGGGCCACTTCATCGACGATGATTATGCGACCGCCCGGCTGTGCTCAAAAGCCTTGGCATGCCGCTCAAAAGGCTCCTGTTGAGGCAATACAATTCAAAGAGCGGGTGCTTAGGGATGCATCCGTAACTGTCAGCTGTTTTAGCCACCTTTTGTTGTTCTGGCAACAGACCCTCTCTCTTTCTGTATGCATGTAGCCGCAGCGGTGACCGCAGGAGCGTTTGTTGAAAGAAGGGAAATTACCCTTTCATTGGCTGTGCAAGAACAGATATTCTCGGGTTGTGACAGAAATTGGTTACCCTGCGGATGCATGTTGTTGTCACAAAACAAAATAGTCATGTTGTATACACTTTCGCTGTGTCTAATATTGAACGACACCATACGAGCGCTCTTTTAATTGATCAAATACACGAAACACAGCCAGTGAATGAATGCCAGACAACAGCATGCATGTGTAGTAATCTAAATTGCGCAGCACATTTATCTACATTGCCTTTTCACAAGTTGCTTTTCAACCTCAAGTAAAAAAATTACGGATTTTCATTGGTCACTGCATGATCATGCGTTTGGTTTCATGACTTGGTTGTTCGCGCAGCATTTCCCTAGTAAATGTCACAGCCAAAGACTTTCCTTTCTTTATGGCCACAGAATCGATGTAGCTAAGTGATCTGGTCGACGGGTCCCTAGCGCAGCCGTCCATCTCAACGAGTTCAGCCAGTAAATGGCTTCTAAAGGGGTGAATGTGATAGTAGCCGTAAACACAGGGCTATAAAACGGCTGGAAAATTCTACACATGCCGTGCCTCGTCGCGTAAAAACGAAGTGTGCAGCGGTCGAAAGCCGACAGCGTAGGTAAGCACAAAGCAACGAGCTACGCTTCCTACGATTCAGCCGTAATAGCTGCCATTCTGCCTCGACGCGGGTCACGAAACTTTGCATCCTACGTAAATTTTGCATCCTGCGTAACATAACTTTACAAACTGCGGCCGCTGCACTTCAAGTTTACTAGGAAAAAGAATTGCCATGTTGCTGGCCCGGACTGCCTGACCGGCACATTCAAGGCTGCCTGCTCTTCGCCGCTTGACGCGTAAGGCTCGTAACCGTAAGCGGATATATTTCTTGCTAAGTTGGAACGGTCCTCATCTACAGACGTGTACTCATCGCTGGTGGAGGCACCAGAACCCGAATCCATGCTCGCGATGGCGGCGGCGGCGCGCCTCGAATGACCGCGGCCGGCTGCCTATCTGACGAGGTTGTCGTGACGTCATGCCTTCCTACTCGCTTGGGCCGGGCGGCATTGCGCGCACTCACAAAAACGCCAAAAATAAAGCCATCCGCTGAAAAATGAGTGAAGTGACTACTTGTTTTCAATGTACTCGCACACTGAGGACTCATTTTCTATATTATCGTAAAATGTTCAGATTTTGTGTCCGTATCCCTTTAATCATCGTCTTCGCACTGCTGGCCTCTTCTGCATCGTAACTACTGGTCCATAGCACTACCCTTGTCGGTAAAAGTGCCAACCCGGTGCAGCTAAAGGCCTGGCTTGGAAGCACTGTAGTAGGCCTTGAGCCTACTGACATGCACAACATCACTGGATGACCTAGTAGAAGGTGACGTTGAGCTGACGGGAGCAATTTCGTAGATCACTGGCATCACCTGGTGGAGCATGCGGCAGGACCTTGTCTATCAGGAAAGGAGCTTCTCTGAAAGTCCAGCATGACAAGAGGGTGACCACAGGAACACGTGCACACCAAGGAAAAACTGTGCGTTACGGTGGCAGGCATTGTACAGTTGCTGCTGAGTGGTTTGCGATGCCATCATTTGAGCACAGGCAAGTTGGCAAGCTTGGTTGGCCAAGGCGATGGCACTGCGCATACTCTCCTGTCGAGGAGGTTCAGAAAGAAATGCAGTATCCAGGGGCAAGGTTGGTTTGCGACCCTACAATAAATAGAGAAGTTGTGGCAGCGTCATGCCTAGAAGAATTATAGGCAAATGTAATGTAAGGAAGGGCAATGCCCCAAGCGTAGCAGTCCTTCAAGACGTACACGGACAGCATATCTGTGAGGGTACGGTTCAACCACTCCGTCGGTCTGTTGGTTTGAGGATGATGTGAGGTGGTCAGCTTGTGTTGTGTGGAGCAGGAACACACAATGTCGGTGATAACTTTCGACAAAATGTTATGACCACTATCAGTAAAATATGTTGCAGGGCACCGTGGAGCAAGATAATGTCATGCAAGAAAAAGTGTGACGTCAGTGGCCCAACTGGTCAGGCGAGCCCGTGTGATTGGCGCCACCAGTAGCAGGTGGCGTAATCAGTTTCAACGGCTACCCATTTGTTGCTAGTGGATGGCGTGGTAAAAGGGCTGAGGAGCTCTAATCTAGCATGGAAGAATTGTTCTGCAGGGACGGTGATCAGCATGTAGCGCCTGAGGCTCTTTCTGGTGCTGGCAGAAATCACAGGCAGAAACATGTTACCGGATGGAGTGAGCGACACCAGACCAGTATAAGCGGCGGCGGATGGGGTTGTACCTGAGAGATAACCCAAGGTGTCCTGCAGTAGATTCATCATAGGACTCAAAGAGCAGAGTGCATTGTAGAAGTTTGGGCATGACAAGAATATACAGTCACCGATCGTTTATTCGGACCTCACAGGAACTGCGGAAATGTCCGAATAAACAGGTGCCTGAAAAAGCAGATTAAGAAAAAAAAATGAAATCCTTTATTTCCATGCAGGTATTCGAGCTCGGCAGTAGGCTTGAAGAAATTGTGAATGACACAAAGTAAACTTAAGTCAGTGCCGAAGGGGGCAAGCGAACGAAATGTACGGAACAGAGGTGATTGGGGGGTGATTCAGCGGGATCCAGTACAGGCAGCTCAAGGTAGAGAGTACTGGCTGAATAGACTATAGAAGCAAAATGCATGGAGAGGAAATACAGGCCAAGAATAACATAGTACTGAGGGCTACGACGGTGCAGAGAACGATAGTGGAGCAACCAGTGACGGAAACTTGGGCGGCACATGTACCAATTATGGGAGCTGTTCCACCGTCAGTGACATGGACAACAAGCATCGTGGCGAGTGTTATTTTCTTCAGGCTGTTTACAGAGCTTGGCGCTCATGACAGATAAATGCGCCCCAGTGTGAATAAGAGCAGGCACAGGGACGCCGTTGACTTGCACTTCAAGAAGGTTGATATGATTGGGTAGTGTCAGTAGGAGATTTGGCGGCACAGAGAGCAATACAGCATCATGTTAAGGCACTGAATCATATAGTTTTCCAGCATGCAGCATCCATAGGGAGTCGGAGATCATGAGCAACGGGCGAGTGACATTGTCAGCATTAGGGCGGATGTGACCATGAATCGGGGCGGTTCAGTGCAAGGGATTCAGTGGTAGCATTATTGGACTGTGCAACACAGCGGCGAGAAAGACTTCTTGGGTGAGAGTAAACAGTATTGGCAGTCTGGGCTGGGAACGCCAGCGACTGTGACAGTGGCGAGAAATGTGCCCGATTTGATGACATTGAGAACAAATTGATTTGTCGCCAGCAGTGTGCCATTCAGACTAGTTATGGAAACTTGATGGGTAATAAGATGTTATATGGGGAGAATATCTGATGGGGCGTCATGACGATGAGCAGAGCAGACTGAGTGAAGACGACCCACGTAGGCGAACTCTTGACGGGCAACTGCCAGAATTAGGGAAACCATGACTGCAGGTGTGTTGAAGGAGCTGGATTCAAAGGTGGCCTCATTGCCTTGCTGGATGGTCCGGGTAACATTGCGAGTGTTGTTGGGATGGGGAGCGGCAGCACAACCAGATGTTGCTGCCATGTTTGGTAGACAGGCAAACTGTTGGTTGTTTTGTTGGCTTTTTGCGAGCTCCAAGCAGCAGCACTCTTTGATAAATGCGTCCACAATCGACATGTTGAAGACGAGCAAGTGGAAAGTGCCATCGGCGACACGGTGAGAATGTGAGAAGCCTTGTCTTGTGAGAAGCCTTGTGAGAAGCTTGGCTTGCACCCCTCTTGACTGTAGTGGAAGGGCAGTCATTTTTTTCTTTTCTGTTCAAAATGCAAAGAACCAAGGGATCGCCCAGCTGTTGTTTTTGCTTATGTCATTTTGTTGAGAAGCATGAGGATTTGCATAGATGCTTTCATTGCATGACTTGCGAGCAGCTTTCCTTGTCATATGTTCCCGAGAGTGAGATCACTGTCTGCATTAGCCGTTTTCGGGAGTTACCAGGAAATTTTCTAACTTCTTGCTGCTGGCAATAAAATCCCAATTTCTCCCTGGATTTTCTTTTTAAATATAAGGCCAAATATTTTACCCCTCGAATTTCAAAAAATATAAAACTACACTAAAGCAAGATGCCTCAGTACCCCAAGAGGAAGTGCATGCCCACAGAAGAGGTCACTGAGCAGCAACACTGCGCTGCTGCTATGCCCACAAAATTGGGAAATTGAGATGTTTCCCATATCAATTCACACCGTCCAACGCGGGGAAGTACAAAAATGAATAAAACAAGATGGCATGGCATAGCACTGTGAAGTGGCTTATAAACTGCTTGATCAAATGGAACTGACAGTCCCAAATAATGGACTGCGGTGAAATCATGTGCACTTTCCAAGAAACAAGAAAATGTAGCTCTGAGCATTCATTCTCTTGCAGGGGTGCATTAGATTATGGTACTCTAGCAGCCACCATCCGCTTCCTCAGCTGCCTTTTATACACGGTGTGCACTGGCGCATGTGCCTCTTGCTGCGAGAGAATTGAATAAAACATTTTTTGGGCTCCTGTCGTTGGTCCGAACGGTTCTCGGGTCTGGGTCTTTCGCTTGCCGACTTGCGCATTATTGGAGTCTGCCTACCCTTGGTTCCTGTAATGTGGTGACTGGACGTGATTGTACGGAGGGCATGATGTCGTGGATGAGGCCATGAACAAGAGACTGACGACTAGCACAGAAGGCCCTGCTCTGGTGCAAGTTCACCTGCTGTGCTATTGACCACAAAATCCTGCAGCCTGGTTTATTTATGTGGGGGCTATCTTTGACCTTTGGCGCATTACCTCGCAGCATGGGAGGTTCTTCCACGCTGTCATGGCGCTATTTGCAGAGGTAGTCAGCGAGTTCCAAGACGCTCTGGATGTACCCATGACACCATCCAAAACAATGGTGCTACAAGTTTCTGTCTGTGCTCAGGTGCCTCCAGCAGCTTCTCAACAAAGAGGAGTTCGGTAGCCATCAACTGTTAGAATTTCTACGTCGTATGTGGTGGCTTCTCGGTGGCTATAGGTTGGGTGCAAACAGCCCGCCGCAGCATGAACTGCCGCAGGATCTGGTGGTCACCTTGACTACCACACCAGAAGACATGGCCGTGCAATCTTGCCAAACTGGCCGACCGCATTGCTATCAGCAAGACGTACCGTGGCAACGATGGCCGTTCTGCTGTCACGCCTCGCAGATCAGCATTCTTGCCTTGAGCAAATGGTCGACGAACATGCTGATACCATCACTGCACTACGGTACCACGGTCATCACTCCATTGTCACTAGCATGACTGCGATTGCCATTCCAGATTCCCTCCTTGGTTCAGCTTCCATACTGGCCCTCGTCGCAGTGCATACTGCTGGTATCGCAAAAAATTCGGTGCCAGTGCACGTCAGTGCCATTCCCTTTGCAGCAGGGAAACATGCCACAGAGTCGCTGATAGTGGCCGGTGACTCTTGCCGTATGACAAGTCGCCTGTTCTGCGTCACTGACAAGATTTTCTACGTCGCGGAACCAGGTTTTGTTCAAACTTTCAGGCAGTGTTCGAAGAGTTCTTTTGCGGGGACCTTGTAGCAGGCTTTTCTCACTTCAAAAATTTGTTCGAGTAGCTTTGCTTATTAAAACATGGTGCAGACTGATTGCCCTTCATTAGCAGCCTGTGTTGGAGGGTTGCACGTTGACGAGTGAAATTCAGTCCTAGTTCATGCTGTGCTAAAGATCCTCTCACTATGCGGTATCATGAGTAAATTGAGCATCACCTTAGCAACTCCGTGAAACATGTTTTCCATCAGTGTTTTTCATTTTTCCAACCAAAGACCACTGCACGTCCCACCTTTCTCCATTCAGAATGTCCTGTTGAAGACCGTACGCCTGTAGTGTGGTAAGCTCAGCTTCGAGAGCATCTAAAGCGTGTTTAACAGATTCATTGGAATCTTGGGGCAGCAGCTAAGGGAAACGCTGAATAAAGAAACAGACTCGAGAGCGATGCCTGTGAAATAAATTTCAAGTTGGCCACCTCCGCATTCTTAAGAGTTGCGTCCACATCCATAGTGCTTCGCCTTGTCGCATTTCGAAAATATTTTTCGTAGAAGAGCCGCAACGTGGTCGCTGACACTAAGGGGTAGGTCGTGTTTGACGAATAATCCCGTAAACAGGCACTCTACACGTATAACACTGTCGTCGCAGTTGTTCCAGAGAAAGTTCACTATGCTGTCTTGCTGCTCAGCTGTGCGAGCATAGCTTTGATGCTTCGCCATGGAAACGGGCAGTTTCAAGTCGCCTTTGCCACCCTGAGACATGCTGACGTCGCATCCACACATTATACAAAATTTAAAATGTTCTCCTTTTCTTGATGTCAAGAAAACACTGCAATTCAGATGTATAAGATCGCAAAAACTTCTGCAAATACCTTTTCTTGGGCTTTGATAGCGCCATGGCATCAAGAACACGAGGCTTGTAACCTTACACGGTGCACTGCACACACATGGCCTAGCCAGCACTAATACACACAAGCGGCATAGAATAAAGAACCAAGCAGCAGCAACAAGGTGCACGAAGGCATGCATGAAATGCAAGAGCTACATTAACTCTGGATTTGGTCGGCTTACTTGGCATATTCGGCTGCTTAGTCGATGATGCCAATGGTGCTAGTGCGGCGGTTGTTGGTGATGCTGACGATTATGACGTGGCTGTAGATTCCGCAGTGCCGGTTTTGCAATAACCATTATTGCACGGACAGAGACCACTCTTCGGGAGATATAAGACAGTGATGTACATTTGGAAAGTTCAGTAAAAAGGCGGGAGTCTCCTCGGCGAATCTGGAGGGCTGGCAGGTAGGAACAGGGAGCCTATGTTGCCAGTGGACTGCAGGAGCAGGTGCTTACCTTGAGAGGCTGTTGCCCAATGCAACTGACCAGGCCACCACATCCGAGGAATGTGATACAGTGATGAGTACGAAGTCGGCAGAGAAACCAGATTCTGCAATCGGTTGCTTCAATGTAGGTTGTGCAAAAATGTATACTGTCAAGCAAGAATAGCAATCCTGATTGAGACTAGGAAATAAATATGGGAATGAGAAAGCTTGCATTCAAAAAAGAAGCTACCTTGCAAGCACTGAAAGTCAAAAACATTAAGAAAAGTTCAAGGCTACACAGCACACGGTGCAAAGGCGCACACCAATGCCACATCAGCTATTTCAGGAGAGGAATTGCATATGGCAACATAAACTGGAAAATACTGCTACAGAAATGTTATCAGAATCAGAATTTATTGTTTATTGTTTATTTATGCTGCAAGACAGTGACTGGCATTATGTGTGAGCAAAGAATGTTGAGCTGTAATGTTTGGGTGAGGAAGGGGAATGATCTCTAACAAGAATATGGAATGAAAGAGCTTGCATCCATTGAAAATAATTTATAATTGGCACGAATGGTATTTGGCAAGGCCAGGAAGCTCATTAAGGAAGGGCAAGCTGACTGAACTCTTGGCCAGCGTCGCCTGTGCTTGCTCAGAGGTTCTAGGTACATCTGAAGATGCAGAATTTTTGTTGTTGAGGTAGCTGGTTGACTCGTCCTATATCCGTGCTGGTGGAATGATGGCAGAGGCTCTTCTCGCTCTTGATCCAAATACTTCTGGAATGGCTTTTTTGTTCGTGGTGTAAAACCTTGCGAATTCTGCTCCAGCCCCTTTCTGTTGGTGTAGATGGGGGCTCCTGTGATAACCAAGATGTACATGGCACAGACTCTGTTGGGGCAGAACAGTGGCACATGAGATACAGCAGAAATTATCCAAACTGGTGTGTTTTATTTGATGTTTGAACCAATT